>NC_136059.1:1805675536-1806970104 GCF_964261635.1 Lissotriton helveticus
GTAGAGTAGGAGATAGTTGACTCTGAACACATTTTTAAAGTTCCTCTGGGATGCCATCACATCCTGGGGACTTTTTAGAGTGAAGAGATTTAATTGCTGAGTAGATCTCTTTGACATCAATTGGGTTTTCAAGAGGGAACCAGTCGTATGTAGAGAGTTGGTGTAGGTGGCAATCCTTCAGAAAAACAGCAATGGCATACTTTCGTAAAGCAGCAGGTTAAGGGCAGTGTAAAAAGATAGAAATTCTTTTGTAATGTCTTCTGCTTTAATAAGTAAAGTATCATCAGATTTTGTAATAACAGCAATTTATTTTCTGCCTTTTTTTATAAATACGTAATTAGCCAAAAGTTGTCCAGATGTATTGGAAGTAAAGTAGTAATTTGCTTTTTGTTCATTTGAGGCTTGTACACCTGCTCCGTTACTTAGTAGGTTGTTATACTCAAATCTAATTTTTTATAGTTAAAATTTGAATTTATCTCGAGAACAGATGAAAAAGCTCTCTAATTCAACTAATTGTTTCTCTAAAAAAGATAAATGAGCATTAAGGTTTTTTTTCAAGAGCTATAAGGGATAAGGGGACACCTCTGATGTATATTTAAATGCTTTTCAATGAACACATCGTGAGGTGTAATCTGGGTTATTATTCCTATGATATTTATTTCTGGCAGTGGACAGCTTAGGAGAGTTAATTGGATTTAACTATATCAGTGTTTCTTCTCCATCTAGATTTTGGTTAACAGATATCCTGTAGGATATGGGCTAAATAAACAAGAGCATGTTCAGAGATGGAGATGTGTTCAATTTTAGCTTTTGTGGTCACTGTACAGTGAAGTCTTGAAATAAGTAGGCAATCCAGTCTCAAAAAAGGAGAATATGTCTGAGAAAAAAAGTAAATTATATAGTTGTAGGGTTTGCAAGTCTCCAAAAGTCAATCAATTGTACGGTGGAAAATAAGGAATGAAATATATGAAAGGATTTAGTAGGTCTAAAATCGGATGTAGACAATTTATCTAAAAGGGGATCTCAGATTAAATTAAAATCTCCTCCCATGATGAGAATTACATTACTGAGTTTTATTATTTCAGTACTGATAGCTTTCCAAAAAAGAGGGCCATCTTTGGTGGGAGCATAAAAGTTGACTACATTGAGGGTGTAGTTACCAATTTTGATTTGAGCACATACAAATCTGCCAATCAGAATTGTTGTAGGTATTCAACAATTGTATATTAGAGTCTCTTGAGAAAAGAATGGCCACACCATTTTTGCATCGTACAGCAGGGGATGAAACAATAGAATCTACCCATCTTTTTACATGAAATTTAGATTTTTGTCATTGACATGAGTTTCTTGAAGGAAACAATCAGCTTTAAATCATTTTAAGTATTCTAAAAATGTATGCCTCTTGACTGGGTGTATTAGACCTTTAACACTGAGTGAAACAATATTTATTTTGCTTTGAGTAACCATAGTTGTATATAAGTTATATCAAAATATAGGAAAAACAGAGAAGTAGAGTAAGAAAAGTAGCCAATAAAAAATAGACAAACATAACATACATAACCTATGGAGGTCATATTCCAAGACCTCATATTAAGTAGATAGGTAGAATCAAAGGTACAAAAAATATAGAACACACTGCGTAGACCAGTGTAGAATAAACAGTGAGGAGTTAGGCTGTTCAATAAAACTGAGAAGTAGTAAATCCATTGCAATAGGATCATGACAATTGAGATAGTAGAGGAAGTCTGCAGGAGAGGAAAAGGATATAGAAACATAATTGTTCTATGTACGCATAATAGAGGTGTCAAAAAGACCATATTTATATCCTGCATTTCTTAGTCTAGGTCTCAGTTCTGAGAATTGTCGATGAAGCTTCACAGTTTCCTTGGCAAAGTCTTGGGGTATGTAAACTTTATTACCTTCTAGTAGCATAGTTGGAATTTCACGTGCAGCTTTTCTCATCAGGAGAAGATGATGATGATGACATAGAACTTTGAAGAAGATCTGTCTGGGTTTTGATTGATGCAGTTTACAATGACAAGAAATTTGATGTGCTTTATCTACTTCAAACTTTTCCGGGAATTTAATGTTGAGAAGTTTTGGCAGCATAGACTCTAAATAAAGATGACAATTTTCTCCTCCAATATTTTCTGGCACATTAACCCCTTCGCTGCGGCGGCTATTCCGCCGCAGCGCTAAGGGGGAGGCGGGGCCGCGTGGCGGTCCCGTGCTCGTGACGGAACTGCTCCGTCACGGCCCTCAGGTGAGCTGTGCTTGTGACGGAACGGTTCGGTCACGGACCCGCCCGCCCATTAGAACTTCAGCGCAGGCGCGGAATTCGCGCCGCGTAGGCGCGGCGAGCGGGCGGCGACGGAACCATTCCGTCACCAGCACAGCCCACCCGAGGCTCGTGACGGAACCGTTCCGTCACGAGCATGGGAGGGGTTAAAAATGAACAAATTGTATTGACGGTTTCTGTTTTGTAAGTCCACCAATGTCTTTTACATGGGAGGAATTTAACTGACTAACGGTGTCATCTCTATAAAAGCTTTGTGATTAGCCCTCATTTTTATCTCATTGTCAGAAACCTTATTGATAGAGAAGCAAAGGAAAGGAATACAATGTTTGTATTTATAATAGCACACCAAACAAATAAACCACTATGTGTCACTATGAAGAGCTGATGCAATATGTTGAGATACAAAATGCATAATAACTGTCAAAGATTCATATCCAGATAATCAGAACCGTAAATGGAATAATACCTTTAATGTAGCTGAGAAAAAGGAGCATTAATGAAAGCCAGGTAAAAAGAGTAACCCTGAAAAGCTGAAAATCCCTTTAAGAAGGGAGCCAGGCCTGTTCCTCAGCGAAAGAGCAGGCATAGCCGAGGACACCAAATTTTCACTAGAGGGACTCAAAATGCAGTTGAAGCTGAGGAGCACTTCAGTAGAGGCTTTCATTGTTGCATCACATCAGCGAATACAAAGCACTTCATGAAAGTCACCAAAATGATCACAGCAATTTCTACAGCAGAGGCTTCACCAGGGACCAAAGTCAACACACTCCTCACAATCTTTAAACTACCGTCGTTAGGCAGATCTGATAACGGAGCTCACACTGCAATGGCCATCTTGGGACGTTTCCACTACCACCTCTCAGCACCTTGCAAGGTACTGAGTCAAAATCAGCTATAAAAATGAGCATACATGTGCATACATATCAGGATGATTTTGTAAATAGTGTTTAATTGTAGTTTATAATATTGATATACATTTTTGGTTAGCTATAAGTTCTTGGTAATATTGTCCTGAAACGGGCAGTGAATGCTTACAATGTGTCAACACTACTGCGGCACGGTTATATTGAAAGTTTTAAAACAAATTACTTTACGCAGCCGGAAAAGGGGATGATAAAAGCATTTACCCAAAATAATTGCTAATATTATGAACAAAACACACAAATGGTGATGACAGTAATGCTTGCAATAAGTCTAACCACTGGTAACCTCTTTGGGTAGCATTCCAACAGATAATTTTTTGCTCACCATGCCACCTTAGTTTGGACCCATCCATATGCAAATCAGTCTTGACCCTACTCCAATAGGAACATTCCATCCCAAAGTGGCAGCCCAGGTCTTTCCTGAACCTAACCACAAGTACCCCAATACTGGTTTCACCTTGACTGGGGTTCTTCAGTCAGGTGTAGCTAGGTTGCAGTGCCACAGTGAGCATGGGACCCATGTCTGGGCCTACCCTATACACATTGGACATTTTCCTCTCATGTGCCACCATTTAGACCTTGCACCTAATTTGAAAGCAGTTTTCTGACTTTTGTGAGAGAAAGTGCCATTAATTTTTCTCTACTGTGGGATGCTTGTGGGCACTACTAAATTGTTATTTAAAAAAATAAATAAAGAATGGTCAACAACTCAAATACAAGGGCTTGAAATAACAACTTCAAAGCATCTCATCTCATTAAAAAAAATGATAGTTCAACTGTGAATACGCTGTTCCCAATGTAAAAAACTCAACCATGGTTCAAAATCTTTTTTTATTCTACACAGCCTGTCGTTTAGTGGCCTGCAGGAAAGGAAACTGGATAACATGGAAATCTATGCAAATGAGCAGTAGACAAGATGTTTGTTGAAGGGCAGGTGACTCCCACAACCCTGGAATATCTAAAATGCTGTGTTAATGTGAAGTTAGTTTTGAAAAACAAAATGCATCAAAACACTCCCACAAATCAAGTGAGTACAGTGAATGCTGGAACTTAGCGTAGTTTTGGACTCTTTTCAATAACAATTATGTGCAAGATGAATGCCAAAATGGATGCTTTGTCTGCTTTGAGACATCTACTAGCAAAACGATCCGTGTCACAATGTGTTTCAGTGCCTTACCTGGGAGAATTTGTGGTCTTGGTCAGAACTGCAATGTGATACACCCTCAGATTTCTGGGCCTCTCGCTGATTTTGGATCCTCGTCCCTCTCATGCTTCAGTGCTGTCGTTCTACTGAGAGATTTGCTGTCAATGGTCTCATCCCTATGCTCTCCCACATGGCAATCAGGGTGTCTCATGGGTAATGTACCAACGTGTTGAACTGTGGTCTCTGGTGGTGATCTACCCTCTGCCTCCTTGCACTTGGGGGCTCCTTTCTGCCCTCCAACAGACACCTAGTGGAGGGGCTCCTTTCATTGTGGCAGCATTGGAGGACACCTAAAGAACAGTTTGCACATTGAGGAAGCTGCCCGCCAGCAGTTGTGCTCCTGTACTCATTCTGTGTTGTTATTCTGGGCACTCGTGCCTCTCCAAGATGACAGGCCTGCCAGAGGAGGGCGACCACTGGCCTCTTACTCACTTCCTGGGGAGTGAGAAAAGGCTTGATGCTATGAGGATTGCATAAAGTGCAGAGTATCATAGTGTGAGCACATTGGACTGGAGTGGCATTCCCCTGAAATGTGTCTGTGCCTTCAGAGAGGTTGCACACAAAAGACCTGCTCTTCAAGCTGTGCCAATTGGGAACATCGCACCAAGTACAGGGGATAGTGGCGTAAACACACCTGGGTACAGCAAAGGTCTTCCCCAGGCTCACATACCACATCTCCAGAGAGGCTGTGTACAGAGGCACACTATCCTGAAACTGCTTATTTCTTTGTATTGCCTATGGTTTCTAAACCAGACATCTTGCATGCCTTATCTAGGCCTCTGAGGTAAGAAGAATTTGTTGAACTGGCCTGATCCGGCAAAAATAGAGAAATAAATATAGGCCCCGATTCACAAAGGTAAACTGAGAGAAAAGTCGAACTTCACGACTTTCGGTATTCACAAAGGGCATTTACTACTTGTAAATGCCCTTTGTGAATACCGAAAGTTGAACTTTACGACTTTTGGTATTCACAAAAGGCACTTACGAGTAGTAAATACCCTTTGTGAATACCGAAAATCATAAAGTTTGACTTTCCTCTCAGTTAACCTTTTTGAATTGGGGCCATAGACACCACTGATGGCTTCTGAAGGGAACAACTCTATTTGCCTGACCTAAGAAGAATATAGGTAGAACTAGTTATTGTCTCTCAGCCTGGCATGATGATGTGAGTGGGATAGGAGTTTAGTGCTTACTTATATAACTCATGTAATAATTATTCATAACATAAAGTTAAAATAATTAAATAATGGAATCCCAATTTTTATTTCAATCTTGAAAACATCATCCACGTGTTTTGATTTTCCATCATTTATAAGGTCAGTGTCTATCCGAATATCTGTCCTTAGTCATTCCCAATGGCACTCATCCTTCTCTCCTGTGTCTCTTTATGTTGTTGACAAGTCTACTTTTCACCTACTGCATCCTAACTGCCCCCTTTCATTGAAACATTTCCTTTGTCTACTGCTCTCAAGACACCCCAAATCTTTCACTGCCTTCCTCCTATCTTCCTTCCCTCTTACTTTTACTGTACCACCTTCACATATAACAGGTTTCCTTCTCTTCTACTTATGCACCCAGGATTCCTCTCAAATATTAATTTCTCTAATCTTCCATCTGTGATTCTCCTTTGTTTCCCCACTCACAACTGCTTGCGCCATCACTTTTCTTACCATATTACACCCTTCCACTCATGAACACACTTGTTCCTGCTCTACATCAACCTTTCACATTTGAGTGAGTAAGTCTGCCTTAACCTCAGTCTATAGTGACACTCTACCTAGTCTCTCTTGTGCTATGATGAGTACTTCAGAGTGCCTGTCATTTATCTCAAAGGCTCTAATTCGCCTTGTCACAACTTTATCCCCCATTGATGGGATCATCTCACCTATTACAGTATCTGACGATTTCAGAACCTCACATTATAAAATGCTTTCCTTCTCTCAGGATGTCAGCTTACAATCAATTAACATCTATAATACTAGGATCATGATGTAGAAAGATCAGAGAATGAAAGGTTATGGCACCCAAACACAGTGGGAATATATGATCCACCCCAAATGTTTAATTTATTAGCACATAACTGGTCCTCCCCTATTTCCTGGAGAAATTGATGCCTGTAGGTAGACTAGCTTTCTAAGACTATTGAATCAACTGTGGCTCAGGTAAATGTTGGCCACATAGCCACAACTGAAGGCCTCTAAAATGCTGACAAATCCCATCTGTTCCTGACTCCTTCTTAGACTTAAATCATACTAGTTTTGATTGGAACTACATGTAAACGTTTCTCCAGTAGAAGAATTGTATGAAAAGCCTAATTAGAATCCTATTATTTCCCATTCCTCTAAAATTCATGACCTCTTAGCGTTATGAAGTTTGTTACATAATTATATGTCAGCGGTAAAACAGTGGACAGAAATCAATTGCACTTTTATTGGTATGGATCTTGTCTTTATCATTTGAACAGAAACTTTGTTCACTTAAATGTCTCAACCCGCTATTGGTGTACTGGTCTTCATGACTACTCCTTTATCCATCTTGAGAGAGACGATAAAATAAGTGCTTATATTTTAAAAATCGGTTCCATGTTGAGAAGTGATGCCTGATTTTAGCCTACTCTCAGATACCTGACTGTTTAACTCAGGTCCACTGTTACTAGACATTGCAGAATCAATATTATATTTAATCTGCCAGAGGATAATAACTTCTTTGTTGAATATTGCATTGATCATATCTCCTATTGGTGTGTGTCCCAGTTAAGGGGCCGGAGAGGACCTTGACACCTATTCTTCTTCCTTCCCAGATCAGTCAGTCTTCAAGCTATTAGGTCTAACTAGGAACTTCGTGGAGATGTGATTCTGGGAAAGCAAGACACTCACCCACGTGTTGCTTCATCATGAGACTTCCCAAACCCGGATCTCTGTGTGAGTCTTGGTGGGCTCAACCAACTAGGAAATAAATAAGGTCACATCACTTGTAAGAACCTATTACAAGCTGGCAGTGCCATTTTGAAAGCTACAGTCCTGTTCCCTTTTGCCTGGAGCTGGAGGTATCCACCCCCTTATATTACATCAAACTGTAAGTTTCAGTACCATGTTATGTATGTTTCTGTTTGACCACTGATTATATTGTCCAACACAGTTGAGTACATTACAAGGATACATCAAGTAACCTGTGAATGTAATTACCTAATAACATACTCTTCCTTATGCATTTATAGAGTCATGTGAGACGACTTTGAATAGCAGATTCCTTAGAATACACATTTGCGTGTTGCTTCTTTTTTATTTCTTAATTTCATCATTTACAACATTCCATATAAAAGTTAAAAACAATTGTTGTAGCAATTTAGTTCAGAGCCCAGTTGGTAAGAGAAAGAGTAGGGAGGTGGTGCTAGGGGAGCACCTTGAAGGAAGGAAAGTCTTGAATGGAAAATAGTATACCCAGAGAGGCTTGTAGTGGGGAAGTGTGGGAAAACCAGTGCATATGAATGTGCTGGGTGAAGTTTGAATCTTTCTGTCCCGAGTCATCATGGAAGATTTCCTTAGATATGCCCTAAAGATGGTAGGCATGTGAGAACAGATACACATGATTGTAATGGGTACAGGGCCCCATGGAAAAGTAAAGTAAATTAAAATTTCCTGTGCCCATGCATTGATTTTCAGTTTCCTAGTCATGTCCAATTGTGTATCTTTTAATTTAGTTCAAGGGTTTCACTGAGTTTAAATATCAGTCCATCATATTTTATTTCTTTCTTTCTTTATTTTAAAGGTTTTATATAGCGCTGGCTACACCCGGAGGTATCAGAGCGCTTTACATGAGCATCATATCATAGTTACAGGTTACATCGTTACAAAGGTTACACAGTTATTAGAGCATGGCAACATAGTTACTTGTAAGGTCAGGATAAACAATAAGCACATATACGTAAGGGGAAAAGCAGGCAAGGGGAAAGATTTAGGGGAGGGGGAAGGAGATGGGGGATGGGGAAGTAGACAGGTTTGAAGGCGGGAAAGAGGAGGGGAGGGTGAAGGACACCGCAAGGAAAGAGGAGGGAAAGGGTGACTGGGACACATACCGGTAGACGAGTCAAAGCAACGTCCAAAGTCCAGTAAGCTGTGATCCCAGGGGAAGTGGTATCACTTCCCTATCTCTGTTGCGGGAGGCTCCCTTTACGAAGTGGACTCTCTCAGAGGGGTCTCTGAGACTCCAAGGCCTACATACTGGATCCTTCCCCAAAAAGGGGAGAGGGAGTGCTTTGGCAAGGGGCGCCATACCATACCTAAGCTATGAGTGGCTCCCTTGGCGCAGTGGACTCTCTCAGCGGGTACGCTGAGACTCCAGAGTATAAATATTGGATCTTTCCCCAACAAAGGGAGAAGGAGTGCTTAGGGCACAAAGGACAGGGGGCTAGGCAGACTAGCAGGCAAGGCGAGAGTTTCAGGGGAGAATGGATAGGAGCTAGGAGCTAGGGAGGAAGACAAAGAGAGAAAGAGTACTAAATGGGAAGAAAATTAATTAATGAGTTGTTGTATAGCGCTGGCTAGACCAGATGGAATCAGAGCGCTTTTCATGAGGGACAATAATGTTGCAATTTACATCAGTTAAAAGTTACATAAGTATCAAGAAAAGCATTTAAAGAACATAGGGGACAAGGTGACTGGAGCAAGGAAGGGTAAGGGGATAGGGTAAAGGGGTAGGAGGAAGATAGGACGTAGAGACGAGGGGAAAATTCACCCAAGGTCCGGCTGGGGAGGTGACGGCAGGGAGGGCGAGTCCACAACACATCTCCACTTTAGCTATATGGTAGCTCCACCGGGCATCAGCCAAACCGCTAGGTCTCCACAGTCTCGGGAGAGTTCCGCAGGTTCAAAGTCCTGATGTGAGGGTAAAGAGCCATGTAAATGTCAAGTATTTGTTCTAGTACTGGTATCTTGACCATGCTTTCCAGGAAACGTAGCCTAGTATTAGTATCTTGACCATGCTTTTCAGGAAATGTAACATGTTAACGGATCACTATCTGTGTTGTATCCCCTCTCATTCTAGTTGTTGGCAGAGAGGTAGGTTGTAAGAATCCATGATCATAGGGAGTATGCACTGTGACCTGAAAGGTATACTTTTGTTTGAGGCAACATCACTTTTGTGTGTATTGTGCGACTACATAATTATTTGAACGTGTATTTTCAATACTTAATACATATCCATCATCAAACCCCCAGTTTCAAGTTGTTGCTGTGCCTAATTATGTAGGAATCATGAGTGCTTCCAGGAAATGTTGCCACTATATCACTGATTATGTTTTGGGCATTGCATACAACCTGAAAGTTCAGGGAATTTGTATTTTTCCGGTTCCTAAATAGATATTCAATATGGGATGGTGGGCATATGGCTATATGTGTCCATCTATACATCTTATGACCTGGGGGAAATTGTCTATCCTGCAAAAAATAATTTTAGTACTTTGTATTTCTTGCACTTCCTGGGCGTGAAAGTGCACCTCCAGACACCCCTCCTGCAATACCTATCACAACCTGGTAACTGGCTAGTAAGTTTAATGAGCACAACACCTGCACATGGGTGGGGATGGAATTGCTGTGCAGAGTAGTGCTTTGTACTGTGGCCTTAACAGCTCAATTAAACCCAGGATGCCTGTGCCACTTAGCCTGTACACGTCATATGTTTTCTCTTCCGTTTTTTGTTAAAGGGTCAGCCTGGCGTGAAAAAATCCTTTCTTGTTTCCGCCTCCTCTTATGCAGCATGTCTAATATGTGCATCCTCCTTGCTATCAGGTACAAGGCAGCCATTATGGAAAATGGTTATGCATTCTGGGCCTGTTTTTAAAGTTTGCACCCATTTACCACCTGGTTTGAATTGGTGGTAAATTGCACGTGCAAACGGGCAAAATGGTGACTATTTGCAACTGCCTTATACATCCAGTTAGCAAGTCAATATTAGCAATTCCCTAATATCAACTCGCTATTTTGAGTCAAAGTTTTTTAGCGAGTCTTAATTCAGTCGCATTGCAATTTTGGGTTAGCAAATGGGTTATGCACATACCGTGTTTTTGACTGATTTGAGACTCATAAATCAGTCAGACATGTGGCCCCTAAAGTATAGGCTAAGAATAAGATAACTGCATAGAAGGTATGGACGTCATACACCAACTGGCTACACATCAATACTTTAGTGCACATAAGGAACTGTTTTCCATAGTTTTTTAAAAATATATTTTTATTAACATTTGGTAAAAAACAACAAATACACAATCAATAGGATCATGTCCTATCAAAGGTGGTCCAATACACATGAGTTGGTATGAAACACAAAGACAAGTAAAACCATCTTACAGTCAACAATTTGCATTCTTACTGCACAAGTCCATGATGTATTAAGCCCTCTCATCTAGATTAAACTGTTCAAGATTCTCAGTTTGGGTTGTCCCCAGCGTGTTGTCATCAAAGTAAACAATTAATGGTATGCAGTTCCTTGCGGGAGGAAGGAGAGGGAAAATATCAGGTCAGGGAAGAAGGGCTCACAGGGGGGCAGTTCCTTTAGGAACTAGAGCTGTCACACACCCAGTCGTGTGTCATGCGTCATCATAGGGCTTTTCTCCTTGTCGGTGCAGCACTGCAGTGCCTGATGGGAACCTTCATGTGAGATTTTTTGTCCCAATGTTGTATGTGAAGTACAAGTGTAAGGCCCAAAGTGTAGATTGCGGAATTGAAGTGTGTGCACGTGAAAATTGTGATTAAAATAGATTAACTAATTGTCTGGTTTGAATTTTAATTGGTGAGTATGCTTGTACAGTTAAAAATGTGGTGGCTCCCAGCAGAGACACTGACCTCTGGTGGCCAGAAAAGTTAAAAGTTTGACGTGTTTCTGGCCTTCAAGAAGTAAATAATGATCATAAGAGCAATTAATCAGGATTGGTGGATTCTAAACTACATAGAGTTTGGAACCTGGAAATGCAATCCTGGAAATTCAATCCAGAGAATTGCTTAGTCTATTTTAAATCACACTTTTCATGCGCACCCACAATTCACCAATCTACACTTTGGGCCTTACACTTGCTCTTCACATACGGTATTTGAACAAAAGATCTCAGGTAAAGAGCCCCCTTGAAGATGGCTGTCAGGCATTGCAGCACCAGCCAGATGAGGAGCAAAGCTCTATGACAAAGTACAACACCCGCATGGGTGTGTGAGGACCCTAGTTACTAAAGGATACTGTCCCCCCCCCCCTCTGGACCTTCTTCCCTGCCCTGATATTTTCCCTCCTTCCTCTCCCCAGGAACTACATACCCTTAGTTGTTCAGATTTACTTTGGAAGGGTTCCTAGTCCCTTATCCTCCTTGTAAAAGGTCATCAAACCAACCCATGCAGGGTCTCAGAACTTATAAAATAGCTATCATGTCCCATGGGGCCCAAATGGCCCTTGGTCAGGAGTGAGGAAATATAAAGGGGGAATAAACAAGGTGTCTCAGGGTGCATCATTTCTAAATAGCAGGAGGAAGGACAGAGGAGGCGTATGTAATCAGGCATTAGTGTGCTTGTGCGTCTTGGAACACATAAAGGTGGATTCACCACATCCAGGGAGAGGGGAAAGGAAGGATGTGGGGGCACAGGTATAGACAGACAGTGCAAAACATGGGGGGCATGATGCTACAGAATTCAAGAAGGCCTGGTCTCGTCAGGGAGCAGTCACTTCAGCTCTCGCATCCGGGTCTCCACCCAAATCTCCTTCTTCTAGTCCTCCCATTCTCACTGATCTGAGTTTGTGTCTCTCCAGCACCTCCATCCATAGACCCATTGCAGGGTGCCTCCTTACCCCTGTGTGTCTTCCCTAAGTAGTACTCTTTCCTCTGCTCGGGCCCAGGTTGTAACGTCTCTCACCCAGGTCTCAAGCACGGGGCCCACCGACTTCCGGGACAGGTCCAGAAATCAAGTGCCCACCTTGCGAGATTTGGGTCTGGGGATGCCCCCCCGCCCCCCCTGAGGATGCAGGTCTTAACCATGTATGGAAGAGTGCGACCCAGTGCATTGTGCAATCAGAGGAGGTCTGCAGTCCAGTGTGGTACAACCCCACTTCATAAGACTGAAGTCTGCATCAGTTTGCCGACACCTGGGACATTCACAAGGCTCCCTACCATAATTGACTTGCAGTTTGTGAGGGGTAAGATAGGTAATGTGAACAAAGTTAAATTGAATATACTTCACCCTCATATTTCGGGAGGACCTCTAAGAGTAGGCCAATATCTTACTCCAATCTCTGTCTGTGACTTTGTGACCCAATATCCCGACCCACCTGGCCCTAAGTTTCACCAATAGTCTTTGCTCCATGTTGTTCAGGGGACTATAGAACAAAGCCAGTAGGTGCCATGCCGACCCCATAGAAAGCAATAATTGGAGGACGTGCGGGGCACAGGTTCCTCCCGTCCTCTGTCCCGGAGATCCACAAAAGTCCTTACCAGAGCTTCCTAGGTCAGAAATTTAACTTGGGCCATATCAAGTCTCGGAGCAGGACATACAACTGCCAAAACCAAGTGATCAGTTACTTAAAATGGCAGGCTTGGGGAGAAATTGAGCAAGCGAGGGAGCATCACCATTATGGAAACCAAGATTCGGGCTATGATAGGCAATTGTAGGGACCTCCAGGAGAGGACATAAGGTTTAACGGAGTGGAGGTGCTCACCCCAGGTTACCCTCTTTCAAATCATCCAGGCTCTGGTACACATGAATGCTCCAGTATTTAAAGGTTGTAGGGGCCCAGGTGACGCCGGAGGAAGTTCGGTAGGCTGGTGGGTCCCCTGTTTAATCGGAAAAATGCAGGTTTTGGCCCTATTGACTCTTAATCCCGAAACCGTCCCAAACTCCTCCAACTGTCGGAGTGCATCCGGGGCACCAGTAGGTCCATCAGATAAAGGAAGTGCTTCTATCTTTTTGGCAGGCTCCCAGTTGCTACTACTTATACTCCATACCAGCAATCCAAGAGAAGTTTAGATGCACATTTATGTGTTCCTCATGCAACTAATATAGAATGAAAGATTATATGGATTTCCCGCACCAATATCACTATACCACTGAAATCAAATAGTACACTCACTGTGTATCTGCCTCTGGAGTTTGCTTATCATGCTTCCTCTGGCAGGGATCGTAGATGCCAGTATCTATTTATATCGTTGCTAGAATGAAAACTTCATGTTTTGATGATCTAGCAACGTTGCTCATGGGAGTAAATAGCTGTCGTACTTTCCTAACTGGTCACACAGGTACTATAAGTGCCCTAACATTCAGAAACGTATTGCATCAAGCAGAGTTGAATGTACGAAATACGCCAAGTGCCTAAACAGCAATGCTTTTATGCTCATAGTTGACCTATCTGCTGCTTCAGAAATTAATATCACCGACATAATCAGAACATCCTGATTCACCACTGGGATACGTTCCTGCAAATGCCATAGTAACCAAAGCCATAAAGTTTGAAATTCGCTGCTCCACACCTGCAGTAAGCACATATATATATCGCCTCCACACACTCCACAATTTTAACATACTTGAACCATACAACTCAACAACCATTACCATATGCATGCCACACAACTATCATACCATAACTTCTCCCTAACACTCAGGGATGGCTTGACTTCCGTGCCTTCTGGCTATTTCCTGGTTAGCTTCCAAAAAGGGGGGTTCTTTCAGTGCTAGGTGGCTACCGCCATCCAGCTTCATAGCCCTGTTGCAGGAGCAGACCCCTTCACTCATTAAGAATGTCTTCCTTGGTCCCCTGACTCGATACAACACAAAAGTACTGATAATGCGTTCTCTCTGGCTGGAAAAAGAATCCATCTGCAAAAATAATTTAGCCCATGGCATGCACATGTGCGTCAAATGTTGCCTGTGCATGTGACCAGAGAAGTATCAAAATGCTGTTGCGGAAGTTCCTGCCTACCACCCAACATGAGCAAAAATTGAAGTATGACGAGGAAAGTGTGGGATTTGATACATCTCTACAGCGGCATGTACTGAAATGACATAAAAGTTGCTGTCTCTATATCATGAAGGCAGATTGTGAGACATGGTTGGCATGCAGGTGTAGTTTCAAGGGGCCTTATTTATGAAGGCCTTGCGCCGCCGGTGCGTCACTATTAAAATGGGAAAAAGTGACGCACCGGTGGCGCAAGGCCTTCATAAATAAGACCCAAGGTGTTTACAACAAAAAGGAAGTTGAAGCCTATTGGCTCCTCAAAGTGAGGTCCCTTCCTCGTGTCGTGTTTCTATGATGGGCGCCAGGCAGTACATCAGACTCAGGACACAGGTTGGTCATGCAATGCTTCTTTTATTACTTTCTCTTGGAGCTGGTTACATATACGTCCATCCCAGTACCCGTCCTGGTCAGTCTGCCCTCCTTCCTGTCCCTAACCGGATGTGGTGTCCGGTGACCTGGTCACCTCCCTCATGACCCACAGGGTCCTAGCGTCCTCCTGTCCTGTTGCCCTATCTGTTGCGTCACGACATCTCCCCCTGTGTTGCAAACAAATGTTCATGGTACAGTTCTACTTATCATTTTCTCCTCCTCCCCTTTGACAGCATTTACTGATGGTTGTGGTGAGAGAGAGAGAGAGAGAGAGAGAGAG
This sequence comes from Lissotriton helveticus, assembly GCF_964261635.1. Taxonomy (NCBI): domain Eukaryota; kingdom Metazoa; phylum Chordata; class Amphibia; order Caudata; family Salamandridae; genus Lissotriton; species Lissotriton helveticus. The sequence continues at coordinate 1,805,690,593 of NC_136059.1, forward strand.
GGAGAGATAGAGAGAGAGAGAGAGAGAGAGAGAGAGAGAGAGAGAGAGAGAGAGAGAGAGAGAGAGAGTACATAGGTCTGGTCGACCCGCCTCCCGAGTCTCTGACTCCTACGTTTCATCACTTAGTCTATTTGTCCCCTTGTATTCTTCCCTTGGTCACTGTTCTCTGCCATCAGCTTTTGCTTCTGTTTGTCGGTTGTCCTCCTTCTGCTCTTCTCTTGCCAGCCTCTCTTCGTCTGCTTCTAGCTACTTGCCATGTGACCAGTGGTGCGGGCCGGCTGGCACCATCTCCGTAAGCTCCTCTCGTTCTACTGCCAACCTTCTATGTGTTTGTTCCCTCAGTGATTCTTTTTCATTCTCTTCCTCTTTCTCTGGTCCCTGCGTCTTCTCTTCACTTGCGCTCCCTGTGTCTTTCGTTTTTTTTGTGTCATACGTCATGGTCATGAGACCCATCGTTTGGGCGGTGCTGTTGCTCAGCAGGCATGGTCCTGGGACATCGCCTTTCAGCACATGGATGTCCTCTTTGTTCTTTTTGTCTTTATATCTCAGTTCCTTTGTGAACTTTCCTAGGTTTGTTACCTGTTTCTTTGACCCCCAGGTGAAAACCTCAACCCTGGACGCTCTCAGTGTCGGCTTGGCTTCCATCTTCTCATACTCTGATGCACACATGACATTGCATGTTGCACCACTGTCAAGTACAAATTCCGCTTCATGTGCTCCTACTCCTATCGTTACCCAGTCCGTCTTTTCCCGTGTGCTTCTGTCTGTTGGGCGCGTTGTTTCTCCTTTTTCGTCTCCCCACTCAGTTCTGTGTCGGCCTCCGACATGTGATATAGCCTTTCCACTTTCTTTTCTTCCTCTTCTTCGCCTGACCCTCGTGAAGAACTTCTCCTTTCGTTATCGACATATCTGATGTGTCTTGTTGTCGACTCTTGTTGTCTTCCTGTTCTTCCTCTGTCATCTCTGAATTGTACGCCTTGGCACACACTGGCGTAGTGGTTTCTTCCCTTACATCTTTTGCACGTCTGGCCAAACGCTGGGCACGGGTCTCTGTGTGGAAATTCCATTCCACACCTGTAGCATGTTCCTTCAGGGTGTCTCCTCTCTGTTTGTTCCCTCCAGTCATTCCTCCACCGGCCTGTGCGGTAGTTGCTCATCACGTGGTGTGCGTTTTCGATTTCAACGTTCTTCCCTCTTTCCATTTCCTTGGCATGTGCCGTTGCTCTCGCCTCTGCTCTTGCCAGTGACAGGATGTTCTCCAATGAGGTCGGTTCTTTTAGGATACTTGCCCTGAATCCTGTGTCACGACAGCCTTCAATGATCCGTAGCCTTATTGCTTGTTCGTTGTCGAATTTGTCGAACTCACAATGTGTCACCAGTTTTCTCAGCCTTGTCGTGAAGTCATCCAGCGTTTCGTCCACTTGTTGACACGCAATGGTAAATGTATATCGTTCGAAGTCAACATTCCGTTGTGGGTCAAATTTGGCCGTTAGGCATTTCTTTAGTTTCTCATATGTCTTTGTTTCTTCGGTTGGCAGTGTCACCAGAATTTCTTCGACGTCATCCCCTGCTAAGTTCAGCAGTAACCCTAATCTCTTTCCGTCTGTTACATCTGTTGCTTCCATATATCTTTCAAACCGTCTGATCCACTTCTCCCACCTGATTCCTATTTGTGGCTCCGATAAGTTGAACGGCAGTGGCCTCCTGTATTGTGCGCTGGGCTTTGGGTCTGCCATCCTTGCCTTCTTGCCTTTATATGCTCTTTTCTCTTTTGTTCTGTCGCTTCTTTGTGTGCTGTTCTATGTTTCCTTTTGTTGTCTTTCCTTTTATATTCTTCTTTTCTTTCACTTTTGCCTTTGTGGGGTCTTTGTCCCTCCTTTCCTTGTTGTTCTGCTTTTCTTTGTCTTTTTCTTCATTCTTCTTTTACTGTCTCTTTTCTCTCTTTTCTGCTTCTGTTTGCCTTTGTTGCTCTTTCTTTTCTTTGATTGTCTCTTTTAATTCAATCCTTTTCTTCTCTCGCCTGGTCTTGTGAGGGCCGCCCTGCTATTCCTTATGCCTTTTTTTCTTATTGTCCCACTTAAAATGGCCGCCGTCTCGAGATTTCCCGATCGAAATCTCGCTTTTCCTGACCCTAAAATGGCCTTCTTGCTGATGCTGCACTTTGATTTGCCCGGTCGCCTGATTTAAAGATGGCCGCCGAGACTTCTGAGCTCTCGCGAGAGCTCGCGCATTTAATTCAAAGAGCTCGCGCCTCAATTGCAAAGGACGCGCTCTTACCGCGATCGGCTGTACGCTGTCTTGTCTGTCGGGGTTGGCTCTCGCGTTGCTCCCTCCGTCGTCCTAGCGCATCCATGGTGGGCACCTCGTTTTCCTCGACGCTGTATAACCCGGACACGCGACGCTCCACGCAGAGGTTCGTTTCTAACCCTCGTCGCCAGTTGTCGTGTTTCTATGATGGGCGCCAGGCAGTACATCAGACTCAGGACACAGGTTGGTCATGCAATGCTTCTTTTATTACTTTCTCTTGGAGCTGGTTACATATACGTCCGTCCCAGTACCCGTCCTGGTCAGTCTGCCCTCCTTCCTGTCCCTAACCGGAAGTGGTGTCCGGTGACCTGGTCACCTCCCTCATGACCCACAGGGTCCTAGTGTCCTCCTGTCCTGTCGCCCTATCTGTCGGGTCACGACACCTGGGTGGGAAAACATGAGGTGTTATTTGTTTTATTTATTTAGGTTATTATGGAGCTTGTCAATGCTGAAGCTTCTTGGTGCAATGTAACATTCTAACCACACACAGACCCTCTAGGTGTCAAAAGCAGTCTTGACTAAAATAGTTTATAGCTTTCTTATAAACTGGACTACTGACAGTTGGCTACTCTGTTTAGCTGCAGCAGATTTCATTCCGTTGCAGGGAAATGTGAAAATACTAATCCGCCAAAAGAAGCTGAACGGATTTAGGAATGGAAAGTATGAATTTGACATTAGAACACAGACTGAGCATTGAAAAATGCACGCTGAAGTTTTTGGCTAGCAGTGTGGGGGAGCCACTGTGAACCATCACTATGGATTTAAAGAGAACCCTCTGCTATACTGGCATCCAATGAAGTTATCTTAAAATATGTGTAATATGCTTCCTAGAAAGAGCTCGTGTGATAATGCGATCGCTGTATTTTGAGTCAGTGGAATCTCCTGATAGTTCTTTCAGTAAAGGTAATAGCAGGAGTTGGTTAGTCTAACCATGATTGAATATAAGTAGTACCCACATTCTTGTGGAGGTCCAATGGGATAACAGTAGAATTTTCCTCAGGTTCTTTCATAGCCAGAAAAGGTACTTGTTACCTTGTTGATCTCTGGTGTTAATGTACAGTTGGAGTCTAGTGAACCCCACATATGTTTTAGTACTGTTGCAGGAGTGCCAACTATACTGGGCTACAAAGTTGATTCCTAATGATCCATATCTCAGTTTTATACATCTAGAATTACTTGGTGGTGGCCTCTGTTTAAAGTCATAGCATCACTGTATTCCCTGCGGAACAGCTGGGGGTGAGAGGGCTGGTGGGTGATCACTCTGGCTTGGTGAGATCGACATTCTCCTTCACTTTAGTCTTTAGATGCGAGGTAAGCTTTTCTGAAGCTTGTGATGTTATTCACCAGTTTTTATGTAGACCTGTACTTTGTCAAGTTTTCAAGCTGGCAGCCAACTTAGATATGATCATTGTGGCTGCTTTTGGATCCCTCTGAAATTATCCTGTTACCTTGTTTAATGATAAAGCTGCTACATAAATCTATCTAGCAGAAGCATGTCTTGCCTCTTCTTTAATTTGGTCCACGTTTTAAACTGCACGTTTTATGCATTGTGGAGTCTGGGTTGGTATCTTGGCTATGGAATTTCAGTGCTAAGCCCCTGCAGATCCCAGTGCATGCAGCACCAGCTTCATACCTCCTGGTATCTCTGCAAACGTAGGCTGTTGTGACTAGGAGAGTGAAGAGAGCAGAGAAGGAATGGTTGTCATGGTGGATATTTCTTTTTTAGGTCTCACCTACGCACCACGCATGCGCTGCATAGGAGGAGACCTCTAGGAATCGATTTACTTTTTAGGTCAAAAACGTGCAGGCATTGCATTGTTTTTAATGGCAACGCTTGCACGTTTGATGATTCCCTTGCCTGAGCGAGCTTTGAAACCATCTGTTTGTAATTAACTTGCAACTAGATTGTGCCCCTGCTCGCTCCCGCAAAGGAAACAGTCAAAGCCCCTCCTCTCTCCCCTCCCCATGCTGCCTCCTCCTCTCCTCGTTCTCGCCTCCTCCACCCAAACCTGACGGTGGCTTGGCCACGCAGCTTCAGGAACAGCATGGATGATCGCCTCTGGCATATCATCAAATAGACCCCTCGCTTAATTAACGTCATGATGCGAAACTAGGGTTCAATCGGCTCCCAACGCGAGGATTTGTTTAATTGTTCAGTACTTATACAGGGCTGGATGGAAGCCAGAGGATTAAGTCAGCATATCAGCGACAATTTTTTCTTTGCTGACTTTAGACGGTGAGATGGACGGAGGGGAACTACTCGAGTGTTTCGATTACAGGATTGTTGTGAGCAACCTGAGCCCTCTGCAGACTGGTTACTAGTCTAGCACGGGGTCGCCTCCCTCCCCCACCACCCTGCGTCCCCATAGCTTCCAATATGGCGATGCACAACAAAGCGGCCACCCCGCAAATCTGTGACACCCGCCGGGAGCTAGCTGAGCTGGTGACGCACAAGCATGAGCTGGCGGTATTGTGTTTTTTCTTACCTACTCTCCCGCACCCCTTCTGGGAAGTACTCCGGCATAGGCTATTTTGTGCGCCTTCTACACGTTCTCCATCTTTTCCTGCGTACTAACGCTAACTGCGTAAAAGGACGAGGCGGTTACCTTTACAAGTCGGATAATCTACTTATGTCGTGTGAGTGAATCTGAGACTAGCGAGCGGGGTAATTGGCCGGCGGTTGCTGTCGAACAGATGTTCTGAGGCAACTTTCCATTTTATGCAAGGCCGGCGCTCAAGGCCTACGCATCAGGGCATATAAAATGAACTTTAGAGAGTGGCAATTAAATGGGCTGTGAAGAAGGCCCTGTAGAGCTATTCATTAACAGCTCCTCAGTGCGTGTATTTTATATTGCGTTAGTTGTAGCAGTACGAGTATAATAGGAAAATGAAAGTTCTAATTTGAGTGATAAGGAAAGGTGATCTTGATCCTTGTCGAGGTACAGTTAGCAGAATTGAAAAAGGTAAAAGTTAAACACATTTAAATGGTATACACTCAACTGGTCTCCCAGAACTAGAGTAAAGTAGTCCTCAAAACGTTTCCTGCTCCAGAGGTCTGGTGTATGTTCTTTCCTCTAACTAACTAACTAACTAACTAACTCACTATCTCTCTCACTCTCTCTCACTAACTCACTCTCACTAACTAACTATCTCACTCCCTCTCACTAACTCTCTCACTATCTAACTCACTTTAAAGACACTAATTCTAACTATTTCTCTCTCACAGACTCTCTCTCTCCAAACTAACTCTCTAAAACTCTCTCTCTCTCATGGACTCTCTCTCTCAATAACTAAGGGCCAGATGTAGGTAACTTCCATTTAGCGAGTCCTTAATTGCGATTTTTACCAAATCGCTATTACGGACTGGCTAAATGGAATGTAGGTAGGAATCGCTAAAATATTAGCGATTCCTTAACATTCCTTAATAACGAATCGGTAATTGAGATTCGTTATTAAGGAATACCTAGCCATTCATTTCTATGGGCTAGGAGGCCCATAGGAATGAATTGGAAGGGATTCACTATTAGCGATTTGGTATTAGCGAATCGCTAATAGCGGGAGCTATTTCAAGGGTGCCAGGGTGTCCAAAGGACACCCTGTTGCACCCCTGAAATGTGCATATGTGCACATGTGGCACACATCCATGCCCTAAGGGCATGGATGTGTGCCACATGGCACATTTAAAAAAGCAAAAAAGTGTTTTTTTAAAGGAAACCGTTACTTACCACCAACTTGAAGTTGGAAGTAATTAGCGATTCCTTAAGGCTGAAGTGTACTATTTTTAGTGCTACGTACATTGCATTTAAGGAATCGCTATTTTGCGATTCCTTATTTTGCAAGTAGGTTTTAACTCACCTACATTGCATTCAGCCAAATACCGGTCGGTAAAGCAGAAATTCCGCTCGGAATTTGGCCACCTACCCATGGCCCTTTGTCTCTAACTATTTCCCTCTCTCACTAAATAACTTCCTCTCACTAAATAACTCTCTCTCTCTCACTAACACTCTAACTCTCTCTCTCACTGACTAACTTTCTCTCTCACTAACTCATTCTCTCACTAACTTACTAACTCTCTCACTGTCTCACTAACTAACTAACTAACCAACCAACTCTATCATTAACAAACTAACTAGCTCGCTAACTATCTCACTAACTGTTACACAGGTACTATTTGCCAAGCTTCAGCCTCCTGTTATTTATGCCCCCCCATAACAAAAAAACCCATAACAAGCAAGCATTGGCACACGCAGAAACAAGTTGACGGCATTTAAAGAACAAAATTAGATCAAGACATTATTTATAGGTAATACTTTTTTAATAGGGTCTTTCACTTGTACGTAATGCTTTCTTGGGCATATATAAGGTAACAAAAATGCTTTAAGCACTTCTTTATTATAACTTTGCAGCATTCTACAAACTAATGTACAGCACAGCTTAAAAACATAGGCAAAGTCAATATCTCTGGCTAAACACTTATAAGGTCCCAAAGGCGAGACCTCTTGGCTATGCCAATGCTTGTTTTACTTGGCCAATATACGCACAGAAATTATGCACGTTTTGGTAACCTAATAGACACCGCTAATATTTTAATGCTGTTCCCTGGCATATTTAGCATCTTATTATAAGCAACACATGCAAAATTGACAGACTTTTGAATGATGTAGGAACCGTGATGGAAATTGTGGTTCAAAACCGAATATAAAACTGCTGTTATTTTGGCATACAGATTTGTGCTGCAATTTATTGAATAGGTCACTCTATCAGATTGGCCTGCTTCTCTGGTAGATCAATTAGATGTTTCCAATTTAGTGCAAATATCTTTTGCTTCTGGCACCTACTTTCTTGTCTTGGCACAAACCTGAGAAATATAGCTCATGCATACCTACACAGTCCTTGAACTGTTAGACGATTTCATTACTTGCTCTTCAGAACTCCATATAAATCTTGTGGGGTCTATTTATGAGTTGGTTTGTGTCGCTCTTGCACCATGCAATTTGGTGCAAGAGCAACGCAAACCTTGCATGTCATTTATGAAACAGAGCAAAGCCACTTTGCATGGCCCTGAGTGGCTCAATAAATCTGTAGTAAGGCAAAGCAGCGCAAATCGCTGCATTGCTTTATTCTTTCATGGGAAGGCTTTCCATGAGCACTGCATGGGTGTTTTCACGCAACTCCCAAGGTTTTTGACGCATTCCCAGATTTACCAGAACTGGTAGACCTCTGAATGCACCAACAAAACCTACATTCTCAGGTGAGGCGTAATATCTTTATTTCTCCTCATTACTTCCTCTTTTATGTGTGCTGCATTCTGCAGCACCCATTAAAGAGGAACATGCCTCTCAGGATTGTTTTTGTGCAGGGAGGTGTAACTTTCAGCACAAAAACAATCCTGCATGCAACGCAGGCCCCCTTGCACCTGGGTGCAAGGGTGCCTGTGTTTGTGCTATGGCTGTCAAAAGGGTGCCAGAGCAGGGGGAAAGGAAGGAATGTGCCATATTGCCTAAAATACGGTTCTTTCCTGCCCTTTCCCTGTCACGAAGGGCTGTGCAGCAAGGTCACTTGCTGCGCGACATTCTCATAAATAGGCCATTGTGTTTTTTAACGAAAACTCTCGAAAAATGATCATTTCTGACCCTAAAACCTTCTATGAGAGGGTTAAATTTGGTCACTGTGCTTGTTTGCATGGTCCAATTTAGGGCTCATTTGACAGTCAGTTTGTGATTTCGTGTCGCAGTTCGATCCTGCCAAAGACTTAAAATATGATATCTACCTGAGCTCTTATCCAAACAATGATATCAATCAGAGGCACTCTGCTGGCAATGTTGTCTATGTAGCCAATTTGTTCAAGGCTTGCATTGCCATACTATTGAACATACACATCCATCCTTTCCCTCATGCTGTATCTTGTCTGCACATTTAGCCCAACACAATAGGCCATTCCACAATCAACATGCTATGCACTCAGTACAGCACTGACATTACTCTCTCCACTCCTAACTGGTAGCCAAGGATCTCCCCCCTAACGGCACCTTTCTACCCATCTGTATTCATCCAACACAGTGAAGATAGGCCAACCGATTGGCAGCATACATGTCACTGTTTGTGCCATGGGCCAGATTTATCAGCACTGCAGATGCAATGTCACCAAAAGGGTTGCTTTTTTTTTTTTTTCAGCACAAAACTTGTTTTGCACTGGAAATGTGCATAACACTAACACAAATCAGTGATTTGTACTGCTTTGTCTTGCTTTGCATAAAAAAAAGGGGTGTCACATGGATGGTACATGGGTGTTCCCAGGACTTTAAGTGGGCTGGGTATTGCTAGTTCTCTGCATCAGCAGTATCAAAAAGCAGGTGCTGAGACAGGTCCTTATTGTGCTCTCAATTTCTGCCTTCAACTTCAAGGTGAAAAAAGATCTTAACTCTGCAGCAGTACCACCCTTCACTACCTTTGATGTGATGTCAAAGAGACTTGTTATAGTTCTTGCACAGACTCATCATGTCAGAACTGAAGCATTTTCAATAATATGTACAATTAAGCCATATTTGTTGATTATTTACCTTATGCACCTAATAACCATTGACAAAGACAATAGTCCTGGCTTGTTGTAGGTGTAATGTTACTTGTTGTATGATTTATCTGGGTGAATTGCTTGAAGCAACAAAATACCAATGTGTGTGTGTGGGGGCGGGGGTTGAACTAAGTTAAGCACAGAATTTTAGTGTATGTGTTTTTAAGCCACACCCTTAATTGCATCGGCCATGCCCCTTTGAGAGACCCCCCAGCTTTTTCATCCCACTTTAATCCCTGGGTGTTCCCATGCAACCCTTCATGGTATTTCATGCACAGCCCTATTTAGTAACATTTATAGAAAGGGTTTTGCATTAAAATCGTACACCTTCTCGAGGCTTCCAAAGATTTCTACTATGCATGTATATATGTATATGTGCATTCACAGGAACAAATGTACTATTTATTTCACACAACCCAGGAAAAAAAATTGTTGCTCAACATTGCATGAAAGGGAGAGAGCAGGACATCTCCATATCCACAAAGATATTGTGGTGTCCCAATGGCTGGCACACTGTCTGGCTGCCTAGCACTGTGCACACCCCTTTGTACCTACCATAGTGCAAATGTGAGTGCATTAGTCTAGCATAGACTTTATATTTGCCCTCCCAGTACAAAATACTAGGCTTACACTAACTTTTAAACTTTTCCTACTCTGTATGTTTACAGTGTACAGCACACATGCAAAGTTGGAAAGGTTTGGAGAAAAGAAAAACATTTTTCTCCTTCTTGCTGCCTGGCTTGGGGGGGCATAATGTTCTGACGCAAAGCCCTGTCTACAAATGTTAATAGATAAGGTTTTGCATCAAAATCATGTTGCATGGAAACACATGTACCACCTATGGCAAGCTCCCTTTATGCAAAGTTAAGCAATGCAGAGCACTGCTTTACATGACATTTGGTCAACTTTCTAGCACAAACTTCTTTTGTGCTGGAATGTAAAAAACAAATCATCACTTTGTACTATTTTTGCAACATTTTACATGACTTTCCACTGACACAAAGGGTTGATAAACTGTCCTTTAGTCTCTGTAGGCCTTCCCCTACACATTTCCTGATTAATGACAGCATTCAAGCTCCTCTGCTAACATGATAATCTGATATTCTATGTCCTCACTCCCTCCCCAAGCTTCTGATTGTCCCCGAGATGTGTGGTGTGGCAATACATGCTTGGATAATCTAGATCATATGGATATAGACATCGTAGAACTACGTAGCCACTTAAGTGCCCGACATGCTCTGGCTGATTCTAAATCATGACACCTGTAAAGTTAATCAATGCCAGAATAAAGTTCTGACTAGCATGTTCTGTTTGAGGGAGCTGAGAGGATTCTTTGCTGTATTTCAGCACTACTATAAAAATCATTATGTATTCGGTATATCCAATGCTGGCATTTGGCCAGCTAGGGTCCTGGGCGAAACCAAACTTAGCACCGCTTCCTACTTGTTATGTTATGTTATGTTAATTGGCTCTTCTATAGCGCAACGGCTACTCGCAATGGAGTGTCCCGGCGCTTTGGCGAAGAGGACCTTTAATGGAAAGGAAACATAACTGAGAATAAAAGACATCACAATTCCTAAATAAAAAGCCATGTTTTTAATGCCTTTCTAAAAGACAACAGACTAGGGGCCTGTCTAAGAGCAATTGGAAGTTCATTCCAAGCACGTGGGGCCAGGTAATGAAACGAACGCCCCCCTTGTCTGGCTCGTTTGATGGATGGAACGAGCATTTTAGACAAGGAGGCGGAGCGAAGAGCTCTGCTCGGTTGGTACAAAGCAAGGCGCTTTCTGATATACCTAGGGCCCAAATCATGGAGGGCCTTATAGGTAAGCGTCAGGCTTTTGAACAGCACCCTTTTGGCTATAGGAAGCCAATGCAATTCCTTCAGCAGATTAGAAGCACTAGCTCGTCTAGGTAGACCGTAAATGGCCCGAGCAGCTGAGTTTTGCACAACCTGGAGTCTCCTTACAAGATATTTAGGATTTACTTGTTATCTATATATCTATATATCCTAGCTCGGATTGCGCCTTCTGCAGACAATGTCTATACCCCTACGGAGGTCGGCGCCCTGAGAGTGGGACACCCTTGCACATGCTAAAGGCTGACCCTATGTGTGTGTTCATGACTCTGCGGCTGTGGAAACTCCCTTCACCACTCTAACAACAAGATCCCCGACTTAGTGGATATACAAGTTAATATTACAGTGCCACAGTCTCCTTGAACTAAAAGTTTTGGGATAAGACTAACTTGAAAGAGGAGAATTTAAGACTTTCTCCTTCAAGAGGTCCTGGTGAAGAAGAGGATCTGAGCGACAGTGGTAGAAGTGATTGGTCCATTTACTGGGATGGGAAGTCCAGAGGTTCCCAAAAGAATGTGTGAACTGTTAGAACCATGACAGCAATATACACAAGAAATATCAACCTCTAAGCTGTCAACAGGAACGAGCTGCAGAAAAATGCATTTAAAAATGCAAAAAAGTACTAGAGGTTTCCGAATTCGCATAGTTTTTCTTTCACAAACTTCATGTAATTCCCAAAATTCCCACGCTCACCCCCCCAGAGTCATGAAGGGCCCAGCTTGTGGAATTATACATGGAAATGGAAACTTTTTGTAGTGTTCTGGACTCCACTTCAGCTGGCGATGCATGCTTGGCAAACACCGACGTTGAGAGTGAGACAGTGTTTGCAAAGAGATGAAATGAAAGCAAATCTCAACAGTTCTAGGTGACAGTAAAAAAGCATCAGATCTTAGTAGAGATAGTGCATTTCTGCTATACCCTTTATATTGAACACAGTGCAGCAACCTTGCTTCGGTCCTGCTTTGTGTGAAATGTTAGAAAATAAATACTTAGCCACTTTGTCTGGATGCCACTGCTTTCCTCATGTTTATGTAAATGAGGTCCACTGATGCCTCGAGCAAAATGCCAATTTAAAAAATGTGCTGCGTCCAGAGAATCCAGATATTTAACATATAGGGTGTACCATGCATTCTCAAATCACATTAAATGTTAACCTGAATAACTGATTCAGCTTCTTTTCTTTAATTAAGTGTAATGTAATGTATTTATGGCCAACCCTGGCATTAGGTAAAATTAATGTTTTTCAGTATCATTATTCTGAGTTTGCACAAACTCCGGATTGCACATGATTTGGGGCATATTATCAAGGGCCTTATCTCTACTTTTTTGGCTTTTAAAGCCAAAAAAGCGGAGAAAATATCTTCGCCCTATTTGCAAGCCGGTGCTAACATGCATCGGCGTCGGCAAAACGGCTGATAACATACGCTAAGCATGTTATCAGCCGTTTTGCCGACGCCTCGCTACGCATCTCGAATGAGATGCAAAGTGGGCGTCACTGGGCGTACCACTGACAGACTACCTTGTAAATTATTGCTAAATGCATATCGCGATATTTACAAGGTGGCCCTCAGGATTTTAGCAGATGTTTGTTTTTGGCGAAAACCGCGGTTTTCGCCGAAAACTAACATCTGCTAAAATCCTGACTATTGTGTGTTGATAATGGTAGGTGGATTGATGTGTTACGACCACTGGGTCCTATCATCAAGCATATCGCCGTTTTTCAGGGAACATCGCTGGAAAACCAGCAATGTTCCCTACAAAGCCGGCGATTTCCCCGCTATCGCTGTATTATATATCGCCCTTGAGTTATGCGTTGATGATAACGGGCTAACTCGGCGATTTAATTCAGCGATAGCCGGCGTTAGGGAAATCAGGCGTGATAATTATATTTCCCCTTGGAATTAAGAGTTTTTCTGTAATGTTTGCATCTTCAAAATGTAGGCCGGGTAAATTCAGCAGTTCCAATGTACTGAAATGTATTGGGGATCAATGTGAGGTAAATTCTGATACATGCAGAAAGAGATGTGAAAAATCTTTCTGTACATAATTTCCCATTTTCCTCTGTAAAAGTTGGAATCCGAGTAACTTACCAAACACTGTAACTGCCTCCCCACAAGGAATCAGTATTTATGTGGTATCAGAGGCGCAAATAGAGTAAAATTTCGGGGGGGTCTAATAAAAATTTGGGGGAGTAATAAGTCTTCCAGCAATAGGCAGAGTGGAGCTGCAGGATCTCTAAGAAGGGGTGAGAACACAGCAAAGCCTTGTTAACAACTAAATGGCCTTTAAAGGACCTGTGAAGTACTCGGGTGAGGCTGTGTGTGTGTGCCCGAGAAGCTGTCTCAGCCCGGGCTGCCACACATGACGGCAGGGGTCGCTTGCTGGGTAAGATACATATCCGTGAGGTATCACCACATTAGGGACCAGGTCCAAAGAGTAGCAATAAATGAAATTGAGGTCTTAGTAAAGGCCTTAATAGATTAGGGAGAAGGTAGCTGCGGAGCTCTCTCGGATTTATCACGTGTTCATTATTTATTGGGGATTATGTAGAAAGGTAAACCTGTGATAAGCTGGTCATGGCCGAGCACTTGTAGATCCGTGAGAGAAAGAAGTAACATCAGGGTTGGGACAAAGGTGGTGCACCCGAGATTGGTGGTTCTTCATACATTATTGACAGCATAACATATTTGGTCGCACAATCTATTATCCATCTCCTTGGATAAATGGTATGCTTATTGGATCAGATTGACAGACAAAACAAAATGGCATACTGAGGCCTGTTCTTTAATGAAGGGTGATGCTTGTTTCCACTACTACATGCAGCCACTGATAGCTTGTATGAACAGGGAACTTTTCTTGTTGATCCTAACTTCTAGTAGTTTGGCAGTAACATCAGAGACAAGCTCAAGGCTTTTCCAAAGTAGCAGACCCTCTTCCTTCACGCTCTACCAAAGTTTTTACTTTTGAGCACTTCCATTGTCAGAGATAATGGATGTATTTCCAGATCCTGAGGTTATTGTGAGAATAAATGCAGATCCTTACTCCACAATTGCCATTCTCATGGTACACACAGCTTGAGTTTTCACTAAGGGCCTAATTACGAGCCTGGCTGTCGAAAGAGTGCCAGACTCGTGGGAGCGCAGCAGTGGCGATCCAGCCACCACCGCACTGGCGGTTCGACTGCCCAATGACAACTTTGGCCATCAGACTGCCATTGCAACACCGCAACCGACAGGGAATCGGCCTTCCCTGGAGGTGGTGCGGCGGTCAGGGGCTCAGCAATATGCTGGTGGTGCGGCTGCCGCACTAACATGAATATTATGAGTTTCAGAACTGCTAGTGGTGTCCTGGAGGTTTTTACTTCATGAAAAGGCAGGCGATCCTGAAACAAATGGGGCCCTACAGAGCCCCCTGTTGCCCATGTGCATAGGGATGCCTGCAGGGGGGCACAACATGTGCTCCCGGTGTGTATGCACACCAGTTCCTGTATGGTATGGACTGTATAGACCATGTCGAACAGGAACTGTTTTTGGCGCTCCCTTTCAGGTGCCTATTTTCACAGGCACTGCAGAGGAAGCGCCCAAAAAAAGCCTGTCAGTCACAAGGAAACTCGCAATCTGGTGAGTGGTGAACACACAGGTTTGGTGGTGCAAAAGCGGGCCAACAGCATGGCGGTCCACTCCCACACAGCCAAACTGGTAATTAGGCCCTAAGTGTTGAGGTTTCTACTAAGAGCCAGTGGACAGATTTTAATGTGGGTGTGAAGTTTACCTGCTCGCCCAGTTTTAGGCATATCTTGGCCCATTTTATTTAAATATATAAATCATCTGCAGTTTTGGGATTTGAGATTTTAGGTACACCTTTGTTGCAATTTTGACATAACCTCGACCTGATTAGCCCTACGTGATACTGAACCATGCTTAACTGAATGTCAGTTTCTCCCGGCTCTAGTGGAGAAGTGTGGCTCACTGGTTAGAGGAGGCAGACCCGGACGCTGAGATCAGACCCGGGACTAGGGTTCAATTCCCGACGCGGCAGGGTCTTGAGCCCAAAATGTCCACGGACTCGGTAATTCTCGCTTCGGTGCCTTCTCGAATCACAGGTTCACACTCTGCAACTCTGGGCAATAGCTTGCTTAATCTCCACTACGGCCCCCCGCGGCGGGATGCCTGGCTTTCACCTTGGGGATACCCAGTAGGGGCTATCTCACAGGGATAAACCAGGACGGGTTCCCAATGCAAAGCGCTTTGAGACCTGGCGGTGATATTGCGCTATATAAAAAAAAAAAACCAAAAAAAAAAACCCATCCCGGGCATGCCTATGACCAGAAGTTCCTGGGATCACCAGGTGCAGATATTTAGAAATGTATGTAATTCAAGAATGATGTGATATGGATCTGGGTCCCAGGAATGACCATTCAGCCAGAAGGGGTTATGGTTATTAGTCACATAAATCTGTAAATGAAAGAGTTGATTATTATGGTACAGTGCTCACTTTGTTCCTTTTTAGAATGACATAATGTGTTACATCATAGAATGTTCTGGGAATGTTGAGTATTTTGAAAAGACAGTGGTCTGTTGGAGATCTAGAAAGTGGTTGAGACTCACTACTGCTGTGGCTCTTTTTTCCGTACATGGGGCTTCATTTATAAGGTTTTGCAGTAGTGCAGAGCCACAAGGAACCTACATCAAAACAAAAGGGCAGTAATGCGCCGCATCTATGAGATATAGCACATTCCTGTAATTTTCCAAGGCGCACAATGTGCTGCCAATTGCCAACGCAGGCACACTTGCACCACGGTGCCTGCGTTGGGGGGTTGATTGAATTTGTGCAGGGAGGGACACCTTCTTGCACAAAATCAATCAATGCAGGCAATTTCAAAGGAAAGCATGAGGAGAAATTAAAACATTTCTCCTCGTTGCGCCTCCCAAACGCCACCCCTGGGGGATGTATGACGTTTCAACGCATGCTTTTACAATGCATGCCATTACGACGCAGGTTTTACAACGCAAGCCGTTACAACGACTTGCGTTGGGGGGCACTGGATAGTGAATAGTTTAATTTACTATTCCAACTCCAGTCCCCGTGGATAGTAGGGAAGGTGTTGGATAGTAATTAAACTATTCCCTATCCTAGAGCGCCCCCCAGCTCAATGCGTTGTAATAACTTGCGTTGTAAAAGTTGCGTCGTAATGGTAGTGCGTTGTAAAAGTTGAGTTGTAAAGGATGTTCCCCCCCTGGGTGACGTTAGGTTCTGGCGTATTCCAAGGTTTATAATTTCTCCTAAATTTGGGAATGAGCCAGGTTCCATGGGTGTTGCGTGGGAACACCAACAGCAACACCCATGGAACACCCCTTTCACACAGTTAACTGCATGAAAGGGACACATATTTATAAGGGCATGAAAAGCCATGTAAAGTGGCTTTACGTGGCCTTATAAATATACTGTGGCACATTGCGACATTGGAACATCAAAAAAGTGCCCCTCTGTATTATAATTTTTGGGGGAAGTTACATTTTCTTATATAGTGCTGTTGGGATGAATATAGTAAATAGGATTAGAAGCCTTCCTGACCCATAACTGATACAGCCATCCAGCTTCATGTGAGAGCAAGAAGGACCTAGGAATCTACTGCACTACTGCATCTTGGGTTGTAGAGAGTTTGAGGAGGATTATAGCAAGAGGCTGCAATTTCTCCAGAGAAGTGAGGAGATCATTTCATGTATATTACTGCATGACCACAGTTCCATTGCAGGTCTGCGGCTCAGTTGCTGGTATTTAATGTAATTATTTAATTGTTTAGATATCTCACCTACTAGGTAGGAATTTGCTGGGCAATGGCCATACTTGTTAAAGTCTTTGGGTAATGTTGTTCCGTTTCACAATAAGTGAGATGTGGTTACTAGTTTAAGCTGTTCTGTCCATCAACTGTGTTTTTTGCAATTTCCACCCGAGTGGGCTGGGTATGCTCAGACGTGAGTCCTAGGCTCTCCACACCACTGGAGTCAAGCTATCCAGGCTGATGAAGGCTGATAGACAGAAACCGGTCCTTGGATGCTTGATTCCGGTCTGGGAAAGACATGGCTTGGTAGTTCGGACTGGACTGTTCCCATGAGGCACAGGGTCAGAGCTGATTTGCATATAGCCAGTGTCTAACCCAGGGTGGTGTGGAGTGCAAAAAAACGATGGATTGAGGCCCAGATCTTTGTACTGGGTTGAATGTATGACATTGTTCTACATTCTGTCCATCAACTGTGTTTTTTGCAATTTTCACCCCGAGTGGGCTGGGTATGCTCAGACGTGAGTCCCAGGCTCTCCACACCACTGGAGTCAAGCTATCCAGGCTGATGAAGGCTGATAGCCAGAAACCGGTCCTTGGATGCTTGATTCCGGTCTGGGAAAGACATGGCTTGGTAGTTCGGACTGGATTGTTCCCATGAGGCACAGGGTCAGAGCTGATTTGCATATAGCCAGTGTCTAACCCAGGGTGGTGTGGAGTGCAAAAAAACGAAGGATTGAGGCCCAGATCTTTGTACTGGGTTGAATGTATGACATTGTTCTACATTCTGTCCATCAACTGTGTTTTTTGCAATTTTCACCCCGAGTGGGCTGGGTATGCTCAGACGTGAGTCCCAGGCTCTCCACACCACTGGAGTCAAGCTATCCAGGCTGATGAAGGCTGATAGCCAGAAACCGGTCCTTGGATGCTTGATTCCGGTCTGGGAAAGACATGGCTTGGTAGTTCGGACTGGATTGTTCCCATGAGGCACAGGGTCAGAGCTGATTTGCATATAGCCAGTGTCTAACCCAGGGTGGTGTGGAGTGCAAAAAAACGATGGATTTAGGCCCAGATCTTTGTACTGGGGTGAATGTATGACATTGTTCTACATTCTGTCCATCAACTGTGTTTTTTGCAATTTTCACCCCGAGTGGGCTGGGTATGCTCAGACGTGAGTCCCAGGCTCTCCACACCACTGGAGTCAAGCTATCCAGGCTGATGAAGGCTGATAGCCAGAAACCGGTCCTTGGATGCTTGATTCCGGTCTGGGAAAGACATGGCTTGGTAGTTCGGACTGGACTGTTCCCATGAGGCACAGGGTCAGAGCTGATTTGCATATAGCCAGTGTCTAACCCAGGGTGGTGTGGAGTGCAAAACAACGATGGAATTAGGCCCAGATCTTTGTACTGGGGTGAATGTATGACATTTTTCTACATTCTGTCCATCAACTGTGTTTTTTGCAATTTTCACCCCGAGTAGGCTGAGTATGCTCAGACGTGGGTCCCAGGCTCTCCACACCACTGGAGTCAAGCTATCCAGGCTGATGAAGGCTGATAGCCAGAAACCGGTCCTTGGATGCTTGATTCCGCTATGGGAAAGACATGGCTTGGTAGTTCGGACTGGACTGTTCCCATGAGGCACAGGGTCAGAGCTGATTTGCATATAGCCAGCGTCCAACCCAGGGTGGTGTGAAGTGCAAAAAACGATGGATTTAGGCCCCGATCTTTGTACTGGGGTGAATGTATGACATTGTTCTACATTCTGTCCATCAACTGTGTTTTTTGCAATTTTCACCCCGAGTGGGCTGGGTATGCTCAGACGTGAGTTCTAGGCTCTCCACACCACTGGAGTCAAGCTATCCAGGCTGATGAAGGCTGATAGCCAGAAACCGGTCCTTGGATGCTTGATTCCGGTCTGGGAAAGACATGGCTTGGTAGTTCGGACTGGACTGTTCCCATGAGGCACAGGGTCAGAGCTGATATGCATATAGCCAGTGTCTAACCCAGGGTGGTGTGGAGTGCAAACAAACGATGGATTTAGGCCCAGATCTTTGTACTGGGGTGAATGTATGACATAGTCCTACATTCTGTCGATCAACTGTGTTTTTTGCAATTTTCACCCCGAGTGGGCAGGGTATGCTCAGACGTGAGTCCCAGGATCTCCACACCACTGGAGTCAAGCTATCCATGCTGATGAAGGCTGATAGCCAGAAACCGGTCCTTGGATGCATGATTCCGGTCTGGGAAAGACATGGCTTGGTAGTTCGAACTGGACTGTTCCCATGAGGCACAGGGTCAGAGCTGATTTTCATATAGCCAGTGTCTAACCCAGGGTGGAGTGGAGTGCAAAAAAACGATGGAATTAGGCCCAGATCTTTGTACTGGGGTGAATGTGTGACATTGTTCTACATTCTGTCCATCAACTGTGTTTTTGGCAATTTTCACCCCGAGTGGGCTGGGTATGCTCAGACGTGATTCCCAGGCTCTCCACACCACTGGAGTCAAGCTATCCAGCCTGATGAAGGCTGATAGCCAGAAACCGGTCCTTGGATGCTTGATTCCGGTCTGGGAAAGACATGTCTTGGTAGTTCGGATTGGACTGTTCCCATTAGGCACAGGGTCAGAGCTGATTTGCATGTAGCCAGTGTCTAACCCAGGGTGGTGTGGAGTGCAAAAAAACGATGGATTTAGGTCTAGATCTTTGTACTGGGGTGAATGTATGACATTGTTCTACATTCTGTCCATCAACTGTGTTTTTTGCAATTTTCACCCCGAGTGGGCTGGGTATGCTCAGACGTGAGTCCCAGGCTCTCCACACCACTGGAGTCAAGCTATCCAGGCTGATGATGGCTGATAGCCAGAAACCGGTCCTTGGATGCTTGATTCCGGTCTGGGAAAGACATGGCTTGGTAGTTCGGACTGGACTGTTCCCATGAGGCACAGGGTCAGAGCTGATTTGCATATAGCCAGTGTCTTACCCAGGGTGGTATGGAGTGCAAAAAAACGATGGATTTAGGCCCAGATCTTTGTACTGGGGTGAATGTGTGACATTGTTCTACATTCTGTCCATCAACTGTGTTTTTTGCAATTTTCACCCAGAGTGGGCTGGGTATGCTCAGACGTGAGTCCCAGGCTCTCCACACCACTGGAGTCAAACTATCCAGGCTGATGAAGGCTGATAGCCAGAAACCGGTCCTTGGATGCTTGATTCCGGTCTGGGAAAGACATGGCTTGGTAGTTCGGACTGGACTGTTCCCATGAGGCACAGGGTCAGAGCTGATTTGCATATAGCCAGTGTCTAACCCAGGGTGTTGTGGAGTGCAAAAAAACGATGGATTTAAGCCCAGATCTTTGTACTGGGGTGAATGTATGACATTGTTCTACATTTTGTCCATCAACTGTGTTTTTTGCAATTTTCACCCCGAGTGGGCTGGGTATGCTCAGACGTGAGTCCCAGGCTCTCCACACCACTGGAGTCAAGCTATCCAGGCAGATGATGGCTGATAGCCAGAAACCGGTCCTTGGATGCTTGATTCGGGTCTGGGAAAGACATGGCTTGGTAGTTCGGACTGGACTGTTCCCATGAGGCACAGGGCCAGAGCTGATTTGCATATAGCCAGTGTCTAACCCAGCGTGGTGTGGAGTGCAAAAAAACGATGGATTTAGGCCCAGATCTTTGTACTGGGGTGAATGTATGACATTGTTCTACATTCTGTCCATCAACTGTGTTTTTTGCAATTTTCACCCCGAGTGGGCTGTATATGCTCAGACGTGAGTCCCAGGCTCTCCACACCACTTGAGTCAAGCTATCCAGGCTGATGAAGGCTGATAGCCAGAAACCGGTCCTTGAATGCTTGATTCCGGTCTGGGAAAGACATGGCTTGGTAGTTCGGACTGGACTGTTCCCATGAGGCACAGGGTCAGAGCTGATTTGCATTTAGCCAGTGTCTAACCCAGGGTGGTATGGAGTGCAAAAAAACGATGGATTTAGGCCCAGATCTTTGTACTGGGGTGAATGTGTGACATTGTTCTACATTCTGTCCATCAACTGTGTTTTTTGCAATTTTCACCCAGAGTGGGCTGGGTAT
Source organism: Lissotriton helveticus (assembly GCF_964261635.1). Classification (NCBI taxonomy): domain Eukaryota; kingdom Metazoa; phylum Chordata; class Amphibia; order Caudata; family Salamandridae; genus Lissotriton; species Lissotriton helveticus. The sequence goes on from NC_136059.1 coordinate 1,805,711,195, forward strand.
GCTCAGACGTGAGTCCCAGGCTCTCCACACCACTGGAGTCAAGCTATCCAGGCTGATGAAGGCTGATAGCCAGAAACCGGTCCTTGGATGCTTGATTCCGGTCTGGGAAAGACATGGCTTGGTAGTTCGGACTGGACTGTTCCCATGAGGCACAGGGTCAGAGCTGATTTGCATATAGCCAGTGTCTAACCCAGAGTGGTGTGGAGTGCAAAAAAACGATGGATTTAGGCCCAGATCTTTGTACTGGGGTGAATGTATGACATTGTTATACATTCTGTCCATCAACTGTGTTTTTTGCAATTTTCACCCCGAGTGGGCTGGGTATGCTCAGACGTGAGTCCCAGGATCTCCACACCACTGGAGTCAAGCTATCCATGCTGATGAAGGCTGATAGCCAGAAACCGGTCCTTGGATGCATGATTCCGGTCTGGGAAAGACATGGCTTGGTAGTTCGAACTGGACTGTTCCCATGAGGCACAGGGTCAGAGCTGATTTTCATATAGCCAGTGTCTAACCCAGGGTGGAGTGGAGTGCAAAAAAACGATGGAATTAGGCCCAGATCTTTGTACTGGGGTGAATGTGTGACATTGTTCTACATTCTGTCCATCAACTGTGTTTTTGGCAATTTTCACCCCGAGTGGGCTGGGTATGCTCAGACGTGATTCCCAGGCTCTCCACACCACTGGAGTCAAGCTATCCAGCCTGATGAAGGCTGATAGCCAGAAACCGGTCCTTGGATGCTTGATTCCGGTCTGGGAAAGACATGTCTTGGTAGTTCGGATTGGACTGTTCCCATTAGGCACAGGGTCAGAGCTGATTTGCATGTAGCCAGTGTCTAACCCAGGGTGGTGTGGAGTGCAAAAAAACGATGGATTTAGGTCTAGATCTTTGTACTGGGGTGAATGTATGACATTGTTCTACATTCTGTCCATCAACTGTGTTTTTTGCAATTTTCACCCCGAGTGGGCTGGGTATGCTCAGACGTGAGTCCCAGGCTCTCCACACCACTGGAGTCAAGCTATCCAGGCTGATGATGGCTGATAGCCAGAAACCGGTCCTTGGATGCTTGATTCCGGTCTGGGAAAGACATGGCTTGGTAGTTCGGACTGGACTGTTCCCATGAGGCACAGGGTCAGAGCTGATTTGCATATAGCCAGTGTCTTACCCAGGGTGGTATGGAGTGCAAAAAAACGATGGATTTAGGCCCAGATCTTTGTACTGGGGTGAATGTGTGACATTGTTCTACATTCTGTCCATCAACTGTGTTTTTTGCAATTTTCACCCAGAGTGGGCTGGGTATGCTCAGACGTGAGTCCCAGGCTCTCCACACCACTGGAGTCAAACTATCCAGGCTGATGAAGGCTGATAGCCAGAAACCGGTCCTTGGATGCTTGATTCCGGTCTGGGAAAGACATGGCTTGGTAGTTCGGACTGGACTGTTCCCATGAGGCACAGGGTCAGAGCTGATTTGCATATAGCCAGTGTCTAACCCAGGGTGTTGTGGAGTGCAAAAAAACGATGGATTTAAGCCCAGATCTTTGTACTGGGGTGAATGTATGACATTGTTCTACATTCTGTCCATCAACTGTGTTTTTTGCAATTTTCACCCCGAGTGGGCTGGGTATGCTCAGACGTGAGTCCCAGGCTCTCCACACCACTGGAGTCAAGCTATCCAGGCAGATGATGGCTGATAGCCAGAAACCGGTCCTTGGATGCTTGATTCGGGTCTGGGAAAGACATGGCTTGGTAGTTCGGACTGGACTGTTCCCATGAGGCACAGGGCCAGAGCTGATTTGCATATAGCCAGTGTCTAACCCAGCGTGGTGTGGAGTGCAAAAAAACGATGGATTTAGGCCCAGATCTTTGTACTGGGGTGAATGTATGACATTGTTCTACATTCTGTCCATCGACTGTGTTTTTTGCAATTTTCACCCCGAGTGGGCTGTATATGCTCAGACGTGAGTCCCAGGCTCTCCACACCCCTGGAGTCAAGCTATCCAGGCTGATGAAGGCTGATAGCCAGAAACCGGTCCTTGAATGCTTGATTCCGGTCTGGGAAAGACATGGCTTGGTAGTTCGGACTGGACTGTTCCCATGAGGCACAGGGTCAGAGCTGATTTGCATTTAGCCAGTGTCTAACCCAGGGTGGTATGGAGTGCAAAAAAACGATGGATTTAGGCCCAGATCTTTGTACTGGGGTGAATGTATGACATTGTTCTACATTCTGTCCATCAACTGTGTTTTTTGCAATTTTCACCCAGAGTGGGCTGGGTATGCTCAGACGTGAGTCCCAGGCTCTCCACACCACTGGAGTCAAGCTATCCAGGCTGATGAAGGCTGATAGCCAGAAACCGGTCCTTGGATGCTTGATTCCGGTCTGGGAAAGACTTGGCTTGGTAGTTCGGACTGGACTGTTCCCATGAGGCACAGGGTCAGAGCTGATTTGCATATAGCCAGTGTCTAACCCAGAGTGGTGTGGAGTGCAAAAAAACGATGGATTTAGGCCCAGATCTTTGTACTGGGGTGAATGTATGACATTGTTATACATTCTGTCCATCAACTGTGTTTTTTGCAATTTTCACCCCGAGTGGGCTGGGTATGCTCAGACGTGAGTCCCCGGCTCTCCAAACCACTGGAGTCAAGCTATCCAGGCTGATGAAGGCTGATAGCCAGAAACAGGTCCTTGGATGCTTGATTCCGGTCTGGGAAAGACATGGCTTGGTAGTTCGGACTGGACTGTTCCCATGAGGCACAGGGTCAGAGCTGATTTGCATATAGCCAGTGTCTAACCCAGGGTGGTGTGGAGTGCAAAACAACGATGGAATTAGGCCCAGATCTTTGTACTGGGGTGAATGTATGAAATTTTTCTACATTCTGTCCATCAACTGTGTTTTTTGCAATTTTCACCCCGAGTAGGCTGAGTATGCTCAGACGTGAGTCCCAGGCTCTCCACACCACTGGAGTCAAGCTATCCAAGCTGATGAAGGCTGATAGCCAGAAACCGGTCCTTGGATGCTTGATTCCGGTCTGGGAAAGACATGGCTTGGTAGTTCGGACTGGACTGTTCCCATGAGGCACAGGGTCAGAGCTGATTTGCATATAGCCAGTGTCTAACCCAGGGTGGTGTGGAGTGCAAAAAAACGATGGATTTAGGCCCAGATCTTTGTACTGGGGTGAATGTGTGACATTGTTCTACATTCTGTCCATCAACTGTGTTTTTTGCAATTTTCACCCAGAGTGGGCTGGGTATGCTCAGACGTGAGTCCCAGGCTCTCCACACCACTGAATTCAAACTATCCAGGCTGATGAAGGCTGATAGCCAGAAACCGGTCCTTGGATGCTTGATTCCGGTCTGGGAAAGACATGTCTTGGTAGTTCGGATTGGACTGTTCCCATTAGGCACAGGGTCAGAGCTGATTTGCATGTAGCCAGTGTCTAACCCAGGGTGGTGTGGAGTGCAAAAAAACGATGGATTTAGGTCTAGATCTTTGTACTGGGGTGAATGTATGACATTGTTCTACATTCTGTCCATCAACTGTGTTTTTTGCAATTTTCACCCCGAGTGGGCTGGGTATGCTCAGACGTGAGTCCCAGGCTCTCCACACCACTGGAGTCAAGCTATCCAGGCTGATGATGGCTGATAGCCAGAAACCGGTCCTTGGATGCTTGATTCCGGTCTGGGAAAGACATGGCTTGGTAGTTCGGACTGGACTGTTCCCATGAGGCACAGGGTCAGAGCTGATTTGCATATAGCCAGTGTCTTACCCAGGGTGGTATGGAGTGCAAAAAACGATGGATTTAGGCCCAGATCTTTGTACTGGGGTGAATGTGTGACATTGTTCTACATTCCGTCCATCAACTGTGTTTTTTGCAATTTTCACCCAGAGTGGGCTGGGTATGCTCAGACGTGAGTCCCAGGCTCTCCACACCACTGGAGTCAAACTATCCAGGCTGATGAAGGCTGATAGCCAGAAACCGGTCCTTGGATGCTTGATTCCGGTCTGGGAAAGACATTGCTTGGTAGTTCGGACTGGACTGTTCCCATGAGGCACAGGGTCAGAGCTGATTTGCATATAGCCAGTGTCTTACCCAGGGTGGTATGGAGTGCAAAAAAACGATGGATTTAGGCCCAGATCTTTGTACTGGGGTGAATGTGTGACATTGTTCTACATTCTGTCCATCAACTGTGTTTTTTGCAATTTTCACCCAGAGTGGGCTGGGTATGCTCAGACGTGAGTCCCAGGCTCTCCACACCACTGGAGTCAAACTATCCAGGCTGATGAAGGCTGATAGCCAGAAACCGGTCCTTGGATGCTTGATTCCGGTCTGGGAAAGACATGGCTTGGTAGTTCGGACTGGACTGTTCCCATGAGGCACAGGGTCAGAGCTGATTTGCATATAGCCAGTGTCTAACCCAGGGTGTTGTGGAGTGCAAAAAAACGATGGATTTAAGCCCAGATCTTTGTACTGGGGTGAATGTATGACATTGTTCTACATTCTGTCCATCAACTGTGTTTTTTGCAATTTTCACCCCGAGTGGGCTGGGTATGCTCAGACGTGAGTCCCAGGCTCTCCACACCACTGGAGTCAAGCTATCCAGGCAGATGATGGCTGATAGCCAGAAACCGGTCCTTGGATGCTTGATTCGGGTCTGGGAAAGACATGGCTTGGTAGTTCGGACTGGACTGTTCCCATGAGGCACAGGGCCAGAGCTGATTTGCATATAGCCAGTGTCTAACCCAGCGTGGTGTGGAGTGCAAAAAAACGATGGATTTAGGCCCAGATCTTTGTACTGGGGTGAATGTATGACATTGTTCTACATTCTGTCCATCAACTGTGTTTTTTGCAATTTTCACCCCGAGTGGGCTGTATATGCTCAGACGTGAGTCCCAGGCTCTCCACACCACTGGAGTCAAGCTATCCAGGCTGATGAAGGCTGATAGCCAGAAACCGGTCCTTGAATGCTTGATTCCGGTCTGGGAAAGACATGGCTTGGTAGTTCGGACTGGACTGTTCCCATGAGGCACAGGGTCAGAGCTGATTTGCATTTAGCCAGTGTCTAACCCAGGGTGGTATGGAGTGCAAAAAAACGATGGATTTAGGCCCAGATCTTTGTACTGGGGTGAATGTATGACATTGTTCTACATTCTGTCCATCAACTGTGTTTTTTGCAATTTTCACCCAGAGTGGGCTGGGTATGCTCAGACGTGAGTCCCAGGCTCTCCACACCACTGGAGTCAAGCTATCCAGGCTGATGAAGGCTGATAGCCAGAAACCGGTCCTTGGATGCTTGATTCCGGTCTGGGAAAGACATGGCTTGGTAGTTCGGACTGGACTGTTCCCATGAGGCACAGGGTCAGAGCTGATTTGCATATAGCCAGTGTCTAACCCAGAGTGGTGTGGAGTGCAAAAAAACGATGGATTTAGGCCCAGATCTTTGTACTGGGGTGAATGTATGACATTGTTATACATTCTGTCCATCAACTGTGTTTTTTGCAATTTTCACCCCGAGTGGGCTGGGTATGCTCAGACGTGAGTCCCCGGCTCTCCAAACCACTGGAGTCAAGCTATCCAGGCTGATGAAGGCTGATAGCCAGAAACCGGTCCTTGGATGCTTGATTCCGGTCTGGGAAAGACATGGCTTGGTAGTTCGGACTGGACTGTTCCCATGAGGCACAGGGTCAGAGCTGATTTGCATATAGCCAGTGTCTAACCCAGGGTGGTGTGGAGTGCAAAACAACGATGGAATTAGGCCCAGATCTTTGTACTGGGGTGAATGTATGAAATTTTTCTACATTCTGTCCATCAACTGTGTTTTTTGCAATTTTCACCCCGAGTAGGCTGAGTATGCTCAGACGTGAGTCCCAGGCTCTCCACACCACTGGAGTCAAGCTATCCAAGCTGATGAAGGCTGATAGCCAGAAACCGGTCCTTGGATGCTTGATTCCGGTCTGGGAAAGACATGGCTTGGTAGTTCGGACTGGACTGTTCCCATGAGGCACAGGGTCAGAGCTGATTTGCATATAGCCAGTGTCTAACCCAGGGTGGTGTGGAGTGCAAAAAAACGATGGATTTAGGCCCAGATCTTTGTACTGGGGTGAATGTGTGACATTGTTCTACATTCTGTCCATCAACTGTGTTTTTTGCAATTTTCACCCAGAGTGGGCTGGGTATGCTCAGACGTGAGTCCCAGGCTCTCCACACCACTGAATTCAAACTATCCAGGCTGATGAAGGCTGATAGCCAGAAACCGGTCCTTGGATGCTTGATTCCGGTCTGGGAAAGACATGGCTTGGTAGTTCGGACTGGACTGTTCCCATGAGGCACAGGGTCAGAGCTGATTTGCATATAGCCAGTGTCTAACCCAGGGTGTTGTGGAGTGCAAAAAAACGATGGATTTAGGCCCAGATCTTTGTACTGGGGTGAATGTATGACAGTGTTCTACATTCTGTCCATCAACTGTGTTTTTTGCAATTTTCACCAAGAGTGGGCTGGGTATGCTCAGACGTGAGTCCCCGGCTCTCCAAACCACTGGAGTCAAGCTATCCAGGCTGATGAAGGCTGATAGCCAGAAACCGGTCCTTGGATGCTTGATTCCGGTCTGGGAAAGACATGGCTTGGTAGTTCGGACTGGACTGTTCCCATGAGGCACAGGGTCAGAGCTGATTTGCATATAGCCAGTGTCTAACCCAGGGTGGTGTGGAGTGCAAAAAAACAATGGATTTAGGCCCAGATCTTTGTACTGGGGTGAATGTATGACATTGTTCTACATTCTGTCCATCAACTGTGTTTTTTGCAATTTTCACCCCGAGTGGGCTGGGTATGCTCAGACGTGAGTCCCAGGCTCTCCACACCACTGGAGTCAAGTTATCCAGGCTGATGAAGGCTGATAGCCAGAAACCGGTCCTTGGATGCTTGATTCCGGTCTGGGAAAGACATGGCTTGGTAGTTCGGACTGGATTGTTCCCATGAGGCACAGGGTCAGAGCTGATTTGCATATAGCCAGTGTCTAACCCAGGGTGGTGTGGAGTGCAAAAAAATGATGGATTTAGGCCCAGTTCTTTGTACTGGGGTGAATGTATGACATTGTTCTACATTCTGTCCATCAACTGTGTTTTTTGCAATTTTCACCCAGAGTGGGCTGTGTATGCTCAGACGTGAGTCCCAGGCTCTCCACACCACTGGACTCAAGCTATCCAGGCTGATGAAGGCTGATAGCCAGAAACCGGTCCTTGGATGCTTGATTCCGGTCTGGGAAATACATGGCTTGGTAGTTCGGACTGGACTGTTCCCATGAGGCACAGGGTCAGAGCTGATTTGCATATAGCCAGTGTCTAACCCAGGGTGGTGTGGAGTGCAAAAAAACAATGGATTTAGGCCCAGATCTTTGTACTGGGGTAAATGTATGACATTGTTCTACATTCTGTCCATCAACTGTGTTTTTTGCAATTTTCACCCCGAGTGGGCTGGGTATGCTCAGACGTGAGTCCCAGGCTCTCCACACCACTGGAGTCAAGCTATCCAGGCTGATGAAGGCTGATAGCCAGAAACCGGTCCTTGGATGCTTGATTCCCGTCTGGGAAATACATGGCTTGGTAGTTCGGACTGGACTGTTCCCATGAGGCACAGGGTCAGAGCTGATTTGCATATAGCCAGTGTCTAACCCAGGGTGGTGTGGAGTGCAAAAAAACAATGGATTTAGGCCCAGATCTTTGTACTGGGGTAAATGTATGACATTGTTCTACATTCTGTCCATCAACTGTGTTTTTTGCAATTTTCACCCCGAGTGGGCTGGGTATGCTCAGACGTGAGTCCCAGGCTCTCCACACCACTCGAGTCAAGCTATCCAGGCTGATGAAGGCTGATAGCCAGAAACCAGTCCTTGGATGCTTGATTCCGGTCTGGGAAAGACATGGCTTGGTAGTTCGGACTGGACTGTTCCCATGAGGCACAGGGTCAGAGCTGATTTGCATATAGCCAGTGTCTAACCCAGGGTGGTGTGGAGTGCAAAACAACGATGGAATTAGGCCCAGATCTTTGTACTGGGGTGAATGTATGACATTGTTCTACATTCTGTCCATCAACTGTTTTTTTTGCAATTTTCACCCCGAGTAGGCTGGGTATGCTCAGACGTGAGTCCCAGGCTCTCCACACCACTGGAGTCAAGCTATCCAGGCTGATGAAGGCTGATAGCCAGAAACCGGTCCTTGGATGCTTAATTCCGCTATGGGAAAGACATGGCTTGGTAGTTCGGACTGGACTGTTCCCATGAGGCACAGGGTCAGAGCTGATTTGCATATAGCCAGTGTCTAACCCAGGGTGTTGTGGAGTGCAAAAAAACGATGGATTTAGGCCCAGATCTTTGTACTGGGGTGAATGTATGACAGTGTTCTACATTCTGTCCATCAACTGTGTTTTTTGCAATTTTCACCAAGAGTGGGCTGGGTATGCTCAGACGTGAGTCCCCGGCTCTCCAAACCACTGGAGTCAAGCTATCCAGGCTGATGAAGGCTGATAGCCAGAAACCGGTCCTTGGATGCTTGATTCCGGTCTGGGAAAGACATGGCTTGGTAGTTCGGACTGGACTGTTCCCATGAGGCACAGGGTCAGAGCTGATTTGCATATAGCCAGTGTCTAACCCAGGGTGGTGTGGAGTGCAAAAAAACAATGGATTTAGGCCCAGATCTTTGTACTGGGGTGAATGTATGACATTGTTCTACATTCTGTCCATCAACTGTGTTTTTTGCAATTTTCACCCCGAGTGGGCTGGGTATGCTCAGACGTGAGTCCCAGGCTCTCCACACCACTGGAGTCAAGTTATCCAGGCTGATGAAGGCTGATAGCCAGAAACCGGTCCTTGGATGCTTGATTCCGGTCTGGGAAAGACATGGCTTGGTAGTTCGGACTGGATTGTTCCCATGAGGCACAGGGTCAGAGCTGATTTGCATATAGCCAGTGTCTAACCCAGGGTGGTGTGGAGTGCAAAAAAATGATGGATTTAGGCCCAGTTCTTTGTACTGGGGTGAATGTATGACATTGTTCTACATTCTGTCCATCAACTCTGTTTTTTGCAATTTTCACCCAGAGTGGGCTGTGTATGCTCAGACGTGAGTCCCAGGCTCTCCACACCACTGGACTCAAGCTATCCAGGCTGATGAAGGCTGATAGCCAGAAACCGGTCCTTGGATGCTTGATTCCGGTCTGGGAAATACATGGCTTGGTAGTTCGGACTGGACTGTTCCCATGAGGCACAGGGTCAGAGCTGATTTGCATATAGCCAGTGTCTAACCCAGGGTGGTGTGGAGTGCAAAAAAACAATGGATTTAGGCCCAGATCTTTGTACTGGGGTAAATGTATGACATTGTTCTACATTCTGTCCATCAACTGTGTTTTTTGCAATTTTCACCCCGAGTGGGCTGGGTATGCTCAGACGTGAGTCCCAGGCTCTCCACACCACTGGAGTCAAGCTATCCAGGCTGATGAAGGCTGATAGCCAGAAACCGGTCCTTGGATGCTTGATTCCCGTCTGGGAAATACATGGCTTGGTAGTTCGGACTGGACTGTTCCCATGAGGCACAGGGTCAGAGCTGATTTGCATATAGCCAGTGTCTAACCCAGGGTGGTGTGGAGTGCAAAAAAACAATGGATTTAGGCCCAGATCTTTGTACTGGGGTAAATGTATGACATTGTTCTACATTCTGTCCATCAACTGTGTTTTTTGCAATTTTCACCCCGAGTGGGCTGGGTATGCTCAGACGTGAGTCCCAGGCTCTCCACACCACTCGAGTCAAGCTATCCAGGCTGATGAAGGCTGATAGCCAGAAACCAGTCCTTGGATGCTTGATTCCGGTCTGGGAAAGACATGGCTTGGTAGTTCGGACTGGACTGTTCCCATGAGGCACAGGGTCAGAGCTGATTTGCATATAGCCAGTGTCTAACCCAGGGTGGTGTGGAGTGCAAAACAACGATGGAATTAGGCCCAGATCTTTGTACTGGGGTGAATGTATGACATTGTTCTACATTCTGTCCATCAACTGTTTTTTTTGCAATTTTCACCCCGAGTAGGCTGGGTATGCTCAGACGTGAGTCCCAGGCTCTCCACACCACTGGAGTCAAGCTATCCAGGCTGATGAAGGCTGATAGCCAGAAACCGGTCCTTGGATGCTTAATTCCGCTATGGGAAAGACATGGCTTGGTAGTTCGGACTGGACTGTTCACATGAGGCACAGGGTCAGAGCTGATTTGCATATAGCCAGCGTCTAACCCAGGGTGGTGTGGAGTGCAAAAAAACGATGGATTTAGGCCCCGATCTTTGTACTGGGGTGAATGTATGACATTGTTCTACATTCTGTCCATCAACTGTGTTTTTTGCAATTTTCACCCCGAGTGGGCTGGGTATGCTCAGACGTGAGTTCTAGGCTCTCCACACCACTGGAGTCAAGCTATCCAGGCTGATGAAGGCTGATAGCCAGAAACCGGTCCTTGGATGCTTAATTCCGGTCTGGGAAAGACATGGCTTGGTAGTTCGGACTGGACTGTTCCCATGAGGCACAGGGTCAGAGCTGATATGCATATAGCCAGTGTCTAACCCAGGGTGGTGTGGAGTGCAAACAAACGATGGATTTAGGCCCAGATCTTTGTACTGGGGTGAATGTATGACATAGTCCTACATTCTGTCCATCAACTGTGTTTTTTGCAATTTTCACCCCGAGTGGGCTGGGCATGCTCAGACGTGAGTCCCAGGCTCTCCACACCACTGGAGTCAAGCTATCCATGCTGATGAAGGCTGATAGCCAGAAACCGGTCCTTGGATGCTTGATTCCGGTCTGGGAAAGACATGGCTTGGTAGTTCGGACTGGACTGTTCCCATGAGGCACAGGGTCAGAGCGGATTTGCATATAGCCAGTGTCTAACCCATGGGGTGTGGAGTGCAAAAAAACGATGGAATTAGGCCCAGATCTTTGTACTGGGGTGAATGTGTGACATTGTTCTACATTCTGTCCATCAACTGTGTTTTTGGCAATTTTCACCCCGAGTGGGCTGGGTATGCTCAGACGTGAGTCCCAGGCTCTCCACACCACTAGAGTCAAGCTATCCAGCCTGATGAAGGCTGATAGCCAGAAACCGGTCCTTGGATGCTTGATTCCGGTCTGGGAAAGACATGTCTTGGTAGTTCGGACTGGACTGTTCCCATTAGGCACAGGGTCAGAGCTGATTTGCATATAGCCAGTGTCTAACCAAGGGTGGTGTGGAGTGCAAAAAAACAATGGATTTAGGCCTCGATCTTTGTACTGGGGTGAATGTATGACATTGTTCTACATTCTGTCCATCAACTGTGTTTTTTGCAATTTTCACCCAGAGTGGGCTGGGTATGCTCAGACGTGAGTCCCAGGCTTTCCACACCACTGGAGTCAAGCTATCCAGGCTGATGATGGCTGATAGCCAGAAACCGGTCCTTGGATGCTTGATTCCGGTCTGGGAAAGACATGGCTTGGTAGTTCAGACTGGACTGTTCCCATGAGGCACAGGGTCAGAGCTGATTTGCATATAGCCAGTGTCTAACCCAGGGTGGCGTGGAGTGCAAAAAAACGATGGATTTAGGCCCAGATCTTTGTACTGGGGTATATGTATGACATTGTTCTACATTCTGTCCATCAACTGTGTTTTTTGCAATTTTCACCCCGAGTGGGCTGGGTATGCTCAGACGTGAGTCCCAGGCTCTCCACACCACTGGAGTCAAGCTATCCAGGCTGATGAAGGCTGATAACCAGAAACCGGTCCTTGGATGCTTGATTCCGGTCTGGGAAAGACATGGCTTGGTAGTTCGGACTGGACTGTTCCCATGAGGCACAGGGTCAGAGCTGATTTGCATATAGCCAGTGTCTAACCCAGGGTGGTATGGAGTGCAAAAAAACGATGGATTTAGGCCCAGATCTTTGTACTGGGGTGAATGTATGACATTGTTCTACATTCTGTCCATCAACTGTGTTTTTTGCAATTTTCACCCAGAGTGGGCTGGGTATGCTCAGACGTGAGTCCCAGGCTCTCCACACCACTGGAGTCAAACTATCCAGGCTGATGAAGGCTGATAGCCAGAAACCGGTCCTTGGATGCTTGATTCCGGTCTGGGAAAGACATGGCTTGGTAGTTCGGACTGGACTGTTCCCATGAGGCACAGGGTCAGAGCTGATTTGCATATAGCCAGTGTCTAACCCAGGGTGTTGTGGAGTGCAAAAAACGATGGATTTAGGCCCAGATCTTTGTACTGGGGTGAATGTATGACATTGTTCTACATTCTGTCCATCAACTGTGTTTTTTGCAATTTTCACCCAGAGTGGGCTGGGTATGCTCAGACGTGAGTCCCAGGCTCTCCACACCACTGGAGTCAAGCTATCGAGGCTGATGAAGGCTGATAGCCAGAAACCGGTCCTTGGATGCTTGATTCCGGTCTGGGAAAGACATGGCTTGGTAGTTCGGACTGGACTGTTCCCATGAGGCACAGGGTCAGAGCTGATTTGCATATAGCCAGTGTCTAACCCAGGGTGGTGTGGAGTGCAAAAAAGCGATGGATTTAGGCCCAGATCTTTGTACTGGGGTGAATGTATGACATTGTTCTACATTCTGTCCATCAACTGTGTTTTTTGCAATTTTCACCCCGAGTGGGCTGGGTATGCTCAGACGTGAGTCCCAGGCTCTCCACACCACTGGAGTCAAGCTATCCAGGCTGATGATGGCTGATAGCCAGAAACCGGTCCTTGGATGCTTGATTCCGGTCTGGGAAAGACATGGCTTGGTAGTTCGGACTGGACTGTTCCCATGAGGCACAGGGCCAGAGCTGATTTGCATATAGCCAGTGTCCAACCCAGCGTGGTGTGGAGTGCAAAAAAACGATGGATTTAGGCCCAGATCTTTGTACTGGGGTGAATGTATGACATTGTTCTACATTCTGTCCATCAACTGTGTTTTTTGCAATTTTCACCCCGAGTGGGCTGTATATGCTCAGACTTGAGTCCCAGGCTCTCCACACCACTGGAGTCAAGCTATCCAGGCTGATGAAGGCTGATAGCCAGAAACCAGTCCTTGGATGCTTGATTCCGGTCTTGGAAAGACATGGCTTGGTAGTTCGGACTGGACTGTTCCCATGAGGCACAGGGTCAGAGCTGATTTGCATATAGCCAGTGTCTAACCCAAGGTGGTATGGAGTGCAAAAAAACGATGGATTTAGGCCCAGATCTTTGTACTGGGGTGAATGTGTGACATCGTTCTACATTCTGTCCATCAACTGTGTTTTTTGCAATTTTCACCCAGAGTGGGCTGGGTATGCTCAGACGTGAGTCCCAGGCTCTCCACACCACTGGAGTCAAGCTATCCAGGCTGATGAAGGCTGATAGCCAGAAACCGGTCCTTGGATGCTTGATTCCGGTCTGGGAAAGACATGGCTTGGTAGTTCGGACTGGACTGTTCCCATGAGGCACAGGGTCATAGCTGATTTGCATACAGCCAGTGTCTAACCCAGGGTGGTATGGAGTCCAAAAAAATGATGGATTTAGGCCCAGATCTTTGTACTGGGGTGAATGTATGACATTTTTCTACATTCTGTCCATCAATTGTGTTTTTTGCAATCTTCACCCCGAGTGGGCTGGGTATGCTCAGACGTGAGTCCTAGGCTCTCCACACCACTGGAGTCAAGCTATCCAGGCTGATGAAGGCTGATAGCCAGAAACCGGTCCTTGGATGCTTGATTCCGGTCTGGGAAAGACATGGCTTGGTAGTTCGGACTGGACTGTTCCCATGAGGCACAGGGTCAGAGCTGATTTGCATATAGCCAGTGTCTAACCCAGGGTGGTGTGGAGTGCAAAAAAACAATGGATTTAGGCCCAGATCTTTGTACTGGGGTGAATGTATGACATTGTTATACATTCTGTCCATCAACTGTGTTTTTTGCAATTTTCACCCCGAGTGGGCTGGGTATGCTCAGACGTGAGTCCCAGGCTCTCCACACCACTGGAGTCAAGCTATCCAGGCTGATGAAGGCTGATAGCCAGAAACCGGTCCTTGGATGCTTGATTCCGGTCTGGGAAAGACATGGCTTGGTAGTTCGGACTGGACTGTTCCCATGAGGCACAGGGTCAGAGCTGATTTGCATATAGCCAGTGTCTAACCCAGGGTGGTGTGGAGTGCAAAAAAACAATGGATTTAGGCCCAGATCTTTGTACTGGGGTGAATGTATGACATTGTTATACATTCTGTCCATCAACTGTGTTTTTTGCAATTTTCACCCCGAGTGGGCTGGGTATGCTCAGACGCGAGTCCCAGGCTCTCCACACCACTGGAGTCAAGCTATCCAGGCTGATGAAGGCTGATAGCCAGAAACCGGTCTTTGGATGCTTGATTCCGGTCTGGGAAAGACATGGCTTGGTAGTTCGGACTGGACTGTTCCCATGAGGCACAGGGTCAGAGCTGATTTGCATATAGTCAGTGTCTAACCCAGGGTGGTGTGGAGTGCAAAAAAACGATGGATTTAGGCCCAGATCTTTGTACTGGGGTGAATGTATGACATTGTTCTACATTCTGTCCATCAACTGTGTTTTTTGCAATTTTCACCAGGAGTGGGCTGGGTATTCTCAGACGTGAGTCCCAGGCTCTCCAAACCACTGGAGTCAAGCTATCCAGGCTGATGAAGGCTGATAGCCAGAAACCGGTCCTTGGATGCTTGATTCCGGTCTGGGAAAGACATGGCTTGGTAGTTCGAACTGGACTGTTCCCATGAGGCACAGGGTCAGAGCTGATTTGCATATAGCCAGTGTCTAACCCAGGGTCGTGTGGAGTGCAAAAAAACAATGGATTTAGGCCCAGATCTTTGTACTGGGGTAAATGTATGACATTGTTCTACATTCTGTCCATCAACTGTGTTTTTTGCAATTTTCACCCCGAGTGGGCTGGGTATGCTCAGACGTGAGTCCCAGGCTCTCCACACCACTGGAGTCAAGCTATCCAGGCTGATGAAGGCTGATAGCCAGAAACCGGTCCTTGGATGCTTGATTCCGGTCTGGGAAAGACATGGCTTGGTAGTTCGGACTGGACTGTTCCCATGAGGCACAGAGTCATAGCTGATTTGCATATAGCCGGTGTCTAACCCAGGGTGGTGTGGAGTGCAAATAAACGATGGATTTAGGCCCAGATCTTTGTACTGGGGTGAATGTATGACATTGTTCTACATTCTGTCCATCAACTGTGTTTTTTGCAATTTTCACCCGAGTGGGATGGGTATGCTCAGACGTGAGTCCCAGGCTCTCCACACCACTGGAGTCAAGCTATCAAGGCTGATGAAGGCTGATAGCCAGAAACCGGTCCTTGGATGCTTGATTCCGGTCTGGGAAAGACATGGCTTGGTAGTTCGGACTGGACTGTTCCCATGAGGCACAGGGTCATAGCTGATTTGCATATAGCCAGTGTCTAACCCAGGGTGGTGTGGAGTGCAAATAAACGATGGATTTAGGCCCAGATCTTTGTACTGGGGTGAATGTATGACATTGTTCTACATTCTGTCCATCAACTGTGTTTTTTGCAATTTTCACCCCGAGTGGGCTGGGTATGCTCAGACGTGAGTCCCAGGCTCTCCACACCACTGGAGTCAAGCTATCCAAACCGGTCCTTGGATGCTTGATTCCGGTCTGGGAAAGACATGGCTTGGTAGTACGGACTGGACTGTTCCCATGAGGCACAGGGTCAGAGCTGATTTGCATATAGCCAGTGTCTAACCTAGGGTGGTGTGGAGTGCAAAAATACGATGGATTTAGGCCCAGATCTTTGTACTGGGGTGAATGTATGACATTGTTCTACATTCTGTCCATCAACTGTTTTTTTTCATCTATGAGATACAGCACATTCCTGTAATTTTCCAAGGCGCACAATGTGCTGCCATGTGCCAACGCAGGCACCCTTGCACCACGGTGCCTGCGTTGGGGGGTTGATTGATTTTGTGCAGGGAGGGAAAGCATGAGGAGAAATGAAAACATTTCTCCTCGTTGCGCCTCCCAAACGCCACCCCTGGGGGATGTATGACGTTTCAACGCATGCTTTTACAACGCATGCAATTACGACGCAGGTTTTACAACGCAAGTCGTTACAACGACTTGCGTTGGGGAGCGCTGGATAGTGAATAGTTTAATTTACTATTCCAACTCCAGTCCCCGTGGATAGTAGGGAAGGTGTTAGATAGTAATTAAACTATTCCCTATCCTAGAGCGCCCCCCAGCGCAATGCGTTGTAATAACTTGCGTTGTAAAAGTTGCGTCGTAATGGTAGTGCGTTGTAAAAGTTGCTTTGTAAAGGATGTTCCCCCCTGGGTGACGTTAGGTTCTGACGTATTCCAAGGTTTATAATTTCTCCTAAATTTGGGAATGAGCCAGGTTCCATGGGTGTTGCGTGGGAGCACCAACAGCAACACCCATGGAACACCCCTTTCACACAGTTTACTGCATGAAAGGGACACATATTTATAAGGGCATGAAAAGCCATGTAAAGTGGCTTTACGTGGCCTTATAAATATGCTGTGGCACATTGCGACATTGGAACATCAAAAAAGTGCCCCTCTGTATTATAATTTTTGGGGGAAGTTACATTTTCTTATATAGTGCTGTTGGGATGAATATAGTAAATAGGATTAGAAGCTTCCTGACCCATAACTGATACAGCCATCCAGCGTCATGCGAGAGCAAGAAGGACCTAGGAATCTACTGCACTACTGCATCTTGGGCTGTAGAGAGTTTGAGGAGGATTATAGCAAGAGGCTGCAATTTCTCCAGAGAAGTGAGGAGATCCTTTCATGTATATTACTGCATGACCACAGTTCCATTGCAGGTCTGCGGCTCAGTTGCTGGTATTTAATGTAATTATTTAATTGTTTAGATATCTCACCTACTAGGTAGGAATTTGCTGGGCAATGGCAATACTTGTTAAAGTCTTTGGGGAATGTTGTTCCGTTTCACAATAAGTGAGATGTGGTTACTATTTTAAGCTGTTTTAAGATTTTACCGCTGTTGGAGAAAAGCAGCCATAAGAACAATGATGTCCAGATTGAGAGCCATAACCTATTCAAACAAATCTTCTGTGCTCAATTTGAAAGACAGCATCAATGCCTTGATTCTTCAGGCTGTCTCCGGGACATATGTCATGCCTGGATATACATTGTTCTTTATTTCATCCAAATGTCATAATCACTCTCACAATGAGACTGTGGAGAGCAGGGGATCAAAATGATTTTCTAAGAAGCTAATTTGTGTCTAATTATTATGGCCACTCGTGCTATTTAAACCATGTTCTGATTGTAAATATAGACCTACATAGTCACTTTTGTGTAGAACAACCAGGGCCCTCCATGAATACGTGAAAATCATTTAATTAATTTTGGATACTTAAAGCACCAGGCCTTAATTTGCTCTCATCTTGCAAGTTTTGGTGAAATTCATTGGAATGATATGCTTAAATAAAATAGATTGCTTTGTTATGCTTACAAGCATTTCTAAGACATAATAAATAGATGCCAAGGACAAGATTTAATAACCTTTCATGCAACACAATGTAGCAAGGCAATTTTCTGCTCTGTGTTACGTGAAAGGGAGAGAGCAGAAATTTACCATATCTGCTAAGATGGGGCACAGTTCTACTCACACACAGCGCAGTTGCACTTCCGGCAGCTTAGCACCAATGCACACACCATTGCGCCATGGGGCAGACTTGTTTTTGTGATACCTTGCTGCACAAAAACAAGCATGAGAGACATATTTGATCTTCCTATGTGTGCTGCAAGGTGCAGCATGCTTAGAAACGGGAATAGCTAAAAGAAATGAAGATATTTCTCCTTGTCATGCCTCTTTCGAGCAGGCACACTATTTTGGTGCAAACCCAGGTTTACTGACTTTAGTAAATCTGGGTTTGCATCAAAATGCATGGCCACCCATGCATAACAACGTCCATTCACCACCCATGTAACATCTATCTGACGCATTGAAATGCAACACAGCACAGCAAGGCTCTGCATTAATTACCTTTTACAAAGCCATGAAAGGTGACACAATTCGGCCCTTGTGTTGCTCTGTAGTTCTCGACTAGCACTTTGCATCATAGTACAAAACAAAAGCACAGGTGCACCACTTTACAAACTATCAAAACTGTATCAAACACTTGTTGAAATGATAACAAGATATGGCGTCCAGTGTTTATAATCTTTTTTTATTCCAATGCGTAAAAAAGAACAGCCGACGCGTTTCGTCCCTCCGGGGACTTCTTCAGGGCCAAATGATGCGTGTCGTCCAAAATGAAACGGCAGCTCGTATAAGAGCAATGAAGTAGAACTAGATGCAAATCAGCACCCTGGGATCCGTGTGCGACAGAGATGTATGTGCTAAAATCAGCGTGATCCCTCAGGAAAATAACAACTTTGAAGTCTTAGAAGATTACAGACTTGATCAGGATGTGAAGAGGGATATAGTCTGGGCACCATGCTAAAGGGACAACTACGCTTTTGGCTATTTTGGTTAGGTGCTTCACCAATGAAAGTTCCACTATCATACTTGTTTGAATCAGCACTTTGCATCATCTCTGCTCAAAAAAAGTGGGCCAACCATGGCACAAAATGTTAGTAAATCTGGACCTAAGTTTTGTGTTGTGTCTTTCCATGCAAGTGATCATTCAAAACTTTAATCAATATACCCTAAAATGTTTGACATACATAATATTCTCCAGTAATTTTACTTTTGTAAAAGGCACTTTTAGAACTCTCCTGAAACAGAGGGCGGAAAAGAGCCTTCACAGATTGGATGAGAAGAAGTAGGTCGAGTGGGAGACTGGAACCATGTAAATATGGTGGTTTCGGCAATCACATACTGAGTGAAGACCCGGTAAAGAAAGAGCTGGAACCGACTACAACCAGATGAAGAGATGTGTAACTGACATCATTATGAGTGGCAGCAAAGTTAGGGACACAAGGAGTCGTGTGTAATGAAATAGGAAGAGAACGCATTAATGGGAACGGAAATTACATACAAAAAGGGAAATCTTAAACGAAAATTCTTTGTTGTCTCGCTCCCTAAGGGTAACCTCTTGGTTCAGCCTAATTAATTTCTTTGTGGAGAGTCCATGCCTGCCAGACCAACTGCAACAGTAACTTTTGTGTCTGTGTTTTTTGCTGGGGCGGTTTTGGAATGAATGCCAGCAAGGATCCCAAAGTATACACTCCTTGCATTATTTCCTGCGGTTAGTGCCCCAGGCCATAAAACAATCACGGCTTTTACTATAAATTGAGTGTATTTACTGAGACCCAGACAAAGACACCGGCTTGTTCATGATTGAATGACGTGATTCAAGAACCGGGTTATACTGTGTAGGGGAAAAAAAATATCGAGAGAGCCATAAACCAAACCTTGGAAATGTAAATTGTCAAATCAGCTTTGAAATACAGTTAAAGATGTCAGACCTATGCTAAATCATTCCTGAATAAATCTCTCAGAGATGCATATAACCGAGGTGCCGTTGAACTCATGATTTATTATTAAACTGCACTGTACATGCTGAATGCCAGCAGCTATTTTCAGTCATCGCTGGGTGATTTGTTGCTTCAGGAAGGTAAAATAGAAAGCAATAGATAAAAGGGAAGAAAGTGAGAGCTGTGCCCAGAATAGAAAGCCTCTTGTCTAGTCTTTGCTGCTGAAATACTGCTATAAAAGGGTCCCATCATGGCATATGCTTTGCAAAGAGCTTTTAGCATGACAGAATAGCAGACACACTCGGGAATGTTCATAAGTATGTGTGCCACTAAAACAAAAATCATATTTATATCGTGAGAAGACTGAAAACTCTTCATCATTCTACACACGAGGAACGTATGTTGAGAGGAGTAATTATTTGTGTTCTGGTGACAAATTGAGAAAGCAAAGATAGAAAGAGCCATCAAGAGTGAGCTAAACACAAAGAAAGCACAGGTGGGGAACGAAGGATACAACATGAAGATGACCATTAGACGCTTCCGACATTAGGTATGGCATATTTAAGCACTTCTGGCCTCAACCCTTTGCTCTATATATTGAAAATGTTCTGAAATTTACTCCTAAAACTCACCCTTCTTTACCCTTATTAGCATACATAAACTTCTCACTAACCCGGGCCCCTCTCCTTAAGTAGGTTACTATTTTCCTTGAGGTGTAGGCGTTTTTTCACGCCGAGCAAACCTTATCATTGTGTGGCACATTTCACAGTGAAACCTCATGAAGGGGCATATTATCGAGAAACGGCGTTAAAATTATTGCCGCTTTAGCGGCACGAAACGGCCTCTAAAGCAGCGTTAATGGGCTTGATAATATGCCCTTGTGAATTCTGGTGTGAACATGGACTTCTATTGGAATTTTCAAGGGCATATTATCAAACCCATTATCGCTGCTTAAAGCGACGATAATTTTGACGCCGTTCTTAATAATATGCATCGAAGTACTTTAACTCTATAAATCTATTTTGTGCAGAAATTACAATAAATTTGTTTGTTTGGTTTCTCTTCTCTCTTTTAATTTCTCTCCAATTTGCTCCTTCACCAATGTATTATGATTTACCCTAATATTCTCTTCCTTTTAAGAGTATGCCTGTTATATTTGTTTACATTGATTAACTGTGCATAAAATATAAAGCCTTGCAGGCATGCGAGAAAATAATATTGACAATAAATTACTTTTGATCTTATTCTTTAGTCGTATTGAATACCAGAGAAGTATGTAATTGAAAGACCCTATATTACTATCAAACTCTCAAACATATATTTCTCAAACAGTTTTAGTATTGGCGTGCCCTACGGGCATTGCCCTGGGTACGACAAGCTCAATAAAAAAAATATTTTTGGTGAGTAAAGTCCCCGGGTTATTACCGCTCTCTTTACTTACTTGGTGAAAGAAAGAGGCATGGGGTGCTATCAAGAGTAGGTAGCCTTGGTGTTGGACCTGCCCTTTATTCAGGGTTCTCCCCAAACCTTTTGCCTTCCTCCTATTTTTGTGACCTTCTGTGTTTTTAACTTTAGGACTCTGGGCCCTTTACTACTGCTAATCAGTGAATGTGCTTTCTCCTCTGAAACATGGTATGATTGGTTTACACCTGTTTGGAATATTTAATTTACTTGTAAGTCCTTTGTACAGTGGATAATACCCAGGATCTTTAAATTAAACGCTACTAGTAGCCTGCAGCACCGTTTGTGCCACCCACTAACGTAGCCTTTTAAAAGTGCATCAGGCCTGCCACTTCATGGTCTGCATGCACAGTTTACTGCCACATTGACTTGGATTTTAAAACTACACACCAAGCCATAAACTCCCCTTTTGCTAAATATAGGTAAATCCTAAGGTAGGCTCTTGGTAACCCTTTGGGCAGGGTGCTGTGTAAGTAAAAGGTAAGACACATGCTTTTATTGAGTGGCCTGTCCTGGAAGTGACAAATTGCCTATTTGGGTCCTCACTACTGTGAGCCCTACTCATCTCATAGGCTAACATTCTGAATTCCCTTATATAAATATAATATATATATATATATATATATATATATATATATATATATATATATATATATATATATATATATATATATATATATATATATATATATATATATATATATATGTATATATATATATATATATATATATATTCACTGAAAAAACCATAGGTTTCACACCAGTTATAGTTAGCTGAAAGTTTTACTCGCATAAAACCATTGAAATTCCCACGTTATAGTTAGTTGGACTCGCTATAACTTGCGCGTGCAATGCACTGCTGATGACGTCACATATTGCATCACTCATGACATGGTCAGTGACATCACTCATGACATCACTGATGACACCATCCAGTGAATGTGTGTCTTTCTGAAAAATAAATATATGTTATATATGTGTATGTTATTGAATATATTAGTGAATACATATATTAGTGAGTAATGTTTAAATATTTAAATATATGTATTTGTGTTTCAGTTTGTTTAAAAGTGGCTGCATGGGTTGGTGAGTAGCTAAATTTGTATGTATATGGGTTATTAGATTTTTTTTAGTATGAGTGTCTGTATGGTTTGGTGGGGGTATTACTTAGCACATAGATGCATGAATGACTGACTCTCTCTTTGTATGTGTTTTGAAGACAGCATATGTGCAGGACTGTATGGGTGGATGAGTGTGTATGTGTGTGTGTTAGTGAGTGAATGACTGTCTCACTAGTGTCTTTATCAATAACTACATATGTTTTAATCTACTATATGTGAATATTAATGTATATAAGTGAGTATATGTGAGACTGAGGCATTGTTAGAGTTCCTGTTTAAATAATTATGTTTTTCTATAAGTGATTGTTTAACCACTTGGATGCTAAGGGTGGTACCAGATGTTCAATGTAATTTCCATTGAAGTCAATGGAAACTCCATGACGAGCTGAGCTCGTCATGAGTGTCGAAGGGGTTAACAGAGTAAATATATGTATGTTTTCTTAGAAGTAAGGTGGTAGTGTGTGTATAGCTGTATATGGAAATAAATGGATGTTCAATAGTTTATTTGCATGTGTGAGTATGTGTGTGAGTAACTTTTGGATGACTGTCGGTGTGTAACAGGATATATAGGTGTATCACTACATATGATGAGTGAGTATATGTATGAGCGACTACATAGAACTGTTGGTGAATGAGTGGATGTGTATATAGATAGTGGAATTACTTAATTGGTTGTTGTAACTGATATGGGTATCTCCATTTTTTTGAACATTTTAGTTTCTATTTTATAATATGTGTTCAAGGGTTACATTACAGTGAAAGGAGAGGTGTCACTCTGTCACTAGGATGGTGTCATCAGTGATGTCATGAGTGATGTCACTGACCATGTCATGAGTGATGTAATATGTGACGTCATCAGCAGTGCATTGCACGCGCAAGTTATAGTGAGTCCAACTAACTATAACGTGGGAATTTCAATGGTTTTATGCGAGTAAAACTTTCAGCTAACTATAACTGGTGTGAAACCTATGGTTTTTTCAATGAATTTAATAGGTTTTTTAAATGCTAATTCCTAACTATAACTGGTGTGAAACCTATGGTTTTTTCAGTGAATTTCAATAGTTTTTTAATAGAAAATCTTTATAGGTATAGAAAGTGTAACATTTAAAAAACGATTTTTATATAGTATGAATATGTAAAAAAAAAAATATATATATATATATTTTTAACCCGGGGGCGCTCCCGGGGCGCGTACCGGTGAACGCACGGGTAAGCGCAATATTATGGCGCGCCCTGGGGCACGTACCGGGGAGCATCCCGGGAGCGCTATTGCCGCGAACGAAAACAACATCGTGACGTATCGCGTACACGCGTGATGCGTCATATGACGCACAGCGTAAGCGCAACCGAAAGCACGCGAGCGCATACGATCGCGAAACGTCCTGACGCGCTTACGCTATGCGCCCGCGGGAGCGCCCCGGAGCGCGACTACGGGCGCGCCCCGGGGCGCGTAGCGTAAGCGCGTCGGGTCATGTGACCTGAAAATAACACTTTTGATTGGTTGCTAACAGTTTTTTTTATAAAGAATGAAACCCCCACCCATTTCCTTCACTTCTTCTTTCACTTTTGTGACTGAAAGACCTGCCTGTTTTGCTCTTGGTTCTTTGTTAGATATCTTCAATTATCATGGCTGCTAGACCATCCAGCAGTGAAGATGACTCCGAAGAATTCATCAATGAAGAGCCTCCTCAGCCAAAAATAAAAGAACATTTCATCTGGAATTTTTTTTCCATAACTGCTGGTCAAAAAAAGGTAAATGCTCCAAAAGTGGAGTGCAGGATCTGTCACACAGTCCTGTCAAGGGGTAACCCCAATAAAAAATATTATTTTGGGAATTCCACAATGATTCGCCATGTGGAGAGAAGGCACCCCCAGAATTTTGCCCAAGAAAGTCTCAGGGCTCTGGCACAAAAGGTTCCCAGTGATGGAGCCTCTACATCAACCGGAGGACGAACACCATCGGTGAGGGGGAGATCATAGGAGCAGGTACCGAACATTCAGCCTGCATTTAACAAAGGCGCCCTTAAATGCAGATACTGTGATCAGCTACTTTCCTGTGGGGAGCAAAGTGTTCTGCTCATGGTTCGAGCATTGGAGAACCATCACTGCCGTTACCAGCCCTAATTTTTTTTTTTGTTGCTCCTGTTGAGCAGTTTCCATTCCCTGTTTTTGTTGTAGTTCTAAAAAAAGAAAAAAGAAGAAAAAAAAAAGTTCTTTTCAGAACTACCTCCAATTCTCATCAAAGAGCTATATTCTTAAAAAAATGAAAAAGAGTAAGTGAAGTGGAGTGCATTGATAAATGAAAGGAAAATGAGTAAGAAAGAACAGAAAAGTATGAGAGGAGAAAGGAAGTGAAGTAGGGGGACTGAAAGAAGGTGAGTGTTGGGAACGAAAGTAAGGAGAAGGAGAGTGAACATGGGGAATGTGGTTATTCAAACAAAATGTAGAAAAGGAACGGGGGTGTGGAAGGGTAGGAAAAGATGCATTGCTGGAGTTCCATCATTTTTGTGACACTCTCCAGCAATGCATCACTTTTGCGCTTACAGATACGTCTGAAATACTGACGTATCTAAAAGTACTTGCGACATAATACGTCATATATTTAATATGACGCATGAGTAGAAGACTGAAGGCCTCATTTATTAGGCCATGCGTCACTTTTACGCCACCAGTGCGTCACTTTTTGTGACGC
Organism: Lissotriton helveticus; assembly: GCF_964261635.1. Classification (NCBI taxonomy): domain Eukaryota; kingdom Metazoa; phylum Chordata; class Amphibia; order Caudata; family Salamandridae; genus Lissotriton; species Lissotriton helveticus. The sequence continues at coordinate 1,805,735,955 of NC_136059.1, forward strand.
ACCAGTGCTGTTAAAAATGCACCTTATTCAGTCATATTTACAAAGTGACGCATCTAGGTAGATGCGTCACTTTGTAAACCCCTGCACCACATTATACCTACGTCATGTGTAATGTATGCAAAATGGACGTATTGACGCAAGAAAGAGTCGTAGAGGTGACGCAGTAAAATCTGTGAGATATCACTACGTCACTTTTATGACGCTGTTGCATCCAAATCTTGCACCTGTTTCACAGCAGGTGTAAGACTGATGCAGGCCCTTTCACATGCGGCCTGGCCCCATGTGAAAGGATGCATTGCTGGAGTTGCATCATTTTTGTGACACACTCCAGCAATGCATCACTTTTGCACTTACAGATACGTCTGAAATACTGACGTTTCTGTAAGTACTTGCGAAATAATACGTCATATATTTAATATGACGCATGACTAGAAGACTGAAGGCCTCATTTATTAGGCCATGCGTCACTTTTACGCCACCGGTGCGTCACTTTTTGTGACGCACCAGTGCTGTTAAAAATGCACCTTATTCAGTCATATTTACAAAGTGACGCATCTAGGTAGATGCGTCACTTTGTAAACCCCTGCACCACATTATACCTACGTCATGTGTAATGTATGCAAAATGGACGTATTGACGCAAGAAAGGGTCGTAGAGGTGACGCAGTAAAATCGGTGAGATATCACTACGTCACTTTTATGATGCTGTTGCGTCCAAATCTTGCACCTGTTTCACAGCAGGTGTAAGACTGATGCAGGCCCTTTCACATAAGACTGGCTCTATCTGAAAGAATGCATTGCTGGAGTTGCATCATTTTTGTGACACATTCCAGCAATGCATCACTTTCCTCAAAACACTCGCCATTATTTTTTTACTCTATTTTTTTACACAGTTTTTCCCTGTGGTGCATTCAGGGTGCGCGTACCGGAGAGCGCACCCGGGAGCGCACCCAGCGCTTACCCCGCGAAATTGTTTTTGAAAAAAAAGGTTTTTTGCCCTTCAGGGTCCTTCTAGGCCCCCCTCAGAAAACCTAGGGGGTCAGAGGGTGTCTATTCGGTGTATGTGTGTGTATGGAATGTGTGTGTGTGTTTGAGGTGTGTGTGTGGGAAGATTTTTTGTGTGTATGAGGTGTGGGTGTGGTGTGTGTGTATGGGGTGTATGTTAGAGGTGTGTGTATGTGTTGGGAGGAGGATGAGATGTATGTGTAGGAGTAAGGTAAATAATTAAGAAAAAGAGAATGAGTGAAGAAGCAAATGAAGGGAACAGAGGGTAAGTGAAGTAAAGAATAGGGATTGAAAGAAGTTGAATATGAGAGGGAAAATAGGGAAAAGGGAGTAAACATGTAGAATAAGAATAAGTAAGGGAAGCACAGTAAAGACACAGGAGTGAGGTTAATTGAGAAAATGTTAGTGAGCTTAAAGCAAAGGGTGATGACAAACTATATTTTTTTAGTTATACTTACCATATAATAAATGTAACTTTAATTAATTTTTTTACTACAGTTTGTATCTGTGAAAGAGAGAAGAAAAAATAAGTTATAATTAGTAAAATGTATATTTTAAATTAAAATATACAAATGAAGAGGTTAAAAATCATAACACTCTATTTAGAAATAAAGTAAGAGTGAAGGACACAGAAAGGGAAATAAAGTAAGGTAGATGGATAAAAAGAGAAAAAAAGAAATAGAATGAGAGCAAATTACTAAAAGTAAGGCATATAGATTCACTGACACAGAGGAAGAGAAGAACAGAGAAATGAACTAAAGGTAAGAAAGATACTAAAACAATGTGAGTTAGCAAAACTAAATCTGGAAACAGTAGTAAGTAAAAAGATAATGACTGAGACAGAAAACAGTCTAATTAAGGATGCATTTAGAAGAATGAGGAATAGAAGATAACTAAGAGTAAGTGAAGAACAGTCATAGAGTGAAAGGATGAAGGGAGAGAGGATAATATACAACGATTGAGGGAAATGGACTGAGGAAGTTAGTAGATAGACACACTAAGAGAAAAACTGAGTGAGATGGAGTACAATGAGTGAGAAAAGGAAATGAGTAAGGGAGCAAAAGAAGGAAAGAGAGGAGAAGACGACTAAAACAGTGGTACTGAGAGAAAATGGAGATGAAAGTAAAGAGAAGGACATTGAAAGAAAGGAAATGAGGGATAGTAATGGAACCGGAGTAAAAGAAATGGGATGAAGAACGATAAGAGAGGAGCAGTGAAGTTGTTGTAAAAGAAATGATAGAAGGTAGATAAACACAAGTGAACATAACACAAGGAGAGTGAGGCACTGAGGACATAGAAGTAGTGAACGAAAAATAGATAGAAAAGGTCAAAAGTAAGGAGCAAACAAAGATAAGCGAGGGAGAGTGGGTGATTTATAGTGATAGAGTGTGATAATACTGCTGAGTGAGTAAACAGGAATTACTAAAAGAGCAAAGGAGGAAAATACGGAAAAGGGAAGTAAAGCAGAGAGACTGAAAGCTGAAAAGTTATGCTAGGGAGAGAGGGGATGCAGACAGTTGAAATGAGAATGAGGGCTTGTCAAAGAAGTGGAGTAAAAGAACGGGGGTTACAGAGAGTGAGAGAAAGACATTATAAGTGAGTAAAAAGAGCTCAAAGAGGATGGAAAAAGTTAAGTGAGTGTCAGAGAATGGGAATACAATTTAATTTACACAATCCAAAGTATAGAATAACTTGTACAACATGTTACATAGTTTATTTTAGCTGTTCTCAGAATATATTGAATTTCACTTAAAACAGTGAGTTCAAATTACTCATCATATGACAGCGGGGAAAAAAAACACAATCTAAACGATTGTGTTTTTAAAAAAAACCTTAGATACTGACAAATGACAAATGTACACTAATCTTTTGATTGACTTACTTTTCCTTGAGGCCAAATAGTATATCATGGAGGTCCTTTTCTCGTTGCAAAGTACTTTGCTGTTCAGTAAAAAATCCATTTCATCGACTTTCTAGAAGAAAAACTCCAAGAACATCTGAAATATTTTCAATATTTTCATATACTCCTTTTTTTCAGTCATGACGCTTTACTCATTCCTGCACCTTTCCATTTGGCCAAATAGTGTCAGATGTATGAGTATATATCAGAACTCCTCCCTTCATAGACCAATTACCTTTACCTACATTTTGGCTGTAAAAACACTAGGTATGAATTTATAAAGCCAAAAGGCAAACGTTGTTTGAAAGTCAAATGAGTGTCGTTACATTGGGTCCAACCTTTAGAAGTTTTTAAATAGCATGTGTAATGCCCTGATGTTGTAGAAGGACCGTCATGAAAAATAATAGCTACAGTTGTAAAGGTTCTTCCTGATATCGATAAATGAGAAGCCACGAAATTTTTAATAGAAGTTGTCAATTTAGTTCCATCAGGTCTACATTGTTGGAACATTAAAATGACATAGTGACCATAATTTTGTAGAAATAAGGTGGACAGCATTGCAGACTTACATTGGGTACACACCATATTGTGATCCGCTGCTTTAACTAGATTATTAAAAGGCACTGATTTGCAGTCTGGTAAAGTCAAATATATAAATCTTTCAGAGTCTATTCTAGTAGTACTTGATGAAGCACAGTTATCACAGTCATGTTGCCATTGATAAGAAAGATTAAAAAGATGTTTTATATCTACTCCTTCATCTTGCAATACATCAAACATATACATTAAAAATTCCTGACAATCCTGCTGAATATTCTGTGAAAATTGATTTTGACCTGAACATATGTCTAAAAGATTTCTAATTTCTGAAACACTTTCTATTTTTGCTCTATCACTACTACATTTCTCTAACACAGAATTCAATAAACAGCACAATGTTTGTTCCCGATTTTCGACAATCTGTTTTTGTAAATTTTGAAGAAAAAAAACAACATTAACTACTACATTAGCATAGCAGTTGACACCAGAACTGTTTTCAAACTGAAATCCAACAACATCCTCAACAGAATCCTTTTTCCTTCTGCTTACAATTACAGTTTCATCTACTTTTTGTCTTTTTGCTACTACCTCACTGCAATTACTCTCATTTCTTCTTTTTCGGCCTACCAAACGTTTTTCAATCAGAGGATATTGAGGCAAATGTGGAGCATACTCTCTTCTTAACCTATTGTATTCTTTAACACAATCTAGATCTGCACAAATCTTTGTTTCATCACACTCAATCAAGTACAATCCTGATAAAGTTCTGACTCGTGATAATGCCACACATTCCATACCCTCTTTAAACACAGAACTTCCAATGTTCACCAAAGCGCTATCTACACTTAAACCTTGAGACTTATGAATTGTCACCGCATATGCCAAACAAATAGGAAACTGTTTTCGGCGAACATATAAGTCTTTCACGAGCAAAAATCTAGCTGAACAACGACAAATTTGTTCTATTTCATCAATGCCATCAAATTTAATTTTTAAAATTTCAATTCCATCTCTATTGTTGTAATTCACAAAACCAACAACATGACCCATTGCTCCATTTACCAGACCTCTTTCAACATTTAAATTCCTTCTCAAAATGATACGACAATTCAAACACACATTCAGAGTCTTTTCAAAACCAGCAGTTTTAGATATACTCTTCTCTAATGAATCCAATTTTGATTTCAAATTTTCAGACAAAACAATTGTTGCTCCCATATGCTCTATTTTATCTGTAGCTTCCAGTTTCACTATCTTTTCATTTTCTAAATTTAACATTTTGTTGTTGAACATGGAACATTCTTTCAGAGTTGGCATCAAACATATGGCAGATTTCCTCTTGTTAATTTTCTTAAAAATATTCTCTGGAAGAATGTTTTCATTTGGGTACAAATTTGAAATTAATCGTCCATGTAAAGCTTCTTTCCCTTGCTCACTTAGTTTTCCGATTCTTACATCTTGTAAAATATTTTTTTAATCTTCATCTTTTGCCTGCCGCATAATTTGAAGCAGTTCTGCATATTTGAAGTTTAACCATATATTAACGTTTCCAATGCTCCCTAAGCACTTCCTGGTATCTTCATGCGTGAGCATTTTGAACACAGGTTGTCCTTTCACTGGAGTCAACTGCAGAAGATCTCCAAAAACAATAATATGTTTTCCTCCAAATAAGACATCATAGTCTGTTCTAAGAATTTCTTGCATTCTCAAATGCACAAAAGCAAGCATTATATTTGACACTGTTAGAACCGGGAGTCTCTGGTTGGCAAAGGTAAGTACCTTGGCCCAAGTAGGGACCCCTAGCTCCGGTCAGGGCGACGGAATAACCCTCTGAGATAACCCCTGCTCACCCTCTAGGTAGCATGGCGCGAGCAGTCTAGGCTAAACTCGGAGACAATGTGGATAACATTTGCACTTAACACAACAGCAATTCCCAATCCACCACAAACTGAGACCACACAGGTAAGTATATATAAAATATAACTTTATCTAGTTTCAGCATGTAAATGAAGCAGTTGCATGATAATCACTTCTTTAGAACAGATAGCATTTCTAGTTTAAAGGTTGCACGTTAAACACTTCATCTAGAACAAGGTTGCACTTAATTCTTAGTAGGTCTTGTAAATAGGCAGTTCTTAGCATAAAAATAAGAATAGTCTCTAGTCTCTTAAATCAGCACTCAAAAATATGGCCACTGATTTATATGCAATTCGCTCTCAAAACGAGCCAATGATCATGCCAAGGTTTTATAACATCAACAGGACTCGGCCCCTAGCGCCAGGGACCCTTCGCGCCTCTAGCGCGTCTCACCGCAATGCTGTTGGGAGGGGGGATTCCCCTCCAGGCGCACCTCGCAGCGAGCGCTCACTAGCGCTCCAGCCCGGCCGGTCTCAGGACGCTCCACCGCCCGCTCTCGGTTCTCCAGGGAGCAGCGGGGAGCAGAGACGGCAGGCCGGGGGCTGGAGCACTCTTTCAGGTCCCTCGGCGAGGTCGGGTCAGTCTTCCCCGGTCCCGGCGGTGATTACTCAGGCAGACGAGGTCCTTGACGACGGGAGCCAATCCGGTCGCGGCCCTTCAGCCGAGCCTCCCGTGACGACACCACCACGCAGGGGGAATCAGCCAATCCGGTCGCGGCGCTTCTGCCGAGCCTCCCGTGACGTCACCGCCTGCTCTGGGGAAATCGACCAATCCGGTCGCGGCGTTTCTCCCTCAGCCTACGGCGGCAGCCAACCACAGCGCGGCCCCTTCGTGGCTGCGAGCAGACCTTCGGGGGTGATTTCAGGGCCCGGGCCCGCGGCGATGCTGAGACGGGTCAAGCGTATTTAGCCCTCACCACGCTGGAGCGCTTCAGAACCCTCTGGCCCCCACCAGCACGTGTCGATGAACACGTCGATCTTGAGATGCAGCAGTTAGTAGACAGCGCGGCGCTCTCGAGCAGAACAGAGAGCAGCCAGCGCGCTACACGGGGCAATCAGCAGGGCTTAGTCCAGCAGTCCCCGAGTTTCCCTGCACACAGCAGCTTCGCGATCTCCTTGCCACACAGCAGCTTCAGGGGGCACCGCAGAGTCTTGTGTCCTTGGGCAACCTTTATGTTCCTGGGTTGCAGACAGGGGGCCAGCTCTTCTCAGGCCCTTGGAGATTCAGTTGTAGACACAGCACACAGCAGAGTCTTGGCAGTTTCAAGTAGGCAGGGTCACAGCACACAGCAAAGTCCCTTTCTTCTCCTTAGCTTCCAGGTGGACAGCAGAACAAGTCAGCCCTTAGAGCACACAGCAAGGCAGTCTTCCTTCAGTTCTATAGCTGTCCTCCTTCCAGCGAGGGTTCCTTCTTGCTTGCAGAATTTCAGAATCTAATCCTCTGCAGACAGGGGTCCTTTCCTTATACCCCCCAATGTCTTTGAAGTTCTTGGTGCATGGAGGCCCTGGGTCCAGTCTAAACCAGTTCTGGGGGTTGCGGAGCACTGAGGTGTCTCTGGCTTTCTTCTTCCTGTCAGCTTCAGGGCCAGTGGGGTCAGTTGACCACCAGGAGAGAGCTAATGTGGGGGAGGTAGGCAGGCACAGCCCAGCACTTATCTGGCATTCCTTCCTCCCTCCTCCCAAGCAGGCAGATGTGCCCTTTCATCCCCGGGATGGCTCCGACCCTCTCCTCTGGGGCTCTGCAGCCCCTTCCTGTCACATCCAGACCAGGCAGACATTCCACAAACCCAGGCACACAGAAAGGTTTAGACAAGAGAACAGCCACTTTCTAAAAGTGCTATTCTCCAACACAGGATTTAAAAACACCCTTCACTAAAAGATGTGTCATTAAATTCTGAGTCCAGGGATATCTTTCACTTATGTCCCATCTTGCTCCTATGGGGAGATAGGCTGGTATCACATGGGCCTAGCCCCCCTCCATGTTACTCTATGGAGCAAGATAGCCTTACAGCGGTGAGCACACAAAATGGCTGTAGCCCACTACCAGAGCATAGTACCTGCACTAGCACACGCTCTACCTTATCCATACACTGCACCCTGCCCAGGGGGGTACCTTGAGCCTTCCATAGGGGTGACTGATGTGCACAGACAGGGAAGGATTAGGCCTAGCCAGTGGGGACACTGGCCAGGCTGACATGGCAGTCACTGACTGCACACAGGCCCTGCGCTGGCAGGCCTGAGTCACCATTTTAAAGCTACTCATGTGGGTGGCGCAATCTGCGCTGCAGGCCCACTAGTAGCATTTGTCATCACCAGCCCTGGCACACACAGTGCCCTCTACTAGGGACTTCGTGGTGATACAAATATGCCAATTAGGTATACTCAATCAATATCACAATTTACAGAAGGAGCACTTACCCTCTGACACTGATCAGCAGTGGCAGAGGGTCCAAAGCATCTAAACCAGCAAAAACGAAATCCAGCACAGCATCAAAACACATGAGTCAGAGGCAAAAAGATGGGGGAAGAACCACGCCAAAAGGTGTCAGGTCTAACACGTGTCCCCTCCAGCTGAAAGTGGGGAGAACTACCCAACCTCTTGGGAGTCCTCATCACTAAGGCGGAAGAATCTGGACAGACCGTCAGCGTTGGCGTGTTCTGTACCAGGGCGGTGCTCCACCGTAAAGTCCATCCCCTGTAGGGAAATGGACCACCTCAACAATTTTGGATTCTCACCCCTCATCTGCATTAACCATCTGAGGGGCCTGTGGTCGGTCTGAACGCGGAAGTGAGTCCCAAACAGGTAGGGCCTCAGCTTCTTCAGAGCCCAGACCACAGCGAAAGCTTCTCTTTCAATGGCACTCCATTTTTGTTCCCTGGGGATTAGCCTCCGGCTAATGAAAGCCACAGGTTGGTCTCCTCCCTCATCATTGATCTGTGAGAGCACTGCTCCCACGCCTTGCTCTGAAGCATCAGTTTGCACAATGAACTCACTTGAAAAGTCAGGTGCCTTAAGCACCGGTGCTGTGCACATGGCAGTTTTGAGGGTGTCAAACGCAGTTTGACAGGCCTCAGTCCAATTCACTTTCCTGGGCTGATTCCTAGATGTCAGCTCTGTCAAAGGGGCCACAATGGTGCCATAGCCTTTGACAAACCGTCTGTAATACCCGGTGAGACCTAGAAAGGCTCTCACCTCAGTCTGGGTCTTGGGGGGTTCCCAAGCCAGAATGGTATCAATTTTTGCCTGTAGGGGCGCCACCTTGCCGCTCCCCACCTGGTGTCCCAAGTACACCACAGATCCCTGCCCTATCTGGCATTTACTGGCCTTGATAGTGAGGCCTGCCTTCTGCAGAGCCTTCAACACTTCAGTGAGGTGCTGTAGGTGTTCCTCCCAAGTGGAGCTGAACACCGCAATGTCATCCAGGTAGGCTGCGCTGAATTGCTCCAGCCCTGCCAGTACCTGGTTGACTAATCTCTGAAATGTGGCGGGAGCATTTTTCAACCCAAAGGGCATGACACGAAACTGGAAGTGTCCTTCTGGCGTTGAAAATGCTGACCTCTCCTTTGCCCCGTCAGTTAAGGCAATCTGCCAGTACCCTGAAGTCAAATCAAAAGTACTCAGGTACTGGGCAGCTCCCAACCGATCCACCAGCTCATCAGCTCTGGGGATGGGGTGCGCGTCAGTCTTCGTGACCGCATTGAGCCCACGGTAGTCCACGCAGAACCGAAGTTCTGGGGGGCCACCGGGGGTAGCAGCTTTCTTAGGCACTAAGACCACTGGGCTAGCCCAGGGGCTGCTGGAGGGCTCAATAACCCCAAGCGCCAACATCTTGGAAACTTCTTCCTTGATGCTAGCTCTGACCTTGTCAGCCACCCTGTAAAACTTCTGTTTCACAGGCATGCTGTCTCCAGTGTCCACGTCGTGGACGCACCATTTGGTGACACCTGGGGTCAGGGAGAACAGTGGGGCGAACTGACCCAACACTTGGCGACAGTCCTCCCGCTGTTTTGGGGTCAGGGTGGGGGAGAGGACCACACCATCCACTGACCCATCTTGCTCCTTGACTGCCAGGAGGTCAGGGAGAGGATCACTATCCTCCTCCCCTCCAACATCCGTAGCCATGAGCATAGTTACTTCAGTCCTCTCAAAGTGGGGTTTGAGGCGGTTCACATGTAGCACTCTCAGGGGCTGCCTGGGAGTCTTCAGGTTAACCAAATAGGTAACCTCGCTCTTGCGCTCCACCACCTCATATGGCCCAGACCACTTGTCACGGAGCGCACAAGGCTCCACTGGCGCCATCACCCACACCTTCTGACCAGGTTGGAACTCAACCAGAGAAGTGTTCTGGTCATACCACCTCTTCATTTCCTCCTGGCTAGCCTCCAGGTTCTCTTGAGCGAGCTTCCTGAAGCGCTTGGTCTGGTTGCGAATGGCCAGCACATAGCTGAACACATCCTGAGGGGTTTTCCCACGGGATTTCTCCCACCCCTCCTTCACCAGAGCCAGAGGCCCTCTGACAGGGTGGCCATACAGCAACTCAAAGGGACTGAACCCTAATGATTTCTGAGGCACCTCCCTGTAGGCAAACAACAGGCATGGCAACAAGACATCCCATTTCCGCCTCATGGGCTCTTCCAGGCCCATAATCATGCCCTTCAATGTGCGGTTGAATCTCTCAACCAAACCATTTCCTTGAGGGTGGTAAGGAGTGGTGAATTTGTAAGTCACCCCACACTCACTCCACAGGGACTTCATATATTTAGAAATGAAGTTTGTCCCGCGGTCCGAAACGACCTCCTTCGGAAATCCCACCCGGGAAAAGATCCCCATCAGGGCACGGCCCACCACTGGGGCGGTGACTGTCCTGAGCGGAAGGGCTTCCGGGTACCGAGTGGCATGGTCCACCAAGACCAGGATAAACCTGTTGCCTAGGGCTGTCTTGGGATCCAGGGGCCCCACGATGTCAATGCCCACCCGCTCAAAAGGGGTGCTCACCACGGGAAAGGGTTGGAGGGGTGCCACACGCTTCCCTCCACTCTTGCCACTGGCCTGACAAGTCTGACAAGACTTACAAAAGGCAGAGACGTGCGTCTTCATCTGGGGCCAGTAGAAATGGGTGACAAGCCTGTGATAGGTCTTGTCTTGCCCCAGATGTCCTGCGAGAGGCACGTCATGAGCCAGACCCAGTAGGAAGTTCCTGAAGCGCTCCGGTACCACCAGCACACGGGCTGCGCCGGGCTCAGCGAACTTAGGCTCACTATAAAGTAAGTCATCCTCCCAATAGATCAAATGCTCCTTGGACCCCAGGCCTGCGGCCTGGTCAGCAGCCTGCTGCCGCACACCAATGAGAGAAGGGCACTCCTTCTGAGCCTGGCAGAATTCCTCCCTGGAGGGACCACCTTCCTGCTGCCACTGGGACAGCTCAGGCAATTCCCCTAGTTCGGCCACCTGCTCCCCCGTAGGTTCCAGGGCATCCCCCTCTGGGTCTGCCTCCTCCTGGACCGTGGGAACAGTGGGGGCCGGTTTCCCGCGCCCTCTACCCCTTCCTCTCTTGGCAGGTCCCTGGGCCATTTTTCCAGGCTCCAGCTCTGTTAGACCGCCCTCTCTTGCTGTCATTGCACGGGTGGACACACAGATCCACGCAGGCAAACCCAACATCTCCAAGTGAGTCCTGTGCTCCACCTCTTTCCAGGGGGAGCTCTCCAGGTCATTACCTAATAGACAATCTACAGGCAAGGCATCACTTACTACAATCTCCAAAATACCGGAGACTCCTCCCCATTCAAATGGAACCTTCGCCAGCCTGCAGTAGCGCACTGAACTGTCAGCTGCCACCACAGGCCGGAGTACCTGGGGAACAATTTGCTCTTCAGACACCCACTGACACCTAACAGATGTCACGCTGGCCCCTGTGTCTCTCAGAGCTTCCACCACCTGTCCATTGATGGTCACCTTCTGCCCGTATTTCTTAGTGTTTTGGGGCAGCAAGGTTTCCTGGGCCATCTCTCGGTCTCCTAAAGAGACAAGGGTCATCACTGCTAACCCTTCCTCCCCACCAGAAATCAAATCCCCTCCCAAAGCTACACTGGCCAATGCCGGTGCTGGAGCACCAGAGGGTGCTGGAGGTTTCTTTGGACATTTGGGGGCAATGTGCCCCACCTGCCCACATGTAAAGCAGGTAGGCGGGGGCCTGTTGTCCTGCTTGCCCTTACGGGGCCAGGACTTCTTAGACTTGGGGGGTTGAGACACCTTCTCCTGGGAACCAGTTTGGGGCCCTTTAGAAGACTCCTTTTGATTACCCGTGTCCCCCCCACTCTTCTGCGGAGGACCCTGTCCACCCTTGGCTGGGGTACTTACCACCCCCTTGTGGACCCTGGTGCTAGTCCACCGGTCCGCCTCTTTAGCAAGCTCACTGGGATCAGTTAACTTACTATCCAAAAGATGCTGGCGCAGCTCTGGGACACACAAACTACTTAAGTGCTCCCTACTAATCAAGTGACACAACCCCACATAATCAGTAACTTTGCTGCCCTTCATCCAACCTTCCAGTGCACGCGTGTACATACTCACACACTCCACCCAAGTACTTGAATCAAGCTTCTTGAAGTTCCTAAAATTCTGGCGGTACTGTTCAGCAGTGAGCCCATACCTGAGGCACAAAGCCTCCTTCATGGCGGAGTAGGACAAAGCATCCTCTGCTTCTAAGGGTGCCAAAACATCCCTCCCAGAGGCCTCAAAATGCTTCCACAATCCTGCTCCCCAATTCTTCTCAGGCACTTCATTCATCCTTAGGGCTAGTTCATACGCTCTAAACCACGCATAAATATCATCCCCCCTCTGATAATTCTGTACCAGATCCTTTGGTATGTATACCTTACCCGCCTGTACTGGTTGTGCGCTGCCACCATTAGAACTGGGCACCCTCTCTTTATATTTGATGGCCAATTCCTTCATGCCCCTCTCATGAGCCAATTCGAGCTTCTTCTCCTCCAACGCGAGAGCATCCCTTCTCTCCTGCGCCGCTCTCTCCTGCGCCTCTCTCTCAATTTCCAGGCGCAGTTTCTTCTCATCGGCGTCCGCTCTGAGTTTCAAAAGCTCAATCTCATGGGCCCTAGTTCTCTGATTCTCCTCCACTTCCTCTGGAGAAATATTCCTACTGGAGTGGGTGCTGCCGGCCCTAGACGCTGGCTTCGCCACTGGCAATTCACTGGGCCAAAACCCAATCTCCTGTGCGCCACCCTCTTCCATAGGAGCTTCTGGGACACCATGTTTGGCCTCCCACCAGGCCCTCAGAGCTGTCCTTAGCTCTTCCTTATTTGCGCCGCCCCTCACTGGGCATTCAAGCTGTTTGCAGACTTTTCTCAGTTGCTCCTTGTTATAGGTTAACAACTTCTGGATTTCAAATTCCACTTCCACGTCTCCATTCACGCTTGGCGCTTTCCGAGACATGATGCTTCCTACCCTTTTTCAACTAAAAAGGTTTCACCAAAAAGAAAAAGTCTTGCGCAACCTGTTCTGCTAAACTAGACTAGTGATGTACAAGAAATTACTGCCGGTCAAGTGCAATTATTAGTTCAAAATCCGCACCGCGAGCCACCAATGTTAGAACCGGGAGTCTCTGGTTGGCAAAGGTAAGTACCTTGGCCCAAGTAGGGACCCCTAGCTCCGGTCAGGGCGACGGAATAACCCTCTGAGATAACCCCTGCTCACCCTCTAGGTAGCATGGCGCGAGCAGTCTAGGCTAAACTCGGAGACAATGTGGATAACATTTGCACTTAACACAACAGCAATTCCCAATCCACCACAAACTGAGACCACACAGGTAAGTATATATAAAATATAACTTTATCTAGTTTCAGCATGTAAATGAAGCAGTTGCATGATAATCACTTCTTTAGAACAGATAGCATTTCTAGTTTAAAGGTTGCACGTTAAACACTTCATCTAGAACAAGGTTGCACTTAATTCTTAGTAGGTCTTGTAAATAGGCAGTTCTTAGCATAAAAATAAGAATAGTCTCTAGTCTCTTAAATCAGCACTCAAAAATATGGCCACTGATTTATATGCAATTCGCTCTCAAAACGAGCCAATGATCATGCCAAGGTTTTATAACATCAACAGGACTCGGCCCCTAGCGCCAGGGACCCTTCGCGCCTCTAGCGCGTCTCACCGCAATGCTGTTGGGAGGGGGGATTCCCCTCCAGGCGCACCTCGCAGCGAGCGCTCACTAGCGCTCCAGCCCGGCCGGTCTCAGGACGCTCCACCGCCCGTTCTCGGTTCTCCAGGGAGCAGCGGGGAGCAGAGACGGCAGGCCGGGGGCTGGAGCACTCTTTCAGGTCCCTCGGCGAGGTCGGGTCAGTCTTCCCCGGTCCCGGCGGTGATTACTCAGGCAGACGAGGTCCTTGACGACGGGAGCCAATCCGGTCGCGGCCCTTCAGCCGAGCCTCCCGTGACGTCACCGCCTGCTCTGGGGAAATCGACCAATCCGGTCGCGGCGTTTCTCCCTCAGCCTACGGCGGCAGCCAACCACAGCGCGGCCCCTTCGTGGCTGCGAGCAGACCTTCGGGGGTGATTTCAGGGCCCGGGCCCGCGGCGATGCTGAGACGGGTCAAGCGTATTTAGCCCTCACCACGCTGGAGCGCTTCAGAACCCTCTGGCCCCCACCAGCACGTGTCGATGAACACGTCGATCTTGAGATGCAGCAGTTAGTAGACAGCGCGGCGCTCTCGAGCAGAACAGAGAGCAGCCAGCGCGCTACACGGGGCAATCAGCAGGGCTTAGTCCAGCAGTCCCCGAGTTTCCCTGCACACAGCAGCTTCGCGATCTCCTTGCCACACAGCAGCTTCAGGGGGCACCGCAGAGTCTTGTGTCCTTGGGCAACCTTTATGTTCCTGGGTTGCAGACAGGGGGCCAGCTCTTCTCAGGCCCTTGGAGATTCAGTTGTAGACACAGCACACAGCAGAGTCTTGGCAGTTTCAAGTAGGCAGGGTCACAGCACACAGCAAAGTCCCTTTCTTCTCCTTAGCTTCCAGGTGGACAGCAGAACAAGTCAGCCCTTAGAGCACACAGCAAGGCAGTCTTCCTTCAGTTCTATAGCTGTCCTCCTTCCAGCGAGGGTTCCTTCTTGCTTGCAGAATTTCAGAATCTAATCCTCTGCAGACAGGGGTCCTTTCCTTATACCCCCCAATGTCTTTGAAGTTCTTGGTGCATGGAGGCCCTGGGTCCAGTCTAAACCAGTTCTGGGGGTTGCGGAGCGCTGAGGTGTCTCTGGCTTTCTTCTTCCTGTCAGCTTCAGGGCCAGTGGGGTCAGTTGACCACCAGGAGAGAGCTAATGTGGGGGAGGTAGGCAGGCACAGCCCAGCACTTATCTGGCATTCCTTCCTCCCTCCTCCCAAGCAGGCAGATGTGCCCTTTCATCCCCGGGATGGCTCCGACCCTCTCCTCTGGGGCTCTGCAGCCCCTTCCTGTCACATCCAGACCAGGCAGACATTCCACAAACCCAGGCACACAGAAAGGTTTAGACAAGAGAACAGCCACTTTCTAAAAGTGCTATTCTCCAACACAGGATTTAAAAACACCCTTCACTAAAAGATGTGTCATTAAATTCTGAGTCCAGGGATATCTTTCACTTATGTCCCATCTTGCTCCTATGGGGAGATAGGCTGGTATCACATGGGCCTAGCCCCCCTCCATGTTACTCTATGGAGCAAGATAGCCTTACAGCGGTGAGCACACAAAATGGCTGTAGCCCACTACCAGAGCATAGTACCTGCACTAGCACACGCTCTACCTTATCCATACACTGCACCCTGCCCAGGGGGGTACCTTGAGCCTTCCATAGGGGTGACTGATGTGCACAGACAGGGAAGGATTAGGCCTAGCCAGTGGGGACACTGGCCAGGCTGACATGGCAGTCACTGACTGCACACAGGCCCTGCGCTGGCAGGCCTGAGTCACCATTTTAAAGCTACTCATGTGGGTGGCGCAATCTGCGCTGCAGGCCCACTAGTAGCATTTGTCATCACCAGCCCTGGCACACACAGTGCCCTCTACTAGGGACTTCGTGGTGATACAAATATGCCAATTAGGTATACTCAATCAATATCACAATTTACAGAAGGAGCACTTACCCTCTGACACTGATCAGCAGTGGCAGAGGGTCCAAAGCATCTAAACCAGCAAAAACGAAATCCAGCACAGCATCAAAACACATGAGTCAGAGGCAAAAAGATGGGGGAAGAACCACGCCAAAAGGTGTCAGGTCTAACAGACACCATGCTTACTTCATCAATGATAGGAAGTTTCATTTTCTTCAGGACTCTCGAAACTTCGGAACACACATCTCCAGATAGCTTGTGATACTCCAATTTGTTATCATGCTCCACTGGCAGCATCAGTAAACGATGTAAAGTAATCCCTTTAATGTTATGTGCTGCCAGCCCAGTTGGAGCGGTAACAACACAAGACAGCGATGATTCAGTCCTTTTCTGCAGAAAAGTTGCAATTGCTTTAATCAGAAAACTTTTTCCAGTTCCCGCTTCTCCACTCACGTACAGTTGGACAGCCTTAAATGATGTACATGAGCACTCTTTTTTCTCATGACTGAATCCATGTTCAATCTGTTCTGTGACTTCGTCATATATCTGTTTTTGCTCAAGGTTAAGTTGTTTCACCAAATCTTCTAAGTTAACTTCATCATCTTGAGCTTGTTCCATAGCTCTTTCCACCTCATCCATGGCAGTGGCAGCTTCATTTTGGATAATTGGTCCTCCAAGTGGATCCTGACTCAATGAAGCAGCACTCTGACTGTCTTGAGAACTGTCTCTAGCAAACTCTGCAGCAATTGTGGCTTCTTGCTCTATTTCTTCGTTCAACATTTGCAGATAATTTGGAAAAACAGGACATTCTATGGTATCCTTGGTTGCATTAAAAGAATCTTCGTAACAGAGAAAATCTCCAAGTAGTTCTTCTTCTGTACGCCATGGCTTAAAGAGTTGCAAAAGAGCTAAATAGTAAAATTCCCTTTTCTCTGGATTTTCACAACTCAACTTTCGATGATTAATCAAATGGCCCTTTTTCTGTCTCACTAGACATCCTTCACACCCAATGATAGCATATATTCCATTGTTAATATCTTCTCTGATGGTTCTCTTATAAATATAGTTTAGCAGAACTTCATACAAACAAACGTTCTCAAGATGACTACTTCTATTTGGATAGTATGTATCCAACATGTTGGTCTTCAAAATATCTGTACTTTCTGGTTCTTTCTCCGCCAAATACTCTATTTCTTGTACAGATTTCAAAACTCGATTTCGTGTTGCAGCAAGACCTAGACTCACCCAAATGATGGTTCTAGATTTGGCATATAGACTTGCTGATGACAATCGATAAGAACATTCATATGCTCCAATTTCTCGATGCGACAACATCTTCAGACTGTAACTGTATAATTATTTGCTTAGACTCTTTTCATGTGAAATGTCCTCCCACATTTCCTTCAGTTCTGTCTTTTCTTTTTTTGTGATGTAAGACGTCACATATCGAGCCACAGCAATAGAGTTGTCAGCAACGAATTGAATATCCATGTTAGCATTCCACATGGACAAAATCACTGGGTTGTAGTCGTTGATGTACTTGGACTCTTCATTTCTTTTTAAATTGTATGTATTTTTTGGTGATTTCCTCATCACAGTATGTCGCAGAGAAGACATCAAATTATTTACTCTTCCTTTAGAAATCTCTGGTCGTGGAAAGGCGAAACGACATTTTGTGTAGAACTTGTCCTTGTTTCTGAATTTTCGACGACAGTACTTTCCACAACGATGGGATTGAAAGCGTAAAACTTGTTGCCTTAAACTGTTTTCTTCAGTAGTTTTCGGAACAGCACATGTTGAATACTCTTCAATAAAGCTCATCACTGTCTCATCCGAATCTGTTCCAAATTTGGGTGCATCTTTAATCCACAACAACATATGTATGTGAGGAGCACCTCTCGCTTGATACTCCTTTCTCCAAAATAAATCCAAAACCTCTCCAAGGCGAGGATTTTTTTGTTGGTAATAAAAGACATCATAGCTTCAAATCTATGATTGAAATATCTGCATACATTTACTGGATCCAAAGAACACAGTTCTCCAGGTGTTTTGAATTCTATATTTTGTATATTTGCATTTGCCTCTCGTAGAAATTGAAGTAAGTCATCCCATGCATACTCGGCACAGCTAAGAGTGAGGAACCATGTAGGAGTTCCTAAGTTTCTTAGCATACATTTCAATTCCCCATGACGACGGTACCAATACTCGTTTGTACCATGCTGACATGCCATGAGATTGATTAGATGAGATTCCAAAATATTATCTTGCAGATTCACTTTCTCCATAAAGTCCCTCGCCGAAACATTTTGCAGATGTGCTCCACTTTTCAGTATATGGTTTACTGCATAAGAAAGCCCAGACAAGTCACTTTCATACAGTAGATGAAACAAATAGGGAATGCATTGGCGAAACCTTGGATCTTCAGCATATAATCTTACAGTTCGATATTCAGATGCAGGAATTTGAAGTGGTCGATCGTCATATCGTCCACCTCGACCTGTTGGAAATAGCTGTGGAAAACAACTAGCTTCCAAACTTTCTTCCCATACACTAACTGGACTTCCTTTTGCTGCTTTCATTTGAAACAATTCAATTGCATTCCCCATTACTTCTTTGGAATGCAAAGGATGAACAGTATAATGTTCATATATTTCTTCACTTCTAGAGACATCAAATTTTTCAATTTGGCCGACTGAACAATCACTGTCTTCATCTGCAGCTGTTTCCTCTGCTGCAACACATACATGTTTATAATACTCATTGTTTTTGACTAAATACAACGTTGCCTTTTTGACTTTCCTAACATCCACTAAATCTTGCCAGATTTTTTTACTCTTTGTCGGAACCCCATTAACTAGAATAACTAAAGGTTCCTCTTCTACTTTTTCTATACCAATTGTATCAATATTTTTTTTAAATCTAGAGGCAAATAAACAACTATTCCCTTTAATCCTCTCTGCAAATCTGTAGGAGGCAATTTCCCTATCTTAGGCTCCATGCGAACAATTGCCTGAAAAGGGTGGACACATTGAATCAAAATAGACTCATATGTATTTAAATCCATCAATTCAGGGGGAATGTCTACCAACTCCAGATTATTATGAACAGCTCTAGCAGGCATTCTGTTTTGATTTAATTTATCATAACAATATTTACAAATACGCTGATCAGAACTCAAATCAAAACAATTCTCCACCCACAAATAAGTTGCAAAATCCTTCCACTCATTATTATTTATCTTTTCGCTTTTTACATATAAATCAACTAATCTAGTTTGATGCTTATAATGACTTCGTCGACAACACACACAAGTAAAATTCGGCCTTTCACTTGATTTCACCATAAACCTGATAATTTCCTGCTCAAACTTTTCTGTACTTGAAATCTGTACATTGTCTTCCACATTACCTTGAATTGCTGTGTCAATTTCTACACTATCCTCTTTTTTATCAAAATAACAAATCTCAATTTCTTCACAAATCTTCTTCACATCTAATTCAGTTCCGTGCAAAAGAGCACTGTTTAATTGTTTAAGCTTAAGTGCTGGACTTTTTGCATAATACAACATTCTCACTAATTTCCTCATTTTGGTATGATGCACTGCTAACATCCTAAAATGATGAAAAACACTCTGACATACTTTTCTAGAAAGACAAGCCAGTGAATGGCCTTGCAAACCTGTCTTTTCTCTCACTCTGCAAGGATCTAAGTCTTGCAACAACTTCACTTTCTGCTGTAGACTTTTCTTACTATATGTACGTAAGAAATTACAAAACAAATCAATTGATTCCTGTCCACACTACAAATACGACTACACTTCCAAGTGTACACTGGACCCTTAGTACGTCTCCCTAAAACTTCATCAGTTAACACCTCTTCTGGTTCTCTAGGCACAAGTTTCTCTTTTTCAATCGGACAACCGTCTTTCACTTCATACGCTCGACCACTGGTGTCAACTGCATGCACTAAATCATTCTCCTGGAAGTAACTCTCCTCATTAAAAAATGGCTCACAACTTGAACTGTGCATCCATTCTCCAGAAAATACTTTACAAAAATTAGTCCGATTAATTACTCTTTTCCATCTACTGTTTGATTTGAAAACATCAATTGTCTTGTTAAGTGTCCTAATTCTATTGATTATTAAAATAAATAATTTTTTCTTAACTTCAAAAGCCTGATCGACAATCTTCTCTACACTTTTCTTTTTCTTATAAAAAGCAGCTCTCTGTTTACCTTTCCTAATGTTTTTTAACAAATTTAAAACCACCCTATTGCAAAACATTCGTCTACGAATGTCTCTAAACTGATTCTGCCTTCTATTCCTATACATATTATTCTCTCCTGCTCCAGTTGTAGGATTCTTTGAGGTTCTCTCCTTCCTTTTCAAATTTACTCTCTCATTTTCTTTTTCTACATGCTGTCCATTATTTTTTTTTAAAGTACATATGTTCTGAATAAAAGACTTAGTTGTCTTACCGGGAGCTTGGTTCCTGTTTTTTGAAGTATTTGTTGTGGAAGAGTACTGTAATTCCGTTGCTGTTTTTGATTTTTCTCGGTTACGTTGTTTTCTTGTCCTTTCTCTTGTGGGCATGTTTGCTAACTCTTAAAATCTTGATTTCAATCTGTGTTAAAGAAAAAAATAGCACATTATAGACCACTATTACCAAACAACAAAGCAATGACAAAAAGCAAACGATCTATTCAGGGTTACAGATCAGGTGAGGATTCTCCAGGGGTACACAAAAGGTGAGGCCTGTATTGAAGAGTATAGTGGAAGACAGCTCTGTCCACAGGTACAAAGAAGATGAGACCTGTGTCTAAGTCCACTGCACTCTTATACACAGGCTTCACCACCTATGCTTCCCGGGAAAGCCCTCTCTCCCACTACAGTCTTGATCATAAACCTCACCTCCTCTGTCCCTCTGGACATGTCTCACCTCATCTGCACAATCTACTTCCTAATCTCAGGTAACACAGATGACATAATTGATCCTCATTTATAAAGCCATGCGTCAGTTTTGCGCTACTGAAGCGTCACTTTTTGTGACGCATTGGCATCATAAAACATGTGCCTTGTTGCACCATATTTAAAAAGTGACGCATGTAGGTAGATGCGTCATTTTTAAAACCTTTTGCACCACATTATACCTCTGTCAAGTGTAATGTACAGAGAGGGGTCATTTCTCTGCAAAAGGCCTCGTAATAATGACACAGTGAAATCTATAAAACTTCACTGCGTCACTTTTAGGAAACTGTTATGTCAAAATCTTGCACCTGCCTCACAGTAGGGATAAAACTGAGGCAAACGCTTTCACATGGGGCTTTCCCCATGTGATACGATTCTCACACCTAAGCAGGAGTGCAGATGAGATGAAGACTCTCCAGCGGAGCACAAAACGTGAGGCTTGTGTCCAAGAGTGCAGTGGACAGGACTAAACTGGAGTAGTGTGCAAGAAAAAGATGAGCCTCATTTATAAAGCCATGCGTCAGTTTTGCGCTACTGATGCGTCACTTTTTGTGACGCATTGGCGGTATAAAACATTTGCCTTGTTGCACCATATTTAAAAAGTGACGCATGTAGGTAGATGCGTCACTTTTTAAACCTCTGCGCCACATTATACCTCTGTCAAGTGTTATGTACTTTACAATGATGTTACCTGTGTTAACTCAGTGTAGGAAGCATATTGAGTTTGTTTGCATAGAGGAATTGTATTTTGTAAAATAGTGAGGGTTCAGTAATGACATGGAATGCTTGTACACAGGACCTGTGCTGTGTTTCCTAAATGTGATGTCAAATACGATTTTGAGGAAAATGAATGGCTTTTATATTTTTGAGTATAATGTGGCGCATAGGTTTAAAAAGTGACGCATCTACCTACATGCGTCACTTTTTAAAAATAGCGCAAAAAGGTACATGTTTGGGCTTTCATGGGGAGCGTAGGTGATGAAGCTTGTGTCTAAGAGTGCATTGGACTAGGCTTCATGAAGCCTATCCCTGACTGCACTCTTAGACACAGCCGCCAATTTGACTCTTCACAATGATGTTACCTGTGTTAACTCAGTGTAGGAACCATATTCAGTTTGTTTGCATAGAGGAATTGTATTTTGTAAAATAGTGAGGTTTCAGTAATGACATGGAACGCTTGTACATAAGACCTGTGCTGTGTTTCCTAAATGTGATGTCAAAAACGATTTTGGGGAAAATGAATGGTTTTTACATTTTTGAGTATAATGTGGCGCAGAGGTTTAAAAAGTGACGCATCTACCTACATGCGTCACTTTTTAAATATGGCGCAAAAAGGTACATGTTTGGGCTTTCCTGGGGAGCGTCGGTGGTGAGGCTTGTGTCTAAGAGTGCAGTGGACTAGGCTTCATAAAGCCTATGCTTGAACATAGGACCTGTGCTGTGTTTCCTAAATGTGATGTCAAAAACGATTTTGGGTAAAATGAATGGCTTTTACATTTTTGAGTATAATGTGGCGCAGAGGTTTAAAAAGAGACGCATCTACCTACATGCGTCACTTTTTAAATATGGCACAAAAAGGTACATGTTTGGGCTTTCCTGGGAAGCGTAGGTGGTGAGGCCTGTGTCTAAGAGTGCAGTGGACTAGGCTTCATGAAGCCTATGCTTGTACATAGGACCTGTGCTGTGTTTACTAAATGTGATGTCATAAACGATTTTGGGGACAATAAAAAACAAATCGATGCGTCTGTTTTTAAATCTCTGCGCCACATTATACTCAAAAATGTAAAAGCCATTTATTTTCTCCAAAATCGTTTTTGACATCACATTTAGGAAACACAGCAGAGTTAAGACTGAGGCAAACACTTTCACATGGAGCTTCACAATTTTACAAAATACAATTCCTCTATGCAAACAAACTCAATATGCTTCCTACACTGAGTTAACACAGGTAACATCATTGTAAAGAGTCAAATTGACACCTGTGTCTAAGAATGCAGACGGGGATAGGCTTCATGAAGCCTAGTCCACTGCACTCTTAGATACAAGCCTCACCACCTACGCTCCCCAGGAAAGCCCAAACATGTACCTTTTTGTACCATATTTAAAAAGGGACGCATGTAGTTAGATGCGTCACTTTTTAAACCTCTGCACCACATTATACTAAAAAATGTAAAAACCATTCATTTTCCCCAAAATAGCACAGATCCTATGTACAAACATCTGCCTCACAGCAGGGATAAGACTGAGGCAAAAGCTTTCACATGGAGCTTCACAATTTTACAAAATACAATTCCTCTATGCAAACAAACTCAATGTGCTTCCTACACTGAGTTAACACAGGTAACATCATTGTAAAGAGTCAAATTAACACCTGTGTCTAAGAGTGCAGTCAGGGATAGGCTTCATGAAGCCTAGTCCACTGCACTCTTAGACACAAGCCTCACCACCTACGCTCCCCAGGAAACCCCAAACATGTACCTTTTTGCACCATATTTAAAAAGTGACGCATGTAGGTAGATGCGTCACTTTTTAAACCTCTGTGTTACAATATACTCAAAGATGTAAAAACCATTCATTTTCCCCAAAATAGCACAGATCCTATGTACAACCATCTGCCTCACAGCAGGGATAAGACTGAGGCAAACGCTTTCACATGGAGCTTCACAATTTTACAAAATACAATTCCTCTATGCAAACAAACTCAATATGCTTCCTACACTGAGTTAACACAGGTAACATCATTGTAAAGAGTCAAATTGACACCTGTGTCTAAGAGTGCAGTCGGGGATAGGCTTCATGAAGCCTAGTCCACTGCACTCTTAGACACAAGCCTCACCACCTACGCTCCCCAGGAAAGCCCAAACATGTACCTTTTTGCGCCATATTTAAAAAGTGACGCATGTAGTTAGATGCGTCACTTTTTAAACCTCTGTGCCACATTATACTCAAAAATGTAAAAACCATTAATTTTCCCCAAAATAGCACAGATCCTATGTACAAACATCTGCCTCACAGCAGAGATAAGACTGAGGCAAAAGCTTTCACATGGAGCTTCACAATTTTACAAAATACAATTCCTCTATGCAAACAAACTCAATATGCTTCCTACACTAAGTTAACACAGGTAACATCATTGTAAAGAGTCAAATTGACACCTGTATCTAAGAATGCAGACGGGGATAGGCTTCATGAAGCCTAGTCCACTGCACTCTTAGATACAAGCCTCACCACCTACGTTCCCCAGGAAAGCCCAAACATGTACCTTTTTGCACCATATTTAAAAAGTGACGCATGTAGTTAGATGCGTCAATTTTTAAACCTCTGCGCCACATTATACTCAAAAATGTAAAAACCATTCATTTTCCACAAAATAGCATAGATCCTATGTACAAACATCTGCCTCACAGCAGGGATAAGACTGAGGCAAAAGCTTTCACATGGAGCTTCACAATTTTTACAAAATACAATTCCTCTATGCAAACAAACTCAATATGCTTACTACACTGAGTTAACACAGGTAACATCATTGTAAAGAGTCAAATTGACACCTGTGTCTAAGAGTGCAGTCGGGGATAGGCTTCATGAAGCCTAGTCCACTGCACTCTTAGACACAAGCCTCACCACCTACGCTCCCCAGGAAACCCCAAACATGTACCTTTTTGCACCATATTTAAAAAGTGACGCATGTAGGTAGATGCGTCACTTTTTAAACCTCTGCGCCACAATATACTCAAAGATGTAAAAACCATTAATTTTCCCCAAAATAGCACAGATCCTATGTACAACCATCTGCCTCACATCAGGGATAAGACTGAGGCAAACGCTTTCACATGGAGCTTCACAATTTTACAAAATACAATTCCTCTATGCAAACAAACTCAATATGCTTCCTACACTGAGTTAACACAGGTAACATCATTGTAAAGAGTTAAATTGACACCTGTGTCTAAGAGTGCAGTCGGGGATAGGCTTCATGGAGCCTAGTCCACTGCACTCTTAGACACAAGTCTCACCACCTACGCTCCCCAGGAAAGCCCAAACATGTACCTTTTTGCGCCATATTTAAAAAGTGACGCATGTAGTTAGATGCGTCACTTTTTAAACCTCTGCGCCACATTATACTAAAAAATGTAAAAACCATTCATTTTCCCCAAAATAGCACAGATCCTATGTACAAACATCTGCCTCACAGCAGGGATAAGACTGAGGCAAAAGCTTTCACATGGAGCTTCACAATTTTACAAAATACAATTCCTCTATGCAAACAAACTCAATGTGCTTCCTACACTGAGTTAACACAGGTAACATCATTGTAAAGAGTCAAATTAACACCTGTGTCTAAGAGTGCAGTCAGGGATAGGCTTCATGAAGCCTAGTCCACTGCACTCTTAGACACAAGCCTCACCACCTACGCTCCCCAGGAAACCCCAAACATGTACCTTTTTGCACCATATTTAAAAAGTGACGCATGTAGGTAGATGCGTCACTTTTTAAACCTCTGTGTTACAATATACTCAAAGATGTAAAAACCATTCATTTTCCCCAAAATAGCACAGATCCTATGTACAACCATCTGCCTCACAGCAGGGATAAGACTGAGGCAAACGCTTTCACATGGAGCTTCACAATTTTACAAAATACAATTCCTCTATGCAAACAAACTCAATATGCTTCCTACACTGAGTTAACACAGGTAACATCATTGTAAAGAGTCAAATTGACACCTGTGTCTAAGAGTGCAGTCGGGGATAGGCTTCATGAAGCCTAGTCC
The DNA here is from genome assembly GCF_964261635.1 of Lissotriton helveticus. NCBI lineage: Eukaryota > Metazoa > Chordata > Amphibia > Caudata > Salamandridae > Lissotriton > Lissotriton helveticus. The sequence continues at coordinate 1,805,761,152 of NC_136059.1, forward strand.
ACTGCACTCTTAGACACAAGCCTCACCACCTACGCTCCCCAGGAAAGCCCAAACATGTACCTTTTTGCGCCATATTTAAAAAGTGACGCATGTAGTTAGATGCGTCACTTTTTAAACCTCTGTGCCACATTATACTCAAAAATGTAAAAACCATTAATTTTCCCCAAAATAGCACAGATCCTATGTACAAACATCTGCCTCACAGCAGAGATAAGACTGAGGCAAAAGCTTTCACATGGAGCTTCACAATTTTACAAAATACAATTCCTCTATGCAAACAAACTCAATATGCTTCCTACACTAAGTTAACACAGGTAACATCATTGTAAAGAGTCAAATTGACACCTGTATCTAAGAATGCAGACGGGGATAGGCTTCATGAAGCCTAGTCCACTGCACTCTTAGATACAAGCCTCACCACCTACGTTCCCCAGGAAAGCCCAAACATGTACCTTTTTGCACCATATTTAAAAAGTGACGCATGTAGTTAGATGCGTCAATTTTTAAACCTCTGCGCCACATTATACTCAAAAATGTAAAAACCATTCATTTTCCACAAAATAGCATAGATCCTATGTACAAACATCTGCCTCACAGCAGGGATAAGACTGAGGCAAAAGCTTTCACATGGAGCTTCACAATTTTTACAAAATACAATTCCTCTATGCAAACAAACTCAATATGCTTACTACACTGAGTTAACACAGGTAACATCATTGTAAAGAGTCAAATTGACACCTGTGTCTAAGAGTGCAGTCGGGGATAGGCTTCATGAAGCCTAGTCCACTGCACTCTTAGACACAAGCCTCACCACCTACGCTCCCCAGGAAACCCCAAACATGTACCTTTTTGCACCATATTTAAAAAGTGACGCATGTAGGTAGATGCGTCACTTTTTAAACCTCTGCGCCACAATATACTCAAAGATGTAAAAACCATTAATTTTCCCCAAAATAGCACAGATCCTATGTACAACCATCTGCCTCACATCAGGGATAAGACTGAGGCAAACGCTTTCACATGGAGCTTCACAATTTTACAAAATACAATTCCTCTATGCAAACAAACTCAATATGCTTCCTACACTGAGTTAACACAGGTAACATCATTGTAAAGAGTTAAATTGACACCTGTGTCTAAGAGTGCAGTCGGGGATAGGCTTCATGGAGCCTAGTCCACTGCACTCTTAGACACAAGTCTCACCACCTACGCTCCCCAGGAAAGCCCAAACATGTACCTTTTTGCGCCATATTTAAAAAGTGACGCATGTAGTTAGATGCGTCACTTTTTAAACCTCTGCGCCACATTATACTCAAAAATGTAAAAACCCTTCATTTTCCCCAAAATAGCACAGATCCTATGTACAAACATCTGCCTCACAGCAGAGATAAGACTTAGGCAAAAGCTTTCACATGGAGCTTCACAATTTTACAAAATACAATTCCTCTATGCAAACAAACTCAATATGCTTCCTACACTAAGTTAACACAGGTAACATCATTGTAAAGAGTCAAATTGACACCTGTATCTAAGAATGCAGACGGGGATAGGCTTCATGAAGCCTAGTCCACTGCACTCTTAGACACAAGCCTCACCACCTACGCTCCCCAGGAAAGCCCAAACATGTACCTTTTTGCGCCATATTTAAAAAGTGACGCATGTAGTTAGATGCGTCACTTTTTAAACCTCTGTGCCACATTATACTCAAAAATGTAAAAACCATTAATTTTCCCCAAAATAGCACAGATCCTATGTACAAACATCTGCCTCACAGCAGAGATAAGACTGAGGCAAAAGCTTTCACATGGAGCTTCACAATTTTACAAAATACAATTCCTCTATGCAAACAAACTCAATATGCTTCCTACACTAAGTTAACACAGGTAACATCATTGTAAAGAGTCAAATTGACACCTGTATCTAAGAATGCAGACGGGGATAGGCTTCATGAAGCCTAGTCCACTGCACTCTTAGATACAAGCCTCACCACCTACGTTCCCCAGGAAAGCCCAAACATGTACCTTTTTGCACCATATTTAAAAAGTGACGCATGTAGTTAGATGCGTCAATTTTTAAACCTCTGCGCCACATTATACTCAAAAATGTAAAAACCATTCATTTTCCACAAAATAGCATAGATCCTATGTACAAACATCTGCCTCACAGCAGGGATAAGACTGAGGCAAAAGCTTTCACATGGAGCTTCACAATTTTTACAAAATACAATTCCTCTATGCAAACAAACTCAATATGCTTACTACACTGAGTTAACACAGGTAACATCATTGTAAAGAGTCAAATTGACACCTGTGTCTAAGAGTGCAGTCGGGGATAGGCTTCATGAAGCCTAGTCCACTGCACTCTTAGACACAAGCCTCACCACCTACGCTCCCCAGGAAACCCCAAACATGTACCTTTTTGCACCATATTTAAAAAGTGACGCATGTAGGTAGATGCGTCACTTTTTAAACCTCTGCGCCACAATATACTCAAAGATGTAAAAACCATTAATTTTCCCCAAAATAGCACAGATCCTATGTACAACCATCTGCCTCACATCAGGGATAAGACTGAGGCAAACGCTTTCACATGGAGCTTCACAATTTTACAAAATACAATTCCTCTATGCAAACAAACTCAATATGCTTCCTACACTGAGTTAACACAGGTAACATCATTGTAAAGAGTTAAATTGACACCTGTGTCTAAGAGTGCAGTCGGGGATAGGCTTCATGGAGCCTAGTCCACTGCACTCTTAGACACAAGTCTCACCACCTACGCTCCCCAGGAAAGCCCAAACATGTACCTTTTTGCGCCATATTTAAAAAGTGACGCATGTAGTTAGATGCGTCACTTTTTAAACCTCTGCGCCACATTATACTCAAAAATGTAAAAACCCTTCATTTTCCCCAAAATAGCACAGATCCTATGTACAAACATCTGCCTCACAGCAGAGATAAGACTTAGGCAAAAGCTTTCACATGGAGCTTCACAATTTTACAAAATACAATTCCTCTATGCAAACAAACTCAATATGCTTCCTACACTAAGTTAACACAGGTAACATCATTGTAAAGAGTCAAATTGACACCTGTATCTAAGAATGCAGACGGGGATAGGCTTCATGAAGCCTAGTCCACTGCACTCTTAGATACAAGCCTCACCACCTACGCTCCCCAGGAAAGCCCAAACATGTACCTTTTTGCACCATATTTAAAAAGTGACGCATGTAGTTAGATGCGTCACTTTTTAAACCTCTGCGCCACATTATACTCAATAATGTAAAAACCATTCATTTTCCACAAAACAGCATAGATCCTATGTACAAACATCGGCCTCACAGCAGGGATAAGACTGAGGCAAAAGCTTTCACATGGAGCTTCACAATTTTACAAAATACAATTCCTCTATGCAAACAAACTCAATATGCTTACTACACTGAGTTAACAAAGGTAACATCATTGTAAAGAGTCAAATTGACACCTGTGTCTAAGAGTGCAGTCGGGGATAGGCTTCATGAAGCCTAGTCCACTGCACTCTTAGACACAAGCCTCACCACCTACGCTCCCCAGGAAAGCCCAAACATGTACCTTTTTGCACCATATTTAAAAAGTGACGCATGTAGTTAGATGCGTCACTTTTTAAACCTCTGCGCCACAATATACTCAAAGACGTAAAAACCATTCATTTTCCCCAAAATAGCACAGATCCTATGTACAAGCATCTGCCTCTTAGCAGGGATAAGACTGAGGCAAACGCTTTCACATGGAGCTTCACAATTTTACAAAATACAATTCCTCTATGCAAACAAACTCAATATGCTTCCTACACTGAGTTAACACAGGTAACATCATTGTAAAGAGTCAAATTGACACCTGTGTCTAAGAATGCAGACGGGGATAGGCTTCATGGAGCCTAGTCCACTGCACTCTTAGATACAAGCCTCACATCCTACGCTCCCCAGGAAAGCCCAAACATGTACCTTTTTGCACCATATTTAAAAAGTGACGCATGTAGTTAGATGCGTCGCTTTTTAAACCTCTGCGCCACATTATACTAAAAAATGTAAAAACCATTCATTTTCCCCAAAATAGCACAGATCCTATGTACAAACATCTGCCTCACAACAGGGATAAGACTGAGGCAAAAGCTTTCACATGGAGCTTCACAATTTTACAAAATACAATTCCTCTATGCAAACAAACTCAATATGCTTCCTACACTGAGTTAACACAGGTAACATCATTGTAAAGAGTCAAATGTATTTCTTTAAACATGCACACATTCTTTATTCCTTTTAAAAAATGTAAAAGCCATTCATTTTTCCCAAAATCGTTTTTGACATCACATTTACAAACACAACACAGGTCCTTTGTAGAAGCATTCCATGTCACGACTAAAACTTCACAATTTTACAAAATACAATTACTCTATGCAGTAAAAACTTTTTACCAAGCATTATCAAAAAGCATGACACAAAGCAACATTAAAAAACCACAATTTGCTTCCAAATCGTCTCCATAGAGTATACAAGTCTCTATGTATATTAAATGAATCATAACTCACCTTTACAAATATTTTAGGAGATTCAGAACAGTGTCAGATACACACACCAATATTTCTTTAGCAGAGCAAAAGGTATGTTCTCCAGGCACTGCAAACCATAAAGGCACAGAAAACCTCTAATTCTACACACATATTGCTCATGGTAACCAATCAAATCTCTTCCCTCTGTATTTTCAAACCAACACCCTTCCCCCCCTCAGCCCTTTCTACCTGTTACCATAGCAGCTCCCTCCTCACTGAGCTCCCAGGGTTAAAAGTTTATTCTACAATGTTGCAAATCACCTCAGCAAGGATGTTTGACCTGCGAATACACCAGCTTTTCTGGTGCAAGGTTTCTTTAAATGACTTTTTTTTAACCATTCAAATTACTTCTTACACAGAACACAACCATGCACCCTAACTTTCAGTTTTCAACTATCTCATTCTACCAATCATTGCTTGTGATTCAAGACCACTGAAACTCCACACGTTTTTATTTTTGCAAACTCCTATTGTTCCAACTGCCATTTCTTTTCCACACTTCATCTGACTGCATCAGAATCTCCTCTCACCATGTATTCTGTCTGGATTATTGGACATAGCTATATCCACTGGGCTCAAAGGTATGCAGCTACCAGACATTTTCACAACCTTGACTTACCAAATGTGAAGATTAAATGGATTGGCCAGAGAGGATTGAAATGTCACCAATTGATACCATTGGTGAAAACCTTTTTGCATTTGCCACACCCTGACCTTTTAATTGTGCACTGTGGAGGAAATGACTTGGGCACTTTGACTGGGGTAGGTCTGGAAATGCTTTTAAAGGACACCTTTGATCAATTGATGGCACTTTTTACTCAAACTGCCTTGGTATATTCCAATATATGCCAAAGACAGAAATGGAAGTGGTCCAATCAATTTTGTCCACAATTTGAGAAAGCACGGAAACATGTGAATAAATCTGTTTCTGCTTACATGAGAGACTATGGAATGGGTTCAATATACAATAATAACTTGCGTTACAACATGCAAGATATCTACAGGGGAGATGGTGTGCACTTTTCAGATGAGGGAATAGAATATTCCTCTTGAATTTAAGACTGTGCATTGGTACCTACTTGTAGGTACCTAAATCAGCCACAGAACCCAAAAGCCCTTTTCAGGGCTACCCTATCTCTGATCACTCCAAATGATTATCTTTTTCAAACTTTTTTCACTATTTCTCACCATAGTACGCTTCCCGGTGCGCGTACCGGGCGCTCCCCCCGCGAAAAAGAAAAAAATGTTTTTTTGTTTTTTTTTGCCTATTTGGGCCTCCTAAGACCCCCTCACAAAACATAGAGGGTCAAGGAGTGCCTACGATGCCCCCTTATACCCATTCCCAACGTTGTTTGTCCTCCATTTTCTGTCTTAAATCTACCAAAAACAAAATGGAGGACTGCCGTAGCGCTGCCGGTACGCGCACCGGGGCGCGCACCGGGAAGCAATCTAAAAAAAAAATTAAAAGGTAATTTACATAAAAACCACTGGAGACACTTTCACCAAATATAGAATAGCTCATACTACATAACAATCCCTACCATTTTTCCAAATTCGATGGAATTCCATTGAGCCATTTACCTGTAGACCTCTCTAAATACCCTGAGGTAAATTACTTCACAAAAACACATCTGAAGTGTTAGAATTTACAACCAATTAAAATGTTACTTTCATTTTCTACTTTTTTTTCATGACATTTGATTGGTTATGTACATGAATATAAATGAAAAATGAGAGGGAAACACGGCCATTTTGACTACAACTACTTGAGGTACATCTTGAAAGGATTTTCGCATTTTGTCTTCTTCACCTCTCTGTAAAGTAAGTTGATAATTTGTAAGGGGCACTTTAAGTTAATTTGTAAAAACGTTTTCTGATAGTTATTTACTGTCCCTCTGCTATAGTTATAGATAGAGATAGGCTCCTCTGTTATATTTATGGATTGACTTAGGCTTCTCTGCTATAATTATGAATTTACTTACGTTTCTTCACAGGCACTTTTTTATATTTCTACTTCCTGCCTGTTACCATACACTGCCCAAAGTTAACTTCACTGTTAAAAAATTCAAAACTACCTGTCTGAACTTAAACCCAACAGTGCCATATTTCTACTGATTTGATTTTTTTAATGCAAATTTCAGCACAAAAATGGAAGGAGAACAGAACGTTTCCTTTGAAATTGTGCTAGAGATGAACAATGAAGAAATCATTGAACCCAATGACTTGGAATTCATGGATGAATCACGGGACCATGAACTTCTACAATGTGTAGAATCTGTGGATTTGTTAATTCAATATGAGGACGTTTCTGACAGTCAAATGTTGGAAGTTATGTTCACTCAAAAAGAGGACATTTCGGACAGTCAAATGTTAGACGTTCTGTCAAATTTTGAAAATGAATCTCAAAAATAAATGTATATTTAATAATTCTAAAATTGTTTGAGACATTATTCATTTTTATATGTAATTCTTAAACTAGTACCAAATTGATTATAATGTAAAGTCAGACTTATAGTATACTGTGCAACTTTTTTGTTTTACATAGTAATTTTGCTCATAGATACTTCCTTTCTCCCACTATATTATCTCCAATGTGTATTTGACATCTCTTTTTCATCTCCTGCCACCATGTTCTTTCTGCTTTCCTGACAGACTATGGTATGGATTCCATATACCACAATAACTTCTATAACAACATGCAAACTATCTACAGAGGAAACGGTGTACATTGAATTTAAGACTCTGCATTGGTACCTACATGTTGGTACTTAAATCACCCACACATCACAACAACTCTATTCAGAGATACCCTACCTCTAAGCACTTTAAATTATTATTTTAGTGTTTCACTGAGTTTTCCCCATGTGTGGGGGTGGGGGAGGTGTGTGTGGGGGATGTGCGGGGTGTGTCTGTGAGGTGTGTATGTGTGTGTGTGTGTCTGGGGGATGAGATGTATAGGTGTGTGGGGTATGTGGGTGTGGGTGGGGATGTGGGTGTGTAAGGTGTGTGTGTGGGTGTGTGGGGTGTTTGGGTGTAGGTGGGAGTGTGGGTGTGTGAGGTGTGTGTGGGGTGTGTGTGGGTGTGGGGGGTATGTGTGTAGGATGTGTGTGTATGTGTGGGATGTGTGTGTGTGTCTGTGAGGTGTGTGTGTGTGTTTGGGGGGGAGGTGTGTGTGTGGGATGTGTGGGGTGTGTCTGTGAGGTATCTGTGTGTGCGTGTGTGTGTGTGTGTTGGGGGGTGAGGTATGTGTGTGTGTGTGGGTGTGTGGGATGTGTGGGTGTGGGTGTGGATGTGTAAGGTGTCGGTGTGGGGGTGTGGGGTGTTTGGGTGTGGGTGGAGGTGTGCGTGTGTGAGGTGTGTGTGGGTGTGGGGGTGTGGGGTTGTGTGCGTGTGGGTGTGTGTGGGACGTACTTGTAGGTACCTAAAACAGCCACAGAACCCAAAAGCTCTTTTCAGAGCTACCCTACCTGTAATCACTCAAAATGATTATTTTACACTATAATTTTCACTATTTTTCAACAAAGTACGCTCCCCGGTGCGCGTACCGGGCGCTCCCCCCGCGAAAATCGAAAAAAAATTACTTTTATGGCCCCCACATCAAACCTAGGGGGTCGGGGGGGGTGTACCTTGCCCCCTTTGATTTTTGCCACCTCTTGTGTCTCAATCCTACCGAGACACAAGATGGCGGCCGCTGCGGACTGTTTCGAATGTTTACAGACACACGAGAACCAATCAGTTTGCCGTGCGCAAGTCACGTGGCGCGCCCGGAGCGCTCCCCGGTGCGCGTACCGGGGCGCGGCTATAGATATATAATTTTTTTTAACCTAAATTACTCAAAATCCTCTGGAGCACATATCTTGAGACATAGCAAAGGCACATCGGTCTACCAGTCCCTACAATTTTGCCAAGTTTGGTGAAAATCCATTCAGCCGTTCGAGCTAAAAGTGCGACAGACCGCCCTATGGAAATTAACATGGGGAAAACACGTTTTGGGACCCCCCTTTTATCTCGGCCCCCACTTGACGAATCCCCCCCAAACTTTCAGGGAAGGAGCGGAGAGCCGCGAGGCAAAGTTGCTGAATAATTCAGGCTGATTCCTCAACCGGCGCCAAAGTTATTCCAAATAGAATGTTGCGATTTCCCTATGGAAATCAATCCTAACTATAACTACCTACTGGCGACCGCCAGTAGGTAATATATATATTCCTGATCAGAAAGGAGTAGCATGGTCATGTATGGTATGTTTAGAATGGTGGTGATAAATCATGCTTACTGGTGTAGGTGGATTTTACATTTTAGAAATGCCGCTTTTAGAAAGCGGGCCTTTGTCTGTGCTTAAAACTATAGTGCTTTGCAGCCTGACTCTAATCCACTTCTAGGTCAGAATGACAGCTACACTTTGTGTACACTTTCCAGACAGCCACCACACAGGAAGGGCTGGATATGACAGAAGAGGCATCTGCATCCCTCTGCATTCTGATAATCTTCCTCGGCTGGGAGAGAGAGAGCTTGTTCACACCTTACATGTCAATAGGCTGTATCCTGCCCTCATACAAAGGGTTGATTTGCCCTCTACCTACGCCTGGAGGTAGGGCTGAGTTGAAAGGGGTCTGTGGTAAATTTGAAAGGGTTCCACTGAAGTCATCCCTTACATCAAAGACATTTTTGAGTATACATACAGGGGCTCTGATCCCATGATTTTTAGAGCACTTTTGGAACTGGAACCAAATGTCTGTCATAAGGACTGCTGCACTGCTCAAAGGACTCTTCTGGACTGCTCTTCTGGTGTTACCCTGCTGCCTGCTACTTACTGGGTGGCCTAAAGGACTCACTGGATTGCTTTTCAGCTGTTGCCAGCTGCTCCCAGCTGCTCCCTGACTGTGTTCTGCCAAGGCTCTGTAATTGCAAGTCTGAAATACTTTTATTGAAGTTTTTTGTGTAGGTGCTTGATAAAAGTAACACATTTGCCTTATCTGTTTGTACCTTAAACTGATTGTATTCAGATCCATTTTCTCACCGGCACGCAGAAGTTTCTTTGCCTGCAGAAACCCCATTCCATTGCTTGCCACAGATGATTGTGATTGTCTTTCAGAGGCATTCTGACAGAATCCTCTTATCCCAAATTCTTCCCAAGTTCTGACTTTTCCCTGGCTTAGCACTTTTAGCTGCTATCTTTGTGGTGTGGTATGGATCTTGCTTGCATTTCCATTTGAGACAACTTTAATACAGTTTATTATTACATTACATTAATAATTTTTGTTGGAAAATGTCCCTCTATGTAGGGTCATCACAAAGGTTTTGGCCTCCTCCACCTCTATTCGCTGAATCTTTTTGTTGGCCATAGGTCTCTGAGCACTTTACCACTGCTCCCCCTAGATCACTCCACACCCCAGGTCACTCCCCAAGCTGCACAGCTCCTGCTGATCGCCGAGTCTCTGCCCCTCTGCTCCGCCGCTGCCGAGGGTTCGCCCCTGGTGGCTGCTAACTGTAAACTGCTAACTGGTTTTTTCCCCTCTGTTCTACGCTCCTTTTTGCGCCCTACAAGATCTCCCACAGAGACCGCACCAACCGAGTGGGAGGGGGAATCACCATCATCCACAAAGACACCATCAGAATCTCGACCAACACCGACGACACCCTCCCCACCGCCGAGCACATGCACTTATAGATCCACGTCGACCCCAACACTACCCTCAGAGGAACACTCATCTACAGACCTCCCGGACCATGACCACAGTGCAGCGACACCATCGCCGACCTCGTCAGCACCCACGCCCTCGCTTCCACGGACTACATCCTCCTCGGGGACCTGAACTTCCACCTCGAGAACAACAATGACGCCAACTCCATCACCCTGATCGACAACCTCGCCAACCTCGGACTCAAACAGATCGTGCCGACACCCACCCACGCTGCTGGACACACACTGGACCCCATCTTCTCCACATGCCCCCACGTCTCCTTCAACCACACCACCGAACCCCACTGGTCCGACCACAGATGCGTCCACTTCACCTTCAGGAAACCCACCCCACACCACCGCACCCAACAGCTGCCAAGCTGCTGCTGGGGCAAGGTCACCAAGGACCAACTGACTACCACCCTCGCCCTGAGACCACCCGCCGCCCCATCGACCCAGACACCGCCGTGACCAACCTCAAACAGTGGATCAATGACTGCACCAACACCCTCTCCCCACTTAAGACCTCCACAACCAACCACACCAACTAGAAAGCCGCCTGGTTCACCAAAGACCTCTGGACCTCCACGCACACCTGTCGGAAGCTGGAGAAGAAATGGCTCCACGATCGAACACCTGACAGCCACACAGCCCACAAGAGAACCACCCGCAGACACCACCAACTCATCAGGACCGCCAAGAGGATCGCCAAGAGGACCGCTTAGACAACAACGCACACAACACCAAAGAGCTCTTCAGCATCGTGAAAGAACTCTCCAACCCCAGCGCCAACACCAACGACATCCCACCATCACAAGACCTATGCGACTCCCTGGCCACCTTCTTTCACCGCAACATCCATGACAGCTTCAACTCCGACACCCCCGCACCCACCTCCAAGTCCACCACCCCCGCGACCACCACCCACACCAGCCACCTGACTGCCTGGTTTAATGTCAGCGACTAAGACACCATCAAAACCATGAACTTCATCCACTCCGGATCCCCATCTGACCCCGGCCCTCATCACGTCTTTAACAAAGCCAGCACAACCATCGCGCCCTACCTCCGAAAAACAACCAACAGTTCCTTCGATACAGCAACCTTCCCGGAAGGCTGGAAGCACGCCGAGATAAACGCCCTTCTGAAGAAGCCCAAGGCGGACCCCAAGGACCTCAAGAACTTCCAGCCCATCTCCCTGCTCCCGTTCCCGGCAAAAGTGACAGAGAAGATCGTCAACAAACAGCTAACCTGCTACCTCGAAGACAACAACATCCTGGATCCTTCCCAATCCGGTTTTCGCAGCAACCACATCACCGAGACCGCCCTCATCGCCGCCACTGACGACATCAGGATCCTGATGGTCAAAGGAGAAACTGCCGCCCTCATCCTCCTGGACCTATCAGCAGCCTTTGACACAGTCTGCCACCGCACCCTATCAGCACGACTCCATGATGCCATAATTCAAGGGAAGGCCCTGGCCTGGACCACATCCTTTCTCTTCGGCAGAACCCAGAGCGTCCGCCTCCCACCCTTCCGCTTGAAATCCACCGAGATCATCTGCGGCATCCCACAGGGATCCTCCCTCAGCCCGACGCTGTTCAATATCTACATGGCACCGCTCGCCCACGTCGCACGACAACATAACCTCAACATCATCTCCTATGCCGACGCCACCCAGCTGATCATATCCCTCACCGAAGACCCCCACACCGCCAAAGCCAACCTCCACAGAGGAATGAAGACGTAGCCGACTGGATGAAGGACAGCAGACTGAAGCTGAACTCAGACAAGATGGAGGTCCTCATTCTCGGACCCACCCCATCAGCCTGGGATGACTCTTGGTGGCCCACATCGCTAGGCACAGCCCCGGAACCCACAGACCACGCACGCAACCTGGGTGTCATCCTCGACTCCACCCTCTCCATGACCAGGCAAGTCAACGCCGTCTCCGCGTCCTGCTTCAACACTGTTCGCAGGATCTTCAAATGGATCCCTCCCGACACGAGGAAAACCGTCACCTAGACGCTCATCACCAGCAGACTCGACTACGGGAACACCCTCTACTCAGGAACAACAATCAAGCTACTGAGACGACTACAACAAATCCAGAACGCCTCGGCACGGCTGATCCTCAACGTCCCCCGACGCAGCCACATCACTCCCCACCTTAGAGGCCTGCATTGGCTCCCCGTCAACAAGAGGATCTCCTTCAAACTCCTCATCCACGCACACAAAGCCCTACACAACACCGGACCTACATACCTCAACAACCAACTCAGCTTCCACACCCCCAACCTCGCCCTCGCTACAGTTCCTCGTATCCGGAAAACCACCGCCGGCAGCAGATCCTTCTCCTACCCTCAACATAATGACCTTGGTGTACACCGGATTGGCATAATTGTTGTACTGGTAAGTCCTTTGTAAAGTGGTATACCATATATCCAGGGCCTGTACTTCAAGTGCTACTAGTGGGCTGTAGCACTGGTTATGCCACCTACAGAATTAGGCTTTCAAACTGGTCTCATGTCTGCCACTGCAGTGCCTGTGTGTGCAGTGTACTGCCACTTCAGCATGGCATTTAAACCTACTTGCCAAGCTCTAAACTACCATTTTATTGCATATAAGTCAAGCCCAAGTTGGGCCCTAACTAACCTTAAAGGCATGGTGATATGATATTTATGTTTATGTTTTGGATGCCCTGGTAGTGACAAACAGCCTGTTTCATTTTTCAGTACACTGAGGCCTATCCCTCTCGTAGGTCAGCCTTGGGAATTCCTAAATATATGTTCAATCTGTAATTCCCAATCAGCGAGGCATAGCTTTTTCATGGTTTATATTTTTGGAATGGTAATGACAAATCTGCCTTACAGGTGACGTTGGATTTAACATTACTGTTTTAGAAATCACATTTTTATAGTTGCCACTGGTTTCAAGCTAGATGAGGGGTGTTACCCTGAAACAGGTCCTAGGAGGCTTGCTTCCGGTCCAGGGAAGACCTGGCTTGGCAGTTCAGTCCGGACTGTTCCTATTAGGCACAGGGTCAAGACTGCATTGCGTATGGCTGGGTCTGAACTGGGATGGCGAAGTGAGCTAAAGAACGATGATGGATTCAACCCAGATGTGTGACTGGGGGTGAGTGTCTGAAAACATTCAGCACTCCGTCCATCATCTCCTTGTGTTTGCTTTATTCACCCTAAGTTGTCAGGGTATGCCCAGACGTGGGTCCCTTGCTCACTTTGCCACTGGATTCAAGCTAGCCTGACTGATAAGGGGTGTTACCCTGAAACCAGTCCCAGGATGCTTGTTTCCGGTCCAGGAAAGACCCGGCTTGGCAGTTCGGTTTGGACTGTTCCCATGAGGCACATGGTCATAGACTGATTTGCATATGGCTGGGTCTGAACTGGGGTGGCGAAGTGAGCTAAAGAATGATGATGTATTCAACCCAGATCTGTGACTGGGGGTGAGTGTCTGAAAACATTCAGCACTCTGTCCATCATCTCCTTGTGCTTGCTTTTAGAATGTGGACATTTCTCTGTACTTACTGCTCTATGTGCCTGACAGGCTACCTTTAATACACGTCTGGGTTGGGTGACAGCTATACTTCATGCATTCCCTTTAGACAGCCGCAAGCACAGGAAGGGCTGTGTGTGACTGAGCACTCATCTGCATTCATCTGTATTCTGATAGCCTTCCTGGGCAGGACGGGTGATAGGTGGCTCACACCTATATCTGAATAGGCTGTGTCCTGTCCTCACACAAAGCACTGATTTACCCCCCATGGCCAGCCTGCCATACAGGACTGGGTTGAAGGGGATCCTAGTGCACATCAGAGAGTACCTTTGAAGTCACTCCCTACATCATATGCTATTTTGAGTATAGGCACTGTGACTTTAAAACCCTAAAATCAGACACTTGTGAATTTGTCCTTCTGAACCTCTGTCAGAAGGACTGCTGTGATGCTTAAAGAACTCAAATGGACTGCTTTTCCGGAAGACCACTTTGCTGCTTGTTGCCCTGCTGCCTACTGCTCCCTGATACTGCTGGAAGGACTCTTCCTTCCCTCCAAGCGATCTTCATGGGCTTTCTGGCTTGCCTCCTGTTCTTCTGAAGTCTCAAGGAAACCATAGACTTCTTCCAATACTGCTGGTGCTACTGGACTCTGCTTTCTGTGAGTCCCACCCTTGTCTGAGGTGCCCTCCAAACTCTGACCCTCAGAAGTGGGTTCTGTAGCTGTTTTCATAAAAAAACAATGCATTTCATCGACTACATGAGAAATTCCACTGCATTGCCCTTCGACGCTGAGGCAGCGGCTGACTGACGACAGATGATCCACAGCTCAATGCATGGCTCAATGCCGCAGCTCTTTGCAGCTCAACGACAACGCATTGCCTTCATTTCAGCAAAGTTCGACAACAATGTAGTGACCCGACTCTGTGGAAAACACCAACGCATCGAGCCCTCTGCATCGATGCTTTGCTCCGTCCAAGGTACTATCTCACCAGTCCCTATGCGGGTGTTGTAACCAACATGCCCTCCGTTGAAGTCAGCCTAAACTTTGGACTTGCACTGGTCCCTTGCAAAGTCAAGTAACCGTTTGACCGCTAGTGACTTCTAAGCACTATTTTTGCATGTATTCTATAAAAATTCATAACTTCAGTTTCACTCAATGAATCTTTGTCATTTTGGTCTTGTTGTATTCATAAACATATACTCTAGATTTCTAAACCTGTGTGGAGTCTTTTTGTGATGTATTCATTGTGTTACACTGTGTGTGTGTGTTGCACAAATACTTTACACATTGCCTTTGTAGATAAGCCTGACAACTCTGTGCCAAGCTACCAGAGGATGAGCACAGGTTATCTTATATCTAGCTTACCCTGATTAGAGTGATGGTTCCTGTCGGGCCTGAGCCAACCAGAAATCCCATTTCCAAGTTCCAACAATTTTGACTATAATGACTAAAATATTTGAACTGCCATTGAATCTTTTAAGGAAGATTTATGGTTTTGAACTTAAACATTCTCCGTTTTCCTTGTGATGTCAAACGGGCTTCAAGTTATAGAACTGTATTGAATATGATGTCAGCCTCAGCAGGAACTAAACATTAATTGGAGGGTGATTATTTAATCAGAATTTCCACCAGAATTTGCATGGAGCAAAGTTCCCTATCAGTATTTGATGGAAGAGTCCTGAGAAAAATTTAAACATTAAAAAATTAAGCACTACACCACAATTGCAGACAATGAAATGAGATTTCAGTTTAGAGATGGAAGAAATCATGACAGGCAAGACTGGGCTGGACAGGTGCATATTGCAAACAAATACTGACCAAAAAAGGCATTGACATGACACAAATTGTAATTGACATAATCAAGGATGCATTAAAAGGCACTGCTTTTTTTTTTTTTTTATTTCTGTAATTTTTTATTGAAAATAAAGAGCGTATTTACATGGTACTGGGTGGAGAACACATGGGGAAAGAGAAAGAAGAAAAAACGCACTGGTGGGTAAAAAAAACATGGTTAAATCCAGGGCACAAGTCCTATAAAAAGATGTGGGCGGACTGATCAAGTAAGACAGTATGCAAATGACCTCATGACCTCATGAAGTAGCGATATAAAAGAAATAAAATAGTGCTATTTAAATTATTCGTGTAAATACTGGGACAGACTAACCCTTCTGACAGTCTTACAGTGTCTACCTTTAAATACAGGGACAGAACAAAGGCAAAAGCATGCCTCTTAAGTACCTGTGAAGAGAAGGCAAGCAGTGTGCCTTTGTTTCCGTCTGTGGCATTTATATTTAAATGTAAGGTCCCAGGAAGCCCCCAGTCAGCATATACAAACAAAAGGAGGCCGGATGGCCATTTAACTTCGACCCAGCTGGAAGCAAAAAAAGGCTCCCTTGCTGCCTGTACGTTGATGCTGGGAATGAAAAGCACACAACCTACAGGCGCTGCTGAACATGTCCCGATGTCTTACACCGGAACAAGTTCAAAATATTTCTGTGGGGCCTAACTTCTTGGCAGGGGGCACAGCATTCACCCTGTAAAAATAGTGGGTGGGCGCTGTGCACCTGCGTGTACCCCCAACTCAAGCTCTGCCTATATCTAAGTACAAACCCTCTTAAAAAGGAAAAATAGAGCAATGAAACCCACTCCAACATGGAGGTTAACTATTGGTCACATTCAGAGCTATGACTCCATCTTCAAAGTACCTGGAAGGATATCATGCCTTAATAAAGTAGAAGGCAGAGGTTGTGAATGTGACCCAAGATTTTTCCAGTCCAGGTTTAAGAACCAACGACCACATAAATCACCAAATTTTGGCTCCATATAGGAGCATCAATTATAAAGGTGATTCCTATAAACACACCAAGCCTACCATTTGAAATTTTGAGCAAGTAGACTGTTCCAATTCACTGTTGCAGAAAAAATGAAACCCACTTTGCCTGCCTTTTCAAGAATGTGTGACCAAGTAATAATAGCAATGCTGGAATGTGTGGGAAATCTGTGTAAAATGACATGCCACAAAGGAGCACCTCTTCAACACTGGGGTTTCACCCAACAACATCGCAGCTACCAACTGCATGCAGGTCCAGGTATTCATACCCAAACGTTACAGAGTGCGATATCAGAAAATCGTTGTAAAATTATAATCTGGTATAAAAATTGTGGCCGTATTATGGTGTCCAGAAATGTTACCTCATTGAAGTTAATAGTAAAGAATCTACACCAATGGCATGAAGTACTTTGGAAACAATAACAATCTTTATACGAAATTCGTATGTACATCTGCCTCAGAGCAGCTACATCCTGGACTGCTGTGCAGGTTATTTACAAATATATGCACGTGCTGCGGTGAGAGGCACTACAGAATAGCACACAATAGACACCCATTACGAAATAACACATGCAAACACCATCATATTTTGGCATGCCCTATCGGTATTAGTGGGTGTGGCACATTGTCACACATTCCAATATACTCACTATGGAATATGATCTGCGAGTTTCATATTTCACCCACTAGCAGTGCCCAAGAACACAAGAGTGCACACATGTTGAGCGTGCCATGAGACTTCAGCCATGCAACACAGCAATACTTAGCCACGCTTGTTGCCAAAGACAATGTTGCAAGAGGATTCAGTAGTTCAGCTCTCATTAGGTTACACCATAAAATGGAAAAAATACACTTTTTTTTAAACTTGTTATGCTTCATGGTTGTGAATACATGAAAAACAAGCATTGGCATAGTCAATAGTTCTGACCTTAGCAAGCTAGCAAAAACTGTGGGGTATATTATCAAGGGTTTTATCTCCGCTTTTTTGGCTTTAAAAGCCAAGAAAGCGGAGATAAAATGATCTCCCTATTACCAAGCTGTCGCTAACACCAGTTAGTGACAGCTAATAGGAGATAGCGACCATCTTGGGCCCCGCTTTGCATGTCAGTGATATTTATCACTAATGACATGCAAAGTGGGCGTGCCAAGATGTTAGCGACTGGAAACAGTCGCTAACATCGCTATCTCCTATTACCAACTTTTGGAGATATTCGCGCTAAGCGCGAATATCTCCAAAAGCTAACACCTGCCCTGAGCAGTTCTTCACCATGTTATCCAATGGGAAGTGGATAACATGGCTAAGAGCATTTGCTCGATAATGCATGAATATCGCTGACTTTTCAGCGATATTCATGCATTGCGGCCGTTTTTTATCGCATTTGCGATAAACCTTGCTAATAGCAAGGTTTATCTGCGATAAAAATCGCCGATGTGCGGCGATAATTTTTGTCTCTAAACAAGTTAGAGACAAAAATTATCGCTAGTTGTTGGTAATATACCCCTGTATTTCTTTATTATTGCAAGTGTATGCCACAAAAAATAAAAAGTAAAAAAACATGATGCCTAAACAAGGCAGCACAGGCTTGCAATAACAATTTAAAATTATGAAATCAACAAC
This sequence comes from Lissotriton helveticus, assembly GCF_964261635.1. Classification (NCBI taxonomy): domain Eukaryota; kingdom Metazoa; phylum Chordata; class Amphibia; order Caudata; family Salamandridae; genus Lissotriton; species Lissotriton helveticus. The sequence continues at coordinate 1,805,779,381 of NC_136059.1, forward strand.
TGCATACAATTTCAATGGAATATTACGGTCCTTCCTAACAAGCCAGTGTAGTTAGAACAGTTATTGAAACCCTTGATTTTAACCACAAAGAGAGCTTGGGAGACAGACTGACCCCCTCTCCTTAATTTGAGACTTGGTACTGATAACTAGTTGTCTTGCCACACATCTTGGCATACCATGGGATGGTACTAAGTAACACTAAAATTGTCCTGAAGAGAACCTAATATTCACTAGTGTGTCGAAACATCGACATTATCTCACTTGGTTCCCTGATTATTCATAAATCTCTATGTTTCTATGTTATATGTGCATGCTTGTCTGAACTAACTTGTTCGGAAGCAGTGAGCACAGTTTTATGCCTTGTGTATATATTTTGTATTTATGCACACACCTAAGCACTTTGCCACCTTCACTTTTATTACTATTGTTTGCACCATTATCTGCAATTATATTGGAGACTATTTTAGAACAGCAACAGAAACCCTTTGTCAGTCATTTATTGTTATTTTTATGAGCTGCAACCTGAGTGAGATCGAACCACTTTGTTGCTCAAACCATACATTCGCTGTTGTTTTCCTCAGAAATAGGCAGGAGAGTGGCACACTTCACAAAAGAGACACAAGGTGGACTCTGTTTCAATGCTTAACTCTGACCCTGGTTCCCGTGGGCATAGAGGGTTGTCCTTGTGACATTACACATATGATTCTTATAGACATAAACAAAATAAAGAAAAGGTATTTCTGTAAGTTGAAGACATAATGTCAACATACAAGATGACTAGAACATAAAAAAGACAAAGAATGGAAGGAAAATAGAATTGGAAAAGTAAAGTATTGGCCAACAATGACTGGCACTGATGTGCATTTCTGTTTAAGCGGGGATGCATATGATATAACAGGGCAAGACAGTGAGTGGATGAAGTGGCCTTGCCCAATTCTCCATGCTGTATGTTGCAGTGAACAGAAGCAAAATGTTAATTACCGGTGAACAGGAATATGGATGAGGAGAGCTTACCTGAAGCCCATCTATGCATATATATATATATTTTTATATTGATTTTCTATTACATGAGGGTGGTGAAACAGCTAATGCTGTTCATAGGCCACACCTCATAATCTGACACGGGACTTCAATGACATGAATTATTTTGATATACCAGGATAAAGACCATGCGGCATTAGTTTCCTGGGATTCAGTGTTAAGTAGCATATAATATCACTACCGATGATATCATTGAGGTTAAAGGGTGTGTGATGTCACTTCCGATACCCCTGGCATTTCTGTGAATTGGCGGCCATGTAGACACTATTGCAAAACTATAATAGATAGAAGGAAAGGAAATGCATTTTGGTTTGACACAATGTCCAGCCGACAAGGGCGGTGGTTTGGTTGTGATGGATAAGACCACCTATTGTGATGAATGTCTCAGACTCTTGAATGACACAAGAAATGACCAAACTCTAGAATCAGACCCCACATCGGATCTGCGAGCAGAAATAAAAGAGCTAGTTGAAACAGCGGAGATATCCGGTAAACTATCAAAACAAGAGGCAGATTACCTTTGCACCACTGAAGGGAAAATTCCCTACTTTTACATCCTCCCAAAGATGCAAAAAGGCAAGATACCACCGCCAGGAAGACCCATCATCTCTGGGATTGGTTCCCTCCTGGAACCTTTGTCCAGGTTTTGTGATTTTTTTCTTAAAACTATTGTTCAGTCAACATCGACATATTTACAAGACACTAAAAGTCTACTTAGACTCTTGGGAGACGTTGCGGTGGATGAACATACATTCCTATTAAGCTTTGACATCGAAAGCTTATATACAAGCATACCGCAAGATGACACCATAACAGTACTACAACAAACACTGAATAGTAGTAGCTGGACATTCAACACACCAAAGACTTTTGTTTTGGAATGTGCAAAACTAGCATTAAAAAAGAACTACTTTGAGTTTGAAGGCTCACTATACCTACAAACAGGCGGAACATCTATGGGCAGTAATTTTGCCCCCAGTGTGGCTGGTCTTTATGTTTTTGATTTCGAACAAAAATTTATTTTGAGTGATCAAAACCCTTTCTCGAACTACCTTAGCTTTTGGAAGCGCTACATTGACGATGTCCTTGCCATTTGGCAAGGACCCCTAGAGGCCCTAAAATAATTTGTCACCTGGATCAACACATGTGACCCAAACCTCAGGTTCACGAACTCCTTTGACAAGGACAAAAGGGTATTCCTAGACATTATTATAACTAAAGAGAACGACCATCTAGAAACAAAAACCTACTATAAACCCACTGCCAAAAGCAATCTTCTCAAATTTGAAAGCTTCCACCCACGCCCTCTGAGGGAAAATCTCCCCTATGGACAGTATTTGAGACTAAGGCGCAACTGCAGTAAGGTCACTGACTATCGCGAACAGGCGGCTGATCTAACAGACAAACTGGCATGCGGAAGGTGTTGTAGCAGGAGGAGGAGACGGCGTTGACCTGTTTTGACATGGAGAGGGAGGAGTCGAGGATGAATCCTAGGCTGCGTGCATGGTTGGTGGGTGTTGGTGCAGTTCCCAGTGTGGTCGGCCACCAGGAGTTGTCCCAGGCTGAGGGGGTGGGTCCGAGGATGAGTTCAGCTTCAACCGGCTGCTCTTCATCCAGTCTGCGACAGTCTTTATTCCCTTGTGGAGGTTGGTTTTGGCGCTGTGTGGGTGCTTGGTGAGGGAGAGGATGAGCTGGGTGTCATCGGCGTAGGAGATGATGCTGAGGTCGTAATGGCAGGCCACTTGTGCGAGGGGGGCCATGTAGACGTTAAACAGTGTCGGGCTGAGGGATGAGCCCTGGGGGACACCGCAGATGATGTTGGTTGCTTTGGATCGGAAGGGTGGGAGGTGGACGCTCTGGGTTCTGCCAGACATGAAGGACGTGGTCCAGTCAAGGGCCTTCTCTTGGATTTCGGCTTCTAGGAGGCGTGTATTTAGGGAGCGATGGCAGATTGTGTCAAAGGCGGCCGACAGGTCCAGGAGGATGAGGGCTGATGTTTCGCCGTTGTCTAGTTGGCGTCTGATGTCATCGTGGCGGCGATGAGGGCTGTCTCGGTGCTGTGGTTTTGTCTGAATCCGGACTGGGACGGGTCCAGAATGTTGTTGTCTTCCAGGTGGCGGGCCAGTTGCATGTTGACAATTTTCTCGATGATCTTCGCTGGGAACGGGAGCAGGGAGATGGTCCAGAAGTTCTTGAGGTCTTTGTGGTCCGCCTTGGGCTTCTTGAGGAGGGCGTTGATTTCGGCGGGCTTCCGGCTTTCCGGGAATGTCGCTGTTTCGAAGGAGATGTTGATGACCTTCCGTAGTTGGGGCGCGATGTCTGCGTCTGCTTTGTTGAATACATGGTGTGGGCACGGGTCTGACGGAGATCCTGAGTGGATGGTGTTCAGGACCTTGCGTGTCTCGTCGTCGTTTACGTTGTACCAGGAGGTCAGGCGGTTGGCGCTGGTAGTGTTTTCAGGGGTGGTGGGGTCTGGCGTTGTTGGGGTGTCGTGGTGTTGAAGCTGTTGTGGATGTCAGCGATCTTGCGGTGGAAGAAGGTGGCTAGAGAGTCGCACAGTTCTTGTGAGGGCGGGATGTCGTTGGCGTTGGCGCTTGGGTTGGAGAGTTCCTTTAAGATGCTGAAGAGCTCTTTGCTGTTGTGTGCATTGTTATCCAGGCGGTCTTTGAAGGAGGATCTCTTGGCAAATCTGATGAGGTGGTGATGTCTGCGGGTGGCGTCCTTGTGGGCTGCGTGGTTGTCCGGAGTGCGTTTGTGGAGCCATATCTTCTCCAGTTTCCGGCAAGCGCGTTTGGAGGTTGTTGGTGAACCAGGTGGCTCTCTTGCTGGTGTGGCTGTTGGAGGGTTTCTTGAGCAGGGTGAGGGTGTTGGTGCAGTCGTCGATCCACTGTCTGAGGTTGCGGGCTGCTGCGTCTGGGTTGGTGGGGGCAGTGGGTGGGTTCTGGGCGAGGGTGGTACGCTATGAGACAAATATTGTCCTAGAACAATTAGGTGACTTTAAATGGTCTTTAATACCTGGACAATGTGACACCACCATTACGTTTGAAACCAAAGTTATGCCAAACATTTATCTTTCTTGAAGACGTGAGGCTAAAACTGATTGTTGTTGCTGAAAGTACTAGTCATAAGAGTCTTAGTAGTTGTAGCTGTAATAGAAGTAATAGGAGGAGAATTTCTTTCAATGGGATATTTCCATAACCTGGACCAGATCTCAGAGGGTAGAGGAGAGGTTAACTTAATGACAGGAATGCATGACCGACATGCAAGGATACAGAGCACATGCTTGGATAATTTGAGGGAGTAATCAAGACAGGGGTAGTCTGGTCGAAAGTGGTTGAAAGGTGGAAATTGACTGCTGCTTGAAGAGTGGGTTCATCCGGTATCATAGCAGTAAAAATAAAAACTTTTTAATGACACTATTAGAAGCTAAATGCATGCATTACTTTAAAAAGTGACTAAACAAAAATTGGGAGAAAGTTGAATACTCATTTATACAAACACATAAAACTCCAATGATCACCTTATGTTATCTTGCCACTTAAAACTCCCATCTCTCTTTCTCTATGTCTCCCTTCACTTTCACTAACATTCCCTCATTTGGCTGCTGACTATACTAGTACGAAATTAGTTCATTTACCAATAGTTGCATTGTGTTTCTTATTACCTGTTTTTTGCAAACCGCTCTGTTGTCCAAGTGGCTTGGTCGCCACTGTATAAATAGCTTGCTAAATAATAATAATAAATAATATACCGGAGTCACAGAGCAGCCATACGGATTGCTAGAGGTAACGTAGAGTACATGAAGCAATTGTTACCTTTAGATCTCTTAAGTGATGCTACTGATCATACTTAACAATGTGACAAAGGTTTTCTTTGTGGACCCTTGTGGAAGCTGTGTGTAAGCCCCACCTGCTGTCGGTGTATCCTCCTGCGTCCTGTGTGGTTCTGACTTTGAATCTTAACAGCGCCTCGCCGGACCCGCTTCGCGGGTCCCACAGCGCTTTGTCTTTTGGATTGTTGCTGCCTTGGAACTGGTGGAGAGGAGCGCGGGGCAGGCAATAGCGTCAGCGGGGCTGCGAGCAAAAATGCGGGGACTCCAGTGTCCAGGAGTCCCTGCGAGCCCGATTGGAGTCACCTGGGCTGCTCTCCCCGCTGGCCACGCCCCCCCGCCAACGGAGTGAAAAGGATACCGAGCCACCGGCTCGTTGGGACCCTTGTGGAAGCTGTGTGTATGCCCCACCTGCTGTCGGTGTATCCTCCTGCGTCCTGTGTGGTTCTGACTTTGAATCTTAACAGCGCCTCGCCGGACCCGCTTCGCGGTTCCCGCAGCGCTTTGTCTTTTGGATTGTTGCTGCCTTGGAACTGGTGGAGAGGAGCGCGGGGCAGGCAATAGCGTCAGCGGGGCTGCGAGCAAAAACGCGGGGACTCCAGTGTCCAGGAGTCCCTGTGAGCCCGATTGGAGTCACCTGGGCTGCTCTCCCCGCTGGCCACGCCCCCCCGCCAACGGAGTGAAAAGGATACCGAGCCACCGGCTCGTTGGGACCCTTGTGGAAGCTGTGTGTAAGCCCCACCTGCTGTCGGTGTATCCTCCTGCGTCCTGTGTGGTTCTGACTTTGAATCTTAACAGCGCCTCGCCGGACCCGCTTGGCGGGTCCCGCAGCGCTTTGTCTTTTGGATTGTTGCTGCCTTGGAACTGGTGGAGAGGAGCGCGGGGCAGGCAATAGCGTCAGCGGGGCTGCGAGCAAAAACGCGGGGACTCCAGTGTCCAGGAGTCCCTGCGAGCCCGATTGGAGTCACCTGGGCTGCTCTCCCCGCTGGCCACGCCCCCCCCGCCTATCAGCCTATGAGCTTGGGGTAGTTGGTATAAAAGTGACTCGTACTACCGCTTCGCGGGAGCGCGCCGGGAGAAGCCCGGGACAAGGGCGGGACCGTCCAAGGCCGTCATAGGCCGGAGCAGGCTGGGCTGGGCCTACCCTCTTGTGTTACATACCTAAGTTGTTGGTCTTAATACCTGACATAGCTCTCATAGTCCATCAGCTATCTCAGGCACAAATGCCTTCCCCGGCAAGGGAGGGTACCCCTATGAAGCAGGGAGGGGCAAAAAATAGGACCCTAGACAACTACTTTCCCCGGGCTGCGGGTGATGGGGACAAGGAGAGCACCTTGATCAGGCTCAGGGCGGAGCGCAGACGCTCTATAGACAACCTGAAACATAGGCCTCTTGGTGAAAACTCTACCTCACCAAGTGAGGAGTCAATCTCTATAGACGATGTCCCCCTCCTGCTGAGGGACTGTACTAATCTTACACCGGCCCTAAGCACGAGCTTAACCTCCGCTAAGATCCCAAGCCCAAGCAGGGTGACCATTGACTTAATTTCCCAACCCCCCCCAGCCCTCAAAGCTAGGAAAGCTAAATCCAAGCTAGCCTTCGTGCAAGGAGCATTTGGGCCCCCTCCAAAAAAACGTAGGAGGAAGTCGAGGGGTGCCCAGGGTAAAAACACATCCAAAATCCCTCACTCCGAGTTTGGGAAGACATTAAAACACACCCTACCCACTGAGAGATTAGTGGACGAATTACCCCCCAAACCCACTGTGCAGGTGGCCATTACTCCCGCTTTGATTAATGACACAGGAAATAATAACATCGCTAGTGTCCCCCTTTCTGTTGTCCCGTTAGGCAATTTGGAATTTATGCTCAGGTCGCTATTATTACCAATTAGCGAGAGCATCAAAAAGGTCGAGATCAAAATTACTATCCTGGAGGCCACATTAAACAGCATGAAAACCTTGGCTGGTTGCCAGGGAAGATCTCCTGAGCTCATTCCCACTTCCACGGCTTCTCAGCAGCCCCCAAATAGAGCAGTGACCTCGGCCCCCCCACAGGCTGTGAATGCCGAGGCCCCTCCACAACCTCCCAGGACTAATCCTGTACCAGCCAAGTCACTTAACTCCAATAGGTCATCTCCCACTGAAGACCCAGGCCCTTTAATACAACCCGCAGACAGCATTGCCCCAACACCTTTAATGAAGCCCCCCCCAGGCCACGCAGGCCTAACCTACCTCCAGAGGCTAATAATTACACGGTAGTCATGGCGGGCGTTCCTCCACTTGAAGCGGGCGAAGTTGAGGACTTTTGCTCACTAAAAAGTAGGGTAATCAAGTGGCTGAATGTGAATAGACCTCTCCCGGTATATCTAAATAATGAAATCATAATGGTTAGAAGGGTGCCTTGGGTGGGCAAAACATATAAATCCATAATAGGGGATTGCATATTGGTGAGTCTCAGGGATGCTGGAACTGTCTCCCATATATGTCAAGGAAAGAATAGATCACGGGAATCAACTATTCAAACTCTCCGTGTGTCTTTCTTTTTTCCCCCTATCCTTACCCCTGTGCACCCGACTCAAACACATGACAGCTGGATGAGGGTTGGTAGGCGGGGAAGACATCAGGAATTTAATCCCTGGCCACTACACAGCCGCTCAGAGTTACCCTTTCATACTTTCAACCGGTTCAGTTGTCTGAACGGCCTGGAGGGGGTTGATTGACAAAGGGGCAGGCTGTCCAACTCTGCGGGTACTGTCCCTCTAGGAGAAGGGGAAAGAGGGGCCTTAGCAGGGGAGACGGTGCAGCTAAGCCCCCTTGTACAGCAAATTTCACCTAGCCGTGTTGGGAGGTTAGTGTCAGATGTGTCCACGGTCATAGATATCGAAAGTATAGGAGGAAGATATGGGTTGGACACACAAGGGTTAGAGACAGAGACACAAATGGGGTCCCAAGGGGGAACAGAGCAGAGCTATGAGGCATTGAAAATTATTTCCTGGAATATAGCAGGTTTGGCAGCTAAATTCAATAACAAGGAGTGGCTTGATCACATTAGAAAATTTCATGTAATCAGCCTACAGGAGACATGGGCCCCAGAAAACAATTTCCACTTGCAGGGGTATAAGTGCTTCTTCGTACCTGCGCAAAAATCTAGATCAGGGAGAGCCATGGGAGGACTATCCATTTATGTAGACTTAGACCTCCCGGGCAGTTGGTCTACCCCAGATTGGAATTCCCAAGTGATTCAAGCAGTACGGTTTACTGGGAAGGGGTTAAGAGCCACTGTTTTGAACATTTATAACAACGAGGTTGCGGGAGACCGTACATCATTTGTAGCAGAATTGGAATATAGGCTGGCCCAGGAAATAACAGTCCAGAAAAAGGGGCAGTCATATGCGCTGCTGGTCATGGGAGACTTTAATTGCCACCTTTGTCCGGCACTGGTCACAACAAATACAGACTGGTCTCAATGTTCCGTGGAGAAGGGGCCGCATTTCTCCCACACGCCGACAGGGTTAGCTTTTAGTATGCTCCGGCATAAGTATGACCTTGAGCATACTATCAGTATGATGGGTACACAGAAGGATGGCACACTCCCACCCACCTTTAAGGGCAGAGGATGCTCATCTGTTATAGATTACATCTTGGTCTCAAGATCCCTGCTAAATAGAATTATTAGCGTAGGGATCGATTGGAGCAGTTTCAGCGACCATAACCCACTTGTATTGGAGTTGATGTACCGGGTGGGCTCAAAAAGCAGAGACCAGCGTACAACCACGGAGAAGGCAACAGATCAGGGTAGGAGATTAAGGTAGTCCAAAATAGATGGGGAAAGGTTCTATAAGGCCCTTGCGGACGTTGGTAAATCCGCTTTTAATGACTGTTTAGATGCAGAAGTTCATGGACCTAGGCTACTTGAAGCATTCGATCAGATTGCCAACCTGATCGATGGCTTATTAAAAACTAGTGCGCCCACAAGGACCCATGATAATCCTCGATGGTTCGACAGAGATTGCTCTAAAGCACTGAGGGAGCTCAAAAGCAGCCTTAAATCCAAACCTAGGGACCGCCAAAAAATCAGGGTGTGTAGGGAGAAATACAAGAAAGAGACTAAGAGGAGAAAACTTGCTCTACAGGGAGAAGCGTGGGCAGACTTAAGAGAAGCAGGGGAAAAAAAGGATATAGCCGGATTCTGGAAAATCATTAATAAACCTACTTTCCAGGAAAACGACATCCCGGAGATAGGGTCTAACATCCTCCCAGAACAGTAGGTCACTCATTATAGGGGCCTGTATAATTACGAGTCCAGTACTCCCGTGGAGCTACCTGAAGCTCCAATTCAGGTTTCAACGGTTGTATTCACTATTAAGGAGATCACTGCTGGGATAGAGGGTTTGACTAAAAATAAAGCCCCTGGCCCTGACGGAATTCCCCCCGATCTGTTCCTGAGCTGCATAGAACTCTGGGCCCCCTTAATGACCAGGGTTATAAACACTGCCATCACCTGTGGCCTGCCACCGTCCTGGTCTAAAGCCATAATTGTGCCGATTTTTAAGAAGGGTAATAGGGACGACCCCAAGTGTTATCGCCCTATCTCCCTGATTGATGTATCGGCTAAACTCCTGGGTAGGGCGATCCTCAATAGACTGTCCGAGTGGACCGAAGAAAATAACATCTTCTCGGACACTCAATACGGATTTAGGACCGGGAGGTCCACTAGTGATCAATGCCTGAACCTTTACATGCTGACTGCCAAATACACTATGGCCAGTGATGAACCCATTTACATGGGATTCATGGATTTGGCAGCGGCATTTGATCACGTTAACCGGGAGACACTTTGGGACATGATGTCTTGTATGGGGATAGAGGGTGGCCTAATTAACATACTAAGGGAACTTCATAGTGACACCTCGGCCAGGGTTCGATTTAACAGGGAGGGGGGGCTGACCGATTCCTTTCCCTGTATGAGTGGAGTTCGGCAAGGCTGTATTCTTGCCCCTTTTTTGTTCTCCCTTTATATAAATAATCTGGAACAGTTTTTGTTAGATTTAAAGGCTGATTGCCCAAGGGTGGGGTCGCGCCACATTCCCGTTCTGCTCTACGCAGACGACGCGGTCCTGCTTTCACGCACACCAAGGAGCTTACAAATTCTGATTGACGGATTTGTTAAGTTCATGGGTGCCCTAGATCTCTCCGTCAACCTGGGCAAATCCTATGTGCTCCTGGCTGGTAAAAAACCCTCCACTAAATTTACTTACACAATTGGAAGTCACATAGTAGAAGAGGTTAAAACGTTTCCTTACCTAGGTGTAACTTTTGATGGTGCCTTACAGTTTAATTCCCTGGTTGAGGAGCGTTGCAGTAAAATGATCGCTTCTAATGGGGCTATAGCAAGTTTTGGCAGGAGGTTAGGTAGATGGAGTCCGGAACAGGTGATGAACCTGTACAGCTCCATATCCTGCTCTAAAGTAATTTATGGGGCTGAAGTTTGGGGCTTTGTTAACACCACAAGAATCCAACGGGAGGAAAACAAATACCTAAAAACCATCCTGAGGGTACCCCCAAGTACTGCCGGCTTCATAGCACACAGGGAATTAGGGAGGCCGCACCTAGATGATTTGGTAAAACTCAGGCCAATTGTGGCCTGGTTAAAGATCTGGGTTAACCCTGATGCGTCTCTAAGCAGAGAAATTTTAAAGGACTGTTTAGAGAGGGACAAATGTATGCGTATACCATGGCTCAACTATGTGAAGAATATTCTAGAGGAACTAGGCTATGGAAACCTCTTTACTAACCCTGCAACAATTTTAGCCCAGCACAAGATGCAAGTAAAGAAAGTTTTTCTTGAACTGAAAAGTCAACGTAGAGCTGAGGCGGAAGGGCTTAAAAAGACAGTGAGGGCCCATAACCTGGTCAAGAGCATTGAGGGAATGGAGCCATATTTGCACCTTATGCATAATGTACAGGACAGATTTTTGATGTGCCGTTTTAGACTTAACCTACTCCCATTTATATTGGCATCACCAGCAGGGTTTTCTACATCAATTGAACAGAAGGGATCCTGCGGCTGCGACAACAGGTCTCCGCAGGATTCCCTTCACCTAGTCTTACTGTGCCCTCTTTTTACAATGCCCAGGTGTAGATTTCTAGTAAAAGTTCTAAAACAAGCCAAATTGGAACACGCTAGTGAGACACTGGTCTTTTTACAAAAAGCTTCGGACCCTTTTACACTGTGTTGTATAATGAATTTTATCAAAGTGGCGGTCCGTTTAAGGGTAACTAGGGGGGATGAATGATGTGTTCTTGATTTTCTTTTTAGTAATGTGCTGCACTTTTCTACTGCTTTGTGTCCCATGTTAATATTAATATTTTAGCAACAGGATCTTGAAAATGTTTAATGACTTTTTATCCATGTAAATATGTTTGTGCTTTTATGGTGATTTTTAATCATCGAATAAAGATCCTTTGAATTGAATTGAATTGTGGATACCACTGGCACATGGAAATTCCATAAATAAAAACCTCTTTCAAGTGAGGCTGATCCGCAGAAGATGCCTTCAAGATCAAACGATCCAATGTTGAGACTCGGAACAGCGAGGTGGTGAAATGGAGTCTGAGAATCAATGTTAGATATACTTTTTTCTTTTAAAGGTATCAAGAAATAGAATTCAGAAGATGTGCATTTAAAAAAGGTCTGGATCTGGCATGACTCTTCAGTAATGCTGGAAAAGTAAAGTACTAGAAGGCAATCACGTAGAGGGTACCAGCAGGGGAGTAATACAGGCCCCAGCAGTGCGGGGGTCCCAAGCTCCAGGAGGCCCCTTCAGCACAGCACTCTGGCTGTAGAGCTCCTGATTGAGCCCAGAGGGGCCTCTCCACGTATCTTGCAGGGAGACCCCCTCAAGTTTCGTTACGCCAGTGCAACGTAAAAGGCCACTTTGGCTGGGACATAAAGAGGCTGAAGGGTTATGCCCATATTTCAAAATTCTTCGTTGAGTTCAGGCAATATCTTGATCTGTTCTCCCTTCCCATTCCGCATCTTGCATCCCCCATTGCCAAGCTTGCAAGCGACTCCCTTTCACTAGTCAAGAACTTTTGATTTTGCCAAAATTACATATATAATATATTTTCTTATACGTGCTTTCAATCAGCCATCTTCATTCATTGGTATGTTGTATCTTTCAAATTTTTCTTCTACCCATGACAGCATATAGCATTGGAAAAATGGTCAGTGCACTACAGCCATTCGCTCACTTCACCTTAAGTCCTCGCATCCTGCTCTTTCACAAGGAGCACATCCACACAAACTCGCCCCTTCTGTGCAACATTCTGCTAAGACAAAGGGTCCTTTTTGAATTAAAGACTGTTTTGGCTTTTGGCCATTTAAAAAAAAAATAACGGCTAGAGCCCAACATCTGCAACAAGAATACCATTTTACAAAAACCCTGATAGAACAAAACAGGCACTGACAAGTCAAATGGCTGTCAGTCAACGCCAGACCTATTGGCTTTTGCCAATGGTTGTTATCTGAAGAGCAGAAACACAAACTGTTTTGAGAACGACAGACTTGCACAATTAGTGGAGGGTTTTATAAATATACAACACATTAGCAGACCTTTTCAGTCAAACCGCACACCATTTGTGGGGTCGCTTAACTGCTTATCTTCCCATGATGCAAAGCAGGACCTGTCATAGACTATTTGTTTTTGATTTATTTTGGGTTTTAAAGCAAGTAAACTTGAAGTGGTTGCAACATAGAACACGTCTCATACGTGGAAGAGGGCTCTACGGTGTCTGGTTAAAAGCATGTGCATACCGCACAGATTTGTTATGCAGCCTGGAATCAAGAGATCATCAATAATGAAAAGCCAGAGGGAAAACAGATAGCTCACACACTGGCAGACATCTTTGGAGCTGGGGGCGACACAGATGCTCCGCTTGATGCTTGATGCCTTCTGCCAAAATGGCTACACAGATTTGATGACTGGTCTCTGTGTTTAACGTGCTGCCTGTTTTCTCAGTGTGAAGGAACCGAGAGACTGCCAGGAGAAGAGCAAGCAACGACAAAGCCACTCGTTTTGGTTTTTGTATGAAAAAATGGTTCGGGCGTCAGGAAAATGAGCAGAACAAGGGCCACATGAGAAGCACACATATATGGTTACCTGACTGCATGATGGGTGTAGTATAAAGAACAGAATTGCTTGTTCCACATACACACAGTAATACTTACAAATACTAATAGGGTACACATACCGCTGTGGGAGCAGCAGTGCAAGCTTCATTCACACAAAAACAACTTAATGATGCAATTGCTTCACCTCCTGTTGTAACAGCTGATTCTATTTCCAGCTTTGGAGAAGTGTCAATTTACATTTGGTGCACATAGGCATGGAAGGGCAGAGGGCAAGCATGCAAGTAACATAAAATACCACAGAAGTAGGTGTACCAGAAGTTCACAGCAACTAAAGTGGCATAGGTGGTGCAGTAAAAGAGTCTCTTTGAGCTGATGGGAAAAGCGGAAGTGACACTATTTTCAACGTGAAGAGAAAAAAGAGAAAAATGTGACAATACATAGCATTAAACTGACAACAGAATGGCACAGTGCGTTGAACTGGTGCTAATGGCAAATGTAGTGATTTAAAGGTTACCCTTCTCAGTCCGGCAAAGCAGACTCGACCTTCCAGTCTTCTGAAGTCAGTAAAAGGAATACCACTAAACAGGGTAATAATAACATCATTATTTACAGTGCTTAGAAATGGAACACGTGTATAAACAATTGATGCTGATGAATATAGTGATCTGCAGATCACACCTTCAAATCTAGAAAGGCAAACTCAGCCTTCCTTTCTTCCGAGGTCTGTTCCGGACAGTGCTCAGAAACGACAGGTGTTTTACACGAATCACTATACAAAAATAAGTCCTTCTTTTATTATTATGTATGCACTTGTCCCAGGCCTAAGATTGATTTGATTCAGGAATTTGTAGACCGTGCAAATATCAAGGAAAAGGTTGGCTTGGCTCTAAATTGTAGAGGCCTTGGGAGACCAGACATTAACTATTAAACACATCACTTGCAGCTGATGGAGCGCAGATGAGACAGGAGCGCATTACATGCTTGGCAGTGGGGACAGAGATGACCCGAACACTGGTATGCATTTTGCGAAATCTGTAGACTGTCAGAAGGTCTGACTGTCAGAAGGTTGGCTGAAAAGGAACTTACAGCCTGATTCATGAAGCGAAATAGCGCCCGCAATGGCTGCGAAAACGCAATTGCGGGTGCAAAACACGGAATCGGCATTCAAGTACGAAATAGCGAAATCGCAAAAAAATAATAGCGAGCGGAATAACGATTACGCTGTAAAAGTCGCAGACTCCGGGAAGTCGAGCATTAGCGATAATGAAATAGCGACCAACCACGGAATCTGCGAATTGAATAGCGAAACGCAATATTGTCTCAATCGGCATTCATGAAAGAAATACATTAGCGAAAAATCGCTAAATCGCACATTAGCGCGGCGCAATTTAAGGACAACTCAAAGCAGGTGGTAACCATAAAAGCCATGATTAACCAAAATTTGAAAAACTGTTAGCCAATCACCAACAGGTCCAGGCCTGACCAATCACACATAAGGACATTCAGCAGCAGCAATAGGCGTTCCACAATGCCTGGGATGTACATGGTGGTGAGGCGGCGAAGGCTACAGCGAGCAGCACGGAGGAGACGCATGAGGCAGGCAAGGATTTACCGGCAGCGGGTCACCTTGCTGGGGCAAACCAGAGAACAGATTTATGCTAAATACAGGCTGAATGGGGAAATGATCACCTGGCTGATACAAGAACTCGACCCCATCATGCAGCACCCAACAAGGCGAAACAATTCTGTGCCCACACATGTGCAGGTATTGTGCAGCCTGCACCTCCTGGCATCCGGCAGTTTCCAGGGCATAGTAGCCGCTGCTGGGGGGATTTCCCAGCCCACCATGTCACGCTGCCTCCACACTTTTGTTGACGCCATGCTCACCCAGCTCCACCGGCACATCACATTTCCCACGTGCCAACAGGATTTGGACCTCACAAAACTACAATTTTATAATGTTGCCCATTTTCCCCATGTCCTTGGCTGCATAGACTGTACCCACGTCGCCATCTGCCCACCAGCTGGCACGGAGTATATGTACCGCAACAGGAAGTCGTACCACTCCCTCAACATACAGATGGTCTGCAATGCCAAGACCATCATCACTGACATTGTGGCCCAGTACCCAGGGAGTACCCATGACTCCTTTATCTTCAGGCACAGCGGACTCCACACACGACTGATCAGGGGAGAGTTTGGGGAAGGACACCTACTTGGTAAGTACACTTTGTCGACAATGTCACATTGCTATGAAGTAACTGCGCTGCACAGGCAATCAACATCTGCTCCTCTCATTCAGGTGACAGTGGCTACGCCCTACGGGAATACCTCCTGACCCCTTACCTCAACCCTGCCACACCTCAGCAACGCCGCTACAATGTTGCGCACATCCGGACAAGGAACTGTATTGAAAGGACATTTGGCCTGCTCAAGAGCAGGTTCCGTATACTGCACAAGACAGGTGGGGCCATGTATTACAGTCCTGCAGCGTGCTGCCGCATTGTGGCTGTCTGTGCAATGCTTCATAACATTGCAACCAAGCGCCGGATACCAGTTGACATCTCAGGCAGTGAATCTGAGGGGGACGACCGGCCACCAGCACATGCGCACCATGCACGCGGGGAGAACCCAGCTGAAGGCCACAGACGTCGCAACCACATCACAGCTAACAATTTCTAGCCCACCCCCTTCCCCCACCCCACATATCACAATTGCATGCAAACTGTAATGATTACACAAGGCGTATGTGTTCACCAAAATAAATGTATTTGTTAGAATCACAAAAAAATAAATGGGTCTTCGTAACAACTATTTACAAAATGCAGTATTCATGCATACTGCATGAGACGCTCCATGGCAGGCTTAAGTTCAGCCTGCGCCTGTGTCCCTGACACAATGTCATTGGCGCCTCCGGCGCACAATTCCCAGGCGCCTGGGAGCCTCTTCCTCTTCCTGGGCAGCTGGAGCTGGGGCAGCCCTTGTGCTGCGCCTAGGTGGGGGGCCTGCGTGGCAGAGTGGCTGCTGACACTAGAGGCACCCTCACTAGCATCATCACCCCCCACAATTGCCGGAATCACAGGTGCGTGCAGTGCGGTGACGGCGGTTGTCAAGTGCTCCAGCACCCGGGTAATATCCTCGCAGCACTGGACGAGTTGGTGCTGCTGGGTTAACGAGCGCCGCGCAAGCAGGGTGGTGGCATTTGCCGAGGCATAATTGGAGCGGCTATATGTGGACAGCCGGCTCAGCAACTGGTGGTGGCGCCTGCTAGCAACACTTCGGTGCTTCACCAGCGCTGCAGTGTTGTGTTCCATAGCCGTCGCCATGCGGTCAATGGCCGCCGTCATGCGGTCCACCCTCTCGCCCACTCCCGCCACATTGCGGCCGATCTTCTGCAGCTGGAGCTGGATGGCTCCTTGCTGCTGCGACTGGCGCTGGTGTAAACGCAGCATGCGCCGCTCCACACTCATGCAGGCGTGGAAATGGCCATTGCCCCTCCTGGTGGTCGGCCGCTGTGTAGCGGATGTGGCTGGCCCAGATGGTGGTGGACGAGCTGCAGGTCTTGCAGCAGCTGGTGTTGCAGGTGCGGCAGGTGTGGTGGGTGGCCTGGCCTTGGCAGCCGGTGGGCCTGAGGCGGATGCAGAAGGCAAGGTGGGTGGCCTGGCCTTGGCAGCCGGTGGGCCTGAGGCGGATGCAGAAGGCAAGGTGGGTGGCCTGGCCTTGGCAGCCGGTGGGCCTGAGGCGGATGCAGAAGGCAAGGTGGGTGGCCTGGCCTTGGCAGCCGGTGGGCCTGAGGCGGATGCAGAAGGCAAGGTGGGTGGCCTGGCCTTGGCAGCCGGTGGGCCTGAGGCGGATGCAGCAGGCAAGGTGGGTGGCCTGGCCTTGGCAGCCGGTGGGCCTGAGGCGGATGCAGCAGGCAAGGTGGGTGGCCTGGCTGCTGGTGTTGGCGCTGCCGCAGGGGCTGGTGGCTGGGTAGCAGGTAGGGATTCCTCCTCCTGGGCCTCCTCGTCGATCAGCAGCCTCTCACTGTCGCTGCTATCTCCCGCACCTGTGAGGGTAAGTGGATACTCATTAGGTGCATGTGACTGTCAGACGTGCAGATGTTACATGCATGCTGGGTGTCATTCCCTGGGTGGCTGTGTATTTGCGCACTTTGGAACCTTTCGGGCCGCATTGTGGTACTACTACATTGTGGACATACTACGTCTCCCACAATGCTTCAGGGCATTTCCTGATGCACGGCATGACTAAGGGCCAATGAGTGAGCCTATTTGGTCAGGGGCGGTCATAGGGGACAGGGTCGCAGTCGCATGCCACTTACCTTGGGTGTCTTGGGTGGGGCGGGAGGAGTCCAGAGGGGTCACGCCAACACACGCCTCCCTCTCCAACGTGTCCTCTACCCGGTCCTCCAGGGGGGTGTTGGGTGGGACAGTCGGTCCACCACCTCCGGTGCCTGATGCCTCACCAAGGCGCTCCGCCACCCTCTCCTTGGCACGCCCTCGGAGGTCGTACCACCGCTTTTTTAATTCCTCCAGGGACCTGTCCGCAACGCCCACAGAGTTCACGCTTGCGGCAATCCCCACCCAGATCCTCCTCTTCTCCTGCTCTGGGACCCTCCGGGAGTTTGCACCAAACAGCTGGTCGTGGTTGGCCACCACACCCTCTATGAGGTTCTCCAGCTCCTGTTCGGAGAATTTCAGTTTGCGCTTGCGGCCAGCGCTGTTGCTGGGTCCGGGCTGCGGGTCGTCTGACATAGCGGTCGCTATTTCGGCGGGGTCGGGATGCGCAAACGGCGGGTTGGTGGCAGCTTTCCGTCGTGGACAGTCGACTGATAGCGTCACTGTGGTGTTTGGGGGTGGGATTTGGCTGCTTCCTGGTTGTGATGTCATCACGGTGCTCGGAATGCGTCTTCCCGTTTTCCAGATCCCGCGAGAATGCGACTCGCAATCCCGTGCAATCGGGATTGCGAGCGCAATCTCGTGCGATCGGGATTGCGAGTCGCAATCCCGATCGCAGGTAGCCGGAAATAGCGATTATTCTGCGTTTTTTGTGGGTCGCTAACGGCTTTAGCGCCCGCATGCGAGTCGCTATTTTTTCTCCGAAAAGTACATGAATGCCGTTTTGCGTTTCCTCAATAGCGAGTCGCTATTGATCGCTATTAGGGACACGCAAAACGGCCCGTACATGAATCAGGCTGTTAGAGGCCTGGGAACAGAGAGACAGTTGAAAAGAGTAGAAATATAGTTGGCGAAAGTGATGAAGTGTTGGATGACGGAGCAAGAGAGCTTTGAATATGCATCTCTTATGAATTAGAAGCCAGTATTGGAATTTGAAATGACTGCAAATTCTAAGAGCCTGTTTAGTCTAAGAATTAAGTGTGCTGCAGCGTTCTGTATGCTTTGCAGTCTGGCTCTGGACTCGGGGGGGGGGGGGGGGGTCGGGTCGGGGGAGTATTGAGTGAGATGTATGTCATTGCAATAGTCCAGTCAAAATAGAATAAGTATCTGGACAATAGTCCTAAAGAAATGTTCCGTCAAAATGGACGAGGTTGTGCCAATGTCAGACGAACGAATGAGACACATATGATTAAGTTTGCCAATATGAGCATCAAACCAAGCTGAGTATTAAAAATTACTCAACCATTACAGGCAAATTTAGAGGGGGAAGGCCTTTTGCGCGCCAGGCAGTGGACCAGGTCAAATGTTTTTCCGAAGATGAAACTGTCTGCTCTATCTTTGTTGAGGTGCATAGTGTTTGCATCCATCCATTCACGAATGTGCCCATGCAGTCCCTGAACTGGGCTGGCCACATCAGAGATCGCGACTAAATACAGGATTGTTTGTATGTTATCTGCGTATACACATAAACGTTGGTGGAAGGATTGGATCAGGAGAGTGATGGGAATCACAATAATGTTACAAGTAGGAGACTTGTGGTACTCTAGCTAACTGCTCTAAAGCAGGACAGAAAGGGTTTTGTCGTGATGACTTTGCTGAGCTAAAAAAGAACAAAGTCAGTTCAGAGCAGGCTTTTTTCATGCCCATGCTTTTAAGGCAGTTGGTGTGGGGTGCTGTATTGAATGTCTCTGAGAGGTCCAATAAAATCAGTTCAGCTGTTCCTCCCAAGCCAAGGATGTGGGTATTGCCAGTATTAGATACTGTATATGTACTGTATCATTAACAGGAACCAAGGGCCATATTATCAAGAAAGGGCGATACATTATTGCCGCGTTTATTGGCAGGAAACTGCCGCTAAAGCGGCGATATTGGGCTTGATAATATGCCCTTGTGAATTCCCATAGAAGCCCAGGTTAACACCAGAACCAATGGTAGAGTTGCATTAAGCCACGCAAATAAAAATCAAAAGCATAGGGTTGCACCTCACAAAGTACTAATATGTCTCTCTGATCCTCTCTACATTACAGCGTAATTCATTAGTTGCACTCAAGGCAAGTCACATGCTCCTCCAATACCTTTCCATGATTCCAGCACAAATTTGTTACTAGCACCACCTTTACCACTTCAATAAGTTGCTCCTTCGTTCATCCTTGGCCAGTCTTCTCCTTCTCCATGAGAACTCGCCTCCTTGCTCTTTAAGGCATTTCTCCTTGCCAAGATCCAGCTTCTCATACCATGCTATCTAACTAAAACAAAAACTCTCCTTCTCTAGTTAATAAGGCTTTATTCGCACCTGAAGTGGAAATAAAAATACAAGCAAATGTACTCTACATTGAAGGTTAAATGAAAATGACATGTTAGACTAAATATGAGCTTGTACTGAAATGGTTCTCAAGGCCCAAACTTATGTCAGTTTAACAGTGTGCTGCGTTACAAATACATGCACATTTCTATAAATAAAGCAAATGCAACTTCTTAATACATGCATAAATTGCAAAGAATTATGAAAATGGTGTTTCAAATACACCGATGATGAACCTAATTTCTTGTTAAATGCATTAAGGCTTAAACATTAGTCTACACATCTAGGGCCCGATGTAGGTCGGTCGGTAACGGCCGAAAATCGGTATTTTCGGCCGTTACCGACCGGTATTAACAAAATGGTATGTAGGGCCACATATTTTACAGATTCAGTAAATTTACCGATCGGTAAATTTACCGAATCTGTAAAATACCGAATCGGTATTGTTACCTATTCGATATTTTTGATATGTAGGTGGGACTCTTCTGAGTCCCACATCCCTTACCGAATCTGTATTTTACCATCAAATATATTTGATGGTAAAATACCGATTCAGGTGTGCATGCACATGTGTGCATGCACACCTGTGCCATATTACAGGCAGACCTGCCCTTAGGGCAGGTATACCTGCCACATGGCCCCTGAACCTTTTTTGGGGGTGCTAGAGGGTGTCAAAGTGACACCCCCTGCACCCTTGTCAAAATCGGTATTTACCGATTCGGTAAATACCGACCGGTAATGCCCCATTCATTCCTATGGGCTTCAAAGCCCATAGGAATGAATGGAGCATTACCGGTCGGTATTTACCGAATCGGTAAATACAGATATTTACCGATTCGGTAAAAAACACATCTGGATGGACCTACATGTCCACCCTTTATATTTACCGATTCTTAATTACCGAATCGGTAAAATTCGGTAATTAAGAATCGGTAAATAAGTTTTACCTACATCGGGCCCTTAGACATTAACCTTTACTTAAAATGTTAAATTGTAAATGTTACAAAGACCATAATTAGTCACCTTTCTATGCAGACAGTTAAAAGTCTTATTACGTTCCACATGGAGTACTTTAAATACACACTACTCCATCTTTACTTAGTGACATTCATCACACAGAGTATATTCGAGAACTGACTATGCATGATTATGATGCACTCTTATGGTATTTTAGGATGGGATTAAAATTACGCTGCTCCAATCCCCCTTCTGATGGCGAATCAAGCCATTACATAATCTCTCAATTTTATCTTTTGATCTTATCAGATGAACAAACCAAACACTTATTGTGGCAATTGCCTTTCATCTGACTTCCTCCAAACTTTTTAACTCATTGTAATAATCACTCTGCTTCTTCTCCATCTCTCTAGCCTCTCTTTTCCGAGATATTACTTTCTTTGTCTTATATTTCCTGTCCACCTTCACTGTCAGTAGCACAATCACTGCACAACGACCAATGATCAACAGAGGCTTCAAGATGGAACAAAATATACTACTTCCCAAGTTCACAAACAAGCTGCTTATAGCATTAAATAAGTTTCCCACTGAATCCCAATTCCCTTTGTATGTCAGTCATATTCTTGATATATTTCTGTAAATCCTCACTTTTATCTCGGATATAAGTACAAATTGTTGAACTTTCAACATCCAACAGACTCCAGCTATTTTTGCGAGCAGAATATCTAAGCAAACCAATTCTGCAAAACCATAGCCCTAATAGCAACCATTTCAGTATGTACAAGCAATAGAGCTCCAGCAGTATTAGTGGATAACCTATCAACAACAGTAGATAACTTTCTAATAATGATGTAATTCAGTAGCATCCTTACATTTGGTATTATAGCACCAGCAGTATCTCCCACAATTTCTCCAGCATTAGCTCCTCTTTTGGATCTGGTTCTTTCTTCTTAAACTGGATGATCAAATGTTCTAAATGATAGATCTTTGGAAACACCACTCCTAGATAACATGTGCTATGCCATTTATTATGCAGCTTGCAATAAGCATTCTTCACACAAATAAAATGAACTCCAGGACTCACAGGATCACCACCATTCAAAAACAACTTCCAAGATCCTCTGATCTCAAAAGTATGAACACACTCACTCTTCCCTAAAAAGATAGTATCATATTAATTTTGATCATTCTATAAACACAACTTTCGTTGGTGTTGCCAATCTAATGCCAATGGTCAAATGTTCCCAGCTGCCTGATGATTCTTTTCTTCTTGTGACCAAACTGAAAAATATGTCTCTTTACTTGCATTAGTTTTCACTTCTCTATACCTATCTTCTACTTGGTTTTAGGCCTGGGCGGTAAATTCCACTCCACTCGTGCAATTTGCGGAATTTTGGCAAGTCTGCGTTCCGTGGAGAAAACGGAATTGCCAAAAATTCTGTGATCCGCAGCATAGCGGAATTTTTTCCTTGTTCACGCTTTCAAGATGTGTGTTTGCATGCGCGAGAGTGACCTGCGTTCGCCGATGAGTTTTCCTATCCGTTTGCATGCGCCACGAGATCTCGCGAGAGTGTGCGATCTCAAACACATCATTCGGATGAGCCATCGGACATCCGCGTTCACCAGGAAACAAGCATCGCGAGCGGGCTCGAGAAGTGAAACACGATGGCCGTGCCAATTGGCGACCTCATGGGCAAGTTCGCAAGATATCTCCCCCCGAGTACGCAAACAGCATCCCCGAACAGGTAAAGCGCATCGCGAATAGGTGGAAAAAGCAATTCTGCGCGCATGCGTTATTCTGCCTAGGCCATAGAGATTTTTTACGGTGTCGTGGAACTGTGCATAACGCAACCATGCAAATTCCGCCCACCGCTACTTGGTTTAAGAGTTTCTTTTAAATGTCAGTAAGAATGCAGGTTAGATTGTGCTTATACGCATAAGCAGTATCTAATGTTTTAATTGGGGCAAAATATCTACTGTCGGTTTCAGTAATCTGAGCATATGAATGCCTATTTAAATGTTTGAATAAAGGAACTTCTGAAAGAACTAAATCATAGTTGGGGAGAGGAGTTGGCCTAATGGCCAGGGTGGTCGGCCTCGTATTTGAAGGAACCGGGTTCGAGTCTCAGCAATGATGCTGACCATCCTGTGATTCTGGGCAAATCACTTATTCTACCTGTGCCTGACAAAAAATGAATGTGTCCTCATGTAACGCAACTGGTGCTATGTAAAACGCTCTGATACCCGAAACCTTCGAGTCAAGTTTGCGCCATATAAAACTCCATAAAATATAGTTCGAAATCGAATAGTAATACTGAAAATTACCCTTTTCTAGAAAAGACTCAATAGTAAGCAACAAGCAACACCATATGTCAGGGTTATGAAATGATAAGTAATGCATTCATCTACTGAAGGAAGTCACTGCATGTAAACATAGCAATCTTGGGCATCTATTATATCGACATATTAATAAAGCAGCCTAGTGTAAGTGTTTTGATGTATAATCTCCTCTAGATAAGTCTACATGCAAATTCTGCTTGCTTAATAAGTATAAACTAACCCTGGGTATAAAACTCCGCTCGTGGAGTTTGCAGAGTTTCGGCAACTCCGCATTCCGCTTAGAATGTGGAGTTGCCGAAAAATTCTGCACTCTGCAACATTGTTTGTGTTTGCATGCCGATATGCATTTTAGCACGCCTGGGAGCGACTTACTGGGGGCCTGCAATCACCAATGAGATTCCCTGAGCCGTTCGCCAGTGCCAAGTGATTTTCTAAGTGGCCACATGGTCCTGCGCGCAATCGGAGTCCGGCAGAAGTTTTGTGAAAAACGCGACCCAGAACACACAGAATCTACTGTGACTGCAATCTGGAGAAGGTTCTATCCCCGAGTAGCATCAAAACCTTCTTTAAATGACGATTTGGATTTTAAAAAACTCCTCAAATTGACATGTGTCTGTTCTTTTTTGTGCAAGGAGTCCTTTTTCTTTTTGTAACTTTTTTTTGAAGAGGAAGGAAGTGCCCCAGAGAATCCAACTTCCTGTTCCTGTCAGGCAGGCTCCTCACAGTGCTTTGTCCATCTCCTAGTCAGTTTTCATTTGGATTTGAAGCAGGAAGGATCTCTCTTTTGGTCTGCTGCATCATATATCATTGGATTTGAGGATTTTTGAATTTGAGATTTCACAAGTAAGTTGGAAAACTGGTGTTGTTTGTTTGATTGGAGCCATGCACCTGGATTTGTTTGTACTGTTCATCACTTTAAAAAAAATAGTGTGGTGGGTGACCTGTAGTTTCAGTAGGGGCCTAGTTGTTTCTTTGTAAGTCATTGTCCTTCTTTTATAAAGAAAACATGTTGCACAGTTTGCTACATTTTCTCCAACTTTTGAAATCAATTTGTAATATTTGTTTAATTCATTATGTAGCCCAGTAGTCTGCAAAAGGCCTTTCAACCAGTAGGCCCAGAGCTACTCATGGATGCATGAAACAACTGTTTCAGTGGTGTCTTTTGAATTTAAACATCATTTAGGGCATGGATGGCATTGAATTGAACCACAAAATGTGTTTTTGGGGTGTATTTCACTTTTTTTCATGTATGTTAAATCAAATGCCTTTGTTGGTTATGTGTGGGGATATGTGTGGTTGTAACTTGCAAACCTTTTTTTTTTTTAGCCCTGTGGAGTTTCGCGTTTGGCATTGTTGCATTAAAGATGTGTTGTTTAGCATGCCTCCTTTGTTTGGCCATTGTGTGACTGTGTTTGTAAAAGTGGGCCAGCATTTGCCTTGGCTGAGCCTCCCCATGTGGCCAGGGGCTATTGTGTAAAGTTTGTGTCCATTTAGGCTAGATTGAGTCCATTGTTTTCCAGGTTTCCTGCTTGTTGTTGTTTTGTTGTGACTGACCATATGGCTGGCGGCCATTTTGTGAGGCAGCCAGTGTGCTTTTGCCATAGGCCTGCATTGTCTGTCTTCCCTTTATAGGCTTATTGCTTGTTGTTGTGGCCTGGCCATGTGGCTGGAGGCCATTTTGTGAAGGCAGCCAGTGTTGTTTTGCCAAATGCCTCCATTGTCTTCTCTTTGTAGGCTTGTTGTTGTGGCCTGGCCATGTGGCTGACAGCTATTTTGTGAAGGCAGCCAGTGTGCTTTTGCCATAGGATTCCATTGTCTTTCCTTTGTAGGCATATTTTTGCTTGTTATTGTGGCCTGGCCATGTGCCTGGTGGCCATTTTGTGAAGGCAGCCAGTGTGCTTAGTTCTGCCATAGGCCTGCATGCCTTCTTGTGGTTGCCATATATTCTTGCTATTTTTTGTTTTGCATGCATTGTTCTTCTTTTATTCATCAACACATGTAGGATAGTTCACTATATTTGCTCCATGTTTTTAATACATTTGCAATATTAATTTCAATTGTATCACTATGTGGCCTAGTCTGCCAACGGGGTTTCCAACCAATAAGCCCAGAGCTACACATGGGTGGATGAAACAACTTTTTCCATGATGTCTGTTGAATTTAAACATCATTTAGGGCATGGATTGAAATAAAAAAAAATTGGGGGGGGGATTTCACGTTTTTCTTGTGTGTTAGAGGCCTTTGTTAGATGTGTGTGGTTATAACTTGTAAACCTTTTTTAAGCCCTGCGAATTTTCGTTTTTGACATTGTTGCATTAAAGATGTGTTGTTTAGCATGCCTCCAATGTCTGGCCAGTGTGTGAGAATGTTTGCAATAGTGGGCCAGCATTGTCCTTAGCTGAGCCTCCCCATGTGGCCGGAAGCCATTTTGTAAAGTCTGTGTCCATATAGGCCTGCTTGGGTTCATTGTTTTCCAGGCCTCCTGCTTGTTGTTGTTGTTGTTGTTGTTGTTGTTGTTGTGTTGTTGTGACCATGTGGCTGGCGGCAGTTTGGTGGAGGCAGTTAGTGTGCTTTTGCCATATAAGCCTGCATGTCTGTCTTCCCTTTGTTCCTCTTGGCTTATTGCTTCCGTTGTTATTTTATTTGTCAGCTGCAGCTCCCTGAGTGCTGCATCCCACATGATGCACAATGCCAAACCATTACATTTGTATTTTTGTTTTTCTTCTTTCCTATCCTTCCTGAGTGAACTACTGTGGTATACAGTACACCATGATAGTCGTTGTCGTTGTGAAAGTCTCACAAATGGTTGCACTCTATCCTGTAACTGAGGTAATAACACTAACAAGTGTGACCACACATACTAAATTATATTGTATTTGTTTGTACTAGCAGTTGAACCACAACAATGCCACGTTTCATTGATGTTCTTCTTGCTTCTTTGCTTTTAGGTACACAAAAGAGTAGGAGACAACATCACTCATTGTACTGCCAGACAGAAGGCTTGCACACGACGTCAGGTGACGTGCGACCACAGACAAACATCTCTCCAACTTGTGCCACTGCATGCTGTCATCTTCAAGATGGCCCCAAAGAAAGGTACCAGGCCCAGTACCAAGAAAGTTGGCAGTGAGAAGAAAAAGGCACTGCCACTTACCACCACCAGTATGTCGCCCACACCTTTTTTGGGAAACCAAAAATTGTGCCTGCAGCAGCGTTGTCCGGAGAACAAGCTGGGAGCAGCACCCCCTCATGAGTGGACCAGCCCCACCAACTTAGGCCCAAGCCCATGTCTGTCGCAGAGGCAGCAAGTCTAATCACGACGCCAACGAGCAGTGATGTTGAAATTGACTTATCATTGTTGCAAAGTAGTACTCAATCAATGCAGGAAACTCAGATAAATTGGCAACAACAGCCGCAACCACCCACAATAGTAGCTGTTCCTCCTGAAGTAGGGGCAGTTCAGGAGATCGAGCTTCCTGCTGAGGAAGAAGAAGAAGAGCAAGCCACTCTTTCAGAAGATCCATTGTCTTCCAGATCCCCAGCAAGGAAAAGGAGGGTTAGTCCATCAACTTCAACTCCAAGCCCCCTTCTAATGGTCTACATGTCACTTGGATCCCACCTCAGTCTGAGAGTAAGACATGCCACAAGACAAGGCTTGTGAAAAGGAAGGTTCCAGAAAGCCTTAGAGTTATGGAGGTAGATGTAGAAGAGGAGGATGATGACGAGCCAGTCATCATGGACATTAGCCCCGCCATAGTGGAGACCGACATTACCCCTATCCCAAATTGCTGTGAAGGATGTGGCACGGATACCACCAACACAGATTCCACCAACACCACCTCCAACTGCCATATTAAAAAGTCCGGACAGTGGCCTACATCCACCACAACCACATCAGTAGAAGTAGGTAATGTAGAGAGTCAAACGTCACGCCCACATACCAGTTCATCCGACATTGCAAGTGGCACCAGCAGTGTCAGAATGTTGACCTCCCCAGTTAGGGACTTCTTTTCGCTTAGCAGGAAGGAGGTGAACATTGCTATATGCTCCATTGGTGAAGTAGGTGTTTGTCGGGGTAGACTTGGCAGAAACTATGGTACTGGATGCCAAACAACCCATCTGAGAAAACACCACTTTATTCAGTGGGAGGCGCACCATTGCGGCCAAAAAACTGCAAGTGTTGTTGGTGGAGGGGATGAAGAAGATCCGATCACATTGAAGGTGAACAAGTGGAAGACATTTTCTCTGCTACACAAATCAGCCCTGTCCCAAGCAGTGCAGTGGTACCACCCACATCATCATCAGCAACATCACAATGGCACAAGAGTTAGGCTGAGACACCAAGGGGTCCATGGCAAGAGAGTACCGCAATTGGTGTCAAGAAGTCACCTGCATCAGTGGCGCCAGAAAAGAAAAAAAATCCAGGCTACCATTCTCAGCATATTTAGGTCAGACTGGCAGAACAAATGCAACCACCCAATGGCACATTTGTGCAATGCGAAGCTGGCTAAAATGTTAACTCTAGGCCTCCTCCCTTTTTCTTTTGTGGAAGGGGTTAGTTTTCTTGAATTTGTGGTAGCCAACTACCCGAAATGGAAGATGTTCCAGCACTACATCTCAACATGTTGGAATTGCTTGGACAAACTTTGCAACAGAGAGCTGCTCACACTATCCACATGACAATAGACCTGTGGACCAGTTGCCAAGCCACTGATTACCATGGAGAAATATCATACTGCTGCAAACATTTTGGACAACTTTGACAGCAAGGTCTTTGAATGGCTGCGAACATGAGGGCTTAACATTGGTTTTGTTGCCACGGATGGCAGTAATGTGGTTAAGGCCATGGCTGATGGTGGCTATTTCAGAGTCCTGTGTTTGGCGCACTGCATTAACATCATTGTTCAAGACTTTCTGAAAAAAGAAGACAGAGTCAGCAACTTACTGTCCACCTGCAGAAGAATCTGCACACATTACAGCCATTCTTTTAAAGCCCGGAAGCAGCAGAGATGCTGCCTCCTTTCGAGGTCTTCACAAATGAAGTCAGCAAGGAGGACTGTACCATGGCTAAGCTATCCCATTGTTGCGCATGCTATAGGAGCAGCTAAAGGAGACGTCATCAATATACGCATGTGTGAGGAAAAAAAGAAGCACATGAGTCGGTGGAGTGCTTAACCCTTCGCTTATCTGAAAATACAAGGGTGCAAAGAGGCATTGTGTCATCCAACCATTACATTTGTGCCACAATTCTTGATCCGCAGTACAAACCATTACTGCACACTTTCATCCCTTTTTCAGATTGGGATGTTGCCAGCTACAAAACTTGGATAACTGTACAAGCCAGTCAGCTAGAAAAAAAAACGGCTGGGAATTAGAGGCCCATCTCCACCATGGCAAAACAAGTACTGCAGGGCAGCCGGCTTCAAGTTCAACTTCAGATCCCGAGGGCAGTGCGGTTGGCTCGCAGCAGCCAAAACCACCAACAACACCAAGAACAACAAGAACAGGAGCATCAGCCCCAAAATCGGCACAGGAATGGTTTCCACAGGTAGGGCTTAAGTCCAGTGCTGAGGCACAGGCATAAGAGGCCGAGGAAAGCGGAGCACCCATGACCATTGAGCGGATGGTCGAGGCCCATCCGGATGACCCAACTGAGCTCTACTTTGTCAATTCCCATGGCTATATTGGTATAGGAAAAGGCCTCAATTACTGGTGCTCAGCAGGCTGGCGTTAAACTATCTGGCTTGCCCCATAGCATGTTTCCCTGCTGAGTATGTTTTCAGTGCTGCTGGTGCTGGTCTGACAGTGAGAAGGACAAGTGTCTTGCCCCAAAACGTGGAGAGGTTACCCATGGTAAAAATGAATCTGCACTTTATACCATGGGATTACAGCACACCTGAAGTGGCACTACAGGAAGATGATGACGAAGACTCAGGTCATGGAAGCAGTGTGTTAGGTGACCTACTTATGGGCAAACCACCAGAGTTTGAGACCGAGCTCAACTTCCCTGTCAACTAGGCTCTTTCATTTTCCAGTTACTTCCTTTCTTTCTTTGATGCTCCAAAAAAAGATATTTCTTTATTATTGGTGTCTGGCACTGTCTTTCTGGTTTGCAAATCCATCCCCACAGTCTTACTCTTTTTATTGTCAGATCGGAGTTGCAACTGTGTGCAGTCAGTGAAGAAGTAAAGACCACTCCTGACTCTCCCAAAAGCCCAGAAGCCAGAGATTGGATGGAGAATTCAAACAAATGTGTGCCAGCTCTGGGCTCTGACTATCTATCTATCCTTTATTAACCTAGAGGGACTGCCCCGTAAGAACAGGTAAATGATGGCATGCATTGCACTCTGAGTGATTGTTGTTTGTTATGAATGTCTATTTTACAAAGTGACTCAAGTCAATCTTTCCCTTCTTGTTGTTTAATACAAAAGTGTACTACTATAAGGCTGACCCACTGCATTTTGAGTCGGGAGTGGATGAGTCTGGAGGACTCACTCGGGAGTCGGACACTGTTGGTAGGGACTTGGAGTTGGACTCCATACTCGCAGTCCGAGTCAGGTCAGGAGGATTTGAGATGGTTGATGGAATAATTCAGGGTGTGAGCATGACTAAGTATAGAAATGCCACCAGAAGAAGATGGAAGTTTTCAAATTCACTGAAACCAACTGATTTGGATGATTGTTGATGACTTAGAAGTGGCCTAAAGGTAAACAACAACACAGACCAGACCTTCATGTCTGTGTAGTGGTGAAGGGTGGCTAGTGTGGTGTGACTGAAAGTGGTGCATTGAATTTTTACTTCATTTGGAAAATGCTATGTTGCTGTGTGTAAATTATGTATGTGTGCTCAGTGCTGTATGGCTCAAATCTGAAGCTGAGTGGAGTTTTGAGTGTGGGTAGCCTGTTGTTGGAGGTAACTGCCGGAAACAGAGTCTGATTTAGCCATGCTGCCTCTAAAGGTGTTCTTGTTGCATTCCTTATGCAGTTAACATTTTTGGATTCTCCTTGATTTTTCAATATCCTTTTTGTTTTTCCATCTGCAGGCCCTTTACCCTGCGCCATACTGGTGAAAACAACTCATACTTACCATACCAAACCGCATCCACCAGGCACTCAACATTGACAGGAGGACAGTTCAATTGAATGCGGAGATTCAACTCCAGATGTATACAGTATCTTTTTTTTTCTTCAATCATTACAACTGTATGTGTTTTTTATGGTTTGCTTATTTTACTCCTCAAGATATTTTGATTGTATTTGCTATCTTTCTAAATCCCGGTACACCAGAATATAAAAATAACTTGGGTCTCTCTGGGGGCAGACAGACAATTGCATAATTAAGAGACTGCCCTGTACTAGTCTAGTACCACTCATCACCATGCATGCATTTCCGTTTCTTCCCATAACAGATTTATGATGGTCAATCGCCAAGATGAGTGTTGTCCATGTGTAGTGTTTTTGTTTGCTGAACCATTCCCTCAAATCCCCCTTCCCAACCATTCATCAAACACTAACACTCTTCCCCCCAGGCTGGGTGATTTATTGAGGTGTGCCTTAACAATTTACACCATTAATTGATCACACACCTGGTAGGGCGAATGTGGTGAAAGGAACACAAACGTTAATGTTAATGTTAATGGTCATTTATAGAGCGCACTTACACCGGGCGGCTTCATGGCGCTAACAGACTCAATATGCTAACCAGAAGGTGTTTAATTGTATGCTTGCAGTAACAGCCACGTCTTAAGAGACTTCCTAAATTGCAGAATGTCAGTGCTGGACCGTGTTTCCAATGGAAGAGAGTTCCAAAGTTTAGTAGCAAGGACCGCAAATCTGCAACCTCCTTGACGTACTCACTTAAAATTGGAGTGGTGAGGAGTGAGAGGTGGGCAGATCGAAGATTACGTGAAGGAATATGCCTAAGTATCAGGCTGTTAATAAATGCAGGGCTATTGTCATGCAAGGCTTTAAAAACAAGACAGCCCTTTTTAAAAGCACAGCGCTGGAAAATGGGGAGCCAATGTAATTTCCTTAACAAGGGCGTAATTGGTTGCCATCTCGGCTATCGAAAGTCCAATCGGGCTGCATGGTTTTGAGCCAGCTGCAGCCGTTTAAACAGGTAGAGTGGCATTCCCAGATACACAGAGTTGGCATAATCCAGGTGTGACAGAACGGTGGCAATTATAATCTGGATCAGTGCATCATGAGTGAAGAGACGGTGTATCTTCCTAATCTTACGCAGCTGGAAGAAACACTTAGAAATCAATGTGCCAACCTGAGATTTCAGCATAAGTTCATTGTTGAGGGAGACTCCCAATGTTTTGGCCGAGAGGGAAGGGGAAGGAGAGGGACCCAGCTCTGGTGGCCAATAGTGCGGACCCAGAACTTATAGCTGTCCCCGGTCAGAACAAGCTCTGTCTTTCCCGGGTTTAATTTATTTAATTTAAGATGGTTATGGTCCATCCACTGTTGTATATATAACATCGTTGTCTGAAAATCCACAACAGAGCTGTGAGAGCCGTCAATCTTGAAAACCAACTGTAAGTCGTCCGCATAGTTGAAAACTGTCACCTTTCTTTCCTTCAAAGATTGAATTAGAGGGGAGATGTAGCTATTAAACAAGTGGGGGTAGAGTGCCGAGCCCTGTAGGACTCCACAGCTGATTTTAAGTGGGGGAACCAGGAAGTGCCCTTGACGGACAGCCTGAGACCGATCAGCCAGAAATGAGGTAAGCCAGCAAGCCGCTGCACCTTGGATGCCAGCAAGTTTGACACGGTCGGCCAGAATAACATGGTCAACCGTGTCAAAAGCGGCAGATAGATACAATAATACAAGTGCCTGAGGAGAACCCTTATCAGCATGGTTCCGGAGAGTATCCAGGACTGCCAGGATGACAGTTTCGGTGTAATGGTCTGGCCGAAACCCTGCCTGCTAAGGATTAGGACATTTAGACTCCTCCAGAAAATTAGACTACATGGGCCTCCAATATCTTTGCCTCAAACAGGAGCAGGGAAATCGGACGCTAGTTGGATGGAAGGGTGGGATCAGCTCCTGTTTGTTTTAAAAGAGGTACCACTGTGGCTTTCTTAAAAGCCATAGGGACTTGGCCAGATGAAAGAGACTCATTCAGAAGAGTGAGTACAGGACCTGGAAAAGTGTAAGGCAGTATTTGAGTATGTGGGGTGGGCAGCAGTCAGAGGGGGCGCCTGATTTAACCTTCACTAAAAGTTTATGAAAGGTTTCAGTGTTAATACTAGGAAAATGACTTAAAGTACTGTTATTTTGGGACAGAGCAGAGGAACTCGGAGTGAATCGATGCTTGGGAATATTAGCCTTGATAGCAATGATGTTATCAATGAAATAGTCATTGAGGGAGTTACACAGTGCTTGAAAAGGCAAATCCTTCAATAGAATTCTCTCTGGGTTAGATAGTTCATTCACTATATTAAATATTTCTTTAGAATTCTTATTGAGAGTAAATATCCAGCTGATGTTTAACAATGGAATGGGTATTAGGATAATAAACAGTTAAGGGCGTAGCCCCTGGTTTAACCTGATTCTGTAGGATGCACTTAGGGGCTATGGAAGTCTGAATTTCAGGAAAGATGGTCTGTTTTATAAGGATTTCATGTTCAGAGAGAAGAGACAGAATATTACCGGCGGGGCACAAATGGATAGAATGCATACTTTTTAACATTTCCGAGGAATACGTGGAAAAATGGGCATAATAGCTGGCCCCTGGGCACAGCCGGGCGCTGCTGGGCACAGACGGCTTGCCTTTGGCGCGCCCGCGGGACGTGTTGCATTTAGCAGGGTGAGGAGGAACTTATTCTTAAGCTCATATAGCCCACATTGGCAGTATATAATATATTATCCACCCCAGTACAGTGTATGATATGGTTTTCAGAGGAACATCTCATTCCCAGCATCATTATTTAGGCACTGTATTAATTTGCATCTAAGGTTAAGCTTGTCCACTTCGTACAGTTCATAGTAGCTCAACATTGCTCTGATTAATTAAATTTTTCATTGCTTATTATACTCTCTTCTTTTGTCTGAGACTGAGTTTGTTCTAGTATTAACGTCTCTGGTGACTGTCATCAAGCTTGCATATAATAACTGCATTAACCTAGTATTTTTAATTTCAATTTGTTATCTTCCCTTTTGATGAATAGCCCCACTCTCTGAGTCTTTATCCTACAGTTCTAGTTCGCCTAGGAGGGAGTGGGACCTCGCTTCAGTTCTGATGAGTTTGCCTTCATTATCAAAGGAAACGCTAGCAATGCATGCTGCTACTACTACCACCACCATGATGGCACTTTGGGAAACCATGGAGCCCTTGCTTCATCTAATCAGGTCAGAGAAGTGAACTGTGGTTGACTGATCATTGTTGAACGACAATCATTCTATACAATGGTAATTCACCACCCACCCCCTCCCTCAAGTTAATAATAATATATAGCAGAGTACACCGCAGAGACTAGAAGGAGAGAGTAGTAGGACAAGGTAGGGTACCGCATCCCTATTTTGTTTACACTATCAGCAGATTTTTGTAACTGACTGCGGCAAAAGCAGAAGGCCGAAGTAACACAATCTATAACCCCACCAATTTGTTGTAAATCATTCATAACCATAAAATGTAAAAGTATGAACAGTTTATTCCCTGAACAAATTTAAACCAAACCCACAACTGGCCCATCCCTTTGCCTAACCCCAACCAATTTCCAAGTACCGTCCAGGAAATATCCATAAGGCATCCTTTCACACCTACACTTTCACCCTCCCAGGCAAGCTTCCTACCTGTATACCTTTCATCCATCCTTCAACCACCCATGCATCCCAGCTATCAGCCACCTATAGTAATATTTAAGCATCTAGCGCTTTCATCCAAACGTCCTTCTCTTTAAGTCATACACATTACATTTCATCCATCCTTTCCCCTTTCATACTTCCCTTTTCCATCAACCCATAGTTAAAGGTCTTGCTCATGGAACGTTATCTGCTGAGTTGAAGATAGGAGCATCCATTAGTTACTCAGCTCAACTTCAACTCCTGCTGTGTTCACCTGTTGTTCACAAGTCAACAAGACTACACCTTTACAGTGAGCTTATAATTAATTGTCAATAAGCAAGCAATATGATGTACCACTGCCCGTCACTGCCGCCGGCTCACCCCCTTCTGCCGCCGCATCTGCAGACTGGCTGGCGCTGTCACTGCTGGCCCCGGCATTGGTGGTCGGTAAAAAAAATTACACTTTTCTTAGATGCCAGATATGCCTCTCCCTATTAATTGTTTTATAT
This sequence comes from Lissotriton helveticus, assembly GCF_964261635.1. Classification (NCBI taxonomy): domain Eukaryota; kingdom Metazoa; phylum Chordata; class Amphibia; order Caudata; family Salamandridae; genus Lissotriton; species Lissotriton helveticus. Next base: position 1,805,813,679 of record NC_136059.1, read on the forward strand.
CTTCTATCCAAAAAATCAGGTTGAGCATTTGTTTGTGGGCACTTAAACAAAAAGCCTGAAGTGAAGTCAAGATAAGAGACAAGCTGTTAAGGAGTGGTTGGAGCTATTGATTGATGAATTGGATGTTTTGAGAAAAAAAAAACATATGGCCTTGGTTGGCAAATGCAATGGGGCCATCTTCCTCGTACTTCCTCCCAGACATTGTGCACAGTCATCAGTTCACCAAAGCTGCTAATAATACTAGGCCTGGCTAATAAGAAGACACAACTTCACAGACTGACAGAGGCTGGGCTGGCGCATCCCCCTTTTTCTGGAAGATGGACTCTTGAGCTGCCTAAGTTGGTGAATGGACCCTCCTGTTATTTATAGTTTTGTGGCATCTTTTAGTTGCGAGATTCCCTAGCTCTGGCCATTTAAATTGAAGTACAGCTGCTTTTAGTAATGGCACAGTTTGTGGAGCATACTGAATCCTGTGTCAGGTATTCTGTGGCAAGAGGAAGCCCACAGTAACACCAGGAGGAAGACTAGATGGAATCTGTTTGTTGCTTTTGGCCCTCCGCCCCACTTTCATTCACCAGACGTTATTGTGGACGATAAGGAGGCCAAAGGATTATTGGGGGGGGGGTCTCCCAGTGTGTGGATTGATTTATATGGTTAGGCACCTGTGTGTTTCTTGTCATTAACTGTCATAACGACATTACCATCCCTTGCAGCTGGGGGTATGGTTAAAAACTTGAGGAGAGGGCCGGGAGTGGGAACGGTTGCCTAATGGCAAGGAATTGTTTTACTGGAATTCGTTGTTACATTCTCTCGGCCTGTGATCTTAGAACTTTATGTCAAATCCAGTATAACCCTTACCTTTGCAGAACTATAAAAGTCAAAAGCTTATTATATCGGTGTATTTTCTTCCCACTCCTTGATTGGCAACATTACTACAGCTGATTGAATCATGAGCAAACAGAAAACTACACCTGCTCCAAAACTTACTGGTACCATACTGATGGCTTCCTTCAAAATGCTGTGGGGGCACTTTCTAAGGACATGGAGCAAGCAGAACGTAGACTCTCACTAGCCCCTACTGCTAACACTGCCCTACCTCTAATAGCCCATGTAGATCCTAATATTTTGACCCTGATGGTATTGACAGTGAAAAGAAGTCTTGAGTACCTATCTCGCCCATTTTGATAATTATGAATAATGATGAAACCCGGGCCAAAGAAGAAAAAAATTTGACTGTTTAACACAATTTTGGTGGAGAACAAATCCCCTCAAGTAATAGGGGCAAACGTAAGAGAATTGAGGGAGAGGCTTAGCACAGAAAAAAAGGGCGCCTCACCTGTGACTAAACGAACAAGGCAGGATCCTGTAATAGGAAACAAGACTAAAAGGAGTATGGATAAGGGCAGAGGGTCCACAAAAGAGGGAGTAGACGTCCCCCTTTGTAAAGTCATTGAATTATTATTAGAAGCATTGGCCCCCCTTCGGGAGCGTCTAGATTGTATTGAAGAACAGCTTGCCTTTCATGGTATGGGAGCTAATGAAGGTACCAGCTCATGTTACCTAAAGGGATAAGGTTAATGAAATAAATAGCATAGTTGCTCCAACCAATGCTGAAAAGGCCCATAGAGCTATTACATCCCTTACCACCATGGAAGAAGCCCCAAGGGAATATCATCCTGCAGATCACTCCACAAAATCTCCAGATCGTCCTCCTTGGGAAATAGTACCATCTAGGAACAATGAAAATGGGGGGCAAGGGGCCACAAACTCCTTTAAACAAAATCTTCCAACTGGGGTCAGCCGCCATCATTTGGATCCAAATTAAAAAAAATTAGTAAACACATCATTTGGCGGGAGGGATAAGGACATACTTAATTTGCCACCATATTGCACCCCTATACCCTGGTACCAACTGGAGTTGCCCATCTTTCCGTTGGCTGCCAAGAAAATTGCCAAAGCCGTATTAACAAATAAGCCTACTGGTGTAGTAGTAAAATATCTCCACTGGCAAATCTGTTAGACAATATTATTATGGCTAGGCTGGTGAGTTGGCTAGACCACATTGCTAAATCTGTTGAGAGTGATTGTGTGGTTCTCAATTTTAGGGACCCCTGGTACGTGCATTTCCTCCTGACGCGCCTCAAGGATATACTTGGGGAGAATGATCGCATAAGGGCCTATCCGTTGGGTTTTTTCTATCCACCTCATAGGAGTAGTTGTTTGAGCCCAGGGTTCCCCGCAGTAGATGTAAGAACTCTTTCTCGTTCACAGCCAATGTTGTTTACTCACCCGAAATGCTTTGAAACTCTCTCAGGCCTCAATAATAATGACTGAATGAAGGTTTATCTTAAAGATGAAACAGAGGTGGGAGTTGAGGAACAGGTGTGTAACACCAGAAGGAAGGCCCTGGATGATGTTAACCCTGCAACAGAAGGGTCCGCATCTTCAGCACCTTTAGCACCCACTACATTTTATGCTCCCACTAATACACTCAGGGGAGCACCAAGTCAGGGAAACGTTACCCCTTCTATTAATATCATCTCTTGTAACATTGCAGGCATTCGCTCCAAAACAATTAATGAGGACTGGCTAGGATTCATTAGAGGCTTTGACATCATTTAACATCATTTGCCTTCAAGAAACCAGGTCCAGAGCTGATATTGCAATAGATGGGTATTGTTCGTTCTTTCAGTGTTCCTGCTTTGCCCTCGGCTGCAGGAAGGGCAAAGGGAGGGATTGTGGTACTCATAGCAGTAATATATAGATCCATACAGGTAAAATGTTTACGTTCGTCACTTTGGTAACAATTAATCATGATCTCCAATTTAATTAAGGTAAAAGTCCTACTGGTAAATTGGTACCATAATAGTTTTGACCAAAATAACTGCCAGGTGATTGAATCCTTACTAAATGTGATTACACAAGTCACTGAGAAGTGGCAACCAATATGCATCCTTTGGGTGGTGGATTTTAATTGTACAATTTGCAAATATAGCTCCCATTGCGTGTGTGGGCTGTTAGATACTGAGGGTCAACTCTAGCCCATTTTGTTTATTCGCACCAGGGTGAAGCCTTAAATTCTATTCTTATAGGGAACAATTTGGATTTTATGAACAGCATAGTAATTGATTCTTCACCACAGTGTCCCACTTATACTGGCTGTGGCAGGTCCAGGTTTCTTGATTTCACATTGATATTTAGGAATTTTATTTCATTTGTTAATGATTGTAGGGTGGTTCCCAATTGTGCGAGTGACCATAACATCCTCATCGCCTCCCTTAAGGTACAGATGCAGGCTAGAGAGGGTGATGAATGTCCGATTTACTATCATGCAAACAAGGGCATCAGAATATATTTCGGTAAGATTAATCCACAAAAGTTTGAGGAAGATACCATGAGAGGAAATTACCACTCAATAATGGGATGTCTGCGGTTTGACTCTTCCCCAGGGGATGTTGTCAGAATGTTTGGCTCAATGTGCAATGATGTAGCTAAATGACTGACCGGGATAGCACAGCATAGGGAACCTCAGAAGGCCCGATGGTTCCACCAGTAAAGTGGGTGTGAAGTTCCTGAGAGGGGAGAAGAGGGGAGTGCACAGTCCTCTTATGGAATGCCTCACACACCCCGAAGGATGTCATGCTTCACCATTGGGCTGTGCTCCTCGTTGGGCTGGCGCTGCACTGCCCGACGGGCACCCGCGAACGGGCTCTTTGCCGAAGATCTTTTAAGAGACAGCCGTTGGGTACGTAAGGGTATGTGATCAAGGTAGTGAATTGAGAGTTCAAAGTGGGTTAAAATAGGTTTAGTACTGCGTAGTATGGAACACATTTTATTATGGGGGTGTACTAACCTAAATAAAACAAGTGAGCCCTGTCTGGAGACGATGATCCTACAGGGTCTAGATAGTGTAAGTGGTCGACATGATTCTCGCCTTCTGCCTCTAACGGGTCAATCTACAATTCTTCAGGACCGGTGTGTTATTAAAAAAAGGAAGGAGTAAAGTTTTCCTAACTCTGACACTACTGCAAAGCCGGTGCTGAGTATAATCTTGTCACCAGCGTTGCTCTTGGTGTTCCAGGGCTGAAGGCCTGTATTGGTGAGACCTGATAGGGTAATAAACAAAACTATTATAATAATAACAATAATGATAATAGTCGGATTTGTAATGCGCATGGCTGTCCCAACGCCACCAAAGACATTGAGAGTGAGCATGGAGGGAAAAAGTTAGACCGGGAAGAGCGAGGTTTTATGGCTTTACGAAATGCAAAGTGATTCTGGATCCCTCTGATGGAAACAGGGAGCGAATACCAGAGTTTTCCCGCAAGACGGCGGAAAGAGCGACCTCCGGCTCTAGTGCTTGAGAATCGAGGAATACAAACTAGGGCTTGGTCGGCAGACCTTAAAGTGCGCTGCGTCGCATAGAACTCTTGCAAATTAGCTAGCCCCACAGGAGCTTGTTTAATCCGAATCCTGTGAGACACACAAAGTGTTTTAAACTGGATTTGTTTTTTGACTGGCAACCAATGTAATATAGCAAGAACATGAGAAACAGAGCAACATTTCGGAAGTGCCACAAGAATGCGTGCTGCTGCAATCTGTATTCTCTGCGGGCGCCTAATACTGGATTTATTAGCACCAAGATAGAGTGAATTACCATAGTCCAGTCTAGATAAAATTGTCGCCTGGACAATGGTTTGACTCACTTTGGGAAGGAAAAAACCCAGGAGAGGTTTTAAACCTCGCAGGAGCCCAAAGCAGATCCCTGCCACATCTTTCGATTGAGTGTTGAAGGTAAGACCACTGTTGATCCACACACCAAGGTTCTTTACTGCCTCTTTGGGTGAAGGAGACGGTTTGAGACGATCCAGCCAACACTGCTCGGACTATATTTCCCGGTCCTTCTCGAACAGCAAAACCTCTGACTTACTGGCATTCAACTGCAAGCAGTTTGCGGCAATCCAATCCACAACCTCTAGCAGGTCCTCCTTAAACTTTTCCAGGTTATGACTACATTTCTTAGAGAAGGCAATCACCAGTTGGGTGTCGTCAGCATACAACACCAGTGACATCCCTCTTCTTTTAGCCACCAACGCAAGAGGTTGAACACAAATGTTAAAAAGTAAGGGGCTCGGTATTGAGCCCTGAGGCACCCCCTATTGCAGGGCAAACTCCTGCGAATAAAACCTAGAAAGATCTCCCCTCCAAGAAGGAACAAAACCAAGCCAAAGTCGAACCCCTGATTCCAATTTCCTGTAAGTGCTTTAAAAGTATCACGTGGGAGACAGTGTTGAAGGCGGCACTTAGGTCCAGAAGAACTAAGGCAGCGGAATCACCAACATCAAGACTCCCCCGGATTTCTTCCATCACTGCCAGCAGAGCAGACTCTGTACTGTGGCGAGCTCAGAAACCATTCTGCAAAGGATCCAAGATGGCATTATGCTCAATAAACTCAGTGAGAGTTATGTTCACATGAGATTCGACCAACTTAGCCAAGAAAGGCAGCTGGGAAATAGGGCGGTAATTGCCCGGCTTAGAAGGATCCAGAGACGGTTTCTTTAGAAGAGACATGACTTAGCATGCTTCCACGTCACTGGTACAGATGCTGTAGACAGGGAGAGGTTGACCAGATCTTTGCTCACCAGTGAAATCAAAGCATGAAACTGACGGAAGTGGGCGGGTGTCAAAGGGTTGGCCGGCGAGCCTGATTGGATTTTCAAACAGATCAAAACCAGTGGAGGACAGTAGGGGAAAAGATGACAAATTATTGCCTACTGAGGGTCCAATATCCCCTGGCCCAACCACAACGTCAGAGAAGGCTGTGATCGGAGGAAGGCTTTTATATATCTTCTCTACCTTGTTCACAAAATAACTGGCCAGGCCATTACACTGACGATTCGATGATTTCAGAGAGTCCCCTGTTGCGCCCGCACTCTTCATACCCTTAAGCAAGGAGAATATTGTCTTAGAGGGGTTGGTGCTTACCCAAATTTGTTCGGCAATAAACTCCGCTCGTGCTCTCCGGATTAATTTATGATAGTGCCTAATAGTCGCTCAGTATTTGCTTTTTTCTCCCAGATAATATGAGCGTCTCCAAGCACGCAGTTCCCCTACTTCCAGAGTAGAATCTGGATAGCAGCATAGTCATCAAGTGCAGTGCTACCATGCGTAACTTGTTGCCTCCAGTGGCAAATCGTGGAAGTGAAAGTGAACTTTAGTTATTAAAAATAAACTAAATATGACTCAATACACATCACAGAGTACTGTATTGCGGAATAGTGTAACCCATTGTGGAAGTGTGATCATCTGAGTTGGTGTGTTCTTGTCATGGGGACATGATTAGTGTCCTAAGGTAAGTGAAGGAGGTACTGTTCACCCAGAGCTGATGATATCATTAGTTTTGACGTGGGGAACCAAGCGCAGCATGATTAATCGTGCGACTGTTTTCGGAGTGCAGTTAAGCATAGTAAAATGAGGGTGCATCAAGATAGATTAATGTCGTGCCAGTAGCTTGATCAGGGTGGTACATTTCCTTGATGTGAAACACATCCAAGGTGGTAGCGTGGTACACATCGCATAACACAAATGCTTGACATTACACAAACCCGACTCAGTAACTGCACACCCACTTTACATACTGACCTTTCAGAAGCATAGTGCAGGACCTATAAAAAAAGCCCCCGGTTACTCCCTTTTGTTTAACTCAACTCCAAATGCACCAGAGCCCATAAAGAATTAAAAAGGGCGCGCCACACTACTCCGCGCAATAGTGATTTGATTAAAGCCGCAAGGGACCCGTACAATCTCATGATTGAGAAAAGGAAAGCTGAGATGAGAAGCTCTGCATGGAAAGATCTAGAGAGAGCAGGAGCCTTAAAGGACATAAACAAATTTGAGAAGTCCTTAACCGCCCGTTTTTTACTGAAGAAGTAAGGCTGATGGACTTTCTTATTTTGGCAGATGCTTGGGTAGCTCATTTTTCTGGTATTTTTCACCCACAAGGCAAGAAGGTAGAATTTTTTTCAAGGGATAAGTCCGAAGATTTATCTGCAGCCACCCAACTTAGTCTATCTATCACAGTATCTGAGGTGGAGGATGCAATAGCACAGGGAATCTGTTCAAAAGTGCCAGACCCAGGTGGGGTGCCCCTCGATCTTTTCAAAGGCAATCCTAAATTGTGGGCACTACTGTTGAATGTTTTTAAGTCAGCTATCATTGGTACCATGCCTGCATCCTGGAAAGAGGCTCTAGTGGTCCCTATTTTCTAAAAGGGCAATAGAAGTGACCTGAGATGCTACAGGCCAATTTCACTTATTGACGTCACAGTTAAGGTGTTGGGCAGGGTCCTCCTTGCCCATTTGGAGACCAGGGCATATAATGTAGGGGTCTTGTCTAAAACACAATATGGTTTTAGGAGGGGATTAGGCACTACAGAGCAATGCCTTAATCTCTCCCTAATTATAAAAAAATGTGTGAAGGCCAGGAAGGGCCCAATCCACTTGGCCTTCATGGATTTGTCAAGGGCTTTTGATACGGTTAATGTGGTAAATAAATAAATAATACCTCTATTTTTGAATGGATAAATGAATAACAGATAGCTCAATAAATAAGAGTCAAGATTCGAGGTAGTAGGAGTTTGCAGGTTTAATACAGCATAAAGGACAGGAACAGGACAACCTGCACAGGAATAGGATGACAGGGCCCGGCAGCTGCCGGGGCTGGATATGGGATGAGCGCGCTAACTTTAATAACAATGTACAAGCATATATACTAAAACAGTTGCATTACAATGAATACAGTAGGCGGAGCAGTGGGTGTGGTCAATAGCAGTCGCGAAAGATAAGGGTGAAAGTAGGTGTAACAGGAGGCGTATACATGGACATGTGATGTAAACGTAACAGAATATGTCATAAATGGGGCGGAAACATGGAGGGGGCTACCTAAGGAGCCGGGACCTCTAACCTAAATGGTGCGCGCAAACTGACAATGACGTATCACTAGGAGAAGCTGGGGGCTATGAACTCTGCGCTAGGAGTAGAGACTGGAGTCTGGAGAGTCAGGGCGACATGTACCTAAACCCTATCTAGTATCTAATGTTTAGAGGACATGTTGATATAAACTAAGAGTCAGGAGGGGAGAGGCTAACAGACTCTAAGACTGGAGCATGCATTATTCTACATGTAGTGCGTGATGAAGAATATTAAATGACCATTAATACAGTATTTCTCTTACATGGAGACGTAAAGGCTAGACAATGACGGAAACTATTGATGCGATTCAGTAGCTTAGGAATGCAGAGAAGGAGGGCTGGACTGATAACTAGAATCATAACATACTCTTGGCAGACTCAGAGGCAGAGCCAAGCCGAGCCGGGCACTGCGAGGCAGGAAGTAAGTGAAGGGTCGAGGATACAGGTGGGGGCTGTATCGCTCCTCAGCGAGGGTTCAGGAGACAGGAGCTGAATCTGGTGTCCGGGCCCTTTTGAGGCCTAGAAACGGGGACTTTACAATGAAATAACGTGCACACTGAGAAACGTGGCAACGTAGCTTTACATAGGCCTAATATTCGTAGCTTTCACGAGAACTGGGAACTGGCATACTAGAGATGGACACAACTGTAATTGCGTCTTTTAATCGAACATGGGGAATACATATGCATATTAATCATGCACACATAACATAAGATGGAGGACACGTAGGGACACAGAACATGGCAAAATTTACTTTTCCACATTAATCAGGACAAATTGTGGGCCATGATGAAAGGTATGGCCATAGAAAATGCACTGGTATCCCTTCTCAGAGGTTGCACTTTAACACCACAGTCACCATAAGATACTGCACCCAAGGGGAAAAAAACAAGTTGATCGCATGAACAGAGGGTGTTCGTCAAGGGTGTATCCTAGCCCCCTTTTTGTTTTTAATGTATACTAATGGCTTGGAGGACATTGTATTAATCAGGGATCTAGCTCTCCCTAAAATTGGCAGAAAATAAGTTCCGTTATTAGCTTACGCAGATGACACACTGCTAATGGCAACAACCACTAATAGCCTTCAGAAATCCCTTGACAATTTTTTAGATTTTATGTCTTCGCTCGACCTAAAAGTTAACTTTACTAATTCAGTCTACAAGAACCAGGAACTTTGTCGTACGGGGTAAGAAACTAGAAAACGTAGACAATTTCATGTATTTGGGAATTTATATAACAATCAGTTGAATAGGGATCCACTTCTTGCAGCAAAAGCCTATCTTACAAACAGGCCCATGGATGGGCTATTTCACAAATTAGGCCACAGGCAAGTGAGGGAATTAATTACTGTATACAAAGCAAAATGTCTTTCGATTACAACATATGGGGCAGGGGTGTGGGGACACCACTCACGCCGCCAGCTACAAACACTGGAAAATAAATATACCAAAAGTTTATTGATGACCCCAAATAGTGCTTCCAACCGCCTATGCCATCAGGAACTGGGTCTAGAGTTTGAAGAGGATCGTACATCAAGTGCTCCCTTCTTTCTATGGGCAAAAATGTGGCTCTCAGAAGAGTTAACGTTCTCTTGTGAAGTAATCACAGATTGCCAAATTTTGGCTTCTGCCCAAAGAATTTCATGGCTTCACTTACTGAAGGACACTTACCATGAGATAGGATTTGGGCATTATTATGATAACCCGGGGAAATTTTCCACTAAAATGCTAAAGCCATTATTAATGAGGCACTCTCTTCTAGGGCCAATTCACGCCATTTTGCACAAGATAACTTGGGTCCACTACAGTTGTCCTTGCCTTGCTGGATTTCATTTAGCTTTTACTATCGATTTGCCAACTAGATTTTATTTAACCACATTTCGTTTACTCACTGTGCACTTTTTACTGCCATTTCTATGCCAAAGTGGGTGGGCTAAAAAGCTCGTACTTTGTCAGTGTGACAATTTAACAAGCCAGGGCACTATGCACTTTATCTTGTTTTGCAATTTATAAGAAACGGCGAGGAGACAATTGTTTGTTCCCATTATTAAGGAAAATTCACCCCTGCACATATGTGGATGGTTTTAATATTTTGCAACCACTAGCTGCCACTGACTTTTGTATTATGGTAGCCAATTACATAAAAGCTTCTTTGGCTATCAGAAAACGCAACAAAGGAATTACCTCTACATAATGAATGGTTCTTATAGTATGCTGTTTTAAATTGTCTATTATAGACCAAGAACTTTTATGAATTTGTATGATCCATACACCAATACGCTGTTTTATTCTAATTATTGTATGTAAAGATTTTAAAGTTTCCTGGTATTTTATGAAGTACTCTTCTTTTAAATTATCGTTTGCAATTATTGGATAAATTATGAAGATCTGTGACCAATGGTTTCTCTGAGTCTTAGGGTACCACCACTAGGCAATCCACAAAAGGGTAGAGGAAAAGCTGACTGAAAAAGCAGCAGAAAGGAAGCTACAGACAGACTAGTAGAGACAGTTTGACGTAAAGTAGAGAAACTTGAAATATAGAAAATAAGTAAATAGGATAATGCAGGGATAACAAGAATTTAGAAACTGATAGATCGAAGAGGATTTGGAAAAATAATATAAAATGGGTAGAGGCCACATTATTCAAAAAAGAGCAGAAAAATTAGGGTAATAAATATACTAAGGCTAATACCAGGAGGACTTACTACAGTCAACAGAGCCATCGGCCGAGGAACCCTGGGAGGCACCTCCAGCTCCTGGACCCTCACCCGCCTCAGCCCTTTTCTTTCCCCTGGATGCTGATGTAAAAATTAAAGACAAAAAAAGATTAGTGGTAATAAATAATTTCTCCCGAAAATATATTTTGTGAAGAAAAGACAATCACAATAACATTGAACTTTTCTAAATCAGATCAACTAGTAGTAGTATATCGGAACCGTCCTATCCTATTCCAAATTTCTGAAACCTACCTACCTAGCCCACTCCTATCGAAATTTAGTAAACTGCATTTTGGAATTACTAATAATAAATTGCAACAAATTATGTTTGCTTTTTCTCAAATCTCATTCGCAATCTCTCAGTCTCAAGCCAACCCCCTTTGAAGGGCCAATGCACTGATCACTAAGTACCTTAATTATCATAATGATTACAACGATGTCGAGCGGATGCCATTGCAGTTCTGGAACCGCCGGACCATAGGTCGGTGCCGTGGTCACGACGACTGCACTAGTCTATTACGAATTTAAGCAATCCTCCATAGACCATAGGGCGGTCACACACCTCCATTTGTCAGTGGAAGCTTGTGTGGCAGGCGAAAAAGGCCCGTAGCACAAGTTTCCATTGAAAAATGGATGTTGTTGTTCACAAACATCCCTGCACCATTCGTGCGGCATGCACCATGCGTTTGCAAAATTACAAATTACTAATTACGGAACGTCTTAGATAATCATCACTAATCACATCAGCCCAAGTGAGCGGCAACAAGTACGATTCGATAACTAGGTTATGTGGGTAGCGCCAAGTAAGCTAAGCCCCTGTCTAGAATAACAGACTATTACATAATATTTGAAAACTTAACTGACCTCCATGTGAGCACCATGCTTGCTATTATTTGGGGAACAAAATATTAGCTATAGCATTGAGCACACAAGTAATAATACAAATTTAAAAATGCGCACCTAGAACAGCAACCTCAACTCCTAGCAGGCCCAACCGGTCCTGCCCGCAGTCCAGAATGTCGAACAAAGGGTGCGCCAACTGCTGATGGGTGCGCAGGACCCCAGCACAGCAGTAAACTGCCTGGGGCATCCTTGCCCAGCGCTGCTGACATTCCCGCATCTCCTACCCAGACCCAGGCCTGCCGCCTGCTGCCAGGGTGGAGGGGAGGTGGCGCTGGATATAAAAAAACGGACTCAAGGTAAGATAAATATGCCTACAAGGGATTCAGTTATAGAAAATCTTATGGATTCGAAGAACTATGTCGAAAAAAGGCCTGATTTGTGACTTAAAGCAAACAAATTAGCAAAATCTCTAATGATCATTCAGAGTGTGTGTATCAACAGAAGAAAAAGGAAAAACTGATGTATACAAATTTATGTTGAAAGGTCCGTTGATAAATAAGGGTACAACATGCAAATCACATACAAAAGTGGCTGAGATAGCATTTTCTATACATCAACTAAGTTCTAATAAATGCTTTTGTTCTAACTCATCTCAAATGTTTTCCAATGAAGAGAACATCATTGAATAAACAATGAGCATTTCCAAAACGTTTTTCTGTAGGCATGTTTATCTTATCTTGATCCATATTTACCCATGCCTCCAAGGGTTTATTGGGTTGCCCAATCTTTTGTTAATAGGATATAAAAAACCAGCGCTGCCAACTCCACCTCGGAAAACAGGGCACAGAGCTGCACCCATGCCTGGTGCCGCCGCCTGCAAGAAACTACCATAAACAGAGTAAGAAACAAGATGGCCACACCCATGTGTGCCCGCCGGTGCAGTTTGCACGATATTTCCACCCGAACATGCAATCTGTGTTGACCTATGGCGGAAATGTCACACGAACGGGCGGAACAAGCAACTCCACCTGCTCACGAAACTCCGCGTAGTGCAGCAGAGGTTTTTTTATGTAATTTGAGATGTCATCAGTGATGTTACTGACCATGTCATGAGTGATGGAATATGTGAGGTCATAAGCAGTGCATTGCGGGGGCGCAAGTTATAGTTAACTCAGGTAACTATCGCAGCTGAATTTCACTTGGTTTGTACGAGTGAAATGTCAGCCTAAGTATAACGTCCCTGTAACTTTTGTTTTTTTAGTAATTTTCTAAGATTTTTTAAATTCTATTTGCTAATTATAATGTCCCTCTAACCTTTGCTTATTTTAGTTCATTTGTAAGGTTTTTTAAATTCTATTTGCTTAATATAACGTCCCTGTAACCTTTGTTTTTTTTAGTGAATTTCTAAGGTTTTTTAACTAGCAGTCACATTTGCAGAGTGGTGGAGAAAGGGGGCTATGCCTCCAATCAGCTCTCATGAATTCCAATTCATAATGCTTACAGGAGGTATCAGAAGGGCTTCTTTGCCTTCACACTCCCTCAGGAGTAAAGTGGACTTCACTCACAACCAGTAGTTCTCCCAGAAGGTGCAGAGTAGAGTGGTGGATAAAGAAAAGGTGTGGCCTCCAAAGACTTCCTAGCAATCCCACTGTGTGGGACTTACTGGAGGTAACATGAGGGGCAGTTAGCACCCAAGGATGTACTTGGGGGCCAACTACCCCTCCTATTACCTCCAGTAAGTCCCACACAGCAGGATTGCTGGGTTCTGATAGCAGGCCACGCCCCTTTTCTCCACCACTCTGCAAGCACGCATCCTGGCACACTCTAGGCTGGGGGATGAAGCCCTCTTAGCTGCTGAGGGTCCTTAGGGACGAATTAGCGCACCTGTTACCTCCAGTAAGCCCCACACAGTGGGATTGCAGGGAAGTGGTCGCAGGCCACGTCCCTTTTCTCCACCACTATGCAAACATGACTTCATCCCCCAACCAAAAGCGCAACAAGGGGCATGTTTGCAGAGTAGAGGAGAAAGGGGGCGGGCCTCCTGCAAGTTGTTTTTTGCAATCCTGCAAGTTGCTGGCATCCGGTTGTTTTTTTATTTTAGGCTGTGTGGCCCCCCCTTCCATTGTTCCTTTTGGGCTCTGCGGACCCATTATTTATTTATTTTTTAAATAAAAAGGGAGGAGGCCACGTGGCCCCCATCCCGAGGCAAAGTTTAGCCCCAGGGACCCCATCCCCCGGGGCTTGGCCTTTGTTTATATATTTTTTTGAAAGGGGATGGGGCCCCTGCGGCCACCCTCCCCAGGCTGATTTTGGCCCCGGGGACCCCATCCCCTGGGGCTTGGCCAATTGTTTTATTTCATTTTTTTTTCAAGGGATGGGGTACACGTGACCCTGGGCCAGATTTTGCCCTTGGGACCCCATCCTCCATCCCCCATCCCCCATCCCCCAGGCCCTTCCCTTTATTTTATATTTTATTTTACATTTTGGAAGTGGCCCCCTGTTGAGGATGATTTCTGTCCCGAGGACCCCATCATCCGGGGCCAGGTCTTATCCTTTTTTTTCTTTTTAAATACAATTAGTTTTTGGGGCCTTCACGCCCCTCTACCAGGGCCAATATTGCCCCGGGGACCCCATCTCATGGGGCATAGCTACATCAGTGGGCACTGCGGGGGAAGCCTCAAGGACCCTGCGGTCCCTGCGGTCCCTGCTGGCTCCCCGCCTCCTGTGGGAGCCAGCATTGCTTTTGGGCAGAGGGAGCTGCAAACATGCATCTCCCTCTGCCCAAAAGCAATTTTGCTCTCCTTCATTGAAGCAAGAGCATTTTCCAGGCTCTCACTTCCATGAAGTGTAGCAGTGTTTGCTATGGCTTGGCGGGAGCAGTGCTCCAGCCAAACCATAGCAAACTGCAATGCCCCGGGGTGGGCAACCCGGAATATTGCTGGAACCAGCCCTGGGGGGTGACAATCCTCAGGGCCATGGAGGGCTCACTGAGCAATCAATGGCAGGATCAATTATCCTTCCACAAAAATTCTATGTCTACCATCAAGCTACATCACTGCATTCAAAGGTTGCCCCATTACCCTCAGGCCTTTCATTCAAAATATACATACTAGTGTAACCTCCTTCTCTCCCGCCAAACACTGGATGTCTGCTCGAATAAGAAGAATTGACAGCCAACATCAATTCCAAAATATTTTACAATCATGGCTCTTCCCACCATTATGAGCAAGATATTCAGAGTTTGATCTAGGTGAAAAAAAAACTCATATGTGTTGCTGCGTTTACACTTGCACCCATTGCAATACAAAATGGGCTGCAGTGCATGTTGCGGCATGCTTAGACCATGCCTTTAATCTTCTTAATCAACATTTCCTGCCTAGGGTAATCCACATTCAATATCTTTACAACCATACACTTCAAATAAACTGCTAGGTGCAGATGCAGGTCAGAGTGCTTCATGACTTCTTCAGGGTTATGAGGCACTGTTCAAATGTGATAATACAAGGTAATATTTGATGGAGTAAGGAAATGCCCTACAGCAAACAGGAGTACTATTTTCAAAAGTGGTATTTAAAGCCCTGCTCGCTCGCACAGGCTTTGTAGAAGTTTTGGAACAAGAAAAGTTACTGAGCAACAAGATCAAACAGCAAGATATGTCAAGCTAATACTCATCCAGCTGAGGAGAGGAGAGACCAGATAACGCAAAAGTGTGCAGTGTGCCTGCTTGTTTTCCAGGCTACAGTTTGCATCAGACAAGCAACAGAAGGATAGTTCAAGTTCAGAAACCACTAGTCTGATATGGGTACAGACCAGACCAAAACAGAGAAACAGATAAAAGACTAGCAGAAGGAAGGGGTGCATCCACGTCAACATCTCTACTTACGCACCATCAGCACAACTTTCACTGTATGGAAGTAACCTGCTTTTACAAGAAGGGAAACTGATAAAAGTGCAAGGATGACCTGTTGGGCTAGATGGAGGCACAACAATAGTTCATGTAGTATCATTGTTTTCTGTCCCTCAATTACTGAGTGTGCATCTGGCATGCAAAGTGAGCACCCATAAGTACAAGATAGCACTACAAACAAAAACCACCCAACGATAGAGTGGTTGTCACGGATGTAGGGATCTGAAAGTGGGTGAGAGAGACAATGGGAACAACAGAAAGAACGCACGAAAGAAAGAACTTTAGAATGAAATAATGAAAGAAAAAATATTTGTGCCTGAATGAGAGAGAGAAAATGAGATGGCAAGAAGGAGACATAGTTGGGGAGAGCGAGAGAAAGTGAGTGAAACAGAGAGAGAGAGAAAGAGAGAGAGAGAGAGGGGGGGGGAGACAAATATATTCACCTTCAATCTGGCTGCAAAAGCTGTACAACACTGATGTAACGCTAAACGATCTCTTTCCATGGCTCCTTCCATCTCTTTCCTGACCTGAATCTGGGTCTTGTAAATGTGAGCATTTCTTTAAACCCATGGCTCTTTCTTTCTTCACACATGCACTGCATTTAAAAATATCCCTTTCTGAAGTCTTTCTGCAGGTGTTTTTGATATATTCATTTCTTAGATGTGTCATGCTGATGCAAAGAGAGTCATTCCAAAGGAAATGTTTCAGCAGCACACAGCAGTATCAAGATCTGCAGCAGCAGGAGATGCTAAATAGAAGAATAATTCACTAATCTAAAATCCCTATTTCATCTCTGGTATACGGTAGAACGCCATACGGTTCTCAACAAGTAATGCAGGTGGAAAAATCTAAAATTCACTATAAATATATATCTATATTTACACACACATACACAAGTGTGCGAATAAGAAAGGGTAGGATTTTTTTTTAAATGTTAACAAACATATTAAAACATGAAACTAAATGACTATATGTAAAACATTTGTGTTCATTTATGTTTTATACCTTTCCCCAAACCAGTTTGTGTAGTTTCACTTGCAAACAAACAAGACATTGAAAAAAGTACTGTGTTACTTTGTTAATTTGTCCATTAATCTTGATGCACTCTCAGATATTTTGTTTTATGGATTGAATGAAGCATTTCTTTCTCCATGCTGTTGCCACGCTCTTCTTCTGTAGAAAGTCCTTACCTTTTGTTTTTGTCCTCTCCAATGCACCAATATATGAGACAGGAAGCAGTGTCCAATGCCCTTCCTTTTAACCAGGGATAATTCAGTGTAACTAGTCTTTGGGCCAGGTGTATGACCATTGGCAATAGTGACTCGCAAATTGCACCATATTGTGAGTCGCAATTTGCGAGTCGCAATCGCCAATGTACAACAGTGTCTGAGACACTGTTTGCGATTCCCAATGGGGTCGCAAATTGCATGTCTCATGCATATTAATGAGGCTGTCGCAATTTGCGACCCCATTGGGGATGGCTGGCACTCGCATGGATGGTGGCCTACTGTGGTCAGCAGACCTCCATGTCTGGGACTGCTTCTGAGTAAAGCAATTATGTTTTTTAAATGCAGCCTGTTTTCCATAAAGGAACACCGGATGCATTTAAAAAAAAATGAAACGTTTTTGTTTCATTTTTTAAGTGCAAGCAGTGGTCCCTGGGACCACTGCCTGCGCTGAAAAAATGTTTGCGCACCCATTCACAGAGGTGGAGGATTCCCCTGGAGACCCATTCACGTTTGCAAATGGTTTACCACCCTCATGAAGGGGGTGGTAAACTGCGAGTGTTTTGCGACTGCAATTGCGGTCGCAAAACATTCTGCACAGAGTTCAGACTCGCTATTTAGGAAGGGATACCCTCAGTACGCCCCTTCCTAATAGCGAGTCGCTAACCCTATTTTGTGAGTCACTATTTAATTAGAGGCTTGCAAAATAGGGTTAGTACATGGGCCCCAGGTCAAAAACCCATTTACGCATGCAAAATTCCGTCATACATCTGGTCCCTAGTGTCCTAATCCCATTACTAACCCCCCACATTTAAACAAAGGCAACATGACTCCCCTGAAAAAGAAAGGGTTTTTTAGGTGTATGTTGTTGTGCTGGTATGTCTGAAGGTGGACATGTTGGGAATTGTAGTTTGTGAATTAGGTGATTGTGTTAGCAGCATATTTCATATTGTAGCAACCTGCAATTCTCACAAGCAAAGGGACGCGAGTCATGCAATGCCTCTGAAGGGAAATGAGGAGACAGCCTGGAGCAGACCCACTTTTGGTATAGAACTGTAGTAACAATTTCAGCGTCTTCACTTGTGGGCAAGCAAAATGAAATATGGGCTTGGTGATGTTCGGCCTAAATAGGCATGCTGATGAGCCCAAGAATAGAGTTCCAATTGATGCAGTTGCACTTCAAAAGTGAGGTCACATACATAACAAAGTAAATCATGCACATGGATAGGTGAATGATGACCAATAGTCAACATCATCAGAACAGAAACAAGGCTGCTGACAAATGTGAAAACAAGAAAAGGTGGAATAAGCAACACGTATCAACTGTGGTCCATCTACAACCATCAAAGATGGTTGCCAGAAAGAAATGAAAAGCTTTTGTTTGTGAAGTGACTGTAAGACAAGCCTAGCCAATGTAGCTCCCACGTGCGTTACCAAATGTTGTGTAGCTTGTCAGTGGAACAAATAACAACAGATAGTTACTACATTCTTTATTCTATTCTTTATTCTTTTTGCCCTCTGTTGTACATTTTTCCTCTACTTCCTCACTTCCGGGCAAGTTCAAGAGAAAGGAACTGGTGTATACTGTCTAATTCATTATTCACATTGATATTTACTTAAAGTAGAATTTATGGTTTTATCTTCTCATTTGAGATTAAAGTTATGAAATCAGTTTCACATAACCACATCTTTGATACTTTACTAGAATAGAGTGTAATTACTTTTTAATGTGGTGAAGTAAAGCCTGCATGTGTGCGGATTATTGATTTTGCATCACTGGTATGAGATTCATTTTGAGACATTACATTTTCTAAACAATTTGCATTATTTGTGTCTTATTGCCTTTTGACTTAAATCAAAAGATTGACATGAACTTGTTTCAGACTCTACGCCAAGAGATTCCTTAATCAGAGATGCTTTGTACATACGCTAAATCGGTAACTATGAATGCAGACATCAGAGATTATAGAAGTACCGGTAAAGGGGGAGTATGAGCTAAAAGGAAAAAGTGAAGTGACTTTACACAAAAACAAATCCGTCTACATTAAGCTCTATGGCCAGTGTGGAAAACAATAGGAAAGAATTACAGACCAATGGCTCTTGCTGAGAATGAGCTGAGTGATTTGGGATGAGTTCATTCTTGCACATGTGCTAAGGAACCACTTGTTGGATGTTGTCCATAAAATATCGAGTGAAGGCATAATTAACTTGATGTGACTGTGAGCAGGATTAAGCAAAGGGTAATGGAGATATAATGGTGGCCAGGTGTTGAAACAGAGCTTGAAATGTCCTCTGAGGTTGAGGAACATGCTAGGACATAGAACAAGCCTAAAACCGTGTACAAGAGTTAACAAGAATAGAAAGGCATGCTAATGCTACTGCATTTGAACTTAACGTGACCTTCAGGAGTTCAACCTGCTACTTAATGTTTTAGGCAATTATCCGATTTGTTGAAAATGTGCATTCGCTTAACAAATCACGTTAAAGCCTGCTATTGTATGATACTTACATTTGAGAAAATGCAGTGGAATGTATTTTAAGCATACATTACTGGAAATGGTGTGGACGTATCACACCCCTCCTTATACTTTTTGACCATGACCAATATTTTGCCATTTACCTTTCAGAGGAAAATTAGGAATGCCTTGCTATATGTCATGTTTGAGTTCAGACAAAGAGAGAATACGTAATAATTGTGGAGTGATGGAAGAAAAGCCCTGGTAACATAGAAAGAGAAGCTATGTTTGCAGAGGGAGAGAGATTTGTGAACAGTGGTTCACATGAGAATATTGGTGTCACAGGGGCAGGTACATGTAAGGCTTATCCATTGAGTGGGAAAGAAGTGTACAGACTTACAGAACCTATATGTTTACATTAACTGTTTGAGAAGGATGTGGTAACGCTAGAAAGAAACAAGAGGCAACCAGAATCAGGGATGAAGTCAGTATTGTTCTGTTCTTATATCAAAGGAAACAAGGAAATATGTGATTTTGGATGTGATGATTTGGATGGGTTTGACGGTGGAGAGATACAACTAATGTTTGCATTGCAAAACTAAAATGATACTATACCATGCACTTACCAGGGGCGTAATTAAGATTGAACAGTACATGCTACTGTGGTCTAGTATTAAACAATTGTTAAGAGAAGTGAGAAATGTAGTGTACATGATTGTAAATGTGTAGTACTGTGCTCTGGGTAGAGGATTCATACGAAGTTGAATGCACATGTGAGTTCTTCACTTGTCTGAAGGGTAAAGGGATTTTTGCCATTGGTAGTAGTAGGGATAGTTAGTCCAGGCAGTAATAATCACCATAGGAAGGTATTTATGCGGATGTATGACGGTACAACGCGTACCGTTTCAACGCGTGCCTTTACAACGCGTCTTTAACAACGCAAGTCGTTACAATGACTTGCGTTGTTGGGCGCAGATAGTGAATAGTATAATTAACTATTCTAACACCAGTCCCCGTGGATAGTAGGGAAGGTGTGGGAATAGTAAATATACTATTCTTTATCCTTTAGCGCCCTCCAGCGCAAGTCGTGGTTACGACTTGCGTTGTAAAGGACGAGTCGTAAAAGCACTGCGGGGTAACATCCGCGTTGAAAAGGATGTTCCCCATTTATGTCAGACAGTTCTGGCTGCTTTTCTATGAGCAAATCTGAGTCCCTGTGTCAAAAGAATATTTTTGGGGGTTCACCCATAATTGTATTTCCTTTGCCCTGATGCCAGAGAGGGCAGTCTCGCAATACACTCGATGAAGCCTGCTCCTTTGGAACACTCATAGGTCTCCATTCTTCAAATGGATCTCTTCACTGCATGCTTGAAGTTAACTTTCCCACGTGCTGAAGGCGTGAGTCCAATAAAACTATCATAGAAGTGCATTCTTCTGAATCTAGGGTCATCTCTAGGGAGCCCTTTTATCATTTGTGCAGGAAGGATCCCGATCCCTGCTGTCAAAATTCACCGCAGTTTCTGGCACAAAGAGCTCGGCTTGTTGCTAGTGGATAGTACAGCGTCTGTCAATATCCTTTGGCTTCGTGGCGTTCTTGAGACTGCTTCGGTCACCATGTGACATTCTCTGTTTGCCAAGCGTCAGTCATAACACAAAGCTAACTACCAGCAGCAGCCCATGTCCTACTAGTACCTGTTCTCCTCTCTTGGACCCATTTAGGCAGCGATTCATTCAGCAGTGAGAATAATCTCAGACAAGCAAACATTCAACCACATCTCACCAATTCTACAGGATCTTCATTATTTATTCCAAGATGCTCGAATCCAGTTCAAACACAGATGGATGTCTGCAATACAAAACCATCTCCCTGAGTAAATCGTATTGACCAACTTATTGACAATATCTTGAAGCAATCAAACTTCTAGAAGCAAGACATGACAGCATTAGATAACCGAACTCAAAACATCCCAAGACTTGAATAACTCTTTTACACATGCAGCAACCAGCACTTGTAGCTTCTACCCATGCAACCGATGACACAACCGACTCTCCTTTCAAGTTACTTTCTTTCAGTAAGGGATCAAAAACACATTCATTTAAACAGCATGTGAGATCCATTTTTTGACTTCTCTGACCTACACTTGGTTGGACCTTAATTTCTGATCCTGAAAGTTTGTTCTCCAAATCCCCTTCAGCCTCACTTCTAAGTCTTGTCTTGCTATTGTTTTAGATGTATCTCAGGATATTATACTACCTGAATGAATAAGGTTATGCTTCTCTAAAGCTGGCTAATAATATATGGTGAAAATATAAATAAAGTAAATAATGCCAGGAATTTGCAAGATACAGGCCCTCCTGCTCTGTTAAATATTCAGTTGGACTGCAGGGTCCTGCTAATTTACTTCTCAATGGCTTCATATCGTCTTTAACTATTAAAGTAACTTTTAACTTTTTCTGATAGTTATTTTAGAATACTGCTAGTGTGGTCAAATAACCTTAGAAGGTCTTGTCCACCTGCTACCATTTGCAGTACTGGGGAAATCCTGATTAGTTTATTTCTGTTAGCTTTATGACAAATTTTAATTCAGCAAGTTTTCACCTGCTTGAAGAGCATTATTGGAAGAACTTACAGACGCCTATCTGTAGTAAGATGCACCTTACCCATAATGACTGACCAGCAAGGAGGGTTCCTAGAACTATAGTCAGAGTGACTTCACTAAACAAACCAAAGCAAATGTTCCCCTCCAACAATTTCTCGATTAAGGACAAAGGCAGCCTGAGTGTGGGTGTCAAGGCCATGATGACAATATATAAGCCAGATATCAGCCATACCCTTCTAAAGAAATGGTGGGAGTGAGGACGGGCTTATGCTGCATTGATCCAAAGAAGCGGTTGTCACAGTGGTAGGACACTTCCATGATCCCTTAGATTCAGGCAAACACCAATGGATTTATGGCCTGCCATAGCATAGCATCATCATATGTCAGCATCATCATATGTCCATAAAAAAGTTTCTCAGCTCATCTGATGAAGTGCTCATGCAAAACAGCCTTGCATCAAGGACCAAACCACAAAGAAACACGTCTTGTGATGATGACCTAATTTTCCTCTGAGGACATGCAAAAGTCTTATTTCTGTTGAAACACTTTTCTTCTGTAAATAATCCTCCCAGTAAAGGCTAACTATTGGCAAGTAAATATTCACAGCAAATCAGTATAAAGTGAGAGCTCGCTTAATGGCTCACCATATGCAACACACAGCAACCAATCTGCTCAGTTCCTCAGTTTGTTGTATATCTGATCTTAAGGTGATGACAAAATCATGCAAGAATGATGGGACGAAGAGAGAGAGCGAACTCTCATAAAGGAGTTAGAAACATCACAAGAATTAAGGCCCCATATAATCCAAATCACCAAACCAATTATCAATGTCACCAAACCAATTATCAATGTAGTCATTAGAAAACCTTTGTTAAGTCCTCTAGTCATAGAGTTAGATCCTTCCTCGATGCTTATCAAGCTGGCCTCAAAATAAGAAGTAGCTCCATAACTGTGGACGCCTACTCAATCAGCGATAAATAACTATATACAGAATTGCAGCATATTAAAGCTCATGAAGGCCTTCCTGGAATTAACTCATGTGGATTCAGAAGACATACATGTTGTAAGGTTTCTAGCTAAGAAATAAGGGTTCTGGAGAAGCTGTCACAAACTGTATGGAGATCCACAGCATTAGAAGATCACTGCCAAATCCTTTACAGCCACCAGTCCCAATGTGCAACATATTAATATTGCTGATGTTGAAGTTGCCATGGACGTGGACATCAGGCTGGGAAACAAATAAAAAGAGATACTTTAATGAGACTACTAAAGCATGAGGTAAAGGAAACAACTGCCAAATATACATTACATGATGTACATATCATACTGGTGTGTGGAGAATGTAACCTTAAACATGCATAGGGAGTGGTGGAGTGGGAGACCACTGAAGAAGAATGCGCCTGGGTAATGCGAAAGGTAAATATGCCCATGGTATACTGACCAGGATGAAAAAGGAATTCACACTGGTGGTTGCTGGTGTACTAAGTACTTTAAATGGCTTTACTAGATCATATGTGCAAGCTAGTTTTCCTTTTTGAGTTTAGAAAAGGGGGGCACCCAGTAGCCCAGGGACCTGGTCCGGACAATTAGTATAATAAAAAATGGTCCCCAAGGGTGATGTGTAGCCGTGGACGTCCACTGCAATAGAGATCTAAAGAAAATGAAACAGCTCTTATTTTGACATTGTGGTAAAGTGCATTCCTTTATTTAGATAATCTGACAAAAATGGAACCACATTTTTATCTTTTAATATTTTTTCATTTAGAATTTCTCAAAACATATTCCGGTGCTCATGTAGTTTGTTGGCACTGAACGTGAATAAAGTGACTAAATGGTGTGCTTGTGCTATATACAAAATATATACATGTGACTGATTGTGACAGTATGATGTTACAGACAGCACTCGCAATACGAGTGTCGCAAGACACATTTTCTTTTTTTTAAATCAGCCCACATGGAGTTTTTGACGTTTTGACCCATTAGTGTGATGTGTTAAATGGGGTAATCGTCAGGACAAAATAGAAAAGAGGAGACACCTTTAAAAAAAGGGGGGGTTAGTGGATCTGTAAGTGTGGATATATCACTGTTTGTCTGGAGCCAATTTTCATTACGTTTTGTCAGAGTAGCAATACATTGTGTATGTGTCTTTCTTTTTCTGTGGCTCTATCCGGTGTTAGGTCCAAACGCTCACATAATTGTTCAAAGAAAGGGTTATTCTCAATCCCTTAAGGGTAGTGGACCATGATTTCTTCTAGGTTTCCTTCTTGGTCGGGTAATAGATCAAGCATCAGTTTCTTGTGGTTATGAGGCTGTCCTGCTCCTTCCCTCTTATGCAACTTTGGCTGAATGACTGCATTGCATAGAGTATTGGTAAATCTGCCCCAAAGTGTTTTGATATTTGCCTATTGTAAATAATCAATCCGTCCTGCAAATCACTCTAATTTTACACTCTTCACTTTAGGGGTCACAAAGACCTTTAAGATACTCAACTACCTGCATGTGCAGGAGGGGTGGAAGAAAGGAATACCAGGATGGGCCATGATCACATTACTTTTGAAGGTAATGAGACAATCATTTCCTGTGCTCACTTGGGTCCGCCTGGGATTGATTTATACAGTACAGGTGTAGCATTGTATACATAAACTGGATAGACTTATCGACCAATATGAAAACATCCATAAATATACATAAGGGAGGCTGCTTCCCTAGACCAAAAATGGAGGCCATCCACCTAATTATATTTGGGGAGTTATTTGTGTGTGAATCTTTTGGATTTTGCCCTGTTTGATGACAAATGAAATCACCAACGTTCTATATTCCTCCCATTAGGTGCAATCACAACATATACCCATAGCAAGAAAGATGATCAATTACTCACCTGCAGTTGAGGGTATTTTAGCATGATAATTGGGCAACTCTTAAAAATTTAAGATACTATAGATAGATGAATGTGTATGTTACTATTGAACCACTTAAGGGAATTTGAGGCTAACTGAATGTATGTTTTCCACTATTAGTTGGTACCATTGCTTTGTATTACTAATAAAGGATCTTTTCAAATGTTCCCCATGGAACACGTTTCTCTAATGATCGAAACGGAACTCAACTTTCAGAAATGTCATTAAATATTCAGCACTAGTCTTATCTGTATTTGAATGGCAAAAATGTAGAAGTGTGATTAATGAGACTTTGCAGACATTCATATCCCAGACTGCATTGGAATGGCTGGTGCAAACATGTCAGCAGTGTGCAAGCCCCATCTTTGAAATGTGCCAGCATTGTTGATGTCTGCCATTAGCTATAATAAAGTCATTTACAATTAGAAATTAAACACCTTAAATGGTCACCAGCAACTAAGGAGACTGTTCTCAAAAACATAACTGGGTCGGTTGCTTGGTTTTTGTATACTACAGAGGGGTATTTGTGAGAGAATATTATCAAGTTTCAGTAAATTATAATTAGGGACATACTGAGCTGTAAAGTCTCCAGACTCTGGCCTATCTAGGTTTTCTCTTCTTTTTAATGTTTGCAGGGTTCATAAACTTCAAAGCCTGTGAAAGAAAAAACTGTTTTGCAAACAGGGCAAAACCTTTCCTACTGAGGAAGCTTTTGGGCATTAATTAAAATTGAGCACTATTAATAATGTGCAGAATAGTACTTTGCATTAAAATACACATTCATACACTGACATGATGCTGGTGTTTTGAAGCAATTTTGATATGACTTTGCTTATGCTAACTTTTCGTCAGCTAGGCTTCAACGCCATCTTTATTCAAAATGGATGTCTAATCATGTTTGTGCTCAGTTGATTATTTATGAATGAATGAATGAATGAATGAATGAAACAGCACTTGTATAGCGCTAACTACCCGGAGGCCTCGTAGCGCTTATGACAGGAACTGGATTAGCGAGGGCACAAGGCAGGTCAACAGAGTGTAGCATACAAGTGAGTTTTTAGAGTTTTCCTAAAAGAGAGATGGTTTACAGTTTCTCGCAGAAGCAGAGGAAGAGTGTTCCAGAGTTTTGCCGCAGTGTGTGAGAAGGAGCGGCCACCCCAACGAGCCTTCTTGACTCTGATGGGAGTGGCCAGCTGGGCGGAGCTGGAACGGAGGGAACGAGGTGGGGCATAGGGGGTGACCAGTGACTGAAGAATTGCAGGGCCAGTACGATGGAAGGCCTTGTGGTAAATACACATGGCCTTAAATTGTATTCTTCCGGCTATAGGGAGCCAGTGAAGTTCCCTTAAAGCATTCCTCGCTGACTGCCGACGGGGAAGGTTATAAAGTAGACGGGCTGCACTGTTCTGGGTGACTTGGAGCCTCTGGATGGTATAGGCAGGAGCTCCCATGTAGAGGACATTCCCATAGTCCAGGCGGGATAGTATAAGGGCCTGGACTAGGATCCTCCTTGCCTGGAATGGGAGCAGAGGGAGCACCCTCCGAAGCATCCTCATCAGCCCAAAACAGGTAGCCGAAGTCTTCGTAGCTTGAACCGAGAAGTTCAGGTCGGTGTCAAATCAAATCCCCAAGCTTTTTATTTGGGGTTTGGGCGTGGGGGGTGGGCCTAAGCATGGAGGCCAGGAGGATGCAAAACCCGAGGGGGAGGGGTTGCCCAACAGGATGACATCTGTCTTCTCCCCGTTAAGTTTTAGACATGAGGATTGCATCCATCTGGAGACCGCCTCCAGACAGGAGCCTAGGGTGCTAGACGATCCCTCCTGGTGGTCTAAAGAGACCACCAGTTGGGTATCGTCTGCGTAGGTGACAATACGCACACCGAAGGGATGGACTATCCTGTCTAGGGGCTCCATGTAGACATTAAACAGAGTGGGGCTCAGGGAGGAGCCCTGAGGAACCCCACATCTGAGAGGGTGTTTAGGAGATGCCACCTCGCCCTCGAAGACCTGAAAGAAACGGTCAGCCAGGAAGGATGTTAGCCATTCCAGGGCTGCGTCCGACACACCCAAGTCCGCCAGACGTTGTAAAAGCGTGACATGGTTGACTGTGTCGAACGCAGCGCTTAGGTCGAGTAGGATAATGGCGACCTTTCCACCCTGGTCCAACACGGTTCTAGCTTCCTCCGTTACCGCTAAAAGAGCGGTTTCAGTTCCATGTCGAGGGCGAAACCCTGTTTGGGAGGCACGCAGGAGACCATTTGATTCCAAATGGCTCGTCAAGGTGTTGTTTACGTGCCTCTCAAGTAGTTTGCTCAGCCAAGGGAGCAAGGATATAGGGCGATAGTTCGCCAGGATGCTCTGGTCCAAATTGGGCTTCTTCAACAGAGCCCTCACCATTGCGCACTTCCATAACGGAGGTACGGATTTTGTGGTGATAGAGGTGTTGAGGACGTCCAGTACAACCGGGCGAATTATGTCCATTACCTTAAGAAGGGTCTGGGGGGATGCCGAGTCATTGGGTGAGCCAGAGGTGATTTGAGGGATAAGTTTATCCAGTGCTGGCGTGTCCAGGAGAGGAATGGCGTTTAGTTGACAAGGCGTGACAGTAGGCAGGGAAGGAGAAGGAGAGGGATCCAGAGTGCTGTCAACTTCTCCAAAAGAACAGTATATAGTCTGGATCTTTTGGGAGAAGAAGTCAGCCAGATTGTTGCAGCGGTCCTGAGCGCCCTCCACGGAGGGGCATTCCGTTGGGGGTGAGATAAGGGTTTTGACGATTTTAAAAATTTCCCTTGGGGCGTTAGCGGCGGCCTCGATTTTACTGCCGTAGTAGGAAGCTTGTGCAGTTTTTTGCTCCTGTTTATAGAGCCTAATGGCCGCTCTATAACTGGCCTTCCTGTCTTGGGAGTAATCTTGTCTCCAGGCTCTTTCGTACTTGCGACAGAGCAGTTTCTTAGATTTGAGGTTAGATGTAAACCAAGGAGCAGGTTTGGGTCTTTTTGTGACAGTGGTGGCTCGCACGGGGAGGACCATGTTTATCTTGAACATAGTCAAGCAAGTCATATTTGTTTATTTCTGAATGCCACTTGTTAGACCTGTCAGCCGTAGGAGAGTCTCCCCCCAATCCTGTTGCCTTAGACCCTCCTATTTTTGCAGGATCTGGCTTTAAGTGGCCTAAGGACCCTGTGCACGTTACTATGAGTGCAAAAGTGCTTGTGCTTTCTTTTTTAAACATGGTAGAATTGACCCTTCCCCCATTGGCACATTTAAATTTACTTTTAAGTACTATGTAAAGAGTACTGCATATACACTGGGCCAGCAAATCAAATGCTACTATTGGGCCAGCAGCACGTATTGTGCCACCCACTTAAAGCTCTTTATACATTGCTCAGGTCTGCCATTGCAGCCTGTGTGTGCAGTTTTAAACTGCAATTTTGAAATTGCAAAATAAACAATTTTGTAGGCCAAAACCTTCCTTTTTAATGCACATAGGTCACCCCTAGGCTAGGCCCTGGGTAACCCAGAGGCAGGGTACAGTGTTTTTGAAAAGTTGGTCATGTACATTTAAGTTGTACATGTCCTGGTAGTGGAAAACTCCTAAATTCTTTTTTTACTTTTTATTGCTACTGCATGGCCTATCTCTTTCAAAGGATAACATTAGATTACCATATTATACATTTAATTAGCGATAACGTTTAATTGGGGGCAGGTAGACAGGTCGAATTTGGTGTCTATGGAATTGGAAATTAAAACCCTCTTTAATGGTAAAGTCAGATTTTAAGCCACAAATTTTAAACTGCCACTTCTAGCAAGTTGGCATTTTCTTGCCCTAACCACTTGGTGCTTGCAGCCTGTCCCTGGGTCAACTGAATTGGTGTAACTGACAGTTTCTCCAAGACAGTGAAACAAAGGACCATAGGTTTTGGCAGGATGGGCCATCCCAGACCCAATGAGGAGAAACTGTCACCTATCACAATTGCACATCACAAAGGCTCTGCATGAGCACTCTCACAAAGGGTTTGTCTCTAACATTTTGTGACCCCAGATAGGCTGGGGCCAGGGCAGGGTGGCACAAAATTCCAAGCACCTCTAGAAGCTTCTCCTACTTCAAAGTGGGCACCAGGTATAAATATAAGACCTCAGATCCCAAATCTTCAGTACACATTTCCACCAGTGGAAGACTCAGAAAAAGGACTACTGTGCTGCTTTGCTGAAAGAAGGACTGTCACTCTGCTGTCCTGCTGTAATGTCCTGCTGCTCTATTGCCTGAGTGAAGGACTGGGCCTGCATCTTGATCCTAGGACCACTAGAGTGACTCCAAGAGCTAGCTGACTGGCCCTTGACCAGACTCTCAGTGACAGAAGGCTCCAACCATCTTGAACCCAGCACCCGGACTCTGTCTGCTGTGAGTCCTACACTCCCAAGCAGAGCCATCCCAGGCCTGGACCCTGGGAAGTGGGCCTGAAGGCGATCTGCCAGCTCAACTGTGGTCCCTGCAGAACAGAGGTAGCATGATGCAAGCCTCACAGAAATTTTGCATCAAAACCCTGATGTGGTGCATTTCCTCATCAAACTCCGCATCGGATCTGCTGTGCACCATATCTCTAGTGCAGGTGCACATCTCACCCCATATCCACCTAGGAACCACAGCTGTGCGACACATCCTTGACGCACGTCTTCACATTGCAAGCTCCTCGTCAATGGCTTCCTTGACGATGACGCAGTAAAGTGCATCACAGCCTTGCAGCTCCTAGGAACCTATGCTGCACAGCGCATCTCCACACCAGGACATCCAATCGCCTAGGCTGTGTAACATGTCCTCGAATAGGCATCTCACCATGCTCTGTAGCCAGTCTAACTTTGTACTTCTAGCTGTCCTGGGGTGCATCATGGTCGGCCTGAACTTATGACTTTGTCTTAGTCAGGTACGACCAGATAACCATAGCTTGTACTTTGTTACTTAAATCTTTAAAATTGCATATCTCTGGTTCTACTGATTGGACTTTTGTTGTTTTGGTCTAAAATTATTTATTAAAATGTACTCTAGTTGTCTAAATTAGTATAGGGATTGTATTGTGTTGTGTTTCACTTTATTACTGTTGGAAGTGCTGCATTAACACTTTACACATTGACTCTAAATTAAGCCTGACTGCTCTGTGCCAAGCTATCAGAAGTTTAGCACAGGCTAATTTGGGGTTTGCTTATGGTTTTACCCTGACAAGGATTGTGGTTGTTTCTTGAGTAGAATTTCACCTCCCTCAAACAATAACCCAATTTCTTACAACCCTGTTCCTGAAGAAGAATCTCTATTATGGGCTCAGTATTGTAGTATTTCTCTAAGGTTCTCGCCTGCACACAGTATTGCATTCATTCTAATGGTTCACTATTGTTTTGTATCTACTTTGTTCTGACACCTCTGGATGATATTAGGTCAGAGGGGACTTGTACAATATTCATGTAGTGGGTTAGTGTTTTGGTGATAAGGCTGTATGAGGATTCTAAAGTCTTATTACTTATTTGTTGAAAACATTTATTATGCTCACACCATGATGAATCTGCACTTTCTATGCTTTCCTATGAGGATATTTCCCACATAAAACCTCTATTTTGGGGGTGAGCCATAAGGCCTTTCCTATGCTACTAGGGATGCTGTCAAATGCCTTACTGACTTTGCTGCACATTTTGGACATAGCCTAGTATTGGTTGTGCCTATTATTCTATATTGTTTTATTACCAAGAGCCTTCATGACAATGATTGTATGTATTTATTTGAGACTTGCTGCATCAGCACTTTACTGTCTCTGTATTGCGCATATTGCATTTTTGCAATACATTTGTTAAATGTCTAATTCTATCCTAGAACTTACTTAATAAGTGAGCCCTCTCCTACCTACATGCATTTTTGATGTGCTTATTTTGTACCTTAACGTGGGAAACATTATTATTATTATTATTATTATTATGAACAGATTTGTACAGCGCATAGCTGCCCCAGCAACGGGGCGTCCCAGCGCTACCCCAACGATACCCATAAGTAGTGACAGCCCTGGAGAGGGAGAAGAGTTATGCTGGGAAGAGTCAGGTCTTTATGGCTTTACGGAAGGCCAGGTGGTATCGGAGCCCTCTAATAGCAGCCGGCAGGGAATTCCAGAGTTTAGCCTCCAGAACTTTAAAAGAGCGGCCACCAGCTCTGGCTCTTAAAACTCTGGGGTTACATGCCAACCCTTGTTCCGCTAATCGAAGACAGCAGCTTGGCACATACGGTGTTAGCAGGTCTGATAAGACTGGGGGGGTTTGCTGAGTTAAGATTTTATGAGCAACACATAGGGTCTTAAACTGAATTCTCCTCTCTACCGGTAATCATTATAGTTTTGTTAGAGACCCAGACACTGAACAAGTTTTCGGCAACGCCAATAGAGTGCGGGCTGCTGCGTTTTGTATTTTCTGAAGGCACTGAATACAGGATTTGTTGGCACCTAAATAAAGGGAATTGATGTAATTCAATCTAGATAGAATAATGGCCTGTACTATAGTCTGTCAGACTTTGTGCCAAAAAAAAACAAGTAGGGGTTTTAACCCTCTCAGGAGCCTGAAACAGGTCCCTGCGACTACTTTTGATTGTGCGTCAAAAGAGAGAACTCTATCAATCCAGATGACCATATTTTTGACCGCCTCCTTTGGCAGTGGTGCTGGTTTTAGTTGGTCTGGCCACCATTGTTCTGACCATTTCTGACTTACTGGCCTTTAGCTGCAAGCAGTTGTCAGCCAGTTGGCAACTGCCAGCAAGTCCTCCTTGAATTTAATAAGATTGTATTTACAATTCTTGGAAAAGGCAATGACTAATTGGGTTTCGTCACATAAGGGACCAACGACAACCCTCTGCTTTTTGCCATTACTGCCAAGGGTTGTACATAAATGTTAAAGAGCACGGGGCTCAGTGTAGATCCCTGTGGAACCGCGTGTCTGATCACTGAATCCCGGTGAGTAATATGGTGGAACTATAACCTGGAAGGTTCTACCCTCTAATAGGGAGCGAAACCAATTTAAGGCCAAACCCTCAATCCCCAACTCCTGTAGTCTGCACAGTAGTATTTTATGTGAGACAGTGTCGAAAGAGGCCCTTAAATCTAACAGAATTAAGGCCGCCGATTTTCTGTCATCTAAGCTTCTACGGATTTCCTCCATCACCGCCAACAGAGCCGACTCGTACTGTGATGGGCTCTAAAGCCGTTTTGCGAGGAGTCCAGGATGGCACTTTTCTCTATGAACTTTGTCAGAATGGTATTGACATGGGATTCAGTAACTTCTCAAAAAGGAAGCTGAGAAATTGGGCGATAGTTACCCGGTTCAGATGGATCTAACGTAGCCTTCTTCAGAAGAGGTGTCACTTTAGAATGCTTCCAGGCTAGTGGTAGGCAGGCTGAGGTCAGGGATAGATTAATCAATTCCCTGGCCACTGGTAAAATGTGATTACGAAATTGACAGAATTGAGCTGGTCTCAGGGAGTCAGCAGGAGAACCTGATTTAATTTTCTGACAGTCTCACCATGGGATATTTGGGGAAAGGAGCACAGTGCATTTTTCGTTGTCGGTCTCTTATCCTTGTGCCCTTCCCTCTGGTCGATGTTAATATTGATGGGTGGAAAGCTCTTATAAATTATTTCCACCTTATCAACAAAATATCTGGACAGTTCATCACACTACTTATTGGAAGTAACAGGTGAATCCGTTTTTAAGCTTGCACCTTTCATGACTTTGAGAAGAGAAAAAATCATTTTGGGGGAATTGTTGCTCTCAGCGATTTTACCAGCGATATATTCTGGTCTCACTCTCCGGACCATTTTATGATAGGCTTAATGGATTTGCCGTGTTTGTTTTTAGCTTCAGGATCATACACGCGCCTCCAAGCCCGCTCCAGTTGTTTACATTTTTTTGGGGCATTGATCAGGGATTCCTCAAACCAAGGGTTTGACTGTCCTCTTTTTTGTTTAGAACTAATTTTGGCAGGGATACAACTATCCAGGGCTTGAATCAGCCAATCCTGGAAGCATGTATTCGCTAACTCAATGTTTGACGACAGCTAAGCAATATGGTTTGACAATATATCAGAAAATGTATCTGCCTCTAGTTTGTGCCAGGGTCGTGTTGAGACCATTAAAGAGCGATTCAGAGATGGCTTACCTTGCCATTGAAAGGAGAAAGGGACAACCAGGCCATGGGAATCGAAAGCTCAGCTATTAGCGAGCCTAGGTTAGAAAATATAGGATCTAGCAAAGGGCCTGCCACATGTGTAGTATTTGAGACCCGTTGTGTTAATTGACATGCCTCTAAGTCACCTATGAAATTCGCAATGCCCGTCTTCCCACTATCTTCTAAATGCAGGTTCAGATCTCCTAAGATAGTAAAATGTGCTGCCTTACTAGCAAGCAGAACAGCTTTATTTACTAGTCCTTCCCTGAAGACTTTAGAGGGCCCTGGTGGTCGGTAAATAAGGAGTCCAGAAACCGTAAGATTATGGTTAAGGGTAATTTTAAAAAGTGCGCTTTCGCATTCAGGGATATTCTCCCTTACGAGGCTGCAGGAAAATAACTCCCTATGGATTAATGCAATTCCACCCCCTCTGCTTCCGGTTCTATTAAGTTGTTTCATAACATAGCCTTGGGGGCGTGCGAGCCAAGATTCTGCAACAGAATTTTGCTTTAGCCAGGTCTCGGTCAGGAATAATCCGTCCGGGGACTCTTCTGTTAATAGATCCAATAGCTCGGCGTGAAGCTTTGTCAAAGACCGGCAGTTCATGCTAAGGAACCTGAACTTTGTAGAGTTGGAAAGAGGTATATCCGTCCCCTGTGGCCTAAATTGAAATGGGCATTGTTCGCATTTGAGAGAGCCAACCGGGAGAACAAATTTTATACAAGTGGCGCAGTTAGTGTTATATGACAGAAGCTCAGCACGTGAGTATTGGCATATGTCTTTGGCTGTCTGGGCAGGGTGTGTGGTGTCTGGCGATGACCAGGCGCGGACATGCACAGATGGGCTTGCCTTTGGCATGTGGCGTCGCGCTCGCTGCACGAGTCAGCTGCGCGGCCGGCATATCATCTGTCTTAAATGGCGATTACCCCCAGAAGTGAGAATGGCAATGGGGAGGAGCTATGTCCCTCAACTCAATTGGCCACAAAAAGACCGCGGTAGACCGGGAGTCGCCTAATCCCTAAAGTGCGGTGTGCAGTTGTGCATTAACTGACAAGTACAGAGTAAGTTTAAAATTAAAATTCACGTTTTCCCAAGTTAAAAGATGCCCCGACACAGTTGGCACTGTAAAAAAGTTCACAGTCTGTCCTACATTGCCTCATGAAATTGAAGTTCAACACTGTCCCCTACCCACTGACCTATGGGAGATCTATTGAGGTGTCTTTCGAGGTTTAAGATTTTAGGGGTACACCTCACCCACTCTACTACTATAAGGAATAACAAGACAAATGATATATCCTGGTAGTCATCTCTTGTCTTTCACCTCATAGGCAAAGTCCTGACTCCAAAGCCCCCTTAGCTCAGATTGCCAGCTGTACTATTCTAATCTGTGCTCTGGTACATGCTATGAAACATTTGAGAAGTATTGTCTGGCCCTATTCTCTGCTTCTCCTTGTCATGTGACCCATTTGCCAGGACGTCATATCTGGTAGATGTGTATTTTGTCAGTCCTACAGTGCTATCTATTCCCTACTGCAAGATATTCTTCCCATGGGATATCCTGCAGAAGTAAATGGTCCCTATTGCCCAACAGGACCCAGAACCTTTACCGCAGGAAACCTCACCTGACTTTGCTGCATGTGAAGTTACTGAGTTCGTACGTTAAGTAAATCATTTATCTAGCCATAGCTAAAACGTTTTGGAAAGCATGACTTTTTCACAATTAAAGCTGATCATTGTATATACTATCATTAATGGAGAGTACCTGAAAATGAACTCTGATTGATTTATCGATTTAGTCCGATTTTAAAACAAAATGAATTTGGTTTTATTATTAATTGCAGTGAGATATGAGTGAAAGAAGAAAAATGGTGAACATGAGAACAGCTCCAAAAACCAAGTAAAAAACTTCAGCCAGATGGATATTTTGGTTCCAAAGCAGGTCAGTTGCATAATCAGAGATCATGTTCATCTTCGGGCATCAGGTAAGCTCAAGAAGCCCTTTTATTATTTGCATTCTTGTAATCCTGGCCCAAAATCTGTTGAAGGATGGGATAAGGTCAGCTATCATCTGGTTATCCAAGGAGGCATCACACATCTACTGATGCCTTCTCACATCAAACGTAGTGACCCTTTTCAACCATATGTATGTACACTTCATGAGGTTGCCTCCCCTGCATATACCACATATACCACAAGCCATAAAAGTCACAGCCAGTAAAATGAATTGGATTGTAAAATAATCAATGGTGGGAAAACATTGTTTTTCTTTTGGTAGGGATCAACCTCCCACGGATAACATTTTTAACATCTACGTAGTTGGGAAAAAATTGAATTAAATAGTTTTGTACTATGAAAAAGCAAGAACCAAGCAGATTCCTTCCCACCTTTCCTCACCTTTTGTCATAGTAAAAGGAAATATATTACCTCAGAGGTGAAATAAGTAAATAAGGGGCTCATTACGATGGCGGGCGGTCATTACGGTGTTTGGGACCGCCATCCAGACATGGGGCGGTCTAACCACTGGGGCGCATCCAGGGCAGTTAACATTGCGGATGGTGCTGCTGGCTGCAGCACCCTACGCAATGTTAAATGGCAATGCTGTGCATTTCCCTGCACTACGTGGCAGGCACCACGCAGTGCAGGGAAATATAGGGGGGTACCCATCACACCCCAGTGCACAGCTGCCTCCACCCAAAACAACACTGCTATGGGCCCCCAAATCCGGGTCCACCTTTCTTGTCGCGGTGGGATGACCGCTGCGAAAAGACAGGCGGAAAGGGATATCGTAATCCCTATGGTGGTGCCTGTGTTTTGGTTCCGCAAGGAACCGTGGCGGATGTTCATTGGGTCCGCCACGCTCCACTGAGGTTTCCCCCCACCATCATAATCTGGCAGGGGGAAAACTCCTGTCAGATGGTGGAAGGACCGCCACCACAGGCCCTGTTCCTTCCACCATCGTAATCGGCCCCTAAGCTTCATGCTAAAGGATTTAGTTCCATTTTCTTAATACATCAGGAGAGAGAGTTACACGAAATCAGTTTTCTCCATATGAAATAAAGCAGACAAATGTTACAGCAAATAAGAGTGTTATATATATTTAGCAATTGTTCCTCATGCTGTTTTCTCTTCTGCAAAGTCCTTTCTGTCGTGCAAAACAGAGCAAAATATTCTCGCCCCCTTCTCTATTAAGGTGGAAGCAAAACAATCAAAAGTTAATTGGCCATATTATTTGCACCAGTGGAAAGTTTATATATTAGGCCCTCTGAAATTTATTGGGGCACAGATACTTGATTGGGCCTGTGTTTGACGCATATTCCAAAGAAACGTGACAGAGGACGTCGCCAGTTCGGTTAATTAAAGGGGAATTCCAAACTTTGTGTGTGACAGCTGCCTGTGAGTCATTTGATGACTGAATCACTAGGGTGCGACAATTACAAAATCACGAGCCTTTGTGCGTCCTCGTGACTTGCAAGGCATCCAGGGGTATATTATCAACAACTAGCGATAATTTTTGTCTCTAACTTGTTTAGAGACAAAAATTATCGCCGCACATCGGCGATTTTTATCGCAGATAAACCTTGCTATTAGCAAGGTTTATCGCAAATGCGATAAAAAACGCCCGCAATGCATGAATATCGCTGAAAAGTCAGCGATATTCATGCATTATCGAGCAAATGCTCTTAGCCATGTTATCCACCTCCCATTGGATAACATGGCTAAGAACTGCTCAGGGCAGGTGTTAGCTTTTGGAGATATTCGCCCTTAGCGCAAATATCTCCAAAAGTTGGTAATAGGAGATAGCGATGTTAGCGACTGTTTCCAGTCGCTAACATCTTGGCACGCCCACTTTGCATATCATTAGTGATAAATATCACTGACATGCAAAGTGGGGCCCATGATGGTCGCTATCTCCTATTAGCTGTCGCTAACTGGTGTTAGCGACAGCTTGGTAATAGGGAGATAATTTTATCTCCGCTTTCTTGGCTTTTGAAGCCAAAAAAGCGGAGATAAAACCCCTTGATAATATACCCCCCAGTTCTTGAGCGGGACCATCGTTTGATGGGTTTGTTGGCGTGACTCAGAATAATATCTGTGCGCTCTTGGCATGAGTTCCTGGCATCGAACAACAAGGAAGAAAAGCGTGACTTTTCTCTTCTGCAGCAGGGAACTTGAAAGGCAATCTCAGAAAAGAAGCATGCACACGTTAAATGATAAAAGAAAAAGGTCGATGCTTTTCCTCCGAGTTAAACACCTTGACAAGGCAAAAGCCTTAGGAAATATGTTTTACATAATACACAAATAAACTTATAACAAGAGGGTTGACCCGAAAATTAAAAAGATAATCCCCAATTAAGGTTCTTTGTAAGAGGTGTCATCATAGGATCTTGGAGCTGCATCCACTTAAGAAGAAGGCGGGGAAGTATTAGCCGTCCAACAGCAAGCCGGGGAAAAGGCAACCAGAGAACTTGTAATAAATGAGTAACTGAAAGACAGGTCACAAAAATGATTGCAAAATGTTGCACTTCGTTTTTGAGAGCAGGCTTTAATTTTGTGATGTGAACTGAAAACTAATAAGTCGCATTGCAAAATGTACAGGCTTAGACTGACCTGACTAGTGAATATTAATTAAGCAGGTTGCTATGTGCGACTCTATTTAGGACTCCCTGTTATTGACTACAAACACAGGATGGTGGCCTGTAAGGAATGGTGTTTGCATTTTCAAAACTTCTGTTTCTAACAGACTATGGGGCATATTTACAAGAGTTTATCGCCACTTGAACGACACTTTTTGTGAAATTCTGGTGGCGATAAGCCCTTCACCTTATATACTAG
This sequence comes from Lissotriton helveticus, assembly GCF_964261635.1. Lineage (NCBI taxonomy): Eukaryota > Metazoa > Chordata > Amphibia > Caudata > Salamandridae > Lissotriton > Lissotriton helveticus. The sequence goes on from NC_136059.1 coordinate 1,805,851,311, forward strand.
GTGGCATTAAGCCACCCAACGTGGCTTAACGCCGCCTTATAAATAAAGCCCCATTTCATGCAGCACATGACAGGCAATGGGCGTTGCTGTGGGCATTCCACTGAAACACCCATTGCTTTTTTACGCTGCCCCCTATTAACATGGCTGGAGTAAATATGGGGCAGCTACAGAAATGAGACCGGGGAAAATCTGGTATTACCCTGCCAAAACGAGGGGAAATTATGAATTTCTCTTTTTTTCTGTTTATATGTGTGCTGCATTCTGCAGCACACATAGAAAGAGAACAAGTAAGTAGTAATTGTTCATGTGCAGGAAGTTGTCCCTTCCTGCACCTAAACAATCATCAAATAATGATGAGTTGCAACTTCTATATGCATATAGAAGTTACAAATCACCTTTATTGATTGTTTATGTGCAGGAAGGGACACCTTCCTGCACATGAACAATCACTACTGACAAATGTGTACTGCAGAATACTGCACACATAGAAACAGCAAAAAAGAGGAGAAATGAATCATTTCTACTCGTTTCGCCAGGGTAAGACCAGATTTTCCTTGGTCTTATTTTTGGTGCTGCCCCATGAACAATCTTTTATCGCAATGCAGGCACCCTCGCACTTTGGTGCAAAGGTGCCTGCGTTGGTGCAAGGCAGCAACATTTAGCACCAGTGCTAGGGGAAACACAGGAGTGCGCTATCTTCTTGTAAATAAGGCACATCCCTTCATTTGGAAATTGTCAGAGAAGGGCGTTAGCAATCTTGGCTTAACACCGCACTCCGACTGTTTCCTTTTAAATATGCCCCTATGTTTCTTAAAATCCCATTTGAGAACACATCATAATTTGGCAATTATGTTATGTAGCATATCGATGTCATTATGCACTTTGGGTTATGTGATTCACGGACTATGTTCAGTGCATTTCCACTGTTTAGTCCAATATAAAAGCAAACATTTTCCATTTTCTGTTGGCAAGACTGTGTGAACAAGATCATAATAGGTCAAAAAGCATTGTATTTAGGATTATCATTTGGTATTATATATATGTATACATATAGCACAGTGGCTGACGTCACTGTGTAGTTATACATAAGTAAGAGTTTCCATAAGAAGATAATTTTTGTTTTGCTTTTAACTGTAATGATGTTTGAAGAATGTTTACAAAACTTTTTTTTAAAGTTAAACCACCTTAAATCCTTCCTAGAAAATTTTGGGGTGATCTGTTAAGCATTGGCTAAGAAAAAGGGGATCCCAAAACACTCTTTCCCCCAGGCAATTGTCTTACTGAAAATTAGCCAACAATACAGAAAAAAGCTGAACAGAATTACATCAAATTTTGCAAAAAAATAGCTCTTTACCCTGAAAGTGTGATTTTGATGATTTGTTGTAAATATGTTCAGGCATTTTTGAAAAGTTAAGATTACAAAAATAACAATATCTTTTGCCGTTGAACTCCCTAGGGAGCGCCACTGGAAAATAAAACATTCTGACTGGATGGTCCCATGGGACTCCAGAAAGACCGAGTTATGTTATTGTCTGGCCTCAACATTAGAAGAAATGTTGTAGCTATCATTGCAGGAATCAGAGGCTTGGTCCCCAAGTACTGAAAAATATATTAAAAAAATATAGAAGGAAAACACTGACCCCCCTGGCCCTTCTGGGGTGGGGGGCGGGGGGTACAGGTAAAAGTTTAACTTTTGTTGAAAAAAACCTTAGAAATTTACTGAAAAAAAACTAAATTGAAAGTGGAGTTATATATAGGACTTCTAATGTTAAACAAATACCATTTTAAAATGTAAAAACACTGACATGAACCAGTTATACGTAGCTGACATAAGTATAACTTGCAAAGCTATGATGCACTGCTTTTGACCTCACATGTTACATCTCTAATGACATCTGAAATCTATGTCAGTTTAAGTTATACTTATGCCAGTTATGAATAACAGGTGAATTTCATTATTTTCTGTTCTATTCTAAAGCAGTCATTTTTATATACTTAGAAGGCTATGTATGACTCAATTAAAAATAATAATAATAATAATAAATATATATATAGATATATACAGAGATGGATGGATGATATGATAGATAGATAGATAGATAGATAGATAGATAGATAGATAGATAGATAGATAGATAGATAGATAGATAGATAGATAGATAGATAGGTAAATAGATAGATAGATAGATAGATAGATAGATAGATAGATAGATAGATAGATAGATAGATAGATAGATAGATAGATAGATAGATAGATAGATAGATAGATAGATAGATAGATAGATAGATAGATAGATAGATAGATAGACAGATAGATAATGTTGCAATTATCTACTATGTATCTGTATGGAATATTACACAGGGAAACTATAGCATCTGCAAAAGTTATAGCTGCATCAGAATTTATTTTGAAAAAAGTTTTTTTGCCTTCTTAATAATTTCACCACCCTGTGATGTACTGTTACAAAACTTTCCCAAAAATCTTTGCCCAATTTGGGTTCATCGTTACCGATCAATCAAACTCGGGTAAAAATAACAGGAATGTCCCTTAGTGACATTTCCTATTTTACCTCCAATATGATTCTTTGTTCCTCGATACAGAAAAATATCTGAACTAAATTACACAGGACTTGGCAAGTGAGTAGAATGTTACTAAAAGAAGTGTCTTTGCTTGGTATGGTGTAAATCAGTTCAGTAGTTTTTGAAAAAATTGTTTTTAAATAGTGTTTTGTCTGGGCATGAAGAAGGTACAGTTTAGATATTAAGGGCCTCATTGCGATGTCAGCCGGAGTTTCCTCCTCCCGACACCGACTCGGAGTCGGGACCAACTGACTCACGGTCGGCGGTTCCTCCCAAGAGATTACGATCCGAACAAACACTGTTCAGTCTGATTCCCCTTGACTCCTATGGGACCCCGTGTTCCGCCCGAACACACAGGCTTTCATGAGGGGTGTTCGGAGAACTCTGCACCCTGTCATAGTCACTCCATGTTGCCTGCCACACAGTGCAGGGTTTTAACCTTAGGTACCCCCTTGGCCCCAACCGGAGGCCGAAGGATGAAGGGAGCCAGGCAAGGGGCCCCAAAATTCACTTTCCTAAATGGTTTTCGCATCGGACAGGCCTACTCGGAAAGGCTGTGGGAAACCAACTTCGTAATCGCTCGGCCAGTAGAGCTATATGGTGTTGTTCCGACCGACACGGTTTCTCCGAGAGCTGGTCTGAAACGATTCAGAAAGACTGTGCGGTTTACAAACCGACCTCGAACATCGTAATTGGTCGGTTGGCAGGGATTCTACACAGTCTAGGAGATTCTGACTGTCGTGAGGAGGCTTTCTGCCCGACAACAAAATCAGCCCCCTAGTTGAAAGATATATTTTTGATTTGTCTATACCAATAGTCCTGTTTGATGAATTTGAGCAGAATTTGGTAGTTGCTTAGCAAATTTTGCTCAATCTTAGTACATCTGAATTTGTGTAGGTTTGTCAAGAATGGGCATCGGACAAGAGTGCGCTGATCAGCCATTAGTCTAGTCAGTGGCATCACACAGGCCCCCTCAGGGCCCCCTCAGCACAGTACTCTGCCTGGAGAGCTCCTTAATGGGTCCGGAGAGGGCCCCTCCACGTATTTTGCAGGGGGGCCCCTTCAAGTTTCGTTACACCAGTGAGTCTATTCACGATTAACTGTTGCATGGGGCGCTGTAGTAGTAGTACACGTTACAAGAGCCACGCTTGTGTTTCCATGTGTATCTTTCTTGAAGGAAGACAGGTGGGCTCACCCATTTAGCATGATCTGGGCCGATGGCACTTTTCTGTCCACCTCACTATCCATAGACAAATTAAAGCCCCCTCTCCCAGCATATGACGGCAAGAAGCCATGCTGCTGTATTAACACTGCCAAAACTACATAAAATGTTTGTGTTTCAATATTTGGGGCATATACATTGACATTTGTGCAAATGTGCTCACATATAGTACCAGTGAGGAACAATACATTGCCTTCAGGATCTGAATACATACCCTTTAGATTGAAGTCAACAGATTTCCTTATAAGGATTGTCAACCCTGTGCACAAGAGCTAAGGTGTGCTAAGTAGTCATATGAAACTCACTTGGTAGAAGAGAGGGATTCCCCTATAGGGTCCAAATTGGTCATCTGCAACAATAACATGTCTGCCTTAATGCTATCCAAGTAGAAGTGTACTAGTCTCACTTTTTCCAGTTATCTAACCTACAGATGTTCCAGCTTAGACATGTTAGGGATTGAATTATTTTACTTTTCATCTATCCTATTGCCCTCTGAAGTATGTAAAGCATAATCTCTTCAAATGTCGGTGTCTGTGAGAAATGTAAGGACATGTATGAGCGTACTACAAAAACATATAAACAATGCATAATGCCACACTAATCTTTATACTCCCTTCTACCGGCTGCCACCAACTGACAGGGTAGAATCTCAGGGATCATTAATACTCAAATTACTTTAGTGGCATACACATGGGTGCACACACTTTCTCCTTTCATACGTATGTATGGAACCCAACAATTATATCTTAGGGAAGGCATGTATTCATGAACTAATATTAAGGAATAACATTTTTCCCATGAGCACAACAGGCAAAGGGGTCATAACATTAGTATTCAACAAGCAGCAGTACTGGATTATAAATATACTTTCAGAGTCAAATTTGGTTTAAGGTAGGTATTCCTGATATTGGACCTTATAGGACCCACGTGACATTTAACAATAGCAATCATTCTATATTAATCATGGTTGATTGAGAAGTTTTTGGAAGTTATCTGATGCCTTTTTATTTACTTGTTTTTAGAGAACATAAGAAGTTTTTCTGGGATTGCAAACAATTGCTCTTGACACTCAAAGGCATCTTTTAGTGTTGCAGGTTAGAGCATAGCATAACCAACTCCAGCCTTTTGCAGTACTCTCTTAAGTTCAGTATATATGCCTTTCTCAAGACTTGAATTGATCTTGTAAAGATAGGCAAAAAGATACATTGGCATCTTGATAAGTCAAAGGACCCACACTCTAGCCAGTTTGAAAATGTGCTCTCTTTCATAGTAGTTCAATAGCTTCGTGCAGTAGAGCACCTGGCAGCAGTTGAGGAGCCATAGTTTGAAGGCATCTCTGTGGAAAAGCTAAAAGATCAATAATTCAATTAATGTTTCTGCTTTCTCAAGTTAATTTCTCAAGTTAAGTTGAGTCTGCCACTCTCATAATGCACACATTGTTACTGTGTGAGGCGACCCCTGACTTGGAATTGTTTGAGAATCTGTCATTCAATCCTCTGGGCCAAGATGTGCAGGTCTCTGAATCGCTCATTTGTTTAGAATTCTGTCTTCTAGTCTTGCCCTCTGAGAGACATTTGTAATAAATGCAGACCACACTCAAGGTATTTTAGCTGCCACCACCAAAGTGTTGACAGGCGCAAAGGGAGATAGGGCAACTTCCAATCTGGTCTCACATCTGCTAAAGAGAGAGGACTATGTAAAGTTGGCAGCTCTCGACCAGGGAGCCCATACTGGCTTATTTACAGGGGTGGGGGCAGCAGCTATTTCCCATCATGCAACTAGAAAAGATTTCAGGCTACAAGTTGGTAAACCCCTCTCAAACACAATCTCGGATTCCTCTAAGAAGCAGCTGAATGGCAGCTGAATGTGGATAATCCTACCTATTCGATAAAAAAAGTTTTTGACTTAAGCTCAATGGATGTCGCTGTAACTGGTTCGCCAGCAAAAACATCTGGTTCTGAGCCAAATGTTTTTCCCATCTTCTGCACCAAAAGCCCAGCCTAAAATATATCCAGGTGATATTTCGGAGACTGCTCAGCCTAAGCGTAAAAGTAAAGCAAAACATTGTAGTGCAGGAAAGAAATTCAAACAATGAAATTCACAAAAGGGCCAAAAAAGCTTGCTTTCAAGAAATTAAGAGTCTGCTCCAAAAGGTTGAGTCAACAAGCTTGAGAAATCCATCTAAGGGGCTCTGGTCTCTAAAAATGTCACCATCAGCCACCTCCCCTACCGGCGTGTGCAATTATGGTACAATGACATTTTCTACCTCTTTAGCACGTTCCAGTTTTGCCGAGCTTAATCCAGCAGCTGAACCATTTGGGGAGGTACCCTGAGAGAAGTGGGCATTGGCAAGGATTGATTGAAAAGTCCATACCCCTCTTCTTTCTTCTACAAACACTTCTTCACTGGACTTTGTTGTATTATTTGATTCTGACTTGATTTTGAACTGCTCATTTTTATTAGCTTTTTTTGCAGACATTGTGAACTTGAAGCCAATTCAAAGTAGCAAGAGTTCTCTTATTACCCTGAGTCATGTTGGGACTGGGTTAAAAACAAGGGGTTTATTTGAATCTAAAATTGTTGCAAATTTGGTACTGCAAAATAGTGACTCTCTTCAGTGTAGAGGGATTGATGTGTTTCCTGTATACAAAACCCGGATTAATGGAAGTGACAATTTGGGCAGTTCTCAACATGCATGCTTCCCCTTGTCTCTAAACAAGTGCTCAGGGAAAGACCCAAGACTGTTGCGAGTCTCTGTAGGGAATATAGGTAGATTGGTGACACGTTACAGTGCTCTGGATTCCGGCACTTTCACTTCTTTTGTGGACGAAGAGTATAAAAAATGGAATTGGTTGGCAGGTGCATTAATTGGTGCCCGAGTATCGGGCCCAGAATTTAATCGTGACAGTTAGCAATGAACTAAAAGTGGTTTCCTGGAATATAGCTGGCTTAAAGAATAGTAAGGAGAGAATGCATTTTTTAGGTAGCATACAAGCTGCATTCAGGAAACCTGGTATTCCTCTGTTCTTCAGTGTGACAGGCACTTCTCAATAGATTGTGAGGAGCTGAAATCTGAATTAGGCCCTGTAAATACCATATTGTTTAGAAATTAGCGTGATGAACCTATTTAGTTCAGTACAGGTGCTTGTGCGTTAGTAGACTTTGCATACATAACAACTTAGGTATCACTACACACCCTATACGAATATTCTGTCTCTTTATGGGTATTATAAATTATCCCGACCAGCGCCATTTTGTGGCCTAGCCTGCTTGTAGCATTAGTAGAATCCAACCATTATAGTCAGTAAGAGTTGTTCTCTCGAGAAATAGCATGACAACTGTAACGAACTGCTGCTCCTGTGTGTTAGGCCCTTCAACGTTATAGGTGGGGGTAGGCTGGATAAGCACATTCCAGGAGGCACTGTGCGAACCCTCCTAGGACAGGCAGAAGGGAGTTACCCTCATCGACCTTGCTATAACAAGCTGAGCTAAACTGAAGACGCTTTGTGTGCCATAGATGATCTTTCCTTTGCACCAACCTGTACCAACTTGTATTTTTCCTTCTTAGGTAACGGTTTCGAAATGTAACAGTATATATGTTTGCACTTGATAATGTGCCAGCAGTCTTCTCGGCGGACCTCGAGGGTTTAGGTCGTGAGAAGCTCCTCTGGCAGAGTTTTTTGTTTATTAAACGATTGGACCTTCTTCACTGCCAACTGACTGGTTATTGGTAATTGGTATAGGGGGCTATTAGTAAGTATAGCTCTATATGGTTTATATATTTTCGGTACTTCAAGTGTAATGCTATTCCTTCTAGGAAGGGACATGCAAAAGGAGGAATCAATGTTCTATTAACTAATGAGTTTAAATAGAAATTTGAGAGCTTTCAAGATTTTTCCAACCTTTGTCAAGCAGTAACTTTTTTTCCTAATGGAGGCAGGCATTTAACGGCCCCCATTTTATTTCTGAAGGCTTCTATTCCTCCTGATCCTATCCATAATTAACTTTTGCACAATATCTTTGTCTATATAAATAAACTAACAGATAAGAAGAATGACCTTCAGGTAATCTTGGTTGGAGACTTAAATTATAAAGTCTCTAACCGCGTTATCAGTTTATTTCGAGTGATAGAAAAATTAGGAAGTGCTGCATATTATTCCCCTTCGACTTTTTCCACCAAATCTAATAACAGACAAGAGAGGACAGAATCTCCTTGTCCAATTTAGGAATAACAAATGCCTGATTGTAAATGGCAGATTTATTCCTGATTCTCCAGTTTACTCATAACTCTCCCATGGGAGATTCTATTTTAGATTATCTTATCGTTTCATATCCATTGTTCCATTTACTAGGTGATTTGAAAATATTAGATTCTATCCTCAGTGACCATAGACCTTTGGTATTTTCCCTTGAAATAGCCATGAATCAAGCAGGATCATAAAAAGTCGATGGTGCCAACTCAAACTTCAATAAAAAAAAATGTAGCATTCAATGTGGCATTAGTATGATTACTGACCTGGGGTGTGTGTGGAAAACACTGCACCCTGTACAGGGCACCCCATGGTGCCTGTCACACAGTGCAGGATTATACAGGGGGGTACCTTCAGTACCCCCTCAGCCACCAACCATAGTCTGCGGGGGTAAGGGGGCCCTACAAGAGGCCCCCAAATTCACTTTCTGAAAGACTTTCCGTGTCAGACAGGCCGACGCAGAAAGACTGTTGTAAACTGACATCATAATCCCGACTGCAGAAATGCTGTCCATAGGGGGATACGGTGCAGTTTTGACTGACAGGAATACTCCCCGAGTCGGTCGGAACCGAGTCAGAATAACCAGGTGGTGTACGTTCTGACCACGAACGTCGTAATTGGTCTGTAAACCGACTGAGTTGGTTGGAAGGGCTCCGACGCGGTCAGGGAGATTTCGAAAGTCCGGCGGAAGCTTTACACCCGACAACGTAACAAGACCCTTAGTCGGGTCTCCAAAATAATCTTTACTTCCCTTGAGGCAGCTCACCTACATTGCTTGGTTCAAGATGGCAGGTGCAGATCCAGTGAGAGCCTAAAACTCACACTCAGTGGGGTACTGGTGGCCCACTGGAGCATGGTACGGACCACCCATTGGTCATCAATCTATTGCAGCCACAGAGCTGATGCCACACCTTAACCAGACAGCCATAAAGAATGGTCCCCCAAAGACCGCTGCAGGGCCTCTCTACATCTTACATGCTCATCTCATTAGTAAGTGTGTAGATTTATATAGCGCAGATTATCACCCGTGAGGGTATCCAGGTGCTAACCTTGGGCACAGGAACATCATGGTCCACTGCTTCACTAAGAGCAAAACCAGGTTTCAGTAGGTACAGTCATAGTATACTACCAGTTGCACTAACTGAATGCCACCCCTGCTTACATATATTCAGCATTTAGCAGGATGCAGTGTAAGAGCTAAGGCTTAGGCAGAAATAGCATGAGACGCCCCCGCTATGTATGTTTGAAATCAAAGTGCAACAGGGCCTGACAGTCTGTTGCAAGTGAGCAAAATAATACTAAATTAGCGCTTTTTTGCTTCTGCCAGAACTGTGCCTCCTGTTGAAGGATTTGATGTGAAACTCCAAACATCAAGGGTAAACAAAACATGTTAAGGGTCTGCAATTCTTTTTTACCAGTCTGTACAAAAGCTATTAACAAATAAAATAAGCATTGTTCTTTGGACACTTTGGCAGATCTGTTGAAAGCCTGATATTTCTGCACTGGTTTAACTTGCAAACACCTGTCACATATCATGCTGACCTATTGCCAAAGTTATTATCAAATGGACACTTTTTGTCCCACCCTGTTTAACTCTGGCCCTCCTTGATGGACCTGCATGAAGCTCAATATATCAAGAGTAAGTTAAACATGTCAAATGTCTTTCAGATCTGTGATAAAACACCAACAATATCAGCATAGCAAAGATTTCTGAGCCTTATTTAAAATTGGTTGTCCTTGATTAATCTGCATAAAACTTGACATACCTATGGAAAACTAAGATACTACATTTCCAAATGTAATACAAATTCGTTGAGAGAGATGTGCACAGGAAGCTCATGTATATGATATATAAAGTTTAAAGTAAAGTTATGGTTATACTTGGTGTAACACTTCAACATTTTCAAAAAACTAAGCTCAGTAATTCTCCTAAACAACAACACACAGATAAAGTCCAGTTATGGCTATGAATGAACACCAAAACAATACTGACATTTCTAAGTTATAGTTAAGAGCACATACATCACTCACGCAATAGCTGTGGAAACTATAACTTGCCTACCAAATGTAATGTTTATGACCTCAAAATATTGAAACCAATAACTAATAATACCTAAAAGCAAAATGTAACTAAAAAACAACACGTAACTGAACACATTCATCATTTTCTTTGTCATAGAGGTAAGAATAAGGGTAAAGTGATGAACATTTGTAATTACATCAGTTTCCTTAAGGGTGAGGCTATGAGTAGGCTTGGGAGCAATGTACATTACACCAATGTAATTGCGTAATTTTGGGAATGTTAGGTGGAATTCCTGAAATTACACCATTTTGCATAATGATAAGCATTTTGCTGTAAACAATTACTGCAACACTCTTGTTTGCAGTAATTCCATGAACACACTGGAACAGCAGAACGCAGGTGGCTGTTGTTCAAGGTGCATTTGTTAAATGCATATTCATACCAAACATCAATGAGGATGCATTTAATGCTACAATATAGAGTATCATGACTGAATTGAATTTCTTGTAATTACACTTCATTTTGCATTGTATTGCTAACATTTTAAATAACTACAAGAAATGAAATTACGTGTCCCGACGCATCCGGATTTAAGGCAATTTTCAGATACACCTTTCATCCAATTGCAGCGTTCTATTTGAGTCCTGTCTAATCTGGAAATATCTAGGGATATTGTGCTCTTGCCATAATCTGCATGAACTAAGATTGGTTAGTCCACTGCAACTATGCATTAGAAGGTCTTGCAATCATCTCACAAAGCTTCTGAATCCTCTAGAGCTGCCTCACCACTCCATAGATGGATCAGTTCATGAAGAGTGCCTTCGTGTATTGCTGAATTCCTTGCTCCATCTGGTTCCAGTTCAAACTCAGTCCTCTATTTTTTAATGTTTATCTGTCTCCACTAGCGAAGTTGGTGGAATCCTGGGGTGTCAGAGTGATCTCTTATGCTGACGATACTCAGCTTGTGTTTTCCTTTAGAGATTACTCTGATGACTATATGGCTAATTTCCGTCACTGCCTGGTTGACATCGCATCCTGGATGACCACCAATAACCTCAAATTGAATACAGATAAGACGGAGGTCTTATTCTTTAATCAAAAAGCTCCCATACCAGCCAACATATGGTGGCCTACAGAACTGAATCCCCCCCCTGCTCCTGTACAATCTGCCCGTAATTTAGGCTTCCTATTTGATACGGCGCTGTCCTGTAAAACACAAATCAACAAGGTCTCGGCATCTTGCTTCGGAAAGCTCCGCATGATTCTGAAGATCGTTCCCTTTCTCCCCCTTGACTCACGAAGGACGGTGGTCCACGCCTTGATCACGTCCCACTTGGACTATGCTAACAGTCTGTATGTGGGAGCCCCAGCTTATCTTATCAAGCGCTTACAGATAGTGCAGAATGCCGCCGCCAGGCTGATCTGTAATATTCCATATCGCCACTCTATTACACCATTCCTGGCCACATTACATTGGCTGCCAGTGAGTCTACTTTTACAATTCAAGTATCTAGTCATCGCCTTTAGGGCTCTCAATGGTCGAGGCCCGGCATACCTGAGGCACAGACTTAAGATCACGCAATCAGTACGCGACCTGAGATCAAACCATCTTCGCTTGATGTACACTCCTCGCTTCCGCCTTGCACGAATGGGGGGGTCGGGCCTTTGCGGTGGCCACATCCAAATTTTGGAATAGCCTCCGGCTGGAGCTCAGATCTCTCCCTACCGAATCCTTGTTTCGGAGGAAACTTAAGACCTGGCTCTTTTCCAAGTTCTAGCTCCCACTGAATCTTTCTGGTATCGGCTGTCTACAGCGCCGGGACACCCCCGTTGGGGGTAGCCGCGCGCTTTATAAGCTTCAAAATAATAATAATAATATAATAATAATAATCTTCAATCAATCAATCAATCAATCAACTTGTAAATCGTGCTACTCACCCGTGAGGGTCTCAAGGCGCTGAGGGGGGGAGGCTCGGGGGGTGCTGCTACTGTTCGAAGAGCCAGATCTTGAGGAGCCTTCTGAAGGTGAGCAGGTCTTGGGTCTGCAGCAGATGGGTGGGGAGAGTGTTCCAGGTCTTGGCGGCGAGGAAGGAGAAGGATCTGACGCCATACGTTGTTCGTTGGATGCACGGGACGGCGGCAAGGGCGAGGCTGGCGGAGCGGAGCTGGCGGGCGGGGGTGTAGAAGTTGAGTCTGTCATTCAGGTAGGCTGGTCCGGTGTTGTGGAGTGCCTTGTGTGTATGGGTTTGCACTTAAACATGAACATTTTAAATGTACAAGGGCTGCCTTTATATTTTTGTGTCTTGTGAGGTACACAAATCAGGCGTTAATTAACCTTGGGGGATTTTTGGTTCATTCTATATTACAAATGGAATTAAACCTAGGCTAAAGAAATTTGACAATATGTACTTCCTCTTTCTTAGTGTAAGGGACCAGTGATAAATCTGGTAAAAGTCAACATCATCACTTGAAATATGTGCATGTGTGGAAGAGATTTAATGCACTGTAGTTGTGAACAAGCTCATGATGCTTCTCCTCAGTTTTCTCTAGCTCCACCTCTTTTTCTAGCTAGCCAGTTACTGTTGTGAGCAGAGATGTCACTTGATTGCTTCTCCTAAGTCTCTCAAGATTCTCATTACCTGAAGCAACTGGCTTTTGCCCTGCATCCTCTTCTTCACTCCCTGTATTACAGCCACCTTCTACCCTCCTTAAATGGAGATTCATTGACATTCTGGGCCCCATTAAAATGGCGGGCGGATTGCCCCCACCAGGCCGGCGGTAGTCACCGCTGGCCTGGCGGGGGCAATTTGCCCGCCATCCCTGTACAAAAGAACCCCCGCCATATTATTATGGCTGGGGGGTCCACGGCGGACAGAAAGACTGTCCACCACTTTTCCGCCCGGTTGACATGTCGACCAGGCGGAAAAGGGTTCTATATGGTGGCGGTGTCTAATAGACACCGCCAGCCATATTAGAATGTGTCATTACAGATGCCTTTCCGTGGCGGCATTGCCGCCACAGAAAGGCATGCATAGTCTGCTTGGGGGGCCCGTTGCGAGCCCCTAGGGACTCCGGGGGGGATGCACATGGGGTGTAGTGTAGTTCCTATATTCCCAATAGGCTCTGCGCATTGGAATAATATAAACAGCAGTGTAGACGTAGGACTGAGGTCGACTAGGTCTCTACTGACTATATTAGACTTAATTCGTTTTGCCAGCTAGCTCAGAGGTCACTAGAAACTTTCTCGAGTAAACAAGGAGGAGTTTAACTTCCCTGGATAGACAAGAAGGGATAAGCTTCTGACAACCATAAACATGACAACTTTGCTCCCTCAGAATAAAGAGTGTATCTCTAGAGTCGTGTGAAAACAATAGACAGCTATTTTACTCAGTCAATCGTGCATACTTAGTTTCACCAGAGTGCAGAGAAATAGAGAGACGGGCGTTTTCAATAAAAGGTGTTATTTATTGAGCAGTCTTCTTTCTCATGCAAGAGAAATGAATTGCCACAATTGCAATACTTAGTATAAAGTAAAGTGCATACAGTAAAAGGAGTATTATAAAATAATACTGTAAAAGCATTGATATGGTTTATTAGCCATATGATACTTTAAAATGGATAAAATATATACATGCATAAAAACATTGACTAACGTACTCAACTGGTGCTTCTAATCTTCGCCTACCCCGGTGTACCTGACCTAAGCCTAATACGCTGGAAGGAGTAAGTAAGTTGCAGTTTAAGTTAAGTTGGTTTTTGCCAAGAATCTGAATCAAGAATTCTCTTAAGGGTTTAGTCAGCTCCGTACCTGGGTAATAGAAAGCAGGAGGTCTGGTATCTCTCTCTCAGGACTCGATATCCCAGCAACCCGCAAGGGCGGCTGGAAACACCGGAGCTGGACTTTCTCGGCTGGAGAAAAAAAAAGCGTCTTTCTCAGTGCGTCAAAAGGGAGGGGCGGCGTCCGTGGGCTCTCGCATCAGCTGGGCTCTCGGGCAAGTAGATAGCTGCTCTGCTCCAAACCACCGTGTGTTTGCTTAAGGCAACGTTGGTATATTTATACCTGAAAGGTGCCGGGTTTGACGTAAGGTTGGACATAAGACGTCAATAAAAGATGTCACTAAGAACTGGCCGTTCTTTCAGTGCTCGCAGGAGTTCTAGGACAAGTCAAAACAAAAGCATGGGGATTGCCCAGGTTGCTGGAGGTTTGGTTTGTTTAAAGAATGCGTTGTACTTTCTAGGAGTCTAGGGGAGTAGCCTTGCCGTATGTGGACTGCATGGGCTATTACTAAATATGGATATGATTCTTATGCCTTTATAAGGATATTATTTAATATAGCCATACAAGGGCATAAATCGGGAATATCGAATTAGGGTCCTAGATAGAAACACAACACCCACTCCACGAATTAATGTCCATCATTACTAAAGACTAAGCAATATAAACATAACGATGCATGTGTGTTTAACAACCCACCCCAAAATACAAAAATCGCATTTGAAATGGTATATGGTAAATACACGAAAATGAGTATTGGTACTGTACGCTTTTCAAGCAGTGTTATCATTCAGTTAAATGCATATATATATCAGCTGAATGAATTGCGAAAATTACACATAAAATGGCTCTTAATACAGAAAAGAAGGTCGAGACCATTCCATCACATGCTGTACATGTGCTAGAGGCTGAGGTAAAATATTGTCTCTAGAGTTCCTAAAATAGAAGCTCTGTTCTCTAAGAATAGTTCTACTTTAAGCAGAGTACTTTGTGCCAGAAAAAGGGTAAATATTTTGGAAGTGAAAAAAAAATAATTTCGCTCTCAAGGGAAAGAATAGTTCCACTTGTTTTCAGTAGCTGTGTTTATCAAAACTGAAGTCCGAATTCAGAGTTCAGGGAATGCTGTGCACTCATTGTTTTAAAAAGTTATTCTCGTTGTTCAGGGGAGAACATCATTTCAGACAGGTTGGCAAAAAATTGGTCTACGACATCAGGTGAAAGTTCAACCAAGTTCGAAAATGCTGAGATTGTGCATATGTGAGAATGATTGCTATCATCGATATTCGGATCAGCAATGCTCACAGAAGGTTGTACCTATTTGCTGCTGCTTTCCTCTCGTACTTCACCGCCACCTACTCGTAGTGGTGAAGTCTTAACGAATGCCGTCATCAGAATCGGTAGCCGCTGGGGACAACACGAGGTAATCGAGTAGCAAGGTATCTGTATCCATTGATACTGCTGATGGTAGTGTAAGACAGATGTCCAACACGCATTCTTCTCCGCATAGCAGACATCGAAGCACAGGTAAGATGCAATCTTGCCAGATAGGTCTGAATGAAAGAAACCAGGTTGCACTTAGATCTCTTAGCCGGGCTAATCCAAGGACTTTAGTGATGCGGTCCCGGTAACGTATAGCTAGGATCGTTTCTCTCATCCTTGCTGGAGTTTTGTCTGTTGCTTGGCTTGCCATTTCGCAGCAGAAGGATCAAAAATAAAATTCCTACTACGAGTCCGAAAAGTAGAGGCAGACCGCCGAAGACAGAGTGGACAAAATTCGGAAAGATGCCCAGAACTGTTCCAAAGGGAGCTAATAGTCCCGAAAAAATTGTCTTAAATACATGTGCGATGCCACTGGTATCAGACATGTTTAAAATTTGGCTTAACATTTCTACAAAATGTACGGGGTAATTTGTTGATAATAGGGAATGTATCTCTGCTGCTGTCCTTGCAACTTGCAGATCATACGTTTCTTTGGACGAGGTTAAAGGCACAGTTGTCTGTAAAAGAATAGACTTCATTCTGCTTAAAGTATCAATTTGAATAGAAGAGATATTCAAACGAGGCCATATTGCCGCCTCCATGTCTGGATTGCTGTTTGGATACAATACTTGCACACAGCAAGTGACCATGGAACTAACGCTCACAAGATAGGCTTTTCCTGGCACCATGCCACAACAGCCGTGGTCACTTATTAGAACATAACTGCCATTGGAAAGCAGTCTAAAAAATGGCTCTATCTGTTTTGCAGGAGTGCCGTGCAGGTGACATGAAAGGTTATTTAAAGACCCTTCGCAGGCTCCATGCAAGTTAATACCTTGACACAGGAGTGTACCACTTAGTGATTTTTTACTATTGTTACCACTAAGGAATACCTCTTTTTTTCCTTCACTATAAAATTTGTGTGTATAAGGTAATTTCCATGTTGACTTGATGTATCCTTTACCCAACCCTTCATACAGGCCTGCTAGTATATACTCTTGGCAATATTTAAACTGTAAAGTTGTTATCGGAATTGTAATAATTCCGTATATTATCCATTCAATGACAGGTCTTTCTGACATTGTCAATGGTAATCTCTCAAGTTTTTCAATGCTCAGAATTGTATAGTCTGCTCCTTTTTGTGCCAAACTGATTTGTTTATCAGTAAGGTTAAAGATAGAGAATAATGACGTTACGTTCATTAAACGCCATGGCACGTAGCCTGAACGCAGATTTTGCAACGTCCAGCCAAGCTGTACAATAGAACGTAATTGGGACTGACCATGTTGTAACATTAGTAAGTCCTGCTCTATTATATCAATAGCAGATGATACAATGCTGTCCAGTGAATATATTCTGGAGGACAGAGTCGTTAACCCATTGTCCACTACAGAAAGTGATTTTTCCAAATTAATACGATCAATTTCTCGTATTTATTCTGCTGTTTTAATTTGTGTTACTTTCCAAGCTTCGTTGTAAGCAACGTATATACCGGCGTATATGAAACATTTTTGACGCTGTTTGCGTGATCCCAGTATGAAATCACGCAAGTCAGTACCATCTTTAAGTAAAGTCAAGTGTTGCTTAATTTCAGCCAGTGTGGATTTCTGCAGCCATTCGAGGCAGAGTTTCCCTACACTGTATGTTGTAACTATCCCTGAATGTTGTCTCTGGGAGTATCTAGGGTCTGGCCTGGTCTGTTTAAACCCCTGTATTTTGTTCAGGAATCTATCTTGACAGTTATTTGTGTCGATGGGCCAGATCAACCATTTTTCCAATCAGGATGTGTTCTGTTTTGGTGTAAAATATGGGATACGTCTATCTTCACATCTGTAGTGCTATTACAATCAGGTATGGGCTTCGGAATAGACGGTTTATTTAAGTCTTTAATCTTAGCTAGGCCAAGACAGGTTGTTTGCTGAATGGTGTTATTCAGGAATATTATCTGTTCTGGGATCATGCAGGCTCTAAATAATGCTTCTAAACCTTGGACCTGCCATTCTTTTGTACCCCAGATGGTTTTTGTTTCAATGTTATTTTTCCAAAATTCAAAACCAAATGTAGTAATTTTTTCATAAAGTGTTTCAGAATAAATCAATTTAGAATTTGTCAACATTGTTTTCATTCCTGTCTTATTTGACATTCTAAAATAAAACGTTTCTGCATCACTTGTGTTAAAACCTGAGAAGTATGGGAATTTCTCATAAAATGTTGATGCCCCCAGGTTCCAGCAAGGACTGCGGGCGGTCGCCGGCTGGATGACGTCCAACTGTCTCCAGTTGAACGCTAGTAAGACCGAGGTCATGATTTTTGGCAAACAACCGGAACGCTGGGGAGAGAGATGGTGGCCAGGGGATCTGGGTCCGATTCCCATCCCGGTTGCCGAGCTTAAAAACCTCGGGGTCTGGCTGGACCCTTCCCTAACGTTTGCTTGCCATACCAAGCGTACGGCTGCCTGCTGCTTTGGTATCCTGCGCGGGCTCCGTCCAGTGCTCAAGTTCTTTGACGCCTCCACTAGGCAGCTCATGATCCAAGCTACCGTCATCTCTAGGCTGGATTATGCGAGCTCCCTGTTGGTAGGTTTGAACCAGGCTGAGATTGGACGCCTGCAACGGATCCAGAACGCTGCAGCAAGATCGGTGGTAGGATTACCTAGATCTTGCCCCACTTCCAGTACTTTGCGTTCATTGCACTGGCTCCCGGTGGCCCAGCGGATCCAGTTTAAGGTCCTCTCGGTCGCATATAAGATTCTGAAGGGATCCCCAGCTGTGATTCTGTCGACACTTTTGGCCCATTACATTCCAGCCCGAGCTTTAAGATCTGCTGATCTAGAACTGGCTATTGTCCCGCGCTTTAAGCGGAGTAGGGCTGGCGGGCGCTCCTTTAAAGTTCGGGCAGCGGTGCTTTGGAACTCCCTTCCCCCGGCGATTCGTGCCCTTGGGGATCTTCTTTCTTTTCGCCGGGCGGTGAAAACCTTTTTATTCCCTTAGTTTAAGTGTGCTTGATTATTGCTTCGTTGTGTTGTGCAGCTGCCTTGTCGGGCGCCAGGACGCTCCTCGGCTGGAGCATCTGTGCGCCTAATAAAAACGCATAACATAACATAACATAACATAACATGAGCCAAAGCAGGAGGAAAAGTACACCTAACACAATCCAAAATTCAATCCATGGAGAAATCAGATACGTTTCTTTGAGTTGATGAAAGAGTTCAGTTACTTTGTCTTTGAAAGTTTTTGTGCTGGCGTTTCTTCATGCTCGCTTGGATCTTCCGAAGAGTCATCGAAATTGAGGAAGTAGCCAGATGCAGTTCTGTCAATTGTTGGAATTGCTTCCGGATTATCATTTGCCTTTGGATTTTGTTTTGTTTCACTAGCATAGTCTGAGGCTACATCGTTGTAGACTGGTGTTTCTTGACAAACTGTTGCATTTTGGGTTTCAAGAGGCACAAGCTCCATGGCTTTGTTGCATAGTCCTTTTTTATTCTCTGCAGGTTTATCAAATATGATTAGTCTCTCAGTTTGAACCTCTTGGATTGTAGCAAATTTTGGTATTCTGCTATTTATTGGGAGTCCACTTGGCCTACTACTTATTATTGGCCACATGATTGTGGTTTTACCAGGTCGATGGATATAACTCGGTTCTCCTTTTTACCAGCAAGGGGTGGTAGTACAACTGATCTTGTTCAGCTGACAGCTAAGGCATGTACTGCTTTTCTGTGAGAAGGCACAAATTCCTTCTTCACCGCGATCTTCTCTCTGACCAGATCCCCAATCTTTGGAATCCAGACAGGTCTTGCTGGGACAGGTGGTTTTTCTTCAGTGGCTGTTGGTTGTTGTTTTAACTTTATGTTACTCAGTTTTCTTCTTGTTTCATTTAAGTCCTGTAAAACAGCCAAACGGTCTTTGATACAAAGCATTTTTCTTCTACCACTGAAGTGTGACTATCTAAGTCCTGGATATGCATTCTAGTACTGAACAATAGTTCGTAGGGAGTGAAAACTTTTAGAGAATTTCTTGGCAGATTGTTAAGACTACGTTGGACACTTGTTAAATGTTTGACCCACCCATCACCCGAACCTAATACCCTCGCCGTTATAGATTGCTTTATGTCACGTTTTTTTCTTTCCACTACCGCATTTCCCTCAGGATGGAACGGAGAAGAGTACCGCAATGCAATGCCCATGCTGGTCATGGCCTCTTTGTAAGCCCTAGAGCTAAACGCAGCACTCTGGTCAGAATGTAGCATGCCAATTGCGTATATGCCGATAAAGACTCGCAAATCTTTTATAACAGTTCTGGCGTCAGCCGAGCGCTGGTGTCTGCATTTTAAGTGAATCTAGTCTTAATATTTATGGGATCGCGTTTCTGCGTATAGATAGCCTTATGCTTTCTAACAAAGGGGTCCTGGCAATACTCCGGTCGGTTCACGACTGCGATCTCGGTTGCAGTCTGGACAATCCTTTGCAAATTTGTAATGTTGCAAGTTCATCCCCGGCCACCAGTATTCTGATTGTAATTCTTTTACAGATTTCACGATCTCTTGGTGTCTTAGACCCAATCCCATGTGTGCATCTGCTATTTAAAAGACTCTCCTGTTCGTGTTTGGAATTACTCTATCCCCGACTCCAGGGATTTAAGCAAAAGGAACGGCGTTTACATCAATTATGTATGTATAACTGAGTGGATAGTTCAGAGGTAATGCTGCATTGTCGCCTTTTAAAGATGCTTTTACCGCTAGCATTGTTTCTCCGTCTATGTATTTTTTAGAACGCTTTTTTGTGGCTACGGAAGCCGGTTGAACCGCTTCCGCTGTGGCTCTGAGAGCCAATGAATTCCCTGCAACGTGAACGCCATCACGTTGATGACTCAGTGTATGTATCACGTGAGTATTTTGTAGTTCTTTCTGCAAAAGAACTACTTGTTCCCAGTTGATGACTCAGTGTATGTATCACGTGAGTATTTCGTAGTTCTTTCTGCAAAAGAACTACTTGTTCCCAGAGCTTTTTATGCTTTATTGTGGCACCTGTGTCATCTTTGTAACCATTTTGAATCCAGGTCTGCATGTCATTATTGTAAGATTTGACGCAGTAATGCGAATCGCACACTATTAGTGTGGGGAATTCGCGATCGGCATTTTCAAGCGCCATCTTTAAAGATCTTATTTCAGCTCGCTGAGTTGAACAGTTTCTCAGTGATTCTGTTTTGGTGACTATTGGTCTGAATTTACCAAAGCTCCAGCGACCTTTAACAATCGCGCACGCTGCGTTGTAGGATTTTTTCTCTACATCGTTGTGTTGTGCAAATCTGTCCATGTAGATTACACATATGTACTGTTCAAGAGGCAGAATTTCGATTGGCAGAGGTTATTCTTCTTCATATTCTAGATTTTCTAGTTTTTTCATTTTCGGGTCAAAGTAGTATTTCACGCCTTCTGCAGCAAGAGAATTTTTCCATTGTATCCATTTTGGATCTAATGCCACTGCAGTCAAATTGCGTGGGCTTGTTAATGCCTCAAGGGCTGATTCTGCTGTTAAGACAGTTATCCTTCTTCCTTGGGCTTGGGCTCTTTCTTTTGCTACAGCAGTTTGAACCGCTATTAGAATTTTTTCAGTAGAACTGAATTTCATTTCAGCTTGTGTGTACAAGTGTGATTTGTAAGCTATTGGTACCGTTTCTCCCTCATTAGAGGTTAGGTATGTGAATCCGCATCTTCCTGGGATGATTCGGATTACAAGGTTGCGTACGTTTTCGCGAGTTTGCAATTTAGTTTTAGTTAACATGTCTGTTTGCAATGATCTTAAAGTTTCTGTGTGTTTCTGAGTCCAATTTCTTAGTTTGAAATCAGGTTTTATTAATTC
Organism: Lissotriton helveticus; assembly: GCF_964261635.1. Lineage (NCBI taxonomy): Eukaryota > Metazoa > Chordata > Amphibia > Caudata > Salamandridae > Lissotriton > Lissotriton helveticus. The sequence continues at coordinate 1,805,872,497 of NC_136059.1, forward strand.
ATAGAGAGGTTTAACTCTTTCTGCATAATTTAGAATGTATGTTCTTCCGAAATTCAGAAAACCTAATATTGATTGTAAGTTCTTCAGCGTTTTAGGTGTTTGGAGTACAGCACACTTCTCTAAGAAATTGTCTGCTAGGCTTTTGCCTTCACTTGATAATTCATATCCTAAAAACAGGACTGTTAGATGGGCAATTCTTGAATTTTTAAAGTTGAATTTGTAACCCTCAGCTGTGAAACCAAGTATTATGGTGTTCACTCTTTTCAAGTGAGTCTCCAGGTCATCATCTGTGAGATAGATGTCATCGACATAAGATAATGCCTCATCATCATATATTTGTAATTACTCTTGCTGAAAATAATCCTGGGCTATTCTTAAATCCCTGTGGGAGTCGACAGAAGTGTTTTTACGACCCCATTATTGAGAAAGCGGTCAAATACCTGCTTTGAGGTGCAATGTTTTGACAAAAGAACCCATTAGAGATATCTAATGTCGTTTTATATTTTTTGGGCACGATGTTATTCATTAGTGCTGCACTGTGTGAGTTTTGTACTGCAAATGTTTTGCAACAGGAGATTAGGTGTCTGTAGTCCAAAACTAGACGATATAAATCGTCTGGCTTGGAGACAGGAAACAAAGGATTGTTCATTTGTGAGGTGCATGTTTCAATCACCCCCTGGTATTCAAGTTGATCTAAGATCTACCTGACTTGCTTTTTAGCTTCTTGTTTAACTGGGTACTGCCTTTGTGCAGTGGGTTGATTTTTTAACTGGATTTTTTGGTGAGGAGAATCCTCATCCCATCCTACATGATTTTTATATAATGCAGGAGCTTGGGTCACTGCCCATTTTCTTGCAAGTGTATATTTTTTATGAATTGGAATATGATTTGAAAAGGCAGGCATAATCATTTCTTCGCCATGAGGGCACTCCCTGACAAACTCTGGTGGCCAGTCTTTTTCAGCTAACAGGATGTCATAGCCTTTCGAAAGGTTATCCCAAAAGAGACCCCTTACTTTCCTAGTCTTGTCCCCCTCTATACGTAATGTTATTTCGTATAGTTTATGGGGTTTTCTAACTCTGGTGTCTGCAGTTTCCACTTGAATGTACTCATTCGTGTCTACTGTCTCCAGAAGATTCATCAAGATCTTGCGAGCTATTGTCACTTCTGCTGCGCTGTCTAGCATTGTCTGGGCCCACTCTCCGTTTTTCAGTTGTGTCCTCAGTATCCTCGGCATGTTTTATAATTTTAATACTGGCTACCTTCTTTCTTGTAAATTGTAATTTTTTACTTTGATGAGCAGGTTCTTTGTCTTTGGACTTGACGTGCTCTTCCTTGTGTTCTGACCGTCCTCTTCTTTCCGATTTCTGTGAGGAAGTCTGAAAAGATCGAGAGGGACGTGTATCAATATCTTGATATCTGTCAGGTTTTCTCAATTTATCCCTATCTCTAAGGTTGTATATTTTCTCAGAGGGCTCCCTCTGGGGAGACTTGCCACCTCGTTCTGGAGATCTATCTCTCCGTTGAGGAGACCTTCCTCTGGACTGGAATCATTTTTCTCTGGGAGTGGATTGTTTATTTCCATCCCAACTCTTTTTTGGAGTATTTAGATTAATTTTAATAAATGTTTTTTCAGGATTTTCAAGTAGTTGGGGTTTTACTGGTTTCCCTCCCAAACTATCTCTACCTAGTTCTTCATAGGATTTTTCTATGATTCTGGCAAGTTCAAATGGTTGGTCTGCTATATCTGTTTCTTTCAATCTCTGGAGGTATGTTATATCCTGCATTGCCAATTGAACTAATTCTCTATATGCCTTTGTTAATTCTTTTATTTTAACTAAAAGTTCTTCACTTGACATTTTTTAAATGTCGGGATGTGGTGTGTAGCTGGCTAGAACCGGCCACGTTGCTCCTGGTCTACCTAGTGGACCGAGCCTGGTGATGTGATTTTGATGTTTTAGGGCGCCTTTAAACCAGAGCAGGTGCTCTTGGTAATTTAGTGGGATTTCAACCTCCTCGAAAGGAGTGTATTCATCCGGAGGTTCCTCTATTTTGTAATAGTGGAATTCGTGTGTTACAGCGTTTGCTGCTGGAAAGTTTATCCATGAATAGAATACCTCTGTCTGCCGATATTCATGGGCCTCTACTACGAATATGACTGTACCACCTCTTGGTGTTAGTCAATTTTCTATAAGTTTAAGAGTTATAGTTTTTCTTATATTTACCGGAATGATAATAGCATTCGGGTCATTTTCTTGGAGACTTGTGTCATCCGCTAGGAGTTGAGCAGCTATTCTAGCTGCCTCCCTTTCCTCTTCACTTTCTACCATTTTTACTGACAGAAAGTTTTTAGTTGCAGATCAAGTTTCAAGGGAAACAAAGATTAGGTGCACAATATTTTGGAACACTGTATCCTTCAACGTTGACTAAACCAAAAACTATACATAGGATTCTCATCCTACTAAGTTCCGGCGGATATTAACCTTTTACCCACTCAAGACGTCTATTGGAGTTTTTTACGGGAAAAAGGGGTTCTGTGTGAAAAAGCACGACTGAGTTACTCTAGTGTCTTGCATTAGATTATCGCCTTGCCAAATTTTGGGCGCCATGTAGTGTAGTTCCAATATTCCCAATAGGCTCTGCGCATTGGAATAATATAAACAGCAGTGTAGACGTAGGACTGAGGTCGACTAGGTCTCTACTGACTATATTAAACTTAATTAGTTTTGCCGGCTAGCTCAGAGGTCACTAGAAACTTTCCCGAGTAAACAAGGAGGAGTTTAACTTCCCTGGATAGACAAGAAGGGATTAGCTTCTGACAACCATAACATGACAACTTTGCTCCCTCAGAATAAAGAGTGTATCTCTAGAGTCGTGTGAAAACAATAGACAGCTATTTTACTCAGTCAATCGTGCATACTTAGTTTCACCAGAGTGCAGAGAAATAGAGAGACGGGGTTTTCAATAAAAGGTGTTATTTATTGAGCAGTCTTCTTTCTCATGCAAGAGAAATGAATTGCCACAATTGCAATACTTAGTATAAAGTAAGGTGCGTACAGTAAAAGGAGTATTATAAAATAATACTGTAAAAGCATTGATATGGTTTCTTAGCCATATGATACTTTAAAATGGATAAAATATATACATACATAAAAACATTGACTAACGTACTCAACTGGTGCTTTTAATCTATGCCTACCCCGGTGTACCTGACCTAAGCCTAATACGTGGGAAGGAGTAAGTAAGTTGCAGTTTAAGTTAAGTTGGTTTTTGCCAAGGATCTGAATCAAGAATTCTCTTAAGGGTTTAGTCAGCTCCGTACCTGGGTAATAGAAAGCAGGAGGTCTGGTATCTCTCTCTCAGGACTCGATATCCCAGCAACCCGCAAGGGCGGCTGGAAACACCGGAGCTGGATTTTCTCGGCTGGAGAAAAAGACAGTGTCTTTCTCAGTGCGTCAAAAGGGAGGGGCGGCGTCCGTGGGCTCTCGCATCAGCTGGGCTCTCGGGCAAGTAGATAGCCGCTCTGCTCCAAACCACTGTGTGTTTGCTTAAGGCAACGTTGTTATATTTATACCTGAAAGGTGCCGGGTTTGACGTAAGGTTGGACATAAGACATCAATAAAAGATGTCACTAAGAACTGGCCATTCTTTCAGTGCTCGCAGGAGTTCTAGGACAAATCAAAACAAAAGCATGGGGATTTCCCAGGTTGCTGGAGGTGTGGTTTGTTTAAAGACGTGTTGTACTTTCTAGGAGTCTAGGGGAGTAGCCTTGCCGTATTTGGACTGCATGGGCTATTACTAAATATGGATATGATTTTTATGCCTTTATAAGGATATTATTTATTATACCCATACAAGGGCATAAATCGGGAATATCGAATTAGGGTCCTAGATAGAAACACAACAGGGGGTACCTATGGTACCCCCCTGCAGTTCCGTGCACAACATGGCAGGCACTGTGCGGTGCCTGCCATGTTGTGCAAGGAAGTGCACAACATGCCTCCCTGGCATTGTGGCGTGCGGTGCTGAGTGCACCGCCCGCCACAATGTTAGGGATGCAGGATGCGCCCGCCACTCTGGCGGGTGCATCCTAATGGCACATACAGGACCCCCGCCCTTATGGCGGGTGGTCCCCTGTTACGAAAGGATGGCGGACGGACAAAGTCCACCTGCCATCCTAACGTGCCCCTTAGTCTGTTTGTCTTGCATGAGTTATCTCTCATATAAATGGAGATGAACATGCTGGGCCTAAGCTTACATTGGAATTGTTGGTACCTGTCCCCTTACCAATGGGCATGTTCTTTTAATTCAGCTTTCAAGGCAGTCTGTTTAGCCTGCATTGACTGAATGCCTCAACCTTATGCAATGATGTTGTACAAAGAAAGAGTGGGGTTGTCTCTAAAGACAAATAAATGATGCCACACAAATACACAAGGAAGCTGCTACATATCCCCACTCCTCAGCCATACCCTTATTTTCCTATTTGTTTCTGGTGTACACACAACAAAGAAATAAAACAACCACAGGAAAAAATAAAGGCAGATATTCTTTGTCAAACTAAGTTGAAGACAGGCTAAAAGCAGACATAGATAATTAAGCTAGGACAGCAATACCACTATTTCTTTTACGAAATGATAGGTATACTTCTCAGAAGTGTGTATTAGACATAAGTAAAGTTTTCAATGCAGACAATATATTGTTTACTACATTATTGAAAATACGTTGATTTTAATTCAATACATATAAAACTGCAACAGGCAGCAACCTCCTGAGTGAGATAGGCAAATTATTTAGGGGTCCATTCCGATGTCCGTCGGAAGAGCGTCTGACCGACATCATAGTGGAAATGGGACCGCCCAACAAGGAGTCAGTGGTCCCTCTTCCATTATTACGATGCAACCGCCTTCACGGCGGTCAGATAGTGTATTTTGCCTATTGCAGCTTGTGCTGCAGACTGCAGCATAAGCCACAATAGAAAAAAGACACTTTTAAAACATGAATGCATTGTGAGCAGGCAGCATGCGGTGCCTGCCACACAGTGCTTGGATGTTTGGGGGGACACCACAGATGCCCCACAGGCCTCATAGCGGAGGTCATGGGGGGACAGGGGCTCTGCTAGGGGCCCACAAAGTAACTGTCAGAAAGGCCGACATGGAAAGGCTGTCAGAAATGAACATCATAATCCAGACGGCAGTGCCTGAGCAGACACCGCAGTCATTTGGAGTTTTTCTGTCTGACCGATGCCCCGCCGGGATCTCTGAGGTTGTTAGAGGCGTAGTCTTACCACCAGGCTGCAGTGATCTGACTGACTGCATCATAATGCAGAGGTCAGACCGCTGAGTCCGATTGTCGGGTAGATCGCCACTGACAGCCTGCCCGGCACCGTAATAGACCCTTAAATCTCTATCTTTGGAATAAATCATAGAAGCTCAATAACACTAAAGCGATGTCGGGCGGACCGTAGCGGACTGCAACCGCCGAGCCATAGGTCGGCGGTTCCACCACACAATTTGGATGCGACCACCCTATGGGCAGTCGGCAGCGATCATTTTACAATGGCAGCTCGTGCTGCTTGCAGAAAAGGCCGCAGCACAAGCGGCCATTGTAAAATGGATCTTTTTCAACATTCCTGCACCGTGTGGCAGGCACCTTACTTTTCCCACTCCAGTCAGTGCAACATTGAAAACAAGCAAAATGTCTAGAACAAAATACAATTATTTAAAAAACAAAGTAAATAAAGAAAAATATAAATATGTTGTAAAAAAATACAAAAATATTTGATATAAAAATAAAAAATAAAAAAACTTGCTACAATGTTAAATAAAATATGAAATACCTAATAATCTTATAAATAAAATACATATAAATGAACATTTTTTATTTAGAAATTATTTTTTAACAAAAAAATATTTATTACATTAATTTAATTTACTAACTTCCCACCCTATAACCCTACAAAACTCTAAAGCTGCACCTTACACTTAACTTTAAAAAAAGTATTTACGCTATTAATATTATTATTTATCAGCAAACCAATTTTCATTAATTAAATATTAATTATTAATTAATTATAATTAATATACTTCACACAATATACTCTTACAAAACACACAACAGAAAATGTAACCCAAAAGTATTTACACAATTAATTAATTATCAACTTAATAATTAATATTAATTAAAACAATAATTATTAATTATTTAAAATTAACTTATTTCCTACCCCATACCCCTACAAAACCAACAACCCACATCTAAAATCAAAAAGAAAATATGTAATTGCACAATTGACAACATTAAATAACTTTTAAATGAATATTATTTATTAAAAACAAAATATTAATTGATTAAAATTAATTAACTACCAACCATAAACACCTATATACCCCAAACCCCACTTCAAAAATTAAACTTAATAAAATAAAAATTACAAAACTAAAATAATTGATAATTGAATACAAAATTAATAGTATTTAACAACTAATTGTTAATTAATTAAAATTAATTTACTCAATACCCTTTACCCCTATAAACCTCTCAGCTAAAAAAATTAATTATCAATGTATTAATTATTATTAAGTAACAACCAATTAAACTTAATAAAAATTAAATTACTTCCCACCCTTTAACCCGATGAACCCCACAACCCACAAATGAAAAAATTAATTACACTATTAGCATAATTAATTATCAGTTAATTAATTAATATTAACTAACAACAAATTATTAATTAATTTAAAAAAATTACTTTCTACTCTTCACTCCGATAAACCACACAACCCACATATAAAATGTAAATTATAAATATTATTAAATACAAAAGAATCATTCATTTATTATAGTTGAACTACTTCTCACCCTATACACCCACAACCCGCTAAAGAACTGAAAAACACAACATTTTATTTAAATTACATTTAACTACTAAAATTGTAACAAATATATTAAAACATATAAACAATAATAATACAAAAAAGACATCATATACATTTAAAATATATCCTAAAATACATAATAGTTAAAAATCGATATTTTTAACAACTATATATTTTGCAAATGATATTAATACCTTCAATATTTTAAAAATCAATATTGCTCACCATAAAAATTGGTATTCTTAATATCGATATTCTTGCTGATGATATTTCCATAAAATGATATTTTAGACTCAATATTTTTGTATGGAGATATTTTGTACTCAATATTTTGTCTGAATACCATTATTTCAGTAGTTTCAAACTTTCTCAATAGACTTTTCAAAAGATTACAAAAAATCTTCAGAGACAGAATTCTATTTTGTTCATGTGGGCTAATTTATTGAACCAATGAATGGCTTTGACTGCTCTCTTCACTTCAATTCCAGTCAGCTTTGACAAATAGGAATAGGAAAATACATCAACACACACATGGGAATGATGGCCTGTGGCGTAGCATGTGCTGTGGTCATTCTGGCTCATTTGTATGTGTTGTACTTACAGCTTACATGTCCTCTCTATCACATGAGGAGTGTGGAGCACTGTGCCTAGTGCGTTCCACATTCCACATACAGTGGTGGAGAACTTGGGAAGTCAGTTACTGACTGGCTGGCTAGGGATGAGCCACGCTTTCACCGCAGGCTGCTACTTATTTAAATAAAGTTTTATTTATCTCCTTCGCCTTTGAAGAGTCGGTCAATTGTCCTTTCAAGATTTGGCGACGAGTTGGCCAGCACTCCTGCAGTGGCATGTGGCTCCAGACCCGCTCACAAGGCCATCTGTTCAAATTAAGGCTGGCGGTCCCACGACGTCCAAGATGAGCTGCTTACACAAAGCGCCAATCGTCGGTGAGTCGTCCAGCGCTTTCTTTTTTAGGAAACTGGCATGGGGAGGGCAATCATGGCTAAGCGAGAGCATCTTGCAGTTAACAGTTACAACTAGTGCGAGACATCTGCTGCTCACGTCATCGTGCTCAATACTGTACAAGCCTCACGACCATACAAAAGCACGTAAGACGACGTTGGCGGCCATCTTGAAGTGTGTCTTTGCATTCACTTCATTGTATGCATCACTTCTTCAGTAGAACAAGCGCTACCACCCTAGGAAATCATGTAAAACGGTATTGGCGGCCATCTTGTAAGTGTGTTTTCATACACACAGAGTCAATGGTTATTTCTTCGATGCGCTAGTCATTCCTGTGAGAAACAAGCCAACTTTACTTCATCGGTGACTCACACACCTAACAGCATTTATTCAACAGTGAGCCACATCGAATTAGATCACAGCTTGGTGGGCAACAACTGCGTTTTTCACATCGCTTCAACAGTGAGCCATTTCAGTTTCATCTACTGTGTGTGCTGTGGTGAGCAATGACTATAGTTCCTTGTGATTTCAAAGCTCTTTACTCACAACAGCAAATCAGATCAACAGTGATTCACACACTTCGTCTTGGAAACAGTTTTGTGCCTTCAGTGAGCAAATTGTATGTGCGTCTGAACAGTAGCCATACTTATATTTCTCAGTACTATTTTCATACAGATTTGTTCTTACTACGTCATTTCAGCATGCTTTCTACTGCAAACCTGTCTCATACACAGAGCCTTTTCGTGTCTTTATTATGCAGTCACAAGGAGCAATTATCTTCTCCTGGTCCACTTGCTATTGAGTGGGATGATTGGTTACCCATCTTTGAAAACTATTTGGACGCTCTGGATGGTACTATGTTCAGTTCTTCTAGGAAAAACAGTGCTTTTATTGAACAATTTATGCAAGGAAGGTCTACACATCTTCAAATACTTACCTACAGCCATCTTACCCAATGGTGATCCCATTGAAGATGTTTACGCTGAAGCAAACAAAAGTTTAGAATGCAGATTTGCTAAAGAGATTTACATTGTCATGAATCGCTACAAGTTTTGCACTCATCTTCAGGAAGAGAACCAATCCATTGATGTCTTTGTGTCTAAACTTAGGGAACTTTCATTAAAATGTAAATTTGGAGCAATGACAGACGAACTAGTTTGTGATCAAATGATTGTTCACTGTGAGTGTAAAAAAACTCAGGAACAACTCTGGACTGCAAAAATCCCTTCAATAAGAGATGCTATTGAGATTGCCAAGGTAGTTGAACAATCTCAACTTTGCATGCGTGAATTAGGTAAAAAGGTTGATAGTAATCCTGATGGTGTATCTATTGTAGAAAGAGAAGATCTTGAGGTTGGGGCTGTATTCAAGTCTGGTAGGCCTGTCCAAAAAATAGATAATAAACTAAATCTTGCTACAGGTGCTGTAGTCCCTTCCACAATGCTGACTATCATAAGTGTGTAGCTATTGACAAACATTGTAAGAAGTGTGGGCGCAAAGGTCACTTTGCAAATGTGTGTAGACAGCCATTCAAACAGAGAATTGCCACCGTAGATGAGAATGTTAAGGTCACATCTCATGGTACTGACACCTTTTATGGAGAATTTGAAGCTTTTCCACACAAAAATAAGGTTTTAAGTGTTGACGATCCCACTGATGACAAGGGCAGAAGAAATAGACCCAAGGCAGATTTTGAGGTAAATGGAAAATCTGTACAACTTATGGTGAACTATGGGTCCAGGTATACTATTGTTCCCAAAACAGTGTTTGACATGTTGCGGTCAGATATAGTGCTATTCCCCAAATACATTAATCCTGGGGGTTATTAGGGTGAAACTATAGATCAAATAGGGTATATGAACACTAGCATAGAATTTGGGGGTAGATCATTACAAAGGATTGTGTATGTAGCTACTGATGGACCTCCCATTCTAGGATGAATGCACCAGTACGATTTGTTTATCATCATTGACCCTAGAGCTCCCACTCAATTAATGGTAGTGGTGAACCCTTCTTTGGAAAGCATTTTGGAAGAGACAAAGGGTGTATTTAGAGAAACATTAGGATGCTTTGAGGGTTATGTCCACAAAATAGTACTAAAACTTGAGGCTCATCCATTACAACCCAAGGTACGCAGAATACCTTTCATAGCCAGGGTGGCAGTGAAAGATATGCTTAAGGATATGGTGTTTTCAGGTGTAATTGGGCCAGTAGAAAACTCCATTTACGTTTCTCCAGTCGTTATCACTGAAAAATCTGAAGGAAATCTCAGATTTTGCATTGATTTGAGATCACCCAATCAAAATGTTGTTGTAGATACCTACCCATTACCCAACATTAACAAGTTGATCTTGGCTTTGAGTGGTGGGAAAATTTTCTCTAAGCTATGCTTAAAAAATGCTTACCATCAGATTAAACTTTGTGGACAGACCAAACCACTCACAGCTTTTATCCTGATGGATGGCATTTTTCAGTGCACTAGAATGCCTTTTGGACTTTGCTCTGCTGCAAGCGTTTTTCAACGCATGATGAGTGTGCTTCTTAAAGATGTCAATAACATTGGGTATTTCCAGGAGGACATTCTTATATTTGGAGACACCATTGAACAACACAATCACACCCTCAGGGAGGAGCTGCTCAAGATCAAAGAATCTGGTTTAACCCTCAGACGTGAGAAATGTACATTTTTTGCAGACAAAGTTGAATATCTTGGTTATGAAGTCTCTGCCGAAGTTGTAAGACCTAAACAAAACCTTTTGGATGCCTTCAGGTTAGCTCCCGCACCTCCTGACAACGATGAATGAAGATCTTTCCTAGGCCTTATTGAGTATTACTCAAAATTTGTCAAAGATATTTCTGCAAAAACTGAAATTCTTAGGTCACTTTTAAGAAAAGAGGCTACTTTTATGTGGGAATGTCGACAACAATCATGTTTTGATGATATCAAAAAAGACATTTGTGAGGCAGGCATACTCACCCCTTTTGACACCAAGCTTGAATCCGTCCTCACTGTCGATGCTAGTGCCACAGGTCTTGGCTCCATTGTATCTCAGGTCCATAATGGACATCATAAAATAGTGGCATTCACATCCAGGACACTGACTTATTCTGAAAGGAACTATTCTGTTATTGAACGCGAAACTTTAGTGGCAGCTTGGGGATGCGAATATTTTAGAACCTACTTAAGGGGTTCCAAATTCAAGCTAAAATCCGATCACAAACCCTTGATGTGAGGTTAGCTAGGTTAGTTTCTCGCTTACAAGAATATTGCTACAGGGTTGACTATATACAAGGTTGGAGAAATACTCAAGCTGATTGCTTGTCAAGACTTTCTCTTGAGTGGGAAGGTGTTGATAAAGCATCAGTTACAGCAAAAGAGGCGGAAGGTGCCATAGCTTCTGTACAAGATGTGCTGAGTGTGGTTGAAGCACAGGGCATCACTGATAAGTGAATGGGTTAAGGAAATGTCCTCTGACAACTCCATGCAGAAACTCAAACGCTTGATTTTGCAAGGCAGTAGGAGAGAAAGTACTGTGTCTTCTTCCATCAGACCTTTTGTGAAAGTGCTGGATGAATTGTCTGTTTGCAGCGATATGTTAATTATGAGAGGAGAAGTATTTGTTCCTCCTTTAGGGTTAAGGAACAAACTCATCAGATTGGCACATGAGGGGCATCTGGGCCAAACAATAACAAAGAAAAGGTTGCGAGTGAATTGGTGGTGGCCTGGGATGGATGCTGATGTGGATATTTGGGTGGAAAAGTGTGAAGTATGCAATTCAATTCAATTCAAAAACTTTATTCGGAAACATGTAAATCATGTCCATAAAAGTACATACATACAATACATATTAAAAGAAAATACACTTTAACAATCGCAATCAGCTACAAATACAGTAAGATACATATAACAATCAAATGACACACTTAAAAGTTTTCCAATAAATAAAATGTAGTAAGAAATTTGATAAATTTTTTTTTTTTTAAATCATGCTTTTCCTATAGCTGATGGCCCTAAGTAAATAACTAGCCGTATAAAAACAGATGTCAGGGTGATGCAAGTTAAAAAGTAATTTCATTGCCGCTTTTACAGTTCTTACTCCGAATTTAATAAATAAAGGTTTTAAAAAGAATTTACGACATTCGCTATACAGGTTACATATAAGTAGAAAGTGCTCTGTGCTTTGTTCCGAAATATTGTCGCACCGACATGGACCTGTAGGGCGCATCTTAATCTCAGGGAATGCAACCAGTAGGTGGACCGTACCCATCCTCATCCTGGTGAGAACAAACCGGTGTTGCCCTTTGGTCACCTGGATGAGGTAAGGGTGTAGGCCCACAAATTCGTTCAAATGGTTATAACGTATACAGGTGGAAAGTTTAAGATCATCCGTAGCTCGTCTTTCTGCACAATGATTTAAGAAAATTGATTTCAGACTCTCCTTAGAGAGATCCGAGGCAGAACAGTGATCTAATGTAACGTTAAGCCCAAATACACTAGAGAAAGAATCGATTGTGTATTTAATCCATGGGATTTTAAGAAAATAGTCTAGGCGTAAACAATCCTCAATGATGGCCCTATTAAATGAGGTTTCGTCTTTCATCCAGACTGAACGCCACAACATCAAAGGTCTCAACAATAATAGATCGTTTATATGGTGTAGTCCTAGTTCTTTATGGACCAAACTGTTAGCAGTAGAGGTCGGGAGACACAGTAATTTTTTCAGAAACATATTCTCTTCTACCTGTAGGGATTCTACCCTAGATACCCCCCATACCCCTGCTCCGTAGAGGGCAGCCGAGAGACACCTAGCTTCAAAGATCTTAAGCATTTCTTTAGGCCTTCTACTACCTAATTTACTTGCAAATGCAAATATTCCATTGGCACTCCTGATCATTTTGTCGCGCACCACCTTGTGCTCGACATCCCAGTGACCATTTTTGGAAAAGTTAACTCCCAGGTAGCAAAAGTTTTCCACAGACTGCACCACTTGGCCGTCAATGAGATACCTATAGGGCTTTTTAATTTTTACCTTACTAGCTCCGCACTCCATCACAAATGTCTTGCTTTTATTAATGACCAGCTTTCTTTTCTCAATAAAGGCCACAAATTTATCTATCAAAAGCTGTAGACCCCGGGGAGTCCTAGAGAGCAACACAGCGTCGTCCGCATAGAGTAACACGGGGATGGTACTTGTGTTTACTCTAGGTGCGTCAGCTGGTGCCCTCTGCAAGATCGAGTCTATTTCATTAATAAACAGAGTGAAAAGCAAGGGTGCCAGTACACACCCTTGTCTAATACCTCTCCTGACCCTGAATTTATCTGTGCATTCGCCCGAAGGCCCGTACCGGACACTCGCGCTAAGCCTCTCATATAAACGGGCCAGAAAATATATAATTTCCCTAGGTGCTCCCATTTCTAGCAAAGTAGTCCATAGTATGGCGTGATCCACCAGGTCAAAAGCGCTGCTCAAATCAGCGAAACAGAGGTAAAGTGAACCATTTTTTGCACGGGTGTATTTCCCAATCAGTAGCTCCAGATTTAGGCATTGTTCAATGCAACCTCTCCCTTTCCTGAACCCATATTGGCAGTCTGTCATTATTTGATTAGACTCTGCCCATTCTTCCAATCGGATGAGGAGTACACGGCTCATGATCTTGACCGACGAATCCAACAACGAGATTGGCCGGTAGTTTTTGACGTTTCCTCGGTCCCCTTTCTTATGAATTGGAACTATTATAGATTCGGACCAGGTACACGGAATAGTATAGCGAACAGCAGCGTTAAAAACTTTGGCTAGTACTGGCCCCCAAGTCTCAGGCGCAAATTTGTATACATCAACTGGGACACCATCGGGTCCCTGGGCCTTACCGCCCTTACTAGCCCTGATACTACTTAGGACCTCCTGTATGGTGATATCTAAGTTAAGTACTGGCCAAGAGCAACTTATCGGCAACGTTACCGTATCAGGATTAAAAATGGCAGAAAAATGCTGTACCCATGATTCCTTACCCACGTTTGAGGTTAACATGGGAAGTTTATCATCTCTTAAAAAAGGGCTATTTACTACTGCCCAAAAAAGCGTACAATTATTCGATACAGCCGCTAGATCAAGTCGCTCCCAAGCTTCCTCACGCAATTCAACTTTCCTTTGCCTAAGAGCTAAATTATAGTCAGATCTAAGCTTAACTACAACTGTTTTATCTCTAGGTTTGATGGAAGTATGCAAAGAAAGTGAAAAGAGTTTAAGAGTGGGAGTGGGAGTGCAAGCAGTCATTGGACAGAAAGCAGCCCCTGGGCAACCTTGGCATACCCGCTGCTTGGATTTCATTGGTCCAATGAATGAACTCGAGAGTGCTTGTAGGTTTGCCATGGTAGTGATTGATGTTCACACTAAATGGTTGATAGTAAAATTCATGCAAGAAATCACTACGAAAGCCACAGTAAACACTTTGAAAGAAATTTGGGGTGAAGAGGGTTTACCCTCCGCTTTGAATACTGATAATGGCACCCAACTAACTTCTGTGGAAATGCAAGCATGTTTTAGCTCTTTTGGTATCAAGCACAACCACACATCCACAGGGCAATGGTGTGGTTGAGATGGCAAACCGTTTGATCAAAGGTACTGTTCAAATGGCCTTGACTTGTGGGAGTGAGGTCAACTTATTGGTTTCTGAAATGTTGTGGGCATACCGCTCAAGTTCGCATGGGGTGACCGGTAAAACACCTTTTGAAATGATGCGTGGCAGTCTGCTGAACACCAAACTTGTTCCCACTTGGATGGAAGACCTTGTTTTAAAAAGCACTTCTCGCACCACTTCTCCCACAACTTTGAAAGTTGTGAAAAAATCTGCAGACGCATTTGCTCTGGTGAATGGGTGAAGCTGCGTAGTGGAAGATCTAGTGCAGGTTTTTCCAAGTTCTTGGGGCCTTACAAAGTAGCATGTACTTTACGTCATGCCATTGTTCTTGACAATGATGATAAAGGGGACTACAGGCACGTAGCTCTTTATCAGAAAGGTACGTTTGTTGATAATGTTGTTATCAAGCACCATGATCAAAGTGCTAGCAATATCTTTATGTCAATGTCTGACAGTGATTTGACTAGTTCTTCACATGCAGGTTTTGGTGCTCATGGTACTACTCAGGGTGGTGGTGATGCCTCCACTGACTTTGAACACAGTGTTCCTGTTGGAAGGGAAGTGAGACCTAGAAGAGGTCGACATCCTCCAGGATCCCTCAACAATTATATTTGTGGTTAAAGTCTTAGCATCTTTCACTTTTGTGCTTTCACTTTTACTTATGTTAGATGTGCTTTTAATTTTCCTTTTGACTATTGTAATTTCTTTCACTTTCTTGCTTCTTTCTTCTCCTTCTTTCATATCTGGTCTTTCTTTTACTTTTCCTCCTTACCTCTCTCCAACTTATGGTTTACTTTTTTCTCTTCTATTAATTATTGTTGTAAGAGAAGAGGATGTGTTGTACTTACAGCTTACATGTCCTCTCTTTCACGTGAGGAGTGTGGAGTGTGGAGCACTGTGCATAGTGTGTTACACATTCCACCTATGGTGGTGGAGTTCAGTCAGTTGGTGGCCGGCTGGCTAGGGGTGAGCCACACTTTCACCGCAGGCAGCTGTTTTTTAAAATAAAGTTGTACTTACCTGCTTCGCCTTTGAAGAGTCGTTCATTCTTCCTTCAAAGAGTAAGCTAGTAAAATCTGTTTGGCTTGGCGGGGATTTGAATCATAAGAGCCAGTACCTTCAGTTCTTCCATATTGCAATTATTAAATCAAGTTGGGATTTACAAATAAATAGCATTGTGAGGTACTGGGTTTTTAAGAACCGGCACAGAACCGGTAACCCAGCGGTGTCAGGGTACACCCAGAGACCTCGGGTTCTTCCTGATCCAGACCACAGAAACTCAGAGTCTTCTAGGTGAAGTCAAAGATTGGTTTATTGGCTGCAACCAAGGTAACAAGTGTCCTAGAAGTACAACACAGGGAAGTATATTCTCAGGAGACTGCTCGAATTTACAAAGTCAGGTTTCTCTTCTTATACACAATTTTAAGCTTCAGGCAAAACATTCTTGGTTGTAAAGTAAATCGTTAACATATTTTCAATACAAAGAAAAAGCAGAGTCATGATGACATGTCCATATTTCACTTCGTGCTGCTTACAACAAATCATCCGGCAAGGCCCAACATTTCATAAGATATCGGTGGACCCCCAATAAAAACGGGCACCTCCCCACCATAAAGCAAGTGAAGCAAAGGAGCAGAGGTAGATGTGAGCAAGATACGGCAGGTGTGTGCGCTGAAATGGTTTTATGGCTTGTTGAGCCTTGATGCTATCTTGTTCGGCCACTGGGAGGGGAACTGACCTAACGAGTTTGGCCTGGGGCAATGGTTCCAACTTGCACAGGTCATACGAAAGTCGATTAAGGTGTACGTGTCCTTGCTGAAATGAATTTGGCTGGATTAAGGCCTATGTAAAGGGCAACACATAAATGGGAACCAATGGTTCAGAACGAAAATGACGATTTCGAGGTGAAATCGTCACTCAAATATGCTGAAAATATATGTACATGATGTACTCGTCATTCTCGGTCTTTTGATACCAAATTCGTCATGTTTCGACGAAGTTTTAATTCTCGAGTCCAGAACGATTACACGAATCCAGATTTTCAGAACCACAATCCCTCCTTTTGCCCTTACATAGGCAATTAATCTATTCTCATGTTAGTCTGAGTCCAGATCTATATTCCTAAAGTCATTGAGATGTTGCTGTAACATCATTCTAGTACTTAGTTCATCTCTTGACACAGGTTTCCTTACACATGATGTAACACAGAGGCCACATATTGCAGGAGCACACTGTATGCATAGACAGAACAGGAAAAGAATGGCTAAGACCATCCCAATGAACATTAGAATTTTCCATCCCCAGGCGGATATCAGTTCCCAGAACCATCCCATTAGCGACCAATCTCCTTTATCCACATGAATAGATTCGGAAATCTTATGTAGTTTGGAGATGGCCTGGTACACTGTTGGAGCGTTATCAGGGATGAAGATACAGCAACTAGATTGGATCAATCTGCATACCCCACCTCGGTCTGCAAGGATGACATCTAAAGCGGCCCTGTTCTGAAGGGTCATAAGCCGATCCGACTGGAGCTCAGCAGCCAAGTTACTAAGGGCACCAGCAGTTTCAATCACGGTGGACTCAACTACCCTTGTCAATTGCCTTATGTTCCTGCTGTTAGCCATGGATCCCCAGAACGGCAGAAAACCCTTTGCAAAGTCACCAAATTCTTGACCTGCAGTGTCCTCTTCACTCAAGACACCTCTAACTATCCTTGTCCTGTGGTAGTCTGCCGCTGCTGTGTAGGTGGGAGGCAACATGAAGGAAACAAAACAGGAGCCCGAAAAGTCAGGGGGCAACCATGTATAGGCTCTATCATGGCAGATGAAATAGGTACCCTTAGCTGCTAAAAACGCAGGGGAAGTCTGAGATCCAAACATATACGTTTCAGTACAGACACTCTTCCCTAACTGAGCCCTGGGATTCGTGCCATTACCTTGTAGACACAGATAACCCTGATGGGGTACAATCCAAATCGGGGACGATCTCTTAGCTTGCTGTTTCTCACTCAGGATAGCTCCATATCCAGTCATGTTCCATCCTATGTATAATAGTGTCTCATCTCTAGGGATAGTCTCATAAGAAATACCTTCCTTAATCATGTCGACTATACCTTTGACTAGAGCACTTTTTCTAGGATTGTCTGTTATAGAACGTAGGGGGTAGATTTTGTGTGCATATATGAACATTGTCCTATATGCCCATACAGAACCATTGTGACTAAATGGCAGGACCAAATAGGGGATACCTTTATCCGTTGTGTGAGGCATAAGACCGCACACCCAACAGTTAGTCGTGTTCATTACAAGTTGGTGCTGGTGTAATAACTGAACAAAGGAGTTATTAATGAACTCCAATCTCCTATTTGATTCGTGGTAAGGCAGAGGGTGGAAAGAATGAGAGGAAACAGTAGGAGGAGGTATGGGTGAGGCAGTGGGTGTAAATGTTACACGAAAAGAGAATGAAACATAACTTATCAAAAAGATCATTACGCTGAATAGCATAAAAATACACAATATTATAAAACTTTTATTTTTCATCGTGTTACACAGTCTGTGCTTAAAGTTCATTTGTTTGGCAGGTCTCTCCACATCGGGAAACTCCATCCTCTCTAAAGTGCTGCCCGCGGTGGGAGGTTGCCTCTGCTAAGGGATGCTTCCGTCAGTCTAGGGCAACTCCCTTGGACCAACCAGAACTACCGACCTAACGTCGTTAGCTGCACCCCAAAGACTTTAATCAACCGTGGCCCTAGCAGCGGAACCCGGATGGCGGTTCGAAAAACAAAAATAAGCAAGTTTCTTTAGATGGGAGAGCTGCACTTTCAAAAATAGTACTTGGGGGGAAAAGAAATATCTTTTTATTTGTCCATGGATCTTAGTCTCAAATTGCAAAAGAAATGATTTTATTAGTTTGTTTTTCTCGGTCTCAAATTATACCGTCGTTTCCCAGGTATTGTCTGATCCGGGAACAAAAGGTCAGGCTCTGTAATGTTCACTCGCTTGGATGGTGGCACAGCCTTGTGCAAAATGTTTTCGTTTTCTTGTTCAGAGTCAGTTTCTTTTACATGCAAATCATTAAAAGGGACGGTATTTGGCACGGCATCAGGTTCTGGGTCAGCGACACCCTCCCGGACCCACTGGTCATAGGGCAGAGGTAAGGGTACCCTTTTACAGTGGACCCCGTGGATCCAGGCCTTCTTCCCTTCCACTCGAACTGCCGATCTGGTAGAGAGAAGGACAAGGTATGGTCCCGTCCACCTGGGCTGGTCGTTTTTAGTCCTTTGGAAATTCTTTATCAACACCCAGGATCCAGGGTTTATGGGGTGTCCTGGAGTATCAGAGGCCGGAGGCAGGGAGTCATGTACCTGTTGATGCAAAACACGCAATTTAGCCGTCAATTCATACAGGTAATCAAGCAAAATAGGGTGTTCTAGCTCGCTGAACTTCGTGGGCCTAGGCACTCCCCATATGTTGGCTGGCCGGCCAAAGACAATCTCATAAGGGCTGAGTTTCACTCGCGAATGCACAGTCATTCTGGTGGATAGGAGTGCTAAGGGTAGAGCGTCAGGCCATTTAAGACCTGTGCTTGCTTGGATCTTGGCCAATTTAAGCTTAAGCGTGCCATTGTAACATTCTACTAATCCAGCTGATTGGGGGTGATTTGCAGCGTGGAACTTTTGCCTAATGCCTAGCCCTTCGCATACATTCTTCATCACTCGTCCCACAAATTCACTCCCGTTATCACTCCAGATCATTCTAGGCATTCCAAACCTGGGGAAGTATTCTTTCACAAGGGCTTTTGCTGTGGACAAGGCAGTATTGTCTTTCAGGGGATATGCTTCTACCCATCTTGAGAAAGCACAAACAACAACGAGCACGTATTTTAAGTTGTTGCACCTCTCCATGTGTATGAAATCTAGCTACAAAACCTCGAACGGATACGTAGGAGGTGCAAAATGACCAGCTGGAGTTGGGGTTCCCCTACCAGGATTGTGCTTCAGACATACCATGCAATTCTTGACAACATTCCCTGCACACTTGGGAATCCCTGAATTCTTCCACACTGGGGCCAACAACTCGCAAATCCCTTTCACGCTGATATGAGCCATTCCATGAGCCATTGTAACCACTGCAAGCACATATGCATCGGGTAACAACCATCTCTGATGCTCTGTCAATTCAATCCAACAACCATTTGCATCCATTCTACCTGTACTCTCTCTCCACGTGCTCAACTCTTTCTCTGTGGCCTCAGCTTGGATGGACTTCACACTCTCTATCGTGTCCTCACATATTCCAACATCACCAGTCCATTTTTCAGGGCCTGCAACATACATTCGGCTCATCACATTCTTTGCTGTCTCTTTCGCGATCTCATCAGCGAATGCATTTCCACGACCAATATCATCAGTCACCTTCTTGTGAGCACTGCATTTCACAATCGCCATTTGCAGGGGCAAAGTCAGTGATTCAAGAAGCTCATTCACCAACTGACCATGCTGAATCCTAGCTCCATGCGAAGTCAGGAACCCACGTTCTCTTCACAATCGTCCAAAACTGTGAGCCACTCCAAACGCATACTGACTATCAGTGTAGACAGTCACTTTCATTCCTTTAGACAATACACATGCTCTCGTGAGTGCAACTAATTCTGCAGCTTGAGCTGAACCATGTGGCACTCGTGCAGTTTCAACAACTGTGTGAAAAGTCGTGACAGCATATGCTGCAGTCGTGTTACCATTTGGGAGCTTGAAGCATGAACCATCCACCCATAATGTACCATCACATTCAGCAAGAGGAGTGTCAAATAAATCTACTCTCCCTTTTGTCTCTTCCTCTGTTGCGAGAAAACAATCGTGCTGTTCTAAAGCATCTGATTCCTCTGCAATTGGCAACAACGTAGCTAGATTTAAGGTACTGCACCTTTTTATGTGCACATGGCTCGCTAGCAGTGTCAATTCGTAACTGGACAGTCGAGCACTAGTTAAGTGCTGTGTCTTGGTTCTATTTAACAATGTGTCCACTGCATGCGGGACCATCACGATTAGTGTATTATTCATTACTAGACCAGCAGACTGTCGAATAGAAACAGCTACTGCTGCTGTGGCCCTTAAACAACTTGGCAATGCTTTAGCTACCAGATCCAAAGTTGACGAGAAATAGGCGCATGGGCGCTGCCTACCTCCAAATAACTGAGTCAACACAGACAATGCACAGCCCTCCTTCTCGTGGACATACAATGTGAAAGGCTTACTGTAGTTGGGGGTACCTAACACAGGAGCCGAACATAATGCTGTGCGTAATTCGAGAAAACTTTTCTGACACTCTTCAGACCAAGGAATGGGATTGGGTGTGTTTTTACACATTAATGCTACCAAGGGTTTGGCCAATAACGAAAAATTTGGAATCCACTGTCTACAGTACGATGTAATGCCCAGGAAAGCACGTACTTCTCTCTGAGTTCTTGGCACACTCAATTTCGCTATTGCCTGAATTCTTTCTGGGGTCAGTTTCCTTCCCTCCTTCGATAAGAGGTGACCTAGGTAGGTCACTTCTTGTCGGCAATATTGCAGTTTGGAAAGTGACACCTTGTGATGCAGATCACACAGATGACGCAATAATGTCAACGTGGCCTTTTTACAAATTTTCTTAGTATCTGCAGCAATGAGCAAATCGTCCACATATTGTACAAGAGTAGCACCTTTAGGTAAAACAATCGTGTCAAGCTGTGTTTTTAGAGCTTGACTGTATATTGATGGACTTTCACAGTAGCCCTGAGGAGCGCGTTTAAAGCGGAAGCTTCGACCTCCTAAACTGAAGGAAAAGATATCCCTGCTCTCCTCAGCAATCGGGATACTGAAGAAGGCATTCTTCAGGTCAATCACCGAAAACCAAGAGGCAGAGGCTGGAATCATAGTTAATAATGTGGTAATGTCGGGGACAACTGGAAATTGTGGCACAACTATTTTATTCACCTCTCTAAGGTCAATCACGAATCTGTACACAGGTGGCTTAGAAGGGTCAGTTCGTTTTAAAACAGGCAGAACAGGACTATTGCAAACATTTCCTCGTGTTTCTTCAATCACATCCTTTTTAATCAATTCGTAAACAATAGCTAGTAAAGCTTTTTCACCTTCACTCGAGATTTTGTATTAGGGAATTTGTGGCATTTTAACGTTGGCTTTCAATGTTACAACATATGGTGGAATTTCTAAAAGACCTACGTCATTAGGACCAGTGGCCCAAAGAATAGCTGGGAGAAACGACAATTCTGCTGGAAGTGCATCTCTCGACAAATACATGGGAGAAACTACTTTCTTACCTAAAGTAAGTTGTACTCCTGACGGAGAACAGTACAAAGTCGCATACAATCTTTTTAACAAATCCAATCCTAGCAAGTTTTCACCACAACCTGTTGTCAGAATAAGGGGTGCTTCTAATTCACAAGGACCAACAGAAAGGGACAAAGGGTCAGAAATTGGATTTCTAACTGGGGCGCCAGAAAAACCTACAGAAACGTTCATTTCGCCAGACAAAGGTGCGCCAGGGAGTTTGGAGTGCATAATAGAACTCTTTGTAGCACCAGTATCCAACAGAAAAGGTTCTGACACACCTGATGTAATCACCTCAACGTATGGTCCACTCTGATCTACTGGAACTGAAACAACTCCCTCTCTTTGTCTATGGCTGTCCTAGCAATCATTATTCTCCAAATACTCATCTTCTGTATAGTAATCATCAACGCAGTATTGAGCTGTCCTGTCAGATACGTTATTTTGCTGATCAAACCTGTTCATAGAGTTTTGTGGTGGAAGGGGACGTGCGTTCTGAGGGGCGTTTCCACGCCCTCTACCTCTAGGTGCTTGCTGACTGCCACGACCTTTCACACCAGAAACTCCATTTGCACGTTGTAATAGAATAGGACAATTATACTTGAAATGACCCTCTTGTCTGCAATATGAACACTGGTTGGGGCCTACAGGTACACAGGGTTGAGTATACTCGACTCTTTGCGAGTTCCTCTGATATTGTTGAGGCTGCTGGAAATTACTCTGATAATTGTTCTGACCATTATTATTTTGATTACCACCACCACGTGGTGGATAGGCTTGCTGTAGCAAAACCTTCGTTTTTAGTTCTTTAGTTTTCTTTTCTACTCTATCTTTCTCATCCTTGTCTCTATTTTCGTAAGATTGTGCAGTAGCCAATATCTGGGCTGAAGATGAGACTGCCCAAGAACTTTCTGAATCCTTTAATTTTTTACACAATTCTGGAAGCAGATTGTGCACGAATTTATCGACAAACAATCTCTGACCACCTTCTGTGGTCATATCTTGACCGCTGTGGTCAACGAATGTTTCTTCAAATCTGGTGAAGAAATCTGAGACTGTTTCTTCTTTCTTCTGCTTGCATGCAGACAATTTATCCCAATTTACACGTATTGCAGGCATTATCGTTTTCATGTAATCCACTATTTTACCAGGGAGTTCTGCTGTCAAAGGCTCAGGCTTAGCACCACCAACTTGTCGGGCGTCTGCAGCGGCAATATTAGCCCACGAGTCACCTAACTCCTGATCATGATCTATATAACGAATTTTACCCCATAAAGGCTGTGGAACAACATTCCCAAATAGCATATCAATATCGGCTAAATTCGTTATACATGACCCAGCAGTTTGCGACAACTCTTTGTAATACCCTGCAGGATTTTTACGTGGATCAGGTAATGTTTGTTTGAGTGCTAAAACTTCAGCTCGCTTCCATGGGACATGTACCCATACACGCTGAAAATGTGGCAGGATAGGTGGGACAGCAGTCGTGTCACCCTCTCTCCATTGTGGGGGAACTTCTCTCATAGGGTATTGTCGCGCCTTTTTCCTACTAGATGTACTAGACTCAGATTGTGACCCAGAACTGCTTCCCTTACTCCGATATGATAACAACATTTCAACTGCTTTCTCCACATCTGGACCTACAATCATACCCTCTCCGAACTTAAACCGTACACGACACATCTCTTGCGGGATGCATTCCAGATCATTGTCTTCTAAATCCTCACAAAGAAAAACACACATTTGTTCGAAAACATATCTCTGTGTCGCTGCTTCCCATTGATGGAAGACTTCCATGACAGACTCCACATCATATTTTACAGTGTCCATGACCCATTTCCGTGCTAAACTGTTCAGTGAGTCTCTCTCTTGATAGTCAGGCAGTCGACTTCGCAACTGTCTTCTTCCCATGTTAGGGGTCGTAGTAGGCGACCCGAAAAGAGGTAAAAGAAGGTTAGTAACAGTGCTGGCCATTTTCTGCCGAATGGAAGGTGAAACTGAAGGAAGAACGGATGGAAAAACGGGCTGAGATAAGGCAGGGGCAGAGATAGCAGAAGAGGCATCAGGGGAAATAGAAGGAGCACTAGGCAAAATCGTAGAGGGAGCATTAGGAGAAGTAAAAGGTACATTAGGCGAAATTGTAGAAAACACAGGTGAAGCAAATGTGGTTGGTGGGCCTGGAGCAGGCTGCACCATAGAGACAGGAGTCAGCTGGAGAACAGCTGGAGGGTGCTGTGGAAGAACAGGAGGCGTAGTTTGCGCAACTAAAGGTTGCGGGGGTGCCGTGGCATTTTGCGCATAGGGGGGTGGCGAATTTAGTAAATGCGACATTAATGGGTCTTTTTCACGTTCTTTTGCTGCCTCTTGCTGAAGAGACGGCAAAACTGGATAACATTTGTCCACTGCCATTTTACGTTGCCTGTGCAACTGCTCACTCATCTGCTCTTCTTCATTGTCTTTAAACTGTATAGCAGCTTGCATTACTGTGAGTCCCTCTTCTATCTTATTTTTCTTAGCTAATTTGATTTCTTTTTGTTTGGCTTCTTTACGCCATAAGCGGAAAGAGTCAAACATCGCCGTCCGGGCTTTCTTTTTAAAGAGTTTAACTTCAAGGTTATCTAGGATTTCGGTATCAAAGCTACCATATTGGGGCCATTTTAAAACACCGTCTTTCCTGGTGTATTTAATCCATACTTCGTTGTAGGTGATGGGGCCTACCCCATGTTTCACATATAGTTCGTAAGTTGGAGTTCCAACTGGAGGAACCGGACATGAGTCCTCCAATCGGGAGTCCCTATTATTATAACCAAGACAAAACAAATTTCCAAGTCTAAGACTAGGCATCTTCGCTCTCTAGTCTAGTTCCAAACTTCAAAGGATTATCGATTACGATATTTCTCGTGAATACACGAGTCCTTCGGTTTTGGCGCTTGCAAGTACCAACAAATTATCCCAAAGGATACCAAAAACTAAGACCAACTAAGGACTGGGATACGCTCCACTTATACTTAACTGAAATATCGATGACGTCACCAGAAGACTCGTCTTAGTGTTTCGCTCTACCAAACTTCAAGGGTCCAAATCAGGGCGATAGCCAGGGCAGCAGTCCTCTGTAGCCGTTGGGAAGCGGGGAACCTCGCAGCAAAGACCTTCGGACCACGTCGACATGCAGGGGTCGATGAGGTGGTTGGCCGTCCTCCGGAATTTTCACACGAAGCTCCTCACGATCCTCTGGCTGACTGGTACCACTGGAATCGCCACAAACGTTGGCCGCCAGCTGAGGTACTGGGTTTTTAAGAACCGGCACAGAACCGGTAACCCAGCGGGGTCAGGGTACACCCAGAGACCTCGGGTTCTTCCTGATCCAGACCACAGAAACTCAGAGTCTTCTAGGTGAAGTCAAAGATTGGTTTATTGGCTGCAACCAAGGTAACAAGTGTCCTAGAAGTACAACACGGGGAAGTATATTCTCAGGAGACTGCTCGAATTTACAAAGTCAGCCTTCTCTTCTTATACACAATTTTAAGCTTCAGGCAAAACATTCTTGGTTGTAAAGTAAATCGTTAACATATTTCCAATACAAAGAAAAAGCAGAGTCATGATGACATGTCCATATTTCACTTCGTGCTGCTTACAACAAATCATCCGGCAAGGCCCAACATTTCATCAGATATCGGTGGACCCCCAATAAAAACGGGCACTTCCCCACCATAAAGCAAGTGAAGCAAAGGAGCAGAGGTAGATGTGAGCAAGATACGGCAGGTGTGTGCGCTGAAATGGTTTTATGGCTTGTTGAGCCTTGATGCTATCTTGTTCGGCCACTGGGAGGGGAACTGACCTAACGAGTTCGGCCTGGGGCAATGGTTCCAACTTGCACAGGTCATAGGAAAGTCGATTAAGGTGTACGTGTCCTTGCTGAAATGAATTTGGCTGGATTAAGGCCTATGTAAAGGGCAACACATAAATGGGAGCCAAGGGTTCAGAACGAAAATGACGATTTCGAGGTGAAATCGTCACTCGAATATGCTGAAAATATATGTACATGATGTACTCGTCATTCTCGGTCTTTTGATTCCAAATTCGTCATGTTTCGACGAAGTTTTAATTCTCGAGTCCAGAACGATTACACGAATCCAGATTTTCAGAACCACAATTGTCTTTGCCACACTACACAAGATGAAATGTGTTATGCATATCTGTAACAAAATAAACAGGTGAGAAATGAAAATATGTGTGTCAACAAATTAATACTGACATTGTATTGCATTGAAATGAACAACCAAATTTATCGTAAGAATTCGTTTGATAGGAACGCTATACAGATTTTCATAATAAAACTGTATAAACAAACTAGAAATATTGTGAGTCAAAACCCTACACAAAAAAAACATTACTGCAACATAATATTAAAAAACATTTACTTCTCACAGACAGAAACAGAAAGGATAGCCGATACCATGTTATCTGTAAAAGCTAGTCTTCATGTTGATTTTATTCACGCAACTATTCTCCTCTTTCACAACCCTGGCTGTATCCCACACAGTCTCTGGGCAAGCCTAGTTTGAGAAACATTTATTGTTCAACAGTGTGTTGACAATGTCCACTGTGTTTTGGGTCTTCGGTCACTGTTCCACTGTATAAGTGATGAAATGTAGAATGTTTGAGACCAGGTGAACTACTAACCGATGCTGCCCATGGGGTGCTACAGTTTTACTTAAAATTTATAATTTAAAAATAAATATTTGCAAATTAAAAAAGCCTTTTTAAATTTGTACTAACATCTGGGCAATTCAGTGCCCTTCAAAAATGGGAACCAGGTTATGCTACTAGTCTTCAGGGCAGCAACTGAACCCTTCTTAAAACTCCAATAGGGCAGGAAATGACCTGTCCAACTGCTCCCCAAGTCATTACTACAGGAGCGGGAGAGTATAAGCTCTTTGAAACGTGAGATACCATAGACTTATGACTTAAACAAAATCTCTGCTCCATACATGTTTTATTGGATGATTATAAAGCTTTTATTGGGGGAGACTGATCAACTATGCAGCACACAGAAAGAAAATAACAACAAAGTGAGAGTATGCGCTGAGAATTGGAGAAATTCATAAAGAGTTGACAAGCTGTAATGACCCCCATGTAAAAATAAAATCTACAAAATATGTTTACAGAGGCCAAGGGCCCTTTGACAGAATATTTCTAAGGCGTGGTGCAGAGAAATTAGAGCACCATCAAGTTAGCACACTATCAATATGGCAATGGCTTTAGGAAATTGCTGGCTTAGAAGACAAGGCTAGAGATTGTTAGAAACAGAATTAGGGAAATAGAAAAAAATGAAACTAGCGAATGATGCTCAGAAGATTCTGACATTGGGTGGGCCTTTGTTAGTTTTTTTTCAAGATCTATACACAAATGATTCAACAAATAGATAATTGGTTAAAAGACGATACTCTTCCTAGATTAGATCTGGACAAGCAGCATTGCATTAATCAAGAAATGATCACAGCAGAAGCACACAAAATTGTCAGCGGGTTCAAAAAGGGAAAGGCGCCAGGCCCCGATGGTATACCAAATAAGCTATATAAGGTTTTTAAAGAGTAATTTACTCCCGTTTTGACCAACCTAATAAATGCAATATATGTAGAGCACCTTTCCTCCACATCATCTTGGATTGAAGCTACAATAAAAATAATCTTAACATTTTTTAAAAATCCACATAAATGTGAATCATATAGACCGATATCTTCACTTAACAATGATTATAAGATATACACACAAATACTAACTAAAAGATTAGATAAAGTGATGGGAGATCTTGTCCATGTGTATGAAGCATAGGCACCTTGATGAGCTCACTCAGGTCTTGGTGACTGCTATAGACGTGGCTACAGTAATAAACTCACCGCTGACCATCATAACCACTGACACCACTAAGGCCTTCGATACAGTAAGTTGGCCATTTCTATATGAAGTTATCAAGTAAAATGGCTGATATGAAAACCTCCTCAAGGCAATAAGATCCATCTATAAAACCCTGACTGCTAGAGTGTTAGTTAATTGCTCTCTTACGTTGCAGCTCCAAATAGGAAAAGGCTCTTGGCAAGGGAGTCCACTTTCTCTCTTAATGTTTAATCTAACATTGAGACTCTGGCCAGAAGGCTCAGGAGTGAACAGAAAATTATACTCTTCCAATACCATTAGTGGGTTAAAAGAGAGGCCCAGTATGTGGACGATCTGATAATTTATACACAAGATTTTAAGGCTTCTTTCCCCATAATATTAAGCATCTTAAATGATTTTGGGAGAGTAACAGGTTATCTAGTAAATGAAGAAAATATGGAAATTATGACCTGGAATGGTCCTATAGATTGTTCATTAGAAAAAACTGGAATTAGGGGGTCTATTAGGATGGTGGACATCCATCCGCGATCGAAACCCGGAAAACGGCCGGCCACATTAGCATGACGGTGGTGACTGTGGCGATGAAAAATTCCGCCTGCCACTTTTCCGCCAGTAGCAGTCTGCACGCTTGTCTGGCGGGCAGAACTGGACCGCTAAAATGGGGCCGGAGCAGGGCCAGGCTCCGCCGGCATGATAATGATGCCGGCGGTAGCCAGCCTTTCCGCTGCGGTGGAACCGCCATGGAAAGGCATGTGGAGAATGTCACCAGGGGCGCATTGCGGGCCCCCAATGTGTTGGTGTATGTGGGTGCAATGGGGGGTACCCACGGTACCCCCCTACATGTTCCTGTACAAGGTGGCAGGCACCGTGCAGTGCCTGCCACGCAGTGCAGGTACATGCAGGACATGCTCCTTTTGACATCACGGCCACAATGTCAAAGGCTGCAATCGTACAGCTGTGGTCGGATTTTGACTGCGGAGCATTCTAATTGGACTGGCAGTTATGCCGCGGTCCTGGAGGGCGGTCTTTTCCCACTACCATGGCAGTGGGAGTGATTTTTAGACGCCCATCCTAATATACCCCTAGGTATTTAGGAGTATGAAAGATCTGCACAATATGGCAAACATAAATGTTAATAGACTTATGTTGGAAACCAAGATTCTCCCGCAATTATGGGCTTACCTTCCTATTTCCATTTTAGGGAGTACCAATTTAATTAAATTGATGATACTTCCAAATTTGACATTTATTTTTAATGCATTGTCTTTCCATTTTAGGGCAGTGTGGTTTAAAAAACTTCACGGGGAACTAAGTAGCTTAATTTGGGCAAACTAAAGTGTTAGAATTGCCTGGAAAAATATACATAAAAAGAAGATAGATGGTGGCATACCACTCCCAGATGTTCAGCTATACTGTTGGGCCTTCCAGCTAAAGAATTTCAGATTACTTCTGACAAATAGTTATCAACAGGTGTCACCATGATACCACAAACTAACAAAACATCTCCACAGTGAAAGTAATTATTTTATCTTTCTAAATGTTTTAAAAAGTTTACATTCAGAGTGCTAAGTGCGGCATATAAAGCATGGATCCAAGTCAGAAGGTCCGTGGGATTGCCATGCTACAGTGACATGGCTCCAAAATAGAAGTCTCCTGAATTCTTCAGTGTTAACAAGATGCCTGAACCACCTCGATTTTGAACTTACGAATATTAAGATGGGGCCAGATGTTTAAGGAGGGTACATTGAACTCATGGAACTCTTTGGGAAGTACCATGAACAATAGGCTCTCTAGATTTAAGTATTATCAAATAGCCAGCTGGTCCTGGGAACAACTATAAATGCGGGGGGGCAGAACAAAATGGGACGAGGAAATGCAAAGCTCCCGGATACAGAAAAAGGAAGCATCTAAGTGGTACTGGATCTTGGTAGAAAGTGAAGATCCTCCCCCTCCTCCCCCCTCCATTTGCCAAAGGAGATCTGGAAAGAAGACCTGCCCTTGTCACAAATCCTACACCTACAGCAAGTAGAAAATATACTTTATATTATCAGTGAGATTTGCACCGCTGAAGTGAAGCCATTTGTTTACCATGTACAGGGCCTATTGGTCTCCACAAAAACTCTCAAAACTGTGAGGACAAAAGACTAGGTTTACACTGAAAGTGCCTTGGAGAAAGCAGATGATATCCATCTACATTGCCAGTGTGCACATATCCAACTCTTCTGGCAAAAAGGGTGATAATGTAATAATGGAAGTAATGAAAAGAGAAACAGAGGCAAGCCTGACTCCGAATATTTTTGGGATATTAGAAGGTGAAGAGCTAAAACGAAAATTGGTGAGATTACAATCCCAACTGCTCTTTACTCTAATAATCATTGTACACAGGGCAATTTGCATTTAATGGATAGCAAATTCTTTACCTACCTGCACAGAATGGGTTAATTCAGCAAAGCATATTGGCAGGATGGATTATTTAAATGGTTCAGTAATGAAGGTAAACATGTGGGAACCTTTTCTCTTTCCATTGCTATGATAGCATCCTAAGTAGGAACGGAGAAAATCCAACATGATTTGGTAAACAAATGTCAGTAGTCGAAGGATTAAAGACAAACCTCAACATAGGAGGAGTTGAGCAGTGGATCCCGCAAACCCTCCAACAAATGCTTAAAGAAAGGTTGAAGCATTTGAGGTCAAAAACCTTAGAGGTTTTAGCTACTTTGTGGTACTTGGAACATATCTCCCACCTATCGCCGCATATGAGGAACAAAAATGTCAAAGGTAAGGTAAGGTGTGATTTTGAATTGGATGGGTTGGGGAAAGCTCAGTTAGGTTTGGGGGGCTTAAGTTGTGGCATGATATATGTTATATTGACTGTCTGCCAAATAGTTGGTGCAGTGATCGATACCATAAAGCTCTGCTCCATCTGAGTATTTATACAGCACTTTCCTTAACCTCTGAGGGGCCTAAAGCGCTTCTACTGCAATTAACTTGACAACAGATACTCCAGACCCCTATAAACGTGCAGAACACTTAATGCCTGTGGCATTTCATCTTCATCAAGGCAGAAGTATGCCAGTTTTAATTGCCTTTTTTGTCAAACATCTTTTTTTTCATCACATGTCTTTGACAGCAAAAATAGAAAGTTCCTCAAGTGTATTCCACTGGCATAGGCAGGTTTTGGTCGGATTCATATTATGGGAGAGAGGAATGAAAGCAATGAAAACAAAATATTTGGAAAAAGAAACTTGAACATTTGATATTCTTAATAGTGGGCTAATTGAGAGAAAAAGCCCTATGAGAGAGAATGAAGACTGTAAGAGCAGAGGAATAATGCAAAGAATATTTAAGAGTACAGCTTACAGTCTTTTTACTAAAGGTTTGTGCTTTAAAGGGTAGGAGATACGGGTATGATAAATGCCATTAGAGGAAGTAATAAGTGAACTCAATTTTCATGTTTGTGGGTGGATGTTTGTAGACTGGATAATTTTAATGACAGGTCATGAGAGGTGAAAGATAGTGGAACTGCCTGTACCTAAAAAACGAAATAATGTTGGGTAAATCACAAATATAAAGGTTGCATTTCAAGACATGAGATAATAATATTGAGGGTGCAGAATATGTGGCTATGTGTGCAATGCAAAGAAAATCGTGCTATTAACAGATTCTGAAAAGGCAGCGTATTACATGAATTATCATTTGAATGACATTTTATAAAGTCATTAAGACAGGAATGTGCAAAGTAGGATGTTGGGTCGTCAATCTCCTGTGTCTACTATACAAAGAATAAAAATCAACAATGTTTTAGCCAGTGTGAAATTTAAAATGCCTTTTTCAGGAACTAAGAATTTGCAGGATGCAGGAGTAGACTCTTACAAACAGTTGTGGCTGTATGCTGTACGTCAGTAGTCTCGAAGGAAGACAGAGCAAATACATCACAGATCACCTGTTTTGTAAAGCTAGGAATGAGAAGGGGCAGGAGTACAGATGTTATTACAAAAGAACATAACCACACCTGTTGAAGAAAAAGAAGTTGGATCTTCTCACTGGAACTGTTAGATTTGGGCGTCTCTAGTTGGCAATGGTATTCACCTTTGTCCAAATAGAGACCCGTACTTCTAAGTCAGGATAAGGGGATTACACTCCTTAATAACCCCTGCTCGCCCCCTTGGTAGCTTGGTACGAGCAGACAGGCTTACCTCAGAGGCAGTGTCTTAAGCATTTGTGAATATACACAGTAATACAGTGAAAACACTACAGATGGACACAACACAGGTTTTATAAAAAATAAGTATTCTTTATATAGACAAGACCACAAACGACAAAAATCCACAATACTACACTTAAGATTACTTAAAAGATTATTAAAGTCTCTTAGTTCAAGTTGTTGGTAAATGCAACAAAGTTCTCAACAAAGTACCTGAATGCGCAACGCAAAGTGAACAAAAAGCTTGCAAAAGGGGAGATGTGTCGGGTTCTGTGACACGGGGGAACGGTTGCGTCCTTCCTCAATGCCTGCGCAGAGTAGGGACTCGTCGTGAGCCTTACCGGTGTGGAGGTGATGCGTAGATTCCCGGCCTGCGGGCCCGTTGCAGTGCGCAAGGTGGCATCTTGATGCGATGCGACGATCCGGTTGCGATGCGAGAAGATGGCGCCCTTGATGCGGCGATGCGATGACGGTGCGATGACGCCCTGGCGGCCTTGCGATGACTCTGTACTTTGGAGCCACGACAGGCCCTGCAACACGCTTCTCCGGTCTCACGATGGCGTCACGCTTCTCCCGTGATGCGACAGCAGGCAGCTTCGATGACCACACGCTTTCAGGGAGATGCGGCGAAGGCTCGCTGCTCCGACGATGCGACGATTTCAGCTGAGGCGGCGACACGCTTCTTCTCGATGCTTCGAGCTTCCAGCTCCCGGCGGCATGCAAGTGACTGGAGTCAGAATTCCCAGCAAGTGAAATTCAGGAGGGAGCTGGAGGTGAAGTCTTTTGTCCCTGAGACTTCAGCAGGAGGCAAGCACAGTCCAAGCCCTTGGAGAATATTCTGTAGATAAAAGTCCTTACAAAGTTCCTTCTCATTTCCCTTGGCAATGAAGCAACCACTGCAGCCCAACCCAGAAACAGCACACTGGCAGAGGGGCAGTCCAAACTCCTGCAGCTTCTTTGGTTCTTCTCATTGGTAGAAAGGTTTCTTGTCCAGAAGTGATCACATTTCTTGGGATCAGGATCCCAATATTTATACCCCAAAATCCTTTGTTCTCTGAAGGCAGAGAGGCCTCGGCCCAGTCCAAACCAGTTCCTGAGCACTTTGTTGACATGACTCACTTCTTCCTTTCACTGTGCAGCGCAGAGACATCAGACAAGCCAAAGGAGGTGGAGCCAGCATTGTAGAGGGAAGGCCCAGCCCTATTCAGGTCCCAGGTGCAACTCCTCCCTCTCATCTAGATGCAGATCTCTCTATTCACCACTGTGCTCCCCCAGCCTGTCTCCTGCAATCCCGCAGCCCTGTCACTCACAAACCCAGACAAGGAATACACAACCCAGCAGAGGCAGGCTCAAATGGTTAGGCAAGCAAATACCTACTTTCTGAAAGTGGTATTTGCAAACACAGAATATTAAAATAAACTTTACTAAAAGATGTATTTTATTATTCTGAGTTCAGGCATACTAAATTCGAATTTCTACCATGTTCCCTGAGTCAGTTAGGATTGTAAGAATGTAACAATCTAACTTCCCATTCTGGCCTATGAGAACAGGTAGCCTTCAATAGTGAAACATGAAAATGGCTGTAATTTACTATTAGAACATGATAAACACATCAGAGCATGCCCACCTTATACTTACAATGCACCCTGCCCTTGGGCCTACCATAGGGGTGTCTAATATGAAGCAAAGGGAAGGTTTAGGGACTGGCAAGTGGGTGCACTTGGCCAAGTCGACATGGCAGTGCTAGACTGCACACAGGCCTTGCAATGGCAGGCCTGAGACACACTTTACAAGCTGCTTCTGTGGGTGGCACAACCAGTGCTGCAAACCCACCAGCAGCATTTGATTTACAAGCCCTGGGCACACATTGTGCACTGTACTAGGTGCTGACAGATAAATCAAATAACCCAATCATGGAATAACCAATTAGTACATTAATTTAACATAGGGAGCACTTGCGCTGTGGCACTGATTAGCAGTGGACCAGTGCCCAAAGCATAAATCCAGCAAAAACATATCAAAACAGAGGAGGCAATCCATCAAAAATGGAAGGGATACTTACGCCAATTATGCCAGGTCTAACAGGAACTGACTATGAAGAGGATATTGATGTGACCTGCTCATTCCTTGCTGTACCCTGTTACTCAAAGTGCAGTACAAGAGACATGGAGCTGGCCACCCATCATCCTCAGGGACAGAAAAGGCAGAGGAAGGGTCTCACTGTACAGAAGATTAAGCTGACCAAATGGGAGTGGACTACACTGGAACCTGTTGGAACCTTTAATCAGTAGGACATTTTGCTGCTTCCTCAAATCAGTTGGACTAATTCTCTTATTTAGAGTGTGGCAGGGTGGAAGGAATTCCCCAAACCGGAGCTGCTCCCGACGCACCAAAACTGCAGCCTCCCCATTTTGTTTAGTCCTTTAGCATCAAGGGACCCACTGTGCTACTGTCAGTGGAGCCTTCGCTGGCTCCATCCATGTTAACTATTGACCCAGGGCCCGATTCACAGAACTAACTTAAGACAAAATCCTAAACTTACTGCCATTATGGTATTCACAGGAGACACTTACTCATTTTGGTACTCACAGAAGGCACTTACTCATTTCCGTATTCACAGAAGTTAGGAGTCCTAACTTTAGGACTCCTAAATGCCTTCTGTGAATACCGAAAGTCTTAAAATGAGGATTTTTCTCAGTTTAGTGGTAGTAAAGTTAGGACTCCTAACTTTAGAACTCCTAAATGCCTTCTGTGAATACTGAAAGTCTTAAAATTAGGATTTTTATCACTTTAGTGGTAGTAAAGTTAGGACTCCTAACTTTCGGACTCCTAAATGCCTTCTGTGAATACCGAAAGTCTTAAAATTAGGATTTTTACCAACTTTACTACTACTAAACTGAATACCGAAATGAGTAAGTGTCTTCTGAGAATACCAAAATGAGTAAGTGTCTTCTGTGAATACGAAAATGGTAGTAAGTTTAGGATTTTGTCTTAAGTTAGTTCAGTGAATCGGCCCCCCGTATTTATTCTCTGTTAAAGGCGGGATGACGATCATTTATTTGAAATCCCTATCTTCACCTTGTGAGGTGGACAAGGCAGAGAAAATGTTAAATCGTCCCCACATACTGAGAAAAAGCTGCTAACAAATAGGAGTCATTTAATTTTCGATTAAGAAAAACAAACACCAGCTTTGGGAGGTTGTTTTCAATTAACGCAAAAAAGTTTGCTGAGTGGGTACTTTAAATATGGCTTGGATTAGAAAAGGTGTGGCATCAGTGGGAACGATTTTCATGTTTGTCCTATATGGAGATGTTTGCACTCAAGAAAAAAGGTTTTAACTAGGCTTAGGGTTGACAGTATCTGGCACTGTGGAGTCCTGCATTCTTACAGTGTTCCACTTTGCCACGCTACAGGTTTGCAAGCTCCAAAAAAAATGACTAATAGTAAAGGTGAAACGTGAGACTGGGACCAGGTTGAAATGTTATTCTGGAAGTGAAGCGACCTGGACTACTATAGAATCAAGTCTAATCCTGCTCACGGCATTTTACACCAAAATTCAAGGCATAGCAAGAATTCAGTCTCGATTTATCAGGCTTTGTGAGTCCCTCGTTGGCTATAGCATCCTGTTTTGCATCGTTGGAGGAGAATGACAGTGTTTAGGGACCAAAAGGGCTTTATAAAGGGCAGACAGATTCAGGAAATCACACATGAATTAATAGTAACAATCGATATAGCTGTATATGAAAAGCTCCCTCTCACAATCATTACATATGACGCTGCTAAAGCCTTCGACCGCGTTAATTGGGCTTTTTTAAATAAAATCATAGAGAAAAGTAAGCTTGGAATTAACTTTATTCATATGGTAAGTGAAGTATATTCGAGACCAAGAGCGAAGGTAGCAGTTAACGGTAATCTAACAGAGAATATCGAGATCCAGAGAGGCACACGACAAGGATGTCCCTTGTCCCCACTGCTTTTTAATTTATATATTGAACCCTTGGCATGCTCTATCAGAAATCAAACTAATATCACACCTTTTAGTTACTCAAATTGGACAAGGAAAGTAGCGCTATACGCAGATGACCTAATGGTGTTCACGGACAATTATAATTTTTCTAATTTAGCGATTGATGAGGAAATGAACAAATTCGGCAAAGTTTCAGGGTATCTGTTAAATTTTGACAAAACTGAGGTAATGAGTTGGAACTCACAATTAAATTCACCTCTCTTGAAGGATAAAATGAAATACTTAGGAATTACCATAACACAAGACCTTGGAAAACTAGCAGAAATAAATCTAAACCTAGTCACGAATGAAATGAGAAAGCTCCTTAAAATCTGGTCAGGCCTGCCACTAAGCTTTTTAGGCAAATCTAATATAATCAAAATGTCAATAATTCCAAAATTCACTTATCTATTTAATAACATTCCACTAGAATTTAAAAAGGAAGCCCTGAAAAAAATACAAGGAGAAATATCTAGCTTTATTTGGTCATCAAAGAGTACAAGAATCTCATGGAATAAACTTAGGAGAAAGAAGGAACAAGGGGGTATAGCAAGCCCGGATATATACGAATATTACAGATCCTTCCAATTTAAAAACGTCAGAGTTCTATTAAAGGCACATCAAGCATATCCAATATACTTGCAACACCTAACAAATGGTGAAGATTATTTCCTCTTCAAGTTTGGTCATCCAAAATTCTTTAAAAAAGTTAAACTAAAGGTTTTGAATAATGCCGTTAAGATTTGGAATCAAATAAGATCTGTCACAAAGATTCCATACTACAGCAGTATGGCTCCAATATGGGACTCCCCAGGCACCCCGGACTGCTTAAAGGACTCTTTATCAAACCCACTTAGACAAGCTGGAATTGAAAAATGGGGACAACTTCTGTCTGGAAACTCTTTAATCTCATGGGATCATTTGCAAACAATTACAGATCAGAAAATCTCAAAGTTTAAGTACTATCAACTGAGCAGCTGGGCAAGTACTATTCCGAAGGGAGCCTCAGATCCGGAGAACCTAGAATCAGAGATGATGAATGAAATGGCATTAAAAAAAGAAGTATCAAAATGGTATTGGGCACTAATTGAATTGGAAAAAGAAGATCTTACAATTGTTGAAAAAATATGGAAGAAAGACTTACACAATGAACACTCAGACCTTTATCAAATCTGGAAAAAGTCAATAGAAAAATGTTGGTTATGTGTAAAGGCCGCCCCATTAAAAAGGAACCACCTTTTCTCTATACATAGAGCGTACTGGACTCCCAAGAAATTATCAAAATTTAAAGGATCCACAGTAAAATCATGCAGCAAGTGCGGAGAGCAAAGAGTGGATGACGTGCATATGTTTGGTGGGTGCCCTTCGCTGACACAGTATTGGCAAGAAATCGGTAAGACCCTAACTGCAATACTGGCAACACCGATAACTGTAAGTAGTATTTTAATTATTTTTGGGATACACTGTACCACTCACCCAAATCAGATGAAGTTTGATAAGCATCAAGAAAACTTACTGTTTGTTATGATCCTTTTAGCACGTAGAGAGATATGTATCAATTGGACAAAACCAGTGCCACCAACACATGAAAGCTGGTTAAATGCTGCAATAAGAACTAGTAGTTTAGATAGAAAAGGGAAACAAACTAAAAAGATGAAACATTGGGAGATCCTGGAAAATTACATCGCTTCCAGATAATAATTTATAATCTCTCCTGGTTAGAGGTTCCTTTGCCTCTTTGTCTTTTCTTTTTCTTTTTCTTTTTTTTTCTTTTTTTCTGATTCCAATGATTAAGCGGACAATAATTCCTGGCATGACTTGAAGTCTGTCAAACATCCAAAGGGCCAGAGATCTCCCGATACGAAGGAATTATTGAGTAAAATGGAGGTGTGCGGAGAAAATCGGATCAGATCAAGAAAGAGACATACCCCTTGTACCCCTCGATAGAAGATCAGGGGCAGTCTTTGTGAATCATCTTGTTCGGATACTGTTGGTCTCCCAAACGCCTTTCTATTTGCATAACCCGCAATATGAGGATATAAAAAAAAAAATAAAAAAAAAAAAAAAAAAAAAAAAAAAAAAACGAGAATGACAGTGTCATTTAGAATTTGGCAGAATGGTACATATAGAAACAAACAGATCAGTCTATGCCTGTGTGCATGTGCTTGTAAGTCAATCTTTGCTTGTGTGTGCTTGTAAGTCAGTCAATGCCTGTGTGCGTGCGCTTGTAAGTCAGTCTATGATGCTCATTATACTCCCCATGTTAGACTAATGTTCTGATTTGTTACCTTTGCCTCAAATTGTAAAGCGCTCTGATATCCTTTGGGATCAAGTTCGCGCTATATAAAACTTTATAAATAAATAAAAATAAATAAAGAGGAGCCCCTTAAAACCAAAAGGATTAGGGCACTATACAGTAGAAAAAGGGAAGTATCCTTTGGATTTAGTCAAACCTATTTATTCACTATTCATCTGTACCATATACTCTATTTTTTGTATGTTCCCCATTCGTACATAATCACCATTGCACTCGAGACTAGTATATCATACCACTCCCTTAGAGAGTCATTAATAGTCAAAATTGCAAAAATATAAATCGATGTATTGGTTAAAATAACAAACACATAATAAAAGAATATAAAAGCCCTATATCTAACATATACTGGGTATCCTAACATCAGTACAAGTTCATAGGTATCAAAACCAATATATGATCACAATTATTAAACACAATAAAAAGTAAAAAATCACATAGAAATACTGAGAGAGTACATAACACAGGCAAATTAAATGTGCTCCTTGTTTGTTACATATCTGTTTTACAACAATATTTGTGGCAGAAAGTCCTGGCACCCCGTACTCGAAGACCTCCGCCGAGTTTACAGAGTATGTTTAAAAGTAGGCGTTGACGCGTTTCGATGGTTTAAAATCGTTTCACCATCTTTATCAAGACAAACAGTTCGTACTTTCAAAAGTTCTATGATTGGCTCGATGACAAGAATTTCAATATTCCCAGTGCCTTTTACAGAAATACTGTTAATACTCCCAGTACCCTTCAAATAGTTGTAGAGTAAAGTGTATCCACTAGGCATCCATTCGATGGTTACAGCAGGTATTTCTGAAAATAACAGAGGAGACAGTAAACGTTCCAGGTGTCCTGTTCTTAACCACTAAACTAATAGCTTGTCCCCGTTGTCAGGAAATCTTCTTGCGGGTTCACCTCGGTGAATCTGATTTACAATAAAATGAATTTATTTAAAATAAGGAACCCCAGAGCTTTGTTTCGCTGGATAATTATTGTCCCTTTGATCGTCTCCGACCGGGCTCGTTTTATTGTTCACCCGTCTTCGCCCCCCTCTTTGTATTTAGGGTTTACTCAAGGCGGTCGGCACTGCGGAATCTCGTCATCACGGTTTACTCGGACCGTGATAATAAAACGAGCCTGGTCGGAGACGATCAAAGGGACAATAATTATCCAGCGAAACGAAGCTCTGGGGTTCGGCTGTTAGAAACCTCTGGCCTAACAGCCTGTTAGCCACCGAGCTGTTAGGTCATAGTTATTTTTCTCAATCCTTTTGGGTGGGGACCATTGTTACTAGATTTCCCTGTCCACAATGCCATGTTGGTCCTGAGCAGAGATATCTGTAATTGTTAACCCACATTAAGAGAAAATGTCTGCACATCGGAGGCATTGTTTTTTTATTTTCAGGAAACAAATTTCCACTTTGGCAATCTGTTTCATGAAAATAAAAATAATTACAGAGTAAGTGCATCAAATGTGAGATCCACCCCTGCCTGGTGGGGATCTCCAAATTTGGCATGTGTTCATCTACCATGGTTTCCTCTGACATGGTTGACTAGATAACCCTTCTCTAGGGTCAAAATGTCCCCATAAGTCCAAGGTATACATTTTGACTGATGTGGTCCACTATCCTTACCCATCCCCCACTGTATGAGAGCTGCCCTGAAATTGTGTCCAGGTTACCCTCAACAATTGGCATGCATTGGCATTTTGTGTTTTTTTTAAGCGTTTGGCTCTTTTTTTGCTTTTTACTCAATTGGATTGGGAGTTTCTTAGTATTGAATCTTGGCTTCAATGTTGCTGTGGTGTTGCTTAAATACCCACTACACACTTTTCTAGGAAAAAGCAAAACCAACCAGAGCTCCAGCTCAGGTTTTAGAAGTAAAATTGTGTTTTACCTTTGCAGAATGTTTCGTTGAGTTGCTATGATCCCTCTTCCAAAGTAAACCAAAATCTAATATTAGCTTTCAGTGGATTGGGATAGGACTTGTGTCCATCAGATCCATTCAGTCTTATCAGTTAAGAATCTAACAGACTATATCAGATGTAGGAGTAAAACTGTGCTTTTGATTTTCAAATGACAATTATTCTTCATTTTTCATTGGCTTATGTTTGTTTTTTGGTTGAAGTCTTTTTTGTTTACAGTTTGTACTCTGAGTTTCGGGTACATAGAGGTAGATTTGTCTACACTTGCAAGACGGACATCCTTGGAGATGAAGATGATCAGCTCAGACAAGGGAAAAATATAGCCGCAAGGTAAGAAGGCTACATTTCAGAAAGCATTCAGAGTCTTGGTGGAAGCCAGAGCAGTAAAGCTCACCTCAGTGGAGAGTGAAGGACGAGAACAAGAGGGTCAGGAGTCATGGGCAGACTCAGAGGAAGCTGCTTCGCCTACAGCATTGAGATTGGGAGCTGTTGGTCAGCTGACACATTGTTGCCATCAGAAATGAAAGCTTGTCATTCAGAATATGAGGCAAAGAAAAATGTAAAGGAGTTAAAGTTAGGCTGACAAACATTGCCTTAAAAAAGAAGAATTGTGCAGCTAAGCAGAAAGCACAAGTCGGTCCTGGCTTCTTGAAGAAAAGGATTGCAAACCCTTGTTCTTGAGGAGCATAAAGTGGCATTGGTGGAGTAAAAGGCCATTGAGCTCATAAAGAGAGACATAGGAAGATGGACCTGGAGACAAGGAAGTTCCTAGAATCCAATACGGTTTGTGGCAGTGAAAGAAAAGCTGGTCGAAGCACACCCCACTTTTGAACGACATTGCACATAGCTTTGTGGTTGACCACAACATGAAAAGTGGTTAATTTATTTTCAGCTTTTATTAGATACATAAAGCCAGGGTTTCCCATTAAGGTTATGTTTCCACCTTGTAGGCTACTGCATTATGAAGTTGACGGAACCCATTCTCCCCAATTAATAATCCAAAATCTCAAACTGACATCCTGAGCACGGCAAATATTTAAGCCACACAGTGGGCAAAATATGTGCAATTCAAAGGCACATTTCTTCTACCATACCCATGTGCACATTGAGTGGCCTCAAAGCCGCAAAATGGGAAAAGACCACCGAGAAAGCCACCTTGAACTGAGCATTGAAATAACACGAACTTGAGCAAAATATATGACAATGTTCTTCAGGACATGCATACATGCACATAATGCCCCACACTGATCCATAACAGATTCTTGCCATTAGCTAGCCAATGTAATTCATCACTAACCAATACGCTAGCCTACTTCACACTTGCCTCTTTTATAACTTGTTAATAAACTAAATGAAACACAACAAACATAGTACACCACACCTCTTTGACTCCAGGCGAATGCATCCCAAAATTATAGAGGGCGTTCACATTTCAAAAGCACTTTAGCACCATGAAAATGCTAAGAAGGTGCTATACAGTGGAATTAGTAAAGCATACCATGGTTTGTGAAAGTCAAGTATTAACTTATGAATGTAGAGGTCATATTATGAAAACATGTTTGTGTTGGTGGTAGTTTAATTTGTTGGTGCTGCTGATTGGATCTACTAACAGTTTGTATTAGTTACTTACAGGTATAGACTTGATGATGTTCTAAAAATGTGGCTGCACTATTTGATTTTGAAATTGTTAAAAGATACATTACTATTCTAATTTATTACCCATAATGTTATTTGTTGGAATACCACTGATGTCAATGAAAAATGCATGCCATGGTACAATGTTACATAGAGATAGAAATGTGACCAGTGGAATGTTTGTAAAAGTCTCAGTCCCCGGGCTGGAGTGTTCCTATTGGAGCAGGACAAGTCCAATGTGTATATAGCAGGCCCTGAATTGCCTTAGTCGACTAAAAGCAAAAATTACTATGGATTGGAATGTGGCTTCAGGAGATTGTCAAATTCTGAGACTTTTGCAAGAATTCAACCCATCACCTTTTTGGTTCACTGCAATGTGGTAAGCTCAGTATGTATCTCAAGACAGGTACCCCATTCTTGCAATGCAATAGAATACAAACTACAATGCTGATAAGCCCTAACATGATTGAAACTATTTTTTGCTGGCCTGTTCTTATCTGAGCAGGACAAAGCCTTATTTGCATATGGCTTGCCCATGCCTGGAATAGGATAGTGGACAAAAAAGCAATGAACTACAATGCAGCCAAAATCGATTGCCAAGAGCTCAGATTTTGCCAAGCATTTCACTACCTTTGTTTTTGTGCTGACATCCCGCCTACTGTAACATTCTGTGGAGACAAATTCACATATCTCTGACACAAACCTGCTCATATGATTCTGGCAGCAAATTAAAAAATGACTAACACTAATTTGCTCCTGCAAACCGGCCTCGGATGATACAATAAAACAAGCAGCAAGAGTTTCTAGCGTCAGACAGCTAATACATTAAAACAACAAGCAAACATAGCACTGGTTTCAGTTTTTTCTCATTTATAAGATTATTTTACACCACACAATCTAGTATGTTGACTTCAACAGAAGCAAAGCTTACTTTGTTTATTATATAACAGCAGAACTAGTGTTCTACTACAATATCAAGAAGAGAATATTGCCATGCACCAGTATTGACAGCAGAATACCAGCTACCACTTGATTGTCATCTAATGCTAAATATAGATTTAGTATTCTTACATACACTGCCATGGTCCATTTCGAGACACATATCTTCAAGGTACATAAATGTGGTGTATAGTCCTCAGCCTACAAGGATACCATGGGCCCTGGTGCAAACTCTAAAAATTATCCCTTAGACTGCTGTTGGAGTAGTAAAATATTATATGTATAATATTATATATATATTATCAGGTTTCAATGGGTCCCCCATGGTTGTGGGCCCTGGTGCTACAGCACCTGCTGTAACTATTCCTTGAATATAGTAACTCTACACTTAGGTTGACAATAAAGTGTTATTCGATGTTCGGCCTTCCTGCTGCACTGCCCTACGGCAAATGGAAAAGGCAGGAATGCACCATATTTATCAGATACAGCAAAAAAACAATCACAAGAGACTTTTTCCTCTTCCTGTGTGTGCTGAAGAATGCAGCACGCATACACAAAAGAAAAGCTGAAATGAAGATATTTCTCCTCGTTGTGCCTCCCTTACGGCTCCCCTTGGGAGGCGTACGTTTTTGAGACTGCCTCAGAGTTACGATTTCTCGTAAATATGGGGCAGTGTCAAAAAACCATGGATGATGCTGGGTAAGCCCCCAGCAACACCCATTGCACTCCCCTTTAACACAGAAAACTGTGCTAAAGAGAACGATATTTGCGAGGCAACATTAAGCCAAAAAAAGTTGCTTAGTGCTGCTTCGTAAATATGGAGCAGGCTCCTGGGGCCTTATTTATGAAGGCCTTGCGCCGCCGATGCGTCACTTTTAACATGGGAAAAAGTGGCGCATCGATGGCGCAAGGCTTTAATAAATGAGGCTCCTGGACCACAGAACGTCACAACCAGTGAAGCAACTGCGGCACGAAGGGCTCATAAATAAGCCCCTTAATGATTTTGTGGTTTGCTATTATCTTACTTATTATTGAGAAATGTAACCAGCTGAACTTCCTAGCATCAAACCACAACAACTTAAACATAATGACCATATTAACACTATCAGATTTGTATTCTTCGATGTGCACATTATTATCGGCAAAAGCTGAAAAAGCCTTTTGCAAACTTTGTTTCCCTGCTGCAGCGCAGTTCTGCGTTCCCAGGATACAGGAAAAAAACTGTTGTGTGCGTCCAATCAACTCCCCAAGCAGCCTGACAATATATGCCGAGGAGCAGAAGAGAGAGAGAGAAGGCCCTTGATCTAGTGCACTGTTCTAAATGTCAGAGCAACATCTAAAAGCCAGTTCAAGAGCACTCCTTTTTCTCAACAACAGCAAAGGCACCATTTAACCTTCTGCACAGCAATTTAACCTTTCCACAGAGCCAGGATATAAAACATAGCATTACCTGGAGGGGGAACATTTTAATGAGCGCTTAGAATATTATTTCTTGCACCAGAGATGAACCCTTTCAACAACCACTTTTCATTCAGTGTTGGAATTTGACATTTGCGCTTTAGATTAATGTTTAACTTAAAGCAAACGTTTGATTAAGATTTTAAAGTACTCAGAGCCCTTTCTTTGCATGCCATCAAACATATGGATTGGAGGCAGAGGTAAATTGACATGTGAAGACGGTCAACGAAGCAGTTTTTTTGGGGGAATGGGTGAATATCGTTCTACTGCTCAAAATCCACTTTGAATATTTGACAGATGTTGCTATATAATGACACCAACTGTAATTTGCAAAAGAGAGCAAGGTGATGGTTGGAGTGCTTAAATATCTATCTCAGCCACCGGCCTGCATTTCAGTCCATCATTTTTTGCCCTCTAGGAAGAGACCAGCCATATCCAAATTAATGGTTGTTCCGTAACTATCAGGTTAAGTTCCCTCCACGCTGGCACACAAACAACACCGAACCGATACAACCTTCTTTGGATTCGTAACTGAGGTGTAGCCAGTGGTTCATTTGTAAAAGAAAAAGTGCCAGAGCTCTCCTCAGGAGGCAGCGCTAATAGGAAAATGTGCTCCTGCAAACTGCCTCCTGACTAGAGCCCAGGCACTTATTATTCTGGAGACGACTTGGCCTATCGACTAGAGCTGCCTATTTCGGAGTGGGGGAACCGGGTTCAAGTCTCGACGTGGCTCAACATCCTGTGATTCTGGGGAAAATCACATGCATTCCAAATGAGTGTGTCCTTAATTGGTGTTATAAGCGCCAGTGCTG
Source organism: Lissotriton helveticus (assembly GCF_964261635.1). NCBI lineage: Eukaryota > Metazoa > Chordata > Amphibia > Caudata > Salamandridae > Lissotriton > Lissotriton helveticus. Next base: position 1,805,917,487 of record NC_136059.1, read on the forward strand.
AAGATTAGGTGCCGGTGCTGAGCACCGGAAAGCACCGGGTCAAATTAAGCACTGGGTGGAGCTTCAGTCTTGTAGCACCGTAATCATGGGACCAATGTCCAGGCCTATCCAAAGCACTTAAGGTATCTACTGAAAGAAACAATAACATAATAGCTGTAATGCTGTAATTACTGTCAGCACAATCATCAGTAAATTATGTACTAGGCTGTGGCGCTTGGCAATATGACTCAAGCGACACCTCACTGACGAGACTGTAGAAGGCCTAAAATCGTCTACAATTACTTGTGTTCCTTTCTAAAGTCCACCAAAACTAGTAGTTTAGCTTGTCTGTTCCTACTAGTGCAGGACCAAAACCGATTTATATATGGCTGGTCTCTGCCTAGAGTGACATAGAGTGACATAGAGATGACTGGAGTGTGGCTAATGGCAGTGACTGAAGTTACTTAAAGCATTCCTTCCATCACCTTTCTATTTGTTGTCCTAATTGTGACAGGTATACTGGGATGTGGGTTCTGAGCTTACTCTCACACAGAACTCAAACAATACTACACTTACGAGGCATAATTAGGTGCAATCCTATCTGGGGTTTCTGTTTTTCAATCTGGAGGTGACAAGACCTTGCAGGTTAGTCAGGATGGTTTCTGTTGGAGCAGGACCAAGACTGAATCTTATATGGTGGGTGTCTCTCTAAATTAGCATATTTATAATTTAACAGTTGCATTCTTTAAATTATGTATTTGTTTTTTATTTAATGAATACATTTATTTGTTTTTTCTAAGTTGTTTTAATATTTGTTTTTTAAAAGTTAGTTGAATGTATTTTGAAAAAATGTATGGATTGTTTTATTAACTTATTTTTTATATTCATATTGTATATGTTTTTTAATTATTTTTAATATCTAGTGTTTGATAATATAATTAAATGTAATGTATTTTTTGTTACATATTTACGTAAAAAGTTTATTTTTTAAATGATGTTTATTTTTCACCATTATTTTAAACTATTTCTTAATTTGTAAATTATACATTTTTTATATATTTTTATAATTATGGCTCCCAGTTTTCAATTTTATACTGATTTTTACAGATAAATACAGTCTGAAAACAATGTGTTTCATGTCTGTATTTATTTTTAAAGCGGCAAAATACAGACAATTGTGCTTCATGTGAGTGACTTTCCACACTGTCCTTAATGAATTCCAGGCCAACAGATGAGCAGATGGACATCACGTGCTGTTAAAAAAACAGGATGAGTTTTCCTTTAATACAGGCCTATGTTAAGATATATTGTATATTATGCTAATACTTACCTTTGCGTGTAGAGTTTTGTAATATTTGGCTACAACATGACATGCATTAAAGTATGAAAGTATGTTTATCTGGTAAATACATGTGGAAATATGCCTTTTTTATAAATTCATTTATTCTCAAAGCACAAAATGAATATGGATTAATACTAATAAGATGGACAAAAATAAATATGGATAAATACAGATGGAATTGGGGAAAAATATCATAAAACCGGGAGCCCTATTTACAATATAATATATGTTTTTAAATGTAATATTATTTTTAAAGTTAACGTATGTTTAGAGTTAATTTGGTATATATTAGTTACAATTCTATACAGTTAGGATTTTTGATGCTATTGTGGTCTCATATATTTTATAACAATATTTTTGACATTACATATAAAGTATATAAAGTCGATATTTTTGTTCTTGATATTTTATGGGGATATTTTTGTCACAGATAATCAGTCCGACAATCTGAGCTATCACTGCTAATTCGAGCATTCCTGCCATCACTTTGTTGTTTCTTGCTGTAGAAACCCAATGTGTTTTGTGGTTTTCCCAACATGCTCTGTCCACAAACTAATTGATGCCTTAAATTTAGAAACAAAAATCACCATATATATTCTTATAAGTGAAGTCATGCATGTGTGACTTCTGGTAAAAGAATATTCTAGTACTGTTTTGATGATGATAATGACAAAAGCTAATTCTTAATAACATAACAAACTCACTTTCCACATCCAGGACTTGATCCTGCAGGAGCTGCTGAAGAACGTGAACACTGAGATGATGTGACAGACAACTATTTTTAAGGTACATGTTTAGCAAATAATTGGTTAGTATAAACAAAAACATTAAACTAAATCTTTAAAGTAGTAATAATTTTTTTTCCTATTCATTCACAGATTATATTTCCAGATGGACAACACAGTTTTTGAACAAAAGAAATGCTGCTCTCAATTAAGCATTGTAAATAAAAAATATCCTCTTGACACGGTAATATTCATTATCAGAACTTTATTTGCGGTTTACACCCATGATATCCAGTACTTGGTCATAGATCAGAATGCAGTGTGCCCCTTTTCCTAGTCCTTCATCATTCTGGCTTCTATTGCTCTTAGATGTAGTGGGTCCAACTACTGATATATTGCTCACATTTGAACCTTCCTTAGTTTCCCCAACAGATCTTGATATCCTATTTACTGCATTAGCAGCTTGCATTTTCCCAAGCGTATTTGTAATTTGTGAGGGATCTTTGCCACATCACCACTATGCTGTATTTATTCAACCTGCATATTGGCTGTTCTTCAATGAATAGTTGATTTTACTGTAGCCAACCTTTCCATGAAACGTCCAAATGTTTGCAGCCAAGTGTTCTTGTGTCTTTGTTGGCGTCTGTGTAATGCTGAATCTTAAGTCATTTGTGTGGCCATAGTTATGTCTTCAAAACCTGCTTTCATAACCTCATTGTCTTCTAAAATGTCTCTCGCTAATCTTTCTACCCTTCTACTTATTTTATATGTTGCTCTGTGCTGCTTTTGTTGTATTTTGAGCATGAATTGTTACAATACATGAAATTGTGCAGTAGTAGGTGATGGTTCACAGATAATTTGCATTACATTCCTTCCATCCTTTCTTGCCGGCCTTCTTCCTCTGTGCATTACAGGTACTAAAGGCATGCTTTGATATTCCTTTTCGGCTGAAGAGACAATATTTGTAGTCTGTTCTACTAAAGGAGTAGTGTTGAACTGACTGCTTGTATAACTTTTTGTATCTGTTGGGTAGTGTATTACAATTTCTGGATGTTCAGCTTCAGTTTGATATGATGCCTTACAAATATTCCAGTTTCTGATTGTGTAATATTAGTAGTTTAAGGTGGAGCAAGTACAAAACTTGTTTACTAATTATGTTTTTTATTTGCAAAAAGTAGCAGTCCCCTCAATATATTTGTTTTTTGCCGGAATAATATATACCTACTTCTTCAATTATGACATTGTTTGTGATACAAAAAAACATCAAATGCAATTGAATATTTGCTTTAGGAATCTATTCCTTTTTATCCTTTAGGTGACATTACCCACAATGCATTGTATACAACTCTAAGAAAAACTGAAATTTTGTTTTCCAACAACAGTTGTTTAAACTTCATTTGAATCCTCTACTAGTGTCCATTTATGTAATAAAATCACATTAAACTAAATCATTAGTATATCTATTTTTAATGTTTTGGCTTAACTTCAACAACTTTCAAAATGTTTATAAATGATAAAAGTAAACAATTAACCTTGAGGATCTGATGCTGGGAAAGATGTATCCATAGTACATACTCCAGAGATGCCTTCTGGTGACAAAGTGGATTCGATCATCTCTTCTATATAGGTGGGTGGTGGTTCATTGCTATGGTCTCCTCCAGTAGCGAATATCTCCTTCCGTGTTCTTGATAATTCTTCATTGTCTGGGAGTGGAAGTCGTACCACCTCTTGCAGATTTCTTTCGCTGATATTTTGGTCACTCCTCCAGCATTTATCATTAATTGCTGTAACTGGTCCACATCTGCTTTTTGGTGGACTCATTAACAGACATTAAAGCCTTTCCAAATAGCCAGTCATACACACCCACACACTCTTCCTCCAGAATGTCCAGCTCAGCATTACAACCTTTTTGTTTGCTCTTCCTCCCCACTTCCTCCTGTGGCTCGCTTGACACCTTCAAAGGACAAACTGCAGGGCTGGGATGACACTTTTATTGTGCTCCAATACTCCAGGTAAATACACTTAATGAACTGGGTGTGGTCCTAATTAGCTCCAGGAGGGAGATTCGTAAATTGCCATTCATACTGAATCACAATTTATGATTCAGTATTTAAAAATACCCAATCGTTCTGAATCGCTGTTTGCGTAGAGTAAATGTATGTAAATTAACTTCAACTTTTCCTAAATTGCGATTCAGTATGAATTGCACTTTAGGAATCAGTAAATTCTATTCAGTTATGCAGTCATCCTACTCACTTTTGCAAATAATGTATCATATTTACATTTACTCAGCTACACATTTATACAAATAGCACTTTATTTATTCATATATATAGTAACTAATTCTTAGTGTGTTATGAAATTACTATTACGTATACAGTTCTCTATACAGTCACTCATGCAATCAATGAGTTTTCTGTATATTTATTTATATACAACAAATGTCACATACACTGCCTTTTATTATTTTAGTTTCTTGGACATGTACCATTGAGAGATATATTTGCTCATCAGCACACCAATAAACATATTCACTCACCCAAACAACTATTATAACATGTAGTCTTAACGTCATATATCTACTGAATCAACTATTGACATATCTTTGGGCAGTCACACACCTCCCACCGAACCACACACACATTCTCTCTCCCATACAAATATTCAGTTAACCAATCAATAATTAATATAGACTTTAACATAGCTAGCAACCAACCGGTGCAGTAGTTTACACAACAACTGACAAAGTAATACAGATATTCACACTGTTTAGTAACTAACCAATATATTTAGTGAGACACTATAAATTAGTCAAGTGAACAGTCAATCACACTGCTACTAAATCCTCTATCCAGATATTTATATATCCACTGATTCTTCAATGCAGATTGGTATATATGTAATACATATTTAAATAACAAACCAAACCACATTCTCTGGATGATGTCATCAGTGATGTCATTTGAGATGTCAACAGTGATGTCACCAGTGATGTCACTGACCATGTCACGAATGATGTAATATGTGACAGCGTGATATCTTCCCGCCATCAGCAGCTGTAGGACGTAAGACGCCGTTCGCCTCTGGTTTCCACTAGCAAAGCACTAGCAGAGCTTCGCGCTTCGTAAATTACAGCTTATCTTTGCAGTTTTGCGCCTCGTAACTCATCAATATACCAGAGGACTAAGGTCTACGAATTTAATTTTTTAGTCTTGTCCCCTTGATAACTATTGGCATATCAAAAGTCTGCGGTTTTCGATTTTTTACATATTAGCCTCGTGTCCTAATAACTTCTCAGATATCGGAAAACCCAATGTTGTCGTCTAAATATACGTGAAATAAAATTAAAAGAGGATTACTTGTGACAAGCGACATTGGCTTCATCGAATATAAGAAGTACCTTGGTTATGTTTTACCAACCTTGTGAAGACTAACAGCTCACTAACAGCTCACTATTTTGAGAAAATAAGATGATAGGAAGAACTTATTATCAAATTAGTATAACTTAATCACTATATCCATAAGGAAAAACCAAACCTTTCAAAGTGTCTTAAGTAATACGTGGCAATTCCTGAAGAAGGCGCTGGTCGCCGAAACGCGTGTCAAATTTGAATTAATTGGTTTGCCACTTGTTGTGTTCTTGTTTTTAATTGTATTACTTTATGAATTTGTTTTATTAATATTCTCTGATTTTATCTATACTATATATGTAAACAAGTCTTTTTATGAAATAAGTGTTTTTATATGTAATTTGTTAATAAACAAACAGAACCTTAGTTGTTAATGTGTTACCTTAGTTGGTAATGTGTTGCCTCCCTTAGTTGTCATTGTACAGATAAGACAATACAATTGCCTAGGTGGTTATTTTTCATACACGCCTATCCCTGATCCAGGAATTGAAGGAATTTTTTACTCAGGGGGTCCTTGTTACATACATTGTATATGTGACATCATCACCAGTGGATTGCGGGCACGAGAGTTACAGTTAGTACAACTAACTATAACTGAGGAATTTTAATGGTTTTGAATGAGTGAAATGTCCAGCTAACTATAACACCCCTGAAACCAATGTTATTTTCAGTGAATTTCTAAGGTTTTTTAAATGATAATTCCTAACTATAACCTGCCTGAAACCAATGTTTTTTTCACTGAATTTCAAAGTTTTTTTAAATGTCAATATCTAATTACAATATCCCTATAACCTATAGTGTTTTTAAAGTAAATTTTAAAAACATGTGTACACTTTTTATTGTAAAAACAAACTTAACAGTAGTGTTTTATAACTTATAATTATACCTCCTGGTTTTATAGTATTTATTTTTTGGACATTTCCATCTGTATTTATCCATTTTTTTTTAAAAATAAATGTATCTGTATTTACCCATATATATTTCAGGTTTTGTTGAAAAATAAATCTGAAATTAGTATATTTCCACATTTATTTTACTGATAAATATGCACTCATGGGTGAAAGACTGACCCTTTTCACTCATGTAAACACTCTTAGATGATAAACTATACACAACCTTCATATTAAAATGTGCAGGTTTTCTTATACGAGCATATATATTGCTCTTTAAGGATCTGTACTAAAAATCATTTATTATTTTTACCCTTTTACTTTTAGAACGACAGGCCTATTGTCCTAGTACTCATCATTGACAGCATTTACAATCGCTTAAAAAATAACCCAATTTCCGTATTTATCCACACTTCAAAATAAATACAGAGAGGAAAATAAATACCTTTCTGTCTGTATTTATCTGTAAAAATCAGTAAAAACATAAAACAAGGAGCCCTACTTATAATTTAAGAATGTTTTAAACTTAATTAGCAGTAATTAACATATAAGTGTGGTAAAAGTATGACGCAGCACCTATAATACCTGACTTCGGACAACAGCGTTCACAGTTCGATTCCAAAGTCCATCAGCATCTTAGCTCACCACTATCTCACTGTAGGTAACATCTTGCTTAATCTTCCCAACGCCCTAAGCGCCGGCTCACCTTTGCAGGGGTGGCTTTACGCTTTACAAATGCTGGCATGTTTTAATTTAACAGCATAGTGATGACAAATATTAAACATTTTTTTTTCTTCTATTGTAAACGATATTTTTTTGTCTTCTATTTAGATGGTTTTTCATGAGAATGCAAAGGACACAGTTTACCGGGTAACACTTTTTAAACTCTCCAGCGTATGTAGATAATAAGGACCTTATAGGTGTTACTATGGAAATAGAAACCTTTACAGCTTCACAGTTTGTAACTTTTCCCAACACGTGCACAAGTAAAACAGTTAAAACATGAGCACGTGTAAATTGTAAAACGTGACATCTAAATAGGCAGAACCGCATCTTCCTTCCATAGACTACTAAACAACCAAAAACGATATAAACCACACCTATTGTACGATTAGTTTCGTTTTCGCGAGTTATTTCTGGGTCGCCAATTGGTGATGCAGCTTCCCTTTTCTAGCATCGGATTCTTGTTTTGCGTCAACAAAACATATTCCGGACTTGTAAGTTGTTTCATTATGGCATAGTAGATAGTTATAATTTGTGGCTATTTGTCAATATTTAAACAATAATATCTAGAAAAAAGTGTTATTGCATGTTTTTCCCTTTTTCTCTGTAATTTCAGCAGCTTGTTTTCAGAAACAGATAGATTACAACAAACATTGCTCTTTTTCTGGCTCCTTTCAGCTTATATATTGTGACTTTCTATATTATAATATTGACACTGTACTCCGCTTCAGAGGTGTTGGTGACCCGTCGGCGCACACCCTAAACATTTACAATCAACGTCACCACCTTCCAGTTGTTAGTGTGTTTTCCCCTAGGGATCATATACTGTTAATATGTATATTATAATATTAACAGTTATGCTGATCTCAGTGGAGTTCATGACCCGTCGGCACATAGATTAAAGATATATAATCAACGTCACCGGCTTCTGGTTTTTAGTCTGTTCCCCCCATTTGATCATATACTGTGAATATATATATTATAATTTTCACAGTCATAATGATCTCAGAGGAGTTTATGACCCGTCGCCGCGAAGATCAATCTTTTCGATGTCCCGGAGAAAAGAAGCTCAAAAAATAATTACCGCTCAAAAGTATTTCGTTATGGATCTTCTGTTCTATAGATAACTTTATTTTCCTTTTCTTTTTACTGTAACAATGGTATCATTTTTTATATTGTGATAGATTGTCCTATTGTTCCAAAAGAGGAATAGGAGGTTTTTCGGCACCATCTGTAATATAGCTTACAAAACATTAGAACGTACTTGTTCAGATATTTTTTTCAAGTGAGCATATTTTACAAAATTGCAGAATAAAAAATATATAGCTTTCATACATACTTTGTTACTTTAAATATTTGATAAACCCTACATTTCTGAATGTTATTTTCTAATTTCTATTCTTCTCATTTGCGGTTCCTATTCACCTTCTCCCTATAGATTATATAGGACCAGTACTGTATATTACAATAGTACTAACCTTTATATTCTTAAGTGAGTATGTGATCTGTTAGCGGAACTGTGTGCGACCTCTAAGCACTAAGACAGAACATTCCTGAATTCTACAAAATACAAATTTGTAGAATAATAATGCATACATTTACATGTAATATGAAGTCACTTGTATTTAACCGTTTTTTACTTGTTCTCCTGACCTCAGATAATGTAGTGCGGGAGTGTTTGTTGTAGCACTTCTATTCTACTTTATCTAAAAGTAACTGATGCCCTCTTACATTATCAAGAATATGGGGCAACACTTTTACCAACTATAGCAGAAAAAAGGAGGTTATGGCCACGCTTAACTGATATTTTATGAAATTCCATTTTTATTTGTCACCTCTTTCATATATATATAGCGTCAGTTTCGGAAGAAAGTTTATCTGTATTTGCTAAATAAAAACAGCTTAAAACCTAGACTGAAATATTTGCTGCAAAACCACACCTCCCCATCACAAAAAGAAAACACCACTTTATAAATAAATAGTGCTCCTAGGAAGTATCCCACCTGCAAACTTGATTAAAAAAACACAGCAAGACACTGTCATATTTCCGCCGTGATTTGTACACCCCACAGCAATTACATAAATGGCCCTTAAAACATATAAAAACAACTTTTACCTTCACAATCCCTGTCCACCACCTTGTGACCACTATACAGAGTTAATAGTGTTCCTACCCTCCCCTCTACTACTTTCTTTTCCCATACTCCTTTGGAAGTTCATCACATAATCACTGACAACAGTGAACCATTCCCACCCAATAAGGAGCAAACTTGTGCTTGAAACACTTTAGCCTATAAAATGTCCATGTTGTTCCGCAGAGGAGGAAGGAATGACTGCCAACACTTCTACTTTAAATGCTTCACAGCCAATGAACATTAAGCTTCGTAATGTCCCGCTTGGAACACGTTACCCAAATGTCCCTAATACTCCGCGAAGAGGGAAGGAATCGCTGACAACACTTCTACTTTCAACGGTTTACAGCCAATCAACATTAAGCTTGGGAAAGTCCTCCTTGGAACATGACAGCAAATCAGATGTCCCTCCTACTCCGCAGAGTGGAAGTGAATGGCTGGCAACACTTCTACTTTCAATAGATCGCAACCAACCAACATAAAGCTTAGGAAGGTCCTCCTTACAGCATGTAAGCCAATTAGATGTCCTTGCTACTCTCCGGAGCAGAAGTGAATTGCAGAAAACACATACTTTCGATGGTTCACACCCAATGAACATTATGCTTGTTGTTGGAACACCTCAGCCAATTAAACATTAATTTTGTTCCACGCACACATACAGAACACGCCCTCCCACATATTAATAAATTTCCTGTAACAAAGTGACTCTGTCCGTAACAAAAGTGAACACTGCCTAATAAAGAAACATTATTCCACATTATATTAAAGAAAAGCCACAATACGCTGCATTGTTGTTTTCCCGATATAATTTCCACAGTCTATTGCACCCCCTCCCAACATAAGTGAAGCCCCGGGATTGTGGGGGCCCCAGCGAACCCTCGCAATTTTTTTTAACAAAGACCCCTGGGACCTATTTCCACTGCCTACTATACCCCCCTCTCAACATAACTGAAGCCTCAGGACTGCGGAGGTACCAGCGAACCTCCGCTATTATTTTTATTATATTTTCCACTGACTTCTTCAACCTCGCTCCTACCGACGCACAAAATGGCTGCCAACACTTCCTGGTTTCGAATGTTGACAACCACTTGACAGCCAATTAGCATTCAGTGTGTGATCGGGAAGGTGCGCTTATAGTCCATGCAAGATGCGCGCATCCACCAAGGCCATATATATATATGTACTTTTACTTGTCATTTTCTCAGGAACTACTGAACAAATTTACACTATATAAGCTAAAGGCACGAGTCTGAACCGAGGACTACAACTTTGCCAAATTTGGCATAGTTCCATTCAGCCGTTCGGGCTGTAGCCGCGATGAACGGTAGTTATGAAAATTAGCATAGGGAAACAGGATTGGAGCGGACCGGAGCGCCCCACCAAGTTTGAAAATTTCACGAAGATATGTCAACCGGCGCCAAAGTTATTCAAAATAGAATGTTGTGGATTTCCTATGGAAAATAGGTCCTAACTATAACTATCTACTGGCAACCACCAGTAAAGAATATTTATTATGCCTGTGGGCGGCAACATGCAAATAGTCTCTGACGCGTTTCAGCTGCATAGCCTTAATCATAGAGGAATTGCCAGCATCTTATTCCCATAATGCATCATTGCGGTAAAATACTATTCCATGCAAAATGTTCAGGTTTGTGAAAGTCTCTCAAAGTAAAATACTTGAAATGCGATGCTCTTATCTGTTGCCTCATTGCCTTTGCAAATGTCCCATTACAAACTCACAAGATGCGATAAAATATCCGTCTCGGTTCCCTTGCTCATCTCCTTATAATCCAATGATTCTTAGTGAGTTCCGGATGTGGAGCGGGTCAGTTTCCCTTTCAAAATATTCCCAAACAGGAGGTCAGATTCCTGTCTTGGCTGCAGCAAGCGAGGGTTTGCCAGCCAGAGCGCAAGAGAGGATGGGGCAACAAGATGGGCAACCTGTGATGTAGCCACCTGGGTGCATGCCACAATGTCCTCAACATGGGATTCGTGTCAGTCATGATGTGGCACGTTGTTTGATAGTAAACATGACATATTAAGGCGGTGCATAATGGCGCTGCTAACCTCAGATTTGCCCGAGTGCCAGCCTATGTAATCCTATGGACTATATATCACTTATAGTATTCTTTAATCTATAAAAGCTGCTATAGGGACATATAAGCTTGAACTTACATGTCCACACCTTTAATATGATGCACCCTGCTTCCTGGGCTCAGGGGCCTTCCTAGGGTTTACTGGCATATATTTAAAATAATCGTTTTGCCATATATGGTAAACGCAAGGTCGAGTTCGAGCAGTTTGCACGGCTCCTGCAGTCTGCAATGGCAGTCCTGCTATCAGTAGCTTATTTGGGTCATTCAGGTTGGCACAAAGAGTCCTTCAGGCCCTGATGACCCATTTAACACCCTTGCTCTGGGTACTCCTGATACCATATACAAGGGACTTAGAAGGGGGTTATGGTTCTTTGACAATTGGGTCAATCCACACATATCAGTTTTAGAGAGAGTGCACTGGCACTGGTGCCTGGGTAAGAGGCTCCAGTGCACTTCCAGAGTCATAACCATTAGCATTGGAGCAAAAGTGTGGGGGCGGAGGGGGTGATCATACAAAAGGGCACTTTCCTACAGTCACAAAAAGAAGTACATATAAAGAGGGATAACAGATTTTTGTTCAAATGTAAATCATGTGTTAGTGATGTAATACTCATTTTAGGAATTCTGGTGATTTCTTGTGTGATTTTACCATGTGAAAAAAGCTGCCCCTCTGCTGGGATTTGACGAACCATATTTGAGAGAAAACTGTTTTTTCCTCTCATGATTTTCTCGTAGATATTATGGAAAGTCCTTCAGAAGTTAAAATGAGAGCAGATTGTCTTTACATTCACATTATCTTTCTAAGCCACGTGAGATTGAAGGCTGATATTCTGAGTAAATCCTGTTCTTACAAGAGCAGCATCAGCCTTTCAGTTGATTCCCCATTCTTCTACTGCAGCTTCCCCACAAGTAGAGTACCAACAGTTTGTATTTATGACAAATGAGTAGCACACCTTAATTCCATCTTGAGGGTAATCAAATCTGTAAAACTGAGATGATTTATTTCAGGGGATACTGCAGCAAATATAGAAATGAGGGGATTATTTTGTCATAGAAATTATGCATAGTGCTCTAGAAGGGTAAAATGACACCGTTTCTATGAGTTCTAAAAATATCTTCCTCATCTACATCAGTAAAATATTCTGATATGCAGAAAGAAACATACTTTCAGCACCAGCAAAAGTCTTTCAGTTAGCTCCCTAGTGATCGATTGCAGTTTCACCACAAAGTTCTAATGAACAACTAGATCACTGGCATTTTGTTTTTCTGACAAACGTATGACACACCTAAATGCCATCTTGATGATATTAAATCTGTAAATCTGAAAGCACTTTCCTAATGAGGGTACAACAATAAATGAACACAAGAGGGGATTTTTTTGTCATAGAAATGAGGGTTAATGTTTAAGAAAGCTCAAATTAGGGCACATTTTTGTGGGTTCTTAAATATCTTTTTCCTCCATTTCAGTTACACATTGTGACACTTAGAGTGAAATATGTACTTCCAACATCAGCAGCAGTCTGTCAGTTAAGTTCCTAGTAATTCACAGCAGCATCACCATAGAATTCTAATGAACAAAGAGTTCTAACATTTTGTATTCAAGACAAATTTGAGGTACTCCGAAACACCTTTTGTTATAATAGAAGCTGTTGAATTGTAAGTCTTTCCTAAGGAATAGGCTGAAATAAATGACAATTGAGATGTTACTGCAGGTATGAAACCAGCGGTTTAAAAATTTGAGTATCTTTAATTTGTGCCCTTGCCATGCACTGTTTATGACCTCACATATGTCATCACTCGTGACATATTCTATGACATCATTGATAACATCACTGCAACATCTGAAATTAAGTAATTGATGACAGCACTTTGCACGGTGGGGGCAATAGTTATAGTTACTTTAAGACACAAGCTATATTTACTTTAGTGGTTTTTGTTGTTTGTAGCAGTCTGTTTTAACAAACATTTTCACCTAGCTACAACTTCCTTTTAACCTTTGTTTGTTTCAGCGAGCATATATGCATTTATATAATATATTCACTGAAAAAAACATAGGTTTCAGTCACATTATAGTTAGGAATTAGCATTTACAAAACCTTTGAAATTCACTGAAAAAAACATAGGTTTCAGCCTTGTTATAGTTAGGAATTAGCATTTAAAAAACTTAGAAATTCACTGAAAAAAACATAGGTTTCACACATGTTATAGTTAGCTGGACATTTCACTCATACAAAACCATTGAAATTCCCCCGTTATAGTTAGTTCAGTTAACTATAACTCGCGCGCCCGCAATGCACTGCTGATGATGTCACATATTACATCACTCATGACATGGTCAGTGACATCACTGATGACATCTCAAATGACATCACTGATGAGATCATCCAGTGAATGTGTGTCTTTCTGAAAAATAAATATTTTTTATATATGTATATCAAACTAAAGGTCGACGGAAGAATAAATGGGTATATAAGTGTCTAAATGGATGGTTTTTTTGTAAAATTGATTGTAAAACTAACTTATTAAGTGTATCTTAGTGAATACATGTATTAACAAGTAATGTTTAAATATTTAAATATCTGTATCAGTGTCTCACTTTGTTTATAAGTGGCTGCATGGGTTGGTGAGTAGCTACATGAGTGTGTATATGAGTTATTAGTTTTTTTTTTGAGTATCAGTATGAGTGTCTGTATTGTTCGGTGGGGGATACTTCTTAGCGTATAGATGCATGAATGAGTGACTCACTGTATGTTTTTTGAAGACAACATGTGTGCAGGACTGTATGGGTGGATGAGTGTGTGTATGGGTGTGTTAATGAGTGAATGACTGTCTCAATAGTGTGTTTATGAGTAAGTACATATGTTTTACACTAGTATATGTGGGTATTTGATGTATATAAGTGAGTATATGTGAGAGTGAGATATTGGAAGAGTTCCTGTATAAATAAGTATGTGTTTCTATAAGTGATAGTTTAAGAGAGCAAGTATGTGTATGTTTCAGTAGAAGTAAGTGTAGTGGTGGGTGTATAGCTGTATGTGCAAGTAAATGGATGTTTCATAGTTTATTTGCATGTGTGAGTATGTGTGTGAGTAGCTCTATGGATGAGTATCGGTTTGTAACAGGATGTATAGGTGTATGAGTACATATGATGAGTGAGTACATGTATGAGTGACTATATAGAACTGTTGGTGAATAAGTGGATGTGTATGTAGATTTTGGAATTTCTGAATAGGTTGTTGTAACTGATATTGGTATCTCCATTGTTTTGAAAATTGTAGTTTCTATTTTTGAATGTGTGTATCAAAGCTTATATTACGCTGAGAGGAGGTCTGCCACTCTTTCACAAGGATGATGTCATCAGTGATGTCATTTGAGATGTCATGAGTGATGTCACTAACCATGTCATGAGTGATATAATATGTGACGTCATCAGCAGTGCATTGCGGGCACGCGATTTATAGTTAGCTGAACTAACTATAACGGGGGAATTTCAATGGTTTTGTATGAGTGAAATGTCCAGCTAACTGTGTGAAACCTATGGCTTTTTCAGTGAATTTCTAAGGTTTTTTAAATGCTAATTCCTAACTAGAACATGGCTGAAACCTATGGTTTTTTTCAGTGAATTTCAAAGGTTTTGAAAATGCTAATTCCTAACTAGAACGTGGCTGAAACCTATGGTTTTTTCAGTGAATTTCAAAGGTTTTGTAAATGATAATTTTTAAATGTATTAATTGTTATATTTTTTATACTGATTTACTACATTGTTTTAAAGTATTTATTTTTAGATATTTTATTTTTTAAATTACATTACATATTTTTAATATAAATTGAAAAAAATTGTAATATTGAAATTGTAATATTTTTTTTTTTTTTTTTTTTTTAATTTATATATATTTATATAGCAGGCAATGATATCTTATGGAAGGAAATTCAAGCTACTGGTAAGTACAGTTAAATTTACTTTTCAGGAACCGTAGTGAGCTGAAAGATACAGCACTGAGGTCTCTCCAGATAACAGGTGAGTAAATCGGAATTCGTAGTTCGGCTGATTTTAGAGGAATTTTTTAAAGTTCCAAAACTCCGCACTTAGAAATATTTCCACGTGAAACCAGTCAATGTTAGCCTATGGAAGGAAATTCAAGTTACTGAAAGTATGGTTAGAATTACTTTTCAGGATCAGTAGTGGGCTGAAAGATGCAGCACTGAGGTCTCTCCTGATAACAGGTGAGTAAATCGGAATTCATACTTCGGCTGATTTTAGAGGAATGTTTTAAAGTTCCAAAACTCCACACTTAGAAGAATTTCCAAATGAAACCAGTCAATGCTAGCCTATAGAAGGAAATTCAAATTACTGTAACTACGATTAGAATTACTTTTCAGGATCAGTAGTGGGCTGAAAGATGCAGCACTGAGGTCTCTCCTGATAACAGGTGAGTAAATCGGAATTTGTAGTTCAGCTGATTTTTGAGGAATTTTTTAAAGTTCCAAAACTCTACACAGAAAAATTTCCAAGTGAAACCAGTCAATGTTAGCCTATGGAAGGAAATTCAAGTTACTGAAAGTATGGTTAGAATTACTTTTCAGGATCAGTAGTGGGCTGAAAGATGCAGCACTGAGGTCTCTCCTGATAACAGGTGAGTAAATCGGAATTT
This sequence comes from Lissotriton helveticus, assembly GCF_964261635.1. Classification (NCBI taxonomy): domain Eukaryota; kingdom Metazoa; phylum Chordata; class Amphibia; order Caudata; family Salamandridae; genus Lissotriton; species Lissotriton helveticus. The sequence goes on from NC_136059.1 coordinate 1,805,933,436, forward strand.
GTACTACATCCAGTAAGCGCCACAGAGCTGCGTAGCAGGGAGATGTAAAAATGAGCACGGCATGCACCACCTCTCTGCAACGCAGCGCAGTGGCGCTTCCTGGAAGCACCTGGTGGACTACTTGGACCCCATGGTCCCTCAGGTTTGAAGTTGAATTTTTTCCCAAACTTAAAACGCGCCACCGGGCGTGTTTGCACACATCACATCAGGCCCCGTCCCCTCCCTTCACCACTGTATAAATGCGCCCTGTCACCGTTCTAAGTTGAGAGATTTAGTCCCCTTCAATTCTAAGGATCCCAAGAGTCAAACTAGCCCACCAGGTACCTCCAGTAAGCATCACAGAGCTGCGTTGCAGAGCGGTGTAAAAAGGAGCATGGCCTCTGAACACCTGTTTGCAACGCAGCTCCCTGGCGCATACTGGAGAAACCTGTTGGGTTATTTGGCCCTCGGGGAACCTCAGTATTGAAAGAGAATTAATTCCCCAACTTAAAAAGCACCACGGGGCGCGTTTCCACACTGACGAAGGAAGGGGGCGTGGCCTGAGGTGACATGTCTGCAAACACACCCTGTGGCGCGTTTTAAGTTAGAAAATGAATTCCTCTTCATTCCTGAGGTCCCCTGTGGACCAATTAGCCCACCAGGTACCTCCATTGTGTGCCAGGGAGCTGCGTTGCAGAGAGGTGTTCAGAGGCCACGCCCCTTTTTACAACACTCTGCAATGCAGCTCCTTGGCGCTTACTAGAGGTACCTGGTGGGCTAGATGGCCCCTAGGGGACCTCTGGATTGAAAAGGAATTAATTCCCAACTTAAAACGCGCCTCAGGGTGTGTTTGCACACACATCACCTCAAGCCCCGCCCCCTACTTTCACCACTGTGCAAACGCACCCCGTGGCACGTTCTAAGTTGGGGGATTAAGTACCCTTGAATACTGGAGGTCCCTGAGGGCCAACTAGCCCACTAGGAGCCTCCAGTATGCGCCAGAGGGCTGCGTTGCAGAGAGGTGTAAAAAGGGGCGTGGCCTCTTTACACGTCCCTGCAACGCAGCCCCCTGGCGCATACAGGAGGTTCCTGGTGGGCTAGTTGGGCCCCAGGGACCCCCAGTATTCGATCAGAGTGGTGCAATCCGTCACCTCAAGCCCCAACCCCTCCCTGCACCACTCTGCAAACGCACCCCCTGATGCGTTTGCAGAGGGGGAAGTAATTTCCCTTGAATACTGGGGGTCCCGAGGGGCCAACTAGCTCACCAGGAACCTCCACTATGTGCCAGGGGGCTGCGTTGCAGAGAGGTGTAAAAAGGGGCGTGGCCTCATTACACCTCTCTGCAACGCAGCCCCCTGGCACAAACTGATGCAGGGAGGGGGCGTGGCCTCCTCCCCATCCCGTTTTTTTTATTTTTGTTTTTTTTTAAAGGGGGGCTGTGTAGCCCCCCTTCTTTTTCTTTTTTTTGGACCCTGGGGACCCCATCCCCCAGGGCCTGACCCCCAATTTATTTTGTTTTATGGTTTTTACAGGAAGGGGGCGCGTGGCCCCCCTCCCGTGGCTAATCCAGGCCCCGGGTACCCCATCACCCGAGGACCCCATCCCTCGGGGCATAGCCAGATTTTTAAGCTCCTCAGGCCACTTAAGGCCCCGGCCTGCTTTTTAATTATTTCAGGAGGGGGGGCCACATGGCCCCCCTCCCGGGCCACTTCTGGCCTGGGGACCCCATCCCCGGGGCCTGGCCCTCCTTGTTGGGGGCCGTGGGGGGTACTCAAGCCCCCCACGGTCCCTGCCAGCTCCCCGCATTGTGGGAGCCAGCATTGCTTTTCTGCATGGGGAGCAGCTAACATGCTGCTCACCATGCAGGTTTCTTGCTCTCTCTTTCAAAAACCAAAGCAGTTTGCTATGGTAGGGTGGGAGCCGCGAGGCTTCCACCCTACAATAGCAAACAGCAGTGTCCCGGGGTGGGCACCCCGGGACACTGCAGGAGCCGGCCCTGGGGTGTGGCAATCCTCAGGGCCATCACAGGCTCCAGGAGAGGGGCCGCGTGGCCCCCCTCCCATCATTTGTAAAACCCCAGGGGGTGGTGGTCCCCGGGGCTGGGGGTCTCTATTTTAAATATTAGTGCCCCATGGAGGTGGCAGTCCCCAGGGCGTGTGGAGGGCTTGAGCCCCCACACAGGTTTTTTTTTTAATTTAAAAAAAGAAGCCCCGGGGTGGCGGTCCCCGGGGCTGTGTTGCCCCCGCATACTTCATAATAAAGCCCCGGGGGTGGCGGTCCCCTGGGCTCGGGGGGCCTTAGAGGCCCCCCATCATTCATATCCAAGCCCCGAGGAGTAGCGGTCCCCAGGGCTGCGGGGGGGCCGTGTGCCCCCCGCTATTACACTTACTTTGCCCCTGGGCGTGGCGGTCCCCGGGGCAGTGTGGGGGGGATTGGGGCCCCCTACACTTTTTTTTATTAAAGCCCCCAGGATTTGGTCCCCCCGGGAGCTAATTAGAAAAAAAAGCAGACCAGGTTTTTTTTTTCCACGGGGTACGCGTACCTACGCGTAACCCATGATTAAAAAAACCAAAACATATTTTGGCCTTGGGGGTCCTTGTGGGACCCCCTGAGCAGGCCTAGGGGATCAGGGTGTTTCTACCCTGCCCCCTTTGTGTGTTTTTCGCGTTTCTTTTGTTGCTTTCTTGTGCCTCGGTTCTACCGAGGCACAAGATGGCTGCCAACACATCCTGGTTTGGAGTGTTGACAGCCAATTAGCATAAAGCTTGTGCTCGGGAAGGTATGCGTATGGTACTTCGTCTATAGATATATCTATGATTTTACTTTTGATTTTCTAAGAAACTACTGAACGGATTTACACAATTTAACAAAAAGCGTAATCTGCGAACCAAACTCTACCTTTTTGCCAAATTTGGTGTAATTCCGTTCAGCAGTTCAGGCTGTAGCCCGTCTTAAAGGTCCCATGGAAAATTGCATGGGGAAAACAAGTTTTGGGACCCCCCTGTTTCTCAGCCCTTGCTTGACGAATCACCCCCAAACTTTCAGGGAAGGAGCGGAGCGGAGCAGGCCATTTTCTTGGAGAATTTCAGGAAGATTCGGCGAACGGCGCCAAAGTTATTCCAAATAGAATGTTGTGGATTTCCTATGGAAACTAGGTCCTTACTATAACTATCTACTGGCGACCGCCAGTAGGTAATATATAAAATATATATATGTATATATATATGTATATATATATATTTATATATATATAATATAGATTTTATATTATATATATATATAATATTTTCAGGGAAGTCTCGGTTTCTGCAGCAGAAAAATGACAGTAACAATAACTCTTTTTGGTGTTGCTTCTGGTTACAGGTGCAGCTCTGCTAAATAAATTACCAAAAATTGCATTGCTCGTTCAGGAAACTAAAAGGCACTCCTGGGTTGCAAAGACAACTGTGTTTATTAAAGCATATTATACGTCAAACAGGTTGTTAAACAGTGAAATGCCCCATCTCCACAGTTTACAGACATTAACAAAAGACCATACAGCTACAGTATCAATTGCATGCCATTCACTACTGATATCAGTAAAGAGCATCTATTCATGAAACGCTCCTGAAAAAATGTGCATGTAATATGTCTACGTTTGCATGCATGCTTAATTATCAATATTGGGTTAGAGAAATGGGAGAATATAGTGCTACCTTGCTAATATCTTAAATACATTGAATGATTCTCTAACGTAGTACGTAGTAAATATTTGCAGTCACCTCTTACTAGATTTACAAAACCACTTTTGACATTAGCAGTCTCCTCACATATAATGTTTATCAAAGTTTTACCATAATATTACGTAGCATAAAAGCAATACATTCAAATAGCTGTAATATTCAAAGTGCTTGCAGAGTTATCACGTTAAAAACGTTGCAAATAAAAATATATTCCTAGTTCACATACCTCTGAACCATTTTGTTACATCAAGTAATCTCATATGTTCCAAGCCAGGTCGCCCAAATGGGTGTTATTTGATGGCAACACAATTGGTAAAATATATTTTAATAGGCAATCTGGTGTAAATATTAAACATGACAAAATGGTACATACAAAAGAATTTTAATGGTGAGGCATACATCATCAGTTCAAGAACAGAGAGATTTACTTGTCCATGTCGTGCCCAAAAGGTTGTTTCGTACCAAGTTCCAGAATGTATTTGCTTTCCGAACATCTCAACAGCTTTTCCCGATTTTCTTTTTTCATTTTTCTTAATCCTATCATACAAAAAAATTTGCAATCAGAATTATGACATTGTTTGTGTTGTCATCAGAGAGCACATACGTGTTTTAATGTATTGAGCCATTCGGCTCAGGAAAATTTGAGATCAATTGTATTTCCCATGTAGTCATATTTGTCTATTAGATCAATAAGTTGAATTCCTATCGACCAGGCAAAGTGCTTCACTTTTTTCCAAAATGCCAAATATTTTAGTTTTTAGGGCATTTACTTTTAGTTTTTTATTGGTAATAAAGAGATTCAAATTTGATAACTGTTTTTCTAGCCCTAATAGAGTTTGGGAGAGGACCACCAAGTCATCTTTGTAGGCCAAGTGACTGATCGATTGCTTGCCTAAATTTGGAGGAAGGCCTTCTGAAATGCTCAAATAATTCAGAAGAATAGAAATACATAGCGAGCAGCACTGGGTTCACATACATAGCCTTGATTAACACAGTTTTCAGTGTACATCCTAGAAGATACGTTGTAATTAATTGAAAGTTTGATCCCCAGTCATTGCCCTTGTCCAATAATTTCTCCCAAAGACGGTAATGGTGTCCATTTCCAAAGGCACTGCTGTTATCTATGTGACACATGTATAAGGACTTGTGTCTGAGTGTTATGTTGACCAGGAGAATAAGGGCAAGAATGCTGTGGACAGTAGAGCAACTTGCTCAAAATACTGCCTAGTTTGCTGTCAATACGTTGTTATCATTCACCTAATTGGTTAACTTCTTCAACAGGTATTTGGCAAATAACTTTCCTTTTGGGGTGGCTCTTTTAGTTTTTAGTGTCAATGGCAAACTGTTTCAAAGCGCAACAGTGGTCCTGAAAAAATTCTTTCCACCCCAGGCGGCCCTCCTGAATGGGGGGACAATCAGTTTCCTAGCAGAGTCTGACCGAAGCATCCTTGCTGGGACATACCACTTGAATTTCTTCTTAAAATGGTCTGGCCCACGTCCCCGTAAAGATTTAAAAGCCATTCAGAAGGCCTTGAATTTGCAACGTTGCCTAACTGGCAGCCAGTGTAACTTCCCAATGGCTCCTCTAGCCGATTCATATTTAGGAATTTTAAAAAGGAAACAAGAGACTATTGCAATAATCTATACTTGTAAGAACCAATGCCATGGTTATCGTTTTCAGACGTTCTGGTGGCAAAGAAATTTCGATCTTTTTTATAAGCCTTAAAGAGAAGGATGAGGCAGATGCCATTTTGTTTACTTGGCCCTTGAACTTCAGTTCTATGTCTACCAGGAAGCCTAGATTTTTTACTTTATTTGAGGGTGTAGGCAATGAGCCCAACTCTAGAGGCCACCAGTCCACTGTCCAGAAAGTGGGGTTATTGCCAAAGATGATGACCTCAGTTTTTATGGCATTCAGTTTAAGGCAGTTGCAATCCAACCAATTACTCACCTTAGTAATGCATGTCCTGAATGCCGCACCCAAATTGTTTTCATGATTTGCTAGTGACACCACAATTTGGGTGTCGTCAATGTAAGATGCTACGGTAAAGCCAGAGTTTTTAATAATTGACGCAAGTGTTGTAATATAGAGATTAAACAATGTTGGGCCCAGTGCCGAGCATTGGGGACCTCCACAGGGCAGGGAGAAAGGCCTAGAAACAAACTTGCCCATCGTCACATTATGTTGTCTTTTTACCAAGAATAATTGCAGGAGATCCAATGCTGAACCCTCTATCCCAAGGCCACGCAGATGGTCAGTCTCTCACCGAACCCTAGCCAACAAAATTCCTGATGCCGGAATCCGAAACAAGGCCCACAACTGGATCCAAAGAACTATACACAAGTCCCAATGTTCAGTCTTTGAAAGGACCTCTTGTATACACCCCTCATAACTCAAAAAACAATGTTGATAATGACCAAATCACCAAGAAAATATACAATTTTACACATACAATACGAACAATAAGATTCAAAAAACAGTTTTTAAAAAATAAACAATTTATTAAGTACAATTCAATAAAGTGTTTGATAACAACATTCAAGAGTTATTCAATTAACTTTTTTTTTTTAAATGTGCCATTACACATGAAGAACATTAAAATTACAGAGTTCAAGGTTGTCGACGCAGCGTTTCGGTTTATAATGATAACACCTTCATCAGGACAGGGTTCTGATTACAAAAAAACATACAGTTAGAAACAGGCATTGGTTTTAAAAAGAAAATTGTCTTTTACATATTCTACGGCACAGACAGGTAATACCAATATTTTAGGTTATATCACAAATAGATGTATTTTTTCTACATATTTATACATTCCTATCTTTTGTGGTTATGGTAGTTGAGTTACATGGCGTTATACATTTGGGTTCAAACGGGAATGACCTATGTCATTCTATGGTAGCACATCAAGATGATATATTATGCATACCTTAGTTGATCAGCCTCACTCTTAAATTGGAGGTTTTTTCAAGAGGCCTCGATAAATAAAGGCTCTGTTCTTATACTTCTGCCACAATTTCCTTGCTGGGGCGAGATAAATTAACAAATATATCTATTAATTAGATGGCCGACTTGTTTAATTTCGGCTTTTCAATTTCAATGACCTGGAAGTTAGCTAACCGGCTGCTCCTGTATTACCTTTCAATTTCGTGTGCTTTGTGGAACGGGTGGAACCGGAGGGGGGCCACCATATTATTTCCAAATTATTGGCCTCAAGTTCACAGGTATCTGTAACATTAAAATAAAAATCCAATATTTCAGCATTTCATGTTTTTTTAGCTACCCCTTGGTGGTGTAAAGAGTCTGTGGGGAATGATACTTACCCTGAAAACAGGGGTATGAGGCCCTCAAGGCAGCGTGACTGGATTCTTTTTGACTTTACCAGTGCTGTATTTAGGGTCGTGGTTTCTCATTGAATTAGACCTGTATTGAAATCACATATACATCTATTTACAATTTATATGGTCACTCCACAAATCATTTATAAGAGACCATTCTACTATTGTCGGCTCAATAGATACTGCCACATGTCACCATATTTATTTTGTACATAGTTTCATGCTCCAATCGCTATCTATAATTATATGTCTATTTTTAGAGAGTATATTACCCTATACTTATAACTATCACCGTACATTCTCAGGGTTTTAACTCGCCATGTTGAGCAATATAAAATCTCAAAGAGGGAATATCCTAACATTTATTAAAAATGGGGTATTTTGATTCAGACTTCGTGTTACATAATAATTACGACACTTCGTCTGATTTCCGCATTGTTTTTAATTTTGGCTCACGAGCACTTGTCAATATTACTGGATGACGACATTCACGGCTTAGCTAGTAAGTTCCAACCCCCTGACGATATTACATTTTTCAAACAATTACATAAACTCAAAAAGAGAATGTCCTAACGTTTACTAAGAATGGGGTAATATGACATAATGATTACACCACTTCGTCTCATTTCCGCACTAATTTACAATATTGCTCGCGAGCACTTGTTAGTCTCACAGTATGACAATGTACCCAGCTTAGTAAGCAGACGCCATCTCCCTGATGATGTTACAATATCTGGCCTTCGCATCAACTCTGGTTGGGAGAGATTTTGCAAAACTAGGCGCATATCGAGGGCTCTTACCTTCTCTTCTTAAATCGGCCTCCCTGCTCCTCTCGCGGTTCCGCTTACTTCATTTGGAAAGAAATAGCCCATCCATCTAAATGGAGCTCTTTATTTAAGTTATCGTGGTAAATTTTGGGCATATTCCCGCGAGAGCACGTCAACTCTATGACATCATAGGGACGCGCAGCCTGCCTCCGGAACTACAATTGTAGTTTTTCTCGTGTTGGATACCTCGCATTGCAATGTTAAACAAGCATTGAAAATGCAATAGGTCTCGCAATAGAAGAGTTTAACATTTTTCCTTTTGCAAATGGATGAGTGGCGTTGCGTGGATGAGTGGCGTTGCGTGGATGAGTGGCGTTGCGTGGATGAGTGGCGTTGCGTGGATGAGTGGCGTTGTTTGTGTGAGTGGCGTTGTTTGTGTGAGTGGCGTTGCGTGTGTGAGTGGCGTTGCGTGTGTGAGTGGCGTTGCGTGTGTGAGTGGCGTTGCGTGTGTGAGTGGTGCTGTTGTTTGAGTGGCACTGTTGTTTCAGTGGCGTTGCGTGTGTGAGTGGCGTTGCATGTGTGAGTGGCGTTGCGTGGTTGAGTGGCGTTGCGTTGTTGAGTGGCGTTGCATTGTGAGTGGTGTTGCGTGGATGAGTGGCGTTGCCTGTGTGAGTGGCGTTGCGTGTGTGAGTGGCGTTGCGTGTGTGAGTGGCATTGCGTGTGTGAGTGGCATTGCGTGGCTGAGTGGCGTTGCATGGGTGAGTGGCGTTGCGTGGGTGAGTGGCGTTGCGTGGTTGAGTGGCGTTGCGTGTGTGAGTGGCGTTGCGTGTGTGAGTGGCGTTGCGTGGTTGAGTGGCGTTGCGTGGTTGAGTGGCGTTGCGTGGTTGAGTGGCGTTGCGTGGTTGAGTGGCGTTGCATGTGTGTGGCGTTGCGTGTGTGAGTGGCGTTGCGTGGATGAGTGGCGTTGCGTGGATGAGTGGCGTTGTTTGTGTGAGTGGCGTTGTTTGTGTGAGTGGCATTGCGTGTGTGAGTGGCGTTGCGTGTGTGAGTGGCGTTGCGTGTGTGAGTGGCGTTGCGTGTGTGAGTGGCGCTGTTGTTTGAGTGGCGCTGTTGTTTCAGTGGCGTTGCGTGTGTGAGTGGCGTTGCGTGTGTGAGTGGCGTTGCGTGTGTGAGTGGCATTGCGTGTGTGAGTGGCGTTGCGTGGCTGAGTGGCGTTGCGTGGGTGAGTGGCGTTGCGTGGGTGAGTGGCGTTGCGTGGTTGAGTGGCGTTGCGTGTGTGAGTGGCGTTGTGTGTGTGAGTGACGTTGCGTGTGTGAGTGGCGTTGCGTGGTTGAGTGGCGTTGCGTGGTTGAGTGGCGTTGCGTGGTTGAGTGGCGTTGCGTGGTTGAGTGGCGTTGCGTGTGTGTGGCGTTGCATGTGTGAGTGGCGTTGCGTGTGTGAGTGGCGTTGCGTGGCTGAGTGGCGTTGCATGGGTGAGTGGCGTTGCATGGGTGAGTGGCGTTGCGTGGGTGAGTGGCGTTGCGTGGGTGAGTGGCGTTGCGTGTGTGAGTGGCGTTGTGTGTGTGAGTGGCATTGCGTGGTTGAGTGTCTCGTCTTCATAAACGTTGGACAGAGTAGCGGATTGCCTCGTTGTTTGTGTGAGTGGCGTTGTTTGTGTGAGTGGCGTTGCGTGTGTGAGTGGCGTTGCGTGTGTGAGTGGCGTTGCGTGTGTGAGTGGCGTTGCGTGTGTGAGTGGTGCTGTTGTTTGAGTGGCACTGTTGTTTCAGTGGCGTTGCGTGTGTGAGTGGCGTTGCATGTGTGAGTGGCGTTGCGTGGTTGAGTGGCGTTGCGTTGTTGAGTGGCGTTGCATTGTGAGTGGTGTTGCGTGGATGAGTGGCGTTGCCTGTGTGAGTGGCGTTGCGTGTGTGAGTGGCGTTGCGTGTGTGAGTGGCATTGCGTGTGTGAGTGGCATTGCGTGGCTGAGTGGCGTTGCATGGGTGAGTGGCGTTGCGTGGGTGAGTGGCGTTGCGTGGTTGAGTGGCGTTGCGTGTGTGAGTGGCGTTGCGTGTGTGAGTGGCGTTGCGTGGTTGAGTGGCGTTGCGTGGTTGAGTGGCGTTGCGTGGTTGAGTGGCGTTGCGTGGTTGAGTGGCATTGCATGTGTGTGGCGTTGCGTGTGTGAGTGGCGTTGCGTGGATGAGTGGCGTTGCGTGGATGAGTGGCGTTGTTTGTGTGAGTGGCGTTGTTTGTGTGAGTGGCATTGCGTGTGTGAGTGGCGTTGCGTGTGTGAGTGGCGTTGCGTGTGTGAGTGGCGTTGCGTGTGTGAGTGGCGCTGTTGTTTGAGTGGCGCTGTTGTTTCAGTGGCGTTGCGTGTGTGAGTGGCGTTGCGTGTGTGAGTGGCGTTGCGTGTGTGAGTGGCATTGCGTGTGTGAGTGGCGTTGCGTGGCTGAGTGGCGTTGCGTGGGTGAGTGGCGTTGCGTGGGTGAGTGGCGTTGCGTGGTTGAGTGGCGTTGCGTGTGTGAGTGGCGTTGTGTGTGTGAGTGGCGTTGCGTGTGTGAGTGGCGTTGCGTGGTTGAGTGGCGTTGCGTGGTTGAGTGGCGTTGCGTGGTTGAGTGGCGTTGCGTGGTTGAGTGGCGTTGCGTGTGTGTGGCGTTGCATGTGTGAGTGGCGTTGCGTGTGTGAGTGGCGTTGCGTGGCTGAGTGGCGTTGCGTGGCTGAGTGGCGTTGCATGGGTGAGTGGCGTTGCATGGGTGAGTGGCGTTGCGTGGGTGAGTGGCGTTGCGTGGGTGAGTGGCGTTGCGTGTGTGAGTGGCGTTGTGTGTGTGAGTGGCATTGCGTGGTTGAGTGTCTCGTCTTCATAAACGTTGGACAGAGTAGCGGATTGCCTCGTTGACAAAGGCCACATAAATTAGACAAACGGAAATCCAGGTAAGCACACACTGACACGGGAACTGAACAGAAAAAGACAAGCATGCACATGCATTAAAGGACATACACACAAGCCTATGAAAACACATACAATGCTAAACTAAAGCACTAGTTAGTCAGATGAGACGTTATGCAAACCTTCTTTACACAGTAATCCTGCACCAAAATTAAATAGCAGGGCTAGATTTTCCTAGAGGTTAGAGAAGCTATGTGGCCTTTAATTGAGATAGATGGCCGCGTATGACAACTCCATGTTTGTTCTGGAGTGGTTTATTGTCCCAGGAGAGCCGCAGAGTCTCATGTGAAGCAGAGGGTTGAGGAGTGTCCGCATTTTGGCAGCCCCTTTATAACAAGCATGAGATGGGACCCGAAAACACTGGAATGAGAAGGGGCTGAAAGGAGCTAGTGACAGAGTTCAACTGGAGGAGAGGTGGGCAAAAACAATGAAAAGGTGGACAAGGGAGGAGAGAAGGAAAGGTGACAGAACTGCTGGAGGAGCAAAGAGGAGAAAAGAAATGCGACACGGCGGGCAGGGGAGGGGGCGGAGCGGGTAAAAAAACAAGTGGGAGGGAATAGCTCTCGGCATTGCTGGGTGGGCGGGGGAGTAGGAGTCTGTGGTGTGAGAGACAAATGTTGGTGTGTGAGGCTGCCTTTCAAGTCGGGTGGGGGAGAAGGTAGTCTAAATGCGACAAATGGTAGTCTGGTGCGAGGCGGGGGAGGGGGAGCAGGGTAGCAAGCGGGAGTGGGAGAAATAAGTAGGGTCGGGGAGTTTGTTCGCATATTTGCAAAGGAAACTGCAATAATATATTTTCAGTAGTTTAATGTGAAAACAAAAATGGAGAAGAGAGAACAGAAATCATAGTTAGCTGCCCTATGGAAACAGATGGGCTTTCAGGTTGCATCAGAACACTGATAAACTACTTTCCTCGTGAAGAACAGAAGGGAGTTCATTCCATAATTTGGGGGTCCAAGAAGAATAAGTCACGACCTCTTACTCTAGTCCTGAGAATTTCAAGGAATAGATGAAAATTCTGAGCAGGTAAGCGTAATAATGCACACAGAAGAGTAGATCTGAAGTTTGTCTGGAATGTAATTCGGTCTAGTGCCATAGAAAGCTCGATGAGAGAATCAGAGGCCTTTAAATACAAACAGCAGCTAAAGCGGAAGCCAATGTAAGCAAGAAAAGACGTGCAGATGCTGGAGAATAACAAGGAAGTTTAAGCAGAAAGGCTGTTGTGCTCTGCGCAATTTGAAACTGTTTTACAACATAAGGAAGAGCACCCAAGTAAAGAGTTGCCATAGTCCAGGCCACGTGATAAACTAAGTGCGTTGACCACTGTTTTCTGACAGCTGAGAGGAAGGAGATGAGGGTTTTCGGAGGACCTGAACACAATAACAAGAATGGCAAAGAACAAATAAAGCAAAAAATAAAACGGACCCGACCAAGCTAAGATTTATGGAGGTAATTCTTTCGCGTCGTCAGTGATGAGGGAGGGAGGCGAGGGAGGGAGGAGAAATACGAGACGGCCTGCTGGCCATGAGACGTGTGAAGCAGGGGGCGGGGGGAGCGGCGTTGGCTCAACAAGCTGTGATTATGGGCAAATCACTCAATCTCCGGAGAGAGAAAAAAAATAAACTCGTCTTTCTGTAATGTAACTGGTGCTCAGGTAAAGCGCCCCAATACCTTCGAGTCAGTTTCACGCTATATAAAAGGTCCCCAAAAAAGTCACATATTCTTATAATTCTTCAATGTCTTCTTTTCATCAAGTAACCTAAAGTCAAAAACTGCTTTTACGCCGACATCAATACAGCATTTCCACTACACTTCGAGTGCTGTTTACGGCGCTATTCCAGGTGTCGTTAAATCAAGCGGCAGCTATGGGAATATAAAACTACAGGCGATTAGAGCAGTCTCAAGCATTTGAAGCAGGATGCTTTAAAGTCAGCGGAGTTCACTTTTGCGTCTCTATGTACTTGCTCTAAAAAGACCAGGGGCTGAGCAAAAGTAAAATTACGCCGGTGTAATTTGGAAAAAATTGTAAAACTATACCATGTTGAGTAATTATGCAGCAGTTCGCTACAAAATTATATCACAGGAACAACATGAACAAACAGAACGCAAGCAGCTGTTCGCACCAAATTTATTTTTTCATCTTTTTTGTGCAAAATGTGTTCTTTCGCCAGAATTGACACCGGGATGCATTATGCAATAAAATAAAGCACAAAATAAAAGATCTGCATTTTGTGTAATCACGTATGGCTTTCTCAAAGTTTAGATTTCGAAACAAATATTCGGAATTGAATTAGTCCACTGACTACCATTAAAGTGGTTGATTTTGTAACAAGTGAAAGCACTGCCATTGCTAGAGTGAAGGCTAGCATACGAAGTGGGGAGAGGAAGGGCTCCTAATGGGAAGTGGAGACGGGGAGAAATTGAGAAGAAAGCTGAGCAGGGAGGGTGTTATTGCGGCTATCTGCTTGCCCGAGGGGAGGAGAAATGCCGTCCTGAGGCAGAGCACACGCTGAGAAATAATGTGATGGGGACCGAAAATAATGACCATAACCCTGCGATGAGGACAAGTACCCTTTACGACGAAGGAAGTCGGCAAAGCAATTCACCGGCCACAGTGTGTGACATGTGCCTTCATCCCGACATACACTGAGAGTGCAAGCGCTCATGTATAGAGTAGCGGATGGTGTATGAATGTGATAAAAGCGGATATGGAAGAACGCTACATTAAACAAGACGGAGGGATTAAACAAGACGGAGGGAGAGAAGGGGAGGGGGGAGGAGAAATGAGACACGGCGGGCAGGGGAGGGGGCGGAGCGGGGAGAGGGTGTTAAAGCAGCCGGCTGAGGGAACTGATGTGCACGAGCTTTTAAGCTCAATGCACATGCGCATTGAGCTTAAAAGTCACGGGCACTGCAAGGAATCGCCACGATTCCTTGCAAGTTAGTTAAAGAGTGGTTAAGCCCCAATAGTCTCGCAAGCTCGATGCGCATGCGCATCGACAGGCGAGACCTAAAAAGCCATCAAAACGACAGATCTTTATGTAAATAGAGCAGGCAGACGTTAATCGCCGTATTTAGTTTATCTTACCCTTCTTGTGGGAAACATGGAATTTATTGATCTTCGGTTTGCAAATAATGAATTGGTAAAGGAATCTAAGGATGAATTGGTAAAGGAATCTAAGGATGAATTAGAAAGTTGTTAATAAGCATTATATGTCTGATCCTTCTTAGTCTGATGTAAATAGCACAACTCCATCGCGATTCTTTATACAATACAAGATGTAACACGGATCTGGAACAACTGGATCCACTCATTCCTATCCGGCAGACCGCAGAGGGTCAGACTTCCACCCTTCCTCTCAGATCCCACACTGACCACCTGCGGAGTTCCCCCAGGATACGCAATCAGCCCCACCCTGTTCAACGTCTACATAGCCCCGCTTGCACCCATCTTCAGATCTCACGGAGTCAATATTGTATCCTATGCAGATGACACCCAACTCATCCTCTCCCAACCAATGAACCCAACATCTCCAAACACAGCTTTCAAGAAGGAATAGAAGCAGTCACCAGGTGGATGAAGAACAGCTGCCTACAACTAAGCTTAGACAAAACCAAAGTACTTGTCATGCGCCCACACCCTAATGCCTGGGATGACACCTGGTGGTTCCCCACCCTCGGTAAGCCACCCTCCTCCACTGACCGCACATGCAACCTTGGAATCATCCTAGACTTCGAACTCAAAATACACCGCCAAATCAACGCTGTGTCTTCATTCTGCTTCCACACCCACTGCCTCCTATGAAAGACCTTCAACTGGACTCCCCTTGAGCACAGGAAAACCGTCACCCTCGCCCTCATCAGCAGCAGACTAGACTACAGCAATGCACTCTATGCCAGGATCAATAAGAACCTCATTCACAAACTCCAGAATGTCCAGAATGCCTCCGTCAGACTAGTCCTCAACCCACAGTACCACTGCCACATCACCCAACACCTGCGGACACTACACTGGCTCCCCGTCGAGAAGAGCATCACCTTCAAATTTCTTACCCACACCCACAAAGCCCTTCACAACACCAAGCCTGGCTACCTGAACCACCTCCTCTCGTTCCACACACCCCAAGGATCTCTCCGCTCAGCCCAGCCCAGCTCTCCCTTGCTAAGGTGCCGTGCATCAAGAACACCAGAACAGGAGTTCGTTCCTTTTTCTTCCTCGTAGCCAAGGCATGGAACACCCTCCTTCTCCACCTCCAACAGACTCCAACACTCTCCAAGTTCATAAGGGCCTCAAGACATGGCTCTTCAACAAATTGCCGTGAACATCCGGGAGCTGATGTTCACAGCACCTTTTAATATTTTTTACTGCAAGCTATCACAACAGAGGTCTACGCTTAACATGAAGGGCTTGCTTTTAAAGAAATAAATGAACCTTCATAAAATGTATAGGAAAAGGTTAACACAGATATGCACCGAGTCCACAGCTGCTAGCTATAGCAATCAATTCAGAACAAAGTGATAGGGCAATGCAGTGTTATTTTTTAAAAAAATCATACAGTTAGAAAAAAAGTGCTGTGAGGTGGCCTGAGCCAGCTGAGTCTTTGCGTTTTTGTTATTTATTCATTTGTTTTTATCTAGCACATACTTTACCTGAAGGTGTCAGAGTGAACCAGTTTGGTTACATAGGGACTTCAGAGTACATGAATTACATATAAAAAACAGACACATGCGACTAAACACGCACACACACACACACACTTTTTTACAATAGTGTGCATGAGAGATGTGCAATTTCAACTAACTACCGGTGCACAGCTGGTAGACCGTAGTCTTATTCCATAAACGCTTTAATCAAAAAGTCTGTATGGATGATTTCAAAATTTTTAATCTTTACATAGTGAATATTCTTGCATATTCATGTTCAACGTGATGATACTGGCCAAAAGCGTGTCACTACACAAAGTATAACTCAACCATTGTAATCCTCAAAACAAGATCCCGATGCATTTCGGGCAAAAGCCCTTTCTCAAGGGAATGCTCTACAAAAAGAAACAAACATAACCAGAATAAATCAACTGTAAGAAGCTTGAAATATATACGATCGAATACAATCATGCATGAGCCGAATCTTAAGTGGCTATATAGACGGTGACGGAAAATGGAACAATGTGCCAGATTACCAAGAGACTGCCGGGTGATATGGCGATATCGAAAGTTGTGCATGCACAGGTAAGGCGTGGTAAAAAATAACAACAGTGATGGCGCATGGTGAAAATAAAAATACAGTGTCAGTTACGGTGCCAAACCGGAATTGGAAACTGCAAAACGCAAGCGTGCCAGGGTGTGTGGGAGAGTACTCCCGAGGTTACTTACATGCTGAGATTCTACAAGGTGCCTCACGGCGTGACAGCGGGGTAGTGATGCTGTGAATGGAGGTTCTCCTAAAAGTATACCGACAACAGTGAACACAAACAAGGGACACAGTGCAGGGAATTAGTAGACAGGGAAGATGGACCACGTAGTGTAGTCAAAACATCGCCATATTAAAGAGGTGCGGTGTAACAAGAGAGTTAGTGTGAAGCAAAGCCGATAGATGATATGTACAAATGACAGTGATGTGAAAATATTATAAATAACAAAGAAATTCAATTCGATCGTTCAGCCCGTTAGGCGCCATCGTGGAAAGGAAACGGATCCAAAAGTTTTAATATGGCGATGTTTTGACTACACTCCGTGGTCCATCTTCCCTGTCTACTAATTCCCTGCACTGTGTCCCTTGTTTGTGTTCACTGTTGTCGGTATACTTTTAGGAGAACCTCCATTCACAGCATCACTACCCCGCTGTCACGCCGTGAGGCACCTTGTAGAATCTCAGCATGTAAGTAACCTCGGGAGTACTCTCCCACACACCCTGGCACGCTTGCGTTTTGCAGTTTCCAATTCCGGTTTGGCACCGTAACTGACACTGTATTTTTATTTTCACCATGCGCCATCACTGTTGTTGTTTTTTACCACGCCTTACCTGTGCATGCACAACTTTCGATATCGCCATATCACCCGGCAGTCTCTTGGTAATCTGGCACATTGTTCCATTTTCCGTCACCGTCTATATAGCCACTTAAGATTCGGCTCATGCATGATTGTATTCGATCGTATATATTTCAAGCTTCTTACAGTTGATTTATTCTGGTTATGTTTGTTTCTTTTTGTAGAGCATTCCCTTGAGAAAGGGCTTTTGCCCGAAATGCATCGGGATCTTGTTTTGAGGATTACAATGGTTGAGTTATACTTTGTGTAGTGACACGCTTTTGGCCAGTATCATCACGTTGAACATGAATATGCAAGAATATTCACTATGTAAAGATTAAAAATTTTGAAATCATCCATACAGACTTTTTGATTAAAGCGTTTATGGAATAAGACTACGGTCTACCAGCTGTGCACCGGATTGTTCCCCTCCCAGTAGGGGGACCCTCGAATTTTCTAGCTTTGCGCTCACACTGCTTGGCCAGACAGTGTTTCAACCCTGTTGCACGCTACAACCCATTACATAATACAAATCTAGTTTATCTACGCTGTGCGAGTTCCCACTCACCTCCAATTTCAACTAACAGCATAGATATAATTTAGCAATATTGGTGGGAAATGAGCACAAAGTATTGGCAGGAAGTGAGTACAAAAAATTTAGAAATAGCATAATGATATTACATAGCATAGCATTACGATAGACAGGTTGATCAGTCCGTACGTCCACAAAGCAGCCAATGGACCCAGTCGCTAGCCATGTCCTCAAGATCAGCCCGCAAGATGAGCTCATGCTACATAGCGGGCATCAACTATGGGGAATTTGTGTGAGCCAACAAGGACAGCTGGGGCAGCAGCAAGATGAGGGATAACAGGAGGAGGCGGCAAGACAAAGGAGTGCGGGAGGTGACGGGTGTGAGGAACAGTGAGAAGCATGGGAAACGGCATGCAAATACAGCCACTCTCTTAGAGTACTAGAACTTTCATTTATAAACAAGCATTGGTAATGCCGCGCTGTGTTTTATCAATCACCGCCCGGAACGAACAGAGGAAGGAAAGAGCTCCTTGTCAAGTGTCACAGGAGTGGGGAGGTTGTGGCATAGCGGCCAGAGCTGCTGGCTTGAAAGTTATGGATCCCAGTTCGAGTCTCAGTGGAGCAACATCCTGTGATTCTTTGCAAATCACTGAGTCTCTCTGGGTGATAAGTTGCTCATTATAAAACTGCTGCAAGACGAAAAAGCAGAAAGGCAAAACCTTATGGAAAAAATAATTCCACCAAAACAGTATTTTGGCTACAGGAAACTGATAAGCGAAGCATACAAGGAACAAGCATTGGTAAATGCAGGGATATATGCTACAGCCAATAGAAATTGAGGAAAATTAAGGGGCAAGCACAGGAACAAATGAACAGCCAGGTAAGAGAGGAAGTGAGATGAAAGCCCCTTTTATGTTTATAATAAAACAATAGATTTCACAAGCACAATGCAAGCACTGAGCAGGCAAAATCTAAAAAGGATATCAAAAGAGAGGTGGGTCTCAAATGAAGCTTAAACAAACACTTCATGTTGGAGGTCACACGCGAAACCAAGGTGCTGATATGTTCTCCTTTAAAAAGAGAGGAGAAAGGAGAAGAGCAGCAGTGTCACCTAAAAAAGTAAGGAGGAGGAAGAGGAACTCATGGGGGGATTTCACAGTCGTGCAGAGACCAGCATGAAAGATACATTAATGTGTGTCTTGCTGTGAAATTTATGCAATTCAAATCCAATCACTTATCTAACTTTCTCCTGAAGCCTCAGCCAAGTACTTTAGCATCATAAGGTAGGTGTATCACTGTGAAAACAGCCTAAATGATTATTAAAATGAGGAGACAGGCATTTTATAACAGCTCCATTGGGAAGAATACCCACCTCCTCTTTTTTAAAAGACTTATTTTGCTGTTTCCACGTTGATTCTGAGAGAGTGCTAAACTGAAGTGAAAATTTGTAGGGGTGCATCATATGTACAAGTAGTCAGCACCCGTATATATAAGGGATTTATGAATCATGTTCAAGTGCGATGTAGGGTTGAGAACTGAAGTGTTTGATACTAGAACTACATGCAGAACAAATGTTAAGGGTTTGAAACACTAATGATGCCGTTTTAATAGATTACCATTGTATGTTTAGGTCTGCTTTATTAAAATTCATATTTGCATTCATATATATATATACGTGATAAGTTGGTTTAAAGTAGAAAATGTATTTGCTTTAAAGTTGGAGGCCTAAAGAACTAAAGGATTGTTCATGTAGGATGTTGGGCCTATAAACGTGCAGAGGTCCAGTCCATGGAAATCAAGTAGGCCTGACTGGAAATGTTTGCTTAGCATTAAATGGTAGAAATGTTTAGTAAAAGCGGCCTTTGGCTAAAATTAATCAACGTTAAAGAATGTGTGAGCCGATTCTCATGTATTTCCTTGCAGGTGCCGGACCATGTAGACAGTAGAGTAGAAGGGCCCATTGTGTATGAGTGTTAGGATGCTAGATTCAGACAAGGAGGAGTAGCCGAGGAATTTAAAGATACAACTTGAAGCGACTGAGAGTCTGGGACCCAAGGACGTTTGGACCGACAAGGATGTAAGGGTGCCATAATGGAAAATTCTGGAAACCAACACCTTCAAGAGGGGCGTACCTGAAGGCGTGTCGACAGTATTGTGGGGTTTTTGTATTAGGGACAGCACCCCGAGGGGGGAAGGCAGAGCAGATGGGCTGAGGAACTAGAGAGAGCGGTTGGATTGGCAAAGAGCTTAGCTAGGACTGAAGATTCTCTAGACTAAGGAGAAAGTGAGTAAACTTCTTTGGAAGTCACCACGGCTGACACCTTTTGCTAGGATGGGCTATTGTTGAGTAGGGATGTCACTTAGTATAGTGTAGGGATAGATTAACTTGACTTTTTCTTTTCAATGCATACCAGAACTCAAGTTACAGCAATCTTTGTTAGCCTGATGATTTTGGAATTGATTCTCGTATTATTCATAAGTCGCCTAAGACTTTTCCGTAGGATTATGTTTGTATTAGTGCCTGTTTACCTTCTGAACCTCGTGTTGAGGTGTTTGTATCTTCAGCTGTTTTCATTTCTGTAATAAATCGTCAAACTTAGTTCTTAGTCAGTGGTTCTTTGGGGGAAGCAAGTGGGAATTGTTGAAAGCATTGATTATTGATAAATAGGTTGCCTAATTCACTCTATGACAGGTAAAAAGGTCCAGTCGACCTGCGACGGGATTTTGGAAGTGGCAAGCAGGCTCTAGAATGAAAATCCCGCCACCACAGTTGGTAGCAGAGTAGGATGGTTTATCTTCTGGGGTGAGGGTAATCTAGAGTAGGTTGAGATTTCCCGAGGCCCATAGAGAACCAATGACGAGTATCCAGAAAATCGCGGACGGAGGATGGCGTTCCATGGAAACTGACGGAGAGTAACGGTGCGGCAGAAAGCAGCAGCTCAGAAGAGAGTGAGTATGAAAAAGGGTCATGCGTGTTAGATTGCGGTGATAAGGTTGTATTGTTGTGTTGTATTGTCTTGCAGAGTTGAGTGCCTGTAGTGTGTGAGGAAGATCAGGTTGTGAGCGCGCGCAACCGGAGAAAATCTTAAGCTCAAGGGGAGTTTAAGTGGTTCGGGTGTATCGAACACCCATAAGTAATTGTCGACCATTGAAAAGGGGGTCATGAGGTACCATTGATCGCCCGCAGGACCGAGATAGGGGGAATGAATGTGTGAGTGCGTGGGTAACGGACGCTGGTCGGAAGTTGCCGTGTGTCTGTAACCTATCAGTGAGGCGATTGTCCGGTCGTTCGTGGACAGACATTTGCCGGTTCGGTGACAATTACAGTTAGACTGTGGCCGTACAGTCAAGGAAGTGGCCGCTTGGTCGGAAGTGATCATTTCCAGTGTATGATTGGGACGCATGCGTGACCGGGAGACGAGCGGAGAAAGGAGGGGAACTGCTGCGAAATGGAGGCGTGTGACGTCAGAAGGAGCCGCGCTGGGATAGGGTGGTTAGTGTGGAGCCGCGCTGAGATGGGCCGGCCAGTGAGGAGCCGTGCTGGGATTGGTGGATTGTCGGTGGGAAGTAAAAGAGCGCTGTAAACAAAGAAACATTGCTGTTTTTCATCATGAATTGTTTAAAAGTGTTGCGAGATTGTTTTAGAGGTGAAAAGAAGTTAGAACCTCGGGGTGGGGAAGAGGCTCCACCCGAGGATACCCCAGCCTATTATTTGGCTACGAATGTTGGGTTGCATACCATATTGTGGCTTGAGAACTGTTGTAAGATGACCGACGGAAAAGAGGAATTGACTTTTCCTAAATATGGCACGTTTAGACTGGAGGTGCTGTATCAGCTAAAAGCGATTATGACTTCTTTGCAGCCCCTGCCCAGACCAACGCAGTTTGAAGCATTGAATGCGTGGATCAGGGCAGCCCATGAAAGAAACAGAGATAGGAGACAGGAAAGGGTGAAAAGATCAGTTAGGGCGGTTCAGGATGCGGGATAGGATGCATTAGCCAAGAGATGGAGAGTGCAGACCATCGAAGGGGACAGGTTGTACCCGTTGTTGGTCAAGGAAGGGGATGCGCAGAAAAGGAGTACCGAGGATGAGGACAGTGAGACAGACGACAGCCTGATAGAGAGACTGTTGTCGGAGAGACCACCTCCATATAATCCAGAGACGGGAGGGGGGTCGGCACCGACGGGGAGCAAGGAAGGCCCCGACATAGACAGAGGTGTTCCAATTGAGAGCCTTAGGGGGACAAGTTTGGCCCGGCAGAAGGAGAAAAGACACCTCAGCCATCTCCCACAACGAGAGTAGTGGGAAGATTCACAGTGCAAAAGGTGCACACAGAAGAGGGTGTCAAGTCTCAGAAATTGCCAGACGCCCTTACGGTGCCTGTTACCATAGGTCCCACAGTATCCGTATACAATCCAGAACAGACACAGAGCGAGGGTCCGCTACAAACAGAGAGAGAGAGAAGTGTCAGGGAAGGAAGGAGTAATGTGGCGGATGAATGGTGCCAATGGCCAAGGCCGATAGAAAGGAGCACCCCTTTGGCAGCATCGGCAGATTCCTCTGGAGAACAGGGGGGTTTGAGAGGACCGATGGATTTGAGAGGACCCCGACCAAGGTCCATTAGAGAATTAAGGCCTGACTTGAGAACTTGGGATACGGTTGTTGATACCCAGAGCAACAGGTCGAGGAGTGATTTCGACAATGGAACCCAGGAAAATAGAGGGGTGTCTCACTGCGCGCCTAGCGAAAGCAGGCAGGAATGGGAGCGCAGGAGTGTGGGAAGTAGGGGGATGTCCCACCACACCTCTGGCGATAATAGATAGGAGTGGGACCATGAGGGTTGGGAAAACAGAAGGGCTCCCCCTAACACACCTGAAGAAAACAGACGAGTGAGTCAGGAAGGTGGCGGGAGGGACTCTAATGGAAATTCTAACCAAGGAACATTGAGGGCGGCAATAAAAGCAAGAAGGATTGATGTGTTGAGACTAAAATCAGAAGTGGAGGAAATAGTGGAAGGTACACTGCCACTAGAGAGAATCAAACTTTATGAACCAGATGAGCTGTTGTTTGTGGCAAAAGATGTCACTCGGAGGGCTAGGACAGCACATGAGAAACTGTCTGAGTTGGCAAACAAGTATGTGGTGGATTTGACAAAGACAAAAGCATTGCAGGGTGGCCATAGGTTACAGTACTCAGACCAAGACCTAGAAGAAAAGAGGGTGATTGGATTAAAAACCCACATCAGGGAACTGATTGTGGGAATCCGAACCTGGACCCAATTGGACAAATGGGAGGAAAGGTGGTCAAAGAGGAAGAGCGTTAGGCGAAGCGCTATTGAGACATCCCCGGGAGGAGGGTTGATGCAGGCAGAAGCGTACCCCTTACGGGAGGTGGCTCACGGGGTTATGTACATGTACCCTGGAGTAGGGGAGATTTGGCTGCCTTTACGAACTCATTTCCAAAGTTGCGAGAGAGTCCAGTGGAATGGTACAAACAAGTAGAGAGGTTTGTTAGGATCTCTAAGGTGCTGTGGATTGATCTAAATACACTGTTCGACACTGTAGTTCCAGGAGACCTGTGGATAGCATGTAAGGTCAGTATCGAATGGCCCACAGTGGAGCCAGACAGAGATACTAGCACGAATGGACCCTCACCCAAGGTGATGATAAAATATGAGCAGGTGATCACGTGGTTGAAGACTAAGGTACCACCACAGGACATTGACTGGGTGAAGATAGATCGGGCTAGGCAGGAACCAAAAGAAACAGTCCATGAGTATTATGAACGGCTCTTGCAGATTTTTAAACAGTACAGTGGATTGGATGTGATGGATCCAAAGGACATGGGGAAGTTTGTGTCCAAGTTCGTTCTGGGATTGAGACCTGATATCTGTCTCATGATACAGCAACATTTAATTTGCTGGCAGAACAAGCCCCTGGACGAGATCTTGAGGTACGCGAGGTATTGCAGTGACGAGATAGACTCCAAGACAAGGAAGCTCAAGGATAAGCTGATGTTAGTGCAGGTGCAATCGGGAGGACAGGGCCAGTCAGGCAATGGCACATTGGGGAGAAAATCAGGGGGACAGAAAAGGGACAATGAGGAGGGCCCAAGGCCAAGGATAGACCTGGTGGCTCTGAAAAAGACGACAAGGTGTCACCAGTGTCACGAGATCGGACATTGGTGACGCGAGTGTCCCCATAACCCAGACAATCAAGTACAAGAAGAGGAGG
Organism: Lissotriton helveticus; assembly: GCF_964261635.1. Taxonomy (NCBI): domain Eukaryota; kingdom Metazoa; phylum Chordata; class Amphibia; order Caudata; family Salamandridae; genus Lissotriton; species Lissotriton helveticus. The sequence continues at coordinate 1,805,956,953 of NC_136059.1, forward strand.
AGGAGGAGGTCCAAGCCCCTCCTGAACCGAGAGTAACAGTAGCTAAATTTAAGACGACAAAAGGGGGGACTTCAGCCCCTAGGGCTCCGGTTCCCCAGCCACCGAAGATTACAACAGGGAACAAGGTTTACAAGCAGATGCCCTTCATAGTTGAAGGGGACGAGTATTATTACTTTGATCCAGTGACAGGACGGTGCCTGAGTGGGGAAGAGGACTGCACCCTCGGGCAGTGCTGGAGGTAGATCAGAGGGGACCATTCGTAGAGGCCGATGTAGCTGGACACCCCACCACCTTTTTGGTCGACACTGGTGCTTCCCGGTCTACTGTGCGGTCTGCAGTTGTCCCTAACTTGCCCCTTTCAGGGCAGACTATCCAAGTGGTAGGGGTTGCAAACAGAAGAATGACAAACCCTCTGACAGAACCAGTCCCAGTCAAGATTGGGAGCTTCAGGGATAACCACCAATTTGTGGTGTGTGATTCCAGTCCTGTGTGTCTGTTAGGGAGGGATCTCCTGTGTAAACTTAATTGTACCATTTACTGTACCCCACAGGGAGTAGAATTACAAATGAATGATGATGATGCTGCCTTCAAGGTTGCAAATACACATGTGTGTATAGAATTGTACCCCGCTTTAACTGTGGAGGAACTCCCTTGGGACCTGAGAGAGGCAGTCTCACCGGAAGTGTGGGACTTCACAGGAGAGGAGATCGGGATGATCAAAGGGGTAGAGCCAGTTAAGATTCAAGTAAGACCGAATGCTGAGTTCCCAAGAACACCTCAATACAAGTTGACCCCTGAGACTATTGCAGGAATAAGACCTGTGATCGAATCCATGATTAGACAGGGAATTTTGAAGGAAGTCATGGGCAGTCCATGCAACTCCCCGATCATGGGCTTGCAGAAGCCTAGCGGGAAGTTCAGGATTGTGCAGGATTTGCGAAAGGTGAATAACATAGTTGTTCCATGCTGTCCAGTGGTACCGAATCCATCAGTGATACTGTTTCAGATACCGTTCCAAGCTGAATGGTTTTCTGTGATTGATTTGTGTCAGGCTTTCTTTTCGATCCCATTGCATGAGGAGAGCCAATTTCTTTTTGCGTTCAAAATAGAGAACCGCGTCTTAACATGGTGTCGTATCCCTCAAGGGTATACAGAGAGCCCATCGATCTTTAATCAGCTACTGAAGAGGAATCTTGAGAATCTGGTGCTGCCACAGAACTCCGTTCTGGTACAGTACATAGACGATCTCCTTGTTGCGTCAGACACAGAAGATGCTTGTAGAATTGACACCATTGCTTTGTTGAACCATTTGGCTGAGAATGGACATAAGGTATCCCCTAACAAGTTGCAGTACTGTTTGTCCGAAGTACAGTATCTGGGCCACAGGATAGAGAAGGGAAAAAGGAAAGTGTCGCCTGACAGGATTGAGGCGATCATGAAAATGATGGTGCCTACGACCCAGAGAGAGATTAGGATGTTCCTGGGTATGGTTGGCTACTGTCGCCAGTGGATTGCCAATTTTTCCCTGAAGGCGAAGCCATTGCAGAAACTGACGCACAAGGATGTCAGTGATCCGGTACCATGGGACAAAGATTGTATGATGGCTTTTCTTGAGTTGCGAGAGGACTTGTGTTGCGCTCCGGCTCTGGGAATGCCCGATTACACCAAATCATTTTCACTGTTCTGCTGTGAAAGAGAAGGGTGTGCTTTGGCAGTTTTAGTACAAGATCATGGAGGAGTCAAGTCAAGTCAAGTCAAGTCATTTATATAGCGCTCTACATACCCATTGGGTCTCAAGGCGCTTGAGGAAGGGTGGGGAATTACTTGTCGAATATCCAAGTTTTAAGTTGCTTTCTGAATGCTAGGTGGTTCTGAGTAAGGCGAAGGAGAGTGGGAAGTGAGTTCCAGGTTTTAGCTGCCAGGTAGGAGAAGGATCTACCTCCCATGGTGGTTTTGTTGATGCGAGGTACAGTGGCAAGGGCTTGGTTGGAGGATCGTAGCTGACGGGAGGGGGTGTAGAAGGACAGTCGTGTGTTGAGGCATTCGGGTCCAAGTTCGTAAAGTGCTTTGTGTGCGTGGGTTAGGAGGCGAAAAGTAATCCTCTTATTTACGGGGAGCCAGTGGAGGTTTTTCAGGTGACCAGAGATGTGTTCTTTACGCGGGATGTCTAGTATGAGCCTGGCTGAAGCATTCTGGATGCGCTGGAGTTTTTTCTGGAGTTTTGCGGTGGTACCGGCGTATAGGGTGTTTCCGTAGTCCAGGCGGCTCGTGACCAGTGCGTGGGTGACCGTTTTTCTAGTTTCGGTGGGGATCCAGCGAAATGTTTTTTTGAGCATGCGAAGAATGTTGAAGCAAGATGATGAAACGGCGTTGACTTGTCTGGTCATCGAGAGTGAGGAGTCCAGGATGACGCCCAGGTTCCGTGCGTGTTCCGTCGGGATGGGTGCTTTTCCAAGGGCCTCTGGCCACCAAGAGTCATCCCAGGCGGAGGGGGAGGAGCCTAAGATGAGGACTTCTGTTTTGTCTGAGTTCAGTTTCAGACGGCTGTGCTTCATCCACTCGGCTACTACTTTCATTCCTTCGTGTAAGTTGGTTTTGGCGGTGTTAGGGTCTTTGGTGAGTGAGAGGATCAGTTGAGTGTCGTCAGCGTAGGAGATGATGTTGAGGTTGTGTTGGCGAGCGATGGCCGCAAGGGGGCTCATGTATACGTTGAAGAGGGTGGGACTGAGTGACGATCCTTGTGGTACGCCGCAGATGACTTCAGAGGCCTCTGACTTGAATGGAGGGAGGCGGACTCTCTGGGTTCTTCCGGTGAGGAACGAGGTGATCCATTCCAGTGCTTTTCCTTGGATTCCGACGTTTCTGAGGCGCTGTAGAAGGGTGTTATGACAGACTGTGTCGAAGGCAGCGGAGAGGTCAAGGAGGATGAGGGCGACTGTGTCTCCAATGTCCAGTAAAGTTCGAATGTCGTCTGTTGCTGCGATAAGTGCGGTCTCAGTGCTGTGTTTGGCTCGGAAGCCGGACTGTGAGGAGTCGAGGGATTTGTTGGTTTCAAGGAAGGTGGCGAGCTGGTTGTTGACAGCTTTCTCGATTACTTTGGCCGGGAATGGAAGAAGCGAGATGGGGCGGTAGTTTTTGAGTTCGGTGGGGTCAGCTGTGGGTTTTTTCAGAAGGGCGCTGAGTTCTGCGTGTTTCCAGTTTTCCGGGAAGGTGGCGGAGTTGAGGGAGCAGTTCATGACATCTCGGAGGTGTGGTGCTATGATGGAGTCTGCTTTGTTGAAGATGTGGTGAGGGCATGGGTCAGTTGGGGATCCTGAGTGGATGGAGTTCATCAGGCGGATGGTGTCCTCAGTGGAGATTGGGTTCCAGTCGTTAAGGATGTTCAAGGGGGGTGAAGGTCCTGCAGTAGGTTGAGTGGGTTGGTCTTCGGGTCGGTTGTCGAAGCTGTTGTGGATGTCTGCGATTTTGTTGTGGAAGAAGGAAGCTAGGGAGTCGCAGAGGGCTTGGGAGGGGGTGATGTCGTTGGAGTTGGCTGATGGGTTGGTAAATTCTTTGACGATGTTGAATAATTCCTTGCTGTTGTGGGCGTTGTTATCTTTCTTGGCAGACCGGATTAGTTGGTGGTGTATGCGGGTAGCGTTTTTGAAGGCGTCCCTGGTGCTGGTGTTTGGGTCTTTTTTCCAGGTCTTCTCGAGGGAGCGACAGAGTTTTTTCGATTTCTTAAGATCATCGTTGAACCAGGAGGCGTTTTTGCTGCCTAGTTTGATTTGACGTTTTTTCAACGGTGCTAGGATTTCGGCGCTGTTGGATAGCCATTGGGTGAGGTTAATGGCTGCTTGGTCGGGGTTTGAGGAGTGTGCGGGGGGGGTTTAGAAGAAGCGATGAGGAAATCTGGTCGATGGTGATTTTGTTCCAGTTTCTTCGCAGGGTGGGTTGAGGATGGTTGTGGATTGTAGTCTTATTGTAGATAAAGTGAACGCAGCTGTGGTCCATCCAATGAAGATCTGTGGTGTGACTGAATGAGACATGTTTGCTGGAGGTGAAGATGGGGTCGAGTGTGTGACCTGCAATGTGGGTGGGGGTAGTGACAAGTTGTTTGAGTCCGAGGTTGGCGAGATTGTCCAGAAGGGTGGTGCTGCTGCTGTCATTGCTCTTTTCCAGGTGAAAATTGAGGTCTCCCAATAGAATGTAGTCCTCGGAGGGGAGGGCGTGTGGGGTGATAAAGTCAGTGATGTCGTCACAGAATTGTGCACGGGGTCCTGGAGGCCGGTAGAGGAGGGTGCCTCTGAGTGTGGTCTTGGGGTCGGTGTGGATCTGGAAGTGGAGGTGTTCGGCGCTGGCAAGGTTGGCGTCAGAGCTGGTTGAGATGTGGATGGAATTCTTGTGGACGATAGCGATGCCTCCTCCTGTTTGCTTGATGCGGTCCTTATGGATGATCTTGTATCCTTCCGGGATGGCAATGGTGATGTCTGGGGCTGAAGAGGCATTCATCCATGTTTCTGTTAGGAAGGCGACGTCCGGTGAGATGGTGTCTAGTAGATTCCAAAGGTCGATGGCGTGTCTGTGGACCGAGCGGGTGTTAAGTAGGATACAATTTAGGTGGTTGGTGTCAGGTCTCTGTATGGTGTTGGTGGATGAGGAATTGGTTTTGGTGCCGTCGAACTTGCAGGAGTTGCAAGAGAAGGGTCCATGGGTGTGTCCAGGAGCGGCTTGGACGCAGTTGACGGAACGGCCGGGGTTAAAGGCTAGGAGGGTGGTGGTATCGTAAGTGATGCGAGTGGGCTGGGCATTACGGGAACCAGGGGGTTTGGCGCTGGGCGCGGTCCAGGCGCGGACGGGCGTAGACGGGCTTACCTTTGGCGCACCTTCGGCACGACCGCTGCGCGTGAACGCTGTGCGGAAGTTCAGCAGTCATATGAGGAGTAGGGGGGGAGGGGCGAGGGCGGAGCAGCTGGGAGGCGGGGTGGATATCCGGGGAGGGGAGACTAAACAACAACAAGGTAGTATACAAAATGGCAGTCAGGGCACACACTTGCAATCACACGCTAAAAGTTACTATTAGGGCACAGGGAGACACAATAGTTAAAGCGAGGCACCTCAGATAAAGCTCAGCGTTGCAGCGCGCTGTGCTAGTATGCTAATTAGTCCGATATGGACAAGCGCTACTCTGCTCTGCTGAAATAAGGAGCGCTATGTAAATAAATGAGTGGACAAATCGGGCGCAGCACAAAGCAGCAAAGCAGCTAAATGATTAAATGAGCAATCAAATTGGGCACAGCACAGCAGATGAATGAACGATACCGCAGTGAGGTCGGGGAGGCAGCGTGAGGGGGAGCGGCCGTCTCTGACGAGTCAGGATGGTCCGTAGACCAGTTGCTTACTTCTCGGCTACTTTATATCCAGTAGCCGCAGCGTTGCCCGGATGTCTTAAATCCGTTGCTGCAACAGGTGTCAGCATTGAGAGGTGTGAAAGCATTGTGATGAGTCACCCACTGACAGTACATGTGCCCCATTCAGTGGAATTGTTGATGACCAGGACCAAGACACAACACCTGACCAATAACAGGCTCACACGCTACGAGCAGGTTATACTTGCTGCGGAGAATGTGACCCTTAGGAGGTGTTCGGTCTTGAATCCTGCTACTTTGATGCCATTACCAAATGACTTGGATGATGATTGGGAAGACCATGATTGCCTTGATGTGACTGAGCTGTGCACCAAACCCAGACCGGATATTGTCAATGAGCCACTGGTAGACCCAGACGAAATTTACTTTGTGGATGGCTCATGTGTAAGGGACAATACTGGACAGTTGAGAGCAGCGTTTGCTGTCTGTACTATCTCTGGAATAGTCGAAGCGGCCTGCCTGGAAGGAGTACACTCCGCGGAGGTGGCTGAGATAATTGCGTTGACGCGTGCCTGCCTGGCAGCCAACAAGATTCGGATCACCATATATACTGACAGCCAATACGGGTTCGGTGTGGTTCATGATTTCGGTCAACTGTGGTCCCAAAGGGGTTACATGACATCATCAGGTTCCCCTATTAGGAATGGAGAATTTATCAGGTTGTTGCTGGAGGCTCTGCAAGGTCCAGCCGAAATCGCTGTCGTGAAATGCACTGCACATACCAAGAATACTGAGTTTGTATCTATGGGAAATCGTTATGCTGATGAAGTCGCACGTTATTGTGCCGAACAGGGATACTCATTTACTGAACAAACAGTTGAGGGAGCGCAGGAAGGAACCGAGTTAAGCATGATGCTTGAGGTGGCAGATACCTGGGAAGAATTGAAGAGCATGCAGGAGCAGGTGTCAGACTATGAGAAAAGAGTGTGGGAAATGGCTGATTGCGTCAAAGGAGAGTTGGACTTATGGGTTTCAGCTGATGGGAGAGCGGTGTTGCCGAATGAGCTGGTGAGTCCGATGGCACGACAGATACATGGTCCTGTACATCTGGGAAGAGATGCCATGATGCGTGTGTTCAGACAAACTTGGTACAACCCAAAATTCAGGACGGCTGCGGAAGCAGTGTGTCAAAGGTGTGTCACATGTCAACAGATGAACGTTGGGAAAAGGACGCAAGTTACTATGGGTCACATTGGGAGGTCCGGCGGACCTTTCTACAGGATACAACTGGATTTTAATGAAATGCCGAGGTGTAACCGCCTTAGGTATGTCCTGGTGATTGTGTGTGTGTTTTCCAGGTGGGTTGAGGCATACCCAACTCGTAGGTGTGATACACTCACAGTAGCAAAGTTGTTGTTGAGGGAGCTAGTGCCACGTTTCGGGGTTCCGACCTCTTTGGAATCGGACAGAGGGACACATTTTAATAGCGAAGTTGTGAAAATGCTCTGCTCTGCACTGAACATTGACCAAAGACTGCATTGTAGTTACCAACCAGAGGCTTCTGGCATAGTGGAGCAAATAAATGGGACCCTCAAGGCCCGAATGGCGAAGGTGTGCTCATCCACATCCCTGAAATGGCTAGATGCTTTGCCGTTGGTACTAATGAGCATGCGTAGTACACCAGACAGAAGGACAGGACTCTCACCTCACGAAGTACTGATGGGGAGGGCTATGAGACTGCCATCTATTCCTACAACCGCCTTGCTAAATATCACAGATGATCTGATCCTTGATTACTGCAAGGGACTTTCTGATGTCATTCATTCTGTGTCCCTTCAGGTGCGGGCTGCTGAAATTCCGGCTTCCAGAGACCTTTGTCACGACCTGTGCCCAGGTGACTGGGTCCTGGTGCGGAAGCACGTCAGAAAAAGCTGCCTGGATGTGCGCTGGAGAGGACCTTTTCAAGTTATATTGGTGACGAACACTGCTGTGAAGTGTGGAGGGTTGCCAAACTGGGTCCACGCTTCTCACACCCGATGAGTACCAGCACCCTTGGAAGAAACAGCTCCTCTCGTGGAGGGCAACACTGACGAAGAGGAAGATCCACAGGAGGGGACAAGTCAATCTGTGGGGGAGTCCGAAGAAGCTGGTATCTCCTCCGGTAGAGGTGAAAGAGATCACGACAACAGTGACACTGAGTCTGCCTCTGAAGGGGGAAGTGGCTGTGAAGGTGATCTGAGCGCAGAACAAGCTGAAAGTGGTGATGAACAGGGTGTGCAAACGAGAAGCAGAAGAGTGAAGAGTGCAGAGGCTCATTGGCAACGAGAGGCGGAGGCGCCTGAACGTGCGATTGGTCTCAGAAAGGGATCTCGCTCCTGTGTCTGAAGAGTCTGAACAGGACGAGAGAGAACAGGAGACGGAGCAAAGAGGTCCGAGGAGGTCAAGGAGGGTGAGAGTACCTTGCCGAAGATACGCCACTCCTGAGTGGATCTACCCTTTGACAAATGCCAGGTGTACTGAGATCAGGGAGGGTGAGGTCAGTCGCAGTGACCAGTACAATCCCAAATGTTAAGTTGGAAGTGATACTGTTGGTACCTGAACTTGAGATTGAAGGCGTACTGACACTTACCATTCCCAATCCCCCTTACCTGAGCAAGATACGTGATCTAATCCTGGATAGACTGATTTTTCCTACATTTGGTCCAGAAATACCATCTTATGAAGCAGTAGTCCTTCGCATGGAACTGTTGGATTATGTGCTTTGTGCAGTTGGAGCAAATATCATCATAGATTATTAGAGACTTTGTAAATAGCTGTCAAGGTCAACCTAGCGCCGAGTGGAGGAAGAAGAAATTTAGGGACTTTCCACAGAGGACGGAGAAGGGCTAGGGTTGTCTATTGTTGCTGCAGAAGAAAAGGCTGCAAAAGAAAAGCGGAATGGGGATTTCTGCCTTCAGAGGTGTGGTTCGAGAGACTCAAGTAACCAAGAAAGAGACTTTGAATAGTTGTTGGGAACGAACTACCCTGTCCTGAAACCATGGAGGCTGGAAACCCGACTCGTAGAGCTAAGTGTATAATAGGTACCCTTTTAGGAGGAGTGATACTCCTTATAGTATTAGTAGTTGCAGTTTCCTATTTAGTACCACACGAGCAGGCAGTGAAGGTTGAGGGAACACCGACACCCATCACTCCTAGCAAGAAAGAGGTCAAGGTAGGAGTGGAAAAAGCTTTGTTGGCAGAAGAAAGCCGTAGGTTACACGCAGATCTGTCTGAGGGCAATTTTGGACAGAATGCGTATGCCAAGTTGTTGTATGAATATATTGATGCGATGGATGCGAAAGACTGCTATGTGTGTATGCAATTGCCGGCTTCAGTAGATGAGGGTATTAGATACCATCACCTTCCATTGACATATGGAATTTCATGTAGTATATTGATTAGCATACTTTATGGGCATAACCATTTTGAGTATTTCTTTTCGAATTATGACGATGTGTTACCGGAAGTCCCTGCTTATAAACACTTGAATAAGTTTGACTATTATAAGTCAGAGGACCGACTTGGATATTTTTTCATTCCGACACAAGAGTTAGACACCTCATACGCTCACCGACACAATTTGACATGCTTGTTATCAGAGACAGAGAAAAGGTTCATAGAACAGGTAGAGGACAGGTACACGAAGCAAAAACAGTTGCGAGATTCAGGGCAAGGTAAAGTTGATTGGACGGAAGAGGAGAAGCAGCACAAGTCAAAGGGGAGTTATGGTCCGATAGCTCTAGATGAAGTGCAGAAGGGGAAGTTATGCCTTCACAGACCACAGACGTATTATGAAAATGTGTATGTGGGCCATACTACCTGTGAACATACTTTCACACTGGAGTATTACACGAAAGATTTCTTGAAGAGTGTGGTGCAGGTGATTCCCACTGTGTACTTTGTATGTGGAAGGAATGTGTATGTGAAGTTGCCGGAAAAATGGTACGGGACGTGTTATCTAGCGATCATTTTCCCCAAAATTTATCATACTGAGGATTTTGCCCTCCTAGAGGGAGGACATCAGACGAGGGTAAAGCGAGGTGAAAGTGCGGGTGCGATAGTGGGAGATGTGTTTGGAGCAATGATACCCATGCTGGGAGTCATTCTGAATGATGTGAAGATACGGCGGTTGGCAACTGTGGTGGATGAACTGTCAATGAACACAGCAAAGTCACTGTGTTGGTTAAGGGTGAGATGTTGTCGATAAGGACAATGGTTTTACAAAACCGTCTTCCTTTAGACGTCCTTCTAGCGAAAGAGGGAGGAGTCTGTAAACGTTTGAAGGTCCAGGAATGTTGCACATATATTCCAGATAATTCTAAGGATCTGGAGAAATATATCAGTAACATTACTGCCATTCATTATGAGATTGAAGATTTGACACAAGAGAATATGTGGGAGAAGGTTGGCAAGGGATTTGGAACCGTGGGAAACTGGTTTGCAAATCTGGGAAGGAGTTTCCTTGGATTTGTACTGAAACCCCTCATCATAGCTGTGGCATGTGTGATTGGGCTGTGGGGTTGGGTGAGACTGTACAAGTGGTATAGGTCAACTAGATTGCAAAGATCGATGAGAGTGCAAGAGCAAAGAATGGAAAGACTGCAGGACGGTCAATATCGCAGCCTGAGAGCATTGGAGATGCTTAAGCGAGGGCAAGTAGCCACAAGTTCTGTTTAGCTCGGTTCTTACCTTGGGGGATGGTGTGATGTTGGTGATGACACAGGTCATCAAAGGGGGGAACTGAGAGAGCGCTAAACTGAAGAGAAAATTTGTAGGGGTGCCTCATATGTACAAGTAGTCAGCACCCGTATATATAAGGGATTTATGAATCATGTTCAAGTGCGATGTAGGGTTGAGAACTGAAGTGTTTGATACTAGAACTACATGCAGAACAAATGTTAAGGGTTTGAAACACTAATGATGCCGTTTTAATAGATTACCATTGTATGTTTAGGTCTGCTTTATTAAAATTCATATTTGCATTCATATATAAATACGTGATAAGTTGGTTTAAAGTAGAAAATGTATTTGCTTTAAAGTTGGAGGCCTAAAGAACTAAAGGATTGTTCATGTAGGATGTTGGGCCTATAAACGTGCAGAGGTCCAGTCCATGGAAATCGAGTAGGCCTGACTGGAAATGTTTGCTTAGCATTAAATGGTAGAAATGTTTAGTAAAAGCGGCCTTTGGCTAAAATTAATCAACGTTAAAGAATGTGTGAGCCGATTCTCATGTATTTCCTTGCAGGTGCCGGACCATGTAGACAGTAGAGTAGAAGGGCCCATTGTGTATGAGTGTTAGGATGCTAGACTCAGACATGGAGGAGTAGCCGAGGAATTTAAAGATACAACTTGAAGCGACTGAGAGTCTGGGACTCAAGGACGTTTGTACCGACAAGGATGGAAGGGTGCCATAATGGAAAATTCTGGAAACCAACACCTTCAAGAGGGGCGTACCTGAAGGCGTGTCGACAGTATTGTGGGGTTTTTGTATTAGGGACAGCACCCCGAGGGGGGAGGCAGAGCAGATGGGCTGAGGAGCTAGAGAGAGCGGTTGGATTGGCAAAGAGCTTAGCTAGGACTGAAGATTCTCTAGACTAAGGAGAAAGTGAGTGAACTTCTTTGGAAGTCACCACGGCTGACACCTTTTGCTAGGATGGGCTATTGTTGAGTAGGGATGTCACTTAGGGATAGGGATAGTGTAGGGATAGATTAACTTGACTTTTTCTTTTCAATACTTACCAGAACTCAAGTTACAGCAATCTTTGTTAGCCTGATGATTTTGGAATTGATTCTCGTATTATTCATAAGTCGCCTAAGACTTTTCCGTAGGATTATGTTTGTATTAGTGCCTGTTTACCTTCTGAACCTCGTGTTGAGGTGTTTGTATCTTCAGCTGTTTTCATTTCTGTAATAAATCGTCAAACTTAGTTCTTAGTCAGTGGTTCTTTGGGGGAAGCAAGTGTGAATTGTTGAAAGCATTGATTATTGATAAATAGGTTGCCTAATTCACTCTATGACAGGTAAAAAGGTCCAGTCGACCTGCGACGGGATTTTGGAAGTGGCAAGCAGGCTCTAGAATGAAAATCCTGCCACCACAGTACCGCTAGATTGTGATGCCAAAGGTGTTGTTCCAGGCTTCAAGAGAAGGTCAGGTAAGTGATTGCTTTTCATTGCTTTGATTGTAATGACTATGAAGAAGCTATAGTCCATGGTTTAATGTATTGAAGACTTCTCTCTCCAACTTTAGCCCCCAAATAAAGAGTTTGTATGTTTCAGTAAGATGTGCTAGTGTTTATTTAAAGCATTGTCTATAGGGGACTGCTATATCACGGTCACAGAGACAGCTGCTGAAATTGATATGCTGTATATTTCTAGCAGATTGTTAAGTGTAGTTCTTCTAGTTTCGTGATAATTGTCAGGGGGGCATCAGTTAATATTTGTTCTTTTTCCTGCCTAGGATCCTGCTTGCTGTCTTGCTAAGAATCTAGGGCCAGATGTATCAAGCGCTTTTCCCATTCGCAAAAGGGCTGACTTACAGAATCTACCCGTTTCTGAACGGGGAAAAAGTCTTTTGGGATGTAGCATCCCAAAAGGCATTCGCAAAATAGGGATCACAAAAATTGTGATTTACAGAATCGACCCCTTTGCAAATGGGAAAAAGCCTTTTGGGATGTATCATCCCAAAAGGCATTCGCAAAATAGGGATCACAAAAATTGTGATTCCCTATTTTGCGAATGCATTTAAGGAATCGCAGTTTGCAATTCCTTAAATGAAACGCAGGAAGCCAAACAAATATGTGACCTGCCTTTAAGGAATTGCCAATTACCACCAACTTCAAGTTGGTGGTAATATGTGATTTCCATGAAAAATGCACTTTTTCCATGACAAATTCACTTTTTCAGCATGTATGTGCACCACATTTGCACGCTTATCTTTTAGGTGGTGCAACAGGGTGGCCTTTTGGCCCCAAATCACCCTTGAAATTGAATTTGCAATTTGCAAGTACTATTTGGTACTCACAAATTGCGAATGTCTTCCCCATCTTTTCTATAGGCCTCTAGGCCCATAGGAATAAATGGGAAGGTATTCCTTAATAGCGAATCGCAATTTGCGATTCGCCGTAAAGGAATATGTAGGAATGTCAATTATTATTGACAAAACCTAGGTTGCATTGCATTTTGCGATTCCATAAAAGCGAATTGGTAAAATTCGCTATTATGGAATCGCAAAATCCAATATTGATACATCTGGCCCTCAGTGCTCAAGTATGGGTGGTTGAGTGGAAGCATAAATAGATAGCTGGATGGATGGATGTATGGATAGATGTATGGATGGATGAATTCAGTGGTGGGCAAGCAGGCGGAGGGACAGACAGACAGACAGACAGACAGTTAGATAGACAGATAGATAGATAGATAGATAGATAGATAGATAGATAGATAGATAGATAGATAGATAGATAGATAGATAGATAGATAGAGATAGATAGATAGATAGATAGATAGATAGATAGATAGATAGATAGATAGATAGATAGATAGATAGATAGATAGATAGATAGATAGATAGATAGATAGATAGATAGATAGATAGATAGATAGATAGATAGATAGATAGATAGATAGAACATATGCTTCCCATGGCTATTAAAGAAGTTTCAGCCCAGATAAAAAAGTAAACCATGTTTGCAATTGCTTCTCCTATTCCTGCTTTGAAATGCGATGGTTGCCTAGAGAATAGCATTATGTTAGACAATTATTTAAATGAGCCAGGTGTTGCATGTATAAGGACGTGTATGTATAAGGATAAGGATATGCTACTCAGTGCAAGATGTGTCCGTGCACTAAAGCCTGATTCGTGTCTATTTCTGGGAGTCACACAAGATGAGATTTAATGGCTGTGTTCTACTGTAGCTACAGAGAGCCACTGCAACAAATGCCTTCAATTAACTCTGACAGTGAAATGGAGGTCATCTAACGTCCGACCCAAAAACATACCAGCGACCTAAAATTATATGTGTTCAGTTAAGGCTGCATCCTGTGCTAAAAGCTAATGGAAAGTTCTTGTATGAAATCGCAGCAAAATTATGGGAGCTTTGAAATGATGACTATTAAACCAGATGCCCGCTATTACTATTGCGTTTCCATTAGCTCTCTCTTTCCCCGCCTGTCTCGCTCTTTTTCCGTTTCCTCTAACCCACCTCCCTTGCTTGACGTAGCATGAAAAAAAAACTCTTGCTTGAATTAAATTCAGCAAATCCATAGAAGTATGAATCTAGACTGGAGTGGAAAAAGGATTTTTCGTTTAGAAGGTTAAAAACAAGCCCAACCCCCTAATAGACTTCAGATGAAGGATATTTAGGAGCAGATTTGCTAAGGACATGTGTTGTCCTTGCCTGAAGCAAGTCTTTAACTGGGATTTACGAAAACCATGTTAAGCCACGTGCGTGGTTTAGTAAGTACAAAGTAATGCAACCCAGTGCACAGCACTGCCTTGCATTACTTTGCGTCAGGTAGGTGTTACATGGGTGAAGCATAGGTGTTCCCATGCATCCAACCATGTATTTTGATGCAAACCCAGATATACAAAGACTTGTAAACCTGAGTTTGTACCAAATGGTGCGCTTATCCGACAGAGGTATATCTATGAAAAATATTCATTTTTTCCTTGTTATCTGTTTAGCACACATAAAAAGTGGAGTATGCCTTTAAGATTGCTTTTGTACAGAAAGTGATGCCTGCCTGTACAAAAACCATCCTGCCCATAACGCAGTCTCCCTTGCACTATGGTGCAAGATTACTGCAGTAGTGCTAGGCAGCACAGAGTGTCCCAGCGCAGGAGAGCAGAAAGTTTCCTTTTGTTTGAAAATATGGAGCAGTTCTACCATCTCCTTTTCATGCAATACAGTACAGCAAATTGCGTTGCTGCATTCTGTAAATAGTAAATCAGCCCCTTCGTTTTGCCACATTCCGAACTACCTTACTTCATCTGAAGTTTTTTGCCTTCTTTGCACATTGAGTTCAAATCAAATAAACCATTAAGACCAATCCTCTGTGGTAAAAGGCAATCATACTAGATTGTTGTCAAGCATCTCATTTTCCATTGATTCTTACAGGAATTAACTAATGCCATGAATATTTTATTTTTTCTTAAGACACAAAAGCATACTCCTGTTGAATTGCACCAGAGTTTGTAATGTCTTAGTGGAGGGTAGGGAACTGCTGTCTCTGCCAGGAGGTGTATGGGGGAGGCGAGGCACGGAGGATGATGTGGTGAATGGGTCACTGTCATAATGCTTACACACTGTGCACGTGCGAGCACCAGATGTTGAGGGGCATATTTACAAGCCCCTATCGCCACTGGAACGTCATTTTGTTTTACGTTCCTGTAGTGATAGGGGCCTTGCCTTATTTACTTAACGCCACCTTGTTAATAAGGAACTCTATCACACTACACTAAGCGTGAAAGGTGTGGGCAATGTGTGCTGTTGTGGGCATTCTGCTGCAACGCCCACTGATTTTGACACTGCCCCATATTTACAAGGGTGGCATAAATATAGGCAGCACCAAAATTAAGACCAGGGAAAACCTGGTCTTAACGTAGAGAAACACTTTATTTCTCCTGGTTTTTGCTCTTTCTTTGTGTGCTGCATGATGTCCAGCAAAACGCTATGTATGATTGTTTATGTGCTGGAAGGTGTCCATTCCTGCACATAAAAAATCATGAGAAATAATGACGGGATGCAACTTCTATGTGTGCTGTACAAGCAGCACACATAGAAGTTACAAAAAGCCATTACTGATTGTTTATGTGCTGGAAGGGACACTTTCATGCACATAAAGAGTCTTTCCCTGCAACACACGCACCCTTGCACAATGGTGCAAGAGTGCTTGCATTGGTACCACGCACCTCCATTTAGCACCAGCGCTAAGGGAATTGCAGTGGTGCACCATATTCTTGTGAATACCGTACATCCCTGAGTTTGGAAATTGTTGAAGCGTGGGATTAGCCTTCTTGGCTTAACCCCTTCTGTGCAGGGGTAATTCCCCCACTGTGCTGGGGGCGGGGGTGCGCATAGCGCCCCTATGCTCCTGACGAGCTCAGCTCGTCATGAGGCACGGCCCTCGTGTGCTCATGATGAGCTGAGCTCATCATGACCACACCCGTTCCCGTGCAACGCTCAGCACAGCAGGGGAATTATCCCCGCGTGTGAGCGTTCCACGGCTCATGACGAGCTGAGCTCGTCATGAGCACCGGAGCGCCGTGCCTCATGAGCATGGATGAGGTTAACTTCGCACCCAAATAGTTTTCTTGTAAATATGCTGCTAAATGTTCTCCATCCTAGCCTGTTACACAGAAGGCAGTGTAGAAAGCAGGGCGAGCACCGGGGAAGTGTGTAGGGGAATTGGTGCTGCAGAGAGCAAGTAGCACAAGGGATCTAAAGAAACTATTGGGGTAAGAAGTAAAGAGAATAACCAGGGCCGGACTGAGAACCAAAACCGGCCCTGGCAAAGTGCTCGGCGGCCTCTCCTCCCCCACCACCCCACGGGGTGTTGGGGGTACTGCCGAGCTCTTTGCCAGGGCTGGTTTTCGACCGCTTTTTGTTACAGGGCCGATTTTGCTGCAAAAACGACCTTGTAACAAAAAAACGGCCCCCAGGGGCACTAAACCAGCCCCCACCCGTGCGGTGCACCGGGGGATTGCCCGGTGCCTGCTACGGCCAGTCCGGGCCTGAGAATAACAGAAAATGCAGTGGGCGAGAGAGAAGGAGAAAATAACAGGATAGTATCCTGGTACAGGTAAGGGTACTCCAGGTAATCTTCAAGAAGTACTGGAGACAGGTGGGAGCATTTGTGTATAGAAGACAACAAGTTAAACCCTTAAAGCACAATTCACTAATATTTACGATGAGGGATGGGTACTTTACGAGCAGAATTGTTTTTGGAGTGAGGAGGGAATAGTGGTTCACTGTTAGATCGTAGTTAGGCCAAATTCGTTTGTGAGGGAAAGCCAAAGGTTGTGTTATGTGAGCATATCTTGCTCCTGAATAAAGTGACACACTATGGAAAGAGTCCAGGGTTATTCCCGTCCCAAAAGCTAGAGTTTGACAGGCTTCCAAAAGCAGCAGCCATAAGAAACAAGGAACAACTTTGTTGCTGTGTGGAACCAAGTCAAGACCAACAGTGAATGAGGATTTACAGCCATTTTTGATCTTACTGCGGATGCATTTACTGTGGTTTAATAAACCACAACTACTTTGCAGTAAGCACTAGGTGAATAATTAGGTGGTTACTATTTTCATAGTTCCCAATAAATATTTTCATGTATTTAAGAGAAACTACGGACGCGGAACCAGAATATAAAAAGTGAATTTGGGAACTACTTTTTTTGCATAATTTGTGCCACAGCCTTAGGTTTGTTTTTATCATTTACAGATGTACAGCCGAGGCAATGGAATTTCAGTATTTTTAGCAATGGTAACTGTTCATTTCCAGTCGAGTTCCAAGGGCAAGGACTGCTTTTGGCTGGAATCCTAGTTGCATTTGTAGAAGTTTGCTTAGGAAATAATGTATCATAACGATAACTGAACGCAACTGCTATAAAATAACAACCAGAACGATACATGAAGGCATGTCCGTGTATGAAAATTATATAACCACACTGATAACAGAACAAAACAATGCGAACCACAGCTGACAGTACAACACAAAGCAATAAACGCAGTAGCAGCACAGCACAAGCACAATACTCTACAGGAGTGAAACACAAAACAGTGCAACACAAAATCAGCGCAAACAAAATAAAAAAAACACATCCAAACTCACCAAAACTACACAAAATATCTACAACACCACAAAATTATCTAATACAGGACAAATTCACAAACCAATTTCATTGTTGTGCTTTTATGTTGCTGTTTTGATTATGTGCTGCCTTTATGTTTTTAATTATTTTGTATAGTGCAGAAGAGGTAGGAAAAAGAGTTGCTGAAACACAAACTATTCAATTGTTTTGCTAAAAAAGGGGATTTGAGAAACAGGGAGATAATTAAGGGAGAAGAAGGACCGGAAGTAGATATTTAGATCAGTTTTCACAACTCTACCTGGTTTGAAGGTATCAGGTTGGCCTGATATTGCAGCTTTAAGAAGCACAACTGAAAGAGGGGGTTTGGTCTGCTGATTCGCTAGCTACAACATTTGGTTGGGATGATCTTTGTAGGTCACGCCTAAAAAGAGTGCTTGTTTCACTCCTATTGAATGATGCCTTATGGGGTTTCCCTCACCTAATGGCAGTCGCATTCAAATGTAATGGCTCAGCTGTTATTACATTCATTGTTTTCTCCCAACAGTTCCCCTGAAGAAGGGATCTACCCGAAATGCATTTGGGCTCTTCCAATTTTTTGGTTGTGTAATTAATATAAACGCATTTACAACAAACAGCTTTGTATATTGACAGCAATGTTCATATTGTTCTTTTACAACAATACTGCGAAGATTTTGTTGCAGCACAAGATAGGTCTTGTAGCTTATTGAACTCTTCATGTAATTCATGACAATGAAAATGAATACAGAACTTGAAACATTTTTGTTTTAAAAGTGATTTCTTTATTGGTTTACGGTTGTTCTATAATCAACGTTTTATGTGATCTTATTGTTATACTCTAAATTCCGCTGTGCATTTGGTATACCAGTGGTTCTCCACTAGCTGTTGTTTATTGAATTGGGCTGGCTGCCCTCTCACCAAACAGCACACACACTTAGGCAAACAGTTGTAAACATTGTTTATTTAGTACTTAACAGGGTGTGCACAGGTAAACATCCTCTCAGCTGTTATTACCACACATGGTATATAATTTTGCATGTTCCATGAGCTCAAGAGTATGGATTTAATGTTCCTCATTGTGGGACATGGTGCTATTTGTGTAACTGCTGGATTTCACACCAACACAGCCTTATTTTGATGCCTGTATGTCAAATGTTTCTGTCTCACTTTATGCTGGTGCTGGGTCAAAGCAGGGTTCTGAAAATGGACAGATTCATCAAAGAAGCTGTTTGTTTTGACTCCTAAGTAATTTTGAGAACAAGTAACATATGTTTGGCACAGCTTCTTCTGCTGCAGAATCATCTGTGGAGTGAAAACTCCAGAAGTTTCTTCAACTTCAAAGCTGGCACCACCACTCTTCAGTTCACTCCTTAACCTGTGGACGAGACTTAGAAGGCCTGCTTTATACTTTAAATGACTTCCCTGCTGCTTGATACCTGCTTTGGGCTTCAGAGGACTGCCCAGTTGCTCCCCTTAGAGGATGGCCTTGCTGCTTTAAGCCTGCCTTGAACTATCAGAGGACTGCCTTGATGCTTGAGGGATGCCTTGCTGCTTGAAACCAGGACTACCAAAGTGACTCAAGGGTTAGTTGGCTGGCTTCCTGTTCTGGGTTGCAGGGACACAAAAAGCTCCAACAACTTAAACTCTGCAACTAGACCCTGCCTGGACTGAGTCCTACCGTCCATGTGGTGCCCACCTACTCCTGGACCCTTGGTAGTGGTGCTAAAGATGCCAAACAACCAAAACCCAAAACTTGGAACTTAGAGAATTTTCTGTCACAATTGCTAGGAGAAACAAGGGGAGACCAGGACTACCTGCTTGCCTATTTGCCCACGGTGCATTGCCGGCCTGCCTCACTTCCATGTAGCAAATTCTCTTCCACTGCTCCTTGCAGAAGAGACCCCTTGTCAGCTACAGTGTGTGACTTCCAAAACATTAACAAAGTCTGAATAAAGAAATCTTGACTGCCACTTCATCCAGTGGCCACCCAATGATGAGGCCTTTTCCTCGGAAACCATTGGCTGCCTTGCTCTGCTGAACTTTACCTTCTGAGACTTTTTCCCCCTAAATTTAAGTTCAAAGGTAAGTTGAGACCAGGCCCAATCTACCTCATGTATATGAACTGGAAGGAGTACACTAGCGAGAGCATAGCTCTGTGCAGAGGGTCAACCCCCATTGCTGAGGGGACAAGACATTCACGAATTACTGACATACACCGATGTTGTGCCGAAACTACATTTCCGGGTGTGAAAAAAATTCAGCTTTTGCTATAAAAATAGAACCAGACACTTCTCGCATGGTACTCACTCCCGCTTGCTGGATTCCAGCCTCATGGCTGAGTTAGAGATAAAAACTATGGGGCTTATTTATGAGCCCTTGAGTCACCTTTGAGGTGCCGGTGCGCCATTTTTTGTGACGCACCAGCGGCGTAAAAAATGTTCCTTGTTGCACCATATTTACAAAGTGACGCATCTAGGTAGATGTGTCACTTTTTAAGCCCCGGCGCTACATTATACGTGCGCCATGTATAATGGGGCAGATTTACATGCCCCTTGCATCACTTTTGTGCCATCCTTTTGTGACGCAGTGGCGGCCTAAAAGTTGCGGCCTCTTTACAACTTGACGCATCTAGGAAAATGCGTCACGTTGTAAAGCCCTGCGTGACATTATACCTGCGTCAGGTATAATGTGTGCAGGGTAGGCATTCCTACGCAGAAAAGCCTCTTAAAAGTGACCTCTTAAAACTGCTTGACTTTTAGGACGCCACTGTGTCAAACCCTTACGCCTGCTTGAAGGAGGTATAAGGAGTGACACAGTGTATTGGGAATAGGCTGCAACACGCATTGCTGGAGTTGCGTCGTGCTTGCGACACTACTCCAGCAATGCGTGACTTTTCTGTCAACAAATGCGTCCGAATTTCTGACGCATCTGTCAATCCTTGTGCCATGGTGCACCATATTGTAAATACGGCACATCCATGGTGATGCAAGGGTTTTACATGGTGGCGCAGGGATAGTGAAGCATCTCTACAGATGCGTCACTTTCTTGTAAATCTGCCCCAATGTATGCAGGGTGGTGCTCCAACGCAAGAAAGGGCTATAAAAGTGGCGCAGTGAAATCTGTAAGATTTCACTGTGCCACTTCTAGGACGCAAATGCGTTAATATCTTACGCCTGCCTCATGGTTTCCTTCCCAGTGTAAGAATTGGCTTTTGTAGTTTGGTTTGCCCTGTTCCCATCATGCACTGGGACAGGAACAGACTAATTTGCATACAGCCAGGTTCTGAAACTGGGATGGTGCAGTGAGCTAAAAAACGGTGTTGGATCTAGCCCTGATCTCTTGACAGGGTGAGAGTATTCTGCTTAATTCAGAGACTCTGTCCCTCACCACCCCTTGTTGTAAATATTTTTGTCCACCCTAAGCGTGGAAGGGTATACTCAGACATGAGTCCCTTGCTCATTGCACCATCAGGATTCAAGCAAGCCGGGCCGAAGACGGCTGTAATGCCAGAAACCGGTCCCCGGAAGCTTGTTTCCTTCCCAGTGTAAGAATTGGCTTTTGTAGTTTGGTTTGCCCTGTTCCCATCATGCACTGGGACAGGAACAGACTAATTTGCATACAGCCAGGTTCTGAAACTGGGATGGTGCAGTGAGCTAAAAAACGGTGTTGGATCTAGCCCTGATCTCTTGACAGGGTGAGAGTATTCTGCTTAATTCAGAGACTCTGTCCCTCACCACCCCTTGTTGTAAATATTTTTGTCCACCCTAAGCGTGGAAGGGTATACTCAGACATGAGTCCCTTGCTCATTGCACCATCAGGATTCAAGCAAGCCGGGCCGAAGACAGCTGCAATGCCAGAAACCGGTCCCCGGAAGCTTGTTTCCTTCCCAGTGTAAGAATTGGCTTTTGTAGTTTGGTTTGCCCTGTTCCCATCATGCACTGGGACAGGAACAGACTAATTTGCATACAGCCAAGTTCTGAAACTGGGATGGTGCAGTGAGCTAAAAAACGGTGTTGGATCTAGCCCTGATCTCTTGACAGGGTGAGAGTATTCTGCTTAATTCAGAGACTCTGTCCCTCACCACCCCTTGTTGTAAATATTTTTGTCCACCCTAAGCGTGGAAGGGTATACTCAGACATGAGTCCCTTGCTCATTGCACCATCAGGATTCAAGCAAGCCGGGCCGAAGACGGCTGTAATGCCAGAAACCGGTCCCCGGAAGCTTGTTTCCTTCCCAGTGTAAGAATTGGCTTTTGTAGTTTGGTTTGCCCTGTTCCCATCATGCACTGGGACAGGAACAGACTAATTTGCATACAGCCAGGTTCTGAAACTGGGATGGTGCAGTGAGCTAAAAAACGGTGTTGGATCTAGCCCTGATCTCTTGACAGGGTGAGAGTATTCTGCTTAATTCAGAGACTCTGTCCCTCACCACCCCTTGTTGTAAATATTTTTGTCCACCCTAAGCGTGGAAGGGTATACTCAGACATGAGTCCCTTGCTCATTGCACCATCAGGATTCAAGCAAGCCGGGCCGAAGACGGCTGTAATGCCAGAAACCGGTCCCCGGAAGCTTGTTTCCTTCCCAGTGTAAGAATTGGCTTTTGTAGTTTGGTTTGCCCTGTTCCCATCATGCACTGGGACAGGAACAGACTAATTTGCATACAGCCAGGTTCTGAAACTGGGATGGTGCAGTGAGCTAAAAAACGGTGTTGGATCTAGCCCTGATCTCTTGACAGGGTGAGAGTATTCTGCTTAATTCAGAGACTCTGTCCCTCACCACCCCTTGTTGTAAATATTTTTGTCCACCCTAAGCGTGGAAGGGTATACTCAGACATGAGTCCCTTGCTCATTGCACCATCAGGATTCAAGCAAGCCGGGCCGAAGACGGCTGTAATGCCAGAAACCGGTCCCCGGAAGCTTGTTTCCTTCCCAGTGTTAGAATTGGCTTTTGTAGTTTGGTTTGCCCTGTTCCCATCATGCACTGGGACAGGAACAGACTAATTAGCATACAGCCAGGTTCTGAAACTGGGATGGTGCAGTGAGCTAAAAAACGGTGTTGGATCTAGCCCTGATCTCTTGACAGAGTGAGAGTATTCTGCTTAATTCAGAGACTCTGTCCCTCACCACCTCTTGTTGTAAATATTTTTGTCCACCCTAAGCGTGGAAGGGTATACTCAGACATGAGTCCCTTGCTCAATGCACCATCAGGATTCAAGCAAGCCGGGCCGAAGACGGCTGTAATGCCAGAAACCGGTCCCCGGTAGCTTGTTTCCTTCCCAGTGTAAGAATTGGCTTTTGTAGTTTGGTTTGCCCTGTTCCCATCATGCACTGGGACAGGAACAGACTAATTTGCATACAGCCAGGTTCTGAAACTGGGATGGTGCAGTGAGCTAAAAAACGGTGTTGGATCTAGCCCTGATCTCTTGACAGGGTGAGAGTATTCTGCTTAATTCAGAGACTCTGTCCCTCACCACCCCTTGTTGTAAATATTTTTGTCCACCCTAAGCGTGGAAGGGTATACTCAGACATGAGTCCCTTGCTCATTGCACCATCAGGATTCAAGCAAGCCGGGCCGAAGACGGCTGTAATGCCAGAAACCGGTCCCCGGAAGCTTGTTTCCTTCCCAGTGTAAGAATTGGCTTTTGTAGTTTGGTTTGCCCTGTTCCCATCATGCACTGGGACAGGAACAGACTAATTTGCATACAGCCAGGTTCTGAAACTGGGATGGTGCAGTGAGCTAAAAAACGGTGTTGGATCTAGCCCTGATCTCTTGACAGGGTGAGAGTATTCTGCTTAATTCAGAGACTCTGTCCCTCACCACCCCTTGTTGTAAATATTTTTGTCCACCCTAAGCGTGGAAGGGTATACTCAGACATGAGTCCCTTGCTCATTGCACCATCAGGATTCAAGCAAGCCGGGCCGAAGACGGCTGTAATGCCAGAAACCGGTCCCCGGAAGCTTGTTTCCTTCCAATGTAAGAATTGGCTTTTGTAGTTTGGTTTGACCTGTTCCCATCATGCACTGGGACAGGAACAGACTAATTTGCATACAGCCAGGTTCTGAAACTGGGATGGTGCAGTGAGCTAAAAAACGGTGTTGGATCTAGCCCTGATCTCTTGACAGGGTGAGAGTATTCTGCTTAATTCAGAGACTCTGTCCCTCACCACCCCTTGTTGTAAATATTTTTGTCCACCCTAAGCGTGGAAGGGTATACTCAGACATGAGTCCCTTGCTCATTGCACCATCAGGATTCAAGCAAGCCGGGCCGAAGACGGCTGTAATGCCAGAAACCGGTCCCCGGAAGCTTGTTTCCTTCCCAGTGTAAGAATTGGCTTTTGTAGTTTGGTTTGCCCTGTTCCCATCATGCACTGGGACAGGAACAGACTAATTTGCATACAGCCAGGTTCTGAAACTGGGATGGTGCAGTGAGCTAAAAAACGGTGTTGGATCTAGCCCTGATCTCTTGACAGGGTGAGAGTATTCTGCTTAATTCAGAGACTCTGTCCCTCACCACCCCTTGTTGTAAATATTTTTGTCCACCCTAAGCGTGGAAGGGTATACTCAGACATGAGTCCCTTGCTCATTGCACCATCAGGATTCAAGCAAGCCGGGCCGAAGACGGCTGTAATGCCAGAAACCGGTCCCCGGAAGCTTGTTTCCTTCCCAGTGTAAGAATTGGCTTTTGTAGTTTGGTTTGCCCTGTTCCCATCATGCACTGGGACAGGAACAGACTAATTTGCATACAGCCAGGTTCTGAAACTGGGATGGTGCAGTGAGCTAAAAAACGGTGTTGGATCTAGCCCTGATCTCTTGACAGGGTGAGAGTATTCTGCTTAATTCAGAGACTCTGTCCCTCACCACCCCTTGTTGTAAATATTTTTGTCCACCCTAAGCGTGGAAGGGTATACTCAGACATGAGTCCCTTGCTCATTGCACCATCAGGATTCAAGCAAGCCGGGCCGAAGACGGCTGTAATGCCAGAAACCGGTCCCCGGAAGCTTGTTTCCTTCCCAGTGTAAGAATTGGCTTTTGTAGTTTGGTTTGCCCTGTTCCCATCATGCACTGGGACAGGAACAGACTAATTTGCATACAGCCAGGTTCTGAAACTGGGATGGTGCAGTGAGCTAAAAAACGGTGTTGGATCTAGCCCTGATCTCTTGACAGGGTGAGAGTATTCTGCTTAATTCAGAGACTCTGTCCCTCACCACCCCTTGTTGTAAATATTTTTGTCCACCCTAAGCGTGGAAGGGTATACTCAGACATGAGTCCCTTGCTCATTGCACCATCAGGATTCAAGCAAGCCGGGCCGAAGACGGCTGTAATGCCAGAAACCGGTCCCCGGAAGCTTGTTTCCTTCCCAGTGTAAGAATTGGCTTTTGTAGTTTGGTTTGCCCTGTTCCCATCATGCACTGGGACAGGAACAGACTAATTTGCATACAGCCAGGTTCTGAAACTGGGATGGTGCAGTGAGCTAAAAAACGGTGTTGGATCTAGCCCTGATCTCTTGACAGGGTGAGAGTATTCTGCTTAATTCAGAGACTCTGTCCCTCACCACCCCTTGTTGTAAATATTTTTGTCCACCCTAAGCGTGGAAGGGTATACTCAGACATGAGTCCCTTGCTCATTGCACCATCAGGATTCAAGCAAGCCGGGCCGAAGACAGCTGCAATGCCAGAAACCGGTCCCCGGAAGCTTGTTTCCTTCCCAGTGTAAGAATTGGCTTTTGTAGTTTGGTTTGCCCTGTTCCCATCATGCACTGGGACAGGAACAGACTAATTTGCATACAGCCAAGTTCTGAAACTGGGATGGTGCAGTGAGCTAAAAAACGGTGTTGGATCTAGCCCTGATCTCTTGACAGGGTGAGAGTATTCTGCTTAATTCAGAGACTCTGTCCCTCACCACCCCTTGTTGTAAATATTTTTGTCCACCCTAAGTGTGGAAGGGTATACTCAGACATGAGTCCCTTGCTCATTGCACCATCAGGATTCAAGCAAGCCGGGCCGAAGACGGCTGTAATGCCAGAAACCGGTCCCCGGAAGCTTGTTTCCTTCCCAGTGTAAGAATTGGCTTTTGTAGTTTGGTTTGCCCTGTTCCCATCATGCACTGGGACAGGAACAGACTAATTTGCATACAGCCAGGTTCTGAAACTGGGATGGTGCAGTGAGCTAAAAAACGGTGTTGGATCTAGCCCTGATCTCTTGACAGGGTGAGAGTATTCTGCTTAATTCAGAGACTCTGTCCCTCACCACCCCTTGTTGTAAATATTTTTGTCCACCCTAAGCGTGGAAGGGTATACTCAGACATGAGTCCCTTGCTCATTGCACCATCAGGATTCAAGCAAGCCGGGCCGAAGACGGCTGTAATGCCAGAAACCGGTCCCCGGAAGCTTGTTTCCTTCCCGGTGTAAGAATTGGCTTTTGTAGTTTGGTTTGCCCTGTTCCCATCATGCACTGGGACAGGAACAGACTAATTTGCATACAGCCAGGTTCTGAAACTGGGATGGTGCAGTGAGCTAAAAAACGGTGTTGGATCTAGCCCTGATCTCTTGACAGGGTGAGAGTATTCTGCTTAATTCAGAGACTCTGTCCCTTACCACCCCTTGTTGTAAATATTTTTGTCCACCCTAAGCGTGGAAGGGTATACTCAGACATGAGTCCCTTGCTCATTGCACCATCAGGATTCAAGCAAGCCGGGCCGAAGACGGCTGTAATGCCAGAAACCGGTCCCCGGAAGCTTGTTTCCTTCCCAGTGTAAGAATTGGCTTTTGTAGTTTGGTTTGCCCTGTTCCCATCATGCACTGGGACAGGAACAGACTAATTTGCATACAGCCAGGTTCTGAAACTGGGATGGTGCAGTGAGCTAAAAAACGGTGTTGGATCTAGCCCTGATCTATTGACAGGGTGAGAGTATTCTGCTTAATTCAGAGACTCTGTCCCTCACCACCCCTTGTTGTAAATATTGTTGTCCACCCTAAGCGTGGAAGGGTATACTCAGACATGAGTCCCTTGCTCATTGCACCATCAGGATTCAAGCAAGCCGGGCCGAAGACGGCTGTAATGCCAGAAACCGGTCCCCGGAAGCTTGTTTCCTTCCCAGTGTAAGAATTGGCTTTTGTAGTTTGGTTTGCCCTGTTCCCATCATGCACTGGGACAGGAACAGACTAATTTGCATACAGCCAGGTTCTGAAACTGGGATGGTGCAGTGAGCTAAAAAACGGTGTTGGATCTAGCCCTGATCTCTTGACAGGGTGAGAGTATTCTGCTTAATTCAGAGACTCTGTCCCTCACCACCCCTTGTTGTAAATATTTTTGTCCACCCTAAGCGTGGAAGGGTATACTCAGACATGAGTCCCTTGCTCATTGCACCATCAGGATTCAAGCAAGCCGGGCCGAAGACGGCTGTAATGCCAGAAACCGGTCCCCGGAAGCTTGTTTCCTTCCCAGTGTAAGAATTGGCTTTTGTAGTTTGGTTTGCCCTGTTCCCATCATGCACTGGGACAGGAACAGACTAATTTGCATACAGCCAGGTTCTGAAACTGGGATGGTGCAGTGAGCTAAAAAACGGTGTTGGATCTAGCCCTGATCTCTTGACAGGGTGAGAGTATTCTGCTTAATTCAGAGACTCTGTCCCTCACCACCCCTTGTTGTAAATATTTTTGTCCACCCTAAGCGTGGAAGGGTATACTCAGACATGAGTCCCTTGCTCATTGCACCATCAGGATTCAAGCAAGCCGGGCCGAAGACGGCTGTAATGCCAGAAACCGGTCCCCGGAAGCTTGTTTCCTTCCCAGTGTAAGAATTGGCTTTTGTAGTTTGGTTTGCCCTGTTCCCATCATGCACTGGGACAGGAACAGACTAATTTGCATACAGCCAGGTTCTGAAACTGGGATGGTGCAGTGAGCTAAAAAACGGTGTTGGATCTAGCCCTGATCTCTTGACAGGGTGAGAGTATTCTGCTTAATTCAGAGACTCTGTCCCTCACCACCCCTTGTTGTAAATATTTTTGTCCACCCTAAGCGTGGAAGGGTATACTCAGACATGAGTCCCTTGCTCATTGCACCATCAGGATTCAAGCAAGCCGGGCCGAAGACGGCTGTAATGCCAGAAACCGGTCCCCGGAAGCTTGTTTCCTTCCCGGTGTAAGAATTGGCTTTTGTAGTTTGGTTTGCCCTGTTCCCATCATGCACTGGGACAGGAACAGACTAATTTGCATACAGCCAGGTTCTGAAACTGGGATGGTGCAGTGAGCTAAAAAACGGTGTTGGATCTAGCCCTGATCTCTTGACAGGGTGAGAGTATTCTGCTTAATTCAGAGACTCTGTCCCTCACCACCCCTTGTTGTAAATCATGGTCATGGCAGGCGTAAGACTGACGCAGGCACATTTCACATGCGACTTGCCCATGTGTAATGACCCATTGCTAGAGTTGAGTCACTTTTGTGACACACTCCAGCAATGCGTCATTTTTGCACCCTCAGATATGTCAGAAATACTGACGTATCTGTAACTCCTTGCGACATGATGCGTCATACTGTAAATATGATG
Organism: Lissotriton helveticus; assembly: GCF_964261635.1. Taxonomy (NCBI): domain Eukaryota; kingdom Metazoa; phylum Chordata; class Amphibia; order Caudata; family Salamandridae; genus Lissotriton; species Lissotriton helveticus. The sequence goes on from NC_136059.1 coordinate 1,805,984,705, forward strand.
CATCAATGGTGTCCACGGAGGGCGCAATGAAAAGTGACGCATCGCTGTTTTCTCACAGCGCTGCGTCATTTTTCATAAATGAGGCCCAATGAATTGTGCACAAGGTGCAGTTATAACTCTGTGCAACCAGATCTGACAACTAAGATTAAAAAACAATCCAGAAAATGCCATCATACTTTCCTTTTCCGACAAACTCAAGGAGTGGACACTGATCTTTCTCTTGTCAGAGCTGTTATTTCAATGTCTACTTTTATTATACCCCCTAAACACCCTACTGCTAAGGGGCACTTATGGCTCAGAGGGAGCAGTATAAAAATAAGCAATGCAATATTTAGGCGGCCCCACAGCACCTGCAGCTCATTTGGTAAAAGTTCACATTATGCAGAGTCAGTTTTCTGGACCGTGCTGCTTGCAGTGTTGCAAGCCTCATTGTAGAGGTCAAGCAAATGAAGTCAGTCAGAACATGTCTGCATTTCTGGAAACTGGACGTTATTAAACCGGAACCCTCTCCTCATTTCCGCATCAAGTTCAAAACATTGTGTACTATGCGCAAAAATATTGAGGCAAAGGACCTGGTTAGTTACAAGAATTGTCACAAGACTGCATTTCAGTCCGAAATCTCCATTACGCATGGATACTTTGTTACTTTGATAGAACAAACGGACTTATTATCAAGAACGGCTTTAAAAATGATCGCCGGTTTAGCGGCAGAAAACTGCCACTAAAGTGGCGATAATGGGCTTGATAATATGCCCTTGAGAATACCAATAGAAGTCCATGTTCTGGTGTGAACATGGGCTTCTATTGGAATTCTCCAGGGCATATTATCAAGCCCAGTATCACCGCTTTACAGCAGTTTTCTGCCGCTTAACCGGCGATAATTTTAATGTCGTCCTTGATAATATGCCCCAAAGCATTGTGGAAGGTCATTGGTGTCGATCAAATGCCCTAACCTTTGGAATAGTTTTAGCCCTCAACTAGAAAAAAAAAGTGTTACTTTCAGGATAAGGAATTCCTGAAAACTAACATTTTCAAACAGTGAAATTTAGCATCTACCTGGGAATTACTGATGAATCTCAGATCTTGGTCCAGCTTAAATTCTGTTCGCAATCTAAGTTTCATACTCAATTTGTCCTTTGATTTTTCACTTTATATTGCCTCTGCTTTAAGGGAACTGCCGCTTCATGCTTTTCAATGTTTACAGCTTAAGTGTTTCTTTTCCCTATCCTCCTTGAGGCTCCTTATGCAAACTCTGCTTTCTTGTCACCTTAATTGTTGTTCTGTCTATGTTGATATGTTAAATTTTGATTCACCTTTCATGATTTCCTTCCAATTTTCTATGCAATTTGGATTTCTCTGTTTTGTGTTTAAATATTATTACTTCTTGGCTCCTCCCTGCTTCTATTCTTTGACCTTGTCTTATGTCCGCAGCCACGCCCACGTTCCACCTGTTGTGTTTGTTAGCTGTTCCTCATTTTTCCTTTGCTCCTTCTCTTTTTCGATCATTTGGGTTTTGGCAACTCGACTTTTCAATGAATTGCCTGTCAGTGTTAGATCAGATGATACTGTTTCCACTTTAAAGAGGCTGTTGTAAGACATTGTTTTACCTTTCTATTTTCACAAAATTAACTTTGCCTGTTGCTGTTAGCTAAAATACTTTCTGATTTTTGACGACCTATTTTATGCATTCAGCACTTTAAGTAAATGAGATGTAATAAAATGAATAAATAATAAATGAATAGGTCTATCCTTATGCATGGCTGTGATCTAACTTTCGTGTTTTCTGAAATTCATTTATTCTGTTTCAGGATTCTGAAGTTTCTAAACTGCCATTATTATGTATTACACTTCACACAAATCCTGAATATATAAGTACATAAATAAATAGGATGTTTAATATAACACTGTCATTCCACATTATTGCTGCTTCACAGTGCTCTGAGAAGCTGTAGCCACTCTGAAATACCAAAGGAGATGGTATCCAGACAGTCACAGTGAGCTTGCATCATTTCTGGTGACTCCTGGAAAGCCATCTATGCCCACTAATGGCCTGATTGTAGATGAAGGCACAATTCTGTGAACTATGAATTCATTTAGATATGGGTAAGCTTTGGTCTGGTGTGCCTGAGAGTACCAGTGCCCCTAGCCTTGGATCCTCTTATTGCACATGTGCATCTTGTATGTGGTGGTTGTAGTTTATTACAGAGAATCGCATAATCTTAAACTCTTACACGGATTATTAACAATAGTAAGCCATTCTCCAGCATGTCTCCCTCTCTCTCTTTCTCTCTCTCACTTATTTTGTTTTTACTTGCAGGTACTTTGTTGCAAGTGCTGCTGTCTGTTAAAGGATTCCTGAAATATAGAGGATAAAAACTCTGATGCTAGAGAGAATTGATGTTTATACTGGTCTCTGCAAGCGGAGTCAAGAAAGGGTAGGTGAGCGAGTGAGTAAGTAAGTGAGTGAGTGACTAACGAGGTAAGTAATGTATGTGAGAGAGGGGATACATGTTACGCTGCACATTAGTGGGAAAAGGTGCAGAGTGTTTAAAGATCTTCGGGCAGAGATGACGGGGCATATTATCAAGGACAGGCGAGACCTTATCGCCGCTTTTATCGGCAGGAAACTGCCGATAAAGAGGCGATAATGGCCTTGATAATATGCTCTATGAATTCCAATCGAAGTCCATGTTAGATGTGTTCACATCTAACATGGGCTTCGATTGGAATTCATAGTGGCCTTGATAATATGCTCTATGAATTCCAATCGAAGTCCATGTTAGATGTGTTCACATCTAACATGGGCTTCGATTGGAATTCATAGAGCATATTATCAAGGCCATTATCGCCTCTTTATCGGCAGTTTCCTGCCGATAAAAGCGGCGATAATGTATCGCCTGTCCTTGATAATATGCCCCGACATTTTTAAGAGTCTGAATCCACTGAAACGTGTGCGCAAACTTTGTATCCTAACTCTTCTTTTAGATAATAAGCAATTCCAAGTTAGATGTCTGCTTCCTTCTGTCTGAAAAATGAAATGAGTTGGAGGGAACATCCTGGTGCCACACGAGTTTCTCTCTCACTCCCTGTGCTACCCTCGTAATCTGCATACACTAGCGCCGAGACACCGAAAGGTATTTGTGCGCTCTAGAAATTTTAAAAATAAATAAATAAATAAATACATTTACCACCCTATGTCAAAACAAGGCTTCAGCATGACACTAAAGTATACAGTTGATACATCCACATAATCAGTAAATCTGTGCCCAGATCTACAAACATTCCTGCTGCACTGGTGAAGATCTGCAGTACTGCAACGCCTAAATGGGGAAAAATTGTGTTGCACCACATTCAGTAATAGTTGTATGAAGATGATGTAATTTTTGTTTGATGCTAAGGATTGTGCTACAGCACAACGGCTAGCCCGCACTCCCTAGCATGAAATCTGAACTCGAGGTAGTGCTTCCAGTAAAAATGTGAATATGGTATAGTGTGGTAATCACACATCTTTGCACGTGATATTCCAGTTACCCTTTCCTTGTGCCTGATTTAATTTGGCTTTGGGATCTCATGCAAATCAGGGTCACTCTGTTTAAATAGATCTGTCTCCGCTTCACAACTTTTGACTTTTTGTGCGGTACTCACCCTATTACGCCCCTTAGCATAGATAATATGTGGGGCGGCACACCAGGAAGCAAAGCCATTTTGCACTGCGCTCGCATCACTATTTCAGCACAAAATATAATTTATACTGGAAAATAGTTCAACACACTCGTAAGATCCATTGCTCATTGTGAAGTACCTCTTAGTGTCACCTGATTGCCCATACTAAATATTAGTCATTGTGGACCTCAGGCTGTATGCCAGCCTTTGCTTGCTGGATAGTATCTCAAGCTACAATTGGCACAAGTGTGAAAGACTGAGCGAGTAAGGGAGTGAGTAAGAGTGACAACAGGTGGGTAAAGTAGGTCATGTTTATCTGTAGCTTAGTAGATGCTGCCCAATCTAAGTGCTTGAATGCATGGACAAATCATTGGAACCTTGAAAGGCCAAGAATGAACACCATAAGAGTAAAGAAGGCAGCAGCAACTGATGGTTTGGTGGGATGTGTCTCCTGTCGCAGCAGGTACTGAAGTGAGAATCTTGTTGAGAGATGCCAATTAAAGCACCTTTTTCGACAGGGGTGGGTGATGTGGAAGCAGGGACATCATAAGGATCTTGGGGGCCCTGGGCCAAACGTATTTTTGGTGGCCCCTGTTCGGAACAGCTTTGAATTTATGATCCCATGTCAGCTATATATAATTTTTTATGGATGTTGCCTTAAAGATAAACACATTTCTCTGGAAAATGTATGCAATGGGATCTCACACATCATCCACCTTTAAAAATAAATTAAAGGAAAACGGCATTAACAACAATCTCTCAAAGAATTATTCAAGGTCATCAGGGCAAGAGTCTGCTCTGTCAGGGAGCCCCCTGAAAAGCTGGGGCCCTGGGCAAGAGCCCACTGTGCCCATGCCTTAAAAAATCTCTGTGCGGAAGGTGGTGTATTTTTGTGGAGAGCAAAAGGCAGTGCTGTTTTCTTTTTTGACATTCTATATCGCAGTAATGGTTGTGGCATGGAGGAGTGAAAGTTGAAGTAGTGAGTAACAAAGATTGATGCATTGCCAAAGAACTAGTCATTCTGAAGAGTGAGCGAGATGGAGAGGACGCATGTTGGGATGAGTCCAAATGTGCTGATGTCAGGATTGATTTATTTAACTTTTAAAGCAACATTATGATGTTTACACCTCCCTAGGCTTTAAGCTGTGTATTTCCTATACTCTTTACGTAAGGGGTCAGTGGAAAAATAACACAAGGCTCACTAAGGGGTCGATTACAATGCCGTTCAGAAGGCATTCTAACTGAATCGGTCTTGGAATGCTTTCCAACCGACTCGGATCCGGGGAGTCCAACTGACCGATTATGATGCATCCAAATGCTTCTGGATACTATTTGGTCAGACTCCCATTGAATTCAATGGGAGCCTGTGTTCCGAACGAATACACAGGCTCCCATTGAAGGAAGGGGAGGCTGGGGAAAAAAGACCCCATGGTGCCTGCCATACAGTGCATGGTTTGAAAGGAGGGTCCCTTGGGTACCCCAATGGGCTGCATTCGGAAGGACTCGGGTGAAGGGGGGCCAGCTACGGGCCCCAAAGTCAAATTCCGACAGCCGATCGGAGTCAGAACAACTGATTCGGAATGGCTGTCCGAATCAGATATCGTAATCGCTCGGTTGGAAAGTTACCCAACATCATCGTAATCGACTCCTAAGTGTGGTCATATAAATTTCTATTTTAGCACTTGTCCGACCTGGTTATTTCAGCGAGGTTTTCCCCAGATTTTTTGCTTTTTGGCCTCCTGTTGTTTACCCTGTTTTTGTTTGGTTTAGGACTCTGGGCACTTTACCACAGCTGTTCAGTGCTAAAGGGCTTTCTTTGTAAATTGTTATTATGGATAGGCGTTTCCATAATTGGCTCATTTGATTTACTACTAAGTCTCTAGTATAGTGCACTTTGTGTGCCCAGGGCTTGCAAATCAAATACTGCTAGTGGGCCTGAAGCACTGGTTGTGCCACTCGCACAAGCAGCCTTGCAAAAGGTTCTCAGACCTGACACTGCAGTGTCTGCGTGTAATCTCTACTGCCATGTCGACCTGGCAAGTGCACCCACTTGCCAGGCTTTAACCTCCCCTTTTATTACTTGTGAGTCACCCCTAAGATAGGCCGAAGGTACCCCTGCGGACAGGGTGCATTGTAAGTGAAAGGTAGGACATGTACTAGTGTGTGTGACATGTCCTAATAGTGAACTACAGTGTAATTTGCTTTTCACTATGGAAAGGCTATCTGTCCCATAGGATAGAATGGGAGTTTATTTATAACATCTTATAAGTATGACTTCTCATTGGGTCAAGGTGGGAAGGTGGAGTTTAGTATGCCTAAACTCAACATATAAAAATGCATCTTTTAGTGAAGATGATTGTTATACTGTGGGTTTGAAAATACCACTTTTAGAAAGTGGGTATTTTCTTGCTTAGCCATACGATGTGCCTCTGCTGGTCTGTTGATTGGCTGCCTGGCTCTGGAGTGACAGGGGCTGGGGATTTGCTTTCTCTCTGACAGGGTTGAGGTGTGTCCTGCCTTTCCTGAATGTGACAGGGCTGTACTGAATAGACCTGGGCTGCATTTACAATACTGGGAGTAGATTTCATGCACCTGAATAGGCCAGGTCTGCCTATCTCCACCTCCTGCCAGAAGACTGGGCCAGAGAGGTCAGAACTGGTTTGGACTGAGCTAAGAGCCTCTCTGCCACAAAAGAACAAAGGAAAATGTGGCATAAATATTGAGGCCCAACCCGCAGAACTTTAGATTACTTCTGAACTCAAGAGGAACCTCGGCTAAGGAAAAGAGCTGGGAAAACTGAAAGAGAAGTACTGCCTCTTTGCTGTGTGCTGTCTGGGGTTGGCCTGCAGTGGCTGTTTCTGCCAAGGAGAGGACCAAGACTTTGTTGCGTGCTGTGTATCCTGCTTGAAGAAGATCTCCAAGGGCTTGGTGTAGAGCTTGCCTCCTGTTCTGAAGTCTCAGGGACACAAAGACTTAATTTCCTCTGTCTTCCTGCATCTGGAACGTCTGTTTCAGCTGCACCAGAGAAAAATTGCAACCCCGACGCCGACCTGCAACGAGGCCGAGAGCACCACTCGTGAAGTGCACAGCGCACTGTCCCAACTTGCCCCGCAGCCCCGACTTCACGCTGGTGCTTCATCATCGCGGAGCTGATACTGGACTTGGGTGACTTCCTCAATCTATTGACACCGCCCAGCAGTAAGGATCCGATGCCTCGCTGCTGCCGCGTTATCCCCTCCTCAGCAACAGTAAGCAACCGAGGCCTCACCTCCCCTGCATCACAGTTAAGAAATGAGGCCTCAGCTCCCCTGGTGTCATAAGGAATCGATGCCTAACCTCCCCTGTGGTCGTAAGGAACTGGTGCCGCCTGGCGCCAATGAAGCATCACCTCCCTGATGATATGCTCTGTCATTGCTTTCACTGTTTGCTAAGGTACTGTTCTTTGGGGCTCTGTGTGACTCCGCACCCAACACTGCGGTCCTCGAGGTCGGCACTGTACTTTGGATTTTCATCTATCATTACATCGTAATAGCTCCAGGTTGAGTTATTTGTTGCTACAATCTTTATTTGTGTGAATTACCTATTTGTGGTGATATCTGACGATATGATTTGTGGATGTTTGTCGTATTTGTTTTGTTTGGTTCAGATAAAGATTACTTAATTTTCTAAAGTGGTGTGGTGTCCATTTGTAGTGTTTTCACTGTATTACTGTGTGTGTGCACAAATACTTTACACACTGCCTCTGAGATAAGCCTGGCTGCTCATGCCAAGCTACCAAGGGGGTGAGGAGGGGTTGTCTAATGGCAAGACTCCCTTATCCTGACTAGAAGCAAGGGTCTCTACTTGGGCAAAGGTGCAAACTGTGGCCAACTAGAGACCCCCATTTCTCACAGCACTAGAACGTTACATTTAGTTCTGGGATTTTCAATGACTTTTCATCAGCTTTTACAGAACTCTTTGATTCATGGACATTGTAAAAATATTTTCTTTTCTGCCAATATGTTGGTATGCAGCACACTTTGATTCTTAACATTTGAATTGCACCTTCTGCAACTTGCCAACATGTCAAAGGACTCATCCATGCTAGAGTACCCAGCATAAACCCCGGCTGTGTCCCAGGAGCATCCCAAATGCAGATAATCTTTTTTCCCATGCAAGCTCTCAATGAGAGTCAGGTCAGTGCCACTGCTTGAGTGACAAGATTCAGATGCATCCTTCTGCTTCAGACTTGTGACATTCTCCAGACCAGAAATTGTGCCTGTCCTGGGCTAACACCAGAAATACCAAAGGCCTCCACTCCATCCATCTCCCATGATTATCTCATAGTCCAATGTCCTTCTCCTCCCAGAAACCCTTGCCACTTGATTAAAATATAGCAAAACATGAATGAAAGAATGGATGGATGGATGGATGGATGGATGGATGGATGGATGGATGAATAAGTGTATCAGAAAGGAGAGATTTTTCACAGATGTATTGTTTTGTTTTCAGACTGTTACCCAGTGAGTCTAGCTGCATAGAGCTGCATGGTGTGCTAGGGTAAAATATTTTTCTCCTTCATTTATAATGTGCATCTGATAGTCAGCTCCTGTTAAGGCACGTTATATCGTTGCCTTTGTGAATATTTAATTTGTCTCACTAGTGCTCGCATCAGGCCTAGGCCCACAGCGTTTAGACTACTGTCTCCATAGGAAACCCCGTTTGACCATCTCAGCACAGAGGCAAGGGTTGGTGGGTTAGTTGCTCATTCAAGGTGAAGTTGGACCTTCCCCAGCCCGCCAAAAACAGTGTGAGGGAAAAACTCCACAAAATAATTGGTGTTGAAAAGACAAAGGATTGCAGTAATAATGCATACAAGCTGCTTTCTTTCTGACTCAACTAACTCCAGGTACAGCAGTGCTTCTTTTTCCTTCTGCCGTGTGATCTGTGTGTTCAAAGACTTGCATCTATTTTCTTGGTGGTGACGTACATCGCTAACCCAAACATGAGTAATCCAGCAGTGAGCAAATTCAGGGGAGCCAAGGGGACATTGGATGCCTTCATTATGAAGGCTGAAACATTGCTTTGCCATGAGATTGAATTAACGGAAAGGCAGCTCTCCTTAGATCCTTCATCCCTGCAGAAGCAATCCTCACTAGGCATGCCTATATCGGGTTGTATACCTCAAAATCAAATTTGCTCATTACCCATCATTAAAGGGACGGCACTGGTTACCCTGATTACTCCAGTCCCCGTACATGATGAATTAACAGCATCAAATGTGGATACTCCAAGTGGGTTTAGCATAGCCTCTAGGACCCGGACTTCCAATCTCCCCTCAGCGGGTACAAAGGCAAAGGAACATGTGAATCGCAAGAAGGGCGTGGGTCCCCAGAAGCCGAAACAACAAAAGGGGCCTCGGTGCAACCATGTGGTGGCAACCTGTTCCATTAGTACACAGACTATGGATGTCCCCCCCCCCCCCCCCCCACCAACCCTGTTTTCTATGCTGGAGGACAAAATTGCCACCATTACTGCTACTATGACTGCTCTGGACACTGCTCTCGACCGGATTAAAGAATTGATAGACAAAAATCTTTGTTCTATTGTATGATCGGCTAGAGCACTTGGACATTGCATTGATTAATTTGTCTGGCACATTGAGTCCCATACTAACCCTGAGACCACCAAGGACGTGAGAGAGGGCTTGGGGCCTGACAATGCCCCCAATCATCTTAAGTCAGCCCTGGTTCCCCTAGAGAAATTGCTGGCTATTATATCTGTTATTGAGGACTTGTTGAGTAAAGTACAGGGTGTAAACTCAAATAACACCTCGTTAAATTGCCCAAGAAGTGTATTGAATGATGGCAGGGTAGCTCAGTCCTCTCTGGCTGATATTTCACAACCTGTTCCTTGGGTATGCGCTGGATCTACGAGCATTCCTAATTTAAACAATAATAAAGCGCCAGCCCAAACAAGGCCAAGAGGTTTCTTACTGTCGCCTAATCCCCGTGTAAATCTAAGGGAGAGGGAAAATGGGGAGGAGGTGCTCTTAAGCCTGCCGCCAGAGGCCACTCCCTACACAATAATATTGACGAATGTACCCCAACTTACCCTAAAGTCAACTGAATCTTGGGAGTCCTTAATAAATAAGGCCCTCTGTTGGCTAGGATCTAAATCTGGCCTAACAGATGACTTATTCAGGGAGTTTAAAATTGTAAAAATAGTAGGATGGGTGGGGAAAAGAGAAAAAAGTTCTCTGGAGACTGCTTTTTCCTTACACTCAGAACGGCCAGTTTTACCACTAGAGATTTTGCGTAGACTAGGCTCTAATCATGTGACTAATCATGGAATAAACGTACCACCTCTGGGCTATTTTTATCCTCCAATAAATCACCCCTTCAAAGTTACAAAGCAGAGTTACACTCGTCCCATTCAGTCTACCTTTGTTTAATAGATTTTATATGCTTTCTTCTTGGGAGGATATTGACGGAATCGTAAATAGAATTAGACGTGGTTCAAACACAAATTTCCAGAAATAATTCACCTGGTATAACTTCGCCAGGTATAGTGCCCTTAACTAATGTTCAACAAGTTGATGCTGGAGTTGGAGATATGACTCCTATACTGAGAATGGAATACTCCAACAAATCATAAACACCTCCCACACATGTCCATCAAATAGTCATGGTCATCATCTTAATGTTTCCACTGTCGACCTTCCCCACAATGATCATGTATCTCAGTGTGTGCCTAGGACTAACCAAATGGAAATTCTTTTTTGGAACATGGCGGGCCTCAAGGCCGAACTGACCAACCCTGCCTGGCTGGAATTTATTTACAAATTTGATAACATATGTATCCAAGAATCCTGGGTAGACAATATACAACACATATTAATGGGTACAAAACTAACTTTACCCCGGCAGCTCCCTCCAGTCAGGGGAGGAAAAAGGGTGGCCTATGCACCTATATCTTCGATAGGTTGAAGGCATGTAAGATAGACCTTGTGGAGTCTAAAATCTATACCAGGTGCTTAAAATATGTATAGATATATAGTACAGTATTAATACATGTTTATAACAATATACCTGTTGTGGACACTGAACAAATTCTAAAGCATTTACAGAAAGACCTGGATAGTATTCAAAAGAGCAGTAATAAAGATCTTTGCATAATCTGGGGAGGGGATTGTAATTCTGGACCTTGCCCATACGCCGCAGGAGATGTCTGTGGCATAGCATTAGATGATGATAATGACTCGTCCCATTTTTTGCATTCTGCTCTTGGTGACCACCTTAATCTGCTGAAATACACCATGGACTTGGATTTTGTAAATGACCTATGTGGAAGACGTGTGGCGCAGCGGCCAGGGTGCCTGACTCCGGACCACTGTGTTCACAGTTCGATCGCTGGCGACAGGTCAGACCAGCACCATGTGACTCTGGGCAATAGCTCGCATAATGTTGCCGAGGGCCCCCAGCGCTGGGAAACCACTTCGGAGGTAGCTGTGCGCTTTACAAATTCAAGGTTATTATTATTATTATGGTTACCACCAACCCGGTTTAGCAGTACTTTTTAATGGCCGTGGTCTGTCTACAGTTATAGACCACATACTAGTATCAAACAGATATGCAGACTGAATACATTATTTTAAAATACATCCTGTTGCTTTTAGTGACTACTACCCTATTAATGTTTTTTAGATCTTCCTGCAAATGCAGTGTTTCCCAATCTGTGCGCCGTGGCACCCCAGTGCGCCATCAAAACTTGCCTGGGGCGCCACGCACCAAACACACAACTTGGGAACCACTGCAGGGTGTAACATTACCCATCACTATCTGTATTTTTAGACCGAATGTGTAGTAGTGTATTAAGAGAAAGACACTGGCCGAACTTGTTTAGGCATTTCTTTAGGGAAGTTCTGAGACTGCTCAATTATTTTTCAAATCACGTTAAACTATGAGGGACCGAACAGGCACAGGCAACATTGCCTTGCAAAGGGAAGAGTAATATACACAAAACACTGTGAAAATATCTGCTCAGCTGCACTTTGACCTCTGAGGGAAACGGGAGTGCAGATGGGCCCTGGCATGAATTTGTGACACTTCAATAAATAATGCATTCTTGCTTTCATCTCCAGCAAGGGTAAATATGCTCTCTGGTATAGCCAGTGGAAAAGACCTGTAAAATGATGCCATTTATTCAGGGGCTGCAGCAATCCAAATACCATTACAATTTGTGACTGGTGCATTTTTTGAAGGATGTCAATCTGCAGAAAAGATGTGAGCTGCGGCTGTGTTCATTGAAAACATTTAATAGAGGGATCACTCTTTGACACGCTCCTGTATGGGCATTAAGTCAGAGCCGAGAGGGTGCGCTCAGACTTTCATCATAAGGATAAAAAGTATTATTGAGTATTGTGCAGGCAAAGACTGGAATGTGGGGGGGTGACACTGCTCCTACCACAGAATCAGATTCGACAACAGAGTTTTTCACAATTACTGCTCAGTGCTCAATTAGTTTTGCATTCTGAGCAGCAGACCAGCCCCCTTGGGGCGCACTATCGCTGCTGTTCAGTGGATAGGACTGGGGAGAAGGTCGCTGGCACCCTGCGGTGCAGCCCATAAGGGACACAAATAAATTCATAATATATGTAATTCCCCCAATCACACACAAAAAGTGATCCATGTGGGCAAAAGAGCAACATGACATTGAGAAGAACGACTACAAATGTGTTTATACTTCAAGAACAAAACAAGGTGATCCAGGAACCCACTGTACATGAGGCCAACATTATGCCGCAGCAGACGTTACAACCACAGAGGTGATGCACATGCCAATACAATCTTGGTACAAGAACTGAGAGTTGCTACAGCAATCACGCAACAAGAAGAGAAAGATGCCACAGCAGTCATGTAACAAGCACAGAGATATGCCACAAGTCATGTACCAATCTCTTTAGTCCTCACACAAGAAGACACAGAACCAGGAACAGACAAGACCTTCAGAGAAACGAAATGCCTAGAGTGAATTAGACCCTGTTTCTTGTTTGCTTGAGATGCTTTTCTGCTTCTTCATTACTTGGTCAGTTTTAGAGATAGTTATCAGCTACTAATCTTTCTTTGAAAGAAACTAAAGGCACACAGATTTGTCATGCAGCTGAGGGCACTGGCAGGTGCATACATGTGATAATATACATAGTTCTCATGGAAGGAGACATGCACATGAGCTACACAAAGCCAGAAGCATCACACAAGAGTAGGAGGCAAACACAGAATGATACTTATTTGCACGCTTCATGTCCTCTACTGATACCCTTCGTGCGTGTCGCCCCTGGCTAGTTTTGATGGCTTACCTGGGTGCTGCGGCACACAGATTGGACACCATTCTGTAACAACATTCCTCTTTCTATCGGGCCTCACAAACCCTGCTCACGAATGAGCTAAAGATACACCTCTTTAAAGAACTCTACACGGCAATGATGTAACAATTTACTTCTTTGAGATCTCCGTATCCCTCCAATCAGTCGTTGACACTGCATGGGGCTCTGCAGTTGATAGGATAGGATTACACCTATGATTATAATACCTTCATTGGCTTCATACCAATTGTTTTCAGGAAGAAAAATGGAAGTACTGCAGAGGCCGGGCTTACATCCCTACTACCCGCCAAACAAAAGTGAAATATTAGGGAGCCGTGGCCAACAGGTCAAGGGAGCCGCAGGTCGAAAAAGTTTGGGAACCACTGTGTAAATGTGTTAACTAGTAAAAGATTGCCCACTCAACCTGCAGAAGATATCGTTATTAATAGACTGATTGGCTATACATTTAAGTGGGCAGGTGTTGACTCGTTACAACTATGTTTGTCTCTTCGAATTAGCTGTAAAGATGACTTCTTGGTCTGTCTCGATGAAACTGCAAATAAGTCTGATGTCCTTAGCTCTTTTAGAAACATATCTCAGTCCATATAAAAAAAGTGATTATCAAAAAGTAAAAACCGGGTAGATAGTAAGAAAGGCTGGTTTGACTCTATATGCTCAAAAGTACATGCAGCCTTGATAACTGCCTTACATAAGCCTATGAAAGATCCAGGAGCTATAAAAAGGGCAAGAGCAGCGTATAAACTATCTCTCAAAGAGCGTAAGATTGCCATAAAATTGGAATTATGGCAAAATCTTAAGCAAGCCTCAGATCTGAATGATATTTAAGGCTTCTAGAAGGTGGTGAATGCTCCATTTCTTGCCTCCAGGAATCTGCCCAGTATTCAAATAACAATAGGGGAGGCTTAATAGGTGACTCATTTTTCTAGTCTCTATTGTAATATGAGATCTTCAAACTGAAGAGGCCTCAACAATAAACCCTTCAAGCCATCGTCCAATCGAGATTGATTTTAAGGTCAATGAGGTGATTTTAGCTGGAAACACGAGCATGGGTGGCAAAGCCCCGGGCCCGGATAGTATTCCTGTGGAGCTATTTAAATCTTGCCTTGTGATTTGGGAACCACTGTTAGCTATGGTCCTAAAGGCTTGCTGTACCGAGGGATTCACAGGTACCTGGACGGAGTCCATACTTGTCCCCATTTTTACGAAAGGCAATCGCGATGACCCGGCCTGTTACAGACTAACATCACTCATCCATTCTCTTGTAAAGGTGGCCGGGCGTGTTGTCTTCAATTGCCTGCAGCTCTTGGTGGAGGAAAATGGTATTGTTTCAGAGTTACAGTATGGATTTTGCCAAGGTATGGGTACTGTTAAACAGAGCCTGAACTTGAACCTCCTGTTGGGAAAATATCTGCAGGCCAAGAGGGGGAGTTTATATCTGTGTTTTGTTGATTTGAGTTCAGCTTTTGACTGCGTCAACCACTAGAAGCTTTGGAGTATATTAGAGTCCATGGGGTGTATCCACCAATCTAATACTTTTTAAAGCAATCCTATTTAGATGCCAGGACCCGGGTGTGTTACGGAAGAAGTGGCAAACTCAGTCACAGTTTCCCTGTTATAAGGGGGTGTGGCAGGGGTGTGTGCTAGGCCCCTTTTGTTCACCCCCTATATTAATAGCCTGGGTGCAACATTGAGTAGCGAATTCCAGGACCTACCATGTATTGGTAAACAGCCAATCGGAGCATTGTTATATGCGGACAATGCTGTCCTATTGGCTCGTACTCTTCTTGGTCTACAAAAAGTTATCTCTAGCTTCTCTGCCTATATATCAAATCTTGACCCTAAACGTAAATATTAATAAAACATTTGCAATTAAATGTTGTAAGCCCAATGTCAAGTGCCGAGATTTCTATATCAACAAGAGGAAACTCAATTTTACTAATCATTTTTTTTACTTGGGCATTGTATTGTATTGGGTGAGGCTCTGCACGGTCTAGTCGTCACAAGGACGCTAGACCGGTACTTAAGCCGACCATGCCGACGCGCAGCGGTCACGCGCTGCGGGCTCGCCAGATCATCGCCGGACTCACGCCAGAGTCCAGCCCGTCTGCGCCCGTCCGCGCACGGACGGGTTCGGGGGCCTGGACTCTTGACCATCGGCACATCTACACGTCGGAGGAGCTACGTCACCTAGATGATGGTGAGCCGTTAACAGATCATGGAGTCATTGCTAGGCTAAAAAAGTATGCCATACAACGATCTCACAATGGAATTCTTAGAGCCCAGTACCCTGTATTAAAGATAGCTAGTTTAAATACCAGGTCACTTCACAGCCATCATGTGGAGATTTATACCCTGCTTCTGGATAAGGACCTTGATGACCTGACCCTTACAGAGACCTGGATGGGCGAAAACTCCATGCCGGACATTATTGCTGCTCTTCCAAATGGCTATGATGCAATATGGCAGAACCGCGCAGGGGCTGCGCGGGGGGGGGGGAGTAGCGATCCTATTTAAAAAGACCTTGTCCGTAGAAAGACTATTATCAGAAACGGTGGATCTAGCTGACTTGGTAGGAGTAAAGATTACCCTGAACAACTCCTGCTGGGTGGTCCTGTCGATTTACCGCCCGCCCAACTCAACCCCACTCTTTAACGACCTACTTGCTCCTATTATGTCTGACCTCCGTACAAGATACAAGAAAATCTTGGTAATGGGAGACTTTAATCTGCATTGGGATAGCCCCCACAGGGATCTGGCTACACGCCAATTGGACATTACAATGTCCTCCTTGAGTTTTAGTCAACTCGTGGAAGTACCCACACACATCAAGGGTCATACTCTTGATTTAGTATGGACCACAGATCCAAACGTCACTCTTAGGGATGTGCTCCCTTGTGTATGGACCGACCAATATTTGGTGACCTGTGAGGTAAATATTAATGACCATTTAAAATACCTACCCCGGGGTATTAGAAGAACCCGTAAATGGGCCGAGGTTGACTTAAAAACCTTGACCATGGTGTTCCCGAAAGCGGCTTGTCTGTTGGATACAGATAAAAGCCTGGACCTAGAATCGCGGATCTAACTCGGAGCCTGGGCGAAGCTATTGATCAGATAGCGCCGGAAAGAATTCAGTCAATAAAAGGACCTGGCAAAGAGGCTCCCTGGTTTACCCCACTATTGAGGGAACAAAAAAGAAAACTCCGAGCTCTGGAGAGATCCTGGAGGAAAACTAAGCAGGATACAGCGAGGAACTACTATAAAGGCTCTCTTCACCTGTATAAAAAACTCATTTCACAAGCTAAGGCGGAGTACTATGAGTCTCGCTAAAAGAGGGCCGGGAATACCCAGAAGGAGACCTTCAAAATCCTGTCGGAGTTGAGTAAAAAACAGGAGAACTTCGAGTCCCCTATAAACTGTAACACCTTCCAGGGGTACTTTTTAGAAAAAGTAAAGACCATCATCCTGGAAATAAAGAGTAGTGTGGTGAATAGTGCTACCATACACTCTGATGCTCGTAACCTTGTTCACTGCTCCATAGTACAGTTCCCTGAGCTGGACGGGCTGAGCCTAGAGCAGCTGATGGGAAAAACCAAATCCGGTTCCCCAGCGGACCCGTGTCCCCCGAATGTCTTCCGTGTGGCACGTCCTCTTCTGGAGGATCGGATTATCTCTCTCCTTAATAGGTCCCTAGAAACAGGGTATCTACCGGACGAACTCAAGGAGGCTCGAGTTAGGCCCCTGTTAAAGAAACCGGGCGCAGACCCGGCTGTTCTGAAGAACTACAGGCCGATTTCCCAGCTGCCTTTCCTCTCAAAGATCTTAGAACAGCATGTGCTGAAGTCTTTGTCCCTGTACCTGGAATCTCATGGTCTATTACATGAGCGACAGGCAGGGTTCCGAGCGCATCACAGCACCGAGTTAGTGATGCTATCGGTGCTGGATGAATTAAGAGGCATGGCTGACAGCAAGAAACCGAGCGCCCTGATTTTATTAGATCTGTCAGCGGCGTTCGATACTGTCAGCCATGACTTGCTCCTGGAAAGACTGGAGGCCTTTGGGATCAGAGGCCTGGCCTTTAAATGTCTGCAATCCTTCCTTTCGGGAAGGACACAGAGGGTACAACTGGGGGATTTGACTTCAGAGGTGGGGACCTTAGAGTGCGGGGTACCACAGGGCTCCGCATTGTCCCCACTCCTGTTCAATCTTTACCTACAACCTCTGATTGCATCTTTGGCCAATATGGGCTGCAGAGTCTTTAATTATGCTGACGACACTCAGCTTGTGCTGAGTGTCGATAATACAGGGGCCTGTTTATGTTGGGTGGTTGGCCCAACTAACCGTGCACTGTTCACTCGGTGCTACGCACCTAAACTTATTTCATTTTTTCAACAAATAATAAACCTTATGTAGTCTCTCTTTTTTCTTTTTATTTACACCTTTTTATGTATCTTTGTCATGTGTATCAATAACCACATAATTTTTGTTTCTGCAGTTATTCACATTTCATATATTTTCAAAATGACAGTCAAAATAACATTAACATTGATATTCATGTAATAATTTACAGTGCCATTAGATGTACAATTTGTAAAAAAAGGCCCAATGCATTTCGGCACTACCAATGTGCCTTCATCAGGGGCGAACCTATAAAAAATAAACAAAATAACCATGTAATTGCGATTATTGGGTGCCCATGTATACGTTAAAGTGTGTACTATGATTATTCTCATACCTTGATGCGTTGTGCTCAATGCTCTAACCTGTATAAACAAAATGTAATATATATTAAGCACTCCCTATCATACTTGTTCCCAACTATTAGTACCTACTATCAAAAAAAACTCATCCAATAAGAATATAATCAATCGGCTTACCGCTGATATTGTGGCTTCAAACAAATCTCCCTAAGTGATAAACGAGAAACGTAATGAATGTCCTGCTCACTTTTACTCCTTTAGTTGCTGGCATTACAAACGCTTTTAAGAAATATGCATACCTGATTATCCAGCACTATTTCTTTCTGTAAAATAAACAAACCGCAAATCCAATATTAAACACTCTGACCTTATGAACTGCAGAACAAGACTTGCCATCTTTAGTAATGCGCTCCCGCATACCTGTTTACTCCAACTGTCACGCTATTTTCTCTGCAAAATTCACAAAGACAAAAACACCTTCAGTATCTCACGTAACTGCCACTTGTCCTCACTAAGATATGTTATACTCTATGATGCTAGAATCCAAACTTACCTAGATTGCTACTCTTCCTCTCCGTATTGCAACCTGCATGTAATCCCGTTAAGGTTACAACCATTACCGCCGATGCCCCTATAACAAACAATGCTCCCGCGTTTCAGCTAGAGATCACTACCATTGAAGACGGACTGCTCTACCCTGTACCGCAATTTTACAAGCACCATCTTGGAACGGTATCCGCCTTCTCAATCTCCATCCACATCAGTAAAAACAAACACTAAACGCGTGTTCGGCCCTGTTCTTCGATATTTAGTGTGATGTACGAACAATGAGTGAATGCCCCGTTATTGTGTGATGTTCAAACATATCGTGAATAGCAAAAAATAGAGAATTTTGATTTGTCACAAAACCTTATTTCAGCCTGATCTGAACGTTATTTTAAATGTAATTCAACATCATCTCTATTTTCTCAGTTGATGATTGCTAAATAATCACAATATTGCACTGCTGATAGAGAACCATTTTTTATGCTGTAGCTCACCCTATAATTTGTTGTTAACTCCCCTATTAAATCCAATGTTCTTGATGTGTGAATTGTATTGCTGTTTACTCAAGAAGCTGCTAACTTGTCTTTACTATTTGCTCAAGAAGCTGCTAACTTGTCTTTACTATTTAATCATATCAATGTGCAGTAGTACCTATTGGGACTAGATGGTTATATCTTCTCCGTGTGGATGTGTCTTTTTGGTGAATTATTGATCTCACTATTATATATTTGTTTTGGTCTTTGTAGCTAAGTATCTAGTTGTAATGCCCATTGTGAGATTGCCCATTGTGGCTAATACAGGGGCAGCACAAATTCAAGCCCAGAACATCTTGAGGTACACCGTAAGATGGATGACGGAAAACCTGTTAAAGATCAACCCGGATAAGACCGAGGTATTGGTAATTCCATCTACCACCTCACCCTGGAGTGATCTGTACTGGCCTTCAGAGTTAGGACTAGCCCCAAAGCCAAGTGTGAACGTAAAGAGCTTGGGGATTAAATTAGACTGTGATCTGTCAATGAGCAGCCAAATATCTTCCGTTGTGGGAAGCTGCACGAATATTATCAGGCAACTGAGGAAGTTAGCCCCCTTTCTCTCTCAATCTATGATGCGCTCAATTGTAGCAGCGACCGTCATCTCAAGGATTGACTATGGAAATGCCCTTTATCTTGGCCTTCCTAAAACTCTGACTAACAGAGTACAGGTCGTGATGAACGACGCCGCACGATTGATCTTTGGATTACCTAGAAGAACGATGGCCTCCCCTCTACTACTGAGTCTTCATTGGCTCCCTATTAAAGAGAGGGTTGAATTCAAGAGTTTATGCATAGCCCATAAGGCGATTTACGGCCATGCACCTGTCTACATTAAAGACCGCCTGGAGGTGTATAGCCCAAAGAGAACACTTAGATCATCGGACTCCCAGTTGCTGGTCTGCCCCCGTTACAAATTAGTAACTAAGGGAGGGAGAGCCTTCTCCGTATTGGCCCCTCAGCTATGGAATAAGCTGCCTGAGGGGTTACGCAGGGAAGTGAATCTTCTGCGGTTCAGAAAACTGTTGAAAACACTGCTGTTTGGTAAAGTTCTGAGCGCAATGTAAACTGGTAGATGTGTCTTTCTGATGTCTTGTGCCAAGTTATTGTAATAACATCGATTTCCGAGCACTTAGAGACCTGTAGGTGATTGGGCGCGTTACAAATCCAAATTAACAATAACAATAACAATTCAAAAGAAGGGGTCTATGGGCAAAAGCCACTGTAATGTAATGTAATGTAAAAATTACTTATAGAGCGCAGCTAACACCTAACGGTTTCTTGGCGCTTGAGCAGCGGAGGAAAGACAGTTCACAACATATAGGCATTAGCAAAAAGCAGTACGGAACAGGTGGGTTTTGAGAAGGGACCTGAAGCGTGTGTATGGACAGGCAAGTCTGATGCTCAAAGGGAGTGAATTCCAAAAAGAAGGGGCAAGGAATGAGAATCTTGAACCTCCATGTTTCTTGCGCTTAAAGATAGGGACCTTGAGTAACGCGTGGTTGGAAGAGCGGAGGTCACGAACAGGAACATAAGGGTGCAGTAGCGAGGAAATAAAAAAGAGACTCAGACCTGCAAGGGATCTAAAAATAATACAGCCTAACTTGAATTTGCACCGCTCAGACACAGGGAGCCAATGGAGGGACTTTAACAAAGGGCTAACGTGGAAGTACCTGGGTTGATGGTGGATGAGGCGTGCAGCCTGGTTCTGGATAAGCTGCAGCCTCTTCAGCAGGTAAGATGGAATACCTACGTAGAGTGAATTGGCATAGTCAATTCTCGAAATGACTAAGGCCAGCAGAACTAAGGTGAGGGCTTCAATGGTCAAGAAGCGGGCTATCTTCCGGATTTTCCAGAGCTGAAAGAAACAAGCGGAGACTACAGCATTAACCTGGGGCTTCATCGTGAGGTCATCGCTGATGATGACTCCCAGACTTTTTGCTGAGTCAACAGGACTGGGGGGAGAGCCCAGGCTCGCCGGCCAGAAGGTGGATTTCCATGGGTTGGCGGCACCCCCGACAAGGACCAGTTCGGTCTTGTCGGGGTTGAGCTTCAGGTGGTTAGCCCCCATCCAGTCACTAATGTGACAGAGGGTAGACTGAAAAGTGAGGATAGACTCCGCCGAGCCGTCGATATTAAAAATCAATTGAATGTCATCCGCGTAATTAAACGCGGTGACATGATTGCCACGTAGAGACCGGATAAGAGGGGTCATGTATAAATTAAAAAGGAGTGGGGATAAGGAGGAGCCCTGCGGGACGCCACAGGTTAGACCTACTCTATCAGCAGTGAACTGGGAGAGCCGGACCGCCTGATGGCGGTTGGACAAAAAGGAGCAGACCCAGTCCAGAGCGGTGCCCCGGATGCCAGCCTCCCTGACTCGGTCGATCAAAATATTATGGTCGACCGTGTCAAAGGCGGCCGACAAGTCCAGGAGCACTAGAACTTGGCTGATGTTGAGTCAAGAAAATTGCTATTTTGCTAGAAAGTTAGGAAAGGGCCCAATTGCTGACTTACTAATAATGTATAAAGCCAAATGCACACCGATTGCTATGTATGGAGCCGGCATCTGGGGCTATGCTAATGTTGGGTCCTTGCAGCTGGTAGAAAATAGATTTTTAAGATATCTTTTAGCGGTACCGAATAGCATCGCTACATTTATTTGCCACGCTGAGTTGGGTTTGTCTTTCTTCTCTGACCAGATTAAAATGCAGCCTATTCTGCTCTGGCATAAGGTTTGGACTGGCACTTCCACTAGTTTGAATCAGGATGTGATTAATGACTGCCTGTCTCTTTATGGTGTAAACTGTATTCCCTGGATTACATATGTGAAAAAATGTTTCAACGACTTAGGACATCTAGAGCCTGACAGTTTGAATCATGTTACCAGGAATGAATTAAAGCTGTTATGTACTGATCATTTGGAGACCATCAGATTGGCTACAAATATCATGAAACCATCAGTAAGAGCACATCAATTACTGTTGACCCAACCAGGAACGCAACCCTATCTGATAGATACCTTAGGAATTTATGATAGGTTGTTATTGACACGTCTATGTCTTGGAATTTTTCATATTAGGGTCACTTTCCCAAATATAAACGACTGGTCTCGTTCCTTATGTTTATGTCCCTGCGAAAATACGTCTGCACAGTCCACAATTGATGTCATGTTCTTTTGTAAGTTTTATATTTTGCTTAGGAAAAAATTGATTTTGCCTATTTTTAAAGTGTATGGCTTGAGACAATGATGACCTGCTTTTTTAAAATTGCAATGTTTAAATGACGGAACTGTGACTGATCACATAGCCAAATACCTGAAAGAGGTGGTTAGATAGGATAACAATGGATGGCCCCTCTCTCTTTTAAACTGTTCGTGATTTCTCTTTTTAATTTAAATTATTATGATGTAACTCATGTTTTTTTTTTTTAAATGTATTGTGCTTTTATGGTTAAATACTTCTTAAATTGAATAAAGTGTATTCTGATTCTGATTCTGACTCTTAACATTTGAATTGCACCTTCTGCAACTTGCCAATATGTCAAAAGACTCATCCATGCTAGAGTCCCCAGCATAAACCCCGGCTGTGTCCCAGGAGCATCCTAAATGCAGATAATCTTTTTCCCATACAAGCTCTCAATGAGAGTCAGGTCGGTGCCACTGCTTGAGTGGCGAGATTCAGATGCATCCTTCTGCTTACAGACTTGTGGCATTCCCCTGACCAGAGATTGTGCCTGTCCTGGGCTAACACCAGTTATACCAAAGACCTCCACTCCATCCATCTCCCATGATTATCTCAAAGTCCAATGTCCTACTGACAGAAGCCCTTGCTACTGAATTAAAAGATAACAAAACACGAATGGATGGGTGGATGGATGGATGGATGGATGGATGGGTGGATAAGTGTATCAGAAAGGAGAGATTCTTCACAGATGAATTGTTTTGTTTTCAGAGTGTTACCAGTTGAGTCGGGCTGCATAGACACCGCCACCTTCCCGGAGAGCTGGAAGCACGCCGAACTCAGCGCTCTCCTAAAGAAGCCATCAGCCGACCCCACCGACCTCAAGAACTACCGCCCCATCTCGCTGCTCCCGTTTCCTGCAAAAGTCATCGAGAAGACCGTCAACAAGCAGCTGGCCGCCTTCCTCGAGACGAACGGATCCCTCGACCCCTCGCAGTCTGGCTTCCGGGCCAACCACAGCACCGAGACCGCCCTGATCGCAGCCACCGACGACATCCGAGCCCTGCTCGACAACGGAGAAACAGCGGCCCTCATCCTCCTAGACCTCTCCGCGGCCTTCGACACTGTCTGCCACCGCACCCTAGTGCAGCGCCTCAGCAACGTTGGAATCCAGGAGAAGGCACTGGACTGGATCATCTCGTTCCTCACCGGAAGGACACAGAGAGTCCGCCTCCCCCCGTTCAGATCAGAAGCCACCAAAGTCATCTGCGGCATTCCTCAAGGCTCCTCGCTCAGCCCAACCCTCTTCAACGCCTACATGAGCCCCCTCGCAGCCATCGCATGCCAACACAACCTCAACATCATCTCCTACGCCGACGACACCCAGCTGATCCTCTCTCTCACCAACGACCCCGCCACCGCCAGAGCCAACCTACACGAAGGGATGACAGACGTAGCCAAGTGAATGATGAACAGCCGCCTGAAACTGAACTCAGACAAGACGGAAGTCCTAATCCTGGGATCTTCACCCTCCGTCTGGGACGACTCCTGGTGGCCCCCCGCCCTAGGCAGCGCACCCAAACCAACAGACCACGCACGCAACCTGGGCTTCATCCTGGATTCCTCCCTCTCCATGACCAGACAAGTCAACGCCATCTCCTCGTCATGCTTCAACATCCTGCGCATGCTACGTAAGATCTTCCGGTGGATCCCCACCGAGACCAGGAAGACGGTCACCCAGGCCCTCGTCACCAGCCGTCTGGACTACGGCAACTCCCTCTACGCCGGAACCACCACCAAACTCCAGAAAAGACTCCAGCGGATCCAAAACGCCTCAGCACGACTCATCCTGGACATCCCTCGTCGCAGCCACATCTCCGGACACCTGAGAGATCTGCATTGGCTCCCGGTCAACAAGAGAATCACCTTCCGTCTCCTCACCCACGCACACAAAGCCCTCCACAACCAAGGTCCAGGATACCTCAACAACCGCCTCAACTTCTATGCTCCCAAACGCCAGCTTCGATCGACCAACCACGCCCTCGCCGCCGTCCCCCGCATCAGAAGAGCCACCACAGGAGGAAGGTCCTTCTCCTACCTGGCCGCCAAGACTTGGAACTCCCTCCCGACCCACCTCCGCCTGACCCAGGACCACCTTGCCTTCGGGAAGCAGCTCAAGACCTGGCTGTTCGAGCAGTAGCGGACCCCCCCCTAGCGCCTTGAGACCCTCCGGGTGAGTAGCGCGCTATATAAATGCTTTGATTGATTGATTGATTGATTGAGAGCTGCATGGTGTGCTAAGGCTAAATATTGGTTCCTCATTCGAGGTGGAGTTGGACCTCTCCCAGCCCGCCAAAAAAAGTGTGAGGGGAAAACTCCACAATTTAATTGGTGTTGAAAAGACAAAGGATTGCAGTAAAAAAAATGCACACTAGCTGCTTTCTTTCGGATGCATCATTCTAAAGCCACACGAAACAAACGCCCGGAGCCGCACAGTTAACGCGTGTGATCGATGGTGTCAAAATCTCTTACGTGGGGGCCCATCTTTCGAGAATATAGTGTGACATGTTCTAATAAAAGAACCCCCCGCTTCAAAGACACACTTCAAACCAGAGCCCCTTTGGCCTGGGAGCTTTGGAAGCAGGCACCTGCCCACCCGCTGTTGCGCTTTGTGCCTCCGCCTGCAGGATCGCATTTCCTCTACATGTCGGCTGTCACCATGAAAGAAAGCGAGTTCACACACCTGCTCCGCGCCCCTTTCTTCGTGGCTGGCCCCGACTTCAAGATGCTGAACGTATTTCACTTGCTCTGGACACATAATATCGGATAGTTTACATTAACGCTTGGCGCCTTTTGTTTAATTTCTGCATCAGGTATGCACCGTGTGCCTGCCACATTGCCCCGTGTCACAAAGGGGTGGCTCGGGTTGCCCGCCTTTTGTTCCGGAAAACGAAAAGAGTCAAGACCAAAGAGTGGTAACCCATATGTGTTAGAGACTACGCTGCGTGACCCTTCGACACCAGACTTAAAAGTACAAAAACAAAAAAAAGCAGGTGGTAACACTAGACTCCCAGCCAGTCAACCGAATTCATCAGTATTTGCAGTTGTTGAACTTTAAATGAGACGATTTTGAGATGCTTAATGAAAAAAAAGGCCAATATTAGAAATTGCAAATGTCCAATTTCTCAGCTATGCAATGCATTTCATCCGCCAATGACTGAACATGTTGCAGAGCACACGAAGGAAAGCTGACGTGTGTCGTATGGGTCCCACCCCTGGCCCATGGCTCAGGGTACCCCCTGCCTCAAAACTGGAGACCTTACCGTCCCCGACCGTCACTGAAATAATTAACCACCCCCAGGGCGATGCTCAAATGTGCTTACAGTTCAGTGGCCTAGCATGCAAAAGTTAAATACGCAATCATGCATACGGGTATAAAACATTCCTTCCTTGAACGGATAATTACCTCACCAGCGTGCGCTAATGAGCTAGGGATGTTGCACGGTATATGAACGGGCCTTGCGCCAATGTGTGCGTCTTGGGTTCAATTTCTTGGAGGTAGAAATGGTTAATTACCTCACATTCAGGGGGCTAATGAGTTAAGCACGTGACCACGATACATGCAACGAGGTCACGTGCCAGAGTGTGCGTCTTTCATTCACTACCTGCTGTCAGGGTTTTAGTCTCGCGTACAATGAAAGGTGCTGTGCGTTCTGCTGCATGCGTTATTTTTATTATATATATATATTGGCACGTGGATGGAAACACCGATGAACTGCTGACCAGTGCGCCCATAAAATGGTGAAATTATCTGTAAAAAACGGCTTGGATTATATTAGCCAGAGTTAGTTTACATTGTTGGTCGTTTTATTATCTGACTCAACACAATATTTACAACGTTGACAATAAATCCAAGAGGCTCGTTTAATGGCATGTGGGAATATTGGGCACACAACTCCCACGCTCAATTACATGTGCACTGAGTTTCCAATGAGATTTTGCACGTGATTAAAGGCTTGGCGTAGTAAACGAGGTATAATGCACGCTGGCCGGATTTTTTTGTGGCATTGGTGCATTTTTGCAATGTTTTGCACCCAGTGTTTAACAAATGTAAAACTATAGTGACCTTTAAAGGGATGCAGTCCGTACTGCACTCTCTGATAATTGGACCCTTATTTATTATGAGTTTTATATTGTGCATGGCACCAAGAGATACAGGTGGGCTTTATAAAGTAACAGCGATACCAGCCTTACAATAAAATGAAGCAAGCACACAAACAAGAGCAAGTAATAACAAGAATGGAGGAAGGGTGGATGAGTTAATGGGAGGAGGGCTCAAGCATGGTGAGTGAGAGAGAGCTCGAAGAAGAGAAAGATGAAGTTAGCTAGGCAGAACTGGAAGAAATGGAGGAAGCGGCAAGGTTAGGGAATGTTATGGAGGCTGATGGGGGACAGCAAGAGTGAGGTGAATGAGAGGGAAGCTGGAAGGTAGAGATCAAGGTCCAAGGGTGGGGAAGGGAAAGAAGGAGGGAAGAATACAGGAAAAAGAGAGGGAAGGGAAGTAGGGAAAGAACAGGCAAGAGGGGGAGAGAGAAGGAAGGAAGGGACCAGATAGAAAGAGTGAAGAGATTAAAGTGGAGGAACTAGGACTTTCTATAAAGTCCCATGAAGTAAGCTTCAAACCGCAGCATAACGTGTTGTGTTCATTTCTAGAAGGCACACCTGCATGGAAAAAGTCATTGTTTCAGAAGTTTACCCATAAATACTCAATGCGAGTAGGGAAATACGTTGATTACTTATGAGTAATTCCATTACTCTGATTCTACCTCCATGTTTAGTCCTTACATCATTGTGTGTGAACACACCTCATGATGTAAGAAGTGGCACCTGGGCGAGGAGATAATACCCACTGGGCAGGTGATGTCCAGTTAGCTCATCTGGCATTTGTTTTGTAGGGGATGAAGGGCTGGAGCCATGGGAGGCTGGTTTTTGAAAGCCCACTGCCTCTGATGGCACCGCTGTCGCTCTCTCCTGTTACCCGGTGTTTATTGAAGCAGCTACAGTGAGGGTTTAAGAAGAAAGAGAGAACAGAAATTGACGAGGGGAGGAAGAGGAGAAGATGGAGAGTTTAAAGAGGCATGAGAGTCAGAGAATGGATGGATGGAATTCGTGAGGGGATGAAGGAACAGAGCTGGTTTAAATATTTTTGCCAAAGCTACTCTTGGTTCCCACACGCATGTTCCTCACAAAGTCATCTCCCCAGCCCTCTGATTTCTACCCCCTTCCCCATGATGACCTCTGCCTCACTTTCTTGCTACCTGCTTACCTCCTTACCTCCTCTCCTCCTTTTTTACAGACCGTGTGAGAAGACCCCCCGAAGGTGTCTTCCATTGCATCCTATGTTTCCATCATCAGTTGAGATACAATCACTTTCAGAAAGATAATTTCCTTTGCTAATTTGTTTTCTCTCTCAATTCATCCTTTCTCGTCTCATGATCTTACCACTATCTATATCCATCTCCTCTAGGGGAAGTATGTAACAAAATCAAGTGACAAAACATCATCCTGCTATCATATCTTATCCGGAATATAAACTATTGCAATATGTTGAAGATAAGAGTATATTGGTAAGCATGGATTTACTGTTCTTAACTCCATATCTACATACCTTGAAGATCTATATCAACATGGTAAATAGATGCGGGTTTAAGGATACTAGATCTTTACTGTGGCTATGTAGACTTGTTTTCATGATATTGTTGTAGTCGATATTCTGAATGCAATACTTTGACAGGACTATATTTAAGATTCAGTGTAGTTGAAGAACACCACTATAAGTCACATCATGAATACAAGATGAGTAAAAGCCATAGGGGCCCTCGCTGTTCCATATATAAACTTTGGTGGCTCAGACCTATACAGTCTTGAACAGACTGAAACAGCAGCAACATTTGGGATGATTCTGATTGAGGCAGTAGGAATGAGTGATCGATGACCTTTGGTCACTGAAATTTCACTAGGGTTTCCAAATGAATCTGCTTATGTTCAAGTAGTTTAGGGGCGAGGCACATTGGGCGATATTTTGGTTGAACTACATGTACCCCTCAAGGTTCAGTTGTTTGGCATAGCAGAGAATAATCTTGACTAAACTGGGCATTTCTTGGTATTTCTCTGTATTTCTGCACCATTAAAACTTAAACTGCTGAGCAGTTCTGTAATAATTCCCTTTTATGTTGCCTACCAGTTCCGAATGTGCATTCATCACTTAACGTCCTTCAAATATTTGAATTTAGAAATGTTTATGAAAAGCAGTGGTGATGTGCATATATGACTGCAACACATGCTAAAAAAAATGACGTTTTTGTGTTAACCACTCATATGAGGATACAACATTTCATGGTTTCTCGTGCTTGATTTCCCAGTTCAGGAAATCGACAGAGATTTCCAGCACAATACCATGCGCCGGAGCCACGCCATTTTCATTAGACCGCTTCCATGTTTATCACTGAAAATAGGCACACTTAAGAAAACATACTGCTCATACTGAAAATTATATTGTCAGTGGCGTAAGAAAAAATGATAGAGACCCCCCCTCAAAAGGTGGCAAGGGGCCTTCAGGCTTCCTTATCTCACACATACCCATAGTCTTGGGTTGAAAGGAGGTCCCCTGAAGGGTGGGAGCAGCCCCTGTGCCTCGGGGGCTGCAGGAGCCTGCGTTGCACCCCTGGGTAATGTGACACACTTCGTTATATCTTTTACTAGATATGAAGTAATGCTTTGATCCTGAAACCAAGCTGCATTCACGTAATTAATTATCGAAGATAAATGTAATTCCAATATATACATGTGGGGTTCTATTTTGGAACATTTTTTAGTCTATTTTCTTCACATTTTCAACTGCTTTTTTCGTCCCAGTTCGCCTTTCCACATTTCAATTAACAGTTCTTTTATTTTCTTTAAAAAATAATGAAGTCCATAGTTATTGTCAACGCCCCATTGCAAATCACTCAGCGGGGTCATTTTGCAATGCATTGTACAGCCTGATATTCTACCAATTGTTCTGTCCTCTGAAAGACCTATGTACGTGGATAAAACTAGCTAATGAGGCCACATTGCCTGCATTTTTGGCGCAATACCTGTGGATGCCTTCTCCTTTGGCACAAGTCTTAGGGCCCGGATCCCCCAGCGTGCTCCACGCCCGCCCTACCCACCAATTAGTCAAAACTTTGAGATAAGGTGGGTGTAAAAAAGGCCATGTTTAATGACAACACTCATAAACATGACAATACATGATTAACAGAAAACACATTATCAAAACATTAACAACAGCTATTATTGAAGCATATCATCGAAATTGCATTGTTCATTATTAAATCTGCATTTGCTCTTAAAATATTCTTCTTTTTCCCAGCACCAAGGGGCCCTCTGGTTCGCATCTCCCAGGCCGAGATGCCCACGCAAGGTGCAACCCACCTGCACCCCTGAGTGATGGGCCCCAGCCCTCGGGTCCTTGTCCGCCATTTCCAAGGCCCCACCTCTCGTCCACCAGGCTGCCCAGGATCCCAGGAGGCTCGTACCTGTCGCCCTAGCCTCCCCAACCGGTGGCCTCCATCCCCCTGCGGAGAGCTTACCTTCTCTCCCCTCAGTGCTGGCCTAGGGAGTGCGCAAGGCGGACTCCCGTCCATTTTGTAAGTCTAAATCAATGGTCCAATGTCTCTTTTCCGCAACTCACCCCTACAAACTACTGAATTAGGGGACGGGTGGGTGGGAGTTAACTTCTTAATCTAAGGCGAGGGGTATGGGGTCCGGCAGGGTGAGAGCAGGTCCGGTGTAGGCGAAGGAAGGAAGAGGCCGCGATCCCTGTGTTACTGACCTAACTAGGTCACGGCCTCTGCCCCCGCCCCCCACCGGACGTGCGTCACCTCCCGCCCCGGAAGCACTTCCTCAGGCCGGCCTCCCATAGGGCGGCCGGCCACCTACACTGACCAATGGTGTTGCGTGGGCCAGGGGACCGGGCCCTAAAGGCGTGCTCGTCTAGCCTCACACTTGGTATAGGGCCCGGATCCCCCAGCGTGCTCCACGCCCGCCCTACCCACCAATTAGTCAAAACTTTGAGATAAGGTGGGTGTAAAAAAGGCCATGTTTAATGACAACACTCATAAACATGACAATACATGATTAACAGAAAACACATTATCAAAACATTAACAACAGCTATTATTGAAGCATATCATCGAAATTGCATTGTTCATTATTAAATCTGCAATTGCTCTTAAAATATTCTTCTTTCCCCCAGCACCAAGGGTCCCTCTGGTCCGCATCTCCCAGGCCGAGATGCCCACGCAAGGTGCAACCCACCTGTGCCCCTGAGTGATGGGCCCCAGCCCTTGGGTCCTTGTCCGCCAGTTCCAGGGCCCCACCTCTCGTCCACCAGGCTGCCCAGGATCCCAGGAGGCTCGTACCTGTCGCCCTAGCCTCCCCAACCGGTGGCCTCCATCCCCCTGCGGAGAGCTTACCTTCTCTCCCCTCAGTGCTGGCCTAGGGAGTGCGCAAGGCGGACTCCCTTCCATTTTGTAAGGTATATCAATGGTCCAATGTCTCTTTTCCGCCACAAGGGTGACTAGGGCCCACAGGTCCGTCGCCCTTCCCCCCTTCCGACAAGTTCAGCACAAAAGACCATATCCCTTTGCTCCATGTATCCGTACCAGTGGCAGATACATGAACTCCATCATGGTGACCCATTGCAGCTCCTGGAATCCTCTTTGTGTGGGAGGTGCAGCAAGCGGCCCCTCGCTGAGCACAACTTTGCCAACTCCCCATTGGGACGTTTCACTGACACATTCTCACCGTGATATTCGACGCTCTCAGTCACGCTCTGGGTCCATCCTTGAGATACAACACCTCTCTGGAAACCATTTGGTGTGTGATGCGACACGGGCGGCCCTTCGCTGAGCACAACCCGGTGCTCCGCCCCGCGTGGTATCATACCTGACCATGCATTTTCTATCCAGGGAAATGCACTTCCCAGCCAGGCAAACACGGTTAGCGGCGCCTCTTTGACCATCAGGGACGAATGCCCCAGTACCCCTACCACTTTGGCAGGGCACCCTAATGCGCAGGACAGAAATGGAAAAGTCAGGCACAGTCATGACCAAATTGCAAGCATTATTTAACAGCCACAGCCACCCAGGCTGGATATGAAGATAAAACCAGTGGATCGGCAGTATCCTCCTTTTTCCCAGCTGACCCGTGCCAGCCTAATCCCACCATGCTGTCTGGTAACCTGCCTCTGCAGCTAGCGTCGCTGCACCTATCTTGACAGAGTGGGCCGAGTATCCTAACCCACCTGCCCCTGTCCCGCTAATGCTAAGCCACACAGCTTACCTTGGTACTATACCAACATTCGCCAAGCCTGTGTAAAACCCAGGCCAGCCCCATTCATGCTGTGCGCCTGGCCGAATATTGACCGCAATCGGGCCACCGTGCGGGCCGCTTCCATTGTTTCCAGGTGTCATTGATTCTAACTCCCTTATCCCTGTCTTTAATTACTTCAGGGACACCTCCAAGGCTCCCAGGAGTCCACTTTGCATGGAGGAATTGGAAAAAGTTGAGAAGATCCTTGCCCTACAGAGGCAGCTATATTTTAGCAGCAGATGCGATAATCCACAGGCAAAGTGCATCTTAGCATTCCTCCTAGGTCTATGTGCCCCACCTTGCAATCGTATTGATAGGGAAGAGGACAATATTAGAAATATATTCCATTTTTTTATATAGAGCAGCAGCATAACGAAAACAGGGGGGGGGGGGGCTCCCACCTACCTGTTAGGGTTTACTCTCTAGGATTCCGAATCACTTATCTCTAAGAGAATGATGGCTTATGCTAACCTGTGTTTGTAAGCGTGCCGAAGAGCTGAGCCTAAGATTCAACATTACATTATATCCTTGAATTATATATGTATCCTCCTTTACCTCTTGAATTACCTGTTTAACTCAGCTATATGAAGGTTAGTGCTGTTTCACTGGGGACACCTTGAGGGTATAATCACTCCCTAACTGATAAACAGGGACACCTTTAACCCTCCTGATTCAATAGGAATAGATAAAATAAGGGAAGTTAGCTTCAAATTCTGTAACATCCTCAAATTCGACAATGCATCCCCAAAGAGACATTAATCACCTTTGTCCCCCAAACCCATCCATTTTTGTGAGCTGCCAGTAATACGGTAAATAAAAGTCACCCGTGTCCAATGTAACCTGTAACTCCGCACTTTAAACCTGACAAGGCCATCAGTATTGCTCGGACATCCATTTTCCTCCATAGAATACCATCACACTGGACAATAGCAACCTGACATTTATAAGGTTTAGTGAGGACCTCCCGTCCAGGAAGCGCTAGGCAAGCTTAGTAGTCAACTATCGGAATGTCTCTAGTACCTAATATATATGAGAGCATCGAAAGCTTTTGTCTATTGCTTGCTGCTGCACCACTGCTGTTTGGCACCACTATCGATAACAGGGTTCACTTAACTATTCGTAAGTGTAAGCTGCCACGTCCTTTACCTGCAGTGCATTATGAGGGCACCTATTAACCCATGATGTGACATTCTTGTAACAGAACGATGAGGCCCTCTCAACTCCTGAGGTCGACACTCCTCTCCCCAGCTTCCAGTAAAGGAGCTCCTTGTGTATGCTTCGCAGCTGGCGTAACCTTCACCACGCAATGCAACACACAATAGTAATCGAAGTTTGCTCATGGTCCTTCACATACAAAACCTGTTTCACGTCTCTCTTAATGCTTTCCAGCCCCATTCATTTGTGAGAGCTGCCATTAGTACGTTAATTCACAGTTGTACGTGTTCCCAACCATAGACTCCAGGCCCAAAGCAGCCTGCGCTGCTGCTGCTGAAAGGTTCGGGGCGAAACGCCCACTCACGGCTTCTATAGGCCTTATCCCGCCCTACTATGCTCTCAGCCTGCCCCCTTTCAACGTGCAATATTCGACACGAGAAATAGGGGGGGGGCATGAGTCTCACCGTGTTTGAGTCCGCTGGCACTGACGTATTTAACTCACCCTAGATTTGTGTTACCTATGTATCCCCCCTTCAGAATCAACAAGCAGTAGTGAGATATGTGCCAGCCACAATTTTCAGTGAACCCAGTTCAGAACTAGCCATATGCAAATCAGTATTGACCCTGCGCCTCCTATGAGCAGTCCAACCCGAACCGCTAATTCAGGCCCTCCTTGTGCTAGAAACAAGCCTCCCCTGACAAGTTGATTGTCAAAGCTGGTTAAGGAGGGTGGTATATCTGATATTACTAATAGCAGTAAAACCAAACAAACATTATTACAAGTATACGGTCAACAAACCCACATTCCCTTTGTAATGTAATTGTACCTTAATTTAGACACAGAGGGGCAGATTTATGAAGGCCATGCGCCGCCGGTGCGTCACTTTATTTGACGCAACGGCGGCGCAAACAATGCGCCCTATTTACAACGTGACGCATCTAGGAGATGCGTCACGTTGTAAAGCCCTGCGCCATCAGGAGGCGTTCTGGCGCAGGGTGGGCGTTCCGGGGCAGGTGCGCCTCGCAAAAGTGGCTGAGTGAAATCTATAAGATTTCACTCAGTCACTTTCAGGACAATGCTGCGTCAAAAGCCTGCGCCTGCTTGAAGCAGGCGTAGGTCTTGACGCAGCATTGTGGAGATGGGGCACCCCCGAGCCTTGCTGGAGCTGCGTCGCGCTTGCGACGCAGCTCCAGCAATGCGCCACCTTTTCGGCACAGATGCGTCACGCATCTGTGCCGTTTTTGCCCCATGGTGCGCCGCATTGTAAATGCGGCGCACCATGGGTGGCGGAGCAGCGGCGCAGGATGACTGGCGCATCCCTGGGGATGCGCCAGTCATCATAAATCTGCCCCAAAATATTGATGTCCCAGAGGCAACTATTTCCATGTGATGGAGAGGACATTCTATGGGAGACCATTCAGTGACATTTATAATTTAAACACAGTATTTTACTCAGGAGTCATAGCCAACAAAAGTAGCTGCACTAAGTGCGCCTCCTTTGTTACAAAACCTAGTGCTCGGGAGGAGAAGTCCCCTTCGTGAAGGACCTATTGTGAACTCAGATATGGGGTCATTGGAGAAACATAAAGTAGAGTAGAACACAAGGGCACGTCCTACCTACTAATTAAGGGCAAAATGAAAACACCAAATTTGAAGAACAGCACTAAGCTATGCGAATATTAAAAGAAAGAGGTCTAGAATGCAAACCCTTAGCTGCGCCTTCTGTCCAATAGATTACATTAGCTGGTGAATCGATGTTCCTTTTCGGAAGGCCTTAGAAAAGGAGTTTAGCTACCAGCAATTGTGAAATAGACGCCTTCAACATTTTTACTGGGGAGCACCACGCCCTCAGATCCTAGGACCTCTGTGACAGGAGAGTGGGCACTGCGCCCAGAAGTCTGTAAGCTTGGAGAGCATGAATGCATCGTGGAAGATGAAATGGTCAGGAAAGCCTTTCAATCGGGGGCCTTAGCCAGGGATCACCCGGAGATAAAATGGGAGTGCAGCAAGCACGTGTGCGTTGCAAATCTGTAGCCTCAAGCCCACAACTGTTTTTCAAACCATGACAGCTTCAATTTTGCTGAAACACACCTGCATGCCGATGTAACTGCTGTATGACTTGGGGTGTTGTATGCAGAGGAGAGGATGCAACATGGCACCGTGGAAAATAACTATCACATAACAGAATAAAACCCAAAGGGTCGCAGAGGAAAGGCAAAAGCAGCCGATGCAGCGCCACTGTTCTGTGTTATAATTGAGGCCGTGTACCAGGAAATTATCTGCTATTTATCGAGAAGAACATCACAACATCATACTGCTGTGCAGTTCTGCAGAGTTCCGCCCTCTCAGCCGCAGGCCTGAATCCCACAAGGAGAGCGCCAGGACAGTGCGCGCGTCAGAGGAACGCTCCTCCGCGCGCCCCGCAATTTTTTCCCCCACACTCGTCTATAATTGCAGCATTGGTATCTTCGCACTATCAGGATCCGGAGCCCCCCTGAAATAACAGAACATGCTTGTGGTGTTCTTATATTATTGAGAGAGCACAAGTCTGAAAAATGTATAAGTGCACCATATTTACAAGCACGTAGTTAGTTTAAACATGCTTTTGCACACAAGTGTTTTATATTTAGGAGTGAAATACACAGAGTGTCTTATATTCAGTAGTGAAATGTATAGAATGTTTAAGTAGAGTAACAATAATCATAACTGTGTGAGATTAATGTAGAAATGTTGGAATGAAAATGAAAACCTCATGTTCTCATGTTAAAGGAATCATGTTAGAGTTGAATAGAACTCTAAAAAAATCCAGTATATTGTGTAGGCCTTAGGGCAATTCACAGCAAATCTAAACGTGCTGCTAAAATAATGTGAGATGGAGTTAACCTGGTTCTTCCACAAATGTATTATCGAATTAAGTTTAAAATATATGCTTTATAGATGTGTTATTTTAGAAACGTATGCTAGTTAAGAATGTTGCTGTTTAAATTAAGTTAATGTTTTAAGAGTGCAGGGACCTGCTTCATGTAAATCAAGTAGGCCTGAACTGATAATGTCATATCGTTTGAACTGCCATGTGCTCGTTAGGGAAGAAGTCGAGAGGTGTCCAGCACCGAGCTTTGAGTGTGTTTTACGACCTAAAGATATGGTGGAGTCTGGAATTTGAGGCCCACTGCAGGACGAACTGTATGCAGGTGCGAGGGTCTTAATCAGCTCGAATGAAAGGGACTTTGTTCAGTGGCGCCTGGCGCAGGCCTGTAGGAGTTTCCAGGAATTTCAGGGGGTATCAGCGCACTGGAGAAGAAGCCTGGGAATCAAGGTCAACTATAACGAGGGTCTTGAAGAGTACCATCATGGAGTTTACCGCGCAAAGATGTACCACGTGAGGGGCGTCCCAAGGGGCGTTTCTATTGGAAATGTGATTTGGTATTAGGGAAAGCGACCCGGGAGGAGAGCAGAGCAGATGATTTTGGGAGCCTAAGGAAGCGGATGGGTAGGCAGATCAGGAGAGACCCATTATCAGAGAAGAGACAAAGAGAAGTGCGTGATCTTCTTAGGAAGTCACCACGGCTGACACCTAGAGGGGTAAAGATCTTGTTAAGTAGGGATGTCACTTAGTATAGTGTAGGGACAGACTAACCTTAATTTTCTTTTCTGTAATGACTTTGAGGTTGCAACTTGTATCCATTTTGGCAACGCTTATGTTGTTGGAAGTTGTACTCATTATTCTGTTTTTCAGACTCAGACTATTCAAAAAGTTCATGTTCATAGTGATACCAATTTATCTTCTGAATCTCATTTTGAGAAGTTTGTATCTTCAGTTATCTTTGACTTTATATTAAATCTTTGAAACTTAAATTTTGGTCAGTGGTCATTTAGAGTGGTGTAAGTTCTTAAATTGATTGACTTATTGTTAGATTACCTTTTACTCAATGACAGGTACCAACGATTCAGTCGACTTAGTTTGGGATCTGGTAAGGTAACTAATAACCAGTAATCCCGCGTTAACAGTTGGTAGCAGAGTGAGGATGGTTATCTTCTTGAGGAAGGTAATCTAGAGAGGTTAGTTTACCCCAAGGCCCCGAGACGTCGAGAAACGAGCAGCGGAAGAATCGTGTGCCGAAAGGTGCAGACGGTGCGAGAAAAGCAGCAGTATCGGAGGAGAGTGAGTATAAAAAGGGTCATGCGTGAACAGATTGCGGTGTTTTGTGTTGTATTTGTATTGTAATGTCTTGCGGAGTTGAATGCCTGTAGTGTGAATGAGAGAAGGTTGTGAGCGCGCGCAACCTGGTAAGCTGGTTACCTGGTAAACGGGTGAACTGGTGAAATCTTAAGTTCAGGCCAGAGCTTAAGTGGTTTTGGGTGTATCGAACATCCAGGGTAGTTGTCGACCATAGTACGGAGGTCACGAGGTACCATTGACCGCCGTGGATCCAAGATAGGGGGAGTGTAAGAGTGAGTGTATGAGTAACGGACGCTGGTCGAAAGTTACTGTGTGTGTGAGTAACCTATCGGAGAAGGCGATTGTCTGGAAGTAAACGGAAAGACATTTCGCCAAAGTTAAGGTGACAACTACAGAGAAAGACTGTGGGCGTACAGTCAAGAAAGGTGATCGCTTGGACGGAAGTAATCATTTTTTCAGAGTATGAATGGGACGCGTGCATGACCGAGGAGACGAGCTGAGAAAGGAGGGGAACTGCTGCGAAGGGGGACGGGTGACGTCGGCTAGAGCCGCGCTGTGATTGAGCGGTTGGTGTGACGTTAGCTAGAGCCGCGCTCTGGTTGGGCGGCTAGAGTGACGTCGGAGGAAAGTCGCGTACGGATAGGCCAGTTAGTGTGAACGGGGCTGAGATTGGTGGAATATCATCAGGAAGTAAACAAACGCAGAGAAAGAGCGAAATCATGAAGTGTTTTAAGTGTTTGAAAGGGATTTTTAAACGTAAACGAAGTGAACATTATTACGGGGAAGAGGCTCCGCCGGAGGGTACACCAGCTCATTATATGGCAACGAATGTTGGGCTGCATACGATATTATGGATTGGGGCTTGGAATAAGCTTACGGAAGGGAATGAGGAAATGCAGTTCCCGAGGTACGGGACGTTTAAGTTAGAGGTGTTACATCGGCTAAAAGCAACCATGTCCTCATTGAAACCCTCGCCCAGATCAACACAGTTTGAGGCCCTTAATGCATGGATTAGGGCTGCACACGACAGAAATTTGAACAGGCGTCAACAAAAACTGACGCGATCGGTAAGAGCAGTGCGAGATTCTAAATGGGATGAGGAAGCAAAGCGGTGGAGGGTACAGGTTATTGAGGTGGAAAAAATGTATCCGATGAGGGAGGTGGCAGGAGGAGGAGGAAACCTCATGGAAGAAGACGAGGAAAGCGAGTCGGAGGACAATCTGATAAACAGATTGTTAATGGATAGACCACCTCCGAGAGTGGGGGTGATAGAAGATAGAGGGCTCGCAAGGGAAGATGGGAATGCCATTGAGGGGTATACACCACTCCCTATATCGGAATGGACACCTACCAAAGGTGGGGAGACACCTCAACCCAGCACAGTACAGAGTGTAGTGGGAAGGTTTGTGGTGCAGAAAACGCCAGCCACCGAAAGGGTTGAGTCCTTTGGATTGCCAGATGCTCTTCAAGTGCCTGTTACCATAGGTCCTATAGTATCGATCTATAACCCAGAGAGAGATAGAGAGGAAGAACAGAGGCAGTTGGATAGAGAAAGGATCGAGATGGAAAGGAGGAATAACGTGACAAATGCATGGAAGCAATTGCCAGGTTCGGTAACGTGGAACACCCCATTAGATACATCTGTAGGTCCCAACACAGGACAGGGAGGTCAGAGAGGACCGATGGACCTAAGGGGACCGCGGCCAAAGTCCTATACAGAATTAAGAGCTGATTTGAGGGAATGGGATGGGTCCGCAGTAACCCCGAGTAATAGGTCAAGAACAGAACCAGAATGGGAAAGCAGGGGTAATGGGACTGTATCTCATTGTGGGGCCAGCGAAAGCAGTCAGGGGCGGGAAGGCCAAAGTCAGGAGAATAGAGGAGTTACACGTCCTACGGAGGAGAGGGAACAGCAGGAGCAAAATAGCAGAAGTGTAGAGTGTGAGGAGATGTCCCGTCTCTGGGAGAAAGGAGGAGACCAAATGGTACAGGCTTTTCAGAATAGATTTAGGTGCCCTCATCATACACCCGGGGAAGACGTCCAACATTGGAGAAAGGAGAACAGCGATAGGTCCCGCCACGCCTCGAATAATCAGGAATCACAGGGGAGTAGTGAAGATAGAGGGAGTAATGGAACATCTTACCCTGCATCCCGGGAAACTAGCCAGGATGGGGAGGCGTGAAGGAGTGTTTCACCACCCACCCCGAGAAGATGGAAAGGCATGGGACCTAGAGAGATGGGAACAGGGGAGGACTCCCTATAACTCACCAGTACCTAAACGTAGATCTCGGAGCTGGGATGGGAGAGATGTGGATGGAGGAGCTAAATTGAGTGTCTTGAAAGCTGAAATTAAGGCAAAGAGGCTCGATGTTACTAGTTTAAAATCAGATGTTGATGAGATAATAGATGGAACATTGCCTTTGGAAAGGATAGAATTGTATGAACAGGATGAGTTATTGTTCATGGCAAAGGATATTACTAGGAAAGCTAGAGCGTTTCATGAGAAACTGACTGATTTGGCAGACAGGTATGCCGTGGATTTATCTAGGACAAGGGCATTGCAGAGTAACCACAGATTACAGTACGCAGACCAGGATCTAGATGAGAAGAGAACTACTGGATTAAAAACACACATAAGAGAGCTGGTATCAGGGATAAGAGTGTGGAGAGAATTGGACAAATGGGAAGAAAGGTGGTCGAAAAAGGGCACAGTTAGACGAAGTGCAAATGTGATGACCCCCGAGGGAAGGGTAATGCATATGGAGGCATTCCCTTTGCGAGAAATATCAAACGGAAATTATGTACACGTGCCCTAGAGTAGAGGAGACTTAGCTGCATTTACCAACTCATTTCCGAAGTTAAGGGACAATCCAGTAGAGTGGTATAAGCAGGTAGAAAGGTTTGTCAAGATCTCGAAAGTATTGTGGATTGATTTGAACACGTTGTTTGACATCGTGGTCCCATCTGATTTGTGGACCCCGTGCAAGACTAGTGTTGAATGGCCAAATACTGAACCAGTGAGGGATGCTCGGACTAATGGACCGTCCGAGATTGTCATGTGAAAATATGAAAGGGTAATAGCATGGCTGAAAGATAAGGTACCACCACAGGATATAGATTGGGTGAAAATAGACCGAACAAGGCAGGAACCCAAGGAGACAGTTCACGAGTTTTATGAAAGATTATTGAAAACATTCAAGCAATACAGTGGACTCAATGTAATGGATCCCAAAGATATAGGGCAGTTTGTGTCAAAGTTTGTCTTGGGGTTGAGACCTGATATTTGTTTGATGATACAGCAACATTTAATCTGTTGGCAGAACAAACCACTAGATGAGATTCTACGTTATGCGAGATACTGTAGTGACGAAATAGATTCTAAAGCTAAGAATTTAAAGGAGAAATTAATGGTGGTACAAATGCAGTCCGCTGGGAAGGGGGGCCAGCAGAAGCAGGGGATGGGACGAAAACCAAACGGTCTGAACAAAGATAATGAAGAAGGGCAGAGACCTAGGATAGACTTTGCCACTTTAAAGACAACGACAAAGTGCCATCAGTGTCACCAGGTGGGGCATTGGCGACGCGAGTGTCCCTTTAACCCTGAAAATGGAGAGCTAGAAGTAGAAGAGCAGGTTCAAGAAGTCCCAACTCCAAAGGTGACAGTTCCAGGAGGCAAGGTGGCCAAAGGGGGGACTTCGGCCCCACGGGCCCAGTTCCCACAGCCACCGAAGGTAGTGACAGGGGGAAAGGTCTTTAAACAGATGCCTCTCTTCATCGAGGAAGAAAAGTGTTATTACATTGATCCATTGACAGGACAACGAGTGAGCAGTGAAGAGGACTGTACCCTCGGGGCAGTCCTCGAGGTGGATCAAAGAGGGCCATTTGTTGAGGCAGAAGTGGCAGGGTGTCCCACAACGTTCTTGGTGGATACTGGGGCTACCTGATCAACACTGAGATCGGCGGTGGTTCCAGACTTGCCGATGTCAGGGGAAACAATTCAGGTGGTAGGAGTCGCGAACAAAAGAATGACTAGCCCCTTGACAGAACCAGTGTCTGTGAAGATAGGAAACCATATGAACGAACATCAGTTTGTGGTTTGTGACTCGAGTCCGGTATGTCTGTTAGGAAGGGACTTGTTGTGCAAATTGAACTGCACTATATACTGCACCCCGCAAGGAGTGGAGGTACAGACTACCGATGAAGATGCTACTTTTAAGGTGGCCAATTCAAAATCCTGTGTAGAACTATATCCTACTCTGACAGTAGAAGATCTTCCCCAAGACCTACGAGATGCAGTGGCGTCAGAGGTATGGGATTTCACCGGAGAGGAAATAGGATTGATTAAAGGGGTAGAACCGGTAAAAATACTGGTAAAACCAAATGCTGAGTTTCCAAGAACGCCTCAATACAAATTGTCCCAGGAAACGATTGCAGGAATAAAACCTGTGATCGAGTCAATAATACAACAGGGAATACTGAAAGAAATCGTGGGTAGTCCTTGTAACTCCCCGATTATGGGTTTGCAGAAACCTAGTGGGAAATTCAGGATAGTGCAGGATTTGCGAAAAATTAACAATATAGTCGTTTCATGTTGTCCCGTGGTACCGAATCCTTCAGTGATACTGTTTCAAATACCATGTCAAGCAGAATGGTTCACAGTGGTAGATCTTTGCCAGGCTTTCTTTTCAATCCCATTGGATGAAGAGAGCAGGTATCTTTTTGCTTTTAAAATGGAAGATCGCGTTTTAACATGGTGTCGAATCCCACAAGGATTCACAGACAGCCCATCCATCTTCAATCAGTTGTTGAAAAGGAATCTCGAAAATCTAGTACTACCCCAGAACTCGGTTCTGGTCCAGTACATAGATGACCTACTTGTTGCGTCAGAGACAAAGGAAGCCTGTAAAGCAGATTCAATTGCCTTACTGAACCATTTAGCTGAAAATGGACATAAGGTATCTCCGAGCAAGTTGCAGTATTGTCTGACAGAAGTACAGTATTTAGGGCACCGGTTAGAAAAAGGGAAACGCAAGGTGTCCCCAGAGAGGATTGAGGCGATAATGAAGATGAATGCGCCTACAACACAGAGAGAAGTTAGAATGTTCCTAGGAATGGTGGGTTACTGCCGACAGTGGATAGTTAACTTTTCACTGAAAGCAAAGCCCTTACAGAAACTGACGCACAAGGAGGTGAGTGATCCGGTACCATGGGATGAAGAATGCTTGGTGGCGTTCTTGCAGCTGAGAGACGATTTGTGTCGTGCTCCGGCTCTGGGAATGCCCGATTACGAGAAGTCATTTTCACTCTATTGCTGTGAGAGAGAGGGATGTGCTTTGTCAGTCTTGGCACAGACCCACGGAAATGCCCGTAGACCAGTTGCATATTTTTCGGCTACATTAGATCCAGTAGCCGCAGCGTTGCCCGGATGTCTCAAATCCGTTGCTGCAACGGGTGTCAGCATTGAAAGGAGCGAGAGTATTGTGATGGGACATCCAGTGGTGGTGTATGTACCACATTCAGTTGAATTGCTAATGACCAGGACGAAGACGCAGCATCTGACCAATAGTAGGCTCACGCGCTACGAGCAAGTTATTCTTGCCGCGGAGAACGTGACTCTCAGGAGATGCTCTGTCTTGAATCCTGCTACTTTAATGCCATTACCTACTGTAATAGAAGGCGAAGGATGTGAAGACCACGATTGCCTTGATGTGACTGAACTATGCACGAAACCCAGACCAGATATTGTGGATGAGCCGTTGTCTGACCCCGATGAAATTTATTTTGTTGATGGCTCATGTTTAAGAGACGATACTGGTCGATTGAGAGCAGCTTATGCTGTTTGTACCATTACTGGAGTTGTGGAAGCCGCTTGCCTGGAAGGAGTACATTCCGCACAGGTAGCAGAAATCATTGCCCTAACTCGTGCCTGCATAGCAGGAAACGGAAAGAGAGTCACCATATACACTGTCAGCCAATATGGTTTCGGTGTGGTTCATGATTTCGGGCAGTTGTGGTCTCAGAGGGGTTACATGACCTCCTCTGGTTCGCCCATTCGAAACGGAGAATTTGTGAGATTGTTGTTAGAAGCATTACAAGGTCCAGTTGACATCGCAATAGTAAAGTGTGTAGCACATACTAAAAATACAGATTTTGTGTCACAAGGCTACAGATACGCTGATGAAGTCGCACGTTATTGTGCGGAACAAGATTATTCGTTTTCAAAAGTGGAAATAGATGGTGCTGAAGAAAAGACAGAATTAAGCATGATGTTAGAAACTGTAGACACTTGGGAGGATTTAAGAATAATGCAGGAGAACGCACCTGAAACAGAGAAAAAGGCTTGGGAAATAGCAGGTTGCGTGCGAAGTGAAATGGATTTTTGGGTTTCAGCAGATGGGAGGGCTGTGTTACCTGAAGAATTAGCTAATCCCATGGCGAGAGAAATACATGGTCCAGTACATCTAGGAAGGGATGCTATGATGAGAGTGTTTAGGCAAACTTGGTATTGCCCTAAATTTAGAATAGCAGCAGAATCAGTATGTAAGCGATGTGTTACCTGCCAACAACTGAACATAGGTAAACGAACACCAGTCACACTGAGTCACATTGGGAGGTCGGGGGGGCCTTTCAATAGAATGCAATTAGATTTCATCGAAATGCCAAGAGTAAATCGCCTTCGGTATGTGTTGGTGATAGTATGCGTATTTTCCAGATGGGTTGAAGCGTACCCTACACGTAGGTGCGATACACTCACAGTGGCTAAATTGTTGCTCAGGGAGTTGATACCGCGCTTCGGGGTGCCTGCCTCTTTGGAATCGGACAGAGGAAAACATTTTAACAGCGAAATAGTGAAGATGTTGTGCTCCACACTGAATATCGATCAAAAGCTGCATTGTAGTTATCGACCAGAAGCTTCAGGAATTGTGGAACAAGTGAACGGCACTTTGAAGAATAGATTGGCTAAAGTAGTGGCATCCACATCTTTGAGTTGGCCAGATGCTCTTCCTTTAGTGCTTATGAGCATGCGCAGCACCCCTGACAGGAGGACAGGTCTCTCTCCACACGAGATTCTGATGGGGAGGGCCATGAGACTTCCCACAGTTCCAACTGCTGCCCTGTTGAATATTACAGATGATCTGATCTTGGATTATTGTAAAGGACTGTCTGACGCCATCCATTCTGTGTCCCTTCAGGTGCATGCGGCTGAAGTTCCAGCATCGAGGAACCTGTGTCATGACCTGAACCCAGGGGACTGGGTGTTGGTTAAAAAGCACGTCCGGAAGAACTGCCTAGATGTTCGCTGGCGTGGGCCCTTTCAGGTAATCCTGATAACGAACACCGCGGTGAAGTGCGGGGGGCTACCAAATTGGATCCATGCATCCCATACTCGAAGAGTTCCAGCACCTCTAGAAGAAACAGCTCCTA
The DNA here is from genome assembly GCF_964261635.1 of Lissotriton helveticus. Taxonomy (NCBI): domain Eukaryota; kingdom Metazoa; phylum Chordata; class Amphibia; order Caudata; family Salamandridae; genus Lissotriton; species Lissotriton helveticus. The sequence goes on from NC_136059.1 coordinate 1,806,028,869, forward strand.
TCCCAGACGAAAGCCCGGAAGTGGAAGAAGAGTCGCAAGAAGGGATTGAAGCAGCTGAGGGGGTGTCGGAAGAAGTTGGGAACGCATCGGATTCAGAAGAAGAGCGAAGGCAGAACGGCAGTGAGACAGAAGACGCAACTGAAGGAGAGAGCAGCAGTGAATACGAAACAGACACGGATCAGTACCAAAGTGATCAAGAACCGAGTGTGAGGACGAGATATAGGAGAACAAGGTGTGAGGCTGCCACTTGGCCGGGAAGAGACAGGAGGCTAAGTTTGAGGTCGGCCCAGGAAGAAACACTTGTTCCTATATCCGAAGACTCGGATCAGGAGGAAGATACCCAAGAGGGAACTGAGGAGGGCCCTAGAAGATCAAGGAGGGTGCGAGTGCCTAGTAGAAGATACTCTACTCCTGATTGGACCTACCTCGTTGCAGATGTCGGTGGGGCACAGAACCGGGAGGGTCAGGGAAGTGAACCTGATCAGAACTGACCCAATCATCACTGTACAAATTCTGTTCCTGCTACCGGGGGCGGAGACTGAAAGGTTGCTGACACTCAACATCGTCTATCCTCCTCTCTTAAGCGGAATAAGAAAATTGATTTTAGAAACAGTTGAGTTTCCAGTTTGCTGTTCGCGATATCCAGTGTTGGAGGGAACTCTCCTTCGGTTAGAAATGCTTGAGCGAGTAGTGGAAGCTCTTGGAATGCTCATTGTTTTGGACTAACACTTTGTTGTAAAAAGACTTTTTGAAAGGACTTTGAAAAATTACTGCAAGATAACCTAGCGCCGAGTGGAAGAAGAAAATTGGTAGGGGTTTCCTTTTAGCGGATGGAGAAGGGCTAGGGTTGTCTATTTTCTACAGGACTTTAAAATGTTTTGCGGAGTAAATTGTCGGCTTCCAAGTGTTCCAAAGAGGGACAAGATGTAAAAGAAAGACTTTGTACAGAGAGAAGAAGAAGCGAATGTCGGAAGAAAGTCAAGAACTACACTGTTTGAGAACATGGAGGCTGGCAACCCGAACCGCAGGGCAAAATGTATAGTTGGCACATTATTGGGAGTGGTAATTTCCCTGATAGTTTTAGTGGTTACTGTTTCATACATAGTGGGACCTGAGAGAGATGCAGCTGCAGTCAAGGAGGTCAAGGGAGTTTCAACACCGAGAACCACTATTGTTAATGATAAGGGAAGCATCAATGATAAAGACAAAGCGTTGTTAGATGCAGAAATAAAAAGGTTACACACAGATGAGTCACAGGGAAATTACAGGTCAAATGCTTATGCTAAATTGCTTTATGAATACGTTGATGCCATGGAGGTGAAGAATTGCTACGTTTGTATGCAATTACCAGCTTCTGTGGAGGAGGGTATCAGATACCATCATCTTCCATTGACATATGGAATCACATGCAGTTTGTTGTTGAGCATATTTTATGGACGAGAAGGATTTGAGTATTATTTCTCGAATTTCGACTCGACATTGCCAGAGGTCCCGAATTTCAAGCATTTGAACAAGTGGGACTACTACAAAAGCGAAGACAGATTACACAAATGGTTTATTCCATGGAAAACATTAGATACTTCACATGCTCGAAGAAACAATCTGACTTGTCAAGTGTCAGAAATTGAGAAAAAGTTTATAGGGCAGGTAGATACTAGATACAGGAGGCAGAAGATTCTGAAGGCCTCAGAACAATGGGAAACTGATTGGACCAAGGAGGAAAGGGCACATCAAAGAAAGGGTAATATTGGTCCAATTGCTTTAGATAAGGAGAAACGGGGGAAACTGTGCATCCACAGGAGTTACTCCTATTATGAGAATTTTTATGTAGGTCAAGTCAATTGTGAACATGCCTTTCAACTGGAGTATTACTCTAAGGACTTTTTGAAAGGGATGCAAGCAATTCCAAATGTATATTTTGTATGTGGAAGAAATGCCTATGTGAAGCTACCAGATAATTGGTACGGATCATGCTATCTGGCTGTTGTCTTCCCTAAAATATATCATGTTGAGAATTTAGAAACGACAAAGAAAGAAATACCAACTAGGTGGAAGAGAGGGCTGGGTGCAGCAGAAGTAGTTGGAGATGTACTCGGTGCTGCATTCCCTTTCTTAGGACTGATATTGAATGACATTAAGATCAGGAGGTTAGCTACAGTCGTAGATAGGCTATCTGCCAGTACTGCTAGATCATTGATGCTGATAGAAGGTGAGATGCAATCGATTAGGGCAATGGTTCTTCAGAACCGACTTGCTTTAGACGTTCTGTTAGCTAAAGAGGGAGGAGTCTGTAAGGCTTTGAAGGTCCAGGAGTGCTGCACTTACATTCCAGACAATTCAAAACCTCTAGAGAAGTATATACGAAACATCACTGCCATACACTACGAAATTGAGGATCTGACAAAGATAAATGTGTGGGAAAAAGTAGGTCATGGAATGGGTAAAGTTGGAAGTTGGTTTGCCAACTTAGGAAAGGGTATCATTTGGTACATATTGAAACCCATCATCATAATTGTGATTTGTGTAATCACTTTGTGGGGATTGGTGCGTTTGTATCAGTGGTATAGAGCAAATAGGTTACAGAGAACTATGAGGAAACAGGAGGAAAAGTTGACAGCGATGCAGGACACCCAATACAGGAGTCTAAAGGCATTAGAGACAATGAAAAGAGGTGGCACTGCCACAACTTCACTTTGAAGGGTTCTACATTTTGTGATGGTGTCTTGATGGTGATGACCCCTGAAGGTCATCAAAGGGGGGATTGAGAGAGCACAAGTCTGAAAAATGTATAAGTGCACCATATTTACAAGCACGTAGTTAGTTTAAACATGCTTTTGCACACGAGTGTTTTATATTTAGGAGTGAAATACACAGAGTGTCTTATATTCAGTAGTGAAATGTATAGAATGTTTAAGTAGAGTAACAATAATCATAACTGTGTGAGATTAATGTAGAAATGTTGGAATGAAAATGAAAACCTCATGTTCTCATGTTAAAGGAATCATGTTAGAGTTGAATAGAACTCTAAAAAAATCCAGTATATTGTGTAGGCCTTAGGGCAATTCACAGCAAATCTAAACGTGCTGCTAAAATAATGTGAGATGGAGTTAACCTGGATCTTCCACAAATGTATTATCGAATTAAGTTTAAAATATATGCTTTATAGATGTGTTATTTTAGAAACGTATGCTAGTTAAGAATGTTGCTGTTTAAATTAAGTTAATGTTTTAAGAGTGCAGGGACCTGCTTCATGTAAATCAAGTAGGCCTGAACTGATAATGTCATATCGTTTGAACTGCCATGTGCTCGTTAGGGAAGAAGTCGAGAGGTGTCCAGCACCGAGCTTTGAGTGTGTTTTACGACCTAAAGATATGGTGGAGTCTGGAATTTGAGGCCCACTGCAGGACGAACTGTATGCAGGTGCGAGGGTCTTAATCAGCTCGAATGAAAGGGACTTTGTTCAGTGGCGCCTGGCGCAGGCCTGTAGGAGTTTCCAGGAATTTCAGGGGGTATCAGCGCACTGGAGAAGAAGCCTGGGAATCAAGGTCAACTATAACGAGGGTCTTGAAGAGTACCATCATGGAGTTTACCGCGCAAAGATGTACCACGTGAGGGGCGTCCCAAGGGGCGTTTCTATTGGAAATGTGATTTGGTATTAGGGAAAGCGACCCGGGAGGAGAGCAGAGCAGATGATTTTGGGAGCCTAAGGAAGCGGATGGGTAGGCAGATAGGCTGATCAGGAGAGACCCATTATCAGAGAAGAGACAAAGAGAAGTGCGTGATCTTCTTAGGAAGTCACCACGGCTGACACCTAGAGGGGTAAAGATCTTGTTAAGTAGGGATGTCACTTAGTATAGTGTAGGGACAGACTAACCTTAATTTTCTTTTCTGTAATGACTTTGAGGTTGCAACTTGTATCCATTTTGGCAACGCTTATGTTGTTGGAAGTTGTACTCATTATTCTGTTTTTCAGACTCAGACTATTCAAAAAGTTCATGTTCATAGTGATACCAATTTATCTTCTGAATCTCATTTTGAGAAGTTTGTATCTTCAGTTATCTTTGACTTTATATTAAATCTTTGAAACTTAAATTTTGGTCAGTGGTCATTTAGAGTGGTGTAAGTTCTTAAATTGATTGACTTATTGTTAGATTACCTTTTACTCAATGACAGGTACCAACGATTCAGTCGACTTAGTTTGGGATCTGGTAAGGTAACTAATAACCAGTAATCCCGCGTTAACATTATTACGGAAAAACAAGGGAGGTGCTTTTGTTAAAGGGGGGCCACCGGAGAGAGCGTTTGCATTGCAAGCCCACAAACGCCATTGTGTGAGACGAGCTTCTTCTTACACAGACTGTTGCACTTTGCTTTCCCCCTGTGCACGCTACGGACAGTCCGGCCCTGCTTCCAGCATACTAAAGATCCTAGAAGTACCATGCGGATTTACGGAGCGCTTCTCAGGAATGCAAGATGTAAGGAGAATGCTTTCGGCCAAGTTAAGAGGCAACCCCCCTATCCAGGTCGGAAGTGAAGGTGCAGATGCCCGGAGCGTACCAACAGATACACGGGACACTGCAGGCAGCCGCGGGCCCCGGGAGACGCCCCCAAAGCACAGTGGCTTCACAACAACAGCCCCTCACCGCCCCCCACGGCTGCCCACAGCTCCCCGGGACCGCGGACACCTTACCTGTCGAGCTGGTTCCCGTGAGAAGGACGCCGCTGCTCTTCGCTGCCACGTGGTCCGGAAGTAGGCTTCTCTGCTCTCTGCCGCCGCCACCACATTCTGCTCCCCTGCGCCAACTTGGGACTAGTTAAAACTAAATTAAAAATAGTTTAAATGAGGGACAAGGGAGGTCATTCCGGTATAGGCGAGGAAAAGTTAACTTCTTAATCTAAGGCGAGGGGTATGGGGTCCGGCAGGGTGAGAGCAGGTCCGGTATAGGCGAAGGAAGGAAGAGGCCGCGATCCCTGTGTTACTGACCTAAATAGGTCACGGCCTCTGCCCCCACCGGACGTGCGTCACCTCCCGCCCCGGAAACACTTCCTCAGGCCGGCCTCCCATAGGGCGGCCGGCCACCTACACTGACCAATGGCGTTGCGTGGGCCGGGGGGCCGGGCCCTAAAGGCGTGCTCGTCTAGCCTCACACTTGGTAATGTCCTCTCACCTAAAACTTGGGGACATATTTACTTATATTTGACGCAAGGCAGCACAGCAACCAGTTGCTGAGCTGCACTGTGTTTCATTAATGGGAGAGATCAGAACAGCATCATATCTATGAATAGAGGGCAATGTTTCTCTCTCCCTGTCACTGGCACACTTTTGGCGACCTTCTGTCACGCACACACCTTTGACCCATGGTGCAAGGTTGTGTGTGATATCTAGCTTAGGCAGGGCTTTAAGTGGGATGCAAAAACTGGGGCGTCTCTCTATGGGAGGTGGCCGATTTAACCAAGGGCATGGCTTAAAACACGTAAGCTAAAAATCTGTGCTTAGCATAGTGTGCCGCCCGACTGGTATTTAGCTGCTCTGTCATTGCATCCAGATATATAATACAAGTAACGTTACACCTACAACATGCCACGACTATTGGCTTTGTCAATTGGTTTAGTTGCGTAAGACAAATAAGCAACAACTATGGCTTTGTGGTATATAATATTGAAAATGCTTCAGTTCTGACATGATAAGACTGTGAAAGACCTACAACGAGTCTCTTTGAAGTTACATCAAAGGCAGGGAAGGGTGGGTCTGCTGCAGAGTTAAGATTTTTCCCACCCCGATGGAGAGGGCAAAAATGGGGAGCCCTATAGTGGCCCGTCTCTGCACCTGCTTTCTAGAACTGCTGTGCTGGGCACCGGCAGGACCCAGCCAAATTAAAGCCCTGAGCATCGGGTTTGGACTGGAAGGGTATATACCCATGGTGTTTGCAGGCAATACCCATGTACCACCTAGGGAAGGGGTGATTACATGGGAATGCCCATGTACCACCTAGGGAAGGGGTGATGTCATGGGAAGGCCCATGTACCAGCTAGGGAATGCCCCTTTGAAGCAAAGTAGTGCAAACTAGCACATAGCCAAGCTTTGCATTACTTCAGGGATACTTCCTAACGCAAAGCAAGGGGCCGATTAGGATCGCGGACGGACTTGAGTCCGTCCGCGACCCCTGAGGAGGAGGGAACGTCCGCATGGGCTGCGGCGTTCCCTCCGAGCAGATTAGGATGTGACCGCCAGGGTGGCGGTCACATCCTCTATCTTTAACATTGCGGCGGATGCAGCTTCAAGCTGCACCCGCCGCAAGGTTAAAAATGCATGCATCACATTTGCATGCACAAAGTAGCAGGCACTGCGCAGTGCCTGCCACTTTGTGCATGCAAATGCAGGGGGGTACCATAGGTACCCCCCATGTGCACCCGCCACCCCCCTTTCACCCAGGGGGCCCACAACGGGCCCCCGAAGTGAAAGTCCGTATGCTTTTCCCCGGCGGAAAAGCATGTACTCACGACCATCCTAATATGGCTGGCGGTGTCTGATAGACACCGCCAGCCATGTTAGAGCTTTTCCGCCGCGGTCGGAAGGCGATCGCGGCGGAAAAGCTGCGGACGGAATTCCAGACCCACCAGCCATCCTAATTTGGCCGTGGGTCTTTGGAGGCTCCGCAGCGGTTTTTCCGCATCCTCCGAGCCGGCGGTGGCTTCCGCCGGCCCGGAGGATGCGGAAAAACTGCAATCATAATCGGCCCCCAAGTGCTGATGGTAAAGTAAATCCCAATTGCACTGGTTTGCATCGCTTGTGGGACACAAACCTGGCACAAAGTGTTAGTAGACCTGTTACTTGCTATGTTATGGCAAGTGATCATTTCTCTATTTGAGATTAAAAATTAATATGGAATGAACATGAATTTGATGCAGCTGTCGGCAATGATCTATCTCGTATGAATACAGTGAAAGGATTTTCTATTATAAATAAATATGTTTTTGCAAACTTTGGCGCCGAATTAGGTTTATAATTTACAGACAGCATCTCCGAAATGATCCCATGGGTTCCACAAAGGTGTCTGCCGAGTTTATCCCGGATCAGGCTGGAACGCGCACCGATTCACGGATTAGAGAGCAGTAAATGCCCAGTCGAGACTAAACGCTGCATCTAAGCTTCTTACCAGGAGGCTTTTGTTTATTCATCCTGGAAAATTTGCACTGACACGTTTCTACAATGTCGATTTCGTTGCGCGGCGAAAACCATAAAGGGGACATGGCCCTGAATCGCTATTGGAGATGTGTCTTGAAAACCCTTATGAAACGGCATCCCTTTGTCACATCGCGTGAGCTTCGGCTCTTTAACATTCTAAACCTGCTACGGCTGCTGGGGCAGTTTATCATGGAAGAATAGAAAAGAGCCCCTGGCATATCAGAGAGGGAAAAAAAGGAAATACAGGGCTCACAGACCGTGCTTTGTGTCGCCAGGGCTCAATGAGCCTGCCTTTAGGTATATTTCATAATGTAGAAAGACAGGCCGATTTTGGCCGCCTCGCCTGGTGGGATCAGTCCTGTCAGGACCATTTATGTGCAATCCCCTGTGATTTCTGTATCCCACAGCCCTTTTACATGAAAATGACCCATAAATGCAGCCAGAGCACCTGCTTTCCTGACAGAGCCCCATTACTGCTCTGATTTATCCCCCAGAGTGAGGGTTGCTGTGTGGCGCCTAAAGGGGCCTCGTGTTGTTTGCCACTTCGCTTCATCTCTCTTTTGAAGGCCATCCTCGACGTGCCTAAGAGTATCTGTGGGTTGCCTCTTTTTGGTACCTACATGCATATTTTGTTCGCCTGCAAATGCCATTAGGAAATCTGAATGTGGGTCATTTATAGTTGTTACATGCTGTTTCCAAAGTTGTTGAGCCAAGCAAAATATTCAACAATTCGAGGGAGGCAATGGTAAAGTTTCACTGAAAAAAAGTACAGTTATAGGTTAGTTGAGGTTCAGTGAATAAAAACGCTGGAAAACACTGAACTCGCCAGTTACCGTAGGCAACACACAACAAATTCATGCCATCCACCATGTTTTTTATTTTGGTAGCCAGGTTTTTACCCTATGTTATTAACAAAATGGTGCATTAAGCATGATAGGTGGTCAGTACCTGTACTTGATGAATCCCAACTGACCGGAACTGTGTTTTTTTCAGTGATATTTCTATTTTTTCTGATACTTTTCATTCTCTTGCCTTGTACTCATTCAGTGCTGTGATTGCCTTACAGCCCTGATCCCAAATCACCGACGATGGTTAACCTTCACCCCGCATGGCTTTCAGGTGGCAAAGTAAAGGCTGTCCTATTATTTTTTTTTATGGGTTTCTGAATGTCCTTGTGGGCTCCCAAGCCCTTGCAAACTTGTGGGACCTTGTTGGATCTCTGCGTGGTTTGCGAACCCATTCTCAGGCACACAAATCCAAAAGGTTACCCAATAAGGGTCCATGAGCCTATGCAAAGGGTTCGCAGACCCTTCTCAGAACAGTGATAAGACTTTGAAAATCCCAACCCTGGGTCATTGAGCCCAGCAGCAAATTCCACTGGTCAAGGGGATCTACCTTTGTTTTTAAAAGCTATTTCCAGCACTTTTTATCCCTAATGGTTGACAAAACATATTTTTAGAGAGTTGCGGTCAGTGAATCAGAGTTTTAAGGCTCACAGAAACAGCTTAGGTCTGCCGACTCGAAATGTTTGACAAGGGAACATTTCTGTTCTTCAAAGGCAGGGTCTTATGATGTTTTTTTAAAATTTTATTTGGGTCTGTGAACAGCTCCCAAATCAAGTTTGATGTTCGGCTGTCTACTGAAATGGGTAAAATATGCAAAACTGCTGAAGATATACACCAAGCCATGAATAGTATTTTTTTCTAAGAAAAATTCAGATTTCATACTAAGGGTAAATATGTATCATATTTTTTGCTGCAGTTGAAAGCAGTAGATCCAAAGAAAATTGGCATGCCAGCCTTTAGCTGTATATGCTCGCAAGTGCCGAATTTGGTGCAAATCCATTCATGGATTTCAAAGTTATTGGAAACTATTTCACAGTTCCTTGACAGGAGCAAATTATGTGGTAAAGTTGTCTAAATTATGTGGCAGAAAGCAAATTATGCAGCACACCCCCTGTCAAGAAAAATCATGGAATATGAAATCTGAAAAGAATGTGGTGAATTATGTTGGCAAATGAGGTAAATCCATCATTATGTTGTAAGTGCTGGATCCACAGAATCACATACATCCACAGATCCTCACCGTCCATGGTCTTAGCAATAATTTATTCATGAAAAATAAGCAACACTTAAACATTCTAATTTCAATCAGTTCTTATTGTTACCTTCTCGCTGAAGAAAACAGCTTTTTCATGCAATCCCCAAATTAAATGTCTCATAAAAATACACAACAGGCAACATGCACTCAGACACTCACTCAGACACTCATGCACCCACTCACAGACCCATACATCCACTCACACACCCATTCATACACTCATGCACCCACTCACAGACCCATACATCCACTCACACAGCCACTCACAGACCCACTCAGAGACTCAGATACTCACCCACAGACCCACTCAGAGACTAACACACCCAATCACCTACCCATTCAGACACTTTTGCACTCACTCACAGCTGACTCACACACACAGAGGCACTTGTGAATCCACTCAGACACTCTCACACCTACTCACAGATGCACAGAGACACTCATTTAGATACTCCTGCACCAACTCAGACATTCATGCACCCACTCACACCCAGTAAGTCACTTATGCAGCCACTCTCAGACCCATACAGATACTTACACCCCACTCATTGATCCATTGAGACACTCACACACACCCTCGCACACCCATTGAGACACAAATGCACTCACTCACACACTCAATCTCAAAGGTTACAGGTTACGGTTAGCAAATACTATTAATAAAACCTTTAAACCAATAGTTACAGGGACATTATAGTTAGGAAACAACATAAAAAAACTTGGAAATTAACTGAAAAAGATTAGCGTTAGAGGGACATTATAGTTAGCAACTAGAATAAAGAAAAACCTTGGAAGTTCACCAGGGACATTATAGTTGAGCTCAGGTTTCACTTGTACAAAACCAGTGAGATTTAGCAGTTATAGTTACCTTAGTTAATTAACTTACACCCCACAATGCACTGCTTATGACCTCACATATTACATCACCCATGACATGGTCAGTGACATGACTGATGACATGACTGATGACATCTCAAATGACATTACTGATGACATCATCCACAGGATCACTCACACACTCACTTATACATGTATTCAACCTCTAATACACCCACTCACACACCCACACAACCACTCACATTCCCATTCATAGACCCATGCTGGTACTTACACAATCACTTACTTATCAATAGAGCCACTCACACACCCATTCAGAGAGGCTGATCATAAAACCAGTCACTTACCCTGTTAGACCTGGTACCATTGGTGTGAGTCTGCCATCCATTTTTTCTGATTGCCTCCTCTGTTTTTTATATGTTTTGCTGGTTTAAGTGCTCCCTATGTTAAATTGACGTATTGATTAGTCACTCCATGATTGGGTTATATGATTTAATTTTCAGACCCTAGTACCATGTGTGCCCATGGCTTGTAAATCAAATGCTGCTGGTGGGCTTGCAACACTGGTTGTGCCACCCACAGAAGCAGCCTGTAAAGTGTGTCTCAGGCCTGCCATTGCAGGGCCTGTGTGTAGTTTGTGACTGCCATGTCGACTTGGCCAGTGCACCCACTTGCCAGTCCCTAAACCTTCCCTTTTTTCATATCAGACACCCCTATGGTAGGCACAAAGGCAGGGTGCATTGTAAGTATAAGGTAGGATATGGCCTGGTGTGAGTGGTATGTCCTAATAGTGGATTACAGCCATTTTTGTTTTTCACTATTGTAAGGCTACCTGTTCTCTTTAGGTCAGAATGGGCAGTTTGATTATTACATCCTATAATCCTAACTGACTCAGGGAACATGTTAGAAAATCGAGTTTAGTATGCCTGAACTCAGAATGATAAAATACATCTTTTAGTGAAGTTGGTTTTAACATTCTGTGTTTGAAAATACCACTTTTAGAAAGTAGGTATTTTCTTGCCTAACTATCTAAGCCTGCCTCTGCTAGGTTGTGTATTGTGTGTCTGGTCCTGTGAGTGACAGGGGCTGGGGGGTTCAAGGAGACAGGGTGAGTAAGCACTGGACTGAAAAGATACATCTACATGCAGTTGGGTGGGAGGAGTTGCACCTGGGACTTGAATAGGGCTGTGCCTTCCCTTCACAATGATGGCTCCACATTCTGTGATGCATCTGATGTCTCTGCCCTGCACTGTGAAAGGAAAGAAGGAGTCATGAAAACAGAGTGCTCCAGGGTTGACCAAAACTGGTTTGGACTAGGCAAAGGCCTCTCTGCCTTCAGAAAAGTAATATAAACAAGCATTTACAATGCAATGGTCTCTGCATTTTTAAAGTTAGAGCTATTGGCATTGTTCATGACATTTTTATTTATGGTTTTGTTTTTAAAACATATAAATAAATGGCATTGTCATTTACAATCCCAATAGCTTAATCGCTCGCAAATGCGAGACCTATTGCATTTGCACCCATACACAGAGCCACACACACAAAGCCACCAACACATACACAGACAGAGCCGCGCACACACACACAGACAGAGCCGCGCACACACACACAGACAGAGCCACGCACACACACACAGACAGAGCCACGCACACACACACAGACAGAGCCACGCACACACACACACACAGACAGAGCCATGCACACACACACACAGAGTCACGCAAACACACAGACAGAGCCACGTACACACACAGACAGAGCCATGCACACACACAGACAGAGCCACGCACACACACAGACTGTGGTAGGATGGCGCGGTGGTGCTGTGGAAGGATGGCGCAGTGGTGCTTTGGAAGGATGGTGCCGTGGTGCTTTGGAAGGATGGCGCAGTGGTGCTTTGGAAGGATGGCGCAGTGGTGCTGTGGAAGGATGGAACAGTGGTGCTGTGGAAGGATGGCGCAGTGGTGCTGTGGAAGGATGGCACAGTGGTGCTGTGGAAGGATGGAGTGGTGATGCTCTGGAAGTATGCAGAGGTGGTGATGTGGAAGGATGGTGATGTGGAAGGATAGAGTGGTGGTGCTATGGAAGCATGGAGTGGTGGTGCTGTGGAATCATGGGGGAGTGGTGCTGTGGAAGCATGGGGGAGTGGTGCTGTGGAAGCATGGGGGAGTGGTGCTGTGGAAGCATGGGGGAGTGGTGCTGTGGAATCATGGGGGAGTGGTGCTGTGGAAGCATGGGGGAGTGGTGCTGTGGAAGCATGGGGGAGTGGTGCTGTGGAAGCATGGGGGAGTGGTCCTGTGGAAGCATCGAGGAGTGGTGCTGTAGAAGGATGGCGCGGTGGTGCTGTGGAAGGATAGAGTGGTGGTGCTATGGAAGCATGGAAGTGGTGGTGCTGTGGAATCATGAGGGAGTGGTGGTGCTGTGGAAGCATGGGGGAGTGGTGCTGTAGAAGGATGGTGCGGTGGTGCTGTAGAAGGATGGCGCGGTGGTGCTGTAGAAGGATGGCGCTGTGGTGCTGTAGAAGGATGGCGCGGTGGTGCTGTAGAAGGATAGCGTGGTGGTGCTGACAGGTTGGAACCAGCTGTGGTAACTGGAAGGCGGCTTTGCTTCTAAAGGAATGCACACAGACCCTGCTTATTTCTCAGAATCAAGCCAGATAAAGCTTTACGATAATTATGGAAGAGAAGAACTCGAAATCTAACCCAAATGAACATAGCAAAAGCAAATTCCATTTAAATGCGTATAGTGTTACAATTCAGATGCATGAGGAACGTAAACATATACATTTAAATGCTTGTTCTACAATGTACATACATGCTGCAATCCCAGAAAAACAGCCAGGCCTGTGGGTGGCGTCCTCCGTGCCCCCTGGCAGCAGCTCTGCTGGCTGAGAGCTCCTGCCCTGCCCCGAAATCCCCACCTCTCCTCACCTCCATTCCCCTAGGCAGATCCATGTGCCCCCCGAGCAGCTTCCTGTCGCCTCTCGTTCTCCTTGCTGTCCTGGAGCAGGGTCCAGTCCCGGGACCCCTGGAAGAGATCTAACAGGGCCATGAAAAGTGTGTGCAGCCAGCTGTGTCCTTTGTGACGGTTCTCCCAGCCCTCACCCTCCCTGAAACCGAAAGTGAAGCTGTCGGGAGTTCAACGTGGAAGAAGTAAACAGCAAACCGGGGAGGGTGATGGTGGGTGGGGACAAAAGGGAGCGGAGCGGCATGTCGGACGAGAGCTTTTTTTTCAGCGCTATACTTAGTAAACTAATACACCTCTGACCTCATGAAGAGATGGGTGTGCAAATGTCCACTCACTGACCCCCCATCCTAGTGAGTTCAACACTCGGTTTGGCTGACCTGTCGCTATTCCTCATCGGTCGCTAGAACTCGCTATTAACAAAACAGCCATTTCTAATCCAACATTCAGTCGAGGAAGGGACTTTATTTATTTATTTATTTAAAGCAATTTTATATAGCGCGAACATTACCCAAAGGTGTCAGAGCGAGTGTGGAGGTGCGCAACTCACCGGGACCGCTGCTGCAGCTCCGGGCTCCTGCAGGCGACGGGTCCTGCAGACTGCTGCCTGCAGAAGGGCACGGTGGCGGCCAGCGGCCTTCTTGCACTTCCTCAGGCAGACGGTGGTGAGCATCAAGCGGCGGAAGAGCAGCAGCTCCCGGTGCCAGCCCTCCAGGGCACCCTCCTCGGGCTCGGGGGTGCCCTCCATCCCCTGCAGGCCGCACTCCCAGCACCGGGCCCTGAATGGGGTTAGAGGGGGCCTGGGGAGATAGAGCCCCACCTGCCCCCCTCGTGGCAGACCTGTGTGGAAAGGCAGCAGAGGGAACATGTTTGTGAGCTGCTCAGACTCCTTTCAAGGTAGGGTGACCTGCCTGCAGGCCGATGGATGGTGTCTCCATAAAGAGAGAGGTCCCCGTCTGATTTTGGCACGGTCCTGTGTTTTTTTTCTCAGACGCCGGGCTTAGCTGGTCAACATCTCATGGGAGGCTATAAACAAAGCTGCATAACTACAAATTGTTTGTTCTCAATGCGCTCCGGCCCCTTCAACGACTCTGGTGAGACCGAACCCACAACCTCTTGTATTTTGAACCTCACATTTGCTTAAGTAATGCGTTCCCTTGCAATGTTCTCCCCCTTGCCTGCACAAAATCACCCCTGGTTCTTTCGACAAGCGCTCGCACACCTTCGCCTTGCAATGTTCTCCCCCTTGCCTGCACAGAATCACCCCTGGTTCTTTCGACAAGTGCTCGCACACCTTCGCCTTGCAATGTTCTCCCCCTTGCCTGCACAAAATCACCCCTGGTTCTTTCGACAAGCGCTCGCACACCTTCGCCTTGCAATGTTCTCCTCCTTGCCTGCACAAAATCACCCCTGGTTCTTTCGTCAAGCGCTCTCACACCTTCGGGTATAGCGCTCCTTACAAAATACGATCTACATAACAATGCTAGAGCTCCTGCTTCCAAGCAGGGGAAGCTGTGCACCAGCTGTGAACCTTCCAACACGCGAGTGCATGAACTAGGCATGAGCGGCGCCTCCTCCCCTACCACACAAGGCAGCGCCAGCACCAGCAGCGCCTCGCCCCTCCCCGCCAGCCGAGGCAACCCCAGTACAAAAGGCGCAACCCCCCACCCCGCAATACGAGACACCCATAAAGGCTCCCTGGCCCACCCCGCCCCGGACCCTAGCCCCGCGACCGCGGCCCGCCAGCCGCACCTCCTCAGGCAGCACACAGCAAGCGAGGGCCAGGACAGGAAGAGGGGAGCGGAGGAGACCGGGCCACTCACCTCCACTCGGCAGTAGGCTCTCATGGCAAGGGGAGAGCGATATATGAAAGGACGAAACGCGCGACAACAGTACGACCAAGTACACAGATGACCACATTTTGGACACCCTTCACTCCCTGCCCTGCTTCCCGGAGCAATGGGAGGTGGCTGTATAATGGCTTTTGTTAGAACTGGCTATTTCTGGTAGGCTAAAGCTGACGCCAAAGCCAGGCAGAAACCACTATTCTAGTCAGGGCAAGGGAGTCACACGCCTAGATAACCCCTGCTCACCCCCTTGGTAGCTTGGCACGAGCAGTAAGGCTAAACTCGGAGGCAATGTGTAAAGCATTTGCGCCAGCACACAACAGCAACAACATCCTAGGCACACCACAAAAGGAACTCCACACAAGGTTATATGAAAATAACTTCTGTATTGTCAAAACACATCAAATAGAAATCACACATGTACATTGTGCCAACTGGCACGGGCAATATTCACAAGGGATTATGTACAAGACAGGGCCACATGGGCCACTGTCAGAATCAACACTTTTAGAAATAGAAATACTGTCAGAAATTAGAATAAAAGGATATAAAATCACTGTAGCACAAATTAGCAAGTATAGTACTCAACCAGTAACTACTGGTAACAGGTAGGTACCACCTACGCAACCCTAACCACCTTAGGAGAATGTCACGCAGGGAACCAGGTCCTCACTAGGTCCACCTGTACTGGAAAGAACAACCACCTAAGAATAAAATACATTTAGGGGTGTAAGCAAGAACACATTACACATGATGCATAAAAACATTCAGAGGTGCAACATAGGAAGAACACATGATGCATAAAAACACATTCAGAGGTGTAAGGGAAGAAAACACATGATGCATAAAAATACATTCAGCGGTGTGAGAACAAGGCACATGATGCATCAAAAACACATTCAGAGGTGCCGGGAAGGAAAAACACATGATGCATAAACCAACACATTCAGAGGTGTAAAATCAAGGAAGACACATGATGCATAAAAACATTCAGAGGTGCCAGAACATAACTCAATAGCGCAAAAACACATAATGCCTAAAAACATTCAGAGGTATAAGATCAAGGTGCGTAATCATATTAAATGCATTACATTTCCTAGCACCATATCACATCTCGCAAAACTCACATTAGGCAATTACCATCACATAGATAATCACATTGCGCCTAAATAAAATCACATACCAGCCCCCTTCTAATACAGGGACTAAAGAGCCCTCTGTCCAGAATGTCAGGGCGCGCTGCCATGCAGCGCCAGTCAGGGGTGCGCCACCGGCACAAACCTAAACGTTGCAGGTGCCCACTACTTGCTGGGCACCTGGGAACAATCACAAGGGCCTAAACGTTGCAGCTGGCACTAAGTGCTGCGCAGCTGTAGCAGGCCTGGCACCACTGTGCCACCTCTGTCCCTCTCAGGGACTCACTCTCCATCTTGCGCCTAAACGGTGAAGCTGCCCACTAATTGCTGGGCAGCTGGAGACTCAAAACTGCGCCAGGGCCATCAGTAGCCCTACAAGCACGTTGCGCCCACTGCTGGAGCCACACAGGCTCTGACGCCAACATGCCCATCGTTGGAGCCCACAGGCCCTTCAAATAACATTGCCCCAGGGAGCACACTGGCTCCTTAAATAGATCTGCCCCCCAAGCACTAGCGCTCAGAAATGGAGCCAGGGGGGTAGCACACAGGCTCTGGAACTAATGGGGCGAGGGAGCCATCTAGCTCCTTAAGGCGAACATGCTCTTAAGCCACTCAGGCTCTTTAAAACAAATATGGCCCCTCTTTAGCTTCGTGGGCTGTACCAATACAAATATGTCCCTGAGCCCCACGGGGCTCGAAAAACAACTTGCCCACACGAGCATCTCATGGCCCGACAATGCCCACTGCCCCCAGGAGCCTCAGTGGCTCTAAAACAAGAATATGGGCAGGGAGCCTCTCTGGCTCTCAATCAGGGAAATGCCCAACTTGTGGGAGCAGCCCTCTTACAACCGGGGCCGCTCTAAGTACAATGCAGAACTGTCCCGCACTCACCGGTACGGAGGAGGCACTCCTCGGGTGCGGCGGGGCTCTTCTCCTGTGGCTCGCCTTCTCCTCTCCGCCGGCAGCTGCGGGGCTCTCCCAACACCACGGGGGCTCTGCTGCGGGACGGGTGGCGTCTCCTATTTTCCCGGGGCTCCCTCAGCACACGGGAGCCCCACACCAGCCCACACTTCTTCCTCGGGCCGGCAGCATCACCCGGTCTCCCCCTTGGCACGGGAGACCGGACGGGGCACAACGAAGGCTTCCCCCAGGCAGGGGGAAGAGGAAACCACGTCCTCCCGGCCCCGCCCACAACCAGGCAGCGGCCATCTTGAGGCGACTCAGGCCGCGGCGGTGATCTCGGGGGCAAAACAAGGGGTGGGCACCCTCGAGATTAAAATGAAATAGAGAAGCGAGGTGGGCACTCGCAAAATAATAAAATAAATGGGCAAAGTCGTAGGGTAGGCACCTGCCAAACCTCACGCAAAATGCGTGATGGCGACACGCTCGCCCTACAGCAGAAAGCGCTCTCAAGCGCTATGGGACCAAATAAAGTGCTCTCAAGCACTAAGGGCAAATACAGCGAAGAAAAGTCCTCCAATACCTCCAGGCAAAGCAAAGGGGTCCCAGCACAGGGTCCATCAGGTATCCAGGGCAAAGCAAAGTCCCCCTAACAGCCCAGGCAAGGCAGAGGGGTCCCCCAGAAGTCCTCCAGGCATCCAGGGGCGGGGCTGGGCAGGGCCCAGGGATTCCCCTGGGCCCAAGCAGCAGCACGCCCCTGGCAGGATTCAAGTTAGAAACAAGAACATTTTTAGAGTGTCACAGCACCCTTTGTATACCCTAAATCCTTTGTCTAAAGGGTGCAGGCAGTGTGAGAACCAGCTAGAACTGGTTATAGGGAATTCCTTTCACTGGCCAGCCTAGGGACATCAGACGCACCCCAGGGGGTGGAGCCAGCACTGTGTGGAGAAAACCCAGTCTCATTCAGGACCCTCAAACCAGAAGGTCAATCCACAAGCAGGCCCAGGCTCACTCCTCCCCTCACATCACCACCGGGGCAGACCCTCCCAGACTCTTGGAGCCAGGCTCACCAGCCAGCCTCAGCCAATCACACGCCAGACACAAATTACACAAATATGCCAACTTCTAAAAGTGGCACTTCTACACTAGACACAATCATGCCGCATATACCATTGCGTAGCATTCAATCTCATGAGTTTGTACATACCAAACTCGACCCTGCACTCCCCACACATCAGGAACTACCATGGGCATACATATTCCCCATTCATTCCTATGGGAGGGCAGGTCACTCACCACACATACACAGAGAGCTCATGCACTTTACACTGTACCACAGTGAAAAAGTGCGCAGAGGCCTAAAATCACCAACACCAGGTTCCAGCAACAGGCTAGGAAAAAGCTAAAAGTTTCGGGATGAACCTGCCAAAAGGGCCGGGTCCAACAGCTTTCGAATAAATAATGCCCCGGACTTTCGATTTCCCTTTCATTATTTTATTCCCAACATGCACGTGAGTTTGGTAGTGCACTGTGTGCCTTCAATACAAGTACAGCAATAGCAACGCCTCCCCCCCGCCGCACGAGGCAGCACCAGCACTAGCAGGGCCCGCAACAGCAGCGCCTTCCCCCTCCCCGCAACACGCAACAACCCGCAACACGTGACAACCCGCAAAGGCTCCCTGGACCACCCCAACCCCCGGCCCCTAGCCCCGCAACCGCGGCCCTCCCCCGCACCTCTTTCAGGCAGCATATAGCAAGTGAGGACCAGGACAGGGAGAGGGGAGCGGAGGAGACCGGGCCACTCCCCTCAACTCGAAAACAGCGTCGGGCAGCACCGCTCGTCGGGGTCCAGGGGGGAGGATCCTTTCACAAGTGGTGCAGCAAAGTAGGTGAAATTAACGATGGACTAAAACGGCCGGACCAATGGGAGAAAGGTTTGATAGGACTGAGTAACAAGCCCCGTCCTTTTCAGATGGGGGGCGTGGTTTTAGCAGTTGAGTGACGGATGACGTCACGGCGAGAAAACTGCAAAAACACACGACCCCCCCATATCGGAAAAAGATGGGGCTTGAACAGAGTGACGCTCCTCTCCTCCAATGGCTGGCCTCTGTTTAGGAAGCCAGCCAATGGAGAAGAGGGGCGGGTTCAAGCCCCCATACTGGTAAAAATTAAATCTCTGACCGAGACTGCGCAAGCGCAGCCTACGGTCCTCGACCTAAAAAGGGGACCCAGAGCCCAAGACTTTAGATCAATTCTGGAACAAGACAAATCTCTGCCAAGGAGAAGAACCAAAGGAAGCTGTAGGAGTGGACTGCCCCCATGCCAGTGTGTTTTGTTGCTGGGTTGGCCTACAGCCGTGTCTTCAGTGCCAAGGAGAGGAGAAGGAACTTTGTATGTACTTCATCATCGAGAACAAGCGTGTCGCCGCCGCAGCTGTAGTCGTCGCATCGCTGGAGAAGCATGCCGCCGCCGCATCTCCACAGAAGCGTGTCTTCATCACAGCTGTCTGCTGTTGCATCACCGGAAAAGCATAACACCACCGAGAGGGTCACCGTCACATCATCGGAAAAGTGTGTCGCAGGATCTGTCATGGCTCCAAAGTACAGAGTCGTCGCAAGGCTGCCAGGACGTGTACACATTGTCTTCGCATCATCGCATCAAGGGTGCCATCTTATCGCATCGCATCACACCGGATTGTCGCATCGCATCGAGGCGCCATCTTGCACATCGCAACCGGGCCGCAGGACGAGAATCTACGCATCACCTCCCCTCCGGTAAGGGTCAAGACACATCCCCTACTCTGCGCAAGCATTGAGGCGCGACGCATCATCTCCCCGAAACACGGTACCAACGCATCTCCCACTCTGCGAGCCTTTTGTTTTTTTGCGCAACGCATCTAGGTATTTTTGTGAGAACTGTGTCGCATTCATCACCAACTTGAACTAAGTAACTCCTACCATCTTTAAGTCAATTTTGAGTACAGTATTGTGAATTATTGTCGTTTGTGGTCTTGTGTTAAGTCTATATAAAGAATACGTATTTTTATAAAACCTGTGTGGTGTCCATCTGTAGTGTTTTCACTGTATTGCTGTGTGTATTCACAAATGCTTCACACACTGCCTCTGAGATAAGCCTGTCTGCTCATGCCAAGGTACCAAGGGGGAGAGCAGGGGTTATCTAGTAGTGTAATCCCCTTTTCCTGACTTAGAAGCAAGGGTCCCCATTTGGTCAAAGGTGTATACCATTGCCAACTAGAGACCCCCAGTTCTAACACACCCATACAGCCACGCACACAGCCACACCCCCACCAATACAGCCACTGACATAGCCAGTTATTATCCTATACAGCCACTCACTCATCCATATAGCCTCTCAACAGAGCCACTCACTCACCCATACAATCATTCCCACACCCCCCCACACACCCACACAACTACTTACATACCCATTCACACATCCATACAACTACTCGCACAGTCGCTCACTCATCCATACAGCCAATGCCACAGACACCAACTCTTCCATACAGCCAATCACATACCAACTCATTTAACGAAACACTCACTCAAATAGCCATACAGACACCCACTCACTCACACATACAGTCACTGTCACATACACTCATCCACCCATACAGCCATTCACACAGTTACTCAGACACCCACTTATACAGCCACTCACACATCTACTCACACACCTGTACAGTCACTCAGACAACCCCTCACACATGGATACACATAGTCACAAAGCAACTCATATAAACTATGTTAAAAATTGAATGACTTATTAGTAGCACACAATGTGTACAAATTTAACTTTTGTGGTACCTTAGTATATACTTTTAACACTCAGAAACCTTTAGAAAACACTCACAATCACTGGATGATGTCATCAGTGATGTCGTAAGTGATGTCACTGAGCACATCATGAGTTATGTAATATGTCATAAGCAGTGCATTGCATGGGATAATGTTATAGTTAGCCCAGGTAACTATAACTGCTGAATTTCAATGGATTTGTATGAGTGAAATCTGAGCCTAACTGTAATGTCCCTTTTGCCTTTAGATTATTCAGTGAACTTCTATGGGTTTTTAAAATTCTATTTCCCAACTATAACGGCCTTGTAACCTTTGTTTTTTTCTATGAATATATAACATATGGATATACCATACCAATACTTCCCAAGCATGGTAAAGGCACAAATACCTGTATGGTAAGGACAGGCCTGGTAAAGGCTGCATGGTAAAGATGTTACATGGTAAAGGCATTGGTGTAAAGGTTGTTCACCCTAGGAGTGCCGTATAGGTGAAAGTATCAGTAGAGTGCCTGATGCTTTCCACAACACCTATTAGCACACTGGTGTCTCTTTATAGATAGCAGGTAAAAAAAGGGCAGTTCCGAGACATTCAATTAGTAAATCATAACAAATACCACTATGTGTGATTTTGATCAGTTAATCTTTGTTAAAATCATTGCTATGTTTTTTCACAAAGCACCTAATTTTTTTTTGTCAAATCTGTTTATTAACATTTTATATTTTCAAGGTACAACAGAAAGAATGAGCAGTTTAGCATGACATTCCGGCCGCGTCAGGTCAACATTCAATCATCGTACATCAATACAGAGTGAAATCATGGAGCCGTGCTGGCAATGTCTTATGAGCAAAGAGCCTGCACTCAGAACTGACTGTTACAGGAAGGGCCTAGTCCGGCACCCCCAACATTGATTCATGTCCATCTGTTGGTTCAGTCTCGCACAGTAATATGCTTGCGGGGTGAATCCTTGTACTATGGACTTGCGTCCAGAAATGACGTTTATCTAACAATTACACAAAAAGAACTTGAACAGTAGTGGAAAAACGCACACATTCATGCTTGTTGATCCTCCTCCCCCTCCTCACCCGGCGCCCTCCCGTGTGTGCAACGTCATCCGTGAGTAAGTATGTATCGCAGACTTGCGTGCCCGAAGGCTGGAAGACTGTGTGACAGGGTATCCGGGCAGGGAAGTATCCCACTGTATGCGACAACCCCTCAGGCTATTAACTTAGGTCGCTTCAGTATCAATTGTCAGCCCCGCCCGGCAGCTGTAGGGCATTGAGCATGCGCTCCCATTGTTCCGCCATAGGTGCTTTTCGGAGCCCTGTCGCTTCCTCCCTCCATTCCACCCGAGCCCACGCCTGCTCAGCAGGTGGTACACGCGCCTTCCACCGTTTCGTAAGGAGGCGCTTCGCCACCACCAACCCGAGGTCTAAGAAGCGGGAGGATGCTTTATCTTTGGGTGACCTCTTGAATTGGTGTAGGATGTACTCAGGCCAGCTAAAGGGAACGGTGCGACCCGTGCTCACCTCGAGCATTCCACATATCGCAGTCTAGTAACCCCCCAGTCTAGGGCAGTTCCATAAGAGGTGGATAATGCCTGCGTCTAATTCATCGCATCTGGGGCAGGACGCGCCGGAGCGGTGGAAGTATCTGTTGATGAGCTCAGGTGTAAGGTATGCCCTATGAACAATGAAGAGTTGAATCTGGCGGAAGCGCATATTTCGGGGAATGCGCACCGGACTTATGAGAACTCTATCCTATTCCTTATCAGCCAGCCCCCAGATCTCGTTCCCACTTGCCCCATAGCGGTGCCAGACTGATCTCTGTGTGGGCCCTTAGCGATGCGGCAAACCAGCGGACCAGGTGCCTACCCCTCCCCATAACGTGCAGGTATTGTACGGTTAAGTGTTGTTCAGGCTCTGTCGCCATGTCTCCCCATCTAGCCGGCATCTTTGCTACGAGTGAGCGATGCAGCAGGAACCCCCCAGGAGGTAGTCCATCCTCGGATACCAGCAACTCATATGCCACTAGTGTTCCATCTCTGAAAATATCGCCCAGTGTCTGGATGTCGGCCTCTCTCCACTGCTCCAACATGGAGTGCGTGAAAGCCCCCCCACCCCCCGGAGAGCCCTCCAAGGGTATAGCAGGCGCATACGGGAGCATCTTTCGAGTGAGGAACAAGGCCCTGCGGAAGCACTTGTATGCCACCGCCAGCAACAGCGGAACGGGCTTCTCAGGCGGCGTCAGCGGGTGGAAGAGCTTTGTGACACGGTATAAAGAGTACGGCGGCTCGGTAGTAGCAGTGTCTTCCCGACCCTTATCTGCCAACCAGCGGGCAATCCATTGTAGCTGCGCGGCCAGATAGTAGTGCTCAAAACAGGGGGCGGCTAGCCCTCCCTTGTCCATTGGCAGAAACAGTTTCGTCAGTGCTAGTCGATGCCGGGACGTGCCCCAGATGAAGTCCCGTAAGATCGCGTTGAGTTTGGAGAAGAAGGGGGTCGGGATTAATAACGGCAAGTTGACAAAATAGTAGAGGAGCCTGGGAAGCAGGACCATTTTGGCAAGGGCTACTCTGCCCGTGACTGTCAACGGAAGCGTGGACCAAAAGCTTATCTTGGATCTGAGTGCTGCCACCGCCAATCCCAGATATCCGTCGAACAGGTCAGCTGGTTGGCGATAGATCTGGATCCACAGATACTTAAAAGTACCAGCCTTCCAATGGACTCTCGTGCCCGCCAAGAATATCCCGGATCTCCCACCCCGCTATCGAACGCGTATAAACAGGATTTGGATACGTTTACCCGAAATCCCGAGATTTCTGCAAACTTACTCAGCAGCTGAGTCAGCTGTTCCGGTATGCAGTGCACATCTTGCATAAATACCAGCAGGTCATCTGCATAAAGAGAAACCTGGTGTGTTGCATCTCCCAGAGGGATTCCCACATCTAGGGTCTGTCGCAGTGCCGCCGCCAGAGGCTCTATCGCCAGTGCAAACAGTTGGGGCGACAGGGGACAACCTTGCCTAGTGCCCCTGCCCACCGCCACCGCCTCAGAGATGTAAGGGCCCAGCCGCACATACACTACAGGGTTGTTGTAGAGTAGGTCGACCATTTGTAGGAAGCCCACGTCAAACTCAAAGCGCATCAGCACCTTGGCTAAATATCCCCATTCCAGGCAGTCGAAAGCCTTTTCCAGGTCAAGCATTAGGCATCCCGCTCTGGTCCATTTCTTCGGTGCCTCAGCCTCTATTCGAAAGAACCGCCGAAGATTCAAGGACGTTGACCTTGCCGGCACGAACCCATTTTGATCGGTATGTATAAGGTGCGAAACCACCGGCGCTAGCCTTTCAGCAAGTAGTTTTGCCAGGATTTTATAGTCGACATTGAGCATTGCCAATGGCCTGTATGAGCCCAGCACTGTTGGATCCCTATCCGGCTTAGATAATGAGACCAGGAAAGCCTCCTGCATGAATGGGGGAGTGAGCCCTTATCAATTGCTTTGTTATACATGCGGAGGAGTAAGGGCGCCAGGGTATCTCTGTAGGCCTTATAGTATTGCTCCGTCAATTTGCGATGGTCAGCATGTAGGAGAGTAAAGTCTGAGGTGACCTTATCGATCCAGCGACGCTTTGGTTTGTTCAAGGGTGCTGCCAATGCATTCCACCGCCGCCAGCACAGTATCCATCTTGCCCGCCAGGGCTGCAGTCGGTCCCATGTTTCCGCTCTGGTGCCCACGAGGCGAGCCAGGGTCTTCAGCCGCGTGCTGCCGCTGTTGGGATTTGTCTCTGAGTCGGCCCATTGCCAGTTGTTGCGCGGTAGGCATCCGCATTGGTCCCCAATGATTAGCCCGCTTGTGACAGGTCCCCACGCAAGAGTTAGGAAAGGGTCCCTCCGTGCCTGCCCCTCCGCAGCTCCAGCCGCATTGCGGTGTCTCCTATCCCCGCCAGGCGGCTACTCAGCGGTGTCTAAGTGACTGGCGCTTCTTGTCCGCATCGCAGGCGTCTCTCTCGCGGCGGTTCCGCTGCCCCCCTTTGCCTTTAGGAGGGCACATTCTGACTCTCTCTTCTTTGGACGTCGCACACAATTCCCCACGCCAACAACCTGTGCTAGTGCCTCTGTGCTATGCAGGCGAGATGCCTCAGGTGTGATAGTCCAGTTCAGGGTGTAGACTTCTGGTGCCTCCTTTGCACACTCTGCTGGAGGGACTTCTCAACTGTGGAGATGGGAGTGGCGACCCTTGCCTCAAGATGGCGCCCAGTCCTTAGCAGGTCCGGGCGTGCTGTCACAGCCCTTGTGTCTTAGTGCCTAGGGGTCGCCTGAGTGTTTCGCATTCCTGGGTCCCTGCATTAATTTGAGTCCCTCACCGGCTTGGTGCTAGCGTGGTCGCCAGTAAGCTGCCAAATATATTGCCTTTAATGTGCCTCAGCAGACAATGATACCTGTGTCTATTCACTGGCGGGGCTATTCTCCCATTACAGGGCCCCAGTGCTGGAACAGTTCTGCCTGAGTGCAATCACTGAGCTCATGGGCGGTAGGCAGGACTCCGAGGGCGCCTCCTCCCTTAGCAGTGTGTTCCCAGTAGGGCTCTGCTCAATACCGCCCGTCTAGGCACTGTAAGTCCCGCGGCTCCGCCGCAGCCATTCCAGGCACCTCAGGTCAGCCCTCTTGCCCTCTTGCGCCAGCGTCTCCGCGGGGCCTCCCCAGTCCGCCCCAGGTCCCGCTCCTCACCGGCCTGTAGCGATATCACGCGCTGCAGTTGTCTGTCTCTCCCAGGGCTGCAACACAGCGGTCGGGTAAATCCTCAGAGCCCCGCAGGCCTCGGGGTGCTGGGGGGCAGCGTCGCAATGCTCCAGGCCGCCTCACCTCTGGTCCACCCTCCCTCAGTCGCTGACTCGGTCTCTCGGCCGCTCCTGCCACAGCCGCTTATTCCCAGCCCTGCTCCAGGCCTCGCTCCAGCGTCCTCGCTCCTCCAGCGGCCGCCAGCTGCTTTGGGTCACGGAGCCCACCGGCCCTGCAAACGACGCTCTTGCACCAGAAAACAGGCGCCCGGGCGGAGAGTGACGCCCGGCACCTCGCTTTACTCCAGTGGCGGCTCCGGGCTTCCTAACGGTCGCCTGGTCTCAGGGGGTTTTCGCGCCTTTCCTTTTACTGCTCCGATCTTCGCAGTTACAGTTTTGGTCGCTGGTGGTCTTCCCAGGCTCCGCACCGCCTTCCGCACCCGCTCAGCAAGCTACAGGCGCAGGGTCGCTTTTAAGTACGATGTTCAGGATAATGTAGGGGTCTCGGCGACGGAGCTCTAGCTGAGCACATCCGCCATGTTGGCTGGCTGGCCTTCTTACAAAGCACCTAATTATCTATTAGGTTTCATTAACATATAAATAAATGGCCAGAATGCAATAAATTAATAATATTACAAATCTAATTTCATATATGTATTGCCATAATTACATATTCGTATTTCCAATATACTAAAAGTCCTCTTTCCCATGTTAGTCTCTAGTTTTGTTGTACAATTGATTCCACAATATGAGCTGATGCATCAGACTTAGTGACAATCAGATCCGATCTTAAGGGCTACCAGGAAGTATCAAAATGAGACACATAATAGACTTCAAAAAACATATAGCCCATAGAATTGCAACAATCCCAGAAAATAGTACGTGCAATTGCTTTTATTGGACCTGTCAAGTTCGTTGTTGAGAACATAATTGCTATTTTATTAACCCTGAGCAAGAACCTGTTCTGAAAATATTGTTTTAATTCCATAGACGTCACTGGCAAAATGTCTGGCAGAAAAGAGCAGAGAATATTCTCAATTCCTATGTAGAAACATAATAACACTATAAATAGATGCATATGTTGCATTTATTTATTCAAAGAGGTAAAGAGGTTTTGTTATTCTAGCATTCAAAATATGATTTTTTTCAATTTCTTGGAACAAATGTTCCACTAGTCCAACCTGCTGCTCATTATATACCACTCCTCCACCTAGAGGGTTGTTTTGGTAGGGTGTTAAATCTTTATAATGTTAACTTGTGAGAGGTAAATTGAAACACATATCTGATTACAAATTGTACTTTAGAGGACAACTTGTGATTAGACTTGCTCTGGCAGACATCAGAAATAACTTATTCTCCTTCGATAAACATCCTCTATTTATACATTTTCTTCCTGGCTACTCTATAACTAAACTGTGCTGAGCCACATAACACTCAGGTATCATTTCTAGACATGGCCCTATACTTGGAAAAAGTAAAGCTTCATTGAAAAACAAGACTTAGAGGTTGTAGCCGTACGTTTTAAGTAATTGAGTGGAGGTCAGATTTTTGATGGGGTTCATACCGGTCAAAGTTTTGACTTTTTAAAACCCACCAGAACCCTTAGGTCCTAAACCAAACACCTCCTTACCCCCTTCATGATTTGCACAACCAGGAATGGCGGAAGACAGTTTTCTCACGTTGCCCCCACTCTGTGGAATTTGCTTCCACTGCCCATACGTATGGGAACCGATCACAGACAGTTTCAGAGAAATCTAAAAACCTGGCTGTTCTGATCTCTTTTCTTCAGGCCGGCATTGTTCCCTCCTTCTGTCTGCAGGGTTTTTGGCCAGCCTTCTGAGACCAATGAGTGATATGTGCACTTAATAAAATTCTATGACTATGACTATATAGTCTGTGAAAAGAAAGTTCAAATACATGAGAGGATCTAGGTCCAAGGCTGTGACTGCGAGGGTACCTGTAAGTAGAATACACCATTGTTGAGAGTTCCCCCTGTAGCAGTTCTTGGGTTCAAAAAGCTCAGGGTAGGACAACTATGGATTTCCTGGTCACTGAGAGTGAATCATCTGTTTTAAGGCAGGCTTTGTTCTTAATGCGCGTTCTGCCTAGGTCCAGGAAGGTTGTGAGTAGGTGGTTGTTGAGGTGCCATATTTATCATATAAACCAGTTTGTGACTGGAGAATTTCTGCACCTGAACCTAAGTGTTTTTTTGCAGCTCCACTTTCTTTTGCAGCACTTCCTCTTTGCCTTATTCTAATTTTATCTCAAATTCCCTGTTTCTATATGTCAGAACCTTCTGCCACTACGCAGGCCTATTTCTAGCTCCTTAGCCATTTACCTATTTAGGTGAACTCTCCTTTCCCCTGACAGGGTCCAAACTGGTTTCCTCCCACACGGCAAATGGTGCCTGGCTGTCTAGGAATGTCCAGAACTAAACAAGAGAAATCAAACACAAACTGTCTTTGAAACACCCTGTCAAAAATGATCACGGAATAGCAGACTCAAGTATGCAAATGGTCCAGCAATTTTGTGTAGCATAACCATTCTCAAAATTGTCTATAGCACCTCTCTACCAAAGTTGTGTCAGCCTGCTTTTATAGAGAAACACACTGAGAAGACTAAGGTTTCATTGCATATAATCATTTGGAGGTAGTTAAGGTACCAGAAACTAAACATTTGGTTAAACATTCAATAGGCTGCGAATCTTTAGTCACATTAGTCATGTAGTAGTCACATGGGAGATGAGGTTGATCAATGGATTTAGAGGTGCAGCAAGATAGTAGGAGGAGAAAAGGAACACAAAACAGGATATGACAGGCTAGATAGTGGATAGAGAGCACAGAGATGATCAGCAGATTCAGTGGAATTCAGTGGTGGGCAGCTGTTTTGCCCTTCTTCGACTTCTTTGGAAGTTTCTGTTCTTCCTGTCCTTTGCAGCCAGACAAGCGATTGAAGCCCTGATCATCTCAAGTTTTGACTTTGGGAACGGCCTCTATTCAGGCATGCCCAAACACCTGATTGATAGGCTGCAGCTGGCCCAGAATGCAGCGGCCTGAACTATTTTTGGGCTCCCCTGTGACTCTCATGAAAATTATAAAACAGCCATTTGTAGAGAGCGAACAGCTACCTCCAAAGAGGTGTCCCAGCGCTAGAGCGATATGTGAGAGACAAGCATCAACCAAAGATCACAGAAGATTAAACCAGGTTAAAAATCTATGTTTTTGCTGTCTTCCTAAATTGTGTTTCACAAGTAATCTGGCGCAGGAAATAGGGAGGGACTTCCATAACATGGACTCCCCAATCATAAACGATCTGCCACCCGAACAGGCTTTCTTCGTGGAGTGCAAAGCAATTTCTGGAAATTGGACCCCAGAGCACGAGTTTGCATGTAGACACCTAGCCTCTGTATCAAATAGCTAGGGCACGTTCCATGGATTGGCCGAAAAGCTAGGGTTAAGGCCTTAAATTTGATTCTATTGGCTACCAGAAGTCAATGTAGTTCTCTAATATGCAGAGAGACATGTTGCTGAAAAGGAACACGTCTGATCAATTGCGCAGCCGCATTTTGAACCATTTGGAGTTTCCTAACAAGGTAAGCCTATATAGAGGCCGTTCCCATAGTCCGGGCAGGCAGTTACTGTGGCAGCGGGCTTGGGGCCGACCCCTGCGGCACCCCCCACCATAAATGCTTGTGTTTGGACTGATGCAGTTGTAGAGCCACCCTTTGAGTGTGTAAATGGAGGAAAGATTTCGGCCAGGCCAAGTCTGTGCCATTAACCCCACAGTCCATAAGACGATGAGCCAGTATAGAGTGGTCAACAGTGTCAAATGCTGCTGAAAGATCCAGGAGCACCAGCATAACTGATGCCCCTGAATCCAATGCCATCCTAACTGAGTCTGCTACCTCTAATAGCGCTGTCTCTGTGCAGATCCCAGCTTGTAAACCGGATTGGGTGTCGCGCAGGACATCGTGGCTCTCGATAAAATTGGCCAATCGACGCTGCACTAACTTTTCTAACATTTTTGCTGGTGCTGGCAGCAGAGATATTGGTCTGTAATTGTACAATTCCCCTAAATCCACACTGGGTTTCTTCTTAAGGGGAAGTAGAGTGGCATGCTTCCATAAATAGGGGAAAATGCCGGAGGTAAGGGAGGTATTCCATATTTTGGACAACACATCGATGGTGGAATGTGCCAACTCTTTCTACAGTTTCCTCATGTGTCAAGTTTTCTTAAGAGTCTTCATTGGTTGCCGGTAAGGAAGAGGATTATCTTTAAGACTCTGCTTGTGACCCAGAAAGCTATATATGGAACTTGCCCAGACTATCTACAAAACAGAAATAAGTTCTATGCCCCACAGAGAAACCTTCGCTCAGCGAATCTCTGACCTGCCAGAATCCCACAAATCAGGAAGGCAAGGTCAGGGGACATAGCCCTTTCTTTCTTGGGCCCTTCCCTCTGGAATAAACTGCCTTTGGCCCTCTGCTGTATCAAGGTCACGCCTGTGTTTCGGAAGAAGCTTAAGACATGGCTTTTTTCCAGGCCCTAGTTATTTTCTTCTTCCCCCGCTGTCACCCTTTCGGCAATAGCGCCAGGATACTCCTAGGAGTAACAGTTGTGCTTTATAAATAACCCTACATAGACATAGACATAGGTGGAGGGGGGAACAGGAGAAAATTAGGTAGGCATAATAGATGTTCTAGGAGCTGGTGGGATTATATGTAAGGTGGAATTTAAATAGAACATTTTTAGTTTCTTTTGAAACATGAGAAAGTCTTCTTGGCGGATGTATGACATTACAACACATGCTTTTACATCGCATGCTTTTACAACGCTGTTTTTACAACGCATACCATTACAACGCATAGTGCTTTTAGGCGCTGGATAGTGAATTGTTTAATTTACTATTCCAACTCCAGTCCCCGTGGATAGTAGGGAAGGTGTTGGATAGTACATTAAACACATTCCCTATCCTAGAGCGCCCCCCAGCGCAATGCGTTGTAATGGTTTGCATTGTAAAAGTTGCGTCGTAAAGGCACTGCGTGGTAAAAGTTGCGTTGTAAAGGATGTTTCCCCTTCTTGGCATATCAGTGCATCTGGAGGGGAGCTACAAGGAGACTGCGCTGCTCCTTGGGCCAAGTGGGCTGCAGCCACATGACACTTTATATTTGTATTCAAGTTTAAGTGTGCCTTTGCACATTACTTGTTCTGCAGGACAGATTGGATGGTTTTGAATGTTTCTATGCCAGTTTAAACTTAATTTAGAAGATAAGTCAATGCAGTTCTTTTAGCTTTTGGGTAATGTGATAGAAATTTCTGGTGCCTAACACCAATCTGTCCACCAACTGCAGGATGGAGGTGGCAGGAGATATCATGAACTTCTGTTCTCCTATGAGAGTGAGAGTACCATAGTCAAGCGGGTTATTACTAGAACATGAACCACTAGATGATGGTCAGCTGGTGGTAAGAAGGATTTTTGTTTTCAGTACCGGCTCCTAGAGGGAGTACTGTGGGGCGATGGAGTGGGGCTGGGTAGGAGGAGGTTGGGGGGTAGTAAACTATGGCATATGGCCGAACAGAGGTAAGTAAACAAATAAATAAATAAAACGAATTTCATTGTGTGCACTGCATTGCCAAATGCGATGCAGTACATGCAATGAAATTTGTTTTATTTGTTTACTTACCTCCGTTGGGCCGTATTCAGTAGTTTACTACCCCCACCCTGCTCCTCCCCCGCCCCACTGCCCCGCAGCACTCCCCCCAGGAGCCGCTACTGTTTGTTTTTAGTAAGACTAATGTAGCTCTGGCTGATTTAAGGATGTGTTTAATCTGAGAAAACATCGATAGTGAGGAATGGATCCAGAAGCAAAATGACATAACTTAATAGTTAAATATGATGAAACCATCATATTTAAGTCCCTTCATCTTTCTCAAAATGAGTTTCTTTTGTAGGTGTATCCCGTGAATTAATTAATTAAAATAATAAATCATTTTTATGCAAAACAGTCCATCATTACAACTAACTACACAGAGAGCTGTTATACCAAATTCCCATATTGCTCAAACTAAGTTTTTCATTTTCTTCCTAGCATAAGGAGGTGGAAATTGACATACTAATATTGATTGAAGGCAGGCATCAATAGCAGCAGCACCAATTGTACATTCCTGGGTTATATAAACACACCTCACTGCACTGGCAGTTAGCAGGGAGATCACAGTGCGACCAAGATCTGCATCCCGAACACCTACTGTTTCCCACATAGTTCACTCCATTACAATATACTCTGTTGATAACACATTCAAGGCCTGGATTGCAACGAATCAGACAACATAGCTTTGGGACTCCACCAGCTGTAGCATCGTCATAGGCAAAATGTAATATAATACAATATTCAAAAATGTAAATTGACAAATACATAAATATCACCCTTTCCATTTGAGTAAATTCACATACAATTCTAGTCAAATCATGACATAGATGCTCATTGCGAGTTGGTCATTATCGGATGAGATCATTATTGCACCTGTTAAAACTGACACCAAGGCGTTCAGAATTGATCGTGTGCAATACGTTTTGGGGAGTAACGTGAATGTGGTGCTTCCAGCATCACAGCCTGCATGATCAAGTATTTGCTGGCAATTATCCCCTCCCTAAACTTTCCAGGTACGACCTGTTGGAATTTACCAGGCAAAAATGAGGTTGTGCAAATTGCAGATATTCTCCCCCTCCTCCCTCCCACTAAATTGTGGCAGGTTTGTCATGGCAGATGAACCAGAGAAAAGTGCAGGGTGTAGTCCTACTGGCAAAAGCTATGACTGCACAGAATTTAGCAAGCATCTCGCAATAACGGCCATAGTGTGAAAGGTGAACATTTGATTTGTTATTTTAGCAAGCCTAAAGAATATTTTCAGAGCATCAAAAGAAGGTACTCCAATAGGTTTTTATATTTCTAATATCTATCAATATAACATGTGTATAGTGAGCTTTGAAGTTTTGTTCTACATATGTGCTAAATGAGCATCAGTGTATACAATGAAAGTCTCAGAAGGAATGAACTTCACAACAATTAAATGATATGTGAATGTGTGTTTCTGAGGCTGCAGGACTGGTTTTCTGGTAGCCAAGATTCTAGACCATAGATACTGGTTGAAAAAGTGGGCTCCCTCACTGTGGTGTCTGGGGAAGCAGCAGTAAGCTTCATGTCTTTTGTAGTGAACTGCTTGCTCAATGTATAGATGAGGTTGTCCGTTCTGCCCTGGAAAGTATCATATGGCTCAGTGTTATCACTAGCTATGTTTAGTTTATAAATTCAAGATGCAAAAGTGAAAAACACAGCTGTTTATACGTACCACATAATTCGTAATTTTTTTTCCATAAAATTCCTTTGTATTTTAAATGTTGGCTGTATTTGAGGGTCCGTACTTCAAGGACTCCCTAAACTGCAACTCAACTACTCCTTCGGGAATCCCCTGGTCACCATATAATTGGTAGGGGATGACACCTAAGATCCTTCACCTTAGGTCCTGCCTGGTGGCAGCCAAATCATAGTTCTGCTGTGATATAGTTAAACTCAGGGAAAAGGTATACATCTCCATAGAAAATATTTGCAGTGATCATAATAAGAGGGATCCATTCGTCATTTAAAAAAAATAATAATTTAGTGTTTGAAATAATTAGTGTGACGGTGATCAAAATTCTTAAGTTGACCTTCGAAAACAATGCAGGTTAAAGAACTTCCACAATCACCTATTTTTAGTTGGAAGCAAATATATTTTTTGTGTGAAAGCTTCACTAAATATTGAGGATGGCTATTGTCTATATTCAGAGATTCAGAAAAACCCACAATTCTTTCTCTTTCTTATCATTAAGCTGTCTAGAAGGTATACATATGGTTTAACATTAGACAGGACCTACTTTTGAGTTTGCCTTTGGGTAGTAGTCCAGTGCCATGAAGCCCTTAAGGTCATGCAGGGAGAAAGACACGCTTGTTTCTCCCACAACATCTGCACCATCCTAGAAGCATGAAAACCTGCTCCAACCTGAGTGTTTGGAACGTTTAATTTTTAGGGATGCACTGACCATGATTGTCAGTGGAGTGTAAGCATATGCATGAGCTGATGAGGATCTAAGAGCTATATTATGACCAATCCACTAAGCAACCAGCTTTATGGCTTGTAAGATGTGGAAATGTGAGCTGGTAATTTTTTCTAGGCAAGACAAAAACTTGTAAAAAGTCTAAAGCTTTCTCTGCATCTTTTACATTGTTCACTGTCTTGAACCCTCCAAACAATTAATGATACAAGAAAAGCTGACAAAAGGGCTAAAATGTCTTCTAAACCCTCTACAGAAGCTGCAGAGGAGAACTGCTCCAACATCTATTCTCTAGGATAGGATAGGATACATGTTTATATAGCACACTAAAACCAGATGGTATCAAGGCGCTGGGTGAGACGAAATGAAGACTGGCACCAACCAGCTAAGAGGCAAAGAACCAGGTCTTTAACATCTTCCTAAAGGACTTGAGTAAATTCGCAGTGGAAATAAAAGGGGGCAAAGAGTTCCAGAGCTTAGCGGCCACCAAAGAAAATGAGCGACACCCCATTTGGATTTGCGAAATCTAGGAGAGACAAGTTTATTCTAGGTAGAAGATCTCAGGGTTCTCCCTGGAGTGTACCAATGGAGCAAGGTATTGAGATGCTCCTGTACCATGCATAGCTTTGTATGCCAAATTCAGAGCCTTAAAGGTGATACGCTTCCTGATCGGAAGCCAGTGCAAGGCACACATTCCTTCCCTAACTGACTGGTGTTTTCAAGTGAGTCTCCTGATACTGTGACTCTGCATGGTGAGCATTCCCAATTGCACCAGCAGTCACCTTTTTTTAGCTTTGGAAACCCATGTCTACCTAGCTGTGCTTGGTATCCAATAGCCTCCTTCTGAGGCCTCACCGAGCATCTCCCTTGTCTACCTAGATATCCTTGGTACCCACTTGCTTCCTTCTGACACCTCACTGATCATCTCCCTTGTCTACCTAGCTATCCTTGGTACCCACTAGCCTCCATCTGATACCTCACTCAGCGTCTCCCTTGTATACCTAGCTATCCTTGGTACCCACTAGCCTCCTTCTGACACCTCACTGAGCATCTCCCTGTCACCAACCTCTTTGCCTAGGTCTTGGAAAGTCTCCTGCCCTATATGATTATGTAAGAACCCGGCATCAGACCAGTGTGCCTGTTCTGGTACATTGTCTGCTAGGTCCTTTGTGTGCCCATTTGTCCTTGTGGGCTTTAGTCCAAAATGACTCCCTTCAACTACAAGATCTTTGCAGACTAGGTGTGGAGCAGTGGATCGGTGTCACTAATATGTTAGGGTCATATCATATCCAACATTTTATTTGTGAGAAAACCCTAGATTAGAAGTGTTAAGCCTTTCTGATCAAAATGTGTATGTAAAGTGTAGTAATATAGCAATTAGGGAGTACCTGAGAAAGCCACAAAGCACACCAATTTTAATTAGGTTCCTAGTCTCTTTTTCCAAGTGCATTATTTATGGGGTGTTCAGTGTAGTATGACCTATATTAGAAGTGTTTGGTTAGGTGCATGAGACTCAAAGACATGCCACTGACATGGCATGGAGAACATTACTGTGTATAAGCATGATGTATACCATAGATTGTGGGGATAATCGTATTGATACATACCTACAGATTTTAGCAGTGGTCAGAATCATGTGGTTGAGGCAGCCCCTAAGTGCTTACCATCCACCAAAGTTTACACTTAATGGAATCCAGCCAGAAGCTTTAGAGGCCCAGTTCCTCACTGTGCACTGTTAAGCACCAAATGTGTTTACCATGTGGGGTCCAGAGAAAAACCACAGCGGACCAAGCCTCAATATACCAAGGTATTTAAATCAACATGGGGAACACCCAGAAGTAGCAGAGGCTTAACCTCCAGTGTGTGCTGTTCATCAACAAGGGCATGCATCATGTGGGGGTCTATCCAGAAGCAACAGAGGCTCATCCTACCTAGAGGCACTGTTAATCAGACAATGAGTGTAATGTGGAGGCCAACCCAGAAGCAACAGTGGCCTGTTACTCTCAACTCCTCCAGTATGTAGGTTAAACACCAGGATATGTACCGTGCAAGGTCTAGTAAGAAGCAAACAAGGTCAATCTCCCCGTGATAGACTGTTAAGCAACTAAAGTATGAACCATGAGATGTCGACCTGAAAGCTGTGGAAGATGGATAGTCTATAAAACAATATATTAATGAATGTATTTAGAAATGTGCTTGAGAGTCTCTTAAGAGCACACACATTCTATTAAGTGGGATAGCTAGGATTTGAGTCTGCATGCAGCCACTGCATATAGTACACCACGCATTGCATTGTCTGTAAATGTTCAGGGAGAGTCAATCATTGCATTGTATGATTAGACGTTATTGAAGTTATATAATTTAATGTACTAGTTGTAAACAATATTTTAAAATTAAACCATCTTGTATTTTTTTTAAGTTTTAAAGATGTTTATTTGTTAAGGAATGAAGCATAGTACAATAATTCAAAAAGTAATACACAAATGTAGAAAAATACAGGTAAAATATTTGAAAAAATTGGAAGAAATACATAGGAAGAAGAAAATAAGGGGGAGAGAAAGGCAAAAAGAGGGGAGGGATTATATAACATCCTTATTAAATAGTATATTTCCAAACATGACATTTATTCATAAGCAATTTTCTTTGTTAGATTGTTCTATGGTAACAGTATAAACATGAACTAGGTAATAAGAACAACAGTAATTATGAAATTCAAGGTGGTTTGGGTACTTCTTCAATGCAAGGGTTATGTGCAGGCAATATGTTAGCTGAAATGGTCAAGAAGGCCTGTTACGTGCATCTAAAGTAATTCTCTCTTAGTGGCAAGTGTGTGTGGATGCACATAGGCTCCATCTAATCTAAGATTGTAGCAAATTTCATACAACCATGCTTGAAAAGATACCATGGAAGTGTCTTTCCATGATTTAGTAATCTGTTGAAAAGCAACAGCAATGAGTAGATAAATGATACGAAAGGTGGTAGGGGAGGAAGACCAGGCTTCAGAAGTACTGCCTAGAAAAATATGCGATTTGGGAGTGACAGATAGTGGTAACTTGTCGCCAAACTTGGGTCCAAAAAGTGTAAATTGCCAGACATTCAAAAAGCATATGTTTGAGATCAGCAAAAGAGGCTTTGCATGACCAACAAGTAGGAGGGATGGTAGGGTCAATCTTGTGTAACTTAGCTGGCGTGATGAGAAGTCTATTGCAAATAAAAAATAAAGTTTGTGTAGTGTTTGCTGCTCTAGATGACTTCCTTAGCTTAGTCCAGATTTTATTCCACACTGGGATAGGAAAGGATTCTCCCAAATCAGATTCCCAACTGCCTTCTAAGTCAGTTTTATCATGAGAGATAGGAATATCCTTTAACTTTTTATATATTAAAGAGGCGGGAGGGGAATCAGCTAAAATTGATATTGTAATAGGAGCTGGGGGGTGGAGATAGGAGAAGACTGTAAAGAATTATAAGAAGATTATAAAGCCGGTATTAAAGAAGTATACTTGGATTGTTATGAAAAGGGAAGATAAGCTGTGACTGTATTATTGGGAAGGGCATACAAGTGCCATTTTGAAGAGTCCATTTTAGACCACAAGTTAACCTATCCATCCAGAAAATATATCTGTTATTGATTTTAATATTATTATTATACCATATGGGTGAGTTTAAAAATTGCGAGCCTTCATCTTGATCAGAAGTAAAAAGTGGTTGGAAGATCTTACAAGCATTTTTAAGGATGGGAAGAGACAATGATAAGGGAACGTGGGAAAGGGAAATGTATTCTTCGAAGGAAAATGGATGAAAGAAGGATTTTTCAACAGCAACCCATAGTGAATGTAGGTTAGGGTCAGGTTTATTGTTAGACAATAAAAAGGAAGAGTGTTTCAGAAAAAATAAGGTATGGTATGAAGAGAAGTCTGGAAAATTACCTCCGCCCATGTGTTTGGGTTTCTTAAGCTTACAAAGAGACATTCTAGGTTGTTTAATTTGCTATACAAATTTTGAAAGAATACTATATATAGTTTTGTAAAAGATTTAGGGATATTAATGGAAATATTGGATAAATAAACAGAATCACTGGCACAAGCATCATTTTGACAGAATCTAATCTACCCCACCAGGATAAGAATAAAGGATGCCAGTGTGATACAGAAGAGGATAAAGATGCTTGAAGTTCTTTTAAATTTAGAGTAACAGTATCTTTAATAGAGGAAGTAAACCATATCCCGAGATATTTAATTTTAACTGGATTCCAGTAAAAAGAGGAAGTTAAAAAATCAGCATGAAAGCAAAGTTTATTTAATGGAAGGATTTCGCATTTATCAGCATTAAGTCTATATCCAGAAACAAAAGCAAAGTCAGTTACTTTTGGCAAAAAGCTGGAAGGGAGGATTGTGTATTTGAAATGAATAATAAAATGTCATCTGCACACACTGAACGTTCTAACTGATTAGTACCAAATTAAAAACCTGTAATATTAGTATTTGATCAGATTTGTATTAATAAAGGTTCTAGGGCAAGAATAAATAGAAGGAGAGACAATGGGCATCCCTGCCGAACACGTCTGTGAAGAGGAAAAAAAGAGTATAAAAGACCATTGGCTAAAATCTAGGGGATGAATAAAGTGAAGAAACATAGTTAATGAATTTTGGGCCAAATCCAAACCAAGCAAGTGTAGAGAAAAATAAAAGGCCAACTGACTCTTTCAATAGCTTTTTCAGCGTCTATAGAAATTGCTGATAAAGAGTGTCAATATGATTTAGATTTACATATGACATTAGAAAAGAATCTTGTATTATCAGACAAATGGCGCTCCTTGATGAAACCAAATTGTTCCTTCCCAATCAACTGGTGTAAGAATGAGTCTAGGCGAAGGGCGAGGAGTTTTTGCAAAAATTTTATAATCTAAACTAATTAAATAGGTCTATAATTTTTACAAAAAGAGTGGTCCTTATTTTCTTTTGGGATAAGACAAATCAGAACTTCCAGAAAACATCCGCCTGAATTTTGGGTAGACAAGAAGTGAGAGTAAAATTCAATGGTAAAACCATCTGGACAAGGAGCTTTCCCTTTTTTAATAGATTGGATAGCGGTAAGAATGTCACTAACATGAATGTCTTCCTCCAAGGAAGAAAAATCTACATTACTAGAATAAGAAGGTTGAGGTATATTGGATAAATAGTGATCAATATCAGACTGTTGAGAAGGGGATTCAGGAGTATAGAGATTTTGATAAAAGTTCATAAATTCTAAAAGAATATCTTTATTTTTGTTAACTGTAGTGTTAGTTGAAGTTAAAATGGATTCAATTTTGGTACTTTCTTTTTTAATTTTGAGATAATTAGCAAGAGGATTTCCAGCTTTAGTTTGTGCACTATAATATTTAGCACTAGATTTAATTAGGTTTGGGTTTGCAGATTCAGTGGAAAGTTTATTAAAATTAAATTTGGCTTTGATCAGTTCAGTTAGGATAGATTGGGATTTTGTGGAGTAGTAGGAGTGTTCCAATTGCTTAATTCGCGAATTAAGCGATTGTATGGTTTGGGAGAATGTCTTTCTCTTCTGAATTACAAAATAACTAATGAAGTCCCTAGAAGCAGCCTTAAAGGTGTCCCAAAGAGGTTGAGGGGAAGATTCATTTTCTAAAAAGAAAGTTTCTGCAAATTGTTGAAAGGCTGGAGTAAATTTAGGGTCTATGAGAAGAACATTATTAAATCTCCATCTCCTGGTTCCTGTCATGGAAGGGAGTAGGTCCAGGTCTAAAGATACAGGAGCATGGTCAGAAATAATATAGATCCTATGTCAGAGTGGAAAATGTGTTTAGTAAGGGGTTTAGAAATAAATAAATAGTCTATACGGGATTGTGAGGAATGTCCTGGTGAGAAATAAGTATATTCATGAAGAGTGGGATGACATAATCTCCACGCATCAACAAGTGATCTTTGAGCTATAGTAGAGGTAAACTGCTCATGAATGGTGGAAGGAATACATTTAGATTTAGAGCATCTATCTACACCGGGTCCATAACCATATTACAGTCTCCTCCCAATATCAAATAATCATCAGAAAATAACATCAGTTTAGATAAGACCTGAGGCCTAAAGAGTTTATCAGGGGTGGTGGGTGCATATTAAAAGTAGTCTCAGGAATTTTATTAAAAAGCAACAAAACTGAAACCCATCTACCTTCAGAATCTGCTTCCTGATGTATAAGTTGGATATCCAAACGCTTATGGAGCAGGATAGCTACACCATTACGATTGCCCGAACTCGATGATGCATAAACTTGACCTACCCATTGTTGGCGGAGTTTAGCAATGTCTTTATCTGTCACATGTATTTCTTGTAATAAAACTATATCCCCTTTTAAGGCAGCAACATGCGATGAAACTCGTTGATGTTTAATGGGGGAGACCAAACCTAAAACATTCCAGGATATAATTTTTAACAACATCAATGTAGTTAAAACTATTTAGAAAAACTTAATTTGAATTGTGAGTAGTAAAGCACAAAAATGTACCACAAATAACTGTTTCAGTAAAATGAAACTAAAATATACAACATTAAGCATATGCATAAAGGAGAATAAGTATAGTATAATGATACAGAAGATGATCAATAATGGAAAGAGAAAAAAGGAAGCAATAAGATACATAGGAAGGAAGAAGTGGATGTAAAAGAGAATTAAAGCATGTATGAAAGGGGGAGATAACAGAACAAATAAGGTAAGAGAAAGCAGAAAAGAATATTGATAGAGAGGAATACAGGAAGGAAAAGAATAGAAGAACAAAACCGGGACTAAAAAACATACCACAAACATATACTGAAGACAGGGGTGGTGGACCCACATGAGGAAGATGGCATGACCAATCAAGAAACTCTAGGACGAAAACGAGAAAAGGAAACATCCTCCAGGTGGGAAAAACGGGGGGATCTTGTAGTGGAGGACCACGATATAGCACACCTGACAAGGAAGAAGAAAATTGATTAAATAGGGTAGAACAAACAACAATAGGAACTAAGAAATAACAGGACTAAAATCTGGATACACAATAAATGACAAGAAGACACTCAAAACATTGATGTAGGAGGAATTTCCATATTTTCTTCTCTGCAGTTGTCCAAGAAGTGTTGTTCATGAGCTGGCTCTTCATAGGAGATGGTCTTATTATTATAAGTCACTTTCATAAGGCAGGGGTGAAACCAAACATATCCAGCATTTAGACTTTGCAGAGCAGGTCTCATGTCCAAGAATTTCTTGCTCCGGTCTGCTATTACCTTAGCATAGTCTTGAGCAAAAAATAAATTGGAACCTTTCAACATATTTTTCCTTTGAGTTTGGCAGCGTGTAAAACCATAAGTAAATCAGTATACTCCAAGAAGTAGAGGATAACACCCTTTGGTTTAGTTGAGGAAGATGAAGATTTTGGAGCTTGACCAAAAGCGATGAGCTGTTTGAATATTCATTTTTTGTGTTTCAGGGAGGTCTAGTACCTTCGGAAGAAAAGATTGAAAAAAAGAAAGAGGATTTGTACCTTCAAGCCCCTCTATAATTCCATAAATGTGAAGATTATTAAGCTGATTGCGATTTTCCAAATTTTCCACTTGTTGTTGCAGGCGCAATATCTCTGACTGTAGGGGAGGAACTTGTTTGCCCAGACCCTGAATTGGATTCACCCATTGCTCCATGAGAGTAATCTTTTGGTCAGTAGCAGACCTGATAGATTCAAGATTTTGGAGACGCGTATTCGTATCTTGATATATAGGGTTTGAGAGAACGAATTTCC
This sequence comes from Lissotriton helveticus, assembly GCF_964261635.1. Classification (NCBI taxonomy): domain Eukaryota; kingdom Metazoa; phylum Chordata; class Amphibia; order Caudata; family Salamandridae; genus Lissotriton; species Lissotriton helveticus. The sequence goes on from NC_136059.1 coordinate 1,806,070,311, forward strand.
TCCAACAGCAATTCCATGGAGATTGTCGCAGAAGAATTAGAAGGAGAGGGTGGGTCTTTCTTGAGGCGTTTACCTGTTATAGACACTGAGGCAGCAGGAATTTTAGAAGATTGTTTTGAGGTATTGCAAAGCACAGAGGGTGACATATTTCCTGTGGCGGCAGAGTTTGAGAGTCTACTTCATCCATTTTGTCTCCCAATATTGTAAAAGGATTATAATCTTCTAGTGAACTAGAACTAGAGGGAGTAATAGTGCCATGAGTGAAGTGCGGTTTTGCCATGAAATATAAACCAAGTAGGCACCCTTCGAGTATAAAATGCAGGCTGAAGAACAAATATTAATCAAAAAATTAAAACAGGAAAAACAAATCTGTAGTAGAGTATCCCCAGAAGAGGTGCTATATATTATACAGGACACATGAAAGGAAGGAGAAAGTCACAGTGTAAAACAGCAGATTAGCCTTAACAAAGCTCTGGCTACTTGAGGCACAAGACTGTATCGAGGAATCAGGTCATAAAAAATAGTATCTTTAGCGCTCACCTTGAAGTGCAGCAAAGCGGCACAAACAGGACATTAATCATCCCAAAACGTGTCCTGCAGGTAGAAATTTTCCAAACTGGAGAGAAAGTGCAGCGTAAGGGGAGTGTTTGCCGGCCGATTTGTGAGACAAAATGTCAGTCGCAAATATTCATGCGGCGTTTGGAATGCAAAAATGAAGTTCTAGTGCTTACCTAACAATGCTGTAAAAACAGCGAAAATATGCCCTTAGTATTCATACATCGTTTCCTGCAAAGTGTTGAACATTGCAAGCACTCACCCCAGTCAGCTGGTCTGGGTTTAATCCATTTTCATTCTTTAGCTCACTCCGCCACCCCAGTTCAGACATGGCCATATGCTAATCAGTCTGACCCTGTGCCTCATGGGAACAGGCCAGCCCGAACTGCCAAGCCATATCTTCCCTGGACCGGAAACAAGCATCCTTGGACCGATTTCTGGCTAATCAGCCATCATCAGCCAGGCTAGCTTGAATCCAGTGGCAAAGTGAGCAAGGGAGCCACGTCTGGGCATACCCTGACAACTTAGGCCGAATAAAGCAAAACCACAGGGGATGATGGAAGGATTGTTGAACATTGCAAGCACTCACCCCCAGTCAACTGCTCTGGGTTTAATCCATCACCATTCTTTAGCTTACTCCGCCACCCCAGTTCAGACATGGCCATATGCAAATCAGTCTGACCCTGTGCCTCATGGGAACAGTCCAGCCCGAACTGCCAAGCCATGTCTTCCCTGGACCGGAAACAAGCATCCTGGGACAGGTTTCTGGCTAATCAGCCACCATCTGCTAGGCTAGCTTGAATCGAGTGTGGCAAAGCGAGCAAGGGACCCACGTCTGGGCATACCCTGCCAACTTAGGGCGAACAAAGCAAAACCAAAGGGGATGATGGGAGGAGTGTTGAACATAGCAAGCACTCACCCCCAGTCATGATAATTCTTTCTATGGATCCACTCGTGTTTAAGCTCTTACAGAAAAGCCAAACCACTGGCTGGGCTCTCACTTTGAATCTGCTCACATATTCCCCACTAACAAGCAGTAACGTTTGCAATTTAGGCATTCTGTGATAAATTCTTGTTTTGTTTTGGTTCTTACTCCTCCTTTTACCAAGCATCTAGCACCGATGACAATGACAAGAATTGAACAAATTAAACCGCAGTCTAAATAATTACGATGCCTCCTTGTAAGATAAAGAGCTTAAACTAAAACTCTATCTTCTATATGTGTGTCCTTATATTGAAAAGTACATAGGGCTATTAGAGCAAATACCACTGGTATGTTCCAGAGTTTCTACTATTTAAGGGGAACTTTTCAATACCACCTAACTTCAAGGGGTTATCCAAAGGAGCCAAAGGAGGGTAGTTTTCTGCATTTTAGAAACAAATAGGAATCTACGGAGATGGTCTATCTCCTTACTTTTTGAAGGGCAATGGGGCTCATTTATCAGAACAGATGCAATGCTGAGTGTTGGACCTTAACCTTTTGAAAAGTTTATCTCAAAACGTTTTGCCTCCTATTTTTTCAGGCCCTGTTTTCATTGGCTATAGGATTGTGGGCACTTTACAACTGCTGACCAGTGCTAAAGTGCATATGCTCTCTGTATAAAATGTGACAATGATTGGTTATCCATGATTGGCATATTTGATTTACTGGTAAGTCCTTAGTAAAGTGCATGGTGTGTGCCAGAGCCTGTAAATCAAATGCTACTAGTGGGCTTGGAGCACTGGTTGTGCCACCCACATGAGTAGTCCTGTAAATATATCTCAGAACTACCACTGTAGTGCCTGTGCGTGCAGTTGTAAACTGCCATGTTGTCTTGACAAGTGCACCCACTTGCCAGGCCCAAACCTTCCCTTTCCTTACATGTAATGCACCCCTAAGGTAGGTTCCCAGGTACCCCCATGGGCAGTGTGCAGTGTATGTGAAAGGTAGGACATGTACTAGTGTGTATGACATGTCCTGATAGTGAAATACTGTATATTTCGTTTTTCACTGGTGAAAGGCTATCTGTCCCATACGCTTATCATTGGGGTTGCACTGTAGCAATTTTACATGTGCAACTTGCAATAGGGACAAGATAGGAAAGTTACATTTAGACTCTCTGAACTCAGAATTTATCAACGCACCTTTCTATGAAGGTGTTTTTTAAATCCTCTGTTTGAAAATGGCACGTTTAGAAAGTGAAGATTCGAGGGTGGGACTGCACACCTATGAATTGATAAAAATGTGGGGAAATATGGAGTTGTGAGTGAATTTTTGCGTGCCTACACGTGGACCAGGGAGAGTACCCGCTTCCCTTGGAAATCGTAATAATGCAAAAAACTAAGTCTCTGGAACCCCAGAGACTACGAGTCGCACAGCTATGGGGCCAACAAAGCCTAAGCAAATTAATCAAAGGTTCTTAATGTACATATTACCAAAATTAAACACAAGTAAGACATTCTTTTTCAAAATGAGGTTTTTTCAAATGATCAAAAGAAAAATATACAAACGATATACAAAGCATATACAAGTACGAAACAAAAGAAACCTATACGCTATAGTTTCATTCAATATACATTTGTATCCAAGAAATGTTCTGTTAGAAAACAGATAAATTCTTCTTTGATAAATTCGTCCGGATCCTACTGGCGGGCTAATACTGAAACTCAGGAAGTAAATCTCGTCACGTGACTTCCGGGTGGCATCGCTTCATTTGAACGACTACATACGTCCTAGGCATTTCTGCCGAACTAATATTGGAGACGGCTTTCAAATTGGGCTAATTCGCACATTAGCGTTTCTACCGATCGGAATTGACTCCACATGCTGGGCAAGCTTACCACTAGTCGGACATTCTAGGTCCTATTAGAAAGACGGGATTTACTTCCTGAGTTTCAGTATTAGCCCGCCAGTAGGATCCAGACAAATTCATCAAAGAAGAATCAGCCCACAGTATACAATATTCAGTTTGTTTATGTATATACCCCCTGAAGAAGGGTCAGGACTGAACCCGAAATGCATTGGGAACTGTTAATCGATTTGAACATCTGTTGGATTCTTTGTACTGTTTTCTAACAGAACATTTCTTGGATACAAATGTATATTGAATGAAACTATAGCGTATAGGTTTCTTTTGTTTCGTACTTGTGCATGCTTTGTATATCGTTTGTATATTTTTCTTTTGATCATTTGAAAAAACCTCATTTCGAAAAAAGAATGTCTTACTTGTGTTTAATTTTGGTAATATGTACATTAAGAACCTTTGATTAATTTGCTTAGGCTTTGTTGGCCCCATAGCTGTGCGACACGTAGTCTCTGGGGTTCCAGAGACTCCGTTTTTTGCACCTTTAGAACGTGGGCATTTTCCCACTTCTCCATTCTGTGTGCCTCTGACTGATTGTGTATTCAGCGCCTGGTGTGTGACAGGAGCTGAGATGTGCATTCACTCTAGACAGTTACTGGTGGGGTTGAGGTGTGACCTGCCTTGCCTGAGTGACTCATTTCAGGGCTACATAGACCTTTTACGCATTTAGAGTGGTGGGTGGAGTTTTGCTTACACCTGAATAGGCAGTGTCTCCTTTTGCACAATGCCGTCTCTGCCTCCTGTGGTCATGCTGCATCAGGGAGGACAGGACTGGTTTGGACTGGGTTCAGAGACCCTTGCCACAAAGAGAACAAAGACATTTTGGGGTATATGTATTAGACTTAGAATCCCAGAACTTTAGATTCATTCAAGGAACAAGAAGAGCCTGCCAAGGAAAAGAGCTGGGGAGCTGTAAGGAGGAGCCCCTATCCTGTGTGCTGTGTGGGTCTGGTCTGTAATTGCTGTTTCTGTCTGTGGTGGAGGAAATGGACTGACTCTTTTTGCCCTGCTCTGGTATCCTGCCTGTGAAGAATCTCCAAGGGATTGTCTGTGCTTGTCTCCTGTTGGGAGTCTCAGGGAACTCAAAGCCGTCACAAAATATCCTTGCTGGAAGGAGAGGACTGTGTGAGGAGCCTGCCCCTGAGTTGTGTGAAGTGGGGCGACCTGTAGTTGCTGATCCTGGCTTGAGCAGGCAAAGGACTGGATTGTTCTGCACCCCTCCTCTTTAAAGAAGATTACATACTGAGTGCTTTATAATGGCTCCTTTGGAGCGTGTAGTGAGTGCTGTATTTTCCAGCTTGTCTGAAACAAGAGCGAATGAGGAGCGCTTTAACCCATTCAGCTTTTCTTAATGGGGGAGCTTCCATGTGCTCTAGTGATTGGGAGCCTCAGTGGGATTTCATTAAAGTAAAAGGCTTGCTGGCCGTCTCTCTCCGGGGTGGGAGAGAGCTGGGAGTCCCTGGCGCGGAATCTCATCATCGAAGCAGGCATAAATGAGCCCTGATCATTGCCCAGGTAACCTGCAGAAGCCGGCAGTACCTGAGAGACAAATACGTGGCCACACCCAGCAGGACACCGTGCAAAGAAACAGAGTGGAAACTCTCCCTTACTCCTGAAGCAGAAGTCCCCAGCACTGCACGGTAGGCGTGCCGCCCGGAGTTTCGGGCATTGCCAGAAACACTTAGGGAGCTCAAACGAGGGCAGTCCCTGCAGCCTACGACCCCATGCAAGCCAACGCGGCTCCTGGTTTGAGAGCTCCACCCCACCATAGCAGCCGCACATGGCCGGTGGGCCAGGCTCGCTGGAAGCAGCCAGCATCTTGAGTCTCACGCTGCAGAGAGCAGGACTGCCTTATCGCAGAGACCTCAGCAGTTCACTCCCTTCCGGTAACCAGCTACTGGGCTAGTGGATCCGTCCACTGTTTTGCCTTTCCTTTTACAGGAGCAGCGTGGAGGGTGCAGGGGAGGTGAGCTACCTCTACCAGTATATGAACCGGTTCACTGTGATATGGGCGACACTGCTTACTTGGCTAATGAGATTGATTCAAGTGATTTTTGTACAAATAACCACCTTTGTGTTTGAGCTCTGCCAATAATGTCTTCCTTGCTTTTAATTCCTGATGCCAGGAGTTATATTAGGTCCTGCCCTATGTTAGTAAGTGATGTGTTTTGTGACTGGTGCAATTTATGAGCATTGGCTTTGTTGCCCCAAGTGTAATGTTACGACAAATGTCTAGTGACAAAGTGATTATGGAGTCATGTGAATATAACCTATGCTACTCTTATGACAAGTGCTTAGTGGCACAGTGATTATGTGAGAGGTGGTTTAAATGTACTTTACATACTACCAAATGATTTATAAACTATGTGACGTCATGACAAGTGCCCAGTGGCGCAGTTATTATGTAATTGTGGTCTAGTGTGTTTTCGTGTGCAATACAAAGGATATTTTTGATGCAACCTTGTGTGGAGCCTCTCCTTTTGTGGTGTGCCTAATGTGTCACTGGTGTGTGTGTGTGTTGCGCAAACGCTTTACACATTGCCTCTGGTATAAGCCTGATTGCTCTGCCAAGCTACCAAGAGGGTGAGCAGGGGTTATCCTGGGTGTGTAACTCCCTTAACCTGACTAGAGTGGTGGGTTGTGCCTGACTTAGGTGCATACCCTAGCCAACCAGAAACCACATTTCTAACACTGAGGAAAGGCAGCGATGCGTCAGAAATACTTGCACTGAAGTACGACAGTTCCAAACACAGTGAAAGTATCATATTTACAACATGGAGCACCATGTCGTAAGGTCCCAAGGCGCATAAAAAAAGATGTATCAGTGGGACGAATGCCGCAGAGAAAAGTGACACTTGTGCAGCCAAAGTGATGCTAAGCAGCTTTGCGGGTTGTAAAGCAATAACTACATGCTGAGAATCAGCTTTGTGCCAAATTGGAGTTCATCATGTGTCAAAAACACCTTAAAAAGTGAGGCATTGGAAAAAAATCCTTTCCAAAACATCACAAAGGAGACTCGGAGCAGGCAGCAGCAGTCAGGACAGCAACTCCAACAACCCCAACCTTAGCTAGGATGGCCATACAGAACCCCAGGGAAGAAGTAGAGTTATTTTAGTGAGGAGAACCACATTTTAATAACAGAGGTGACACAGCATAAACATCATCTCTTTGTCACCTCAAACTTGCCATTAGAGAAGAAAGAAGCCATTTGGCAGTCCATAGGGTAGAAGATAAACAGTGTAGGGCAAACTAAAAGGACAGTGCCAAAGTGCAAGAAGTGGTGGCATGACTATAAGTGAAAGACCAAGAATAAACTAGCCAACAACCTGAAAAGCAGCCATGTGAACCGGAGGAGGCAGACCTGAGGACCAGGAGGAGCTAAACCCCTCGGAGGAGCAGGGGTTATCAGTCATTCCAGCAGAGTCGGTGGCAGGAGTGGCAGAACAGGACAGCACTGTTAAAGGACCAGGAAGATCTACAGGGTAAGTGGCCAAAAGGGACAATATGGTTACAAATATCATGCTGTGCAGCACAGCAACCTACATTCCTGCTCTGCACTGTGCTATGTGAAATGGAAGGGCAGGAATCTCTCACTTGTCAATGAATTCATCACATAACTGTAAGTCATACTGCTACGTTACATGGTATACAGCCCAGTCCACCTCCGTCAAGTATGTCCACTCCAAGTGTGATGTGCAGCACTAGTCCAGGTTCACCTTTGCATTCTGGGACTTGTCGTGGAGTGTAAAACACGAGTAACCAGAACAACAAGTCCCACAATACCAAGTAAAATACCTGGTCTGGAGCAGTACATCATGCATGGGCACTTGAACCCTGACCAACCTGACCCTGACAATGCAGGCCCCTCTGCACCATGAGTCTAATGTGTCCAACTTGGGGCCCTGCAGCCAAATCTGGACTGTAAAGCAATGGAATGGAATGGGGTTACCAGTAGATCAACTCCTCATCTGAGAGGGGGTTCAGGTTTGAAATATGTGAAGTATTACCAAATAGGATATTGCAAACAGCCACGTGTACAGTTACTAGTATGAAACTACTTTGCACGCAGCTGTCCCGATGTTCGTGGTGGGAGTACACAGGTGTTGGATACCATGTCAGAGACCATCCTATCTCCTGTCATCTACAAATGCATACTGGAGGTGGATGTGAATGCAAGTGATGCACAGCAGAGAACCATAATTGTTTGTTGACAGAATAGATGGTGTGAGGTTGTTGGACTCCTGGTAGAGTAGTGTGATGTAGGTGTGGCCGCGCACATTGAACTGGCTTTGTGTCTAATTGGGGAGCAATTGCACAGCAAGGAGGTGAGGTGTGGTGTGCGTACTGCAAGATAGCCTGAGTGATAGTCATGCACTGCTGTGTCTAGTAGTGTCACTCTTGTGTCACAGCTGTGAAGGGATGCCATAGAAGAGGGCATTGGTGGACTGCATCTAACATGTAATATTGACCAGGGTGAAGATGTAGCAGGTGTCATGAGGGAGCCCTAAAACAAATGTATGTCTATGCAACATATGTCAAAGCAGGAGGATGTGAAACAGGTAATAGTGAATTGACAGGATAAGATTGGTTTCCACGATGATGGACAGGTTTTTCAGATGGTTGGAGGGTGATGTGCATGGGCCTAGGTGTGTGGTCAACCAGGGTAGGTAGATGTCACAGAATATCATTGCTACTAGCATGTGGGGTACAGCTTTAACTATAGCTCTCAAATGCAGGCAACCATGTGGGTGAATTGCATCTGGTAACTTATATTAGTGCTGATGGTGTCACATGAGGGTCAGTGTATGATCTGAGTGCCAACAAACAGTGTGTGATCTTAACTACTTGACTCCTTGGTCTATATGAGGATTGACAGAGGAGACATGTACAGGTACTAGTGAGCGGGGCTGAGTTAAGGAATGTGTGATGATCTGCAGATAACCCACTCTGACAATGAAGAAATTGGATGAGCATCAGCGGTAGCAATTTTCAAACCTTGACTGGGCATATCTCCCTCAGAGTGTGTACACAGTGCCTACTGTTCTGAACAATGCAGACAACTGTGTGTGTAATGAAATTACATGTGTATACACACATTTTCAAACTATGATAAGCACATGCCCTTTACAGAATCCTGGGGTTTAGCAACGTGGGCAACTTGTTTAGAGTTGTGTGGATGCATGTGAAATATGAGCCCTTGGTCACATGAATGAACAATGTGCATGGAAGACAGCACAACAAGGCAGACTGGTGTGGTTCACTGTGTGAATGACAGACAGCAGGATCAAATCAAATACATGACCAAACCTACATCACTTTCCTAAGAGTTGTGGCCTGAGTAGTGGTTAAAGGGAATTAATGCAACCTGGTCACTTGCTGCAATGTGCATAGTAGTGATGTCAAGAAGGGAAACTCTAATCAGTATAGCCATCATAGAAATGAAAGCTAGTCACCAAGGCAGATGTGGCCCTTACCTCAACTTACCCTCACAGGCAGGGCAGGCCAGCAAGCTGTGTCACTGCATTGCAATGTGTGGTATGACACATAAAGGCACTGTTGTCACACAGTGGTTGTGTGAGCAATGTAAACATATGGCATCAGAAAGGACACTACAGTGCAAACTGACCTCCTTTCCTACGAGTAGCATATGTCCTACACATCAATATTTATCTGAAAGTGAATGACAATAAAGTATGAATATTAGCCAAATTACTCAAGTCAACATCTAGAAAAGATTCCCATTATCATATTCCTATTACATTGCAGCAGGAGAAACAACACCTCCTGACCACCAGTCTGGCCTGGATGACCAGCCTGTTGGTAATTACATCATGCCTCCCATTGGCGATGACATCTTCGAGCAAATTCTGAACTCCATTGGAACACCCTGTCCAGTATTGGCAAGGGGTGACAGCATTGCTGGGTCTCTCGTGACATACCCCACCTGCCTGCCAAAGCCCAGCTCTGGACTCTGAGAACCCCCAAGTTGTCTTTCAATGTGCAGTGGTAGGAGTCCAGCAGTAGCTGGTAGGTGAGGTGCCAACGGGAATGGACCATTGCTGGCACCGTAGAGGGAGCCCGTAGATGCCTCAGTCCCAATAAGGACACATCTGAGGCAACCAAATGCACCTACCCTACACTCCATAGAATGGAACAACCTGACATTGCTTGTGTCATGAGGCAGAGGCAAGAACGATGTGACACCAGTGAGGTAGTCACCCAGCTGGGGACCATTTGCGCCATCCTCCAATCTATGGAGTGCAAGCAAGACTCCTATATCGAAGCAATGGGTGTCTTCCACAGCGAAATTGTTGCTTTTGTTGGCAAGCCATCCGGTCCTGGTCAGGGCTGTGCTGCCTTCCTTGCTGGCACAGTCAAATGCTGCTGTAGACAGGGGACTCACAACTTCTGCCCCTGTTGTGTGAGTGCCTCTGATGCATCCCACACAAACACCACCACCCACAGGGGAGGCACAACACACATCCGGAAAAATGTAGTCTTCACCAATTTTGGCAGAAAAGTCCCCAGTAACATTTGTCTGTGCATGTCTGTGTCACAGAGGCGCTTTTCAGCAGAATGGGTCTCCCGCAGCCCGGGACGTGCACGGGCGTGCCCGGGTCAAGGGTGGGCCTGTCCACGCCCAATGGAGCCCAAAGGAGACTGGGCTCGCCCTCCCCCTAATGTGTGTGATTTTAACAGCCTAAGCACCTCAGGTAGTGGTCTGCAGATGGGGAAACGAAAGTCAGTAAACAACAATGCCTAGAAGTGAGCCTACCAACACTCTAGACTCCTTTTTACTAAGAGCCACTGATGCGCTGGACAAGGAGATCCAATCTGTTGAGCATAGACTATCCACGGGAGGCTTGGGCGCAGTGGGGCAATCAAGTGAGCCTTTACATAGTGGGCCTCCAGTGGTGACCGTAGCTGACACTTAATACTCAATGCCAAAGCCAGCTACTACTCGCTCAAACTGCTTGGTTCCCAGCACAGAAACCATTATACTTTCACCCCGGTACCTTTAGAACCACCCACAAAGAAGAAAAAGGGGGGAGTAAGTAAGACAAGTGCAGCAGCTCTCCACATCCAATTGCGATCTCTCTGCCCATTTCGGATATATTAATTTAAAAATTGAACAGTCAATCACCGTTTTACTCCAACCACTTGTAGACAAACTAACCAGAATTGCCCCCCCATATCACATGGACATCACATGGACAACTTGGGTCCGATGAGAGTGGACAATAGCGGAAGGCTTAAATGTTCTTACTTAGGCGGTACGACAGCAGGTGCCCATATAACCCTTGTTCTACCTTCAACGCAGCTATCTAATCATTTGCCCTTCCACCCACCCTCTTCAAACTTAATGCCTCACAGTACTAGGGGACAACCAAGGGTCTGACATCGCTACCAATGAATACCTTATGGGTCGAACAAATTGAATACAGGGGGCAAAATAGCCTGCGATACGAGACTGGCCCTTCCCCCAGCAGTTTGTCCTTTTGTTGTAATTCTGGCAAATGTTCCTAAATTACACAGCAATCAAAAGGAAACCACAGACCAATTGATGTCCAAAGCATGCTATTGGATTAGCAAACATGTGGGGGGGAGCAGGGGGAGATGCTGTCCCGAATTCTAATGGCAAGAAGGGTGGCCAGGGTAAGGGGACTCAAAGAAATCAATTGAGGGGGTCTGTGTGGTGGTTAATTTAAACTCGTACCAACTGGTTCAGCGATTGTTTTATTGGATTCCGACAGGGCCATCATTGCTCACCCAAATGTTTGGGTTACCGCTGGGCTTTTTTTTTTATAAACCAGTCAAGACCAGCCCCTGGGGACTAGATCCTGCAGCCCCTCTTAGTTTTCCCTACCCTGAGCCTCAATCCCTTCCGTTGGGACAAACATTTCTCTCTTTTTCTATTAATAACTGATTCAACGTATTAACAGACTTAGAGGGATGTGACTGACAGAGGATGAACAGGAGGACTCACACTCCTGTTCAAAGTCGCATTATATTAAGTTCAGGAAGCCCCAAGCTGCTGGTTGCAATATGTGATCAGACCAATCACGTCAAATCTATTACTCGCAATATTGCCGGTTTGAGCACCAAATTGTCCGACCCTGATTGTTTAAAAATTGTCATCATCTATGACCTGATCTGTCTTCAAGAAACATAGGAAACTGGGCCAATCAACCTAGATGGTTATCGCTCTTTTCACACTGCTGCCCTTCTGTCTAAATCAGGACGTGCCAGGGGGGGGATCCTGACCCTGTTGAAAAATACTTTAAGCCTAGAAGTCCTGTCATATCATAATGTTTCCCCTTATTATCATCTACTACATTTAAAATGCCCAGGTGGTAACACGGTTCTTCTAATCAATTTTTACAATAATAACTTCACCAGTCATATGAAGAAGGTTGTTGACCAGTTGGAAGGGGTAATGGATCTACTTTTTAACTCTTTAAAACAGATTCCGATTATCATATGGGTGGGTTATTTTAATGCGCACAGTTGTCATTTCTCAAACTTAACAGCTTGTGGCATAATTGATGAAGCAGGTGAGCCTTTATTTCATTTCACACATAACCATTATGGAGATGCTCTGAATAGATTCCTCGTGATCAATTATTTAGAGATTCGGAATCCTATTGATATTGGCTCACGTATGTTACATTTGGCACACCAATCTAGGGCTCAACTATTGATTATTTACTAATTTCGGACCCTCTTAAAAAATCAATTTGAAATGTAGATACTAAGTATTTTAACTTTAGTGAACACGCTGCCATCATCGCCAAGATAGAATGGGTAGGAATCCATTCAGAGCATCTGAGACATGTCAAACCCATGATAGTATAGAGTAAAATGGGATTATTCTCAAATGGGCCATAATACACAAAGCATACATTGTTCCTGCCGTGGTGGAACATAGGCAAAAAAATGTTGTGACCTGCCTAGAAGAAGAATCTGACCCTACCCAGGCAACCATGGCATTTTAACAGATACTATCTGAGAGTAAAAACCTCCTAATTAGAAAAAATGCTACTGCCAACCCTTCAGGCCGCAGATGGTTCAATCAAGCTTGTACTAAGACTATATCAGTTTTGCTTCAGGCTCTTAGAGCTATGCCTGGAGGCAAGGGACTAGTCAAGCTTTTCCGTCTCTGGTACGAAGAGGCCAGGAAGACCAGAATCAAAACCTTAAAGGAAGAAGCATGGGACCAATTGCATCTAGCCATCATCTCAAATAATGCCAGGGACTTCTGGAGAGTTATCAACGCTCCCTTCCTCAAACCATCTAGAGCCCCAAGTCTGGATTCTCATGTGGATGAGGAATCTTGGGTAGCACATTTTTCCCTAATATTTGACCCTAAAGCTGAGGGAGTGTCTGCACAGCAGGTAGTTATCTCTCCCCCCATTAAACCTCTTGTTATTTTTAATCATCATAAGATAAGAGAGGCCTTATGTAGTGCTCTCGAAATAGAGCCCCTGGCCCGGATGGTACTCCAATAGATTTTTTTACTGAGCAGTCGAATCTATGGGGACCGGTGTTGACAAACGTTTTTAATGCAGTTGCTAGAGTGGGTCCACCAGACTCATGGATGAAATCCATTTTAATCCCCATTTACAAGAAAAGAGATAAATCCGAGGCCAAGAACTATAGACCAATTTCTCTTCTGGATAGCACTGCCAAGCTTATGGGCCGGATTCTATTGAACAGACTTGAGAAATGGGCCACTAGCAACAACATTTTGATCCCGGTCCAATATGATTGTAAATGGGGGATGGGCACCCAGGATCAGTGCCTCAACAAAAGTCTGCTAATTGCCAAGTATAATCAAGCCAAGAAGGGCAAGTTATACTTGGCCTATATGGACTTATCTGCAGCATTTGACTACGTTGCACATCACCATCTATAGAGGATAATGAAAGAAATGGGTATCGATGAGGCAATTATCCTCTTTATCAGTCATATTTATTTCTCTGCCTCGGCCTGTGTCCGATATGGGAGGCAGGGAGAGTGCACCTGGGCGTTTCCAATCAATAGGGTTGTGCGACAGGGTTGCGTACTCGCCCCATTTCTTTTTACCATTCATACAAATGGAGTGGATGCTCTCTTGTCGGACTCAACCCCAGATGTACGCAAGAATAATAACGTATAGACCCCAATCCTCCTTTACGCAGACAATGCGGTGTTAATTGCCCGTACGGGCCTAGCCCTACAAAAGTTATTAGAGGTTTATGTGAATAACATGTGTAATTTGGATTTAAAAATTAACAAGGCTAAGTCCTATATTTTAATTATGGGCTGAAAGGACAGGAAGGTTCCAAGTTTTTATATAGCTGGACAGAAGGTAGCCCAAACCGATGCGTTTTCTTACCTAGGTGTGACTTTTGACAGACTACTACATTGGTCTAATAAGATTACCACTAGGGTTTTATCGTTAGAAAAAAGTATCATCCACCTATATTCTTTTCTACAAAAACTAGGAGCGAAACCCATCTACATGTTGAAAAAGTCTACATTGCCAAATTAGTTTCAGCAGCAAATTATGGGGCACACACCTGGGGTTATTCTAACTCCTCAGTTCTCCAAATCATAGAGGACACCTTCTGCAAAAAATGTGAAGGCCTCCCCGTAAATTGCTCAAATTTTATTTGTCACACAGAAATTGATGTTCCATATATTAATGACACAATTAGCCTGGCTCCAATCATTTTATGGCATTCTATCTGGAGAAGAGAGCCTGTTCCCATCACCCAGAAGGTAATAGAAGATTGTCTCACTCTGCAACATGCCCACAGGATCCCATGGATCACATATATTAAAAATAGTCTTTCCTCCCTTGGCTTAGAGCATTTATTTGTTTCACCAAGTGACTGCTCTAATATCTCAACACAGGAGATCAAGACTCGTTTTGTTAAAAAAAGGGCAAAACAAAAGATTGAGAACCATCTATCTAAAAGCATCAGTAAAATCATACTTAGAGGGACCAATTGTCCAGGAAGGAACATCCTCATATTTACTTCCTGTGATATTCTTACATCACAGATTACTTTTACTTAGACTTTGATTGAATTTTATCCCTTGCACGTTGGCTCATCCATCTGGAATTTTTTCTAATCATGAACTGCCATTTTGTCCCTGTAACGGTGTTTCCACTCAATCAAACCTGCACATTTGTATCTTTTGCAAGTTTTATCTGGAACCTGCAAAAGATTTATACTGACCTTTATGCGTAAATATCATTTTACACAATGCCGCATAGGAATGTATTTTTTACAATTACTACCCGATCGCCTCGTTAGTTATACAGTGGCGTCTTTCCTATCTCAGTCATGGAAAACCAGGCAATTGTATAACACCCAAGAATTATTTGTATGTGATGTTTTTAGTTATTGTTCTCAACTGATTGCTTAATTATGATGAATGTACTGTATGTTTTTAATGGATGTTTTTATCTGATCTTTAAAAAATTTGTATCAGGATGGATGATTTTTATTTTTGCACATTTGTACTTTTATGATCTTATAATATAAGTATTGAATAAAGTGAATTGACTGACTGTCTGACATAGAGGGACATAACACAAATATGAACTACACCTATACATAAACTAACTCCACATATTAACCTAAACAAATATATATTTTTAATTTTTAATTTTTTGTAACAAAGCCTTAACATTAACACCGACCCACTAAACCTGTATAAAATTGAAAAAGATAGAAAAAAGTATCTATAAAATACGATATAAATCTAAAACCTAACTAATCTAAACCTAGCCTATTAACTAACTATTTCCTTAAGTCTAAAAATAAAGGATTATAACAAAAAACTATAAAATGAAACAGTACAATTCTCTATACAATTTGGGAGAGATTCTCAATGGCCTCCTCCATGTTTGTCATCCGCTGACGTAAGCTGGCCTGCTCCAGACGAATACCATCACGTTTTTGGTTAACCTTCTGCAGTTCCTTAATGATTGTTTAGTGGAATACAGGTTATTTACTTATGGGCCTTCTGGCCCATGTGGGTATTTTCTGTGTGGCTGCAGGGGTAGCAGGTGGTAAATGTGTTTGGGGTGTCTGTCCTGACTTGTGCCTGCTATGTCCTGGCTTGTAGCAGATGTAGCCAGTTCAGATGTGGTAGGTCGAGGAGCGTTCCTGGACCCCGCTGCCTTTGCACAATCATAGAGCTTGTGCATCATCATATATATGCCTTTTAGACGTTCTAAATGTGGCGATAACAATCATATTGCATTTCAAATGTTTCTTGATCTTCAGCTGTCATATTGTCCAGGATGATAATGGAAACAATTGTTAGTACATGCAGTACATGTACATGATGTCTGCGAGAAATAGTCTGACATTGTAACACAATCATATGTCCCAGACCAGACCAATACCAACAATAAAGATCGATATATAGACAATATATTGTCACTACATAGACATTCCCTATTTGAGCCAGGAAAAAGGAGTCAGGTGCCAACTAGGCGAGTGCACACAATGTAACAATAGTCACAATGAGATAAATACCCTATAATACAGGACAAACATTCACACTCATGATGAAGTTCATATCTAACATTGGACACAATGGCCTGTATTACGTAATTTGGGATCTAGAGTTGCACCATGTAAATGTTCTAATCACTGGTCATCAACATAAGTGTAAGTGGATTAGGTGATACAGTCAAGGCAGTGTGGCTTAGCCTTGCATACCTATCTGGAGTATTACAAGGCTGCACACATTTCTGACTTCACTTACTCTGTTTCAGATAGTAAATGGATAGGGGATTGTCATGTACCTCATGTGGACCATGATTGGGGAACATCACTAACATTTACTCTCAAGCAATTGTACAGAAATGTAACACATCTCTTCTGCTTCAGACTTCTAGGGCTAATCATGAGTAGTCATACTTAAACATGCTTATGTACACATATCATCACTAGGCTGCATTCAGATGCATACATCAAAAATCGTACATGGCATATCAGTATTGTGTGTATGCTTGTTGGAATAACGAAATACAGGGACCTTATGTCAAAGGTCCAGAGACCTGGTAGGTGATTGTATGGTTACTGCTTACTAAGTCAGTGTGTACCAAAAATGTATAAGAAAGAAACATTTCTTTCTAGAGTCCCCTCACTCACCGGGGTTGCCCCACGGTGACATGCTTCATCATTGGGGCCATCCCAGTTCTCTACGAAAAGGGGCGTGCTGCGACAAGGCGACTACGCTGGAGCACTGGTTTTGTGAGATGACTATGTGTGGTGCAAGTGTGATGATGGTGGAGTGGGTGTGGGATTAAAAATACCGTGCTAGTGGGCCTCAACAATTTATTTCGCTCCTAGTGTGGTATAAAAATTAAAAAGGGGTAACACTGTATTCCAACTTTTACTGAGCTAGATCAGTGTCAAGGTCAACATGTTTCAAGCTCCCCCAAGCTTTTCTTCAGGACCATACAGGGTCCAGCCCTGTATTGCCACTCCTGTTTCCAAATGAAAAAGTGTTTCTAAAAACTACTTATCTACAATGAACGCTGTTATTAAGAAAACATGCGTGTTGTTGTACATACGTTTTGTATTTCACTTCGATTTCTGTAAAATAGAACAACAGTTGTTAAATGATGGACAACCCCTTCCAAGAAGGGGAACAACTCACAAGCATCTCACTCCAACTAGGGCGTGAGTGTGCCCTTGGCATCATATTGATGCGTGCTGGTTTTTAAAACGGTGTAGAAAAATAAATCACTGTGAATAAAGTGGTTTAGTGGTTTCACATACAAAAACATATAGACTTAATGTGACTATTGACAAGACACACAACACATACACACGAAATAATATGGCAGATGGTCATATTTACATAAAAGAGTGTATGATTACACCCCATGGTCTTAGGTAAGGGCAGGAACGCCTCGTGGAAACATTGCTGAAAAGGATTATCAAAGTTCAGAGTTAGAAGGTTCCTTTCTTGTTTGCCCGTTTAAAATTGCCGATTTTCTTGCAATCTAACACAGTTCATACACTTACTTCCTATCGGCAGACCCGCTCGGTACTACCTGGTTGCTTCCTCACCCGACCGCATACTGATCTGAAAACGGGCTCGCGGTGTATTTAAAACGCGTGAGCTTCCGGGTGGCGGGACAGCCTCTGTTATGCTAGAGCGCTCACTTGGGGCGGCCATCTTGGTGGGATGCGATCGCGCTCGGCGCGAGTGTTAATTAAAAATAATGATTACTACCGAATAATCCTGGGTTCAGGGATAGGAAATAATTTAGAGTGCTACTGTGGACTAGGGCATTTTTGTACACTAATTTGGAACACAGGTTTTTTTCGGGGGTGACGAAGTTTTTTAGATTCTTGAAGGGACGGGTATTCTAGCATTTGGCAGATAGGGAGGCTGGTACCTATCTTGTCTGGGAAGGCTGTGCTGGGTGTTTTGGTATTGTGGGAAGAGATATTACTGGTGATAGGGTTTGTTTTGTTTTTGGGGCGAAGTTATCCCATGATATTCAATTGTGGTTCACACCATCCCAAATCAATCATTAGAAAAACTATCTATGGGCGAAAGGCTCCCCACGGGATTTCATCATTAAGTCCTTGGGTATCTGTATGAAGACGAAACACCCATCTTTGTTCTTTTTCATGGAGGATGCGTTCCAGATTGTCTTTGTTTTTCACTGTTTCTATAACCACCCAGGTCAGATCATTAGGTGTATGGTTCTGTTCAATGAAGTGGGTGGTCATTCTTGTTGTGGCTCGCTTGCACCTGATGTTACTTCTGTGCTCTACTATGCGAGTACTGACCTTCCTGGTCGTCATTCCTACATAGTGAAGGTTGCACGTGCACGTTATCAAGTACACAACCCCACTGGTATTGCAATTAGAAAAGCCTTTTAGTTCCCATCTCGTAGTATTGTTGAAGATAACGTTTTTGGTTGGGGAAGTCAAATGACAAACACTACAATTGTTGCATGGGAAATGACCATCAGGTAGTGGCTGGGATCTTACTGTCTGAGTTATTGGTGTGGGACGGGTATGCACCAAAAAATCCTTCAAATTTTTACCCCGCCTATGACTAAACATGGGAGTGGGTATGTGAAGGCCGCCGCTGTTAAGTATTGGCCAATGTTTTTTGATTATTTTGGACACATTGTTAGAGACTTGATTGTACGTGGTGATACAGATTGGTTTTTTGTCCTCAGGTTGTGTTCTCTCTTTGGGTTCTAAAAGTGCTTCCCTGTTGTTGTTAGCCGCCCGTTTTTTAGCCTCTTTGATCAGTTTATTTGGGTATTTCCTGTATCTCAGCTTGTTGCTTAAGTCTTCCGCTTGGGTTAGGTAGTCGGATTTTTTGCTACAGTTCCTGCGCAAACGGAGGAATTGTCCAAATGGCAGGTTTTGTTTGAGATGGCGAGGGTGAAAACTATCAAAGGTCAAGAGGCAGTTTCTTGCTGTCTCTTTAAAATGAGTTGTTGTCACCAGTCTGCCTGACTCAGCATGGATGTTTAGATCAAGGAAAACTAGATCGGTCTTACTCATTGAGCAGGTGAACTTCAGGAAGGGATCCTGTGTGTTAAGCCAGGTGAGAAAGGTCTGTGCTTCTTCTTCAGTGCCTTGCCATATCAACAAAATATCGTCAATATAGCGTTTCCAATGGAGGATGTGGTGTCTGTGTGGATTCCTCTCAATCAGTATTTTGTTTTTCTCCAGTTGATGGACGTACAACCCGGCTATACTCGGCGCAAATGTACTGCCCATACTGGTCCCATGTTGTTGTTTGTATAGGGTAGATTCAAAACGGAAGAAGTTCTCACACAGTGCTAGTTGGCAGCATTCAAGTATTACATGGCGAGGAGTTTGGAATTCCCACTCGTTTTCGTACAATACTTCCTCTAGAATCTGTAAAGTCTCTCTGTGTGGCAAGCTGGTATACAGACTTTCGACGTCCAGACTTATCAATAGGCTGGATGACGCGTCAAAGGTTAGGTCTTGTAACAGGCACAGTACGTCCTTGGTATCCTTCAGATAGGTGTCTGTTTTTTGCACAAGCGGTCTGAGAAAGGCATCTGCGAATTGTGAAAGGGGCTCTAGAATTGAGCCTATCCCCGAGACTATGGGCCTCCCTGGTGGGTTCTCCAGTCTCTTGTGTATCTTGGGGATAGTATAAAAGTATGGTGTTGTTGGTTTTTTGTTTGTTAAGAAATCAATTTCTTTTTTACTAAGCCAATCATTGGCTTGACATTCCTCTGTTAGGTATGCAATTGAGATTCTTAGACGTTCTGTCGGGTCTTCATCCAGTTTGGCGTAGTTCCTTGTGTCCCCTAGTAGACGGAGACATTCATTCCTGTAATCTGTGGTGTTTAGTAATACAATTGCCCCGCCTTTGTCGGCTGGTTTTATGGTAATTTGATTGTTTTTTGACAGTTCCTGTAACGCGGAATGTTCAGCTTTGCTGGTGTTATGAAAAACTTTGATAGTTCGTGGGTCTAACTCCTGAACCTCTCGCATGACCGCCTTCTCAAAGGTTAATACCTCCACTGGTAGGCTGTGTGATGGAGGGACAAAGTTTGATTTTTTATGTAGTCCTGTGTCACTCCTTGTTCGTTCTGTGGGATTTTTGTCTTGAAAGAATACCTGCAGTTTGATTTTTCTCAGGAATTCTTTTAATTCACAGCATAGTTTGAACTTGTCTGTGGTTGGGGTGGGTACAAAACCTAAGCCTTTGTTAAGCACTTGGGTCTGTATAGCTGTGAGGCATAATGAGGATAGATTTACCACTAAATCGAGCTGGTGCTCGCGGCTGATTCCGGCGGGCCTTTGCTCCGTGTGTGACGTGTAGTTGTCACCACTGGTTCCGCCCATTGTACTCCCTGGCTGGGTTTGTTTTTTGCTCTTTGTGCCTGGCGGCCTCTCCCTAAAAAAGGTTTCATTTGGTTTCCTTGGTTGCCTTGATCATTTCCCCAGTTCTGATAGTTGGGTTGGTTGTACATGGGTGGG
Organism: Lissotriton helveticus; assembly: GCF_964261635.1. NCBI lineage: Eukaryota > Metazoa > Chordata > Amphibia > Caudata > Salamandridae > Lissotriton > Lissotriton helveticus. The sequence continues at coordinate 1,806,090,718 of NC_136059.1, forward strand.
CCATAAAAGAAAGGCGGGGGCGGAGGGCAATAATTATATGGGTCTTGGTACATGGGCCACATCGGTGCTTGGTTGCCTCTAAAACCCCTTGCATTGCCTCTTCCTCTTCTGGGTCTTCTGTTGGGGGTAGTGCTATAATTGCTTGATCCCCCAGAGCTATTAGATCCTGTGTCAGAACCATCACTATCAGTGTTGTATCCTGGGTTCTTATTGTTGGTTCTGTAATCGTCCCTAATATAAGGATACACTTTTTCGTGAGCAAATGCTTTTTTATCCTTAGATAGTTTGATGTATTTTGAATCTCTTAGGCTGATTTCGAATTCAGACATCGTTTTATTTAGCTCATTCAGTCTTTTTGTTAGTTCTGCTGGAGTTTGAAAAGACTTGAGGCGTATCTCCATGGAATTTATCTCTTCCTTCAGGGAATCTACTAATCTGGTTGCGGTTTTAATGATCAAGACCAGCCAGTCTCTGGTACAATGCCAGGATATTTTGGACCAGTCCAGCTTGAATTGTTTGTCGTGCTGGAATATAAAGGGTTCATTCCTGACTATGAGACCCCTTGGTGCTGCGTTAGCTTGTAAGTATTCCGCCATCATGACGCCATGAATCAGTGTTTTTATCTGTGTTCTCTTTAGTTCAGTCAATTCGTCCCAACATTGGCTCGCATCACTGTTTTCTCCTGTGGGGGCTCCTGCGTGTGGTAACATGGAGGCAATGGCTCTATCAACTTCATCCTCCGAGAAGGATAGTCCTGTGTTCTGTGCCATAATTTTTTTGTGTGAGTGTTTCTTCGTGTGTGTTGTCTTAGTCCCTAGATCAACCTGGTATGTATCAGTCAGGTGACCTATGTCTGAGCGAAAGAAAAACTCCCGCAGCCCGTGGCTGCTGAATACATAAACAAAGAAGGGGGGAGAAGGAGGTTAAACCAGACCAGGTCGGCCTCCAGTCTGTGTACGAAATACAGGGACCTTATGTCAAAGGTCCAGAGACCTGGTAGGTGATTGTATGGTTACTGCTTACTAAGTCAGTGTGTACCAAAAATGTATAAGAAAGAAAAATTTCTTTCTAGAGTCCCCTCACTCACCGGGGTTGCCCCACGGTGACATGCTTCATCATTGGGGCCATCCCAGTTCTCTACGAAAAGGGGCGTGCTGCGACAAGGCGACTACGCTGGAGCACTGGTTTTGTGAGATGACTATGTGTGGTGCAAGTGTGATGATGGTGGAGTGGGTGTGGGATTAAAAATACCGTGCTAGTGGGCCTCAACAATTTATTTCGCTCCTAGTGTGGTATAAAAATTAAAAAGGGGTAACACTGTATTCCAACTTTTACTGAGCTAGATCAGTGTCAAGGTCAACATGTTTCAAGCTCCCCCAAGCTTTTCTTCAGGACCATACAGGGTCCAGCCCTGTATTGCCACTCCTGTTTCCAAATGAAAAAGTGTTTCTAAAAACTACTTATCTACAATGAACGCTGTTATTAAGAAAACATGCGTGTTGTTGTACATACGTTTTGTATTTCACTTCGATTTCTGTAAAATAGAACAACAGTTGTTAAATGATGGACAACCCCTTCCAAGAAGGGGAACAACTCACAAGCATCTCACTCCAACTAGGGCGTGAGTGTGCCCTTGGCATCATATTGATGCGTGCTGGTTTTCAAAACGGTGTAGAAAAATAAATCACTGTGAATAAAGTGGTTTAGTGGTTTCACATACAAAAACATATAGACTTAATGTGACTATTGACAAGACACACAACACATACACACGAAATAATATGGCAGATGGTCATATTTACATAAAAGAGTGTATGATTACACCCCATGGTCTTAGGTAAGGGCAGGAACGCCTCGTGGAAACATTGCTGAAAAGGATTATCAAAGTTCAGAGTTAGAAGGTTCCTTTCTTGTTTGCCCGTTTAAAATTGCCGATTTTCTTGCAATCTAACACAGTTCATACACTTACTTCCTATCGGCAGACCCGCTCGGTACTACCTGGTTGCTTCCTCACCCGACCGCATACTGATCTGAAAACGGGCTCGCGGTGTATTTAAAACGCGTGAGCTTCCGGGTGGCGGGACAGCCTCTGTTATGCTAGAGCGCTCACTTGGGGCGGCCATCTTGGTGGGATGCGATCGCGCTCGGCGCGAGTGTTAATTAAAAATAATGATTACTACCGAATAATCCTGGGTTCAGGGATAGGAAATAATTTAGAGTGCTACTGTGGACTAGGGCATTTTTGTACACTAATTTGGAACACAGGTTTTTTTCGGGGGTGACGAAGTTTTTTAGATTCTTGAAGGGACGGGTATTATAGCATTTGGCAGATAGGGAGGCTGGTACCTATCTTGTCTGGGAAGGCTGTGCTGGGTGTTTTGGTATTGTGGGAAGAGATATTACTGGTGATAGGGTTTGTTTTGTTTTTGGGGCGAAGTTATCCCATGATATTCAATTGTGGTTCACACCATCCCAAATCAATCATTAGAAAAACTATCTATGGGCGAAAGGCTCCCCACGGGATTTCATCATTAAGTCCTTGGGTATCTGTATGAAGACGAAACACCCATCTTTGTTCTTTTTCATGGAGGATGCGTTCCAGATTGTCTTTGTTTTTCACTGTTTCTATAACCACCCAGGTCAGATCATTAGGTGTATGGTTCTGTTCAATGAAGTGGGTGGTCATTCTTGTTGTGGCTCGCTTGCACCTGATGTTACTTCTGTGCTCTACTATGCGAGTACTGACCTTCCTGGTCGTCATTCCTACATAGTGAAGGTTGCACGTGCACGTTATCAAGTACACAACCCCACTGGTATTGCAATTAGAAAAGCCTTTTAGTTCCCATCTCGTAGTATTGTTGAAGATAACGTTTTTGGTTGGGGAAGTCAAATGACAAACACTACAATTGTTGCATGGGAAATGACCATCAGGTAGTGGCTGGGATCTTACTGTCTGAGTTATTGGTGTGGGACGGGTATGCACCAAAAAATCCTTCAAATTTTTACCCCGCCTATGACTAAACATGGGAGTGGGTATGTGAAGGCCGCCGCTGTTAAGTATTGGCCAATGTTTTTTGATTATTTTGGACACATTGTTAGAGACTTCATTGTACGTGGTGATACAGATTGGTTTTTTGTCCTCAGGTTGTGTTCTCTCTTTGGGTTCTAAAAGTGCTTCCCTGTTGTTGTTAGCCGCCCGTTTTTTAGCCTCTTTGATCAGTTTATTTGGGTATTTCCTGTATCTCAGCTTGTTGCTTAAGTCTTCCGCTTGGGTTAGGTAGTCGGATTTTTTGCTACAGTTCCTGCGCAAACGGAGGAATTGTCCAAATGGCAGGTTTTGTTTGAGATGGCGAGGGTGAAAACTATCAAAGGTCAAGAGGCAGTTTCTTGCTGTCTCTTTAAAATGAGTTGTTGTCACCAGTCTGCCTGACTCAGCATGGATGTTTAGATCAAGGAAAACTAGATTGGTCTTACTCATTGAGCAGGTGAACTTCAGGAAGGGATCCTGTGTGTTAAGCCAGGTGAGAAAGGTCTGTGCTTCTTCTTCAGTGCCTTGCCATATCAACAAAATATCGTCGATATAGCGTTTCCAATGGAGGATGTGGTGTCTGTGTGGATTCCTCTCAATCAGTATTTTGTTTTTCTCCAGTTGATGGACGTACAACCCGGCTATACTCGGCGCAAATGTACTGCCCATACTGGTCCCATGTTGTTGTTTGTATAGGGTAGATTCAAAACGGAAGAAGTTCTCACACAGTGCTAGTTGGCAGCATTCAAGTATTACATGGCGAGGAGTTTGGAATTCCCACTCGTTTTCGTACAATACTTCCTCTAGAATCTGTAAAGTCTCTCTGTGTGGCAAGCTGGTATACAGACTTTCGACGTCCAGACTTATCAATAGGCTGGATGACGCGTCAAAGGTTAGGTCTTGTAACAGGCACAGTACGTCCTTGGTATCCTTCAGATAGGTGTCTGTTTTTTGCACAAGCGGTCTGAGAAAGGCATCTGCGAATTGTGAAAGGGGCTCTAGAATTGAGCCTATCCCCGAGACTATGGGCCTCCCTGGTGGGTTCTCCAGTCTCTTGTGTATCTTGGGGATAGTATAAAAGTATGGTGTTGTTGGTTTTTTGTTTGTTAAGAAATCAATTTCTTTTTTACTAAGCCAATCATTGGCTTGACATTCCTCTGTTAGGTATGCAATTGAGATTCTTAGACGTTCTGTCGGGTCTTCATCCAGTTTGGCGTAGTTCCTTGTGTCCCCTAGTAGACGGAGACATTCATTCCTGTAATCTGTGGTGTTTAGTAATACAATTGCCCTGTCAAAAAACAATCAAATTACCATAAAACCAGCCGACAAAGGCGGGGCAATTGTATTACTAAACACCACAGATTACAGGAATGAATGTCTCCGTCTACTAGGGGACACAAGGAACTACGCCAAACTGGATGAAGACCCGACAGAACGTCTAAGAATCTCAATTGCATACCTAACAGAGGAATGTCAAGCCAATGATTGGCTTAGTAAAAAAGAAATTGATTTCTTAACAAACAAAAAACCAACAACACCATACTTTTATACTATCCCCAAGATACACAAGAGACTGGAGAACCCACCAGGGAGGCCCATAGTCTCGGGGATAGGCTCAATTCTAGAGCCCCTTTCACAATTCGCAGATGCCTTTCTCAGACCGCTTGTGCAAAAAACAGACACCTATCTGAAGGATACCAAGGACGTACTGTGCCTGTTACAAGACCTAACCTTTGACGCGTCATCCAGCCTATTGATAAGTCTGGACGTCGAAAGTCTGTATACCAGCTTGCCACACAGAGAGACTTTACAGATTCTAGAGGAAGTATTGTACGAAAACGAGTGGGAATTCCAAACTCCTCGCCATGTAATACTTGAATGCTGCCAACTAGCACTGTGTGAGAACTTCTTCCGTTTTGAATCTACCCTATACAAACAACAACATGGGACCAGTATGGGCAGTACATTTGCGCCGAGTATAGCCGGGTTGTACGTCCATCAACTGGAGAAAAACAAAATACTGATTGAGAGGAATCCACACAGACACCACATCCTCCATTGGAAACGCTATATCGACGATATTTTGTTGATATGGCAAGGCACTGAAGAAGAAGCACAGACCTTTCTCACCTGGCTTAACACACAGGATCCCTTCCTGAAGTTCACCTGCTCAATGAGTAAGACCGATCTAGTTTTCCTTGATCTAAACATCCATGCTGAGTCAGGCAGACTGGTGACAACAACTCATTTTAAAGAGACAGCAAGAAACTGCCTCTTGACCTTTGATAGTTTTCACCCTCGCCATCTCAAACAAAACCTGCCATTTGGACAATTCCTCCGTTTGCGCAGGAACTGTAGCAAAAAATCCGACTACCTAACCCAAGCGGAAGACTTAAGCAACAAGCTGAGATACAGGAAATACCCAAATAAACTGATCAAAGAGGCTAAAAAACGGGCGGCTAACAACAACAGGGAAGCACTTTTAGAACCCAAAGAGAGAACACAACCTGAGGACAAAAAACCAATCTGTATCACCACGTACAATCAAGTCTCTAACAATGTGTCCAAAATAATCAAAAAACATTGGCCAATACTTAACAGCGGCGGCCTTCACATACCCACTCCCATGTTTAGTCATAGGCGGGGTAAAAATTTGAAGGATTTTTTGGTGCATACCCGTCCCACACCAATAACTCAGACAGTAAGATCCCAGCCACTACCTGATGGTCATTTCCCATGCAACAATTGTAGTGTTTGTCATTTGACTTCCCCAACCAAAAACGTTATCTTCAACAATACTACGAGATGGGAACTAAAAGGCTTTTCTAATTGCAATACCAGTGGGGTTGTGTACTTGATAACGTGCACGTGCAACCTTCACTATGTAGGAATGACGACCAGGAAGGTCAGTACTCGCATAGTAGAGCACAGAAGTAACATCAGGTGCAAGCGAGCCACAACAAGAATGACCACCCACTTCATTGAACAGAACCATACACCTAATGATCTGACCTGGGTGGTTATAGAAACAGTGAAAAACAAAGACAATCTGGAACGCATCCTCCATGAAAAAGAACAAAGATGGGTGTTTCGTCTTCATACAGATACCCAAGGACTTAATGATGAAATCCCGTGGGGAGCCTTTCGCCCATAGATAGTTTTTCTAATGATTGATTTGGGATGGTGTGAACCACAATTGAATATCATGGGATAACTTCGCCCCAAAAACAAAACAAACCCTATCACCAGTAATATCTCTTCCCACAATACCAAAACACCCAGCACAGCCTTCCCAGACAAGATAGGTACCAGCCTCCCTATCTGCCAAATGCTAGAATACCCGTCCCTTCAAGAATCTAAAAAACTTCGTCACCCCCGAAAAAAACCTGTGTTCCAAATTAGTGTACAAAAATGCCCTAGTCCACAGTAGCACTCTAAATTATTTCCTATCCCTGAACCCAGGATTATTCGGTAGTAATCATTATTTTTAATTAACACTCGCGCCGAGCGCGATCGCATCCCACCAAGATGGCCGCCCCAAGTGAGCGCTCTAGCATAACAGAGGCTGTCCCGCCACCCGGAAGCTCACGCGTTTTAAATACACCGCGAGCCCGTTTTCAGATCAGTATGCGGTCGGGTGAGGAAGCAACCAGGTAGTACCGAGCGGGTCTGCCGATAGGAAGTAAGTGTATGAACTGTGTTAGATTGCAAGAAAATCGGCAATTTTAAACGGGCAAACAAGAAAGGAACCTTCTAACTCTGAACTTTGATAATCCTTTTCAGCAATGTTTCCACGAGGCGTTCCTGCCCTTACCTAAGACCATGGGGTGTAATCATACACTCTTTTATGTAAATATGACCATCTGCCATATTATTTCGTGTGTATGTGTTGTGTGTCTTGTCAATAGTCACATTAAGTCTATATGTTTTTGTATGTGAAACCACTAAACCACTTTATTCACAGTGATTTATTTTTCTACACCGTTTTGAAAACCAGCACGCATCAATATGATGCCAAGGGCACACTCACGCCCTAGTTGGAGTGAGATGCTTGTGAGTTGTTCCCCTTCTTGGAAGGGGTTGTCCATCATTTAACAACTGTTGTTCTATTTTACAGAAATCGAAGTGAAATACAAAACGTATGTACAACAACACGCATGTTTTCTTAATAACAGCGTTCATTGTAGATAAGTAGTTTTTAGAAACACTTTTTCATTTGGAAACAGGAGTGGCAATACAGGGCTGGACCCTGTATGGTCCTGAAGAAAAGCTTGGGGGAGCTTGAAACATGTTGACCTTGACACTGATCTAGCTCAGTAAAAGTTGGAATACAGTGTTACCCCTTTTTAATTTTTATACCACACTAGGAGCGAAATAAATTGTTGAGGCCCACTAGCACGGTATTTTTAATCCCACACCCACTCCACCATCATCACACTTGCACCACACATAGTCATCTCACAAAACCAGTGCTCCAGCGTAGTCGCCTTGTCGCAGCACGCCCCTTTTCGTAGAGAACTGGGATGGCCCCAATGATGAAGCATGTCACCGTGGGGGACCCCGGTGAGTGAGGGGACTCTAGAAAGAAATTTTTCTTTCTTATACATTTTTGGTACACACTGACTTAGTAAGCAGTAACCATACAATCACCTACCAGGTCTCTGGACCTTTGACATAAGGTCCCTGTATTTCGTACACAGACTGGAGGCCGACCTGGTCTGGTTTAACCTCCTTCTCCCCCCTTCTTTGTTTATGTATTCAGCAGCCACGGGCTGCGGGAGTTTTTCTTTCGCTCAGACATAGGTCACCTGACTGATACATACCAGGTTGATCTAGGGACTAAGACAACACACACGAAGAAACACTCACACAAAAAAATTATGGCACAGAACACAGGACTATCCTTCTCGGAGGATGAAGTTGATAGAGCCATTGCCTCCATGTTACCACACGCAGGAGCCCCCACAGGAGAAAACAGTGATGCGAGCCAATGTTGGGACGAATTGACTGAACTAAAGAGAACACAGATAAAAACACTGATTCATGGCGTCATGATGGCGGAATACTTACAAGCTAACGCAGCACCAAGGGGTCTCATAGTCAGGAATGAACCCTTTATATTCCAGCACGACAAACAATTCAAGCTGGACTGGTCCAAAATATCCTGGCATTGTACCAGAGACTGGCTGGTCTTGATCATTAAAACCGCAACCAGATTAGTAGATTCCCTGAAGGAAGAGATAAATTCCATGGAGATACGCCTCAAGTCTTTTCAAACTCCAGCAGAACTAACAAAAAGACTGAATGAGCTAAATAAAACGATGTCTGAATTCGAAATCAGCCTAAGAGATTCAAAATACATCAAACTATCTAAGGATAAAAAAGCATTTGCTCACGAAAAAGTGTATCCTTATATTAGGGACGATTACAGAACCAACAATAAGAACCCAGGATACAACACTGATAGTGATGGTTCTGACACAGGATCTAATAGCTCTGGGGGATCAAGCAATTATAGCACTACCCCCAACAGAAGACCCAGAAGAGGAAGAGGCAATGCAAGGGGTTTTAGAGGCAACCAAGCACCGATGTGGCCCATGTACCAAGACCCATATAATTATTGCCCTCCGCCCCCGCCTTTCTTTTATGGCCCACCCATGTACAACCAACCCAACTATCAGAACTGGGGAAATGATCAAGGCAACCAAGGAAACCAAATGAAACCTTTTTTAGGGAGAGGCCGCCAGGCACAAAGAGCAAAAAACAAACCCAGCCAGGGAGTACAATGGGCGGAACCAGTGGTGACAACTACACGTCACACACGGAGCAAAGGCCCGCCGGAATCAGCCGCGAGCACCAGCTCGATTTAGTGGTAAATCTATCCTCATTATGCCTCACAGCTATACAGACCCAAGTGCTTAACAAAGGCTTAGGTTTTGTACCCACCCCAACCACAGACAAGTTCAAACTATGCTGTGAATTAAAAGAATTCCTGAGAAAAATCAAACTGCAGGTATTCTTTCAAGACAAAAATCCCACAGAACGAACAAGGAGTGACACAGGACTACATAAAAAATCAAACTTTGTCCCTCCATCACACAGCCTACCAGTGGAGGTATTAACCTTTGAGAAGGCGGTCATGCGAGAGGTTCAGGAGTTAGACCCACGAACTATCAAAGTATTTCATAACACCAGCAAAGCTGAACATTCCGCGTTACAGGAACTGTCAAAAAACAATCAAATTACCATAAAACCAGCCGACAAAGGCGGGGCAATTGTATTACTAAACACCACAGATTACAGGAATGAATGTCTCCGTCTACTAGGGGACACAAGGAACTACGCCAAACTGGATGAAGACCCGACAGAACGTCTAAGAATCTCAATTGCATACCTAACAGAGGAATGTCAAGCCAATGATTGGCTTAGTAAAAAAGAAATTGATTTCTTAACAAACAAAAAACCAACAACACCATACTTTTATACTATCCCCAAGATACACAAGAGACTGGAGAACCCACCAGGGAGGCCCATAGTCTCGGGGATAGGCTCAATTCTAGAGCCCCTTTCACAATTCGCAGATGCCTTTCTCAGACCGCTTGTGCAAAAAACAGACACCTATCTGAAGGATACCAAGGACGTACTGTGCCTGTTACAAGACCTAACCTTTGACGCGTCATCCAGCCTATTGATAAGTCTGGACGTCGAAAGTCTGTATACCAGCTTGCCACACAGAGAGACTTTACAGATTCTAGAGGAAGTATTGTACGAAAACGAGTGGGAATTCCAAACTCCTCGCCATGTAATACTTGAATGCTGCCAACTAGCACTGTGTGAGAACTTCTTCCGTTTTGAATCTACCCTATACAAACAACAACATGGGACCAGTATGGGCAGTACATTTGCGCCGAGTATAGCCGGGTTGTACGTCCATCAACTGGAGAAAAACAAAATACTGATTGAGAGGAATCCACACAGACACCACATCCTCCATTGGAAACGCTATATCGACGATATTTTGTTGATATGGCAAGGCACTGAAGAAGAAGCACAGACCTTTCTCACCTGGCTTAACACACAGGATCCCTTCCTGAAGTTCACCTGCTCAATGAGTAAGACCGATCTAGTTTTCCTTGATCTAAACATCCATGCTGAGTCAGGCAGACTGGTGACAACAACTCATTTTAAAGAGACAGCAAGAAACTGCCTCTTGACCTTTGATAGTTTTCACCCTCGCCATCTCAAACAAAACCTGCCATTTGGACAATTCCTCCGTTTGCGCAGGAACTGTAGCAAAAAATCCGACTACCTAACCCAAGCGGAAGACTTAAGCAACAAGCTGAGATACAGGAAATACCCAAATAAACTGATCAAAGAGGCTAAAAAACGGGCGGCTAACAACAACAGGGAAGCACTTTTAGAACCCAAAGAGAGAACACAACCTGAGGACAAAAAACCAATCTGTATCACCACGTACAATCAAGTCTCTAACAATGTGTCCAAAATAATCAAAAAACATTGGCCAATACTTAACAGCGGCGGCCTTCACATACCCACTCCCATGTTTAGTCATAGGCGGGGTAAAAATTTGAAGGATTTTTTGGTGCATACCCGTCCCACACCAATAACTCAGACAGTAAGATCCCAGCCACTACCTGATGGTCATTTCCCATGCAACAATTGTAGTGTTTGTCATTTGACTTCCCCAACCAAAAACGTTATCTTCAACAATACTACGAGATGGGAACTAAAAGGCTTTTCTAATTGCAATACCAGTGGGGTTGTGTACTTGATAACGTGCACGTGCAACCTTCACTATGTAGGAATGACGACCAGGAAGGTCAGTACTCGCATAGTAGAGCACAGAAGTAACATCAGGTGCAAGCGAGCCACAACAAGAATGACCACCCACTTCATTGAACAGAACCATACACCTAATGATCTGACCTGGGTGGTTATAGAAACAGTGAAAAACAAAGACAATCTGGAACGCATCCTCCATGAAAAAGAACAAAGATGGGTGTTTCGTCTTCATACAGATACCCAAGGACTTAATGATGAAATCCCGTGGGGAGCCTTTCGCCCATAGATAGTTTTTCTAATGATTGATTTGGGATGGTGTGAACCACAATTGAATATCATGGGATAACTTCGCCCCAAAAACAAAACAAACCCTATCACCAGTAATATCTCTTCCCACAATACCAAAACACCCAGCACAGCCTTCCCAGACAAGATAGGTACCAGCCTCCCTATCTGCCAAATGCTAGAATACCCGTCCCTTCAAGAATCTAAAAAACTTCGTCACCCCCGAAAAAAACCTGTGTTCCAAATTAGTGTACAAAAATGCCCTAGTCCACAGTAGCACTCTAAATTATTTCCTATCCCTGAACCCAGGATTATTCGGTAGTAATCATTATTTTTAATTAACACTCGCGCCGAGCGCGATCGCATCCCACCAAGATGGCCGCCCCAAGTGAGCGCTCTAGCATAACAGAGGCTGTCCCGCCACCCGGAAGCTCACGCGTTTTAAATACACCGCGAGCCCGTTTTCAGATCAGTATGCGGTCGGGTGAGGAAGCAACCAGGTAGTACCGAGCGGGTCTGCCGATAGGAAGTAAGTGTATGAACTGTGTTAGATTGCAAGAAAATCGGCAATTTTAAACGGGCAAACAAGAAAGGAACCTTCTAACTCTGAACTTTGATAATCCTTTTCAGCAATGTTTCCACGAGGCGTTCCTGCCCTTACCTAAGACCATGGGGTGTAATCATACACTCTTTTATGTAAATATGACCATCTGCCATATTATTTCGTGTGTATGTGTTGTGTGTCTTGTCAATAGTCACATTAAGTCTATATGTTTTTGTATGTGAAACCACTAAACCACTTTATTCACAGTGATTTATTTTTCTACACCGTTTTGAAAACCAGCACGCATCAATATGATGCCAAGGGCACACTCACGCCCTAGTTGGAGTGAGATGCTTGTGAGTTGTTCCCCTTCTTGGAAGGGGTTGTCCATCATTTAACAACTGTTGTTCTATTTTACAGAAATCGAAGTGAAATACAAAACGTATGTACAACAACACGCATGTTTTCTTAATAACAGCGTTCATTGTAGATAAGTAGTTTTTAGAAACACTTTTTCATTTGGAAACAGGAGTGGCAATACAGGGCTGGACCCTGTATGGTCCTGAAGAAAAGCTTGGGGGAGCTTGAAACATGTTGACCTTGACACTGATCTAGCTCAGTAAAAGTTGGAATACAGTGTTACCCCTTTTTAATTTTTATACCACACTAGGAGCGAAATAAATTGTTGAGGCCCACTAGCACGGTATTTTTAATCCCACACCCACTCCACCATCATCACACTTGCACCACACATAGTCATCTCACAAAACCAGTGCTCCAGCGTAGTCGCCTTGTCGCAGCACGCCCCTTTTCGTAGAGAACTGGGATGGCCCCAATGATGAAGCATGTCACCGTGGGGCAACCCCGGTGAGTGAGGGGACTCTAGAAAGAAATTTTTCTTTCTTATACATTTTTGGTACACACTGACTTAGTAAGCAGTAACCATACAATCACCTACCAGGTCTCTGGACCTTTGACATAAGGTCCCTGTATTTCGTACACAGACTGGAGGCCGACCTGGTCTGGTTTAACCTCCTTCTCCCCCCTTCTTTGTTTATGCTTGTTGGAATACTCATCTGGCCTAACAAATCTTTTTTATATTATGCATGGAGTCTTGCACCATAACTGTGGGGAAGGCTCAAGTACCACTGAGGCTGGATTACCACAGACATACCTTGTGGCAGTTTAACACGTTGAGGATCTATATGTCTATCCAGTGCTTAACAAAGACATGAATAGACACACATGCAGGCATGTAATTTGCTGTGTGTCATGGCCCAAATACATTACTTATGAAGATGCTACTCCATCACAAAACACCTATGCTGCAACTAACATATTCTAATTTAGCTGGATTGTGTTGTTATGTTATGTTATTTTATTTTATAAAGCGCGCAGATGCCGCAGCCAAGTGGCGTCCCGGCGCTTAGGATATGGTAAAACACAACACGGTAACTAATGGCCCAAGGGGAAGGAACTAGACAGTAGAAAATAGGAAGGTCTTCAGGGCCTTCCTAAAAGAAAGCAGATCAGGGATGGAACGGAGAGGGGCAGGCAAAGAGTTCCAGAGGGCTGCCGCCATCACAGAAAAAGAACGTCCACCCATTCTGGCTCTTTTAAAGCGTGGCACCATGGCGAGATTTAACCCTGAAGATCGAAGGGCTCTGGAAGGTACATAATGACAAATTATCTGCGAAAGAATAGGGGGGGAGGCTAACTTGAGAATTTTAAAAGTTAAACAAAGAGCCTTAAATTTAATTCTTTGCCCAACAGGCAGCCAATGAAGATCCTGAATAGTTCGGCGGGCAGAGACAAACTTCGGAAGGCCGACTAACATCCTAGCCGCCGCATTTTGCACCCTCTGAAGGCGGACTAATTCTGCCTGATTAACGCCCAAAAGCAAAGAGCTGGCGTAGTCTAATCTGGCCAGGACCATAGCTTGGACAATGATCTGTCTGGTGTCCGCATCAAAAAACTTGAAGATAGGTCGAAGGCACTGCAGGGCACCAAAACAAGTACCAGCTACAGGTTTAGTATGGGTGGTGAAGGAGAGTTTATCATCCAGCCATACCCCAAGGTTGCTGACCTCAGCCACTGGGGTGGGAACAGAGCCCAATTCAGGTGGCCACCATTGATCGCCCCAAAGCTCACTTTCCCTACCAAAAATAATAACCTCGGTTTTAGAGGCATTAAGTTGGAGTCGATTGTTCCCCATCCAACCCGCCACAGCTTTAAGAGCGGACTGAAAGGTGGGAGCATCCATGTTGGACTCCCCATTAAGTGCCACCGCCAGCGGCGTGTCATCGGCGTATGACACCATGGTGAGACCAAAACTATGGGCGACCTCCGCCAACGGTTGAACATATAAATTAAATAAGGTAGGGCTGAGGGCCGATCCCTGCGGCACATCCTGAGAAATAGGGCGAGGAGCAGAAACAAAAGGGGGGTGGACACTTTAAAGGTTCGATCAGTGAGAAAAGATCGAAACCACTCGAGTGCTCTCTCACCAACTCCGGCCTCCTCGAGGCGATGTAAGAGGATCTGGTGGGACACCGTATCAAAGGCGGCACTGAGATCCAATAGGATCAGTGCCGCCGTTTGACCCTGGTCCAGCATCTTCCTGATGTGCTCCACCACAGCTAGAAGAGCCGTCTCGGTACTGTGACCCGCACGGAACCCATTCTGCGAATTATCCAGTATCTTAGCTTCCTGCAGATGGGATGACAGGATGCGATTAGCATGTGACTCTGCTAATTTAGCTAGCCAGGGGAGCAGGGAGATGGGCCGGTAGTGTACGGATTTAGTGGGATCAAGAGCCGGCTTTTTGAGGATAGGAATGATGGTAGCCTGCTTCCATGCACTAGGAACACTGCCGGTGTTAAAGGACAGCTCAATAAGACTGTGCATGGCAGGGTAGCAGCACTCAGCAAGCTCCTGGAATTGAATGGGTCTCATGGGGTCGTCCGGTGAACCAGATTTAACTTTCGTCGTCAAGGCTTTGAACTCCTCCAGAGTAGGACTGGGGATGATCAGCAATGGTGTAGAGACCTTAGGTACGATAATGTTCTCCTCGGTGGAAGACTGAGAGAATGACCTATAAATGGCCTCAACTTTTTCGACGAAAAACGATGCCAGATCCTCACAATGATCTAAGGAGGCTACAAGAGTAGTAGATTCGTTCTTTTTACTTGTAAGGTCCTTACAAACCCTGAAGATAACCTTTGTGGGATTCGTGCTGTTCTTTATCTCCCGAGAGTAAAAGGCAGCCCTGGCAGAACAGATGGCCCGGTGGTACACTCTAGTGCAGGCCCTATAGGCCGACTTGAGGTCCACAGCGTAAGTTTTGCGCCATGCGCGTTCCGCTTTTTTGCAGGTAGATTTGAGCATTTTGAGGGATTCATCATACCAGGGACTGGAAGGGCTAGATCTGGTCTTACTCCACCTAGCCGGTATCAATGTATCTAAGGAGTGATTCAGCCACTCACAGAAGTTATCGTAGCCAAGGGAGACTTCAGAGGGGGGGTAAGGATGGTGTTCCAACAACAGCTGATGGAAGTGCTCAAGATTCAGGTTTCTCCAAGGGCGTTTAAAAAGATCCGGGGTGTTGTTTCTAAGGAGGGGAGTGGGAATGGTGATATGGGTTTCGATCAGATGATGGTATGTCCAGGCCATGGGCCTAGGTTGAAGCACTAAAATGTTGGTAGCAAGATTTGTCAAAAAAGGATCTAACAAATGTCCACCGGTATGAGTCGGTAGTTGCACCAGTTGGTTTATTTGAAATGCTTCAAGGTCCGCCAACAAGCTGGAAACCGGATTGGAGAGTGGAGCATCCATATGCAGGTTGAGGTCGCCAATAATCGTGAAATTAACTGTTTTCATGACTAAAGAGGAGACCACCTCCAAAAGACTATGACGAAAGGCGCCCTCGGGACCGGGTGGCCTATAAATTAATAGTCCCGAGAAAGTAAAATGGGGATTCACAGTGATGTTGAAATGCGCGCTCTCACACCCAGCTATGGTGGTGGGCTTCCAGACACAGGGATAGCAAGATTTTACCGCAACTGCGATACCTCCACCTCTAGCATTACGGTGTAGAGAGTGCATGGTGTATCCCGGAGGGAGGGCTAAGTTCATAACGGCCATAGATTGGTCGTGCAACCAAGTTTCAGTGAAGAAAAATATGTCCGGATTATCATCTGTGATCAGAGAGAATACTTCTTGGTGCTGGCATGTCAGAGATCTGACATTCAGGTGAAAAATTTTGAGAGTCGTTTGGGTGGCACCGCCTACCACAGAGTCTGGCTTGCGGACACGGGGGGGTCTAGTTTGAAGACTTAAAATAGGCTGCGGCTTTGGAATAGAAAAGGAACAGGTGGGACACTGAAAGGGCCCACTTAGAGGGTCCAGGGAGCCATGAAGGCAATCTCTTACCTTAAGGCGCAGTGAGCGCAGGGTCGCAGCCGATATCATCCTGTGGAAGCCAGAGTCCCCTGCCATAGCCCTGCCTTAGCGCTGACGGGCGCAGACGGGCAGGACTCTGGCTTGACTCCGGCGCGAGTCAGGCGCCACCGCAGCGCGAATAAGCGAGCTTTAAATATCGGCTCACCTGGGCTCCTGAGAAGCGCTAGAGCGCTCTAACCAGTGGCACGTTCTACACTAGCCACTCCCAAGATGGCGACCAGTTGCCAGCTATAAGGTAGGAAACACAACAGGTCCGCTCAAAAACGCGGTGGGGGGCACAATTACAGTGCGAGTGTGTGGGCACAGCAACGAATTCTTAAAACCAGGGGAAAATGCAATTTAGGTCAAACAAAATACAAAAAACGGTAATATTAAAATTATACAGCGCTATGCAGTAGAAACACAGCAGCGTAGCGCGCGTGCGTGCTATCACCTATCCAAGGCCGAGCAAGTGGGCTGCTCGCCTTAAATATCGGCTCACCTGGGCTCCTGAGAAGCGCTAGAGCGCTCTAACCAGTGGCACGTTCTACACTAGCCACTCCCAAGATGGCGACCAGTTGCCAGCTATAAGGTAGGAAACACAACAGGTCCGCTCAAAAACGCGGTGGGGGGCACAATTACAGTGCGAGTGTGTGGGCACAGCAACGAATTCTTAAAACCAGGGGAAAATGCAATTTAGGTCAAACAAAATACAAAAAACGGTAATATTAAAATTATACAGCGCTATGCAGTAGAAACACAGCAGCGTAGCGCGCGTGCGTGCTATCACCTATCCAAGGTGACCCAGATGCCACTGTCATACATGTTTACATATTTCTGCTTTAGTTTTGTCAGCCTGCTACAGGACAGTTCTGTTTTCCACACATATATTATGTGTAACACAGTAGGTATGTTTGACCATCCTTATGGTCTTTAAAATTGCAATGTCTTATCTGGAGAGAGCTAATGCATCTAGCATGTCTTACCCATTTTGCTACACGTTAATGGAACACATGTTGTATAATAACACGGGGCCATATTTATGAGACACTCCGGCGGCGCTAACTACAAATTCATATTTATGTTGTCACACAAAGCCCCTTTGCATGGCTTTGATTGTCCTCATATTTATGGAGTAAGTCAAGGCAGCACTAATTGCTGAGTAGCCTTACTCTACACAAGAGAGGCATTCCATGAGTGTTGCAGTGTGTGTTTTCATTAAAGAGCCATGAGTGTTGATCCTTCCCCAGATTTACAAAACTATGTAGCCCTGGGGATGTACCTAAACCGTACAACTCCCCATGGGACGCTCAATGAGGAGACATAACTTCATTTCGCTTTGCTTTTTCCTCTTTAAGTAAATTGCATTTTGCTGCATACATAGAAAGAGGGAACAGTCTCCCAGAATGTCCCTTCCTGCACAAAAACAACCTGACAACCACCAAGAAACCCTTGTACCACGGTGCAAGGGTGCCTCTATTGGCGCTAGCCTGCCGAAACAGAGCACGCATAGTGTGAAAATACCGGATTGAATTATATTGGCTGAATACAGTGCATTCCTGCCCTTTAATTTTGATGTAGGGTAGTGCAGCGAGGTGACTTGCAGCGCTGCCCTACATCAAATTCCCATAAATGAGGCCCACGTTGTGTGAATCTGGTTCTACAATATCTATCCTGTCCATACTTGGTAACAGTGCCTGTGTATGAATTCTGCATAGCATATGCCCCTCTATCATGGAATTTGGGACATATACAAATTATCCTTGCCCAGACTTGCTTAGCAATACATAATTCACTGTGCTATGACATATGTTGACTCCTGAATAATTTTGGTGTATGACATTTGGTGTACGAGATAATGTGTTGTATGCAACATGTGCAGAGGTTTTGCCAGATGATGCTCACTGTGCCCAAAGCAACATGACCATAGATGTGCCACTATGAAATACATGTCAAGATGATTAGTTTCTGTGGCCTTGCTTAAAGACACCTTACATTCTCAAAGATTGTAAGCTGTGATAATTCTTAAATAATATGTGCACAGGTTCATTTCTGATTCACAGACTGACAGCTAATTGATGGTAACTCAGTGTTACCTCCCGTCACATATCACATAGATCACAAACAGACAACAAAATGGTACAGACTTGGACTTATGACTGGAGGTGGGTGAAACTCATGGAGTTTTGCTTTACATAATTCTGCAGAGTTACATAAAAACTCAGCAGAATGCAGCACACATAGATAAAGCAAAAATGTGGAGAAATATAAGTATTCCTCCTTGTTGCGCCATTCTAACGTCTGCTATTGCATGATGTTCATTTTTGGTGCTGCTTCAGATGTAGAGATCCTTGTAAATCTGGGAAATTCGTATGTTGGTGGGGCTCCCTCTGTGTCTTGATATGCTGTCAGAAGGGTTTGCTGAATATGAGATTCTTGCTATTCAATCAAAGGTTTGTGCAGATAGCTATACATGTGTACATGTCTACTTTGTGAGCCTCCCACAGGAATGGGGATGAGGATTGGGTGAGTCCACATGTACTATGCCTCAAAGCATAGGTCTTGTATTGTATGGGAACACTTCTACCACAAAAACATTCCTAGAAGACTCTTCTCACTTTATATGCATGCTGCACAATGCAGCTCACATTGGAAGTTGCAAACATTATGAGAAATTAAAAAAATTCTCTTTATTACACCTGCCTCAATGTGGCGTAAGGTTTTAGCACAAATCCCTGTCTACGAATGCTAGTAGATAGGATTTGTGTCTAAACCCATGGATGGTTGAATGGGATTGCCCATGTACTACCCATGGAATGTCCCCCTTGACACAAAGCACAGCAAAGTAGCTCATTGAGCAACTTTGTGTTACTTTGAGGAACTTTTCAGTGTAAATCCTGGTTTGCATTGGATAGTAAATTCCACCCCCAGCATGGAGTTTGTGCCAGTTTTAGGACGCAAATCCAACGCAAAGCAGTAGTAAATCTGGGTCCTCTTGCGGCCATCCCATCCGTTCATCCTAGTTAGGGTTGACATAAAATGAATAACGTGTTATATCAACATGTACAGTTTAGTCCCCTTAGTAATATCGAATCTGTGATGTTAAGCGCTATAACAAAGACTTCTGAAAATGTTTTGTGGGAAATAAATTTGAGCATTGTTTTAGGAGGCCACGTAGATAAAGCGGTTATTGCGACAAAGTGGAGAAGGAAATATTGCTCTATTCATTTTCTCTTGTCAGCCTTTGCTTGGGGTCTGTTCCCGGTTGCAGGGTCAGCCAGACCTAGAGTGACTCCGTTGCTCATTAATGATTAAGGATGAAAAGTGTACACTTTAGTACAATGCAGCTGACGAAACAGAAACCAAACAAAAGAACAAACAGCGTTATCAAATGCATTATATGCCAGACAGTAGCTTAACAGAGAACTGTCTCAAGTACCCGCTCACAAAGACTGAAATCTGCTTCCTTCACTGAAGAGAGGAAACTATATGTTCACCCCCCCCCCATCCCTGAACACGTGCTACCTCCTGTCTAAGTAAAGTATTTCAATTTTTAGCGTATTTTAATACAGTGCTAAACATACAAGGCTACCCGTTTAAAATGGATTTTGATTTAAAAACACAGCAGGATAGTGAACAATGTATACTTAACATTGAAATACTGTATGTATCTACAACTCAGAATAGGTTATCACAAACATTGTGCTGGTAAGAAGACCCCCTAGTGGTACACGGAGACGGAACTATTGTGGTTGCTTTACCAAAAAGACTCCTCGCATGTCATCTGTATAAAGTCAATTACATGGAATTAAAAAGCAAAAATACAGAGCCTCCTCTGCCAGCGTTTGCAGCACTGGGTTAAAAAAAAAGAGAATGTGTTCACCACAGTCAAGACAAGAAGACACAATGCGGAGGAATGCGTCTTAACCTTCCAACATTACACTCATACCCAACCACTCATTAATAGTGCCCACAGCACTACTAACCTAGGACCAGAGCCCACAACATCCCTACACCAAGGGTGGTACTGGAGGCTGGGTGGTTGCAGGTGAAATTAATGTACTGGCCCGCTATGGGGGATCTGGCATTCAGGCAGTCATAGAAGAATATTCCTCCTAGTGGCTTGGCGTGCGCCAACCAGCATTGCTGTATAGCAGCATAGGGTGCTCAGTGAAGTATGCCAGGTAGGAAAATGCACAATGGGCCTGAGAGGGTGGGTGGGGGTGGGAGTTGTAGAATATACTGTCCTGCAGAAGAGGGAGTGGGGTCAAGAGTTGCCAGATTGTGATACAATACAATACGGCTGCAGGACTCTGTGACCTTAGTCTGGTCTTCTTCTCAAGGTCTGATAGTGCCAGTTGATCAAGTTTGTTTGGTGCAGGTGAATGCGAGGTATTCAGGCATTTTTTAGCTTGGTCTCACTGATTGCAGGCGTCTGTAGCCTGGACATTAGAGTGCCATGGCCAGGTGAGGCAGCTGACCTTAGAGGGAAGGAGTTTGCATTCTGGGAGGCCTCCTGGGCTCTATGGCAGAGGCATGAGGCCTGTGGGATCTTCTCAGATATCCTGCTTGGTACATGTGCACAGACCAAGCCAAGAATAGCAAGCCAATATATATCAACAGTCTGCTTTGCTCGTAAAGTTCTTCTTTGTCATCACCTCTTCTTAAGACTTCCTTGCATCTGCTGAATCCCGCCTCTCGCCTCCCTTCTCCCTCAATCTCTATTCCCTTCTATCTCTTTCTCCTTTGTCTCTCTCCCTCTTTCACCACTAATTACTCGCCTTATATTCTTCCTTTCTTATCAATGCGCAGTCCCAGTTTCCAGTGCTAGGCTGCTTTAGCTACTCTTTGCCCCTTGTACCTGATGCCTATACGTTAAACGGGAAACAGCCTTTACAATGAAGGCAAAATCACGCATGCCTTTACAACAAAGGCTTTCCCACTAATTTGTCTTTATGATGCAAACCTTTATCACACAGCATTTTATAATGAATATGCCTTTACCACGCATGCATTTACAACGAAAATTCTGTTGTAAAGGCATATGCCATTAAGTTATTATTGCTTTACTTTGGTCAAAGTTCATTTCACGCTCGCTTGAATTTAGTTGAAGCCCTCATGCTCTGTGTAGCGCATGCTAACTCCGTCTCTCCGACAGCATCGCGTTTGCCTCTCAAGAGCACTCGCAAAATATTGCGAACTGTCCCCATTTACGAGCATTTTTGTTGATTGCTCCCAAATTCAGGCAGCCTTTCCCTCGAGCTCCGGGCGGCATATACTTTTATGATGTGGAGTTTCAGACCATTCCTCCCAGACTACCATTTTACTTCAAGCGATGAGAGCGCTCCTCAGCAGAGAATTACAGAACAGGCAATAAGAACATACATACAATGTAATTTTTAAACCCATGCCTGTTAATTAAACTGCTTTCTTGAAACAACTGCTAACTTTCCCTGCTTTGTAAAACATAAAAAACACCTCCCACCGTTTTCAGTCGACCCTCTCTAAAAACCGGGACATGAGCTAAATTTCTTGAAATTTGATGGGACAGCTGGTTAAAAACGGGGACCGTCCTGGCAAAACAGGGACGCCTGGTCACCCTAGTTCAGGATTCCTTGGCATGTTTACACCCACAGGAAGGGGATACTGTTCCTCACCTCCTCTTTCAATATAACCCCTCACAGTCACTGGGCAGAACCATGCATGCAGTCACTGGGCAGAACCTGGGGCAGGATTCAGCCACTCTTCTAAAGTATAGAGGCAGAGCCTGAGGCACAACTAGAGCCAAATTTTGGGGGGGGGCTAAGACATTTTGTTTGGGGGGGCGCTAATTCTTCAAGCAGTGGGTAGAGTGGAGCTGCAGGGGCTCTAAGAAGGGGTGAAAAACTACAAAGCCTCATTAACAAGCAAATGGCCTATTAAAGACCTGTGAAGTACTCAGGTGCGGCTGTGTGTGTGCCCATGAAACTATCTCATCCCGGGCTGCTTCACAAGACGGGGGGGGGGGCTGAAGCCCTTTGAGCCTAATAGGCGTTGCGCACCTGCGTAGAGGTATGCATCGCAAATCCTTCCTATTACTTAGCCTGATGAGTGGGGGTTACATTAGGGTTCTGTATGTGTGTGTGTTTGTACGTTCTGGTGTGTGTAATGTAGATATTCATGTGTGAACATCAATCGCGATTATCATCTTTGCAGTCTTTTTACAAACCATGTTCTGATCTTCAGTCCATCTAGCTGCCTTCTAAGATAACTCTTCCGACATTGGTGAGGGACTTTAACAAGGCACGAAGGGCTATAAGGCTTTTAGAACATTCTGCCACTAGAGGGCAGAATGTTCTAACAAATAAAACAAAGCCTTCGAGAGCGCGAGGGGGTTGAAATCCCCTCCGGCTCTGTGAAGCATTTGTTCACAGCCAGAGCTGAGCTTAACAAGGCAGAGGGGCTTTAATAGCCGGTATAGCCCTACTACGAAGGGCTATTGGAGCATTCTGCCACTAGAACCTACAGAGCTGGAGGTGGTGGTGATAGAGCGCGGGTTCACCTGCTCAAGATTTTACCATACTCACCTGGGCCCCTAAAACATACACACTTTGAACAGGCAAACCTACGCTTTAACCAGTAATATTTACTTTTAGGACCTATCCCTTGACTTGCCAATCCTAGTCATCGGTACCTAGAGTCCTAAGGAACCAAGGGAGTTAGCAAGAAAATAGTCAGTTAATAAATATTTGCACTCATAAAATAACCACAGACTTGGGAAAGATTTCAACACATTATCTATGTACATTTTTAAATGTCAGAGTCCATAAGTCCATAATTAATCAGTCAAAGTATGATAAATTAGAATGAATAAAATCAAAGCAAGATGATGCGGAAATATTATGAGATTTTCTTTAAGCGATGAAATATAGGAAGTGTAAGAAAAAGGAAACAGCACAATGACATACCCAGACAGCTTTATATTTACCTTGAATGGTGTGAAGACCAACCCTGGCCACGGGCTGGGATAAAGGACAGGACCCCTGATAGTGCAGGTGCCAACAGGATTGAACAGGTGCAGACCAGAATCAGGATAAGTACGGACCAAATTGGATCAGAACAGGACCACAGGAGGTCAGAACCAGCACCCACAGCTAAAGTGCAACGCCAGCGTTACACCACTCTCTGCAGCTAACAGTCGGACCCCGATTGGGTTATCGAACCTTCTCCCACAGAACCCTGATTGGGTTATCGAACTCCTTCTCAGAACCCCGATTGGGTTATCGAATCTTCTGACAGATTGCTCCGCCTGCACCTCTGCTCCTGAATCTTCTGACAGAGTGCTCCTCGCCTATTGAGAGCATTGGGTCAGTGACAGGATAGCTATTCGGACAAGTCGGACAATCTAACTAGTTAAGCCTACCTTTAGTTATACCATTTTCCAGGGCAATGTACCACCCCCCAATGTTGCAAATGTGTGTATTCCCTCTATTTGATTGGTCAAAAGACGAGAAGAGGTCATCACACTGTACCAGTTAAGAGGGCATGCTCTTCAATATTCAGATCAATGTACCCGCCCAATATTTTATTTTCCCATGCACTTTTATTCCACCCGGCAATGAATGTTCCAATAGTAAATACAATGTATAATTTAACATCCTCTTGGAAGTTCAGGAGGTTGAATTCCCATGAACATCTTCTAGCAAGTCTGGAGTTGGCCCGTTTTTAATGCCATGGCTTGTGGACTCGGGTGAATGTAGAGCTTGCGCAGTCGCAGGACCCAAGATGGAGCAATATTGTACTTGATTGGTCCAAACACGAGCTAATAGCAAAGTCAAAGAACAGTTTTAGAACAAAGAATAAATGAATGCACTGTATGCCACTTATCTCTACTCTATTCCCATTACTTTATTTTAACTACAGCATTAAGGATTAAGCAGAACGAACAATTTGGTAAAAGCTGTAATGCAAGTGTTAGCGCATGAGAACATAGAGCAGCCATCTTTAGTTCTAGTGCGCAGAAGCAAAGTACATCATGTCATGTGAGTATGACAGATGCATGCGCAGAAAAGTTCCCGCATTGTGGCGGCCATTTTAGATTAATCGAGTTACGGTTAGTAAAAGCACATATGCAAGCTTCCCCAGCTTACTAGAAATGTTGTGTTTTGCATTGTTAATAAGACAAACCATGTTTATTAGTGTATTACAGTTTATTTCGAGAGGGTTGAGTCCAAGGAAGTCGCATTACGTGCAGAACCTTGCTCCATTATTTCCCTCTTTGATGATATTTTATATCATCACAAATTACAGAAACAGATCTCAATTTTTCACCATTTACTCATTTCTATTTCTTCAAACACTCTTTTAGGCTCTTCCCCATTATTAATGTGAAAGATTTTCATCTTCTTGTACAAATCCCCATTTAATTCTTCAAGCTCAATTTCACTGAAGTTTCTTTTCTTCCCTTTCTGATTTACTTTATATGTCTTTTTATGTTTGCGAAATTTGCAACAAATTATTATTCGTAAAATCAGTAATGCTACTCCCACCATTAGCATCAGTATTTTACCTACAAAACTCTTTCCTACATTAGAGAACCAACTACCAATTGAAGAGAGACCACTAAATAGTCTCTTCCATGCACTGTCAACCTCCAGTGGTTTTAATTCTTTTCTCAAATGGGTAATATTTTTTGCATACCTTTTAATTTCTATGCTTTCGTCTGGAATGTAAGTGCAACAATGTTGCATTTTCAACATTCTACAGACTCCACCCTCTTTTGCCAATAATATGTCAAGAGCAAGTCAATTTTGTAAAACCATTGATCTTACCGCAACTAGTTCGGTATTGATCATCAAGAATCCACTAGCAGTGTCAGTGGATAAGCGATCTACCACTGTTGACAATTTGCAAATTCTTTAAGTGTTTAGAACCACTCCCACTGAAGGTATTATTGCACTAAATATGTCACCTACAATTTCAGCAAATGGTGCTCTTTTACTACGAGTTAGTCCATTCGTTTCTTCATTGCTTCCAGTGATTTTCTCTACAAGGTATACCTTTGGGAATACTATTCCAAAATAGCAACAGCCATACCATTGATTAGGCAATTTAAAATAGGCTTTGTTTCCACAAATGTAATAAATTCCAGGATAAACTGGTTCAGTTCCATCTTTGAAACCCCAACCCCCAATAACTTTGAAATTATGTTCACATTCACTGGAACCAATGAATATATTGTTATAATAATCTGTTTTCTCCCTATGGAGACAGAGTTTCCCTTTCTTTTCTAAATCCAGCAACATAGCAGCTTGAGTCTTGCCATTAGAGGTAAACTCTTTATTTTCAGCCCATTTAGGAATCTTCCGTTTATGATCAGATGCTTTCTTATGGAAATCCTGTCTCCTTTTCTCGACTGAATCAAAATACATCTTTTCTTTCTCTTGTAATATGCATATTAGATTATCTTTGTGAGCCTTAGCTATATCTATTGATCCTACTGTTAGAAAGTAATCACCCATGAAATGTGTAGAGTCTCTAGTACTAGAAATGCGATTTAAATTTCTATGTAAAGGAACTTCAGAAAAGATTACATCAAAATTAGAATAATAATACAGCAATTTTTCAGTTCTATAAAATAAACTAGCTAAAATACTACATGAAATACGATAGGTCAGAGGTAAATGATGGTAAGTGACCCCTTCAACTACTGCTGTGGGCAACTTCATGCACACGTAGCAATCACTGATTTCCATGGCTTCTACATAATGTACTAATAAATTAGCAAATACATTTAAATGAGTTTTATTTCTAGCTCTTCTATAATGTGAATCTCCCTCATCTGGTGCTTCAAAATCTACAAAACAAAAAGGGAAGTGTAGAGGAGTTGATAGAATCACCCTCCAAAACGATGTACATAAACAAAGAGATTCTATCAATGTGTGGACAAGTATTTTATTGATAGTTTTACAGTGATGAAAATATGGTGAAAGTCTCTCTCTTAGGGTGATAAAGATGAGAGCGTTATGTGCTTTTTAAAATACCCCTCACACACTAAAAAAATCCAGTAGTGTCATGCTTCATCATTGGGGTCTTCCCGTCCCTCTACGGGGCGGGGCGTGCTACGACCTGACCGACTACGCGGGAGCACTGAAGTGGTGACAGGACTATGTGATGGTGCAGGGTGTCAGTGAAAGTGTAGGGACCTAACAATGTATGTGAGTACAAAAAATTAAAAATCCTCTGGCTAGTAGAAAAAATAATTTATTAGCTTCTCTAGCTGGGGACGTTAAGAAGGGGGTTTTGGGGTTGAGCCGATCGCTACAACCTGGTCTACATGTTTCGTAGGCAGTCCCCTACTGCCTACTCATCAGGACCTTCTACTGGTCCCTACAAAAATGAGCTCAGTTGCTAAGTATTATCAGCCTGTCTTCCTAAAAACTCACAGTAAAATTCCACTGTAAGTTTATGCTACAGGGCATGAGCTGGCCCTCGGGAAGCAAAAATTTTTATCAAAAATAGTGACCCAAATGTGGTCTCTGTAAAGAAAAGGGAAAAAAGGGAGACACAGATATTTACATTTATAGCTGTGAATTTTGCGCTTTCATTGTTGTTTGCGCCACAATTTCACTCGTCAATTTCATTCACCCATTACACAAAGAATAGCTTTTAGACTTTATGGACAGAGTGATGGTTCAGTCTGCCATCCCCTGGCTGTCCGTGACTGGTGCCGAACAGTGGACAAAGAACACACAGATGTTCATGGTTGAAACTGCGGTTTGTCACTGCGCTTTCATAGTTGTCTGCGCCACAATTCATCTTTTCAAATTCTAATAGCCCATTGCCTAAAGCCCTAATGCAAGACTTTATGGACAGAGTGATGGTTCAATCTGCCATCCCCTGCCTGTCCGGGTAAATACCCAAACGTATACATGCCCTTAGTAATTAGGGCTGAATCTATCTCCACATGCACACACCATCGCGACTCAATACATACAACGACATTTCACAGGATCAAAAATGAGGAACCCGTTCTCTCGTGCTAGTCTTAAGGTTAAGGTCACTGAATCATTAAAATCCCCACAAAATGGGACGCACCCCTGCAATGGAAAAGTAACCATACATACTGTTGTGGCAAATGCGTTGTGCCCCATGAGCTGACAATCGGTAGGAAATCACCGCGGCGCTCTGCAAGAAAGAGAGCCACGCCCTTAGCGTATTTGTGCAAACTGTGCGAGTAGTGGAAAAATGTCTCAAGACCCACTTGTTTTGAGACCTGGGGTAAAGGTCCGTAACTTACTTTGTCCGCATTGTCCCTAAATCTTACTTCTACCAGTCTTGCCGCTCTGCTGAATGCTCGCGTGTTGGAAGCGGTGAATCATTTAAGCTTCCCTGCGCGCTGGTGAAGGGTGTGTCCAAACACTAGCGCGCTAACCCAAAATGGCCGCCCGTAATGGAACGCGGGAGGGTGAAAAAACGGAAGTCTATCTTCTGTGTCTATTGGCCCTGAGGTGTTGCCTGCACACTGTAGATATAATTGAAAAATAGATTGTTTTTCACAGTTTGTCACAGCGAAGATTATACTATACTGTTGGTACTCAAATATAGCTTGCACCATGTAACTCTTAATAAATAGATCGCTATTCACAAATAATGACAGAGGAGATTATGCTACAGCTAATTGGTGCGAAAGCCATACTGTAATAACCAGGTCAGTAGTGGTGGACCTAGATTGATATAGCAATTGCTAGAAAAGGTTATTAGAATTCAGCTAGGAATCTTTACGCTGGTCGATGCCCTGAGTTGGACAAAGATGTAGGGTTATAGGTTGGTTTAGAAGGACATATATGTATTTGTGGGTAGAGACTGGACCCCTGCGTTAAGGTTGGGCACAGTAGTCGTGCACTGTTGGTGCTGTGTTGTAAAGGGGGGGGGGGTTTCTACATGCCATTAAGGTTGATAACTTATAGGGGGCCTCTGTTATTGTCTGGCCACAGTTAGGGGTGGTGCCTCAGGGAATGGGGGTCTTGCGGGGTACGGGGGTTCTATAACTGACCCCATGGAATTTCATCGTTCAACCCATTTTTATTGGACTGGACACGAAAAACCCATCTCTGTTCCTTTTCAAGGAGATGCCTTTCGTTGTCGATCTGTTCGATTACAGTCCACAGTATGTCTTCAGGTTTATGACCACTTTCCAGGAAGTGGTTTGTTAATTTGGTACTCGACTTTCTGCACTTGATAGTGCTTTTGTGTTCACCTATTCTTAACTTCACTGCCCTGCTCGTCATGCCAATATATTCGAGTTTGCAGGGACATGTGATGAGGTATACAACGTTGGAACTATTGCAGTTGCTGAATGTTCTTTGTTCCCATGTTGTCCCGTTGTTGAAAGTCAATTTTTTGCTTTTCCTGGTCAGACAGCATACCTTGCATCCGCCGCAGGGGTAATGCCCTTGTACAAAGTTAGGGTTGCCAGTATTGTTCACCCTGTTGGCCTTTGGTCTGGTATGAACCAAAATGTCCCTGACACTTTGTGCTCTTTTGTGCGAGAACATTGGCTTTGGAATTTCTAAGTCCCCACTATTGAGAATCCTCCAGTTCTTGTTAATTATTTTGCTCACCTGATCAGAGTTGGTGTTGTACGTGGTCACACATATGGGTCTCTGCTTTTCCACTTTCTTGACTTTATCCTCCAAGAGGCTTTCTCTGCAATTGTTCCTTGCTCTCTTGTAGGCTTGATCAATGATCTTAGGTGGATAGTTCCTCATTTTCAATTTTTCTTTTAGCTCATCTGATTGGGTTTTGAAATTAGGCAATGGGCTATTAGAATTTGAAAAGATGAATTGTGGCGCAGACAACTATGAAAGCGCAGTGACAAACCGCAGTTTCAACCATGAACATCTGTGTGTTCTTTGTCCACTGTTCGGCACCAGTCACGGACAGCCAGGGGATGGCAGACTGAACCATCACTCTGTCCATAAAGTCTAAAAGCTATTCTTTGTGTAATGGGTGAATGAAATTGACGAGTGAAATTGTGGCGCAAACAACAATGAAAGCGCAAAATTCACAGCTATAAATGTAAATATCTGTGTCTCCCTTTTTTCCCTTTTCTTTACAGAGACCACATTTGGGTCACTATTTTTGATAAAAATTTTTGCTTCCCGAGGGCCAGCTCATGCCCTGTAGCATAAACTTACAGTGGAATTTTACTGTGAGTTTTTAGGAAGACAGGCTGATAATACTTAGCAACTGAGCTCATTTTTGTAGGGACCAGTAGAAGGTCCTGATGAGTAGGCAGTAGGGGACTGCCTACGAAACATGTAGACCAGGTTGTAGCGATCGGCTCAACCCCAAAACCCCCTTCTTAACGTCCCCAGCTAGAGAAGCTAATAAATTATTTTTTCTACTAGCCAGAGGATTTTTAATTTTTTGTACTCACATACATTGTTAGGTCCCTACACTTTCACTGACACCCTGCACCATCACATAGTCCTGTCACCACTTCAGTGCTCCCGCATAGTCGGTCAGGTCGTAGCACGCCCCGCCCCGTAGAGGGACGGGAAGACCCCAATGATGAAGCATGACACTACTGGATTTTTTTAGTGTGTGAGGGGTATTTTAAAAAGCACATAACGCTCTCATCTTTATCACCCTAAGAGAGAGACTTTCACCATATTTTCATCACTGTAAAACTATCAATGAAATACTTGTCCACACATTGATAGAATCTCTTTGTTTATGTGCTTCAAAATCTACTCCAGGTTGCTTAAGACTAACTGCTGTCTCAGGTGTATGTGTATCTACTTTCTTAGGTGAATCTACTTGCTTAGGTATATTAGTGTTATTCTGCATTTCTTTGCTCATTAGGTAAGATATAGCCAATGTCATTCTAAACATACTATAACTACTAATACTATACTACAAGTGCATATTCTACAACATGTCTTTTAACAATTTCTTTTCGGTCTTCCGTTAACATTATAATCAGCCATTTTTGACTAAGGAGATTTTATACCCTCTCTGTAACTTTTCACAGATTTTTAACCTGTGATTCTTTTCTCAAGTTGGTCTCACTTCTTCGTCAGTCAATAATCAGTTCGTCATCACTCAATTCTAGATTCTCACATTCTTCAAGTATGATGTACGTCCACTCAGGTCCTTTAAACTTGTTATTCAGTCTTTTCAAACGTGGACTTTTCCTTCTGGGCTACTCTGTCGATGGTTCCGCTTGGCTCGATATTTCATTTACTTGCTCTGGTTCTTCATTTATTGTTTTAAGGCGAAATTTCAGTATTTTGAGAAAACCAGGCCACTTATCTCCCTTTCTGAGTCTTTTAGCTGGCACTGAAGAACCGGGTTTTAGAACCCAGCGGCGCCAGGGATAACGCCCGAAGTCTCCGGATTCCCCTGTCTTGGCATACAGCGATACGGGACACTTCTTAGTGGCGTCAAAGATCAAATTTATTGGCTGCAACCAGTGACGGAGGTCCACGAAGTACAATGACGTATATTCGTAGGAGACTGCTCAACTCTACAATGCCAGTCAACCCTTTTTATAGCAAATATTGTGCTTCAGGCAAACATTCCTCATTTACAGTCAACCAATCCCATGTGTACACGACAAAAAGCATTGCATGACAAACCCACATTTCATTGTCCAGCCCACCATTAATTATTGGTCGAACCCAACATTCTTCATCAGACAGGTCAAACGAACCCATAATAAAAACGGGCACATCCCCATCGTAAACAGGCCATAAAGAAAGAAGCAGAGACAGGTGTGAGTAAGATAAGACATAGTTGTGTGTAATAAAGGTTTATGATGTCCTGTGCCTTGATCGTTAATCTTGATCAGCTACTGGGAAAAGAACTGGCCTAACAAGTTTAGCCTCGGGCAACGGAGTCAGCTTGCCCAGGTCACACAAGAGTCAGCTAAAGGTGTACGTGTCCCAAGGACTCGTTCGGCCGTAGTCATCGGCCTATGTGAGGGCAACCACAAAATGGCTGCCGTACACAAAATGGAACCCAAGGGTTCAGAACGGAATCTCATATTTCATAGTGAATCCATCACTCAAACATGATGAAAACACTTGTACATATTACACTCGCCATTTTCGGTCCGCTGATACCAAAATCGTCACGATACGGCAACCTTTATTGAATGGGTTCAGAATTTCGGAACCTCAGCACTGTGCTTTGACTTTATTCAGATGCTCATTTATTTTCATTCAGTTGTGGGACTACTTGTTCTCTGTCAACTTCTAAATTCCTCTCTATCTGACTTGGACCAGGGATTAATTTTGTTTCTTCTGCCTGGATACTAATCTGGCCTTGTTCAGGTGTTTGCTGTAATTGACTTTGACTTTATTTGCCTTCTTCTTCCTGAACACACTTTTTTACACCTATCTGGTCCTGCTTATGTCTTTGTATTTCTTTATTGTCTTCTGCCTGAGTTTTCACCCTAATACCTGTCTTTCCCTCCTCAGACTCTGGAGTTCTGGCAGGAGTTTCAAATGTCTGAGTACACCAATCTTTCCTTATCTGGTCCTCCTCAGAATTACTTTTGACTTGGAGTTCTGTAATCTGAGTACCTTCTTCTATTCCTGACTCATCCTCACTATCACTCTGTCTATCTAAATAGGTTTGACTTCTTGTTCTCACATATTCTGCAGGTATGTCGACTACTGGAATCCATTCATCCTGACTGGTGCTCGGTTGTTCCTCATCAACTACTTTGAGATCAAATTCTTGAGACCCCTCAGCTGCACAACCTTCAGCTCCTACATCATCAGGTTCAGTCACCCTCTTGGTGCGACTCGCGTGGATCCAGTTTGGAATTCCCCTGCACTTTACAGTTGTGGTAGTAACCAATATCACTTGATGTGCCTCTCCCCACCTTGGTGCTAGGCAAGATTCTCGAGTATGTTCCTTTATCACTACCCAGTCACTTGGATTCAGGTCATGTGCTGGAGTTGATTGTCTGGTGAAAGATAGAACGCACTTGGTCAGCCAGTTCGTTGCAGTACTTGAGCACTAAATCCTCAGATATATTTATCAGCTTGTGTCCTGGTACCCACGCCTGCCTGATTGCTCTTCCCATGAGTATTTCATGAGGGCTCAAGCCTGTGTCTCCTTCTGGAATGCTTCTGAGTCCCATCAGAACAAGAGGTAAAGCATCAGGCCACTCCAATTGGGTAGATTCATAAATTTTTCCCAATTGTGACTTGGTTGTGCCATTCAGTTATTCTACCACTCCAGAAGTCTCTGGGCGGTATCCACAGTGCAGCTTTTGCTCAATTTGGAAAGCTTCACAAATCAGACGAATTATTTAATTATTAAAGTGAGACCCTCGGTCTGATTCAATCATTACTGGAAAACCAAAACTTGGTATGAGTTTCCTCAGTAGTAATTTAGCTACAGTGATGCTATCAGTCTGCGGGTAGGGTAAGCTTCCACCCATTTTGAAAACAGACAAACAATGACAAGGACATACTTCAGTCCTCGGCAAGGTGGTAATTGGATTAAATCAATCTGGAGTCGTATGAAGGGACCTTCTGCCTTTCCAATCTTTCCTGGCAACACTACAGTTCTCTTACCAGGATTCATTCTTTGGCATGTTATACACCTCTGGCAAAGACTCTCTGCTATATTCCTGAACCTCACATTAAACCAACTCTGTCTGAACTGTCTAATCATCGCGTCTCTACCTATGTGTGTACTTCCATGATACATCCTAGCCATAGGAGCAAGCATACAATCTGGTAACACAGGTTTCCCATCAAGGTAAACAATAACACCATCCTCAGCCCTTTTCCGACATGCTATTTTCTCCCACTCTTCCCTTTCCTTAATTTCTGCCTCATTTTGCAAATGTCTCACTCCTTCCCATATTTTCACTCTTTCAAGCAACATAAGTTGGCAGCTGTTTCCATGTGCATCAATTTTCTTATTTATTGCCATCTTATGTTTGGCACAATGCTGGGCTAGTTGGTCAGCATATCGGTTACCTGCTGTCACTCTGTCATTTCCAGATTGGTGAGCAGCACACTTGACCACAGCCACTTCTTTTGGTAATTGAATTGATTCCAGCAAGTCTTTTACATAATGTCTGTTCTAAACAGGAGTACCTGGAGAAGTCAGAAACTCCCTTTGCAGTCACAGTTGGCCAAAGTCATGCACAACCTCGTAACCATACTGACTGTCAGTGTATATAGCTACTTTCCAATTTTTCTCAAATTTGCAGGCTCTTGTCAATGCAATTAATTTGGCTACTTGTGCAGACTTCACTCCAGGTAAATAGGATGCTTCCACTGGCCCCAAAGAGTACATACAGAATATGCAGCACTTAATCCTCCTTCCTCATGTCTCATGCATGAGCCATCCACAAACAGTTCATATTCACATGTCAACAATGGCTCTTCTTTTATGTCTGGTCGGGGCTTTGTACTGTATTCTGTGAGGTCGATGCAATCATGCTCGACTTCCTCTTTCATTTCTGCGAAGTGTGATTCAGGTAACAGTGTAGCTGGATTTAAGACAGTGCATCTGGCAATAGTCACATTCCCTGCACCTAGAAGAATTCGCTCATACTTAGTCAGCCGACTAGGAGTCAATACTGAGTACATGTTCTGGTTAACAGGATCACCACTGAATGTGGGACATACACAGTTACAGGGTGTCCCATAATGATGGATTCTCTTTTCTCAAGACTCATGCAGGTTGCAGCTACTGCTTTCAAACATCCTGGCAATGCAGATGCCCCCGGATCTAGTGTGGATGAAAAATATGCCACAGGACATCTCATTAAACCATGAGTTTGGGTTAGAACAGACAATGCACAATTGTCGCGTGCATTACAGAACAATGCAAATTCCTTTGAATAGTCAGCCATTCCTAAGGCTGGAGCTGAGCAGAGACAGTCTCGCAGTTTCAAGAAGGCAGTCATGCTTTCGTCATCCCACTCTACTGGGTCCTTTGATCTTTTCGTTGTCATCTGTATCAGAGGTTTAGCTAGGGCTGCAAATCCCACAATCCACTGCCTGCAGTACCCTACGACCCCAAGAAACATTCTGATTTCTTTCTGTGTCTGAGGTAAATTCATGTTTCTGATTGTTTTGATTCTTTCAGAGGTAACTCTTCTGACACCTCTTTCTATCTGGTGTCCCAGATATTTTACCGATGTGGTGCAGAATTGCAACTTTTCAGGTGACACTTTATGCCCTCCTTCTGCCAAATGATTCAGCAATGCAATGGTGTCAACAACACAGTCATTTTGAGTCTTAGATGCCACCAACAGGTCTATATATTGTACCAGGACAGATTGTTCGGGCAGAACCAGAGATTCAAGACATTTTTTCAATATCTGATTGAAAATCGATGGACTCTCTGTGTAGCCCTGAGGGACACAATTCCAAACGTAGACATGGTCGTTGAATTTGAACGAGAAAAGATATTTGCTAGATGGATATAATGGTATGGAGAAAAATGCATGGCATAAATCAATTACCGTGAACCATCCAGATTCCCAAGGTATTGATACAGAATCTCTGCAGGATTTGGCACCACTGGACAACATGGGACAACAATTTTATTAACTTTGTGGAGGTCTTCTACGACCCTATATTTCCCGCTCGGTTTCTTTATGCCAATTATGGGTGAATTACATGGACTGCTCATTATTTCCTGTAAAATGCCTTGCTAAACCAATCGTTTTATTTCTACTGCAATACCTGCCTTTATCTCTGGGCTCATTTTGTATTGTCGAATGTTTGGGTAAACTGCACCTTCTTTCACTGTCACTTTTACCGGGTCAACATTTGCCATTAATTCTACATCTTTCCAGTGAAATCCCACACTTCAGGATTCACCACATGCTGTAATTCTTTTGAGAGGTCTTCCACTAGCATCTTTTTATTTTCAGCTTCTTGTTTAGCCAACATTAATTTATAAACTCTATCTTCATCGGGGGTTTGTATTTCGACACCACTTGGGGTACAAAAGATTGTGCAATTCATTTTGCACAGTAAGTCCCTACCTAATAGGTTTACTGGACTGGAGTCGCACACTGCAAACTTGTGCATTTCTTTAAAATTACATATTCTGATTTCCATATGTTCTGTAACAGGGGTATTAATTTGTTTATTAGAGACGCCCACTACTTGGATCGCTTCTCCCGAGAGGGGTAGGTTTGGAACGTCTGCTGTTCTCACAGTAGAACGGGTAGCGCCAGTATCCAACAAAAAGGTAACATCATTTCCCTCAACTTTTCCCTCAATGTATGGACCTGACTGATCTACCTGCAAGGATGCACCAAGCACGCACTCCTCATTCTCCCATCTCAGGCAACGTCAGTAACTGTCTTCCTCAAAAAAATGCGTCACTCAAAAGAAATTGTGATGTCACTGCGTCTCTCCTTCCACTTCCCTCCCAATTTGTGGGATCCACCTTGTAATTGGCTTGGCTCCCAGAATTTGGTTTAGGTGCAAGTGGTAACTGGTTCGGTATTACCTGTTGTTGTGGCTTCCTTGACACCCCATTCTGCATCTGTGGATTCAAATGATCGTTTTGCACATTGTGACTCAATATAGCTTTACACTCGTTTCTGCAATGCCCCATTTTTCCGCACCCATAACAAGGAAATTTTTTCTTGGCATCCTCCCTATTCATTCTACCTCTTTGTTTACTCCCATTTCCATCTCCTGGATTCTGATTATTTTTCAATTGATTTAACTGGAGTTCATGTTGCTTTGCTAATTTTACTTGTGCCCACATTACCTTTTCTTCTAGATTCTTTAGTTTATTGTCAATTTCATCCCCACAATATTTTGCATACTTTAGTATTTCATCTACGGCTTGTCCTGCCAGCAGATTTTATGATCTTTAATCATTTGCGAAATTTCTGGTTTTAACCCTGACACAAATCAATAAATAAAATGTGTCATGTCTTTCATGTCAATACTTTCCAACCCACTTGATTGCTTGAATACCTGTAAAAGGTGTTCATAATATGCATGTACTGATTCATCTTTATT
The DNA here is from genome assembly GCF_964261635.1 of Lissotriton helveticus. NCBI lineage: Eukaryota > Metazoa > Chordata > Amphibia > Caudata > Salamandridae > Lissotriton > Lissotriton helveticus. The sequence goes on from NC_136059.1 coordinate 1,806,126,830, forward strand.
TTGAGTAGTTCTGTTTATTCTTGTCCAATCTGTTTCATTTTGGGGGTACTTTCCCTTTCAGAAATCTTATGACTTGATGATACTTCTTCATCACGTCATCTGATGGTGCCCCTGTCTTTGGGTCTCTGGGGTATTCATTTCTGGGACAATAAATAGTGATCTTACATTCTGTCCATCGATCAGCGGGCACTACAATGTCAAATAACCCATCTAAATCTTTTAACAGCACTTTTGAAACTTTTACAAATCTTTCAACTTGTCTATACCACTCTACGGGTTTCCCTCTGAGTTTCAGAAAAAACATTTGTAAATGATAAAATATCCTGTCGGGACCATGGGACATGCACATAACCTCCTCCTGGCACTTCTCTCATCAGGCACAACCTTTCCACTTTTTCGGGTTCTTTTAGTAAATATTTGTTTGCAGTATTTTTCACTTGGGCTTCCTCCTTTTTCTTTGCCCACCTAACTTTCCATTTGTCTAAATCACCCCACTTCTGTAACAACGATAGTAACTCCTTGATCTGCACTCTACGTCCTGACACATTCATGTTTTCTAAATATTTGTCAGAAAATTCAACTCGGTAAGGTTTCTGTAAAACTTTAGATTTTCCAATATCAATTCCCATTTCGAAGCCAAACTCATTAATTTTTCAAGAAATGTTTTAGTATTTCTAGTGATACTTCGTCATATAAACAACAATTCATCCTCACTGAGGGTGTTTAACCTTTCCAATTCCTCATTTCCAGCCATCAATTCTTCTAATTGAACTCTTAATTTAAAAATATCCAATACCTTTGGCTGTGATTTTGGCTTTTCTATTTCTCTGGACCATCTTTCTATTTCTTCTGGGGATACTACAGTAGCACTTCTTGTACCTGAGGACGTTTCCATCCGTACTTCTCTAGAGCTTCCAGGAGTGTTTTTCCTGATCGAATCACCAACCGGTTCACTAATAGGTAAATCCATCAGGGAAATCACTGACTCGCATTCACTTGCTTGATCATCAATTATCAAGGGTTCTTTTCTAGATTGCACTACAGGTGTTGTCAGAACGGAAGGTTTAGGACAGGACTGTTTTTCTCCATATAATGGAACAACGGGGCCTATGGTTACCGGAATGGTCAAGGCTTCAGGACTCATATTCAGCTGTGAAATTTTCTGAATTAATTAACTTCTGTGTTTATTTATGGCTTCTCGCTACCTCTCCTGTAGCACTTATTCTAATGAAGTTTCATGTACTACCTGTAGAACCATAGGTGGTTTTAAGAACGGGGCACTAGGGTTAATTCTATTTGCTACCTCATGGTAAGGTGGCAAATTTTTCATTAACAAATCCTCCAAGTAGTCATCATCCGATTCACTGCTAGTCATTAAAGTTTTTGTTTTTTCTGGGCATTTGCTTCCTGACGGTTCCTCTAAAGTCTGTACAGGATATAATCCTTCTACTAACATAGACTGTCTCCATTTTTTCATTTGTTTATCTCTCGTCTCTTTTGGAAATCTGGGATAAAATGTACTCCAATTTCTGTCGCTTCTTGGTCTATCTCGCTCGAAAACCTCAGTCTCCCATTCTTCTAATGCTTCGTACTGGGTTAATCTAGGTCTAGGATCTAATTCATTAATGCGTGTTCTCAAATTGTACAAAACTCTACCATTAAAGGTACCATGTTCTGGAAATGCCAAACACCATCATCTTTTGTGTACTTGGTCCAGTTCTCTAACCACACACAGGTGTGATAGCCCCTTTCTACCATCATGTATGATCGGGCATATTTGGTGGAGGAATAATAATCCATTCTCTAGTTTTAATCGTTTTGTCCTTTTTAAAGAAATTCTTAATCTTTTTATATAGCGACATTTTACTCTCTGCTCCGTACATGGTATGAGGTCTTCCCCTTATGTATTGCTCGTACGCAAAACCTAAGTACCTCCTATCAGGTCTATTTCTTATAACTGTTGGATCTAAATGCCACATATACTAAGGATTTTAATATGCAGCTACAATCAATTGTTTACTAAATACTTTACCAATGCCAGCGCGTTTCTTATTTTTAAGAACCAATCCGTTTTTAGAATTCAAATAAATTTTGACCAATGATTGCGCGGCTTTTCCCATGGGACAAGTTCTCACGCTCCTGCACTCACCCCTACTTTAAATTACTACCTCAGCTACACACCCGCTGTCTCAACCAATACCAGCGCGGCTCTTGGCGACGTCAGCGCAGCACCTCAACTGACTCCCTCTTTTGCAAGGTAATACGAGAACCCATTTCTTTTCACTTTTAAATACAATATTCATTAATTAACAACGTAAAAACATTCGCCACTGTGCCTAAGTGACTAAATTCAAAGGAAAGATGATTTGCACCTACTGCAAGTAAAACCTTTCTGCTTACTCTTCTTATACTGCGAGTAGATCCCTTCCGCCTACTCTCCCAACAAGCATTAGAGAACCTGTTACTCTCTCGGGCTTACCCTTTCTAGGTGATATAAGGCCAAAGTTTCACCAGCGAACTCATTTGCTATCATTTATTCACACATTTATACAGAAAATTCCCTAATCAGTGCTTCCAGTTTTAACTAACCATGCACTTACTTCCTTAGGCAAGTGACCTCACTGCAAAGTGGCTTCCATTTACCACCCGCTATTCTGCCCCCGGGGATTCCAAAACAAACACAGAACAATAGAAACAGGTTTTGGTTAATACATAAAATCAATACAATTTCAAAAATAATCAATACACGACTAACTACCTATCTTAACTAGACCCTAACCATCATACTGCTACCAAAAGAATACTGATAGAGCGCGGGTTCACCTGCTCAAGTTTTTACCATACTCACCTGGGCCCATAAAACATACACACTCTGAACAGGCAAACCTACGCTTAAACCAGTAATATTTACTTTTATGACCTATACCGTGACTTACCAATCCTAGTCATCGGTACCTAGAGACCTTAGGGATCAAGGGAGTAAGCAAATAAATAGGTATTAAATAAACATTTGTACTCATAAAATAACCACAGACTCAGGAAAGATTTAAACCCTTTATCTATGTACATTTTTAAATGTCAGAGTCCATACTAAATCAGTCAAAGCTTGATAAATTAGAAAGAATAAAATCAAAGCAAGATGATGCGGAAATATTATGAGACTTTCTTTAAACATTGAAACATAGGAAGGGTAAGAAAAAGGAAACAGCACAATGACATACCCACACAACTTTATATTTACCTAGAATGGTGTGAAGACCAACCCTAGCCACGGGCTGGGATAAAGGACAGGCCCCTGATAGTGCAGGTGGCAACAGGATAGAACAGGTGCAGGCCAGAATCAGGATAAGTATGGACCAAATTGGATCAGGACAGGACCACCTCAGGTCAGGACCGGCTCCCACAGCTAAAGTGCAATGCCAGCGTCACACCCCTCTCTGCAGCTAACAGTCGGTCCCCGATTGGGTTATTGAACCTTCTCCCACAGAACACAATTGGGTTATTGAACCTTCTCCCACAGAACCCCGATTGGTTATCGAACTCCTTCTCAGAACCCCGATTGGATTATCGAATCTTCTAACAGAGTGCTCCGCCAGCACCTCTGCTCCCGAATCTTCTGACAGAGTGCTCCGCCGGTACCTCTGTTTTCGATCGCCTATTGAGTGTGTTGGGTCAGTGACAGGTCAGCTATTCGGACAAGTCGGACAATCTAACTAACTAAGCCTACCTTAGTTATACCATTTTCCAGGCCAGTGTACCACCCCGATGTTGCAAATGGGTGTATTCCCTCAATTTGATTGGTCAAAAGACGAGGAGAGGTCATCACACCATATCAGTTATGAGGTCATGCTCTTCAATATTCAGATCAATGTTCCCGCCCAATATTTTATTTTCCCATGCACTTTTGTTCCACCCGGCAATGATTGTTCCAATAGTAAATACAATGTATAATTTAACATCCTCTTGGAAGTTCAGGAGGTCGAGTTCCCATGAACATCTTCTAGCAAGTCTGGAGTTGGCCCGTTTTCAACGCCATAGCTTGTGGACTCGGGTGAATGTAGAGCATGCGCAGTCGCAGGACCCAAAATGGAGCAACATTGTACTTGATTGGTCCAAACACGAGCTAATAGCAAAGTCAAAGAAGAACAGTTTTAGAACAAAGAATAAATGAATGCACTGTATACCACTTATCTCTACTCTATTCCCATGACTTTATTTTAACTACAGCATTAAGCATTAATCAGAACGAACAATTTAGTAAAAGCTGTTATTCAAGTGTTAGCGCATGAGAACATAGAGCAGCCATCTTTAGTTCTAGTGCGCCGAAGCAAAGTTTTCCCACCAAAGCAGTAAGTACGCCATGTCAAGTGAGTATGACAGACGCATGAGCAGAAAAGTTCCCGCATTGCGGTGGCCATTTTAGATTAATCGAGTTACGGTTAGTAAAAGCACATATGCAAGCTTCCCCAGCTTGCTAAAAATGTCATGTTTTACATGTTTATATGACAAAACATTTTTATTAGTGTATTACAGTTTATTTCGAGAGGGTTGAGTCCAAGCAAGTCGCTTTACGTGCAGAACCTTGCTCCATCAGTGGATAGAAAGATGTTATCTTTATTGTGGTTACATTACATTGTGACTGCAAGGGAATGTGGAGAAGATCATGGGAGAATAGGATGTAGAAGGGAAGTCACTGTCAATTAATCAGTTTTGATGGATCACTTGAATGGTTTGAAAAAATGCGGGGCACTGCATATAGGATGGTTCATAAAGTTGGGCTTTTCATCACTCGGAGGTGCAATGGTTTGTTAAATATCACTACAACTCACGGCGTGGTGGACACAGTCCTCCATCCTTCTGGGGTCATTGAGCTTAGTACTGTTGAACTGGGTGGAATGGGTGCCTGTTGTTCGCCCCAGCTGGAGATGCAATCTGAAAAGTGGTCTATTAATATATATATCGGGGGTCAAGGTGGTTAGAGGAGTTGGTCTTCAGCAGTGGCAGCTGCTGTCAGCAAAAAGTAGTGGGGCAGCACAGGGGACAATTAAAAAAAAAAAGATAACCTACCTGCTCCCACTGCCTCACTGGCTCGGTGTTCTTTTGCTCCTCTGGTGCTGGAGCACAGGCTCCCAGACTTCCCTGTGCCAATCCAGATGCTGCTTTCATGTTGGTAATAATATTACCCAGCATGAGAAAAGCACTGAGGGTTGGTCTGAGTGGGCTGATTTTGTGCTCCCACAGGGCCTGGGAGCCTGTGCCTGCTGTTCTCCACCTGGTTGTGCAACACAGCTTGGATTGGAGTCTGGAGAAATCTAAGCGCGCATGTCAAAGGATGGCCGTGCCCCCAAGACTCTGCTCCAGCTCCGTGGTGAAAAATAAAATGATAATACTTTTTTTTATTATCATTTTATTTTTCATGTTTGCATTAGCTGGCTCCAGCATTGGGATGACACTCCTATGCCATAATGGAGGAGCCGACACAGATCTTCAGTTGTGCTAATGCCTTCTACCTCAAAATGTTTTTCTAGCAGTATATCGGAATATCGTGGCAAAAATATTGAGAACCAAAATATTGTGAAGGTAAGTTTATATTGGTAAACAGAAGTTAAATATGTTTCATTTCACACACTGATTATATATTTATCTTCAAGGTGCATAGATGTGGAGTTAAGAACAGCAAATCTATATTTACCTATTTTGGTTCTTGATATTTTTGCTATAATATTTTGGCCCCACAGCATATTTGTACTCGATATTCTGTCCTACAGTTCTTCAAAATGTATATATAAAATATTATTGCCATGAATCACACAGACCCCACATTTCTATAAACAAAGAATGTTCTTTCTACAGTACAACTTTCTGAAACCTCCTCAACACCTTCTCTCGTCTGTCATCCTCTTCTTACTCTCTGTACTCACTTCTGTAATACCCTCCTCTCCCCTCACTTCTCCCCTGAATTTATCTCTTCTCCACCTCTATCCTTCTGTTCACCCCTGTTCTCTACTACATTCTCTTTTCTTTTTATAGTCTCATTTCCTTCTCTCATGCGGTCCTCTTTTATTCTGTCTCCCCTTCCCTGCCTCCCTTTCTCTCCACACTTCACTCATCCTACATCCTGCCTATTCTCTGCTCCTCTCTATACTCTCTGCCTTTTTCACTCTCTGCTATGTGCTCTCATTTCCCATTGCTCTTTCCTCTCCTTCCTTCATCCCTCCATTCCTGTCCTTGCTTCTCTCTCTCGGTTTCATAATCTCACATTCTCTTTCCTACCACTTTACTTTTCCGGTCTACTTTTGTACTGTCCTTCCTACACATCCTTCCTCTGTAATCTTAAGTTCTGCCCGGCTGCTCCCCACTCTCCTTGTCCTTCCTGCCCCTCTAGCTTTCTGTCTTACCTCTCTAATCTCCTCGCTAATATTCTTCTGTACTTCTAAGTTGTTCCATTCTACCTCTTGGCTCTCTTCTTTACCCTTTCAGCCTGCGTCTTTACCCTTCTCTCTACTCCTTACTACTTTGTATGATCACCTCTCCTCTCCCTCCACTACTCTCTCTTTTGTATCAACTCTTTAATCATCATTCCTACCTTTCAATTCATCCCTATTACTCTGGACCTCTCCCCAGTATTCCTTCGTACCTCTCTCTTCCCCTTCTATACTTTTCCTGTCTGCGTTTCAACTGTATGGTCTAATCTTTATTCCTCTGTATTCTTTCTTTCTACCTCTCTACTCTCCCATCTGCTTTTTATTCTTACCGTCTACGTTCCTCTCTCCTCTTCCTTCCTCTGTATTCTTCCTATCTCCGAACTCTCTAATCTAATCTACTCTGCCTTCTCTTCTCTTCTCTTCTCTTCGCTTCTCTTCTCTTCTCTTCTCTTCTCTTCTCTTCTCTTCTCTTCTCTTCTCTTCCACCTCAGTACTCTTCCTTTGTAACTGCTTCCGACCACTCTAGATCCCACTCTCCTCTTCCTTCCTACCTATCTATAATTCCCTGAAACCTTTATACTCCTCTTTTCTATCTTCTGTTTACTTCCTCTCCTCTCTCCTTCCTTTCTCTGTACTCTTCCTTCATACCTCTTAAATCTCCTCTCTACTCTTCCCTACTTCCTCATTGGTCCTCTTTCCTGCCTCTTTCTTTGTCCAGTATGCCTCTCTACTCTTCCCTTCCTTTTGCTCCCCTCTTCCAGTCATCATTTCTACCATTCTACACCCTTACACCTTTCCCTCCCTTCCTCCTCCATCTAACCTCTACATTCATTAGCACTCTTTTGGGCATATTAGCAACAAATAGCAATAATTATCGCTAAATGCGCTTATCGCTGGATATTATCGCAGAGATAACGTGCTATTAGCAACGTTTATCTCTAAAGCGATAAAATAGTTGGCCATAGCGGCTCAATGCGTGAATATCGCTGGAAATCCAGCGATATTCAGGCATTAACACTAATGGAGACTTAACCTGAAGATCCACCTCCCATTGGATATATAGGTTAAGCCCTAGTCTGAGTAGGCGTTAGGTTCTGGCAATATTCGCGCTTAGCGCACATTTTTTCATTGCTTCACCTACCTTGCTAATAGGCGATAGCTGTGTTAACGACTGCTTTCAGTCGCTAACAGGTTGCGTACGCCCACTTTGCATGTCATTAGCGATAAATATCGCTGACATGCAAAGCGGGCCCCAAACCTGTAGCTATCGCCTATAAGCTGTCGCTAACTGCTGTTAGCGACAGCTTGCTAATAGGGCGATAAAAATATCGCCGCTTTAGCGGGAAAATTTCCTGCTAAAGCAGCAATATCGCCCTTGCTAATCTGCCCCTTTGTTCCTACCTCTCAGCGCCCCTATGCCATTGCCAACTTCTGTCGCTATGGTTTTTCTCTTTCTGCCTCCCTATTGCACTGTGCTCTCTTGTCCCCACCGACTGTGCTCTCTGACCCTGCCACTCCATGCAGCCTGTGCTCTGGTGCCCACCACACTGCCTATCTTCCGCGAGAGTGTTAGGTAGGTAAGGTGAAATTCTGCATTTGTAAATGACTTTATATAGAGGACTCATTCAGAGGAACATGAGGCTTAGGTGTGCGAATGTGATCAAGCTGCTGTCACGTGGAAATGGTCTTGTAACTGGCAAACATGTATGTTGGATCCCTATACAATGCACATGGAATTAGCTATACTAGGTAGCAGGAGAACCATATCCATGTCTTTAGCTATTTTCATGTTACACATGGTGCAATCATGATGCTTTTTCTCTAGTGCCTGCACTCATTGCATTTTCCTAGATTCATTGAAACAGCATTATACTCTTATCACACAGACCAGCGTCATTAACATTATATACTGGCCAGAAGGAAAGGTGTGCCTTTTTAAGGCTTCTTGTAATGTTTATATCACTGAAAGAAGGTGGGCAAGCATTGGCAAAATCGAAGGTCTGACTTATAACTGAAAATGCCTCTTCATAGACTGGTGATTTTGGTCACTCAATAACTCATCAGGCATGAACTCTACCAGACTTCTGTGAACATTTGCATTCAGTTATTGATTCATTATTACATTCACCCACTCACCCATTCAAAAGCCTACTTACACTAACTCACCAGTTAGTAAAAGGGTTACTTCAGTTATATGCCAGTCCGTAGCAGAAAACCTAGTTACAACCCAGGAGGGACTGGTACAGCTTACACCCATTCTGATTTATCCCAATTTCCCCATGCTCTTGGCCATTATGACCCCGTGTATATAATATATGGCCAAGATTCCTCTCCTGCTCAGAGGTCTCAAAGACTATTTTTCACTGGTGTTGAGTATTTCTGCTCCTTTATATCATGACATTATACTTAGTTACAATGGTGTGTAGCTATCATCTCACATACTTTCCGCGTTCATAGATACATGAATACTATGACAGATCGGTGTATACCCTTTAACAGCATATTCTAGCTTCCAGTGTCAGATAGTGTGCCCCCTTTATGTATATGTTAAATCTTGCTTCTTTCTACGTTTCGTTCACCTGGAGAAATCCAGTGACCATGCTTACATACATTTGTGTCTTCTCTGGCTGACAAAAGAAGCAGCTTTATCTGACTGCATTGACCTAAGACCACCTCAAAGCCAAAGTCCAACACTATCGTTTATGTGATTTTAAAAATCATGTAGCTTGGCCTCGCACAGGGCCTAGGCCTCTTTCTTGAAAAGGTCTTGGGGCCTAGCAACAAAGCTTACTCAGTTACCTGAATTACTCAAAATATAAGTTTTTTTAGTAGAAGGAGGAGGGGAGAAAACATCCGTGATTATTATGTTGAAATAATACACGAATTGTCCATACAAAGAGGCTGTGGAGTGCTGCTTAGTGAGGAATAAAAACAAAAGGGAAAAAGATAAATGTTAATGTCTGCCAAAACACTGACCCCTGATAACACTAGATGTGATGAAGTATAGTGGTGGGATAAAATACGATTGGTTTGTTAAAAGTGTCAAATAAAAAACATGTAATGTGAATTTTAAAATACATTATTTTGGGTGTATTCAGAACACCAGGGTTAGGGCATGAAGAACTGTTACATTATCTTATGTTATGTCAATTTGTGTAGCACACTAATCACCCTTGAGGGTATCCAGACGCTTAAGAAGGTGTGTAGGCATGTTGTCCCCATAGGGTTATTCAAAGAGCCAGATCTTTGGCTCCTTGCGTAGAAGTGAGGAGGAGGTGCTGGGGTGTTGTGGCATGTCCTTCCATGTTTTGGGTGTGATGTAGGAGAATGAGCGACCTCCTGCTTTTGTGAATGCAGGGGGTCTAAGTGAGAGTAAGGCTCACCATAGGGGTCTGGGAGACTGGTGAAAGTGTATGTGGCTGTTCAGATATGCTGGCTTAGTGTTGTGCAAGGTTTTGTATGTGTGCATGAGGAGTTCTTTGAAAGGCACTTGAAGATCTTCCTTAGGGATCAAACAAATCATTGCCTCCTGAAATGACCCACGAGAGGAACCTGAAACAGAAAAAGACTGGTATAGCGTGAGTAATTTTGGGAGAAGAAGAGAGGCAAAGGAATTATAAAATTCAATGGTAAAACTACTTAGGATATGGACGCAGGTAGTGCTCACAGCGTTGACTTGTGCTGTCATGTTGAGCTTGTCATCCAGAATGATCCCCAGATTTCTGGAGTGGTCGGTAGGTGTAGGTCCTAGATTTCTCGGCCAGCTGGCATCCCACGGGGAGGTCCTGTTTCTGAAAAACAGTAATTATGTGTTTTCGGAGATGAGCTTCAAGCAGTTGGTTCTCATCGATTCTGCTACCATAGTCGAGCAATTGGTGAGGTTGGCTATGGTGGTGGTTGTCTTGTCTATCAGGGAGAGGAGGAGCTGGGTGTCATTGGTGTAGGAGATGAGGGTGATGATTGGATGATGTTGGTGAGCTGAGTCATGTAGACATTGAACAGAGCAGGACTAGGAGACGATCTCTGGGGGACTCCAAAGATCAGGCTCTTGGTCTCCGATGTGAAGTTGGCAGCTTGACTTTTTGAGTTCTTCCTGTGAAAATGTAGCAGTTCCGGCTGAGTGCAGTTCCTTGAATGTCGAGCTCATGGAGTCTTCTGATGAATGTATTGTGGGAGACCATGTTGAATTACAAGGGGTGAGATCAAGCAGGATGAGGGCCGCTTTTATTCCTCGGTCCAGGATGGTCCAGATGTCGTAGTTGGCTGTGATGAGGGCTATATCAGAGCTGTGGTTTGAAGGTTGTCCAGTTGGTGGTATTATTTGAAGTTTGTGGTGAGTTGATTGTTGATGGCCTTTTCTATCAATTTGGCTTGGAGGGGAGCAGGGATATAGGACGGAAGTTGCTCAGTTGGCTCGGCTCGGGCGACGCCTTCTTGAGGAGGGCATTGATCGCTGCATGCTTCCAATCTTCCGTGAATGTGGCAGATGTGATGGAGGTGCTGATGATGTGTGTAGGGGCAGTACTGATGAGTGATGATCCAAGGTTGTATACATGGTGGGGGCATGGGCAGGTTAGGGCTCCTTAGTGGCCGGTCTGCATGATTATCTCTGTATCTTCTCTGGTGAGAGTTTTCCATTTGACCAGGTGGCTGTCTTGGTTGGTAATGGGAAGGTTGGCGATGAGATCCCTGGGGTCTGGATGGTGTGTGAAGTTGTTGTTTTGCTGTGGAAGAAGGTTGATAGGTTTTTGCAGAGTTCTATAGATTAGGTGATGCTTTGGAGGCTGAGGTTAGGGTGAAGTACTTGATGATCGAGAACATCTGCTTGCAGCTGTTGAAGCTACCTTAGATGTGTTCAGCTAACGCTCTTTCTTGTTGTTTCTCAGTTGCTGCTGCTATCATCTGACTGCAGCCTTGTAGGTTGTTCTGTTGGTGGTTTCATGGCTGGTTCTCTATTTTCGTTATTGCTGTTTGCAGTGTTGCTTGGAGTCTCAACAGTCCTTTGAGTACCAGCTTGCCTGATTGTTGGTTCTTCTTTGGTTGTTGGGCTTGATGGGCACAAGGACATCTGCGCAGTTGTTGATCCAGTTGCTGAAGTTGGTGATGTGGATATTATCTGTGGGGTTAGGTTGATCCCTGCTGAGGGTGTTGAGCCAGTCTGCTTCAGAGATTTTGCCCCAGCTGTGGGTGGGTAGGCTGATGCTGTTGGGTGCATTGAATTGCAGTGAGTTGAATTGTTAGTGGTAGATGGATGGGCCGGTCCATGTGGGATGTAGTTGTATTTGATGCTGCCATTGGTGGTGAAGATGAGGGCCAATGTGTTTCCTGAGATGTGTGTTGGTTCTACGGTGAGCTAAGTTAGTCCAATATTGTTCAAGCCTTCAAGCAGTGCTGTGGAGCAGGGGTCACTTGTGCCTTCTAACTGGAAGTTGAGGTAGCTGAGGAGTAGGAATGCTCGGGAGTCGATGGTGAGAGTGGCATTGAAGTCCGTGAAGAGGCTGGTGAAAGTAGCTCATCGTCAGGGAGGTCATTAGATGAGGGTTCCGTTCAGGGTGAAGTTTTTGTAGAGTTGCCGCTTGAAGTGCAGATGTTTCATGAATTGGATGGCACTCTCTGTGGATGTTGACCACTTGATGGAGTCTGTGTAAATGACTGTGAGTCCTCCTGGTATGTGAAGATGGTCCTGCAATTCTGTAGTCCTCTGGGATTGCCTCGGCAATGTCCGGTGCAGATGTGGAGTTGAGCCAGGTTTGCATCAGAAAAAGGAGGTCCAGTGCATCGCTGCTCAGTGGGTCCCAGATACTGGTTGAGGGTTTGCTGAGCGATCATGTGTTGAGAAGCATGCATGCGAGTGAGTCTTGGGGTGCAGGTTTCCTGTAGTGTGTGGTGTTAGTGGGGGTGTTGCTGGTGCTTGCATGGGGTATTTGGGTAGGCTGCTGCAGGTGATTTGGCAGTGGGTACAAGTAAAGGCTACAACTATAGTGTGTGGTACAGAAGCAGCATAAGGAGATATGCAACAGGTTAAGCAATCAAATGAGTGCTGCAGGGTATGGCTAGAAGCAATCGGTCCAGGGTTTGTGCTGCTGGGTGTGGTCAAGGCTCAGCAGCGCACCAGTAGTGTGTATGCTGTGTGCATCAGCTGTAGGGAAGCACAGCAGCTGCCATTAAGTAGGTCCTGTAAAGGGGTGAATCAAGGAGGTGGTGGGCTTGGTTGCAAAGATGCAGGAAGAAGGGGCAGGAAGGAGACACAGTAGGAAGAACAAGTAACGCGTCTGGATGCAGGAAAGCATTAGATGGGGTGGGGCTGCTTGGAGTACGACAGAGGGTGCAGAAGGCCTGAAACGGATGAAAAAGTCACATGAAAATTAGTGAAAAGGTAAAACACACACAAGGGGTGAAAGAGAAAGTAAGCAATAAAAATGGGTGAACGTTGTAAAAACATGGGTGAAAAGAGCACAAGGGCACATGAGGTGAAAGAGAAAGCAGGCAGAAAATGGGTGAAAAGTGACAACAATTAGTGAAACTACCAAAGAGGCACAAGGGGTGAAAGAGAAAGAAAGCAGAAAAACAGGCAACAAGAGTGTAGACAGGATAGGCACATGGAACAGAAGTTGTGAATACAGGGCTCAGAAAAGGGGGTGGTGATGAACAGAGTGTCTGAATTAAGCAGACCACTCTTACCCAGTCCAAAGATCAGGGCTTGATCCATCACCGTTATTTATCTCACTGCCCCATCCCAGCTCAGAACCTGGCTATATGCAAATTAGTCTGTCCCTGGCCCAGTGCATCATGGGAACAGGGCAGACCAAACTACCAAGCCAATTCTTCACCAGAAAGGAGACAAGCTACCGGGGACCGGTTTCTGGCATTTCAGCCTCTTCGGCCCGGCTTGCTTGAATCCTGATGGAGCAGTGAGAAAGGGACTCATGTCTGAGTATACCCTGCCACACCTATAGTGGCCAAAAACGATTCAGAAAAGGGGGTGGTGATGAACAGAGTGTCTGAATTAAGCAGACCACTCTTACCCAGTCCAAAGATCAGGGCTTGATCCATCACCGTTATTTATCTCACTGCCCCATCCCAGCTCAGAACCTGGCTATATGCAAATTAGTCTGTCCCTGGCCCAGTGCATCATGGGAACAGGGCAGACCAAACTACCAAGCCAATTCTTCACCAGAAAGGAGACAAGCTACCGGGGACCGGTTTCTGGCATTTCAGCCTCTTCGGCCCGGCTTGCTTGAATCCTGATGGAGCAGTGAGAAAGGGACTCATGTCTGAGTATACCCTGCCACACCTATAGTGGCCAAAAACGATTCAGAAAAGGGGGTGGTGATGAACAGAGTGTCTGAATTAAGCAGACCACTCTTACCCAGTCCAAAGATCAGGGCTTGATCCATCACCGTTATTTATCTCACTGCCCCATCCCAGCTCAGAACCTGGCTATATGCAAATTAGTCTGTCCCTGGCCCAGTGCATCATGGGAACAGGGCAGACCAAACTACCAAGCCAATTCTTCACCAGAAAGGAGACAAGCTACCGGGGACCGGTTTCTGGCATTTCAGCCTCTTCGGCCCGGCTTGCTTGAATCCTGATGGAGCAGTGAGAAAGGGACTCATGTCTGAGTATACCCTGCCACACCTATAGTGGCCAAAAACGATTCAGAAAAGGGGGTGGTGATGAACAGAGTGTCTGAATTAAGCAGACCACTCTTACCCAGTCCAAAGATCAGGGCTTGATCCATCACCGTTATTTATCTCACTGCCCCATCCCAGCTCAGAACCTGGCTATATGCAAATTAGTCTGTCCCTGGCCCAGTGCATCATGGGAACAGGGCAGACCAAACTACCAAGCCAATTCTTCACCAGAAAGGAGACAAGCTACCGGGGACCGGTTTCTGGCATTTCAGCCTCTTCGGCCCGGCTTGCTTGAATCCTGATGGAGCAGTGAGAAAGGGACTCATGTCTGAGTATACCCTGCCACACCTATAGTGGCCAAAAACGATTCAGAAAAGGGGGTGGTGATGAACAGAGTGTCTGAATTAAGCAGACCACTCTTACCCAGTCCAAAGATCAGGGCTTGATCCATCACCGTTATTTATCTCACTGCCCCATCCCAGCTCAGAACCTGGCTATATGCAAATTAGTCTGTCCCTGGCCCAGTGCATCATGGGAACAGGGCAGACCAAACTACCAAGCCAATTCTTCACCAGAAAGGAGACAAGCTACCGGGGACCGGTTTCTGGCATTTCAGCCTCTTCGGCCCGGCTTGCTTGAATCCTGATGGAGCAGTGAGAAAGGGACTCATGTCTGAGTATACCCTGCCACACCTATAGTGGCCAAAAACGATTCAGAAAAGGGGGTGGTGATGAACAGAGTGTCTGAATTAAGCAGACCACTCTTACCCAGTCCAAAGATCAGGGCTTGATCCATCACCGTTATTTATCTCACTGCCCCATCCCAGCTCAGAACCTGGCTATATGCAAATTAGTCTGTCCCTGGCCCAGTGCATCATGGGAACAGGGCAGACCAAACTACCAAGCCAATTCTTCACCAGAAAGGAGACAAGCTACCGGGGACCGGTTTCTGGCATTTCAGCCTCTTCGGCCCGGCTTGCTTGAATCCTGATGGAGCAGTGAGAAAGGGACTCATGTCTGAGTATACCCTGCCACACCTATAGTGGCCAAAAACGATTCAGAAAAGGGGGTGGTGATGAACAGAGTGTCTGAATTAAGCAGACCACTCTTACCCAGTCCAAAGATCAGGGCTTGATCCATCACCGTTATTAATCTCACTGCCCCATCCCAGCTCAGAACCTGGCTATATGCAAATTAGTCTGTCCCTGGCCCAGTGCATCATGGGAACAGGGCAGACCAAACTACCAAGCCAATTCTTCACCAGAAAGGAGACAAGCTACCGGGGACCGGTTTCTGGCATTTCAGCCTCTTCGGCCCGGCTTGCTTGAATCCTGATGGAGCAGTGAGAAAGGGACTCATGTCTGAGTATACCCTGCCACACCTATAGTGGCCAAAAACGATTCAGAAAAGGGGGTGGTGATGAACAGAGTGTCTGAATTAAGCAGACCACTCTTACCCAGTCCAAAGATCAGGGCTTGATCCATCACCGTTATTAATCTCACTGCCCCATCCCAGCTCAGAACCTGGCTATATGCAAATTAGTCTGTCCCTGGCCCAGTGCATCATGGGAACAGGGCAGACCAAACTACCAAGCCAATTCTTCACCAGAAAGGAGACAAGCTACCGGGGACCGGTTTCTGGCATTTCAGCCTCTTCGGCCCGGCTTGCTTGAATCCTGATGGAGCAGTGAGAAAGGGACTCATGTCTGAGTATACCCTGCCACACCTATAGTGGCCAAAAACGATTCAGAAAAGGGGGTGGTGATGAACAGAGTGTCTGAATTAAGCAGACCACTCTTACCCAGTCCAAAGATCAGGGCTTGATCCATCACCGTTATTAATCTCACTGCCCCATCCCAGCTCAGAACCTGGCTATATGCAAATTAGTCTGTCCCTGGCCCAGTGCATCATGGGAACAGGGCAGACCAAACTACCAAGCCAATTCTTCACCAGAAAGGAGACAAGCTACCGGGGACCGGTTTCTGGCATTTCAGCCTCTTCGGCCCGGCTTGCTTGAATCCTGATGGAGCAGTGAGAAAGGGACTCATGTCTGAGTATACCCTGCCACACCTATAGTGGCCAAAAACGATTCAGAAAAGGGGGTGGTGATGAACAGAGTGTCTGAATTAAGCAGACCACTCTTACCCAGTCCAAAGATCAGGGCTTGATCCATCACCGTTATTTATCTCACTGCCCCATCCCAGCTCAGAACCTGGCTATATGCAAATTAGTCTGTCCCTGGCCCAGTGCATCATGGGAACAGGGCAGACCAAACTACCAAGCCAATTCTTCACCAGAAAGGAGACAAGCTACCGGGGACCGGTTTCTGGCATTTCAGCCTCTTCGGCCCGGCTGATCTTTGGACTGGGTAAGAGTGGTCTGCCTAATTCAGGCACTCTGTTCATCACCACCCCCTTTTCTGAATCATTTTGTCCACCATAAGCGTGGAAGGGTATACTCAGATGTGAGTCCCTTGCTCATTGCACCATCAGGATTCAAGCAAGCCGGGCCGAAGACGCCTGAAATGGCAGAAACCGGTCCCCGGAAGCTTGTTTCCTTCCCAGTACAAGAATTGGCTTGGTAGTTTGGTTTGCCCTGTTCCCATCATGCACTGGGACAGGAACAGACTAATTTGCATATAGCCAAGTTCTGAGCTGGGATGGTGCAGTGAGCTAGAAAACGGTGATGGATCAAGCCCTGATCTTTGGACTGGGTAAGAGTGGTCTGCCTAATTCAGGCACTCTGTTCATCACCACCCCCTTTTCTGAATCATTTTGTCCACCATAAGCGTGGAAGGGTATACTCAGATGTGAGTCCCTTGCTCATTGCACCATCAGGATTCAAGCAAGCCGGGCCGAAGACGCCTGAAATGGCAGAAACCGGTCCCCGGAAGCTTGTTTCCTTCCCAGTACAAGAATTGGCTTGGTAGTTTGGTTTGCCCTGTTCCCATCATGCACTGGGACAGGAACAGACTAATTTGCATATAGCCAAGTTCTGAGCTGGGATGGTGCAGTGAGCTAGAAAACGGTGATGGATCAAGCCCTGATCTTTGGACTGGGTAAGAGTGGTCTGCCTAATTCAGGCACTCTGTTCATCACCACCCCCTTTTCTGAATCATTTTGTCCACCATAAGCGTGGAAGGGTATACTCAGATGTGAGTCCCTTGCTCATTGCACCATCAGGATTCAAGCAAGCCGGGCCGAAGACGCCTGAAATGGCAGAAACCGGTCCCCGGAAGCTTGTTTCCTTCCCAGTACAAGAATTGGCTTGGTAGTTTGGTTTGCCCTGTTCCCATCATGCACTGGGACAGGAACAGACTAATTTGCATATAGCCAAGTTCTGAGCTGGGATGGTGCAGTGAGCTAGAAAACGGTGATGGATCAAGCCCTGATCTTTGGACTGGGTAAGAGTGGTCTGCCTAATTCAGGCACTCTGTTCATCACCACCCCCTTTTCTGAATCATTTTGTCCACCATAAGCGTGGAAGGGTATACTCAGATGTGAGTCCCTTGCTCATTGCACCATCAGGATTCAAGCAAGCCGGGCCGAAGACGCCTGAAATGGCAGAAACCGGTCCCCGGAAGCTTGTTTCCTTCCCAGTACAAGAATTGGCTTGGTAGTTTGGTTTGCCCTGTTCCCATCATGCACTGGGACAGGAACAGACTAATTTGCATATAGCCAAGTTCTGAGCTGGGATGGTGCAGTGAGCTAGAAAACGGTGATGGATCAAGCCCTGATCTTTGGACTGGGTAAGAGTGGTCTGCCTAATTCAGGCACTCTGTTCATCACCACCCCCTTTTCTGAATCATTTTGTCCACCATAAGCGTGGAAGGGTATACTCAGATGTGAGTCCCTTGCTCATTGCACCATCAGGATTCAAGCAAGCCGGGCCGAAGACGCCTGAAATGGCAGAAACCGGTCCCCGGAAGCTTGTTTCCTTCCCAGTACAAGAATTGGCTTGGTAGTTTGGTTTGCCCTGTTCCCATCATGCACTGGGACAGGAACAGACTAATTTGCATATAGCCAAGTTCTGAGCTGGGATGGTGCAGTGAGCTAGAAAACGGTGATGGATCAAGCCCTGATCTTTGGACTGGGTAAGAGTGGTCTGCCTAATTCAGGCACTCTGTTCATCACCACCCCCTTTTCTGAATCATTTTGTCCACCATAAGCGTGGAAGGGTATACTCAGATGTGAGTCCCTTGCTCATTGCACCATCAGGATTCAAGCAAGCCGGGCCGAAGACGCCTGAAATGGCAGAAACCGGTCCCCGGAAGCTTGTTTCCTTCCCAGTACAAGAATTGGCTTGGTAGTTTGGTTTGCCCTGTTCCCATCATGCACTGGGACAGGAACAGACTAATTTGCATATAGCCAAGTTCTGAGCTGGGATGGTGCAGTGAGCTAGAAAACGGTGATGGATCAAGCCCTGATCTTTGGACTGGGTAAGAGTGGTCTGCCTAATTCAGGCACTCTGTTCATCACCACCCCCTTTTCTGAATCATTTTGTCCACCATAAGCGTGGAAGGGTATACTCAGATGTGAGTCCCTTGCTCATTGCACCATCAGGATTCAAGCAAGCCGGGCCGAAGACGCCTGAAATGGCAGAAACCGGTCCCCGGAAGCTTGTTTCCTTCCCAGTACAAGAATTGGCTTGGTAGTTTGGTTTGCCCTGTTCCCATCATGCACTGGGACAGGAACAGACTAATTTGCATATAGCCAAGTTCTGAGCTGGGATGGTGCAGTGAGCTAGAAAACGGTGATGGATCAAGCCCTGATCTTTGGACTGGGTAAGAGTGGTCTGCCTAATTCAGGCACTCTGTTCATCACCACCCCCTTTTCTGAATCATTTTGTCCACCATAAGCGTGGAAGGGTATACTCAGATGTGAGTCCCTTGCTCATTGCACCATCAGGATTCAAGCAAGCCGGGCCGAAGACGCCTGAAATGGCAGAAACCGGTCCCCGGAAGCTTGTTTCCTTCCCAGTACAAGAATTGGCTTGGTAGTTTGGTTTGCCCTGTTCCCATCATGCACTGGGACAGGAACAGACTAATTTGCATATAGCCAAGTTCTGAGCTGGGATGGTGCAGTGAGCTAGAAAACGGTGATGGATCAAGCCCTGATCTTTGGACTGGGTAAGAGTGGTCTGCCTAATTCAGGCACTCTGTTCATCACCACCCCCTTTTCTGAATCATTTTGTCCACCATAAGCGTGGAAGGGTATACTCAGATGTGAGTCCCTTGCTCATTGCACCATCAGGATTCAAGCAAGCCGGGCCGAAGACGCCTGAAATGGCAGAAACCGGTCCCCGGAAGCTTGTTTCCTTCCCAGTACAAGAATTGGCTTGGTAGTTTGGTTTGCCCTGTTCCCATCATGCACTGGGACAGGAACAGACTAATTTGCATATAGCCAAGTTCTGAGCTGGGATGGTGCAGTGAGCTAGAAAACGGTGATGGATCAAGCCCTGATCTTTGGACTGGGTAAGAGTGGTCTGCCTAATTCAGGCACTCTGTTCATCACCACCCCCTTTTCTGAATCATTTTGTCCACCATAAGCGTGGAAGGGTATACTCAGATGTGAGTCCCTTGCTCATTGCACCATCAGGATTCAAGCAAGCCGGGCCGAAGACGCCTGAAATGGCAGAAACCGGTCCCCGGAAGCTTGTTTCCTTCCCAGTACAAGAATTGGCTTGGTAGTTTGGTTTGCCCTGTTCCCATCATGCACTGGGACAGGAACAGACTAATTTGCATATAGCCAAGTTCTGAGCTGGGATGGTGCAGTGAGCTAGAAAACGGTGATGGATCAAGCCCTGATCTTTGGACTGGGTAAGAGTGGTCTGCCTAATTCAGGCACTCTGTTCATCACCACCCCCTTTTCTGAATCATTTTGTCCACCATAAGCGTGGAAGGGTATACTCAGATGTGAGTCCCTTGCTCATTGCACCATCAGGATTCAAGCAAGCCGGGCCGAAGACGCCTGAAATGGCAGAAACCGGTCCCCGGAAGCTTGTTTCCTTCCCAGTACAAGAATTGGCTTGGTAGTTTGGTTTGCCCTGTTCCCATCATGCACTGGGACAGGAACAGACTAATTTGCATATAGCCAAGTTCTGAGCTGGGATGGTGCAGTGAGCTAGAAAACGGTGATGGATCAAGCCCTGATCTTTGGACTGGGTAAGAGTGGTCTGCCTAATTCAGGCACTCTGTTCATCACCACCCCCTTTTCTGAATCATTTTGTCCACCATAAGCGTGGAAGGGTATACTCAGATGTGAGTCCCTTGCTCATTGCACCATCAGGATTCAAGCAAGCCGGGCCGAAGACGCCTGAAATGGCAGAAACCGGTCCCCGGAAGCTTGTTTCCTTCCCAGTACAAGAATTGGCTTGGTAGTTTGGTTTGCCCTGTTCCCATCATGCACTGGGACAGGAACAGACTAATTTGCATATAGCCAAGTTCTGAGCTGGGATGGTGCAGTGAGCTAGAAAACGGTGATGGATCAAGCCCTGATCTTTGGACTGGGTAAGAGTGGTCTGCCTAATTCAGGCACTCTGTTCATCACCACCCCCTTTTCTGAATCATTTTGTCCACCATAAGCGTGGAAGGGTATACTCAGATGTGAGTCCCTTGCTCATTGCACCATCAGGATTCAAGCAAGCCGGGCCGAAGACGCCTGAAATGGCAGAAACCGGTCCCCGGAAGCTTGTTTCCTTCCCAGTACAAGAATTGGCTTGGTAGTTTGGTTTGCCCTGTTCCCATCATGCACTGGGACAGGAACAGACTAATTTGCATATAGCCAAGTTCTGAGCTGGGATGGTGCAGTGAGCTAGAAAACGGTGATGGATCAAGCCCTGATCTTTGGACTGGGTAAGAGTGGTCTGCCTAATTCAGGCACTCTGTTCATCACCACCCCCTTTTCTGAATCATTTTGTCCACCATAAGCGTGGAAGGGTATACTCAGATGTGAGTCCCTTGCTCATTGCACCATCAGGATTCAAGCAAGCCGGGCCGAAGACGCCTGAAATGGCAGAAACCGGTCCCCGGAAGCTTGTTTCCTTCCCAGTACAAGAATTGGCTTGGTAGTTTGGTTTGCCCTGTTCCCATCATGCACTGGGACAGGAACAGACTAATTTGCATATAGCCAAGTTCTGAGCTGGGATGGTGCAGTGAGCTAGAAAACGGTGATGGATCAAGCCCTGATCTTTGGACTGGGTAAGAGTGGTCTGCCTAATTCAGGCACTCTGTTCATCACCACCCCCTTTTCTGAATCATTTTGTCCACCATAAGCGTGGAAGGGTATACTCAGATGTGAGTCCCTTGCTCATTGCACCATCAGGATTCAAGCAAGCCGGGCCGAAGACGCCTGAAATGGCAGAAACCGGTCCCCGGAAGCTTGTTTCCTTCCCAGTACAAGAATTGGCTTGGTAGTTTGGTTTGCCCTGTTCCCATCATGCACTGGGACAGGAACAGACTAATTTGCATATAGCCAAGTTCTGAGCTGGGATGGTGCAGTGAGCTAGAAAACGGTGATGGATCAAGCCCTGATCTTTGGACTGGGTAAGAGTGGTCTGCCTAATTCAGGCACTCTGTTCATCACCACCCCCTTTTCTGAATCATTTTGTCCACCATAAGCGTGGAAGGGTATACTCAGATGTGAGTCCCTTGCTCATTGCACCATCAGGATTCAAGCAAGCCGGGCCGAAGACGCCTGAAATGGCAGAAACCGGTCCCCGGAAGCTTGTTTCCTTCCCAGTACAAGAATTGGCTTGGTAGTTTGGTTTGCCCTGTTCCCATCATGCACTGGGACAGGAACAGACTAATTTGCATATAGCCAAGTTCTGAGCTGGGATGGTGCAGTGAGCTAGAAAACGGTGATGGATCAAGCCCTGATCTTTGGACTGGGTAAGAGTGGTCTGCCTAATTCAGGCACTCTGTTCATCACCACCCCCTTTTCTGAATCATTTTGTCCACCATAAGCGTGGAAGGGTATACTCAGATGTGAGTCCCTTGCTCATTGCACCATCAGGATTCAAGCAAGCCGGGCCGAAGACGCCTGAAATGGCAGAAACCGGTCCCCGGAAGCTTGTTTCCTTCCCAGTACAAGAATTGGCTTGGTAGTTTGGTTTGCCCTGTTCCCATCATGCACTGGGACAGGAACAGACTAATTTGCATATAGCCAAGTTCTGAGCTGGGATGGTGCAGTGAGCTAGAAAACGGTGATGGATCAAGCCCTGATCTTTGGACTGGGTAAGAGTGGTCTGCCTAATTCAGGCACTCTGTTCATCACCACCCCCTTTTCTGAATCATTTTGTCCACCATAAGCGTGGAAGGGTATACTCAGATGTGAGTCCCTTGCTCATTGCACCATCAGGATTCAAGCAAGCCGGGCCGAAGACGCCTGAAATGGCAGAAACCGGTCCCCGGAAGCTTGTTTCCTTCCCAGTACAAGAATTGGCTTGGTAGTTTGGTTTGCCCTGTTCCCATCATGCACTGGGACAGGAACAGACTAATTTGCATATAGCCAAGTTCTGAGCTGGGATGGTGCAGTGAGCTAGAAAACGGTGATGGATCAAGCCCTGATCTTTGGACTGGGTAAGAGTGGTCTGCCTAATTCAGGCACTCTGTTCATCACCACCCCCTTTTCTGAATCATTTTGTCCACCATAAGCGTGGAAGGGTATACTCAGATGTGAGTCCCTTGCTCATTGCACCATCAGGATTCAAGCAAGCCGGGCCGAAGACGCCTGAAATGGCAGAAACCGGTCCCCGGAAGCTTGTTTCCTTCCCAGTACAAGAATTGGCTTGGTAGTTTGGTTTGCCCTGTTCCCATCATGCACTGGGACAGGAACAGACTAATTTGCATATAGCCAAGTTCTGAGCTGGGATGGTGCAGTGAGCTAGAAAACGGTGATGGATCAAGCCCTGATCTTTGGACTGGGTAAGAGTGGTCTGCCTAATTCAGGCACTCTGTTCATCACCACCCCCTTTTGTGAATACAGGGCTAAGCACTGAGAATGACTCCTAAATTTGGTGTAACAATTTTCCAAGAGTAGATAAAAATGGAAAACTCTATGCTGGCTGAAAGAGAGCATTTGCACAGTCCAGGAGACCTGAGGATAATGGAAGAGCAGAAGTAAAAGAAAACATCAGCAAGTGCATGGTGAAAGACTGTTTAAATAGACAGATCTGGATAAGAATTCAGTAACATGCCACATAGTAAGAGATTCTATAGCCTGTGGCTTAGAATAATGTCGCTTACAAAGCAGCAGGGGCATTACCTGGTGTCAGGGTAGGTGGATGCCATACTCAAGGATGTATTTCAGTGTGTGAGTTAGTAGCACATCTCCTCTACTCGCGGATTTTGAAGTAATGTGCATCTAGTAATCCAATCAAAGTGGTTCGGAAACACACATGCTACCTAGCACAACTCCTCGATCAAACAATGTCCTAAAACATTGCCATGCCTTGCAAGAATAGATCCCTTTAAGTGTTAGGAACAGCTGCTGTAGCACAAGAGCAGTAACAGGAAGCGGCATGTAAGACCGACTATGTGGCAATACATTAGTATAACCCCGTTTAAGGCCTTGGGATATGAAGGTAACCAAACAACAAGCAGACAGAAATAATGTGAAAACCTCTAAGTTGATACATGCTTTCAGTAGGAGCCAATTGGAGGTATATGAATTAACTCAGATCCAACAAGTGCATGGTGTGAGGTAATAATGCATTATTAATGTAGTAAGGGGTCATCTAATTTCCCACGAGAGAAGGGCATCACCATAACCAATGTGGAAACACTGCAGAATAGGTTACTTACCTAAAATCCTAAAATATGATAAGGGATACATGGTTTTGCTTGTGATTTCTTCATAAGATTAGCCAAATATTGGAACTGGTAATCTAAGTCTAAAATCAAATATTTGAGACCTACACAAGTGTGACAGTGAGGCCATCTATGGTAGAGGAAAGGATTGACCAAGAATAAGGGTTTGTATAGTTCAACTAGAACTTCTGTTGGTGTCATACTTTTATTGGTTAAGGAATTCCATGCATAAATGCCAAGGGGAAACCCCTTCAATGAGAAGGGTAACCAGAGCCCATAATACCTATACTTACTGCTGGTTCTTTTCTGTTGGTTGGCAGAAATACTATCTTCTTACATAGAATTTTTAACTTGGTGATATTATGGTGACTTGGAGCTTGCTTTGGATTTATTTATTTTACAATAGTTTTAAATTACTCGTCCCAAGAGTCTTACATCACTTTACATAAAGTAACAGCATTTCACAAGTCCAAAATGGAACAATGTACCTAAACAATTAAGATAGCTTTTATTTAATTGTATATATAAAACAGAGATATATAGTATTAACACTATACATTGACAAATGATCATAAATGACCAAATAACACCTCTATAGTGTCACACCGGAATAATCTAATCAGACTATACCCAAACACGTATAGTCATAGTGATTTACTATTTCTTGACACCCAAAGCTGAATGCCCAGGCATGGTAAAATCCAATCTCACAGTGGGATACCTGTGAGAGCACATAGATAGCATTGTATAGGTATGGAATTCAGAGGTAAGAACAGGAGTCTAGTGTGAAAATTTGAGAAATTGATGATTGAGTAGCAGCTCTTTCTGAATAATGGGAAGGACACAATAGCATGGATGGAAGGGGAATGGAGTTAAAAACATTGGGTGCCTATTACCTAAAGGTGTCTTCAAAATACACATTTTATTTATGTCAGGGAGAAGTGTGGCTCACTGGTTAGAGGAGGCAGACCTGGAAGCAGAGGTCAGCCCGGGACCAGGGTTCAATTCCCGGCTCGGCGGGGTCTTGAGTCCTAAAATGTCCATGGACTCGACAATTCTCGCTCCGGTGCCTACTCGATTCATGGGTTCACACTCTGCGACTCTGGGCAATAGCTTGCTTAATCTCCACAACGGCCCCTCGCGGCGGGATGCCTGGCTTTCACCTTGCTGATACCCTGCCGGGGTTATCTCACAGGGGAATACCAGGACGGGTTCCCTAAGCAAGCGCTTAGAAACCGCTCGGTGATTTGCGCTATATAAATTCCTGTACATTTACATTCAAGGAAGAGTGGGCGATCTTCAGTTTCCTAACTAGGTGGGAAGGTCAGGGTTCTTTATTAACCTGATAGAAATGGACAGCCAGGTTTGTTAGATCAATGTAATGGCAAAATGGTCAAAGTGCTCAACTACGGGAGATAAGTTGGTCTGAGGCATGAAAGGTAGGTGGTTATCAATAACTATTATGGCCAAGTCTAGAGAGCTATTTCCTCAGGCTTTTCTACTGGAATAAAATGTTTTATTCAACTGACAAGTTTCTGGTGATAATTGCCATTTAAGTCAATATTGTTGATGCGGTTGTGCGGGTTGAGGTGATCAGGATAAAACAGAGAGATTTAGCACCTTCAATGATTGTTGATGCACATACTAAAATAGTCCAGTTACTTTTGAACGGTTGTATGACAGTACAACGCGGGCTATTACCACGCGTGCCATTACAACGCTGTTTTTACAACACAAGTCGTTACAACGACTTGCGCTGTAAGCGCTGGATAGTGGAATAGTTTAATTTTCTTTTCCAACTCCAGCCCACGTTACAGTAGGGAAGGTGTTGGAATAGAAAATTAAACTATTCCTTGTCCAACAGCGCCCTCCAGCGCAAGTCGTTGAAACGGCTTGCGTTGTAAAAGCAGCGTAGTAATGGCAGTGCATGGTAATGCCCGCGTTGTAAAGGCTGTTCCCCCTTTTGAACCAGGGTTAAGGAATGAGAGGGGGATGCCAGCTGAACCACTTTGTTGAAATTAGATATATAATGATGTTGTTTCTTTCAAGTTTGGATATTGTGTAGAATCTTCACCTGCTAGGAGGTACAGCTGGGGAGGACATCTTCAAAGTTAGATGACTTCCTCTTATTAACGGGGTAATATGCAAACATCTCCAATGATGTCTCCAAGGGATTCACAACATAGGATCAAGAGTGCAGTTGCAAGATTGGAATCCTTTGAGACTACAATTTCAGTATCTCAACAGTTTTCTACTCTACAGGAACAAAGGTACAAATAGTTTAAGAGGTGGTGTTAATATAATTAGTGGTTGCATCAAGTCCTTCAAGATTGTCAGCAAGGCAAGAAGAAGACTGGATGAAATGTAAAGTTATTACAAGCTGTATATTGTTGCGGTCACACACAAATTCTCAGTATTTTTTGATTGCCTATGGTCTCAGAGGCATATAAAGTAGTCCGCTCACCCCTGCCTGACCTCTCACAGTAATAAGGATGAGATACATTCTAAGCTACTCTAGTCTCATCCAAACAAAAGCAGATACTAACATGGGCAATATTTTTTACCAGAATTCTATACGCTTGATTAACAAATACTTTTATTACCTTTTTTTCCCTTTCAGAGTGTGTAATGTTATTTGTCTCTTAAATAGGCTCATTTCATTATGACTAGCTTTTTATTTTATTTTTAGAATATATACCTGACATAACTGGGTGTCTGTCGCTGTTTTTTTAAATGTCTATTTGACCAAATAAAAACTTTGATCAGTGACCACTACCTAATTTGTCCATTTAAACATTCCAAATAGCTAGTTTAGTTGCCTCTGTCAAAATATGTTTAGGATTATGAAACCTTTTGCATTGTTCCCTATGACGGCAAGCGAAACGTGATCTTTCACAGAAAGTAGAAACAGGAGTGCTGTAAATATGTGGTGTTTTTATGAGTACACTAACAAACGTGAACTTGTGGACAAGGAGTACAGTGTTTCCCCTTTGTGGTCCATTTACCCTTCTCAAACAAGAAAAATTGCATTGCCCTTGTGCTTTATCAGTCTTGCAAATAGGCATGCCAAAGACCTTACATACTGTGACAGAATACCAACTCTCCATTTTTATGCAGAAGTTCTTTCCAGTTGTGGACATTTATTGCAATTTCACCAACTGGAACAAGTACTGGATTCCTTCTTGAGGTGGATAAGGCCAACTCAGATCTACCTGAATAATGATTGAATGTGACCTGTACATTGAAGTAGAAAATTACATTCAGATTTATGTTTCATTCTGATGGCCTCAAACCGCATGAAATATAGAGTATTCGGAGCAGATTGTTGTCTAGCTCCCTAGAGTTTCATTTACTGGAACCCTGAAGGCCCTTTAACTTCCCTAATCCAAAAGCTTGCCGATTAGCTCAGAGGCTTGGGAACACTTGAGTGGACTCCTCACTCATGACACTTGCAAATGCACGTGACTGGCTGTCAGACATGACGTCCACACTCATTCAAGCCAATCAAACACATGATGATTGACTTTCTCACACCCCAAATGGTTTGTAGGCCTAATGGTGGCTTAAAGTAACTATAACTTGAGCCCTCACCATGCTCAATGATGTAATTTCAGATGGCATTAGGGTTGTTATTAATGCAGTCACTGAACATGTTATGAGTGATGTAATATGGAGGGTACAAACAGTACATAGTGAGAGCGTGAGTTACAGTTACTATAGGGCACATGATCTACTTCAGATAATTATAACTGGCGAATTTTAGTGGCTTTGTTAATTTGAAATGTTAACTTTTAACTGGCATGTTGACCTAACTATAACATCATTTAATCTTTGTTTTCATCTTTGTTTTCGTAATTTAATTTTTATGTATTTTTCAACATAAAGTACGATGGTCATCGCCATGAGCAGCATGGGATTCCACAAAGGGCTTCACATGTGGCTAGGCCCGCACCCATCCTCTCAAAGTGGGCCTCCCTCTTGTACATGGCCTACCCCTGCCCCTCCCACACACAGCTGTTTTGTCCCTCCTTCGACTTTTATGCCACCCATTAACAGACTAGCCCAAAGAAATGAGGAGTTGCAATGCTGGTGAAGAAATCTCTCCCCATGTGGTGAAAGGACAAAAACATGATTTTAATATTTTGCACTATTTTAAGAATCTATTAATATTTTTCGACCTCACATAGTAAACAGATCGAAGAAAACTAATCTAAGGTAAACGTAACTGAAAATAAGCCTTCATATGGTCACTTCTGACAAAATATGATAGGTCTTTACTTGCTGCATCCCATTAATGGTCTAAAACATGTTTTCAGCTCCGTGCAGCCCTGTGTTCACAGTACTGGACCCCTGAATAAACAGCCTTCCAGAACATCATGAT
This sequence comes from Lissotriton helveticus, assembly GCF_964261635.1. Classification (NCBI taxonomy): domain Eukaryota; kingdom Metazoa; phylum Chordata; class Amphibia; order Caudata; family Salamandridae; genus Lissotriton; species Lissotriton helveticus. The sequence continues at coordinate 1,806,155,076 of NC_136059.1, forward strand.
ACATTTGAATTTATTTTTGTAATTTAAGAACAAAATACAGATGTGCAGAAATATAGAAGGGAAAAATGAGGTGAAATAGTGCGGCAATAAGTACATAGTATGGTTAAGTAAAAAACAAGAACTTTCCCAGGCGACGGAAGGACAAGTTCATATTAGAAGCACATTCCCCACAGCTTCCACTTTAATCACCCAGTTCACACCATAAGAATGACAGCCTCTTCTAAATCTGACTAACAAGAGGACACCTTGTAATACGTCCGTTTTCCATCTCCCATCTCAACCCTCCCCCTCTAGCTTTTGAGATACAGAATCAAACCTATGGTCTTTATATCACACGAGCTATACTGTAAATGTGTGTTCATTTTGCATGTGTCAATCAATATTAGGGGCATATTACCAAGGGCAATATCGCCGCTTTAGCGGGAATTTTCCACGCTAAAGCGGCGATAATTTTATCACCCTATTACCTAGCTGTCGCTAACACCAGTTAGCGACAGCTAATAGGCGATAGCGGGCATTTAGGGGCCCACTCTGCATGTCCGCGATGATTATCGCTAATGACATGCAAAGTGGGCGTGCCAAGATGTTAGCGACTGGAAACAGTCGCTAACATCGCTATCCCCTATTACCAACTTTTGGAAATAATCGCGCTAAGCGCGATTATCTCCAAAAGCTAACGCCTACCCAGAGCAGTTCTTAGCCATGTTATCCAATGGAAGGTGGATAACATGGCTAAGAGCATTGTCACGATAATGCATGAATATCGCTGATTTTACAGCGATATTCATGCATTTCCCACGATTTTTACCTCTTTTGAGATAAACCTTGATAATATCAAGGTATCTCAGCGGTAAAAATCGTCGGAGTGCGGCGATATTTTAATGCCCGCTAACGAAGCTTAGCGATAATTATCGCTATAGCTTGGTAATATGCCCCCTAGTTCTTTAGAAATTAAAACAATGACCCTTAAAGAGAATCGCACCTCGTTATGGAATATGATATGATAAAGTGTGAAATAACTGCTACTTTCAGAACAGGAACTTTGATGTAAGCATTCATTTGAGTGACTATAGAAGCAAGATATGTACATGACAAAGGAGGAATAATGATCTCCACCCTATTTAAATTACATTTAAGTGGCTTATTTATGAGAGCCCTTCCTCACTTTTCACTACTTAAAGTGCTACTTGCATGGTGCAAGGCTCTCATAAAGATTTATGAAGTCACACAAAGTCACCCTGCATGGCCTCATAAATCATGAGTAAGGCGACACAGCGCAAATCTTTGCGTCGCCTTACTCAGCGCCTGGGAGGTTTCCATGGGTGTTGCAGAGGGTTTTCCCACACAACATCCATAGAATTGGACGCCTCCCCACATTTGCAAAGTGATGTAAACGAGGGGAAAGGGTCAAATCTGTATGCCCCCCGAGGTGAGGCATAACAAGGAGAAATATGTTCAATTCTCCTCTATTTTTTCTCTTTCCATGTGTGCAGCACAAGCGGTGCATTCCTGCCCTTTCACTTTGGTATGGGGCAGCCTAGAAAGGTGCCTTGCTGCACTGCCCGGGGTGGGGGATGGGGGGGATGGGGGCTCCTCCGTTGGAGCTGAGGAGCATCATCCCACTTAACCCCTTCTGCGCTCATGACAAGGTCAGCTCGTCATGGGCATTACCTGCGCTACGCGGATGACGAGCTGACCTTGTCACGTAACAAGGGTTTTTGCGAATCGCAGCGCGCAGCGGGAAAACCGCTAGCGTGCATGCGGTTAAAATTCCCTCAAAATCTTGAAAAATAAAATGGTAACTCATTACCATTTTTTTTTCCTCCCCGTCCCGAACAGAGCGTGAGAACAGGGGTGGGCACACTGTTGAGTGACAGCCGCATGTCACAAAGCAGGGAGGAGGGTGGGCTGGCTGTGAACTGTTTAAAGTGTGCATGCCTTTTTGGCTGGCCATCTCACTTCAGCCAGCTACACATGCGCACTTTAAACAACTATAACCCAGCTGTCTTAAGACATCTGGGTTAGAGCAAGCCAAAGCCTTTAGAGTGCTGTGGAGCGCCGAGTGAGGCCGCTCATTCCAATCAGGACACTGCTCTCTTATTGCATGAAAGCAGCGCTCTTACTGTTTAAGGGAGTAGCTGCACCGAGTTACAGAGGTGAGAAGAGTACTGGAGCTGGATGTCACGTTGAGGCATGTTTTTAATATTTTAATTTTATTTTGCTTATGGGTGCCATCCCTGTATATGCCAGCGGCCACTGTGCATTGCCCTATGCCAACATGCCATAAATGAGGCCTCCATTTGCTAGTATATCCTGTCTCAGAAAATGTGCTGTGCCCTTAAATGTAGGATGCTAGGTGACCAGTTGTTTTTGTCAAAATCTGCAAATTATTGTACTGCATTTTCTTTTCTACAAAAATGTTGGGTGTATTACGTACAATGCAGGACATATTGGTTGAGGTAAGTGATGATCAAAGAGATGCTCTAAAGATGATGTGGCACGCCTCACAGTATATATGCACAAAAAGTGGTACAGAGAGTGCAACTGATGCAGGATTTTGCATCAAGTTCTGCAAAAACACTGTTGCCTTGGGATCTCCTTTTCCACTCGTCTTGGGTATATGAAGCTGCTAGAGATAAAGGCGATGTTTATCACAGGCCACCCCATCTGCAGAATTACCCCATCCTCAGCACCTGTTTCCTGGTCATTCGTTACATCGAGTTAATTCTTTTGAACTGTTCTAATGGTGACAGGGCATTGAGAGAAATTTACAAGTCTTGGGGGCATATTATCAAGTCTGGGCGATAAAATTATCGCCGCTTTATCGGCAGGAAACTGCCGATAAAGTGGCGATAATGGGCTTGGTAATATGCTCTATGGAATTCCAATCGAAGCTCATGTTAATGTGAAGGACATCTAACATGGGCTTCAACTGGAATTCCATAGAGCATATTACCAAGCCCATTATCGCCAATTTATCGGCAGTTTCCTGCCGATAAAGCAGCGATAATTTTATCGCCCAGGCTTGATAATATGCCCCTATGTTATTTCAAACAAGAAAAAAATGTACTTTTCTTTTGAAACAAAATTAAATTGAAGAGCATTGATAAAAAATCCCACCAGCTCCAGTCACTCTTCCAGCACAGGATGCTGCTGATTCCATGTAATACTTCAGGATCTCCTGTTCCATGCCAATCTCATTAATTCTGTGCTCACGCAAAGAGAATTATAGGCCCAGCAGAGATATGCATGCGACCAGATTAAATGTACTTACGTGTTAATGTGTCACAAAAGAGGCATTATTGTATGCAGCATAGGCAGATGCTATGCCAAGTGCTGGATACCGAGCAGGGTATTTTTTCATGGCTGGAATAGTGGTTCTTGGAAAATTGAACCCAGAGGAAGCAGTGCTCATTTCAAACAGGACGCAGTTTTCAGTAGTAAGGATGTACCAGGCAGAAATATACTTCATTAAAGAAAGTTCTAAGAAAAATAAGCAGGGCTGGTGGATTGGTGTCAAGAGAGTAATGTCCATTAATGTTTATATAGCGGAATGAAGACTCGGTTTTCTATAAATGAATTGCTTGTTATTTGATCTTTATTTACATCACAATATATACTGTGAAATGGCCACATACAAATACAAGGAAACATGGAATCACCAGCCATTTGCAGCGAGCCACTTGCCGTGGATGATGGGAGTGCATCACTTACTCAGACATCCATAGCTATCAGGTTTCCCCGGTTCATGTGGTCTACTCCATACCAAGTTTTTTCCTTTGAATTCTGGGACTTGAAATCTTGCTTTATAATAATAAACAAGATTATAAGTTCCAGAATTCAAAATAAAAACTTGGACTGAAGCAATCCGTCAAACATGGACTGGTGAAAGGTGGCAGGGCTGGACATCATGGTGGGACATTTAAACATGGAGCTCTGTAGGGTAATGGGAAAAAAGATGGGCATGTAAGGTCATGGTTAACATATTAAATTTGAAATAATTCCTAATGTCATCAACATAAATGCATGTGTAACAAACAACAATATAACATGAAAAAAAATTATGGAACCATGTAGACCATAAATAAAAATGGACCCAGCACAAAAAAGTCTATATGTCTGCTCTTATAAATTGGGTGGGCGGACATGTAGTCAATTCTCCAACAGCCCCTACTACATCTGAACATTGGAGAAGTTTGGCAATGGCAGAGAAAGAGTAGTCTCCACATATAAATTCAGCGGGCAGACCATTATGTTGTTAGTAAGCATACTCTATCTCAAATGTGACAGAGATTCTTACAGCCAATATATATATATATATATATATTCACTGAAAAAAACATAGGTTATAGACCATATATAGTTAGGAATTAGCATTTACAAAACCTTATTTTACTCACACAAAACCATTGAAATTCCATATATAGTTAGTTGCACTAACTATATATCGCGCACCCGCAATCCACTGCTGATGATGTCACATATTACATCATTCATGACATGGTCAGTGACATCACTGATGACATCTCAAATGACATCACTGATGACATCACTGATGACATCATCCAGCGACTGTGTGTTTCTGTAAACTTTAAATATGTTTTACATATTGAAGAATGAGTAGATGTAGAAGTGTCTGGATGAAGTATTTAGTAGGTGCGTGACTGACTGTATGAGTGAGTGATTAAATGTGTCTCACTGAATGCATGGGTTAGTGACTAAACTGTCTTAATTTGTGCATCATTATGTCTGTTATTCTGTAAACTGCTGCATGTGTTGATCAGTAGCTATATGAGTAACTATATGGGTTATTGATTGATTGTCCAAGTATTTGTATGGGAGACTGAGTGTGTGTGTGGCTGGCTGGGAGATGTGTGACTCTGTGCAGATCAATGTGTTCTTGTATCAATGATTGTATAAGAGAGTAAGTATGTGTTAAAATATGTTTCAAAATGTAAGGTACTCTATGTTTAACTGTAAAGATTAGAAAATGGAAGTGTGATTGATTCTTTACAGGACTGACTAGGTGTGTGAGTAACTCCAAGGATGAGTGGCAGAGTGTGAGTGTCTGTATAGATGTATGAGTGCATATGATAGTGTTGTAAAGATGAGTGATTGTATGTATGAATGATTGTATGGGTGAATGAGTGAATGTGTGTGTAGACGTAGGAATCAGTGAGTGCGTATGTAGTAACTAGTATTGGTGTGTCAATGGTTGAAAAAATTATATTCTGTATTTAACACTGGGTGTAACAGAGGTTATATTAAAGTGTGAGGAGATGCATTGTATTGTCACATGAATGATATCATCAGTGATGTGACCATTGATGTCAAATGAGATGTCATCAGTGATGTCATTTGAGATGTCATCAGTGATGTCATTTGAGATGTCATCAGTGATGTCATTTGAGATGTTATCAGTGATGTCATCAGTGATGTCATTTGAGATGTCATCAGTGATGTCATCAGTGATGTCATTTGAGATGTCATCAGTGATGTCATCAGTGATGTCACTGACCATGTCATGAATGATGTAATATGTGACATCATCAGCAGTGGATTGCGGGTGCGCGATATATAGTTAGTGCAACTAACTATATATGGAATTTCAATGGTTTTGTGTGAGTAAAATAAGGTTTTGTAAATGCTAATTCCTAACTATATATGGTCTATAACCTATGGTTTTTTCAGTGAATTTTCAAGGTTTTGTAAATGCTAATTCCTAACTATATATGGTCTATAACCTATGGTTTTTTCAGTGACCTGTTAATTGTGCACTGTGGAGGTAATGACTTGGGCACTTTGACTGGTGTAGGTCTGGAAATGCTTTTAAAAGACACCTTTGAGCAATTGATGGCACTTTTTCCTCAAACTGCCTTGGTATATTCAAATATATGCCAAAGACAGAAATGGAGGTGGTCGAACCAATTTTGTCCACAAATTGAGAAGTCGAGGAAGCATGTAAACAAATCTGTTTCAGCTTACATGAGAGACCATGGAATGGGCTCCATGTACAACAATAACTTGCGTTACTACATGCAAGATATCTACAGAGGAGATGGAGTTCACTTCTCAGATGAGGGCAACAGAGTTTTCATTTTGAATTTAAGACTGTGCATTGGTACCTACTTATAAGTACCTAAATGTACCATAAACCCAAAAGCTCTTCTCAGAGCTACCCTACATCTGATCACTCACAAATATTATTTTACTCGAACTTTTTTCACAAATTTTCAACAAAGTATGCTCCCTGGAGCGCTACCCGGTACGCGAACCGGAAGCTAACCACGCGAAATTTTTTTAAAAAATGTTTTTTCCCGCACATATGGGCCTCCTCAGCCACCCTCAGAAAACCTAGGGGGTCAAGATACGTCTACCGTGCCCCCTTCTACCCATTCTGAACATTATTTGCCCTCCATCTTGTATCTTAATTCGACCGAAACACAAAATGGTGGACTCCCGTAACGCTGCCGGTTCGCCTACCGGGGCGCTCACGGGAAGCGCTCCATCAAAAAAGGTGGGAAAGTAATTTACAAAAGAAACCCTGGAGACACTTTCACCAAATATAGAATTGCTCATACTACATACCAATCCCTACCATTTTCACTAATTTGGTTGGAATTCCATTTAGCCATTTAGCCTGTAGACCTCTCTAAATACCCTGAGGTAAATTACTTCACAAAACACATCTGAAGTGTTGGAATTGACAACCAATTAAAATGTTACTTTCATTTTCTACTTTTTTTACCTGACATTTGATTGGTTATGTACCTGAATATATATAAAAAAAGAGAGAGAAACACAGCCATTTTGACTACTACTTCCTGGTGTACATTTCAATAGGATTTTCAGTAATTACTTCAACTTCTTTATAAAGGTAAGTTGTTATTTTAAAAACTGAAGTATATTGTGCACTTTAAGATAATATGGTAATTTTTTTCTGATAGTTATATACTATCCCTCTGTAGTAGTTATACATTTAGACAGACTTCTCTGTTATAGTTATGGATGGAGTTAGGCTTGTCTTGTATAATTATGAATTTATTTACCTTAAATCACACACTTTTTTAGATTCCTACTTCCACTCTGATACTATACACTGCCCAAAGATAAATTTACTGTTAAAAACTGCCTATCTAAAATTAATCCCAACAGTGCCCTATCTCTACTAATATATATTTTTTTAATGCAAATTTCAGGCAAAATGGAAGGCGAACAGAAAATTTCATTTGAAATTGTCCTTCCAGAGACCAACGAAGAAATCATTGATCCAAATTACATTGATTTTATGGATGAAACTTGGGACGAAGAACTACTGCAATGTGTGCAATCAGTAGATGTCCTCCTTGAAAATGAGGACATTTTACACACTCAAACATTACAAACTATGTTCAATGAAAATAACGACATTTCAGACAGTGAAATGTTAGACATTTTATTAAATTTTGAAACACAATGACAATAATAAATAATTGCTTAAAAAAAAAGAAATAAAAAAAAATCAACAAAACAAACAATCAATTAACATACAATATTTGAAAAGTCTATCATTCTTTTTTCCTTATAGTACTCTCCCCAGAGCGCTTCCCGGTGCGCGTACCGGGCGCTCCCCACGCAAAAAAAAAATTAAAAAAAATATTTTTTTTTTGCCCCGCGGGGCCCTTTTAAAGCCTCCACATCAAACCTAGGGGGTCAGGGAGGATCTACTATGCCCCCTTATGGTCATTTCCCCCTTTGTTTTTGCCTCCTCTTGTCTCTCGATCCTACCGAGAGACAAGATGGAGGCCGCTCCGGACTGTTTAGAATGTTGACAGACACCAGAGAGCCAATCAGCTTCGCTACGCGAAGTTCCGTTACGCGTCATGTACGCGAACCGGAGCGCTGCCCGGAGCGCGCTTACAGATATATATCTTTTTTTGAACGTTAATTTCTCAAAATCCACTGGATCACATATATTGAGACCTAGCAAAGGCACATCGGGCTACCAGTCCCTACAATTTTGCCAAGTTTCGTGCAAATCCATTCAGCCGTTCGGGCTAAAAGTGAGGCCAACCGCCCTATGGAAATTAACATGGGAAAAACACGTTTTGGGACCCCCCTTTTTTCTCAGCCCCCCCTTGACGAACCCCCCCAAATTTTCAGTGGCTGCTCAGAAACAAAATGTTCCATTTTCCTGAAAATTTCAGCCAATTCCGTCCACAAACGCCAAAGTTATTAGACATAGAATTTTCAAAAATCCCATAGAGAAAAAATCCTAACTATATATACCTACTGGCGACCGCCAGTAGGTAATTAGGCCCATAATTCTATCCATGGGCACTGAAGCAGATTCCCACCTGAAATCCCAACCTTACCTGCTGCACTAACTCTCCTCCTTTGGGGGTTGGTCAGCATAACAACAGACCGTCAACCACGTTCAGCCTGCAAAGTAGACATTGGGCCCAAGTTCATTTGACTGCTCCCCATACTCTATATCTTGCATCTGTAGAGAACAGGCTCCATGTGAAGTCACTGAATTATAACTAAGATGGCATGATGGAAAAAAAATGGATTGGGATGTGGCCCACGAGATTGCCAGTGGCTGAGATTAATTTAAGCATTACATCCATCACCTTGTGTTTATTACCCTAATTGTGATGGGTATACCCAGATGTCAGTCCCCTGCTCAATGTATCCTCAGAACCAAATTATACCTGGCTGTTGAGCCCTAATAAGGGCAAAAACGGTCTTGGGATGCTTGTGCTCCAGTTTATGGAGGATCTTGCTCAGCAGCTCATGCTGGACTGTTTCCATTGGAGCAGGGTCAAACTGAGGTGGCATGATGGGTGAAAAACAATGGATTGGGATGTGACCCAAGCTATTGAATGCCAGAGGTTGAGATTAGATAAAGCATTCTATCCATCACCTTATTTTTGTTGCTCCTTTCATAGGTGACATGGTGGCATGGACCTTGTCTAGTGCCAGACCATTCAGCAGTTGGGTTGCCAAGGGCACAGTTTGTCCTTAGAGCATGGTCCTCTCATGTATCATGGGTTCTCCCAAAGTGCATTTCATCAGTTTCTTCTGCCACCTATGCTCGACTGTCCTGGGCTAATCCACCATAGAGCCGCTCCCTGGAAACTCCCAGTGAGGTGCTCAATCGAGGCTTACAAAGTGAAGAAGATTCCAAATATGTTAACTGCCATATCATACATACATGCACTCAGGAACCGATACCATATAGGAACACACTGTTAGAAATGGGGTTTCTAGTTGGCAGTGATTTGCACCCTGTCCAAGTAGGGACCCTCACTCTAGTCAGGGTAAGGGAGTCACACAGCTAGGATAACCTCTGCTCACTCCCTTGGTAGCTTGACACATGCAGTCAGGCTTCTCTCAGAGGCAATGTGTAAAGCATTTGTACATACACACAGAGTAACACAGTGAAACTACTACAAAAGAACACCACACCAGTTTAGAAAATAGCCATTATTTATCTGAATAAAACAAGACCTAAACAACAAGAAAACAACATACACAAGTCAGGATATCTCTTTTAAAAGGTTCAAAAGATTTCAGTCCATGAGAAACTATGGATGCATCAGTTTTAGCACAATGGTCCTGGGATGCACCAAAATCAGAGACAGAACCAGGCGCAGGGGAGGTGAAGCACCAGAGGAGTAAAGTTATGCATCAGTTCCTTACTCCCAAGGGAGGTGTTGCATCGGTTCCTTACAGCCAGGGGAGGTGATGCGTTGGTTCCCTACTGCAGCGCAGGGGGCTTGATGTGTCAGTACCTTACTGTCAGAGGAGGTGATGCGTTGGTTCCTTACTATGATGGGAGGTGATATGTTGATATCCAGACAAGCAGCCTCAGTTCCTTACTGCTGGGCAATGTCAATGAAGAACTTGGTGCACAGGGACGATACATTGAAAATCTAGACAGGCTGTGTCGATGTGACAGTGGCAGAACAGGCGATGTGTCAACTTCAAAAGAGCAAAACAGGTGATGCATCAATTTCTTCAGCCGCACAGCAGGGCCCGCATCGGAGCGGAGGCATGCACCACGGACATCGGAGATACAGTAATCTGGACTCGGGTTATGGCGATCTTTCAACCTCATGGCAAGCACTGCGTCGACTGTTTGGCAGCACCATATCGATGCATTGATTTTTCAACCAGATGGCAGTGCTGTGTCGGAAAAAGCGGCGCTGAGAGTCGATGCGTGTATTTTCTTCTCAGGTTTACCAGATTCCACTTCCAAGGACACAGGAACTGGATTTGGCACCACTTGGCAAGTCAGGTATCTCAGCAGAAGAGCCCAGGCATTGGTAGATAAAGTCTTTGATGGCCCTGAGACTTCGTAACAGGAGGCAAACACACGCCCTTGGAGAACTTTGGAAAGCAGGATATAGAATGCAAAGTGTAGTCCTCTCACTCCCAGGACAGAACAGAAGCAGCAAGCAGCAGGCCAGCACAACAAAGCAACAGGCAGAGTGTCAGTCCTTCCTACATCATCCAGCTCTTCTTCCTGCCAAAATGCCCTCTTAGTCCAGACATTTTCTGAAGTTAATGTGTCACAGCCTCAATACTTATACCAGTTTCTGCCTTTGAAGTAGGCACATTTCAAAGGAAAGTCTTTGTAGTGCCCAAGACCCTGCCTTTCCCTGACCTGGATCAAGACATGACCAGGAAGGGTTGGGTGCAAACAGCTTTTTGTGAGGAAAGGCACACCCTTACTCGAGTGTCAGTAACAACCCCTTCCACCATTCTAGCTCAGGAAGGCCCATCAGCCTGGTAATGGCCCATTAGGATATGCACAGCAGACCTTAGCTCCCTTTGTGTCACTGTCTAGAGTTAATGCACTAACATCCCAATTGTAAGCCTAAACCAGATATAGATTCCACAGGCAGGCAGATGCATAGGCTGGTAAAGCTAGAAATTTCCCACTTTCTAAAAGTGGCATTTTCAAACATGCAATTTAAAAACTAACTTCACTAAAGATATATTTTTAGATAGTGAGTTCGGGGACTCCAAATCTCTATCTCTTCCCTAGTGGAAGTTGCAGTTGTAAGAGGTTACAATGCAGTTCCAACCTATTGGAGAGATAATCCCTGCAATAGTGAAAATTAAATTAGCAGTATTTTACTATCAGGACACCTAAAACATACCAGTTAATGTCCTACCTTTCCAGAACACTGCACATTGCCCATGGGGCTAACTTGGGGCTAACTTAGGGGTGCCTTACATGTAGTAAAAGGGAAGTTTCAGCCTGGCTAGTGGTTGCACTTCTAAGAGGATCTGTGTATATCCTGTTGTTTATGGAATACACACAGTGTGTTAAAATACCCCTCACACACCAAAAGGGCCCTTGGTGTCATGCTTCATCATTGGGGTCTTCCCGCCCGGCTGCCGGACGGGGCAGCGCTGCGACAAGCGACTATGCTGGAGCACCTTTTAAATGTGGGTGCTATGTGAGTGAAATGGAGTGAGTGTCAGTAGGGTCAGGGGTGATATAGAAAAGTGATGTTTAAAAAATACCTTGCCTGGTGATAGAAAAAACTATTTAGTATGCTTGGGAAGGTGAGGAACAATGCCCCATGAGCCAACACTTGACAATCACGGAAGCCACGGACTGAGGAGGAAGCACAACGAGGCTGGGGGTTAATTGGACCCTCTAATACCGCTTTGTCCAGTGTTGGCTCATGGGGCATTGTTCCTCACCTTCCCAAGCATACTACATGAGTATCTTAGCATTAGCAAGGGAATTGTATAAATATTAAATATAAAATGTATATCTATACACATTGATAAACAAAATCACCACTACACTTTTTTGTACATACACTTTTTATTGTGGAAAGACATTAGTGAGTGACAGGGGGATCCGACCCCGGTCCTGACGAAGGGGCATGGCGCCCCGAAACATGTTGACCCGCACAGGAAAGTAAGCCCATTAACCCACTTAACCTTTCCGACACCACATTTTTTAATGATACCAGCCAGTGTTTATTAAATAGTTTTTTTTATCACCAGGCCAGGTATTTTTTAAACATCACTTTTCTATATCACCCCTGACCCTACTGACACTCACTCCATTTCACTCACATAGCACCCACATTTAAAAGGTGCTCCAGCGTAGTCGCTTGTCGCAGCACTGCCCCGTCCGACAGCCGGGCGGGAAGACCCCAATGATGAAGCATGACACCAAGGGCCCTTTTGGTGTGTGAGGGGTATTTTAACACACTGTGTGTATTCCATAAACAACAGGATATACACAGATCCTCTTAGAGGTAGACCTTTTTGATTAATAGTACTTTTGCAAGAGAAGGATGTGCCCACCTCGGTGCCACCCAGCACCACCTCTTCTCTCCCTCTTTTTGATTTCCTCACAAAATAGTGGTTGCACTTGCCAGATGGACATGGCAGCTCAAAACTGCACACACTGATGCTGCTGTGGCACATCTGAGACATGGTTGCAGGGCTACTCATGTGGGTGGCACAATCAGTGCTGCAGGCACACTAGGAGCATTTGGTTTACAGACCCTGGGAACACACAGTGCACTTTACTAGGGACTTACCAGTAAATCAGATATGCCAATCATTGATAACTAATTACAAAAATAATTTACACAGGGAGCACTTGCACTTTAGCACTGGCCATCAGTGGTAAAGAGTCCTAAAACCAGCAAAAACAAAATGCAGCACTCAGTCAAAAATAGGAGGTCAGAAGCAAAAAATATAGGGGAAAAACACACCAAAGATGCCAGGTCCAACACACTCCATCATGTTATTGTAGATACTGTCACTCATTATGACTCAATATAGGTTTACTTGTCTGGTTTTATATGCAATGTTAATCTTGTTCTGGCACATGTATTCCGGTCTTGCTGCAGACCTGCAAAGCCAGTGTATCTGTCACATTCACACTCTACACACTTCACATGCACAGTATAGTAAATACATTCATACATTGGTAATGACACATTTGCTAAAGACAACTGGATTATTTCTTTTTCCAAAATGGTGAATTTAATAATATTTTTTTATGTATCGTTAAATATAGCTTTCATTCTCAGCTAGATAAAATGCAAATGAGAACATGCATTGGTGGATGTAAAACAGGATTTGGCTTTTGCATACTTAACAGCATTTGCTTATGAAGTTTGAAGATTTGTTGTGTGCATTATTTTGCATGGTTGTAGACGAGAAGTAGGCAGTGCCACTTGTTACCAAATTCAATGGTTTAGACAAGGTTTGAATTGGTATTCAGAACAAGTGCCCCTTCAATACATGACATAAAGAATTTGCACATTGGTTGAGTGTGAAGTAAAGTCAATCGCAGGGTAGTAATGCTTTTAATACAAAAAGACAGTCATTCACTGCAAAGCTACTTTACTGTTTACTATGAATTGATGTCCCATGTTGGAAGTCTCAGCAAGAACATAATTTACCAATAGGTATGAGTCTAAATAACTTCTTTATACTCATGAGTAAGCATCATACACACTGATGTCATTAAAGTGATGGTGTTGTTGCTGCTTATTTTGAAGCTGCATTAGGGGGCGCATTTACTATTAGTTCATACAATATTCCTGCACACAAACAATCCGTATAGTCATATGCCTCTATCTGTGATGCAGAATGCACATGGAAAGAGGAAGTAATGAACAGAAATAAAGAAACTTCTCGTTGTTACTTCTCTGCCTGGTAGGTGCACCTTTTTGTTGCACACCCAAGTTTGCAAGTCTTTGAAAATCTGGTTTTGTGTCAAAATACATGGGTGGATGCACGGGAAAACCTATGCTCCACCCATTTAAAGCCCACATGGCGCAAATTAAAGCAGGGCAACACTATGAGCTCCATTGTTTTAGTTTGTATTTATTAAACCACACAACGCCATGCAAAGTGGCTTTGCATGGTTAGGATATGCCAAAAAGGATTTTGCGTCTGGGCTGCTCCACAATAGTGATGAAACCCCAACACAAATTCATAGTACATATGGACAATGACAGGTGGACCAATAAGTCCTTTTTCACCTTTCACATCACAGATTGATACTAGAAATGTTGCCTGCAGTTTAGACAAACTGGGTAGTGATAAAGACATTAACCAAAATGTGTTGCCTTTTTTCTTGCTGTCAATAACCACTAATTGATATTACTAGTCACAGAGTGCAGTCTCTTCAGTGAAATTACTATGGATTTGAGGATCAGTGATGTCATCAATTATGTCATTAATATGTCAATAGTGATGTAATATGTTAGGTCAAAAGCAATGCATGGTGGTGGCTCAAGTTATAGTTAGCTCAGGTAATTATAACTGGCGAATGCCAGTGTTTTGTTTTAGTTGAAAATAGAATGCATTCAGTGACATTTTCATCTAACTATAATATCACTTTTACCTTTGCTTTTGTTCAGTGAGTATATATATATATTGTTAGACCTGGCACCATTGGCGTGGGTCTCTCTTCCATTTTTCGCTTTTTTCTCCTCTGTGTTTGCTGGTGTTACATGCTCTGGGCGCTGTGCCACTGCCATTCAGTGCCACATCGCGAATGCTCCCTATTTGTAAATTAACTGTATGAACTGGTATAATCCTAATTGACCCAAAGAACATGATAGGAAAGTCGAATTTAGTATGCCTGAGCTCCAAATATGAACATGCATCTTTTAGTGACGATTATTTGTATCTTCTGTGTTTAAAACTACCACTTTTGGGAAGTAGGTATTTTCTGGCCTAAGCCTTTCCGTGTGCTCTGCTGTTATGTGTATTGGCTGTCTGGTTTTGGAGGGTCAAGGTAGGCTGAGACGGACCTGGATTAAATGGAGAGATCTGATGTTGGAGTATGGGGAGGGATGACCCTTTGATTTGAGCAGGGCCGTGCCTGGCAAGGTGAATGATGGCTCCACCTCCCACTGTGCGTCTGAGAGCTGACCCCCTCTCCCTGAAAGGCAGGATGAGCATTGTAAATAAAGTGCTCCAAGACGACACCAAACTGGTTCTGGCTGGGTTCAGTGATTTGTGACTTTTCTGAGAACAAAGCCTTTTGGGGTATAAAGGTCTGTGCTGAAACACCAGCATGGTGTGTTACTTCTGCATGTCAAGACAAACCTCCGTCCGTGTAACTAGAGGGAAAGGACTCTGAAACTTTCATCCATCTTGCTGAAACAACTACCCAAGGGCCTGATTTGAGCTTGCCTCCTCCTGAAGTCTCAGAGACATTAGACTTCACCTATCAGCCATCCGGATGCCTATCTGAGTGGGATTCTACTCGCAGCTGAGGCCTCTGTTGAGAATTCCATAGCCTCTGGTTCTACTGCGGGGAACGCGGACTGAAAATCATCGCTATCGCTCCTGTGGGCCGCTGCAGCTGAGGAGCTGTGCAGCTGAGTGCCTGCACTTGCTGTGCTACGAGAGTCATCGCTATTGCCATTGTGGGCTGCTGCAGCTGAGGAGCTGTGCCGCTGAGTGCCCTCATTTGTTGTGCTACAAGAATCATCGGTACCGCTCGGGTGGGCCGCTGCAGCTGAGGAGGTGTGCCGCTGAGTGCCCGCATTTGCTGTGCTACAAGAATCATTGCTACCGCTTGTGTGGTCCGCGGCAGCTGAGGAGCTGTGCCGCTGAGTGCCCGCACTTGCTGTGCTACGAGAATCATCGATATCGCTAGAGTGGGCCGCTACAGCTGAGGAACTGTGCCGCTGAGTGCCCACATTTGCTGTGCTACGAGAATCATTGCTACACTATTGTGGGCCTCTGCATCAGAGGAGATGTGCCGCTGAGTGCCCCCAAATGCTGTGCTACGAGGATCATCATTATCGCTAGTGCGGGCCGCCGCATCTGAGGAGCTGTGCCGCTGAGTGCCCGCATTTGCAGTGCTACGAGAATCATTGCTATCGCTATTGTGGACGGCTGCAGCTGAGGAGCTGTGCCGCTGAGTGCCCGCACTAGTCATCCCGTTGAGGATCTTGTTATTGTATTGTATTGTAATTGGATTTATATAGCGCTCACTACCCCTGACGAGGCGTCGAAGCGCTTTTTCGGCGGGTAGCACGCTACTCCGGGACCCACAGAGGATTAGTGTTGAATTAGTATAGTGAAACATGCAAGTACATTTTAAGTGGTGGATAGGTTAATCAGTTATTTGGATTTGGAATGATAGCAGAAGGATAGAGTAGGACAAAGGTTTGTATTTATCTATCGCTCGCTTGTTGACGCATGCTATTCAGGGAGCCTATAGAGGATTAGTGGTGAATTAATATGGTGAAATATGAGGTAATTTCAGTGGTGGATATTAGTCTGTTACTTGGAGTGAGAAGGATAGCGGATGGATAAAAGGGGAAGAAAGATTTGCATTCATATAGCACTTGTTTCCCCTGATGGGCGTTGAAGCGCTTTTCTGGCGAGTAGCACGCCACTCCGGAAACCATAAAGGATTAGTGTTGAAAATTAGTATAGTATAAATATGAAGTAATGTGAGTAGTAGATATGTTATTCAGTTATTTGGGCAGTATATTAGTATAGTTGAATATGGAATATGGAATTTGAGAAGTGAAACATGTTAGTCTGTTAATTTTTATTGAAAAAGGATAGTGGAGGGATAAAAGAGTAAAAGATTTTTTTTTTATTTCTTTTTTTTTTTATAAGTCATTAGTAGTAGGAAGAGGCTTTTGGATGAGTAAAAAGGAGTTTTGGAGGGAACAAGTCAGAGGGGAGAGTTTAGAAATGTTTGTTTTAGGTGATAGGTGTAGTAAAAAGAGGTGTCAGATGATGCAAGGAGGGGTAGAGCAGGAGAGATCACCTGCGTGTGCCGCTGGGTGCCCACCTTTGAGTCCCATCCCAGGGTTATCGTGAGTGTACGCCGCGGACCGGTACAGCTGGGAGCTGTGGCCGTTGCGAGTCCACCTGTCATCACCGCGGCTTCCTTGTGAGGCTGCGTGCTGTGCCCCTTTAAATCTTAGGTACATTGTGCATCACCTGGTCGCGTGGACCCAGTGATATCATTTGAGATGTCATCAGTGATGTCATGAGTGATGTCACTGACCATGTCATGAGTCATGCAATATGTGATGTCATCAGCAGTGCATTGTGGGTGCGCAGGTTACAGTTAGCTGGACTAACTATAACGGCGGAATTTCAAAGGTTTTGTATGAGTGAAATGTCCAGCTAACTATAACATGTGTGAAACCTATGGTTTTTTCAGTGAATGTCTAATAATACAAGCAAACATATTATCAGAAACAAGGTTGTCAGCATTGTTACTATTCCATAAAATACAAAAGGAGAAAGCATCTTATAATGCTAAAAGGAAAGAGATTTAAAATATACCTAGATTTCACACTCCCTACCTAGCAGGTTAGTTTATAACTACAGAAGGTCTCATATGATTACATGGGCAAACCCATACATCTGGTACTCAACAGTAGTGGATCACATTGAGTTCTGCACAAACTGTCAGGATACGAATGTTCTCCAACTGTGTGTAATCATGCCTGCACAGTGCATTATTAAAAGCACCAGTATAAGAGGTGGCCACAGCTGCATATGTGCTATGACTCGAATGTGCGAGGATCATTCCGAATAACTGACACAGTCTCCTAGATAACCTTGATGTTCCATGCTCTCACTATACACACTAAACTAGCGAGGCACTCTACAAATGTAGCATAACAAATTATTCTCATTTGAATCAAAATAATCAGCCTTCACTAAACCATATCGCAAGTGCGTGTCGTGTTCAAAGCAGAGCAGGAAAGCAAAAATGGCGTTTAAGCTTCTAATAAACCCATGCTAACTTAACACAGTGTGAGTGCAAGCCTCAGCCCCACGACACCCTTCCTTGATCGAAGCACGTGATATAAACGTGGACTAATTACGAACGCAGAGTCCAAGCCTGAAAAGCACAGTCAAGTTCATATTTGCAAAAAAAATGATTCGCTGTTTCATAGAAAGCAGTAACTAAATAATAAAGAATGGGAAGAAAAATCAAAGAGTCTCACTCCAGTAGTGTAGAAGCACAGTATGTAGCAATAGCCTCCAAGAGGAAGTCATTGTTCCCATCTGAAAACATTTCAGCCATCCAATTCAATAGTGGGAATGAACATACATGTTCCTCAACGACTGGAGCCTCCATCACCTTCGGAGCAAAACTCGGGTCCTCTTCCTTGTAACTGTGTGCCAAGAAGTCATGCGCCGCTGCAAAAACATTCCAACGTCCCATTATTCCAGGGATCTGCTCTCCTTGATTAACAAATCCCTGACATCTGGAAAGGTCCCACTCAACCTCAAGGAAGCTAGGGTAACCCCATTGTTGAAGAAAGCGGGGTCAGACGTCAACAACTTGAAGAATTATCGATCTATATCCAGGCTCCTTTTCTTGGCCAAAGTAGTGGAACAACACATGCTTAGAACCCTCTCACTATTCATCGAGAAACACCAGCTGCTTCAGGTCCAGCAGGCGGGTTTTAGGGCTCACCACAGTACAGAGATGGTGATGCTCTTGGTGTTGGATGAGCTCAGGCTTGTGGCCGACAAGAAGAAGCCTTCTGCATTGATCCTGCTAGACCTAACAGCCGATTTTGACACGGGAATCATGTCCAACTGCTGGCTCATATTCAGAAGTTGTGAATCTGTGGTGTGGTGCATCAATGGATCTCCCCCTTCCCGAAAGATCAGACACAAAGGATTCAGCTAACGGACTGTGTGGCCAGTAAAGGTGCACTGTCTTGCGGTGTTCTGCCGGGCTCTGCGCTGTCCCCCCTTCTTTTTAAGGGCTCTGCGCTGTCCCCCCTTCTTTTTAACATCTATCTTCAGCCACTGGTGGCAGCCTTGGCTCAAATGGACTGTCGAGTGTTTAACTACGCGGATGACACTCAATTGATCCTTCAGATCGACAGCTCCCTTCAAGCGCAATCCTGTTTATAGAATATCCTTAGGTATACAGTAAGCTGAATGACCGCCAACTCACTCAAAGTAAACTCTGGCAAAACAGAGGTACTAGCCATAACCACGGTAGGCAACTCCTGGTCTAATCTCTTCTTGCCACAAGAGTTGGGTGCTACACCCACATCGGTCTCTGTCGTGAAGAGCTTAGGCATTAAATTAGATGCTAAGCTTACACTGTCAAACCATGTGACCGCTGTGGCAGGGAATTCTGTGGACCTTTTGAGACAACTTAGGAAAATGGCACCCCTCTTGCCACTCTCAACTCTGCGCACAGTGGTGATGGCACTGAGTGTGTTGCGATTGGATTACGGCAATGCTTTAAATATTGGGCTCCCAGACAAGCTGTTAGGTAAGCTGCAAGTAGTAATGAACGATGCAGCAAGATTCATTATCAAGCTCCCAAGACGTTTACATGCCACACCACTTCTGCAGCAGCTACAGTGGCTCCCAATTAAGCTGTGGACCAGGTTTAAGGGCCTATGCACTGCACTCAAAGCTCTCTTTGGGCAGGCACCGGAATACATCAAGGACTGCCTAAGGAGCTACGTGCCAGGACGTGACCTCTGCTCATCTGAGGCAGGCCTGCTGTCCTGCCCATGGTTTGATAAAGCCACTATGGGCGGACGGGCTTTCTCAGTTCTGATCCCCCAACTGTGGAACAAGTTACCGGAAAATCTGCGTAGGGAAGCCTCTCTCCATCCATTCAGGAAAAAAACTTAAGACTCTGTTGTTCACACAGGCTTGGAGACAAGATGTGCTCTGACCGAGTAGGCGCACTGACAGGTAACTGCTGGTGGGGTTTGCAATTCTCTCATAAGCGCTAAGAGACCATTGGTGATTGCCACTTAACAATAACAACAATAAGAATGGATCTACAAAAGCTTGCTTGTATTTCTGAGGAGGCGGGTGTAACTCTAGTAAAAGAATTTTCAAAGGCTGGTGAAACATCCTCCTTTAGGAATTCTATGTGGCTGTTTATGCAATGATTACTGAATAGACCTCCAGAGAACGGACAGTTTGTTGATAGTGGGAGAATGGGGATGAATCATTGTATGCAGTTCATAGCAATGGAGACATTTCTTAGGCAAATGAGTGGCTCATACTGGAAGGTTGGTGAGAATCAGGTGCAAAGCTTCAAACCTATTGCAATCATGCTATGGTTACTCTTTCTTGATGCTTTCATTGTCATTTTCTTCTGTGAGCAGCTATCACCTTGCTAAAAAAATGTCTTCACTGCAGAGGAAGAATTACATATGAAAAGAAACCATGCCAAACTGCTTTCAGAACCTGGGCAGTGGATCAACATCCCCTGCCTGTAAACACATATAAAAGTGGGTCCTAAACCTCCACACTTTGATCCAGTTTGTTCTGCTTCACTTCACTGCCCAAGTAAAAGAACCTTAGCAGTGAAGTACATGTATCGATGATAGACTGTCTCCTAAATTTGAGGGGGCATATTTTGGTTTCTGCAAATTGTGCTGAAAGAAGCTGTGGATGAGCCAGTGACCCAAAGATCTGCCTTTCTGCTGAGAAGGGAGAGGACAAAGCCTTGTCCTGCAGGGGTCTGCCTTCCCATGGATGAGAAGTCAGCTGCTCTGCCCAGTTGGAGAATCAGCCCAGAGGAAGTAGAGGAAATATGAAAGTACGCTAAGAAGATGCAGTAAGTACTTATGGTTCTCCGGTCTCCTTGCTGGATATCTGAGTCAAGTCAGACTGAGAAGAAATTGTGTCTAACATGCCAGTGTCAACCAGAAAGTAAAGAGTGCCCAATGCAGAGACTGCCATGAAGAAAGACACAGGTCAGTTTCAATGATTGGGCAATATCCTTTCTCAAAGTGTACAAACCAGCATTCTGCATGCTTCTGATATTCTTTCCCAGACAAGCATGATTTGTAGTTATTTTGCAACATTTCTAATATTGATTGTTAATATGCCTTAATTAAGCCTTATATTACCATTGTAACCTGTAATCATGATTGATATCTGTTTACCAGGTTTAGCTTAACCTGTTACCCGAGTTGCTAGCATCCCCACGGGTTTGGCAGGATGTTCACTCATTAGCACCTTGTTGCTGCAACCAGGTGTCTACACGTGACGCTATATGCTTTATCATGTTCTGCAGATATTATGATGCTCCTGGGAAAGACTACATCTAATAAAAGGATAGCTTGGTTGGAGAAAAGAGATAGGGATAGAGATAGGGAGAGAAACTGGGGTCTGGAACTTCAGGCACTTTAAGGGATTGTACATAAGACTGCGAAGGGTATCACAGAAGTGCACGCAGATTACTATGAATCACTCTATACATCTACTTCTGTTAGAATAGGGAACGACAGCACCAAACATCTCAGGGATATCCTCCTCCACACTTTATCGACTGATAATAGGAATGAGTTGGAACAGGACTTAACAGTTGAAGAAATACAAGGGGCCATCCCAGATTTACAATCTGGCTGGGCCGCGGGCAAAGGCCTCCCGCTTGCGTTATAGGCGGGTGTGACTAACAAGATGGCACAGCATATGCTAAACATGTTTCAGGCAGCTAGGAAAGAGGGTTATCTACCTGATGGCCAATGACTGGCCACTATTGTAGTCATTCCGGAGAAAGGTAAGCCCCCTGAGGACTGCAGCTCATATCAGTCCATCTCGTTTCTGACTTTAGAAGCCAAAGTACTGGTGACGGTCCTTGTGACAAGGCTTCATACTGTGGTATCATCTGTGGTCCATCCTGAACAATCTGTTTTTATGCCTCATAGAGGTACCAGATATAATCTTAGACATCTATCCAGGGTGATGCACATGACTAAAGATAGATGGGAGGAAGGGGCTGTGCTCCATTCGCTGGATGCATGAATGGCATCCAACAGCATTGTATGGCCTTATTTGTTTTCTGTTCTGGAGAAGCTGGGCTTTGGCCTGCGTTTTTGTGAATGGATCAAACTACTTTATAGTGACTGTCTAGCGAGGTTGCATGTAAATGGGACAGTCTCCTGCTCATTTGCCCAACACAAGGGCACAAAACAGGGGTGCCCATTGTCCCCCCTGATTTTTGCGCTTGAGCTTGAACCTTTGGCTTCCTGGATCAGTCAAGACCTGCTAGTGTTGGGCATAATGGGTGATGGGGACTGGGAGGAATGTACATCTTTATATGCCAATGACATACTACTGAATGCTGTGCAGCCCCACCTCACAGTCGACAGATTACTCCAAATATTCCAATTAATTGACTGTTTCTCTGGGTATCAGATTAATTGGGATAAGTCTATCCTTTTTCCTTTCTCTGGGGATATCCCGCCCTTACTGGCTGGTAGCTACCTCTGATAGTGAAAAATACGTGTAAATACCTCGGCATACAAATATCAATTAAAGTTGAAGACTTTTTGGTCGATAACTTACTCCCACAGCTAAAAAAACTACGAAGGGATGTAGCTCATTGGAGAAAGTTACCAGTGTCTTTAATGGATAGGGCTGACTTATTCATGATATAGTCCCTGCCGCACTTGCTTTATGTGCTACAGAACAACCTCTACAAACAAGACCCCCATATTTTTTCCAAAATAGGGATGGTGAACTGCAAAAACTCCTATGGGATGGAGGCAGCTCTAGGATAGCGCTACTCAAACTCCAGCGAGGAGTGCTCGAGGGGATCCTGGTGATGCCCGACATCAAGAAATAATTTTGGACTGCCCTGCTGATTATAATTAATGATTAACCCGCCCATAGAGTAGATCATCACTCAATGGGTGCGGTGCTCTACCGTAATAAGTGGGAGGGGCTATTGCCACTACACACACAAGCAGTAGTCAGTGATTGGCAAGAGGCCACTAGATTCCTTGGATGGGAGGGCAGACTAATGGAAAAGACCCTGTTATGGGATAGCGATTTGTTGAAGGAAGTGGGGAACCTGTGAGGATTCCATAAATGGAGACTACTGGCTATCAGTCATCTTAGGGATGTCTGGAGGGGTCATGCAATAATTCACTTTGATAATCTGAGAGCAGAATATCAGATAACTGACACAGACAGATTTCGGAAATTACAGCTGGGGCACTCATTGTGCAGACGTGCTTGAAGGGGAACCATTTCCAGAATACACACCCCTGCAGGCTCGGCTATTGCTGTACCCGAGGATAGATAAAACCACCTCCTTAACTTATAGGAAATTCATGAACAGCTGTCCAGACCCCCTGGGGGCCTTGAAGGAGGCATGGGAAACAGATTTGAGAATGCTGGAGGATGAGGATTAGGTGGAGGCGATTCAGAGTACTAGAGAGGTAGCTATCCGGGCATGTTTCCATCTTATACAACTGCGTATCCTTCACAGATCCTATTCTTCTACAATACTCATGCATCGGCTGGGATGCTACAGTTTGCACCAGTGCGCAAGGGGCTGTGGAGTGGTGGGGTCATTCTTTCACATTCTATAGGCCTGTCCCAAAATTCAAGAGTACCGGTGGGAGGTAACACAGGTTATGGCAGGAGTCACAGGCCTGAACATTCCACTGGAGTCACAGTGGCATGTTCTATGTGTGGCAACTGGCAAGAGAGGAGGCTTGGCTGAAATATTACAAAATATGGCTGATTTCGCTGCACATTGTGGTGAAAAGGAACATAGCCAGGGTCTAGGGTGCGAACCATCCCCCAAGGGTGGGAGATTGGAATAATAATGTTGACTGGTGTTGTAAAGCAGAAAAAGTGGTGTGTCAGAGTCTGGGATGCTCAAGGAGGAGGGGAACGTTTTGAGGGCTGTGGGAAGCATACTGGGGTTATTGCACACTCTGGGGGATTACAGAGTTGTTTGTGCAGAACCTTCTTTGGATTCATGAACAACATAGGAAGATAATGGAAAGAAGCATTGATTACTTATTTGAAGCCACCAGACATTGTAAATGTGGTATATTGTAATTTTTTGTACATACTGTCGACAATTTCATTTTAGAATCTGTTCATGTATGCTGAGCAAATGTTTAATAAAAAGATGTTCACAAACAAAAGGAAAGCCTATATTGTTCCTTTGTTAAATGCTCGTCAATTGAAACAAGTTCAACCTGCCCTTCTGTTTTTACAACTGCTTTCAATAAATATTATTTTTAATGTATCCTGTTTTTTAAAAGCTGCAATGACACTGAGGAAAGTTAGGAGTAAATGACCCAAATTTGAGTGTTTAAGGCCTCTTACAATGTCTTTTTTATGACTGACTTTTTTTTATTTTGTATGTGTGTATATATTTATTGCTCTGTTTTAAATGTTGTGGTGCTTGTATGGTTTGTACTGTAACCGAATAACGCATATTGACTGTTAGACGGGGACCTGGAGGGTCGGCCGAGCACAGTGATCGCACAGACGGGTAACTTCCCCCCCACAGATGGACACCACACAAAGCTTATGGTAACACCTTTTATAGGCACTTCGGGTAGTAGAGTGGTACGATACAGGGCGATCAGGACACGATGATCCTCTCAATTCTAGTCTCTAGTAAGGGAAGGGGGTAGCGGGACAGTCTTGGTACCCACGGGTACGGGTGTGTAACGGTGATAGCTCACAATCCTCGAGCTCGGTGTTCGGAGGGGTCAGACCGCGGCAGCGCCGGCAGGTCCCGAAGAGGTCGTAGGTGGCACGGGCCGCGGCAGCGCCAGCAGGTCCCAACGAGGATGAAGGTTACAACGGGCCGCGGCAGCGCCAGCAGGTCCCACGAGAATGCAGGTTGCAACGGGCCGCGGCAGCGCCAGCAGGTCCCACGAGGATGAAGGTTACAACGGGCCGCGGCAGCGCCAGCAGGTCCCACGAGAATGCAGGTTGCAGAGGGCCGCGGCAGCGCCAGCAGGTCCCACGAGGATGAAGGTTGCAGAGGGCCGCGGCAGCGCCAGCAGGCAGGACAATAGTTCACAAGGCAGGGCTGTGGCAGCGCCAACAGTCCGTCAAGGATGAGTTCGTCGCGGTGTCTCTCGACTCCAGGATACAACTGCCTTCCTGTCCTGGGGCTGCCTCAGTTATAGGTCTGGCGCCCTTTGATGTCCGGACCCTCGCTCTTGGAGGTCGGGAGGTCTGGGATGAGGGAGTCCAGACACCCAGCAGGGGGGTGGAGCCAGCGCCCGAGGAGGCTGGGGGTGCTCGGCACCTGGCGGGGGAGAGCCATCGACACTTCGTACTCCCATTGACCTGCCAAGTGGGCCGTTCACCTCCTGGGTGGAGGGTGGTGCCGGGATGTCGGGGCCTGGCCAGGCCCAGGGTTGGGGTCGGGCTGAGGCCGCGCGGCCGCGTGGTGCCGTGTCCAAGATGGCGGCTGGGCCGGGCAATGGTGCTGACGGTGGCCCGGGCCCTGTCCTGCGGGGAGGGAGCGAGCCCTTCATGTGGCCTGTCCAACATGCGTCCCCCCCAGCTGAAGGCGGGGAGAGTCACCCATCTTCTTGGGGACTTTCCTCGTCGAGGCGGAAAAAGCGGGACAGGCCATCCGCGTTGGCGTGGTCTTGGCCGGGTCGATGTTCCACAGTGAAGTCCATCCCCTGCAGGGAGATGGACCAACGTAGTAGTTTCGGGTTTTCCCCCCGCATCTGCATTAGCCATTGCAGGGGTCGATGATCGGTCTGGACCCGGAAGTGGGTGCCGAAGAGATAAGGCCGGAGCTTTTTGAGGGCCCACACCACGGCGAAGGCCTCCCTCTCGATGGTTCTCCAGCGTCGTTCTCGGGCCAGGAGCCGTCTGCTGATGAAAGCCACTGGCTGGTCAAGTCCTTCGGGGTTCAGCTGGGAAAGGACTGCCCCAACGCCATGGCCGGAGGCATCTGTTTGGACGATAAATTCCCGACTGTAGTCGGGGGCCTGGAGCACCGGGGCGGAGCACATGGCGGCCTTCAGCTTCTCGAAGGCCGCTTGACAGTCTGGGGTCCAGTTGACCGTCTTTGGTTGGTTTTTGGAGGTGAGTTCCGTGAGGGGCCCTACGATGCTGCCATAGTCCCTCACGAACCGTCGGTAGTAGCCCGTGAGTCCCAAGAAGGCGCGGACCTCGGTCTGGGTGATGGGGGACTGCCACGACTGGATGGCCGCGATCTTGAGTTGCAGAGGGGCCACCAGACCGCTTCCCACCTGGTGCCCGAGATAGGTCACGGACCCCATGCCAATTTGGCATTTGCTGGCCTTGATCGTGAGGCCAGCTCGTTGGAGGGCCTGTAGCACCTCTCGGAGGTGGTGGAGGTGGTCGGACCAGTGGTGGCTGTACACAGCGATATCGTCCAGGTAGGCGGCGCTGAATCCTTCGAGTCCTGCCAGGACCTGGTTTACTAGCCGCTGAAAGGTTGCTGGGGCATTCTTCATGCCGAATGGCATGACCTTGAAGTGATAGTGGCCATCCGGGGTAGAGAATGCAGATCGTTCTTGGGCCCGGGGTGTGAGACCGATCTGCCAGTAGCCCGCTGTCAGGTCGAAGATGCTGAGGTAGCGGGCAGCTCCCATGCGGTCGATTAGTTCATCGGCTCGGGGGATGGGGTGTGCGTCTGTTCTGGTGACCGCATTCAAGCCCCGGTAGTCGACGCAGAACCGGAGCTCCGGCGTGGCGCCGGGGGCGGCCGCTTTGGGGACCAGTACCACTGGGCTGGCCCAGGGGCTGTCTGAGGGCTCGATGATCCCGAGTGTGAGCATCTTGGCCACCTCCTCTTGGATGCAGGCCCGTACCCGATCTGGTACGCGGTAGGCCCGATGGCGGATAGGGGGACTGTCTCCCGTGTCCACGTCGTGTAAGCACCAGGGGGTGACCCCTGGGGTGAGGGAGAACAGGGTGGAGAACTGTAGCAGGAGGACTCGGCAGCCTTGGAGCTGTTCCAGGGTGAGGGCCTCCGAGAGTCGGACCCCGTCCACGGAGCCGTCCTTCTCCCGTGACCGTAGGAGGTCAGGGAGGGGTTCGGAGTCCTCCTCGGTTCCATTGTCGGTTGCCATCAGGAGGCTGAGTTCGGAGCGTACAAAGTGGGGTTTCAGTCTATTAGCGTGGAGGACCCGGAGAGGGTTTCGGGAAGATTCCATATCGATGAGATAGGTGACAGGGCTCTTGCGCTCGATTACTTTGAAGGGCCCCGTCCATTTGTCTTGCAGGGCGCATGGTTCGGTGGGAGACATTACCCACACTTGTTGACCGGGTTCAAATTCGATGGAGGATGCATTTCTATCGTACCACCTTTTCGTGTCCTCCTGACTGGCCTCCAGGTTTGCTTTTGCCATCTCTCTGAACCTTCTGGTCTGGTTGCGGAGGGTTAGGAGGTACTTGAAAACATCTGGAGGGTTCTTTAGAGGGGGCATTTCCCAGCCTTCTTTGACTAGGCTGAGCGGGCCTCGCACCGGGTGTCCATACAAGAGTTCGAAAGGGCTGAAGCCGAGGGACTTCTGGGGGACTTCTCGGTAGGCAAAGAGAAGGCACGGTAGTAGCATATCCCACTGGCGACGGAGGGGCTCTTCCAACCCCCCAATCATCCCTTTGAGCGTGCGGTTGAACCGCTCAACCAGTCCGTTCCCTTGAGGGTGATAGGGGGTCGTGAATCGGTAGGTGACCCCACACTGTTGCCAGAGGGACTTCATGTATTTTGAGATAAAGTTCGTACCCCTGTCGCTGACGACTTCTCGGGGGAAGCCCACTCGAGAGAAGATCCCCATCAAGGCTCGACCCACTACTGGGGCTGTTATCGTACGGAGGGGGACCGCCTCAGGATAGCGGGTAGCGTGATCCACCAGGACCAGGATGAAGCGATGTCCCTGTGCTGTTCGGGGGTCCAGGGGCCCCACAATGTCTATTCCCACCCTTTCGAACGGGGTGGTCACCACGGGGAATGGTTGTAGGGGTGCCTTGAGTTTGCGGCCGCTCTTCCCACTGGCCTGGCAGGTCGGGCAGGACCGGCAATGGTTGGATACGTCGTTCCTCATTTTGGGCCAAAAAAAGTGAGTCACCAGGCGGTGGTAGGTCTTGTCTTGGCCCAGGTGCCCGGCCAGGGGGACATCGTGGGCTAGGTTCAACAGGAAGTCTCTGAAGTGGAGGGGCACCACCAGCACTCGCCCGGCCCCCAGTTCTGCGATTTTCTGTTCGCTGTACAAGAGATCATTGTCCCAATAAACCCAGTGGGCCCCGGTGGTGTCTCCTTGGCTCTGGGCGAGCGCTTGCTGTCGCAATCCCTCGAGGGAGGGGCAGGTCTTTTGCTCCTGCCGGAATTGTTCCTGGGTGGGCCCCCCTTCTTGACGCCACTGAGCCAGGTCGGGAAGCTCGGGGGGCTGTGTGGACCCCTCTGGGGTGGGGTCCGGGTGGTCGGTCTGGAGGAAGTCTTCTTCTGGAGTGATCGAGGGCGGAGGTGCTGCCCATTCTGGTTCTTCTGGTCTAGGGATGGTGCGGGTGGCCATGGACCGGGTGGTTACGCATGCCCAGTCCGGGAGACCCAACATCCCCAGATGCTCTCTTCTTTCCACAGCGGCCCACGGGGAGCTCTCGAGATCGTTCCCCAGGAGGCAGTCTACGGGGGCATCGTCACGGACAGTTACTTTCAGCATGCCGGACACTCCTCCCCATTCGAAGGGGACGCAGGCCATCCGACACAGGCTCTCCGAGTTGTCTGCCGATCGGACGGGGCAAAGTACGTTTGGTAGGATTTGTTCTGGGGTCACCAGGTGACAGCGGACGGCCGTCACACTGGCCCCGGTGTCACGCAGGGCCTCGGCCTTGCGCCCATTGATGCTCACCCATTGGCTGTACTTCCGAGTGTTGGCGGGCAGGGGAGTCCGCGGGACCATGTCTCTTCCTCCCAGGCATGCCAGGGTCATGGCGGCGGGTTCCCACTCGAACTGCTCCGACTCATAGGTCTCCGTGTCTTCGGAGATTTGTTCTTCTCCCAGGGCGGCAGCCGCCATCTGGCGGGGCCCGGGGACCTGGTTCTTCGGGCAGGTCGGGTCACTGGCATAGTGGCCGACTCGCTGGCATCGATGACACGTCACGTTAGCTC
Organism: Lissotriton helveticus; assembly: GCF_964261635.1. Lineage (NCBI taxonomy): Eukaryota > Metazoa > Chordata > Amphibia > Caudata > Salamandridae > Lissotriton > Lissotriton helveticus. The sequence continues at coordinate 1,806,183,967 of NC_136059.1, forward strand.
GGAACCCCGGGCGCATCGGGGGGTTTCCCCGGCCTGCTGGGGCCGGGGTGGCGTTAGTGGGTGCGGCCGGGGCGGCGTCTCTGCCCCGGCCCGGGCCTCCTCCTCCTCCTCGGGGACGATGGTGACCTTGGTTGGTTCTGTTCTGCTCATTCGGCCCACTCCGGGCCACTCGGGTGCTCTCCCACCGGTCAGCCTCGGTGGCGAGCTGCCGGGGTTCAGTCAATTTACTGTCGAGGAGGTGCTGCCTGAGCTCGACAAAGCAGTTGTTGGAGAGGTGCTCCCATACAATGAGATTGAAGAGTTGTTCGTAAGTGGTTACGTTGTTACCCTTGATCCACCCCTCGAAGGCTCGGCTGAAATAGTTCACGTATTCCAACCATGTCGTACCTGGGATCCGGGTGCAGTTGCGGAACCTCTGGCGGTACATTTCGGGTGTAAGTCCATATCGACTGAGGAGGGCGGCCTTCATATGGTCGTAGGACGTCATTTGATGGTCCGGAAGCTGCAGCAGGGCATCACGACCCTCGTTGACGAATCTCCCCCATAGACCGGCTCCCCAGTCACTTCGAGCGACCCGGTGGGCGGTCATGGCAATCTCATAGGCTTTGAACCACTGCTGTATGTCGTCGTTCCGGTGATATTCCCGGACCACATCCTTGGGGATGTGGACCTTCTGCTCGGTAGGACCCGGGGAGTGCGGTTGCTCGGGCACCCCTAGGTTTTTGTTCAGTTTGCGTATTTCTATCTCCGCTAGTTTGCACTCGTGCTCGTATGCCAGTCTTTTTTCTTCGAGGTCTCTCTGTCTCTGTTTTTCCTCTAGCTCTTCTCTGAGCCGTAAGTGTTCTAAGTTTATTTTTTGTTCCGCCAGTTTCAATTCTCCGTCTAATCTGAGTCGTGCCAAGTCTAACTCGTGTAATCTATTTTTTTCCCGCTCCTGGATCTCTTCATGGGAGGGGCCTGGTCTCCGTTCCTCCGTCCGGGTGGTGTTGACTTCCGGGGCTGCGGGGTCCCGGGGGGTTGCGGTATTTGTCTCTGTCCAGGCCTCTAGGGCGTTTTTGAAGTCTTCTTTTGTGCTTAGCCCGGTGGTAGCAATGCCTAAGTCCATGCAAAATTGTTTGAGCTCTCGGTGGTTGTATTCTTCCAGCTTTTCCATCTGGAACTTCTCCGCCGATCCGCTCTCTTTGGTCGTCATTGTGGTTTTAGTCGTAGGGTGAGTTACTGTCTGTACGGTACGCGTTGGTTCGGATCGCGCCGCTAGCCACCAATGTTAGACGGGGACCTGGAGGGTCGGCCGAGCACAGTGATCGCACAGACGGGTAACTTCCCCCCCACAGATGGACACCACACAAAGCTTATGGTAACACCTTTTATAGGCACTTCGGGTAGTAGAGTGGTACGATACAGGGCGATCAGGACACGATGATCCTCTCAATTCTAGTCTCTAGTAAGGGAAGGGGGTAGCGGGACAGTCTTGGTACCCACGGGTACGGGTGTGTAACGGTGATAGCTCACAATCCTCGAGCTCGGTGTTCGGAGGGGTCAGACCGCGGCAGCGCCGGCAGGTCCCGAAGAGGTCGTAGGTGGCACGGGCCGCGGCAGCGCCAGCAGGTCCCAACGAGGATGAAGGTTACAACGGGCCGCGGCAGCGCCAGCAGGTCCCACGAGAATGCAGGTTGCAACGGGCCGCGGCAGCGCCAGCAGGTCCCACGAGGATGAAGGTTACAACGGGCCGCGGCAGCGCCAGCAGGTCCCACGAGAATGCAGGTTGCAGAGGGCCGCGGCAGCGCCAGCAGGTCCCACGAGGATGAAGGTTGCAGAGGGCCGCGGCAGCGCCAGCAGGCAGGACAATAGTTCACAAGGCAGGGCTGTGGCAGCGCCAACAGTCCGTCAAGGATGAGTTCGTCGCGGTGTCTCTCGACTCCAGGATACAACTGCCTTCCTGTCCTGGGGCTGCCTCAGTTATAGGTCTGGCGCCCTTTGATGTCCGGACCCTCGCTCTTGGAGGTCGGGAGGTCTGGGATGAGGGAGTCCAGACACCCAGCAGGGGGGTGGAGCCAGCGCCCGAGGAGGCTGGGGGTGCTCGGCACCTGGCGGGGGAGAGCCATCGACACTTCGTACTCCCATTGACCTGCCAAGTGGGCCGTTCACCTCCTGGGTGGAGGGTGGTGCCGGGATGTCGGGGCCTGGCCAGGCCCAGGGTTGGGGTCGGGCTGAGGCCGCGCGGCCGCGTGGTGCCGTGTCCAAGATGGCGGCTGGGCCGGGCAATGGTGCTGACGGTGGCCCGGGCCCTGTCCTGCGGGGAGGGAGCGAGCCCTTCATGTGGCCTGTCCAACATTGACTATGCTCATGACTATTGTTAATATGCAAATGGTAAGTAAGGTTTTGTTTCCTGGCAATTTTTTTAAAACAGAAGCTCCCCTTTTCTATGCCAGTAGACAAACGTTATACAGACACTCCTCTGACAAACTTATTTTTTTGCACAGCAGATACAGTATTTTTTTTCTCGTCCTTTCTCCATAGGAAAAACACGACTATCACCCCTCCCTCCTCTGTAGTTGTAAGAGACATTATTGAGTTTTCCTCTAATTTCTTAATGTATGAACGATTTAATTAGCTATGTTCTCTCTCTTCTATGAAGCATTTCCTTTCTGCCCTGTCATTTGTGGGGCGGGCTGCAATCATCTGTCCAGTTATTTTATAACAGGCATGGCTCCGAACAACCACAGTCAAACCATTGTGTAAAAACCAATTCTATAATCCCCCCCCCCAGATGGTTGCGTTAGGTTAAGCTGTTCCCCAGGCAAAGAATAATACCTGCAGCTTGTGAGGGGGCTCTATTTAAAGCTGTGCCCAACTCAGGCGCATGTCCTCTCGTCAGAGCAGGGCCCTCTGGGAATGAGGCTTAGCCAGCACATACATTAAGAGTTAAATCTGTCTGGAAACTAAGAGATGTTGCCAGAACATGGGAGGGAGCCGCAGAATGTGACTGACTCAGAAACTGCTGCCAACACAAATGGGGGCACTGGTGCAAATTAAAACAAGACAGATAGGTGCTAATTGGTGGGGTTCCTTTCACAGATTCAGTATTTACAAAATATTACATCCGGGTAAAGTTTTTTTTGCAGTGGTCTTGTGCTCAAAATGTTTCCATTCAGCCTGTTCAGTTGAATCGTTTCTGAAAAGGTTGCAGTCTGAAGGGATAAGACATTTTTTGACAATCTTGTTGCGCCAAATGCCCTTTTTGAGTAGTTAGAATATAATTTGACGTGGCTTGTTATTTGTGAGATATATGAGAACAGCAGTGCGAAATGCATGTGTCACATCGGGCTTGACTGTTATTGAAACCTTGGGTGACCTTCCTGTGGCTGTTCTGTGGTGAATGGGGTGTCCCGGAGATGCCCTAATTACTAAAATGGCACTCATTGTGTGGCACCCCCGCTATCTGCACTATTGCAGTTGTCACCATTTGGCTAGCGTTTTAAAATTATTGGCCAAAGTGGCAACCAACTGCAGGAATGGACCAGGTCGAGCTTAGAGAAATAGTCTTCTCACACTATTATAACGGTTAAAAATTAGAAATGTAGCTGTTGTAAACCCATCCTGTTTTGTAATCACGAAAGAAGCAGCCTACACGCTTTACATTTCCAAGCACAGTCCTATTAAACCATAATCATTCGTTGCAAAAGCAGGGAGTTAAAGAGTAGAGAACACTAATTTTCTACATTTTTGTAGGGGTGGATGAAGGTAAAACCATGATCCACGAAGTGGTTAAAATTTGGAATCTTTGCTCCACTGAATCTGGGCAAAGTTGCCCGACTGCCCACGACTTTGCAAATGGACCTTTTCTTTGGTCACAGGTTCATGTAAGTGGGCTGTGCTTTATCCCAGGCTGCTCGGAAACGGTCCTTTTGAGGCCTCTTCTGGGGACGGGGCATGCGACAACAGTGGGGTAGGGCTTTGAGGAGGCACAAATTTTTACCAATGGTGCAAGGGTAAATAGGAAGTGGAGAGGGGAACTTACTAAGACATGGTGCAAGAGGGAAAAATGTGGTGCACCTTTGGAGATAGGCAAATCCCTGAGGTGATACCAGTTACATTGCCCCAGGATCCACTATGATATTGATGGAGCTGTTGCCACTATTCCTCTCCTACCATTTGTGCTCCATTTATCAAGGGGCTTGAGGACCTGACATGAATATTACCATTGCTCACAAGGGCACCTCATTACCCGGAAGCAAACATATTGATCCAACCTGAAATTCCAATCCACATTTCAGCTAAAGATGGGGGGTGACTAACTGGCTAAAAAGGCGGTTGCATAACCAGAGAGTTCTGAGACCCGGGCCCCGTAATCCTTCTTTCCTTCTTGGCATACAGCAGCATTGAACTCAGTACCTGAAGGGCTTGCTTCCATGATATGCTGGCAGACTCCCGGGGGTGTTTTGTGACCCATGGAGATGAGGATTACGGCCCTTTGCTTCCCCCTGACACTGGCTCGATAATGACGGCCCGACCTGCGTGAGGCCCATACCATGAACGGACCTGGACATAGTGCAGCGGCTGCAGGAGCCATGCTGATGGCTAGCGGCATCACCTTTTGGGCCGGAGTGAGGTCTGGAAGGCTGATCCTGAGGGGCGGGTGTAGCGTCCAGGTGAGGAGTACTGTGGGTGGGACATGTCCAGAAACCACACTGGATGAAGGGCCATAGCGGTCTCCGGGGGTTCCGAGGCACCTGCCAACCATTGTCAACCCCGATGGAGGCCCAGTTTGATTCCCGGGACAGTGAGAGGAGGGGTCCCAGCGAGGGCTGGACCATGGGCAGGTGGTGCGAGCCCCAACTTTCAGCTTGGGGTACTGACAACACATAGACCCTGGCGAAAGGAGCTGATGGGGGGTGGTGCATGCGGGCCTGCTGGGTGGGGTGCCTGTGCCCACAGCCTAGTAGCAGCCTTGGAGGCTTGTTCGCCCGAAACCTGGGAACCTGAAGTGGAGTAACTGAGACGCGTATTGGGTTGCTGTCCGTTGCTGCAGTTCCCATCTTCCACGCGAGTGCTAGGTGGTACATTGGCCTAAAATACTGGCTAGATTGTTGTATCTCAGGCGCCTCTGCAGGGATGGCGTGGGAATCTTTCAGTGCTGGCTCAGTGTCACTCTGGTTGTCCGGCTGCACCCTGAGATCGTTTGGAGCATTGCTTGAAGTCACTGGGGTGGCGGGGGCTGTTTAATGCCTGGAGCTTCCGGGGTGCACGAGGGCACCCATTCGGGGTCAGCCTGGCCTGGTAAAATGGGCTGCATGTAAGCCCTTAGAATACAGGTTTGATTTCCTGCCCGGAGGACCCTGCCCCCTCTGTGGACCGCTGGGGCCCCCTGGCAAGCTTGTGGCCTCCCGGGCATGTAGCAGAATGCCGAATTGTTACAGGAGGCACTAGAGGACCCCTTGTATCCATGATGGGGTGCACCAGAAATAAAGCAGATAGGAGGCTTTGCCCAACTCTGGCTCAACGTCTACTATTAACTCGCCGACTCCCACACTGGACAACTATGCCCTTCCTACTTTGGTAGCACCCCAAATGGATAAACTGGATTATTCAACCTAATAAGTTGTGCATTATCTGCGTAATCCTGGCCAACATAGGCTACAACGGCGCACCTGGGATAGGTTTTCTTGAGGGGACTTGGAGCATTCTCTCGATGACAAACTGATCAGAGAGCCACGTCGGGGCCACCATGGCATTGAGCCAGTTCTCTATAAACTGAGTGACTTGAGGTCCTTCCACTCCCTCGCGCAAGCCCACAGTGTGTACATTATTCCCAGAGTGTGCCCTTCTGCATCATCCACGTGACTCTGGAGTTGCTCCTCCTGTCAGAGCAGAAGGGTGAGTTGTGACGAATGTCCTGCTTTACAGAGTAGAGAGGGTCAGTTAATTTGTCTTGACTCTATTAACAAATTTGCGCTGGTCATCCTTAAGAAGACTAATGTCCGTAGAAATTAGGAACAATTATCTGCAAAGAGAATGAAGCAATATAATAACTTTGTGAGGGCGATTAAAGGGTAATTCCCCATACCACCTCAGGACTTTGATACCCCTACCTACTAGTGGCAGTAATATGGGATACACACAAAAATAACGAGTTCACAGGGATCGCACATTATTGCAGTAAGACCCCTGAAGGACAAAATAGAGGTAATATTGTTCAAACTTAAAGTCAAGAGAGCTATAGTGTCTTTTTCCTCTATTTTCTAAAGTCTTAACTGGCAGCTTGAAGACTAGGTTCAAGCTTCAAATTCCATACTGTGCTTCAAAGCTTTGACAAATGCATTTGCCATGACTCTAAAAACTATAATTATAATTTACATTAGCCTCCACAAATTCAAACTTTTGTCAACTCCCTGGATTTCCAACTCTCGATGGAGTACACTAATCTCACAAGACCTAGATCTTTCAATGGGCAGCACAGATCAGGCCGCAGTAGCAGCATTCATTCTAAAGTCAAAAGAACCACTGTTCACTTTCTTCAGAGTGACCACATGCTGGCGGATAACAATGTCAGGAAAGTAACACCACTCATCCTGGAAACTGAAAAAAAAATACCCTTCCCTTACCAGAGTCTGCATCAGGATTCTGGAGATATACTTTGGGGGAAAAAAATAACTAGCTAAAGAGCAGACATACCTTGGATGCTACAGAGTACACCACTAAGCAGCAGAATACGAGTAAGAAGCACAGGCTTTCTTTATACAACAGACGGTATATATATCACAAGCCCCTTTCCTAGGGAAGATGTATGTGCCACAAGTCTGTTTCTGACACCAACATTGAATAGACTCTGGGGAGCTGTGCTTCATTTTTATTTTCTCATAAGCAAGTATGACACCTTGAAAAAATTAATCCCTTTCTCTTTTTTCGCTGTTCCCGATGTGGTGGATAGGTTGTGCAGTAGATGTACGTGTAATTCACTTAATATTATTTTGCAAACTATGCTTAATTTTAGAAATAATGTCACTGGTTTCACCTACTAAGATATTGAAGACCACAGTTGTAAAATTCGTTTGGAAAGCATGAATTCCTTTAGGAGTGGTCTTTGACTTAAGTTGAGATTAACACAATCTACTTTAACACAACACCATGAGGAAATGGGGAAATATTCCGTTTTAAAATGAAATATGATGGTGTGCATATTATATTAAAGCTGGAAATGTATAACTATAACAGTATTCCTTCTTCTGTTTTGTTACAGGCATATTAATCAGCATGCATTATCAAAGGGCCGAATACATTTGACCACATTACCCCTCACTGATGGGACTCCAGTGAAGGTCTTGTTAGTCCTTCCCTTCTTCAAATCCAGCTGAGTGATTTCCAGAAGCACTATGAGCTATACCCCTTCTTGTCAGCTGTGAAGTTCATTCGCAGTATGCCTGCAGACAGGACACAATCAAACTAGGGATGAAAAAGTGCAAAAAATAGCAAGGTAAGAGGCCTTCTACAATTATGCACTCTGGAAATTATATCTTTGTGATCATCAGGATGATCCATTCTTTTTTCATTCAGGAAAGAGCTGAAGAGACACCTCTTTAATGTGCATCACAACAAAGTAATGGGACATATCCACTTTCTGACCCCACTCAATTACACACTTGCTGTAACTTTGACTCTGATAGTGTGCAGCACTTAACTGTCTTTTGAATAATTGTGCAATATACAAATACTACATACATACATACATACATTCATATGCCTTATGCTTCCCATCAATAACAAGCATTTGCAATGCAACAGTCTCGGCTTTAGTTAAGCTTAAGCAATTCGGTGGATGTGGTGGATGTGGTGGTGGATGTGGTGGTGGATGTGGTGGTGGATGGGGTGGTGGGGGTGGTGGATGTGGTGGTGGGGGTGGTGGATGTCATAGATGTGGTGGTGGATGTGGTGGTGGTGGAGGTGGTGGTGGATGTGGTGTTGGTGGTGGTGGATGTGGTGGATGTGGTGGTGGATGTGGTGGTGGATGTGGTGGTGGATGTGGTGGATGTGGTGGTGGATGTGGTGGTGAATGTGGTGGTGGTGGATGTGGTGGTGGATGATGTGGTGGTGGATGTGGTGGTGTTGGTGGATGTGGTGGTGGATTTGGTGGTGGTGGTGGATGTGGTGGTGGATGTGGTGGTTGTGGATTTGGTGGTGGTGGTGGATGTGGTGGTGGTGAATGTGGTGATGGTGGATGTAGTGGTGGATGTGGTGGTGGATGTGGTGGTGGTGGTGGATGTGGTGGTGTTGGTGGATGTGGTGGTGGATGTGGTGGTGGATGTGGTGGTGGATGTGGTGGTGGTGGATGTAGTGGTGGTGGTGGATGTGAAATGGACCTGTCTGATTGATTGAAAAAGCTTTTTCTGCTGTTTCGTATTTTGGCTCCACTCTACAGGTTCCTCCGTATCGAGAAATTTGATTGGTTCGCCCCAAATCTGAAGAAAATGCTGCGGTAACCATTAGATGAGTTGGGGACTTGGTCTCCATGTCCAAACAACCCACATGAAGCAAGTGTGCAGTAGGGGTTGCCTGCCCCTGGTAGAGTTGTGCTCAGTGCTTGGCCAGCGGCCAGGACCTGGGGCTAATCCCTGATGAGAGAACACGGAGTGTATGGAGCGTGTCAGTCAGTCAGGGAACAAGGTGTTCCCTTGTTGGAACTAGGGGACCTCACACACCCAGACGGGAGCCTAGGTGTCATGCTTCATCATCGGTCTCCTGCTCCTCGTCAGACTGGGGCTGCAATGTCTGACGGGCGCCGTAGGCGCTCTTTGATGGAGATCTTTTGTTCCAGCCAGTTTTTGGTGACCTTTTTAGAGGGTTGAGTAAGTTCACTGTAGCCTAAACAGTCCCTTTCTCCCCTCCCACCCTTTTAAACTAGGGAGTCAGCCACCCCAAATAAAGTTCATTGTGGACTGACTTACCTTCTTTTAAACCTCACCTTTTCATTCACGACTACACTTACACCAGACCCCTCACCCTCACGCAAAAACTGGCTGGAACAAAAGATCTCCATCAAAGAGCGCCTACGGCGCCCGTCAGACATTGCAGCGCCAGTCTGACGAGGAGCAGGAGACCGATGATGAAGCATGACACCTAGGCTCCCGTCTGGGTGTGTGAGGTCCCCTAGTTCCAACAAGGGAACACCTTGTTCCCTGACTGACTGACACGCTCCCTTAGCTCCATACACTCCGTGTTTGTTCTCTCACCTCTTTCTAGCCTGGGGAACTAAGTATCTAGTTGTTTATAAGTTGATTGGACGCATACTTTGGACCCCGTAAAATATTGTCCACCCCTGGTTCCTTTTTTGTAATTTGCTAATCCCTGATGCACATGTCAGAAAGCCGTGAGCAATGAGGGGCTGGCTGGCCATGGCAACCTACAGCTGAAAGCTGTGCGTGAAGAAAATGCTGCGGTAACCCTTAGATGAGTTGGGGACTTGGTCTCCATGTCCAAACAACACACATGAAGCAAGTGTGCTGTTGGGTTGCCTGCCCCTGGTAGGGTTGTGCTCAGTGCTTGGACAGCGGCCAGGACCTGGGGCTAATCCCTGATGCACATGTCAGAAAGCCGTGAGCAATGAGGGGCTGGCTGGCCATGGCAACCTACAGCTGAAAGCTGTGCTTGGGGAGGGCCTTTGCTGTATGTTACATGATGGAGTTTTGTGTATGCCGAAGTTTGAATGTGATTTAAAAAAAAACACATTCACTGAAATAAAACAAAAGCTAAAGTAATGTTGCAGTTAGGTGGGGTAATAACATCTTACCTCACATATTAAAGTCATGAAAGTGTACCGAAAAACTTACACATTCTCTGTGCATCTCCTGGGTAGCTCATCAAATATCTCCCTGACATGACCTCAAGAATTCAGTGATATCACTGGAATCTAACTGGCACACCTAAAAGCAGTTGTACACCCGTAATTCTCTTGATCTTTCCCCTACGAATCTCCATTGTGTCCTCGCGAAATCTACTAAATGTCTCCTCCAAATTTACCTTTTTGCCTCTCGAAAACTGTGTTGACCTCAGAACCCCCCGCCCACAAAAAAAAAATTTGCGCCATGTTTACCACTAACAGTGTTTCCTTCTTGCAGATAGCAGATAGCCGTTGCTGGAGCTGCTCCAGCAACGGGAAGGAGGGGGCCGCTCAGCGAAGCTTTTATCAGCGCCGCGCGCCTCTCTGCAGACTCCCCCTGCATTCCAGAGAGGCGCGTGTTGCGATCCGGTCTGCAATGCCATGCTGTGGAGACAAGACCTGGCCGCGCGCACAACGTTATCCTATGGGGAAACGCTGCGCGCGGCCAGGTCTTGTCTCACTTCGTTGTCTTCAAACTGCTGGGACGCCGACTATAGTTCTCTGGCGAGAACGCGCTTTCAGCGCGTTTCTAGCAGAGACCTAAAAATACATCAATGTGTTATACCTCCATTATTCTTAGCCTCTTAATGCATTTCTATTTCGGTAAAATGTCTATTTTCTGAATCAGTCACATAAACAAGAGAATCAGCCTTGACATCTAGCCTCATCCCCATTTCTTCCTGGTGAGGTCAACCCAAGGTGGAATCACTCTTTTCTCACACATAAATTGTCCTTTTAATGTCTTGTCACCCCAAACATATCCAAGTGAATTCATTTTGTGCCTTTGTAATCGCCAGGTGGATATTGGTGGGTAGAAATGTTGTTACATCCATACTTCCAGGACAAGTGCATCCCTTGGGAAAGTAAACCATGACCAGCATAGCGTGAATCTCTTTCAAATCTATTAGAGAAGTACATTTGGGAAGACCCTTACATTTCCTTTCTTCCCCTACACTACAGTTAGAGATTTGTTTGCATTTATATTGTTGTGCATCATTATTAACATGCAGAAATTATTTTCACACTGAATTACACATGTATACACTGATATAGTACTGTTGCTTTTGAAACATGCTCACTATTATGTGTAAAAATGAATATCAATTTTTCTGAGCCCTTTTCACTAGGCTTCAATCTAGATATAACCTCCATGTTGTCCAAAATGTAGTCACCCTTGACATTCATGTATTTCCCCAAGGACATCCGACTTTTGTTGTTTCTGCTGCATGTAGTCAAGCAGATTATTATATTTTTGTATTTTAGTTCCATTGTCAGTGTCCCTTTTGATTTCAATGAACTTCCTCAGCTCTATTATGAAACTGCAACTTTATCTTCTAGGTCTTTCCGCTGGATCACTGTGCCCTATTCATTCATACAACACACTGTCATTCATTTATCTAGTCTGTTCTAACATCCCTGGACAACATTAGGATAGAGGGGGCAGAGTAACTATCCATATAATGGGGTTGCGTTTAGGTGTTAAGGCAATATGGCGTTTAATTTTACTGTGCTCTGATTTGCTAATTAAATAATTGCTTTTGCTCACACCAGTGATTCAGCATTTCAATTATTATCATATGTGAAAATTACTTATAAAATCCCATGACTTTGGGGGTAAACCAGAATACTTTCCTGTTCTACTGATATTGCTGCCCACTTTGGATTTAGAATAATGACTAATTTTGCCTACCTCTGTATTGCCCTTTTTATTGAGAGCCTCAGGAAACTGCTGCTAAAACGGCGATAATGGGCTTGATAATATGCCCTTGTGAATTCCCATAGCAGCCCAGGTTCTGGTGTTAGTTAGTGAGTGGGTCCACTATTTACTCAATTCATGTTTTCCCTGATGTTTTGATTCAATGTGAGATGCCTTAACAGTGGGACAATTTCCTCATGAAATTAAGATTTTACATGTCTCCGATCCAGCAAAAGTGGGCATTCTGATTTAGGTGAATTTTGGAGTGTCTAAAATTTCAGGGTACCCTACACCCAAACTATGTTGGGTTTCAAACCTGAGATCATATTGATTCCTTCTCCACACCTGCTGAAGTGACCTTTCCTCTTCCATTAGTTGCAATATTTATCAATGGCAGTACAAATGATTTAATTTCCCTACCTGACAACACCTGTAACATGTCATGGACATTTCTTCTCTGAATTAATAAGTACTTCAGTCTTTTTCTAGGTTTGTTCATAAGAATGTTCATAAGAATCCTACTGATTACATTAACTTCAATGTTATGTGGATTCCCAATTGTTCCTACAACATTTTCTAACTGTTCAATGCTTTTGACTGTGTTGATGTCAGACCTGAGAGATATATGTGAACCAGCTAACAACATTTCCTAGACTTTGTTGCTGCTGCTTTTCACTTATCAGGATCGGATCTCTGAGGACTTGATCATGATGAAATCGCGGTTTGCTGCCAATGTCGTAGAGCTGCGACGAAATTCTCAAGACTTTCACCCAACCATTTTTTCCCTACATAAAATATTAAACGCTCCATCATTAACTTAATTTTGCAAACTCATCTGATCAATATTTGCTTAACAGCACAGTCAAGGACTTTCAGATTAGTAGCACCTCCTACTGGAGGTAATCATTTGGATTTTTTAAGGCCTTCACCCAAAATAGTTCTCAAACGAGAAATGTTTTTTTTGCAGAGTACATTCTTCCCCCTCCAGATTTCTTACACAGTCTAATAACATCTCACCAGGGAAAGGAAGAAAACATTGGTGGTATGAATATACTTGCCATTCTGAAGGTAGAATGTTAGCAACAACAAAACAAAAACAGTGAATCAGAATAAAGCAATAGGCATTGCTGTCTTGTGGAATTGAAGAGAATTATAGAATTGTAGAAATAAAGAATTATGACACATGTAAAGTAGTCGCTATTGTCTGAGATTTTGGAAACTAAACATGCTTTTATGTCGAGATCAAGAAATGACAATCAATTAAATCTCATCAATTACATTTCCTGACTGCAGTATGGCTTTTGGCTGAGAAGAAAACCCATCAAGGACTACAGTAGATTGCAAGGAATTCACCAATCCATTTTCGCAAGAAATAAACTTATCATTGATACACCTCCTTGTCTGTTTTTGGGGCTGTGTACTTCCCTTGCTTTTCGTATGTCAGCAATCGTTGGCTATCTCACGTCATTATTGCTTGCACCCAAGCTACTGATGCACAATTTGTCACCTTCAGGAGGATGGCAGCGTGAGCTCGCCCTGCCAAGATGTGAAACCGTGGCTAGCAGTACACAGGTAAATGTCATCACCAGGTGCTTAACTGGAATCAATCACGTTCATTGTTGTTTTACAAACTTTACAATATGCAATGCAAAACAACCACTAAATAAACAACCGTCCCTCCCTTCGCTATAGCCTGCCCCCCTCCAGTCGTTGCTTGCACCCCCTCTTCCTCATAACTTCCATTATTATTGCTTGCACCCTCAAGTTACTACTGATCAATTTGTCGCCATCAGAAGGATGGTGGCACGAGTTGACCCTGCCAGGATTTTTCACCATGGTCTGCAGTTCAAGCTCAAATATTGTCACCAGGCGCTTAACTAAAATCAATCAACTTTATTGTCCCCGTGCACATTTTACAATATGTAATGCAAAACAATCACCAAATAAAAAATCTAATTCAAGAGTTGTGATAGATGTGGTCCTTGCATCATTTTTTCAGTTAATTATCAAACTTCATTGTAGAGTAAAACACTGATCGATTTTCAATAAAGGTATCACCTTTCATTTTAACAGTGTTTGAAGCATTTGAAGTTAGGTAGACAGTCTGGTGCCTTAGTGGACTAATACATCCACTGTGAGGGTCTATGTTTGACCTCTTGGTCAAAGGTTAAAATCATGGCTGGGCAACTCAAAGGTTGATAAAATACCTGTTGGGTAAAAATAAACATATGTTATTCAACGGAAGGATACCCTTCTGGGAGAACCCCTCCTTTACAAATACACGTTACGTTAATGGAAGCAAATATCATGATTTCAGCAGATTACTTATTGATAATTGAACTCTAAAGGGGGTTTAAATAAATGAAAGGAGATTCCATCATTGAAAACTTGCCACGGTTTTACTACTAAAATGAAGTCTGAGCATGTATATGTGTGTCCATGTGGGTGTGTTTGTGTTTATGTAGTATGCATGTGTCAGTGTGTATGTTTATAGGGTATGTGTTTATCTGTGTCTGTTTGTGTGCGCATGTCTGTGCATGTGGTATTCCTTGAGAGCCTCACAGGTGATTAGCCACACTTTACAAGAACCAGATTGATTGATTGATTGATTGATTGAAGATATGTGTTTGTGTTTTTGTTGTATGCATATGTGTATCTGGGTGTGACTGTGTGTGCCTGTGTGTGTTTTAGTGTGTGGTGCGAGTTGCTATTTATGTGGTATGAATGTTTGTGTCTGCATATGTCTGTGTGCGTCAGTGTGCCTGTCTCCCTGTTTAAATGACTACGGTCCAATCTCCCTCATCCCAGTCCTCATGCACTCCTGAAGTGAGTCCATCTTAGGGAAGGGAAGGATAGCTTAGAGACATTATGGGTGGAGACAAGGTCCCCCAGAAGTAGAGCGACAACGGTGATAGCAAGGGCCAGAGTACACATACCTAGTTCTGTCTGCAAGCAAAATAGTACACTACACTGAAATCATATCAAATCAGATGTTTGTTAAGTGCGACTACTCACCCGTAAGGGTCTCAAGGCGCTGGGGGGGTGTGTGTGTGGGGGGGAAGGGGTTCGCAGGTTCCACTCCATCAAGAAGGTGCTCTGTCGAAGGGCCAGGTTTTGAGGTTTCTTGCGAAGATGGGAAATGATGTTATCTGTCTGCTATACTGGCAAAAGTGTAAGTTACCTTTGTTAATGAACTCTTTGGGTTTCAATGCAAGCTAGGAAAACAAAGAAATGGGACGAGAATGAGAATGGGGAAAAATAGATAAAATAAAAGGCGAATGATCTGAACAACAGAATATGCGTAGAGACAAAAGGGATTAAGGCCTGATTCACAAAGTTAAGTTGCACTTTTGATTAAGTTGACACTTTAAAATAAGTTTACTACTTTCTGTATTCACAAATCCAGAGTGTAAGCTTACTACAAATCCAGAGTGTAAGCTTACTACAAAAGTTCAAGTTACATGTCTCCACCCAGAGAGTAACAGTTTTCTTACTCCTGTGGGAAAACACTCCCTAACTATGCCTAAACCCCCCTCATACTACTCCCTAACACCATCCCCTTTAGTAGTAAGTATGCTCCATTTTAAGCCCACTCCTCTGTGTTCCGCCCACAATTAATCACTAAAAGCAATACTTGCATGTGCAGAGACTCTGTAGTTGAAGTGTAGAACTCTGCACACATAAGTATAGGCAACACTTATATTTGTAGTACATTTTGTAATACATTTTGTAGTACTACAAAACACACTACAAAGTGTAGTTTGTAAATCACGCCCTTGCTTTTAGGTATATTTTTTAAATCAAAATGAATCACATCTATTCCCAGATTCCTCTAAGTTGACACTGGGGTACAACAGACAAGAGTTCTGGTGATAGAATGTCTGCATTACTGCACTTAATATTTATCTATTGGATAATTATAGCACGTTTATCCAAAGTTCCACTCAAAAACACAAATCTAAGGGGCATATTATCAAGAATGGCGTTAATTATCACCAGTTTAGTGGCAGAAAACTGCAGCTAAAGCGGCGATAATGGGCCTGATAATAAGCCCTGGAGAATTCCAACAGAAGCCCATGTTCACACCAGAACATGGACTTCTGTTGGAATTCTCAAGGGCATATTATCAAGACCTTTATCGCCGCTTTAGCCACAGTTTCTGCTGCTGAACTGGCAATAATTTTTAACGCCGTTCTTGATAATATGCCCCTTAGTGAGTTAATCAGGTGACAGCCATGGGTAAGAAGTAGAACAGGTAAAGAGTAGGTTGTCTTTCAACAGAGATTTAAGTGGGGACAAAGTAGGAGTCAGTCTTAAGGTTAGAGGAAACTGGCTCCATGGCACAGGAGACTGTAAGTAAAAAGAGCTGAAACAGGAATGAGCCTAAAGAGGGCAAGGACTGGATAACAAGCAGGAAGAAGCAGAGCACAAAAAAGGTGGGATGTAAGGAAGGATTGGAAAGGGTAAATAAGGAGGACTACCGAGCATACGGTAATATATAAAGACAACATTTTGCAAGTGAAACCTGCATTGAGAGTTAATAGGTAATCAGCAAGATTGCTGCAAGTACGGAAAGTAGAAGACCAAAGAGGACTGTAGTTCATATTAGAACACTGGAATTTTGAGGGCACCATTGAAAACAATGATGTGCTCCGGGCTTCTAATGGCTGGTAGAAGCACGGAGTATCAACATTACAATGTTTGGTCACAGCTGTTGCTGTGAACAAAGGCCTCACGGAGTCCGAGGGGATTTAAACCCCTCCTGGGCTCCATGTGGCCTTTGTTTTACAAATTAGAACATTCTGCCCTCTAGTTTTGGATTGTTCTAATAGCCTTAGAGACCTCCGTAGCAGACTCTACTCGTCATTAAAGGCCCACTCCTGCGTCAAAGGCCTTTGCCTTCGGCTTCAGTTCAGGCCTTTACCTCTGGAGCGGGCCTTTAATGGCCAGATGGGCCATATTAGACTTCTCAAAAGCACACTCACAGACTTGAGAACCTGGTCTGCAAGCTTAACATTTGCTGCTGGTACAGTTGGGAACCAAATTAAAACATTATGCACCATGCATCAAGCAAACCTGGACAAGGAACTGAATAATAGCAGACCATGGCACCTGTGTACATACCAGACAGTTATTCTGTAGAACAAAAATGGGAAAAAAGATGTCTTAAGATTTTTTTCATTCACCCTTTGATGTTATATTACAACAATTAGAAGAACTTTAGGCCTCATTTACAAGACCATTGCGCCACTGGTGTGTCTTTTTTTTGATGCACCAGTAGCGCATGGGCTTGCCCATAGTTACAAGGCCACATAATGTCACCCTGTGTGACTTTTCATGGCCTTGTAAATTTGGGCCCCTTTCACGCATTACTCTGCTTGAACAGGGCGTTCCATGGGTGTTGCTGTGGGTGCTCCCATGCAACATCAATGGAACCTGACACATTCCCAGATTTGCAACGTTTTGTAAAGCTGGGAATGCATCAGAATCCTCTGCCTCCCCAGGGGAGGTGTGGGAGTGGCCCAACGAGGAGAAATACTTATATTTCTCTGCAATTTTTCCTCTTTCTATGCGAGCTACATTCTGCAGCACACATAGTAAGAGGAAAATGTCATCAATTATTGTTTTTGTGCAGGAAGGTGCCCGTTCCTGCACAAAAACATCATCCCTGCAATGCAGGCACCCTTGCAACATGACGCAAGGGTGTCTGCGTTAGCGCACGGCTGCTGTTTGTGCACCGGCACAGGGGAGAAGGAGGGGAATGCCCCATATCTTGTAGATACAGCACATTCCTGCCTTTTTATTTTGACGCACGGCAGCACAGCAGGAAGGCCTGCTACGCTGCTGTGCGGCAAACTATTAGCCGAGGCTCTTAATGTTACAAAAAAAGACGTTTCACTTGTTTGCTTTCATGCAGCATGACAGGAAAATGTTAGAAAATGCAGTATGCTGAAAAATCTCTACCACACACACAGATCCTCTACAAATAAGGATCTCCAGAACAACATCAATCACTCAAATCTCAATCAAACCATATAACGTATATTTCAAGTGGTATTACACTAAACTAGAAATAATATGGTTGTTGGGTTTTCACCATATGAAGAAAAAAATAGATTTTTGACACATGCTAACTGTTTATGTCTGTGTAAGGGTCACTGAACTACCACCATGTAATCCAGTCTACTCACACAACCCTACTCCATCTTTCCGCATGCCCTACCAAATTCACCATCTCTCCTCACTTCAGTATTTTCCCAGTCACCCATTACTAATCTTGTGCCCTTCATCATTCTTCTTTCTCTGCTCTTGCAAATGACTCACCATCCCTATATGTCTCTTGCCTAAAATACCTGAGAAAATAAGACCCAGTTGTCTCCCTAACTTTCCCATAATTGAGTCGCCCAGAATCCCCCCTCCAACAAGGAAAAACAGATCACCATTAAACAAGGTAACAGATACTGAAACCTCAAATTGGTGGAATATTTTACTTTCCTTTGGAAAATACAAAAGTAATTGAGACAAAACAGGGTCCATCTAGAATGAGCAGTGATCAGTGTGAGATCAGATTGCTAGGATACTTTGCTCTAAGGTTACTTAAAAACGCGTTGCTGCTCTTCCAAATATTCACAGTTCTGTGACCAGAATGATAACCAGTGTCTGCAGTAATATCTCTCCTATGTCATTCAGCCTGTGTTCCTGCCGGTATGCCACCACACAACATTCGAAAACCTTTAATTTGTTAAATAAAGGTATTTGGGGAACAGCATTGGGGCACTTGAAAATTCTATGTAATCAGCAAGAGCCAATACATACCACAAATCATTACTTGAAAGATTCTTAGTGAGTCTAAAATATGGAATGTCTCACTGGAGGCGGTCTGTAAAAGTGGAAGAGTTATGGGTTAATATCTGGAATATACTTCCTCTTCTGTTGTGAGAAGATTGAAAATTAACTTCTTAATATAATTTAACATGGACATTAAAGCATGGTTTGATTTGAAAAGGACTTCGGCACTAGAACTCCAATAATGGTGTTAGAACTTTAGAATTCAAAAGCCAAAAACAAATCGTTATTTTTCATAAGAATATGTCCAGGGTTTTCAAATATGTGTATTTTGGGGACAGGCTCATGATCAAGAATATACGATAAGGCAAACACACTACATTTGAATGCTGAGCTTCCTGATATATATTTGTTAAAGGATGCTCGCCCACATAAAGTTATCGTACATCATAGAAGCAAGTGTAAGACAGGCCTTTATGCATTCTCTGATCTCTGAACAACAAAGACGCTGCTATGAATTATTCAAGACCAGTTTTAGGCTATTCTGGATCACTGACATGTTGCTTCCGAGAAACCTGGAATCAGTTTTGTAAAGTTATACAACCTGTGCTCCTCTGATGTCTGGTGGCTGTCTCCTTTCGATGAGACTGGAAGTGAGAAGTAGCAAAGAAATGCACATGGATACGTTTTATAAAATTCCAAGACATGATGCACTCTTCTAGCATTTCACATTTTATTATTTTCACGAACTGACTCTCTGATTGCTTTCATAATGGACTAAGAGAGACAAAACTATTTCAAATATGCGTGTGGTATTCCCCCATTCTTTATATTAATGTATATATATAGCAATGAATTATGGCTACCCTACCTTCGAGAGGTGAACCTGGGAAAATATATAAATATACAGCAAAGATCAAAGGTTCAGCTATATATTCCAATACATCTCTATGTGTCCATATTAGCACAGAGGCATATTTAGAATTTGGAAAACAGTGTGCTCCGTCATACACGGAGAACTGTACCGGCAATCCCGGAGTTCTCAAGATCTATTTAGAATCAAGACCAGCAGAACCTCCACTGTCTTTACTGCAGAAAACTTTAACTGAAGGCCCGACTAACATGGGACCATCGGTCAATGGATATCAGACAATTCAGTCATTTATTCATGTTTCGGACCAGCAGGGAAAGTCTGACAGTCTGCAAGGGAAATAGGACTAATGACCCGCATGTGCTTAGAAAAAACTCTCCGAATATCAGGCCATTCTTTTTTTTGTTTTTCAACAACAAACTCCTGCATTGGGAGTTTGTGTTTAATAAACAAAAATGTGATGCACGGATACACTGAACATGGTGCCTGCCCAGCAACGTTTCAATGTATTCAGAGGACCCACTGTGACAATGGCTTCTCTGAAAACACAGGGACTCCACCTTTCTGGCAGGTAATTCTCAGTATGACAGGGTGTAGTCCACTAGGGCAGGGGAAACTTCCTTCCGCTGACCAGGCAGAAGGTTTGCAGCCAGCCAAACCAGAAATAGCTTTAAGCGATAAGTATAAAGTTTAGTAGGCAAAAATTAGTGATGATTTAAAAAGATGTATGGTATGCATGGAGTTGTGAATGTGTGAAAAGCACTAACAGCATATAGCATAGGCTTAGTGTGTACCAAAACCTATATACAAAAAAAAGACATAATCACCACTTTGTAAAACAGGTCTGGCTATTGTACATATTTGTGTCAGTAGCAATATTTTTCGGTAACATTATTCAAATTAGGGTAAGTGTCGAATATTACAACAGGATATGATCTCTAACGTTCAAACACTCAGAGTCACACTCACACAGAGATAGTTCTTGGTGAACTTTTTTTTTTACATGATTCGTTGTGGTACACTTATCTGAAGCAATGTTAATCTCAATAGACATATAACAATAATAACTAGCATTAGTTAGGAGCACACACCCATATTTGAGTGACATGTCGTTTGAAGGAAATGAATCGGAGCATGAAAAATAAGTTCAACTTGGGCATTCCATTGAACTAATTATTGCTAGACTAAAAAAAGCTTGGTTTGTATTTACAGTTTCTGAATATGCTATGAAATTGTCCAAACAGAACATTATACATAGTCAAGATTCAGTCCCTCTTATGTGTCATGTCATACCAAGAATATGGAATTAATGTAGAATTTCCACAGTTTGATATTGTTTACAAAGAGTTAGAATTGAGTAAATTTGAACTTAGTGACAAAATAAATTGTTTGCTAGAATTGAAGCAAAACCTGAACCCATTAATGTATCCTCTGTCTCGGTGATGTTTGTGTGGAGCTACCTCACAGATACAGGTATTAGTAGCTCAAATGTAGGATTGAATTTGCTTTACCATGCTGATCAAATGTAAACTGTTATGTATCTACAATGAAGTGAATAATACAAATATACCCACCTATTTGCACCATAGCTCTAAATCCGAACCTCAGACTAAACCAATGGGGTGACTAGGTGAATTGTTGATACAGTTATGTATTTTAGGCAATGTTTACATTGTTGGCGTGTGGATGTGTTTCTGTTGATGGGCTTGGTCATTTATGTAATTTTTTTAAAGTCAAGTAAAGGATTTTTAACTTGTCTTTAATGTGAGAGATAAGAAAGGTGTTTCTCAGTTTCCTAATCGTATTTATTGTCATTTTGGTTTACAATCCTACCTCACTTTTCAGAAAGCCTTTTTTTTTTTTTTTTTTAATTTTTTTTAATTAAAATATTTTGCAGTTATATACAAGGCACGGCTTCATTAATACAGAAAGAACGAGGGAAAAAGTATATACAAAACATTCAAAGCCCAAACTAAAGACCAATCAATAAATCATCAACAGGCGAGGTAGATATTACAACAAGCAAATTAGAACACAAAAATAGCATAAATTGGGGCATAGTGTACTTTCATGTTGTGTAACATTGATATTGTAATTACACCGAATTATTATTTCCTTATCTTTAGGCAAGCCTATATTTCATACAATTATTCCTCCTTCCATCGTGTTATGGGATCCCATATTATCTTACCTAACTTCCTTCCTCTTTTTCCCTTCCTTGCATATATCTCTTTCTCCACTTTATGTGTTATTAGTAACTTAGCCAACCATTTGTGAAAGGTAGGCGGTACAGGATCTATCCATGCAGAGGCTATACATAATCTCATAATAGACATAGCGACAAACAAAAATTCCCTCCCACAAAAGGGCCGTACATCCTCAACATTGACTCCTAGTAGAATAGTTCCAGGGGTTAATACAATTTCGCTTTCTAAATTTTGTTTATAAAACATTCGATTTCTTTTTTAAATAAATCTAGACGGGGGCATAGAGCAAATACATGTTGTAAATCAGCATCCGAACTTCCACACCTATAGCACGTAATGCCCGCTAAACCTCCCCATTGTGCTATTTTAGCCGGTGTATAATACAAATGATAGAGTGTTTTGTAGTGTTGAGCCTGTAATGGTGCTGAACATAGTAATGAATTCCCCTTTTCTAAGGAGATACCAAAACTTTCAGAGCTGATTTTAAGATTATCCTTCCATTTTTCGCTCCATTTTTGGTGGTCGTCTTGTTTTACTTTAATCAGTTCAGCATATAATCTTTTGATTGTGCAATCCTGCCCCCTTTGAATAATTTCCATAATAGCGTTACGCCTAAATCCCAAATCGCCACCTTTTTTATTCAGGAGAAAACTCCTAATTTGGAGATATTTGAAAAATTGCCTAGTTTCTAAATTGAATCTGTCTTGTAGATCTTTAAATTGGAGAACACCCTGATCCCCCTTTATATCTCCAATAGTTCTGATTCCCCTGTTTTCCCACTCTGCAATTATAGGTCCCGAAAAGATATCTTGTGGGAGGGTTGGATTGTGTAACAGTCTTGTGTATGAATTATATTTTCCTAGACCAATTTTTTTAGCAAAACTTTTCCAAATTTCAAATGCTGCCATTATTGTCTTAAACTTTGTCCTCTTATAATAACTAGCCTCTGTAAATTTCAGGAGAACATCCTTCGCTTCCATTCCCAAGGTTAATCCAAAGATTGCTAATGATCCGAATTTACTCCACTCCTCTAATCCACGGCACTGTTCACCTCCCATTAAACCAGTCATGTTCTGTAAAGCCGCCGCACAATAATAAGATTTTAAATCTGGGACTCCCCAGCCTCCCCTTTCTCTCGGCAATGTCATATATCTAAGCGCCCTTCTCGTTTTCCCTTTTGCCCAGATAAATCTATTTAGTATACTCTCAAGTTTTTTAAATATTTTGCTATCAAAAAATAGCGGTATTGCCCTAAATAAATATAAAAATTTTGGAAGAATGATCATTTTTACTATATTAGACCTTCCCACTATTGACAGGTGCAAATTATCCCATCTATCCAAGTCTTTCTCCACTTTCTTGATTAAAGGGGTAATATTCCTTTCCACTAAGATATCCAGATCTGACATTATGATAACCCCTAAATACATGCCTTCTTTCAGAAAGACTTAATGGCAAAAGATTAATTCAATTTTAGGTTAAGAAGTCCTTCTTGTTTGTTAATATTGCAGTTCTTTTTTGTTTTTCATTTAAGCAAGGTCTTTCAGGACCAAAAGCTCAAAAGTGTGACTTTGAGATGCCATGGATGATCTAATGCAACATACATTACTTGATCCATGTTATGCGTTTTTTTTTTTAAATAAGTGGAGCAAATTTCCACAAATAAACTGAGTAATTCTGTTCTCAGTCAGACATGAAAATGTATATGTGTTCTGTTAACATGTATGATAAACCTTTATTTTGATGTGAAAACTTGGTCTTGGTCAATTTACAATTTAAAAGTTTATGATTGGTTCTGTAACTAAATTTTTGTCTAGTTAGTTATCTCTCATCAGTGATAAATTTGGTGAGTTCAGCATTCACCTGATAAATACTGTGTTGTGCCTCTAGTCTGAACCTTCTGACCTCTTCTTTCTTCTCTCAAAAGAAAGACTGGTTGAGAGTTTTGGTAAGTGGTTGTGGACTATGTTGGTTTTGATTCCTGATTGTGGTGTCTTTTTGAAAGGGGATTTCATAGATTGTCTAAAGAATGTAACCAATCTCTATTCGTTATTTAGTAGTGTAGTCTCTCTAACATCTATTGCTCTATGCCCGAGAACTGTGTTAATGGTAAGGAGCATCCAATGAGCGTAGAATGTTGTATCTACATGACAGAAACCTTATCTGAACTTTTCGCCTGAGAGACTCATTCTGAACTTGAAGACATAGTGATGTGATATCATACGTTCCTTACTTGGTCATCATTTATGTGCATAACTCTGTTCTTGTGAGTTTTTTAAAATGTTCTATTGCTTGTTGTTTTTTGACAGCATATCCCCTTTCTTCATGAGTTGCAAATTGTTCTTTTTTTTCTGTCATAGTTCAGATTCTGCCATTAACCACCACACATAATCTTCTGAAGGAACTATTCATTGCCTTCTTTCTTTATGTGCAATTTTACATTCTCTTGACTCATTGTTTCCTGATTTGGTGTTTGAGTAAATGCAATTGACAATGCCATTATTCTTATCAATCTTTTTCAAATGCTCCCAGTGATGAAGTTTTAGTAGACCCACATGCGTAAAAACATTGGATTTCTCATTTGAACCAATGAGTCTTGTCTCTCCATTGACTTTAGGTGACAAAAACATTATATTTCCTATGTTCATTTCCCCTTCCGCACTTGTATATGTGTCTGTATTGGATGTATGACATTACAACGCATGCTTTTACATTGCATGCCTTTACAACACGGTTTTTACATCTCAAACCTTTACAACGCATAGCGCTTTGGGGTGCTGGATAGTGAATAGTTTAATTTACTATTCCAACTCCAGTCCCCGTGGACACTAGGGACGGTGTTGGATAGTAAATTAAACGTATTCCCTATCCTAGAGCGCCCCCCAGCGCAATGCGTTGTAATGGTTTGCATTGTAATAGTTGCGTCGTAAAGGCACTTCGTGGTAAAAGTTGCGTTGTAAAGGATGTTTCCCGTCTCTATTTAAATATGTGATCTCATTACTCAGTTGGTAGCATGAGCACTGTGCTACATTCACAGATAATGCTCTGGATGATTCTTTCAATTGCTTCTTGTTTAGAATATGTACGTAATTTATTCTGCAGTCTTTCTTTGATTCTCTTCTTTTCGTGTAGACTTTAGTCCATTGGTCCTTTACAATCTTGATCCCATTACAAGAAAGTGTGCACTTATATTTAAACGCATACATACATGCCCTTAAGGGTGTTTGTAAAACAGGAACAATATTGCATAAAATACTCAAAGTCACTATTGTGATTTGTAGTATTAATCCCTTGAATTTACAACTGACAACCAGATTGTTATACACAGATACACGTATAGTAAATTGTCTAAAAGCACACAATCTCAACTGACTGAAACTGTGCAGATTATTTGAGAAATTAACCTACAAAGAGCACAGAATATGCATTTTCCTCTTAATTCTTTAAAATGCCCGTATTCGAATACTAGTAATCTATGCATATGGTTACTGCACATGCTCTGTTTCTGTTCGAATGGGAGCTTCTTGGCATTATTATAACACCCCAATATTGCATTGTTGAGCAAAACTGCTCTGAGCACATCGCAATATCATGTGTCATTTCCAGGTCCCAGACTTTGACTTGACTTAGGATGTGATGGGGCCGACAAGTTTTGCTATTAAGAAGATCATTACGCAATTCAAGGAGGAAATAAAAGAACCTGCATAGGGTAAAAAGATCGGAGTCTTCTGACTCACATTCTACACATTTCTGCCCATACATTTTGCAATTACAACCGACCTACTTCCGACCGCTGTTTACAAATAATGCTATTCGAACAGTTGGAGCTTCAATGGATTACTTCTTTACCTTGAGCGGTGCTCAGATGGCAATTTCACTAGCTGCGTATTTGAAAAATATCTGAAGATGATAAAATGGAAGTCTACATTCTAGTATAATGGTATGAGGCTGATCTTTTTTAATGTATTTTATATGGACTGTAATGGCATAATAAACTTGTTTATTGCAAATTAATTGCTCCGTAGAATGTGAGATACATTCCAAACCTAAATAGTGTCGGAAATCTTTTAAAATACATTACATGTAGCCTACGCTTTGTTATCACAGATCGCTCATTGTTTTGTTATGTGGATTCACATCTCTTTTAAATGTAATGCAGAGACGAGGCGGGAGCCTGATGGTCTCGATCAGCGATTTGACTCATTAAACAAAAGGCAGTATTCTCATACAAGCTTGGGAGAAATTATAGACAGCACAAGTGATGCTCGAAAAGCGAATTCTCAATTCTTGTTCACAGCCTTTCTGTGATTTACTGTACAGGAAGTGTTTCTCTGCATGAATAAAGGATGTGTCTGCATTCCTCGTGTGTCTGACATATGTTGGACAAAAGTGGTCTTTTAGGTCAGCCCATTTCAGCCATTGCCTACATGTTGTTTTCTATTCTTCACTACATAAAGTACTATCAATGTCAATAATTAAATGAAATAATCCTTAATTACACCAAATTTTCCAACAAAACAATATTTCAGAATCATCTGCTATAAGAAGAGAAAGACAAGACAGGGAAAGCAGAGACCATGCCACTTATCTACTCCTAACAGATGGAAGGCATAGGTGATGAGACCAGAAGAGGAAGGATTTCTGGTTAGGGTGGCCGGAGTGTGAATCACGGGGGTGGGAGGGTGAGCAGAGGAGGAGGCTGAAAGGCAGATGAAGGGCTGAGAGGTGGATAAGAAAAAAGTGAGGTAAAAGACATGGGGGCATATTACCAACAACTAGCGATAATTATCGCTATGTTGGCTTAGCGGCAATATTTTTATCGCGGAGCTGCGGCGATTTTTATCACTTAGGAACCTTGCTATTATCAAGGTTTATCTCCTAAGCGATAAAAATCGGCCGAAATGCATGAATATCGCTGAAAAGTCCGCGATATTCATGCATTACCGAGCTAATGCTCTTAGCCATGTTATCCACCTACCATTGGATAACATGGCTAAGAACTGCTCAGGGGCAGGTGTTAGCTTTTGGAGATATTCGCGCTTAGCGCAAATATCTCCAAAAGTTGGTAATAGGAGTTAGCGATGTTAGCGACTGTTTCCAGTCGCTAACATCTTGGCACGCCCACTTTGCATGTCATTAGTGATAAATTTCACTGACATGCAAAGCGGGGCCCAAGATGGTCGCTATCTCCTACTAGCTGTCGCTAACTGGTGTTAGCGACAGCTAGGTAATAGGGAGATAATTTTATCTCCGCTTTCTTGGCTTTTAAAGCCAAAAAAGCGGAGATAAACCCCCTTGATAATATGCCCCATGATCCGGCTCAGGGCCGGACTGGCTACCGGGCATTTTGGAATGCTGCTGAGCTGGGGGCTGATTTCGTTAATGGGGACCTGCGTGTACTGAATGAAATTCGTTTTGCTTTAATTATTTTGAAGTACACGCATGTCTCCAGGAAAGAAATCAGCCCCCACCGCAGTGAAATCAGCACCCAGCTCGGCAGAATTCTAAAATGCTAGGAAGTCAGTCCGGCCATGATCCGGCTCTGGGAATATTCCCCAGAGGGAAGTGTGGGAAATGAAGAAAGCCACAACCCGCACATCAGCAGGACTATCACTCCAAAGCAAATGGCAACTAGGAAGAGCAATCACTCTTATTACTTAAAAGAGTAAGGGAGACAATCTGTAGATGCGGGGTAGGTTAGTGTTCATACCAAGCTATGCAGTCGAGAAAGTATACCTGATTCAACGTAGCAGAAAAACAGAAATGGTGGAAATGTTTTAGGAAGTAATTCAAGGCAAATGGTTGGGTAATATGTAGGCCATCAGCAGCGAACGACAATGGAATGCAATCACTTAAAGGGGACTCAGTTATTTCAAACATTATTAATGACCACCCCATATGATTTGATAAAGATCGCTAATGAGACAAACACTCAAGACAATACAGGGCATGCAATATGTCATAGTGATCATTTTGGGCAATAACGGTTCGTAGGGTTTAGGCTTGCGGGCGGGCAGTCAAATTAGGAGGCTGAAATGACATACAACTGTGGGGACCGCTGAATGAACTTATCGCTGGAGGTTTCATTGCTTCAACAAATGTTACCAACTGTTCTCAAAAGGCTGCTCATTTAGGTCTGGCTTGCCAACACTGCTGTTTGCAAGTCATATTTATTTACCAGTTCTGTAAACGATACATAGAATAGGATTTTGATCCATTCAGAGATATATTACACTCTACCCGTATGCTATTGGCTGTTTGGTGTATAATTCCAGCGCGCAAGAAGTTCGTCTATCAGAATTAATGTGGATCTAGATTATCTGTCCAGTGCACTGAATCAACACACTGACACACTCACTTCTTTAGTTTCTATAGGTTTCCCGTACAGAAAACTGTTTTTTTTATTATTTTTCCTCAGCATTGGCAAACTCAGTAGAGTAGGCTTTAATGGTTTAAACACTATTTGTGCATGCAACATATATAAACAGCTTTTGCAAAAGCATGAATTTACATGCTTTGGCACATTTATGACAGGCCTATTTGCTTTGCCAATGCAGGCTTTATACGGTAGTCTTTTGCAGTATACTTTGACTATCATTCCTGTTGTCTACTCTCCATACATCAACGGTTAAAGCACGTCAGCTTCCTCCATGAAGATCATTTTGCCAAAGACACTGAGGTGCCGGGTAATCTCTGCCAATTCGCATATATTCCACGTGATCCTGACTTTTAAAACAAGGAAGCAAAGGCGGACAGAACAACTGCAAGGCCAAGGGATGTTTTCATTGATTTCCAGTCCATATTTAAATAAATATGTAGGGTACTGCATGAACACAATTTGAGTCCAAAATTGCTGCTGAATTAATCATATCTCAAACATGGAGAGTGCAGACAGGATATTGTTTTGAACATTGCCACCCTTGGGGCACGCCGAGGAAATTATATTTTGCATGGACTCTGTCCAGTCATGATCATGCCACAACAATGACTCAGACCCATCTTCTTCAGAGCAAAGGGATTGTAGCCTTTTTTGCTGACATGTGACAGTCCCTTCGATCCGCTTGGATAGTCCCTTTCCTAAGACCACCTCCTTGATGTTACACAAGTGTTAAGCTAATAGGAGATTGAGTAATCTCTGAGATCAGTATTTCCTGGTAGTATCCTTCAACCCAGACAATGGAACAATTGTAAGAGCCTTAGTCTATGGTTAAGACAAAAAAGAAAAGAGGAAAAACTGTCTAAAAAAAACATCAAGGAAATTATGGGACTCGTTCAGGTGGAGAGATCGCCTGACAGTTAGATTGTATTTCCCCAGCCAAATTCAGTCATGGCATGCAGGTTTCTAAAGAAATGGTCTACAGATATGGAATATTTCCTGAAAAATATACCAGTACTCCTGCAACATTCTTTTGAAGATTATACCAGGAGATATGTTGTACGTTTTTGAACACACAAACTCCTTGTGTCTTTTCATTAAGCAATTATACATGCAAGCTATTAGATATGTTCAAATTACTAGCATGTTTCGGACATATGCAGCTGTTGTACATCTGCTGTAAAATAGACAGCGGAAAATTACAAATATGCCTCTCACTGCATTGTCGAGTGAGTGTTGATTCAAGCTCACTTAAGGATGAAAAGGAAGAACCATCAACAACATGGTTTTGCCCAGTGATCCAGGCATGGTGGAAGCATGCCTGCTTTATAAATGCTTATTATGCTGCTTTGATGTTTCACTGCTGCACTTGGAAAGGCACAAAGAGCCTTGGCAAAGGTACAAGACATTCTCAGCTGACTGCCAACCTCACTCTTTTCAAAGTAACACCTTGAGGGAGCTGTGATCCATCGTCAGTAACCTAAAGATACAATGGCCATAGTAATTATTGAAAAATAACATTCACCAACACCCCCAAACAATGTTTCTCAAATAGCTTATTACCTTGCCAGTTTCAATAATGCTTGGACAGTTTCAATGTATTGTGGGCATGTAAGTAGGAGAAAATCATACTCCTAACTTGGAAAAGAGTAACAGTCCATTTGTGGGTATTGTATAGGTTCTAAATGACTTAGTAATGCAGTTATCACTAGCGTTATCAATGCAGTCGGTGAGTGTTAAATGGTAAATTCACCTCGTTGAAGTCTACTGGTGGTACTGATAACTGATATGGGCAAAAGAGAGAGGTGACTTCTGAACTGGTCAACTTCAAGTTCACCCTCCTATCTTTGAGCACAACAGTTGATTTTGGACAGTGATATAGATCTTGTTTTAATGTTGCAATTTGAAAGAATGTAAGAACTTTTCTCAGGAAGCATGCATTGGGGGTTAGAGGATGAGGAAGTCCTTACTATTTTTATGCGACTGAGGGAGCACTCTTGGTCTGTGCTTCAGCCCACAGGTCTGGTCCAATAAGCACAAATGTTATCCTAGGTTTCAACTTCAAAACCTAACGTCTTTGAGCAGGTTTCTGACATAGGAAAATGAAAAGTTGAACCGATCTCGAGTGGGGGAAGACCACATCTACATCATAGTGTACCTGGACTAAACTATTCTTCCAATAGTTGTCCAGGGTTTAGATCTGGGAATATTAGGATGCTGATGCACTTCCGGGTGTGCATTGTTGTCTGCAGAATGCCTCATTTAGAGCATGAAAATGATTGAATTGACTTTAACCACCGGTAATTACTTTGTGCAACATTTAATCCCATTACATTTTCACTCACTATCTCATTTCAGGAAAAAAAAATAGAACACTCATATTCAAATCAGTGTTGGCTCCACCTCAAATCGGGCAATCCATCTCAGATTGCTAAGCTATATCCAATCTGAAGCGGCGGAATAAGTCTGAACTGCATCTGGGATTGCTTGTATGCTTTGGAACATGGCCAGCAATTTGGGCTGGGAGAGGGTCAAGACACACTTGCAGATTGTTGTCCATGCCCATAATGACACAGTGAGGAAAATCAACAAAATGGAGTATTACTCAGGGAAACTACCAGGTTCAGATTATTTTAAGCATATCCAATCATAACTCATTATCTCAGTGGTTTCCTTAAATTGTGAGGGTAGATCACACTTGAGACAATATGTCACTGTGTCATGGGGTCCAATTACGAGTTTGGTGGTGTGGCGCTGGGTCCACCCCGCCGCCGCACCACCAAACCTGTGGTGAGGCCGCCCATCAGATTACAAGTTAGTCTTGTGTCTGGCGGCTTTGTTTTTTATGTTCTTATGGCGGTGCCCTGAAAATGAGCACCACAATGGGAACACCAAACACAGTTCCTGCACACTATGGACCGAAAAGACCATGCCATGCTGGATCTGGGCTGCATGCCCACAGGGGGGCACATGTTGTCCCCCCTGTGTGCATCCAAATGTGGAGGAGGCACAGGGGACCCTGCAGGGCACCCTTTGTTTCCTCTCTGCAATGCTGTACATGGAGTAAGGACCTCCATGACGCCGCCGGCAGAGAAGAAACTTGTACTATGCTCGGTGGGGACGTGGCGTCCCGGCAAGTGTTTTGCGGCCTCCTGACCACCGAACCACCACCCGGGAATGGCGGTTCCCTGGCTACGGCAGCGGGGCTGTGGCGGTCCAACCACCAGACTCGTAATTGGGCTCTTAGTCAAGCTGTCCCTCATCGAATGGATCTCATGAGGCCTAAACATCTCTAAGCTTTCCTGTGTTCCTGCATAAAGGAACATAGCCTTTTAGCATGGACTTGACTTTTGGGTGTGGTACAGAATGTATATGGTAAGTCACTCCCTATGAAGGTAGAGTGAGAAAAAGAGATGGGCTGAAAGGTCCTTGCAGTAACTAACAGAAGCTACATTATTTCAATCATTTTCATTTATCATGTTCGACATTTCGTCAATGGATGCCATCAGGTTGAATTGCAGGCGGCTAGTCGCAGGTTAAGGTATTTGTCACAAATGCTCCTGTGTCTGTTTTGCAGGCAGCTGTCAAGAGAACTAGTACCAAGCATGTGTAATTTTAGTTTCTCTCCCTCATATCTTCTTGGCTGTGCCTGTACTGGAAACCCTGGAATCTTTTAAAGTGAGAGAGTAATGATGCCTACCTGCTGTTTTTCTGTCTGCACTGGCAAAGGCACTGGTATGCCTAAAGTTCTGTCCTACATGCTCTATCCTCCACATCCTTTGAGATAAACTAATATTTTATCCTATGTGGATTTAAGAAAGAACACAATAAAGTTTCAGCAACTGAGGCAAAGCTGCTATTTCTCATGCATTAATTTAATAGTGTTGGTGCAGCACCACCAAGCATATTACTAGTTTCCTCACTGCCACAGTTTTCATGGTGGTGCGACCGCCGTGAAAGGTGTGATGGTGAGGAAACTAGGGGGGCCCTACCTACATGACCCCCTATTGCCTCTGCACCAGCAGATGCATGCAGAGGGGCACATGGTGTGCCCACCTGTATGCATGCACCTCCAGTTCCTGCAGGGCATAGACTTAACAGTCCGTGCCCTGCAGGAACGTCCAATTTTGTTCCCATTGCTATGCCTTGTTAAGGCTCACATATGAGCCTTAGCACTGCACTGCAGTGGGTCAGCCGCCACAGGACCGCCTGACCTGGATTCCCATCGGAATCCGGGGGACTGTCTCATTATGGGTTTGCCAGTCATGGAGCGGGGAATGCGACCCACTCCAAAACTGCCAAACTCATAATAGGGCCCTTAGCATTTAGGCAAAAACAAATGCATCATAGTAAGCAAACAGCATAACATTTAGTTAAAATATTTTATAGTAGTATAGATCTGGTAAAGTATAATAAGACATGCGTGACCCTACATTTACTGATAGCTCTGGGAAACAGGATACACATGGCAATAGAAGCAAAGAAATAAACCTCCTCTACCTGTATTTCTCTATATTATGTTTTCATTAGCCTTGCTCATGGTTTAACAAAAAGCAGTATTTTCATTTTTACTTTATTAAAAAAATATGAAAATATGTATTAACTACTTGAACATTTATTTTCCAATTATTTATACTTCATGATCAAGCCATCTGTAGAACAAAGTGTCCAACTCAGCAGTATTTTAGACTACAGAACAGTACATAATATTTTATCTTTCGTTAAACACGCTGAAAAAATAACCTTGACGATAACTGAAAGAATTAAGGGCCTCCTTAACAGTCTGGCGGTCTATGGACCCCCATTCTCAAGGGGGCGGGAAGGTGACAGTCTTCCAACCGCCCTATTACAACCAAGGTGGTCGGGGTGCCCTGGGGTCCACTGCAACTGGCAGGGATCAGAGATCCCTGGCTGCGGAAAGACGGTCTTGAGGCCGCAATATGCATATTATGAGTTTCCTGACATCCACCCTTTTCATAGAGGTGCGATCACCATGAAAAGTGTGGTGGTGAGGAAACAAAGGCCATGAGGTGCATGCACATATTGTGCCCCCCTCACTCCACTTATTCAACCAAGCATACCTACAGACTCATTCACACAATAAAACACGTGACCCCAAACTTTTAACAGACTCAAAAGAGTTTTATCAGTCCATGTTTCCCCTAAACTCCTATTTCTTTTTTTAAATTAAAACAAATATATTTTTTGTTATCATAACAAACACTGTGTCAGTGCAAAAACAACAATGGTTGTATGAAGAGCAGTCACAGAGTACAGTGTTATACAAACAGCAGTGATTTCACATGGGACAGATAATACAAATAAAAAAAAAAACTCTGCACTTTTCCATATAGCAGTGGCACGATAGCAGTAATGAGTAATACACATATTGATGGACCAGCACGACCAGAAAAAAATCTGGGGCCTGAATCAGCTGCTGTGAGGGGGCCTAGGGTGTGCTCTAAAAAATCAAACCCAAAACTACTCCCCCAATGACCCAAAACCTTGCAGATACTGACGCTCTGACACTCCTGCCTGTGCAGGACTGGGGTGGCCCCTTAAAATCCGCTTGGAACCAGCGGAAGGAGGAGTCAGGAGGAGTGACGTCGACCCCTGCCCTCCTATCAGGGATTCCCGCCATGCAGAAAGGGGAGGAACGCGTATACGGAAGTGTGGAAGCCGGAGAGGAGAGGAGTGGAGCCTGTGAAGAAAGAAAACCAGAGGAGCAGCGGAATCCCCGGGAAGCTGAAGGTCCTGTATCGCAACCAGAGAAGCAGGGCAGCGGACGAACGCCAGAAGGTCAATGAGCCCACACGTCCCCTCGCCACTCTCCAGGAGGAGTGTGGCTGGAGCAGGTATGTCGCCGTCTACAGGGGTTTCTTAAATCAGGGTTGGGAACGGGTAGAGCTTTGAGGGTGGGCACTACTTTCTCTTTTTGGTACACGTGGTGGCGGTCCTTGGTGAGTCCTCCCACTCCCCTTCCCTTGTTAACAGCGGCCCAGAGTGATTTCCACTGATTAGTGGTTTCTTGCTTTGTTTTCTCTTTTTGTTGCCTTGGGACAGACCGTCATCAAGCACCAGCAAGCCCTCCCGGGAAAAGCCCAAGAACAAAGAGATTTTCCCCTACAGCAGGAGCCTGTAGCTGTTGCTTTATTTCTGCCAATAAATTCCTGTTAATAGTCAATCATCCTGACTTACCCCTCGTTCTTTCCTCCACCGTTACCTCAGCCCCTGCGCCACCTGACAGTGACCTTTTCTGCAACGATATTAATGTCCATTCCTTTTTCCAATTCTTGAATAGTTGGAGTGTCTGCCACTCCCCATTGCCTGCCCACATCACGCTTGGCAACCTCCAGCCCATGGCACTGCATAGGAGTTGGGATCTAGAAGCATCCACATCAATTGGGATACCCAGAAGGACACATATTTTGATCGACTGGGAGTGACACCTTCAGAACTGTTGATTGCAAAAATGGGGGTTCGCCCAATAATGTCACTGGAACCTTGGTAGGTAAGGCACTGAGAAAGAGGGGTCCCAGTAAACACACAAAATCTTATTTACAAACCACAACAGATAGTTCAAATAAATCAACACAAAAACAAATCAGCTAACATTGTTTTAATTCCAATGAAGCAAAGCCAAAAATTGCATGGCATTAAATTGTATAGAGATAAAAACTTTTTAGTTACCGTGCCATGGGGAGGGGGGTGGAATAGTGCAGTGAGTAGTGGGAAGGGTAGTGACATAGAAAACAGAGGGCCGAGAGGCCACACAATAGTAGATAACCAGTACTACAATTTAGATATAGATGACCAAAGGTTCAAATATAACATAAAAGACCACAGGCTTCATGGGTTTAATGAATAACACAAAATATTGGAATGAAGCTGGAAACACAGGGAAATGGTCGACGTTTCGACCCCTTAACAAAAGCAGGCTTCAATTGATCCCTTGCAGCGGGGTCTTCATCAGGACAGAAGACAGGGACACAGACCTGTTTAATACATTAATTGATACATTAGGGTCAACTCCCAGAGCAATGATTACTAGAACAACTAAGCACATCAAAATAACCGAAAACAAGACATACCATTGATGCTCATTTTCAAAAGGCGAAGAAAGAACTGCCACTCGTACAGGGCGTAGGAACTGGACACTAAAAACAACCTCTAGTTTCTCAACTGTTACAGTGAATAGTAGGTCAATGGTAATTAGGAGTAGCGTCATTCTGGAAGTAAAGGAAGGGGGATTAGAGAGAGCCATTCTCTGACAATTAATATAGCTAAAGGCATGCCTGAATAAGAGTCAGTAGACTTACACACTGCGCCATGGTGCAATTCCGATTGAAATAACTGGTGGTAGGGGGGGCATACGCCTTATAGTGCTTTATAGTTGAGGACCAGGCCGTCAATTTCAGAGTGGTAACAGGTAATACGATAGCAAGCGATCTCTGTAATAAAGAGACCGGACATCACTACTTGCACAAGCGTGGAAGACCCAGGGTTAATCTAACATTGCAACACAAAGACCAAAAGGAGACAAGCCTACCAGTAGCCAGAAGAATCAGGAAATAAGGTACACGTCGGGTGACCGAAGGATTGTAGTTATTCAATGCAGAAACTACATGGAGTACAAGGAAAAACAAAAAACAGAATTTGTGCACCGGTCTCTTAAAAGCAAAACTAACCTGTATCTATGTAAGAGACCCTGGTTTAGAGAAAGACCTGATGCATGACTTTATGGCAGCGATAACAGCCGGAGCAGCGGTGCCGAGTCCGAGCCGAAACAGCGTAATAGAATCAGCCTGAGCGTCCCCGCTATGTTGACGATCACATGGTGTTGATCGGCATAGACATAGAGGAAGGCGGGTGTACACGTAAGTAAACAGGACTCGTGGCAGCCATCATAGAATGGTGAGTAAGAAGGAAGAATCTACATAAATGTCTGATCGATGGTAATTGTCAAGACACATTAGGAAGGTAGCCGAGTGGTCTAATGGAAACGTCACTCAGGCGGTATGGCAAAAAGGGGGGGACGGTTGAACAAAATAAAATAAAAACCTAGTAGATATTCTGACACATGCTTGGTATTCATCGAAGGATGACTAACAAATCCAATGTGTATTACACATCCAGATTATAGTTTAAACAAAAATAGATAGTGTAACGAAATATCTACAAAAATTACCGCGTTCATGCAAAACCACTTTTGATCATTAAAATTATACCAAAGCGCCAACCTTTCTAAGAAAGGCAAATGAAACAAAAATAATGAATGGCGTACCTGTCACAAGACGGTATAAGCTAACTCGTACATGGTGTCCAAATCTTGATAATGAAATACAAAATACATACATTACTAGCAACATCGTTTATATTAATGTTAATGGCGTACCTGTCACATGACGGTAAAGGCCAACACACCTATTATGCCAGTAGAATATTGGTCCCGCTAGACTTATACACATAGACACAAGGAAATACATGATGTGTAGAAATAACCATGGGGACAGTTAGGATAAGATACATTATTTGCTTACTGAGTGTGAACAGTCTAGTGGAGGAGAGCCAGCTGGGAGAACGAACTGTCATATTCATTAAGGCCCTTATTGATGGAATTAAAGTGAAACATCCACTTAAGTTCCCTCACATTGAGGATGTCTGCGATGCTGCCACCCCTGGGGCCCAATGCCACCTGTTCTAAAATAACCCATTTGAGACTTTCTGGAGGGTGCATAGCAGACTTGAAATGTTGAACCAGATGTGCACCCTGGACTTCACAGCGGATCTTGCTCATATGTTGGAGAATGCGGACCTTGGCTTTTTGTTGGGTCTGGCCAACGTAGATTAAACCGCAGGGACACAGAATGGCATAAATAATGTTGGTAGAATTACAATTGGTATGAGATCTCATGGCCGTTTTGATATTAAGATACTCAAATTCTTTTGTCTGTATAGTGCTATCACAAGCCTTACAGGTACCGCAACGGTAATGACCAACAATGGGTGGTAAATTCCACATAGTTAATAGTGAAGGGTCAGCAGGACCTGGTAAAAACGACCGGACAACAGAGTCACGCACACTCTTCGCCTTTCTGAATGCATGTAGGGGAAGTTCTTTATGATCGATGTCGTCTGCAACCAGTGCCCAATGTTGGTTAATAGTACGCTTAATGGCGTTACATTTTGTGGAGAAGGTGGTCACACAAACAATGCGGTCATTCTGACTCTCTTTATTGGTCTTAGGGATAAGCAAGGCTTCCCTAGGATTGAACCAGGCCCGCTTCCTAGCCTGACGGACAAGTCTCTTAGGATAACCCCGTTCAAGGAGACGATTAGATAGATCCTCAGATTGGGCCATATAATGTTCCTTGAAGGAGCAATTCCTTCAGATACGAAGAAATTGCCCAAAGGGTAAATTATCACAGAGTGCCCGGGGATGATGACTGTTGTACTGTAACAGTGAATTTCGTTCTGCGGCTTTGCGATATAGGGTAGTTTTCAAAAGTCCCTTGTCTTCAAAGATGGTAATATCCAAAAAATCTATTTTACTAGTGTCTGAATGCGTGGTGAATTGAAGATGAGGGGACTGTTCGTTGAGCCATTTATGAAAAGATGTTAATAGGCTAGAGGTACCATTCCAAACGAAGAGAATGTCGTCAATATATCGCATCCAGAGACCAAGATGGTCTCTGAATGGATTCAGATGATTAAGGACAACATTCTCCTCAAATGTAGCCATATAGATAATGGCCACATCTGGTGCGAAAGGAGCCCCCATCGCGACCCCCTTTGTCTGGAGGAAAAATTGGTTTCTAAAGACAAATTTTTTTTTTGTCATTGCAAGTCTGAGTAGTGCTATAATGAATTCAGTAGGCACTGCCATAGTGGCAGGACGCTGGTTCAAAGATCTAGTCATCACGGCAAGTGCTTCTTCCTGTGGAATGCATGTATACAGTGAGACTACATCACACGTAACCAATAGTTGATTGTTTGTATCAAAGGGAAGATCTTCTACAATGCCGATGGTGTGCATGGTATCCCTAAGATAGGTGCTCGTGGTTTCGGCAATCGGTTTAAAAAAATGATCGACATACAATCAATCAATCAATCAATGACATTTATATAGCGCACTACTTACCCGGAGGGTCTCAAGGCGCTAGGGGGGGGGGGGAGTGTTGCTACTGCTCGAACAGCCAGGTCTTGAGCTTCTTCCTGAAGGAGAGGTGGTCTTGGGTCAGGCGCAGGTCGGTCGGAAGGGAGTTCCAGGTCTTGGCGGCCAGGTAGGAGAAGGACCTTCCTCCTGCTGTCCTCCGGATGCGGGGGACGGTGGCGAGGGCGTGGCTGGCTGAACGGAGCTGTCGTTTGGGAACGTGGAAGTTGATGCGGTTGTTGAGGTAGCTGGGGCCTTGGTCGTATAGGGCTTTGTGTGCGTGGGTGAGGAGGCAGAAGGTGATTCTTTTGTTGACGGGGAGCCAATGCAGGTCTCTCAGATGTCCGGAGATGTGGCTGTGTCGTGGGATGTCGAGGATGAGTCTGGCTGAGGCGTTCTGGATCCGCTGGAGTCTCTTCTGGAGCTTGGCGGTGGTTCCGGCGTAGAGTGCGTTGCCGTAGTCCAGTCGGCTGGTGACGAGGGCCTGGGTGACCGTCTTCCTTGTCTCGGTGGGGATCCACCGGAAGATCTTCCGTAGCATGCGCAGGATGTTGAAACATGACGAGGAGACGGCGTTTACTTGTCTGGTCATGGTGAGGGAGGAGTCCAAGATGAAGCCCAGGTTGCGTGCGTGGTCTGTCATTTTGGGTGCGCTGCCCAGGGCGGGGGGCCACCAGGAGTCGTCCCAGGCGGAGGGCGAGGAACCCAGGATGAGGACTTCCGTCTTGTCTGAGTTCAGTTTCAGGCGGCTGGTCATCATCCACTCAGCTATGTCTTTCATCCCTTCGTGAAGGCTGGCTCTGGCGGTGGTGGGGTCGCTGGTCAGGGAGAGGATCAGTTGGGTGTCGTCGGCGTAGGAGATGATGTTGAGGTTGTGTTGGCGTGCGATGGCTGCGAGGGGGCTCATGTAGACGTTGAAGAGGGTGGGGCTCAGCGAAGATCCTTGAGGGACGCCGCAGATCACTCCGGTGGCCTCTGACTTGTACGGTGGTAGGCGGACTCTCTGTGTTCTTCCGTCGAGGAAGGAGATGATCCATTCCAGTGCCTTCTCCTGGATTCCGACGTTGCTGAGGCGCTGCACTAGGGTGCGGTGGCAGACAGTGTCGAAAGCCGCGGAGAGGTCTAGGAGGATGAGGGCCGCTGTTTCCCTGTTGTCCATCAGGGCTCGGATGTCATCGGTGGCAGCGATGAGGGCGGTCTCGGTGCTGTGGTTGGCTCGGAAGCCAGACTGTGAGGGGTCGAGGGATCCATTTGTCTCGAGGAAGGCGGCCAGCTGCTTGTTGACGGTCTTCTCGATGACTTTGGCTGGGAACGGGAGGAGCGAGATGGGGCGGTAATTCTTGAGTTCGGTGGGGTCCGCTGTAGGTTTCTTTAGTAGGGCGCTGAGTTCGGCGTGCTTCCAGCTCTCCGGGAAGGTGGCGGTGTCGAAGGAGGTGTTGATGATGTCCCGCTGGTGGGGTGCGATGACTGCGTCGGCCTTGTTGAAGACGTGGTGGGGGCAGGGGTCGGTCGGAGATCCGGAGTGGATGGAGTTCATCATGTGGATGGTGTCTTCGGTGCTGATCGGAGTCCAGGTGCGGAGGGTGGTGGTGGGGGGCGGTGGTTCGGTTGTGGCGTGCGTCGGGTGAGTGCTGAAGCTGTTGTGTATGTCCGCGATCTTGTTGTGGAAGTAGGCGGCGAGGGAGTTGCAGAGGTCTTGCGATGGGGTGATGTCGTTGTTTCCGGCGTTGGGGTTGGAGAGCTCTTTCACGATGTTGAAGAGTTCCTTGCTGTTGTGTGCGTTGTTGTCCAGCCGGTCCTTGAATGCATTTTTCTTAGTGGCGCGGATGAGTTGATGGTGTTTCCGGGTGGCAAGCTTGAGGGCGGTCATGTTGTCCGGTGTTGGTTCCCTTCTCCAGGCTTTCTCGTGGGCTCGGCAGTTCTTCTTGGAGCTCTGGAGTTCGTCGGTGAACCAAGGGGCCTTCTTACTGCCGGGTCTGCTGGTCGGGGTCCTCAGTGGGGCGAGTACGTCCGCGCAGTTGATGATCCACTTCGTGAGGTTGTCGGCGGCCTGGCTGGGGTTCGCTGAGCTGGCGGGGGGGTGCTGGCTCAGGGAAGCGGCGAGCTGGACGGCTGTGATCTTGTTCCAGCTTCTTCGAGCAACCGGTTGCTGGTGGTGGTGGATCGTCGTTCTTCTGAAGGTGAAGTGGACGCAGCTGTGGTCCGTCCAGTTGACTCCAGTGGCGTGGCTGAAGGCGATGTGTTTGCTGGATGAGAAGATGGCGTCGAGTGTGTGTCCGGCGAGGTGGGTGGGGGTGGATACCAGTTGCTTGAGTCCGAGGTTGGCGAGGTTGTCGAGCAGGGTGATGGTGTAGCGGTCGTTGTTGTTCTCCAGGTGGAAGTTGAGGTCCCCCAGGAGGATGTAGTCGGCGGAGGGGAGGGCATGCGGGCTGACGAAGTCGGCGATGTCCTCGCTCAATTGTGTGCGTGGTCCCGGGGGTCGGTAGATGAGGGTGCCTCTGAGGGTGGTCCTCGGGTCGGTGCGGATCTGGAAGTGTAGGTGTTCGGCGGTTTTCAGGGTGTCGTCGGTGTTAGTTGTGATGTGGATGGTGTCCCTGTGGATGATGGCGATGCCTCCTCCTGTCTGGTTGACGCGGTCCCTCCGGATGATCTTGTAGCCGTCCGGGATGGCGATGGCGATGTCGGGCGCTGAGGAGTCGTTCATCCAGGTTTCCGTGAGGAAGGCGACGTCTGGAGATGTGGTGTCGAGGAGGTTCCAGAGTTCGATGGCGTGCCTGTGGACGGAGCGGGTGTTGATCAGGATGCACTTGAGGTGGTTGCCGCTGGTGATCGGCTTGGCGGCTGCTGGTGTGGGGCAGGTCCGGATGCCTGTGAACTTGCAGGCGTTACAGCTGAAGGGTCCGTGGGTGTGCTTCGGGGTTGCTCGGTAGCATCCAGGGATCCCGCCGGTGTTGAGTGCGATGAGTTCGGTGGCGTTGTAGGACAGTCGGGTCGTCATCCGTCGGTGGGGGCCAGGGGTCCTGGCACTGGGCGCGGTCCAGGCGCGGACGGGTGCAGACGGGCTTACCTTTGGCGTGCCTTCGGCGCACAATCGGCGCTCCCGCTGCGCGTGACCGCTGCGCGTTCGCACGGTCACCATATATGGCGAAGTGCGAGGGAGGGCGGGGCAGCTGGGAGGCGGGAGCGGGGAGGGTACAGAAGAGAAAGGGGGCGTGGTCAGCGGCGGTGGCGGGAAGCGGGAGGCGGGTAGGGAGGAGACGGGGGCAAAACAGGCAAGAATTACAACAGAGAACAGTAAATACAAGAAATACAAACAGTGCAAAGGGGCTACGCGCTACGGGGGCAGAACAGGCAAACAGGCAGGATTTACAACAAAAAACCAGTAAATACAATAAAAGAAGCTACAGACAGTGTCGAGGGGCAGCGCCGTGGGAGACTACGCCGCTCGGTGGCAGGGGGCGTGGTCGCACCGCGGCGGCCGGGGCAGCGAGGCAGGCGGCGGGAGGCACACGCAGCAGCTGGTGGCCGTGCGGCGCGGGGGGTGTCCTAACTAGGTCCATACCTACCCAATGGCTCCAACATGGACCCACACCCCGAGACAATGGGTCTACCAGGGGGGTCAGACATGCTCTTGTGAATTTTGGGTAGCGTATATATGGTGGGCAGTCTCGGATTGCGTGGATTAAGATACTTACATTCGTGTTCAGAGAGGAAACCGAGTTCTAAACCTTCTTTGGTTATTTCCAATATTTTAAGGGCCAGAGACGCAGATGGATTCGACCGAAGTCGATGATAACTAACTCCGTCATCCAGCTGGCGAAGAATCTCAATCTCATACTTATCCACATCTTGAACGACAATAGCACCACCTTTATCAGCGGGCTTGATGACCACTTTGTTGTTGGACGCAAGTGATTGTAGAGCCAAGTTCTCTGATCTACTGATGTTAAATTTGACATAAGTTTTATTGTCAAGTGTTTGACATACATCTCTCCACACTACTTCCTCGTATGCCAAAATTTTATGCGACATAGCATGTACAGGTGGAACAAAGGAGGATGGCAGCTTGAGACCGGTCTGAGATTGTTTTTGTAAAGGGAGTGTATTCCTGAAAAAATATTTAAGGCGAATCTTCCGGAAGAATTTACACAATTCAGTCTTGACTGAGAAGTTGTCAGGTATGTGTGTCGGAACATATTATAGCCCTTTGTTGAGTACTTGCTGCTCATCATCAGTAAGGACATAGGAAGATATATTGACCACAGGACTGGATGAGGGGATAACCCTCACCACCGGTAGGTCTTGCGGCGGGTCGTCCGTTCCCCATGTTGCTCGGGTTGGAATTGTACCTGCTTGGTAGATTGGCCTCGGCCCGCATCCCATGTTGGTACGTTCTGCGGTTGACCACGACCTCTGGTTCAACATTTCAAATCTGCTATGCACCCTCCAGAAAGTCTCAAATGGGTTATTTTAGAACAGGTGGCATTGGCCCCAGGGGTGGCA
This sequence comes from Lissotriton helveticus, assembly GCF_964261635.1. Classification (NCBI taxonomy): domain Eukaryota; kingdom Metazoa; phylum Chordata; class Amphibia; order Caudata; family Salamandridae; genus Lissotriton; species Lissotriton helveticus. The sequence goes on from NC_136059.1 coordinate 1,806,226,433, forward strand.
GCATCGCAGACATCCTCAATGTGAGGGAGCTTTAGTGGATGTTTCGCTTTAATTCCATCAATAATGGCCTTAATGAATATGACAGTTCGTTCTCCCAGCTGGCTCTCCTCCACTAGACTGTTCACACTCAGTAAGCAAATAATGTATCTTATCCTAACTGTCCCCATGGTTATTTCTACACATCATGTATTTCCTTGTGTCTATGTGTATAAGTCTAGCGGGACCAATATTCTACTGGCATGTTGGCCTTTACCGTCATGTGACAGGTACGCCATTAACATTAATATAAACGATGTTGCTAGTAATGTATGTATTTTGTATTTCATTATCAAGATTTGGACACCATGTACCAGTTGGCTTATACCGTCTTGTGACAGGTACGCCATTCATTATTTTTGTTTCATTTGTCTTTCTTAGAAAGGTTGGCGCTTTGGTATAATTTTAATGATCAAAAGTGGTTTTGCATGAACGCGGTAATTTTTGTAGATATTTCGTTACACTATCTATTTTTGTTTAAACTATAATCTGGATGTGTAATACACATTGGATTTGTTAGTCATCCTTCGATGAATACCTAGCATGTGTCAGAATATCTACTAGGTTTTTATTTTATTTTGTTCAACCGTCCCCCCCTTTTTGCCATACCGCCTGAGTGACGTTTCCATTATACCACTCGGCTACCTTCCTAATTTGTCTTGACAATTACCATCGGTCAGACATTTATGTAGATTCTTCCTTCTTACTCACCATTCTATGATGGCTGCCACGAGTCCTGTTTACTTACGTGTACACCCGCCTTCCTCTATGTCTAGGCCGATCAACACCATGTGATCGTCAACATAGCGGGGACGCTCAGGCTGATTCTATTATGCTGTTTCGGCTCGAACTCGGCACCGCTGCTCCGGCTGTTATCGCTGCCATAAAGTCATGCATCAGGTATTTCTCTAAACCAGGGTCTCTTACATAGATACGGGTTTGTTTTGCTTTTAAGAGACCGGTACACAAATTCTGTTTTTTGTTTTTCCTTGTACTCCATGTAGTTGCTCCATTGAATAACTACAATCCATTGGTCACCCGACGTGTACCTTATTTCCTGATTCTTCTGGCTACTGGTAGGCTTGTCTCCTTGTGGTCTTTGTGTTGTAATGTTAGATTAACCCTGGGTCTTCCACGCTTGTGCAAGTAGTGATGTCCGGTCTCTTTATTACAGAGATCGCTTGCTATCGTATTACCTGTTACCACTCTGAAATTGACGGCCTGGTCCTCAACTTTAAAGCACTATAAGGCGTCTGCCCCCCCTACCACCAGTGATTTCAATCGGAATTGCACCATGGCGCAGTGTGTAAGTCTACTGACTCTTATTCAGGCATGCCTTTAGCTATATTAATTGTCAGAGAATGGCTCTCTCTAATCCCCCTTCCTTTCCTTCCAGAATGACGCTACTCCTAATTACCATTGACCTACTATTCACTGTAACAGTTGAGAAACTAGAGGTTGTTTTTAGTGTCCAGTTCCTATGCCCTGTACGAGTGGCAGTTCTTTCTTCGCCTTTTGAAAATGAGCATCAATGGTATGTCTTGTTTTCGGTTATTTTGATGTGCTTAGTTGTTCTAGTAATCAATGCTCTGGGAGTTGACCCTAATGTATCAATTAATGTATTAAACAGGTTTGTGTCCCTGTCTTCTGTCCTGATGAAGACCCCGCTGCAAGGGATCAATTGAAGCCTGCTTTTGTCGACCATTTCCCTGTGTTTCCAGCTTCATTCCAATATTTTGTGTTATTCATTAAACCCATGAAGCCTGTGGTCTTTTATGTTATATTTGAACCTTTGGTCATCTATATCTAAATTGTAGTACTGGTTATCTACTATTGTGTGGCCTCTCGGCCCTCTGTTTTCTATGTCACTACCCTTCCCACTACTCACTGCACTATTCCACCCCCCCTCCCCAGGGCACGGTAACTAAAACGTTTTTATCTCTATACAATTTAATGCCATGCAATTTTTGGCTTTGCTTCATTGGAATTAAAACAATGTTAGCTGATTTGTTTTTGTGTTGATTTATTTGAACTATCTGTTGTGGTTTGTAAATAAGATTGTGTGTGTTTACTGGGACCCCTCTTTCTCAGTACCTTCAGAACTGTGCTAAGCTCAGCAATAATTTCCTTTCAATATGCCTGGATATCGGGACACCACCATATTGTATGTAAGAAGTCACCCCTGGTATTCTTGCACCAAAGACACATCAGCGTCCCTGCTTTGCCCATTGTATGCAGTCTGTCTCTGTCATAATACAACCTGTGCAAAATGTTATATTGAATAAGGCAAAGTCGGGCGTTAAATGCTACCTCCCTGGGGTGCATGAGGGCTGCCACCCAATCACTATCTTTCATTTCTCCTATGTCCTTCTCCCATTGCTCCTTAAGGCAACTAATATTTACAGGCATATTATTGTTTATCATCCTATATGTGAGGGAGACTGCTTTGTTGGTAAGTTCTTCCTGGAACAGTCTCCCCTCTAATGGTGTATAATCTGGTAACTTCACACCCACTAGTCCCTCTGCCAACCTTGCATGTCACAATTGTGCATACTGTATGAACTGGGTCTTGTGAAGACTGTATTCTGTACAAAAGGCCACAAGGGATTTGAGCTATCCTCCTTCAATGATAATCTCCTATGTCTGCACTTTTGGTTCTCATCCCATGTGTCAAAGAATTCGGGAGAAACCACAACTAGAGAGATTTGGTATTAGCAGATATTCCAAAGATTTCTCACCTCCACATGCCCATAGCACATCCAAACCGACCATAAATCGTTACTCCATCATGGTGCTCCCCATGTTCTTTGTGTTAATATAGGTGCACAGAATGATGAATCTAAGCCAATTAGTGTCCACTGGCAACCTCCTTTTCCCTCATAATGTTTCCCATGTTGTAAATGAACATCAAAAGATACGTCATACAAAATTGAAAGATATCTATATAGACAGCCACTGCAGAAGTGTTGCGATGTTTTATCAATGGATTGGATAGTCGATCGAGCTAAGTGGGTATTCAATAGCGCCAAAATGTATTAAGGAGAAGCTGGGTAATTTTGGTTTACTGGTCGTAAGGTAAAATGAAAATAATGCTTTTTGTTAGACCATGGGCAAGATTAATGAAAATGTTACATAGAAGAAACACAGGTTGAGGTTTTCTTCTTGTTAGTATATCTAGTAAAACACATGAAATTGTTATATGGGTTGCTTATTTGAGAAAGTTTCATTTACCAGTAGGGGGTGTTCTGAGTAGAAAGTTGCTTTAGGTGCATGGGAAAAATATGTGTTAGTTGTTTCCTAAAGAATAAGACCATGAGGTGGGTTCTCACTTGTGAAGGAAGTGAAGCCCATAAGCTGATTGTTCCTCCAGTGAATGTTGCTTCAATGCTTGGAATTTCCTGAATTTGGATATCTTAAATTGTAGTGAGTGTCCACTTCCAGAGAATGATAGGGTAACGAGAAGAAACCTCATGAAAAGTAGGATCAGTGTGATGTGAAAAACTATAATTATGGAGGACGCTGGTGAGGAAACCATAGAAAGGAGTTTCCTAAATTCTTTCTTTGACAATTTTGAACACCTGTTCTAGTAAATACATATGTAGGGCTGGATTTAAGATTGAATTGTGTTGCCCTTGCGTAACACAAGGTGACTCAAAGGTAATACAATCCATAAGTCAGTTTTACCCATCCACGCATGGCCAACTAGTGTGGCCCTGCATGGCTTGGTAAATCTGGAGTAACGCAAGGCAACGGAAGTCGCTGACTTGAGTTACTCTGTGCCAGGAAGATGTTCCACGGATGGAGGTGAGCGTTCCCACACATCCACCCATGGATTATCACATTCCCAGGTTTACTAAGACAGGCAAACCTAGAAATGCGTCAAAATGCTGTGCCTTCCCAGGTGAGGCGTAACAAGGAAAAATAAGTTTATTTGTCCTTAATTTTTCTTCTTTCTATTTGTCCTGCTGTTGGACCTGGCCCTATTTGCAGGTTTATGTCCTAACCTTTTTCCTTCTTTCTCTTATTGTTTATGACCTGTTTTTGTTGTCTCTAGGACTCTGTGCATTTTACCACTGCTAACCAGTGCTAACGAACATGTGCTCTCTGTCTAAAATATATTGGTGATTGGTTTATCCATGATTGGCCTATCTGATTTACTAGTACGCCCCTAGTAAAGTGCACCAGGTGTGCCCAGGGCCTGTAGATCAAATGCTACTAGTGGGCCTGCTGTTATAAAACAAGGGGTAACCCAATTGTAGTCAAAGGACCTGGGTAGCAAGTATTACAGTCAACAAATGGTCCTAGACATTAACTCAGCCTATACAATGTAATGATACAATTCAAGCAATCACTTTTTTCAGTCTTGAATTAAATCAAATGTAATTCATGTAAGTCAGAACATGACAAGTACAGTAGTCCGAAACATCAATTAATAAACAAAATACACAAAAGACCAATTAGATATGTCTCACAAAAATCTGAGAGACTTCCTTCATTTAATATACATTTTTAAAGGATATGAAATATATACACATATTTACAAACAGGGTTCAATAGCAATATGGGTGCACAGAGAAGGGTGAAAAGTAAGTGCTCGTGAAAAAGCGACCAAGAAGGTCAGTGTAGAGAAATTGAATTGTTTAAAATTAACAATAGATCAGCCTGTCCTAAAGAAATTTTTGCTTGCAAAAAATGTAGTTCTTTCTTGCTGGCACGTAATTAAGTAGTCCTCCGTATTCCTGAATTGGCACAGGAGACAACGGGAAAGGGAGGAGGGGAGTGGGGCGGAAAACTTAGGTACAGGCTCCACAATAAGGGGGGAATGTCGACGTTTCGACCCAAAACAAGATACTGGGTGGCTGGGTTCCTCAGGGGCGGGTCTTCATCAGGACGAGGGAGGGGGGAAGGGAAGGGGCAATGTGCACGTAGATGTAATGACCCCAATATCAATGGTCACCCTCAGTCGGTGTGCCAAACGTACGGTGTTAGTCCGCACCCAAACGCAATGTCAATGTACTAGATTGAGCACAACGCGCCGTCCCTTGCAATAGTTCTCAATCTTCCACGATGCTTCCACGATACATCACTCTCATTAATTTCCAAAAAACGCCAAACAATTGCCTCACTGCACGATCTGTAACGGCTCCGAGTCGCCTCACACTCGTGTGCATCTGTGTGAGGCGACTCGGAGCCGTTACAGATCATGCAGTGAGGCAATTGTTTTGCGTTTTTTGGAATTTAATGAGAGTGATGTATCGTGGAAGCATCGTGGAAGATTGAGAACTATTGCAAGGGACGGCGCGTTGTGCTCAATCTAGTACATTGACATTGCGTTTGGGTGCGGACTAACACCGTACGTTTGGCACACCGACTGAGGGTGACCATTGATATTGGGGTCATTACATCTACGTGCACATTGCCCCTTCCCTTCCCCCCTCCCTCGTCCTGATGAAGACCCGCCCCTGAGGAACCCAGCCACCCAGTATCTTGTTTTGGGTCGAAACGTTGACATTCCCCCCTTATTGTGGAGCCTGTACCTAAGTTTTCCGCCCCACTCCCCTCTTCCCTTTCCCGTTGTCTCCTGTGCCAATTCAGGAATACGGAGGACTACTTAATTACGTGCCAGCAAGAAAGAACTACATTTTTTGCACGCAAAAATATCTTTAGGACAGGCTGATCTATTGTTAATTTTAAACAATTCAATTTCTCTACACTGACCTTCTTGGTCGCTTTTTCACGAGCACTTACTTTTCACCCTTCTCTGTGCACCCATATTGCTATTGAACCCTGTTTGTAAATATGTGTATATATTTCATATCCTTTAAAAATGTATATTAAATGAAGGAAGTCTTTTGGATTTTTGTGAGACATATCTAATTGGTCTTTTGTGTATTTTGTTTATTAATTGATGTTTCGGACTACTGTACTTGTCATGTTCTGACTTACATGAATTACATTTGATTTAATTCAAGACTGAAAAAAGTGATTGATTGAATTGTATCATTACATTGTATAGGCTGAGTTAATGTCTAGGACCATTTGTTGACTGTAATACTAGTGGGCCTGCAGCACTGATTGTGGCACCCACATGAGTAGCCACTGGAGTGCCTGTGAGTGCAGTTTTAAATTGCCATTTAGACCTGGCAAGTGCACCCACTTTCCATGTCCAAACCTTCAATTTCACTATATGTAAGTCATCCCTATGGTAGGCCCAAGGCAGCCCATGGGCAGGGTGCAGTGTATTTAAACTAATGGATATGTACTGGTGTGTTGTACATGTCCTAATAGTGAAATACTGCTAATTTAATTTTTCAGTATTGCAAGGACTATCTCTCCCATAGGGTAACGTGGGGATTGCCTTGAGTTATCTTTTACATGTAGTTTTCCATTGAGAGCAGATAGAGATTTGGAGTTTGCTGTCACTCAACTCACAATTTAAAAATACATCTTTTGGGAAAGTTGTTTTTTAAATTGTATTTTTGAAAATGCCACTTTTAGAAAGTGTTTTTTTTCTTGCTTACTCATTCTGTGATTCTGCCTGTCTGTAGAATACACATCTGGGTTGGCTGACAGTTGGGCTCTTGTGCCTCCGCTCTAGACAGTCACATAAAGAGAGCTGAGGTGTGCCTTGCATATCCTGATGCGTCATCACCAGGCTGGTGTGCCTTCCTGAGCGAGAGTGGTAGAAGGCGTTGTCACTGACACATGAATATGGCTGTGCCTGTCCTCACACAAAGCTGTCTCCACCTCCCAGTACTGTATCTGGAGCCAGGCCAGGGAAAGGCAGGGTGATGTGCACTACAAAGATTTTCCTTTTCAGTTTTCCCACTTCAAAGGTAGAAAGGGGTATAGGTATTGGACTTCTGACACCCCAAAATCAGAATACTTCAGAACTGAGGACAATCTGCCAGGAAGAAGAGTTGGATGCTGTAGGAGGGACAGCCACACATGTTGTACTGGCCTGCTGCTTGCTGCTTCAGTGCTAGGAGTGAAAGTACTGGACTTTTCTTTCTACATCCTGCTTCCAAGGTTCTCCAAGGGCTTGTGCATGCTTGCCTCCTCTTAAGAAGTCTCAGGACCATCAAAGGCTTTACCTGTCAGTGCCTAGGCTCTTCTCCTGAGAGTCCTGACTTGCCAAGTGGTGCCAAATCCAGTTCCTGGGCCTTTGGAAGTGTAATCTGGTGATCTAAGGAAAAAATCCATGCATCAGCTCCCAGTGCCTGTTTTCTTGACGCGTCGCTGCAAAAGATCGATGCATCGCCGATGCCTGCACCGAAGCATGGTTCCCACTAGACACAGCAACCACGGCTTTCACCGCAGGCCCCAGCTCACCGTTGCAGCACATCAGAAGAATTGCTCCTGCATGAATCCCGAGCACCATGTCACCAATGTCCGTTGCACACATTCCGACTCCCACATAGCACCTGCTGGCCGCTGAAGACTCAACACAGGGCCTCCCTCATGGTTGTGAAATTGATGCAGTTCCTGCATTGCCACTGCCGCATCAACACAGTACATCTGTTTTTTTTACCCATCATTGTTCGATGCCAACTCTTTATCGTCACTGCAAAGCAGTAAGGGACCGAGACCGTGTGTCCGAAAACTGACGCATCACCTTACCTGCCAGTAAGAAACTTATGCATAACTTCCCCTGTCATTAAGGAACTGATGCATAACCTCCCCTGCCCGGCCATAAGGAACCAATGCATCATCCCTCCTGCCAGTAGGGAACCGATGCATCACTTTGCTTTTCCGGCACCTCCCCTCCTCTGTGCCTTCCACCATCTTTGATTTTTGACGCATCTAAGGTACTTTGTGCTAAAATGGATGCATCCATTGATTTCTATAAACTAAACTTGCATACTCTTTTAAAAGTGATATTTTGAATTGTATATGTTTGATTTTTGTTATTTTGGTCTTATTTTAATCAGCTAAATATTGGCTATGTTTCTTAACTGGTGTGGACTCCTTTTGTAGTGTTTTGACTGTGTTACTATGTGTGTGTACAATTACTTTACACATTGCCTCTGAGATAAGACAGAATGCACATGTCAAGCTACCAATGGGCTGAGCAGAGGTTATCTTAGCTGTGTGACTCCCATACCCTGACTAGAGAGACGGTCCCTACTTGGACAGGGTGCAAACTACTGGCAACTACAGACCCCATTTCTAACAGCTTGATTCTGCAGCACATGTAGAAAGAGGTAAAAGCCTCAGAAGTTGTTTTTTTGTGGAGGAAGGGGCAAGGTATCTTGCTTTGTTGCATTTCATGAAAAATTATGAATCTGGGCCCTATAGTTAAAGAAACTGCGTCAATAAGAGGGGCGAATGATTGACCCCAGTGATTAAACTTTTAGAAGGCACAATTAAAAAAAATCCACAAACAATAAATTGCACTGATTTATTCCAGGAAAAAAAGAACCTGAGTCTTGAAGGGAAAATGTGAGTGGTCTATGTGAAGTGCATTCTTGACACAATGGATTTGGTCATCGTTGCAATATTGTACACATCAAGAAAATCCTAGAGTACCTCTTAGAATCAAGCTATGTGGCTGTTTGTTCCTCTCACCGGTCCTCAGCATGACATTCATGTTTGGCCAGCTTTGTCTGTCAGTCTTTGCCATCATTTTTATCTCCACTATTAGAATGATTTAACTCTTGGTCTTGCTTCACACTTAGAAATGTAAGTACTCCTTCATCTCCTGAGTCGCTGTCATCAAACAAAAGACACAACACAAGACATAATTATAATAGTAGACATTGTGGAACTGGAGCAACTGGACTTTTAGGAGTGGACTTGATAGTGGTAGTGTTGTCTATTTGTAAGCACTAATTGTAGCTCTTCACTAGCTTCTTTATCTCCCATGAAGCATACCATGGTTATTTGTGTGGCACACACGTGACATTGGTATCTTGTAACACTTGTAGTCTTGTGGGCCTTCAGGAATATGCACCTCTAATCACAGTGCTGAGATACCCTGCAGGCCATTGTCTAACTGATATTAGTTGTTTTTCTTTTGTGTGTTAAGCAAAGTATATCATGTGCTAACTGGTGTAGTTCAGTGTCAGCATTGTATTTGAAGGTTATATGAGGTTGAGACTCCAGGGGATTAGGTGGATGGGCACGCTGAATGAGACATGAAAGGAAGCTCTTGGGACGCCACCTAATCCAATGTCCAGTGCTGTTTCAATTCTGTGTTGTTGATGGGACCCAGATTGGTTTGTGTCAAGAACCTCTTCAACTTCCAACTAAGCATAGAACTTTAAAGGGACTGCCCCATGATGTCAGAATTCCATGGAAAAGTATTTGTGGTGGTTTCGTGGTGGGGATTTTGAAGAATAGTGCTTAAATATATTGAACAGTCCAGTTGAGTGGGTAGAACTGCAAGCAGGAGAGATATGGTTTGGCCAAATTAAGATGTCCAGATTGTTGCCTATTGTTGCCAAGGATGTGATGGTGAGTAAAGATTAAAAGTTCAAGAGGGAGACTCTCATTGTTGTGGTGTTGCGGCAATCAGAGTGAATGAAGGCCCAAAGGTAAATGCTGTCACAGATGGATGTAAATGTAAGGTAAATGGTGGTTAGGACTTCCAGAAAGTAATATAGTAGTTGGATTGGCAGTGGATAAGGTGTGAGGCTGTAGACTAGCTAAGTATTTAGGCAGGAACAAGGACATGCTGAAAGGAATTTGATCATGGGTGTGAGAGTGGCTGAGAGTGATGACAATGTTTTGTGGAAGATGGTGAGAGCACCACCAGATTTCTTTAGGTGGGCCAGGTGCAGAATGATGTAGTCATATGTTATTATCTGGTGCAGAATGGTGTAGTCATATGTTATTATCTGGTTGATGGTGGTCGATGTGAGCCAAGCCTCATTGATGACATGATATCTAAGTTATTCTGTGCAGGAAAGTAAAAGAGAGAGTGTTTGTGCATAGAGTAAATATTAATGTGCATGAAAGAGGCAGAGCAGTAGAGCTGAAGTGGAAGAATCATGTATGTTAATGTGGATGAAACTGAAAGTTGTATGCTTGTGAGAGTTGGTGTAGTTGCACTTTGGTGGCAAAGGAGTGTAATGACGGGGTAAAGGGACATTGGGATGTGGCACATAGCTTTTATCGCTCTGGTAAAGGGGTTCTGGCCCTATGGCACAAATGAATTAAATGCAGCATGGGTACAGGTAAATAAAAAAGAATCAGGTTCATTACAGGTGTCTCAATTCAGATTACACACAGGAGACTCAAATGCACTGATCACTCAAGTGCAGGTTCGAAATAGGTGACTTAAGTGCATGTTAGGTACAAGCAACTCAACTAGTGGTTTACATCCCTGTCTCGGGTGGACAGATAACTCCAGTTTTGATTGAGTCCAGATTATTCAAATGCACTTGATAATCTGCAGTCTTACTCGAAAGAGTTCGTTTTGCAGTAATACGGGAGGCAGCTGTCTATTGAAATAAAAGCTTCTGGCCAATGGACCGCAAAAGGATCTGCTTTGAGAATGCACGAGAAGGGAAGGAACACACCCCAGTATAGCTTGCCCTTTAAAAAAATAAGATATTAGGCTAGTTGTCTAAAATGGTTGCCCTTGGGACACTCTGTACTTCAAATTGAATAATGCAAAACGTTTCTGTATTCTTTAGAGGTGACCTCCATTTATGCTAATTTGTTACCGGAGAAGGTGGAGCCTTGAAATGTTGTTGCATGCCCTCTTACAGACAAATCTATGTACCAATGGATCCACATATTAAGGTGTTGTGAAACATCAGTCTGTTCTATGGATATTTCCAAGCGAAAAAGTCTGGGTTTATGAAATACAGGGTTCTCTGTGGTACCTCTATGCAAATATTTGAGTATGACAGTCTTGTTCTAGAGACAGCCCTTGTAAATCACACGATTAATGCAGTAGTGGGCATTAACTAATTCAAACTCTCTCGCTTATGTCAATTAAAGTATGAAAAATATCCCTGTTTGCCTTTCACATACAGAAAATTATGATATTATACCGCATCTGTGGAATGGCTGTGTAATAACACTCGTTAGAGTAACTTTTCTTCCTTGTCTTTTTGGCTTTGAAGCCACAGTGCTATCTTTGAGTCAAATCGCATTTCTTTTTTGTTTTTAAAGTTCAGGAATATAATTCTTCTGAAATGTTTGATAGCTGCTGCTACCGTTTGTCATCAAAAAACATATTTTCTGGCAACATCAAATGGAATCAATACATCTCCCTTTGTGATGATGCTGCGAGATGACACAAAGGCCACACGAGCACTGAGGATAGAGAAACAGCAGTCTTTTGATTCTTCAAAGGCCGTGTGCAGGTCAGACCCTTTGCTAAACAATCCCCAGCGGCCTTTGAAGGCCTGAGCTCCAAAGTCACTTTGTTGAGAGATCTGTGTAGCCTTCAGAGTGTATCTACATTTGGAAACCAGCGGTGCTCTCCATGCAGAGCACACATTGTTCCTTGTTAACGAGCCTCGCGTGTCCTCAAGCTTGCTGTTATTTGATTTCTTTGGTGATTTGTTCCTAATCTTCAGTTTTTAATTTGCAGCTGCAGGATTTGCGACAGGCTGACCACGGGGCTCATTTACCGCGAAGCCGAAGAGTATTAACAGCCCCCTTCCGGTTGCAAACATCCTTTTAAGTCGATGTTTCGCAGAATTCACAGCATAGCTGCCTGATTTATATGTCCCAGTGTAGGGTCGTGCTCACACACATATCCCAGAATCGATCTGAAATGACCTTGAATATCAAGCTCTCGACCCATGGATTTAAAGCCTTGCCCCACAGTGCTGATGTGTGTCACATCAGCCAAAATACAGATGTGCTGCTGCTCGCAGTTCACGAGGCTCATGAAATATACCTTTCTTTTCCCAACATATTGCTGTCTCTAAGTGATGAATCTGCAGAGCAAGCTGGCACCTTTAAATCATGTAGAAGATGAATTCATGTTTTATATATATATAGCCTTGAGGGGCAATATACAGCATGCACATAAATATTGGTGAAGCATATCTGTGTGCCCAGATGGTCAGGACTGCAATTTATGCTGGGGAGCCAACATCTGTGCTCCAGTGTCTGAGTCTATTTGTTATAATTTAATACGCTCATCAAGTGAGGAAAATCATAAAAGGCGAGAAGCCCTGATAAATCCAGAGTATGGTTCCTATATTTCCTATTTGGTGGTTCAATACGAGTTTCATTACCTCTCAAGGCATGTTGTTATTTTCTTACGTTTCTTATTCATCACTTCATATCCTTGTCAGATCTCATGAAAAAGGAGCATTCTGACCTTATGGAGGCAGAAAATATCAATAGCATATTCGCAAAGGCTTAAGCCGCCAATATGAACCTCCGTTGGAGACGCGGGTCCGCGCGCTCCAATATGAGTGACATGGAACATTGCATGATATCCTCCTTCCTTTGTTCACTTCATGGCAATATCGAAGACGAGAAGGTCACGGAGAAGGGTGGCCCATCAGTACTTATTCATATACCTCCATATATCAGGAAGAATAGCTCAAATAACCAATTGTGGACCTTCCATAGCTTTGCTGTAAATAGGTAGAGTGTTTTTTTTTTGGTCTCCAAATGCCATTAGTTTGATTTGTGACACTTGTAAATGCCACGAAACAGGTCAGTGTACCATATAGTGTATGAATGAAGACCTTTTATTTTGTGGTAAGAGGAATATGCACAGGCTAAAGGTTCAAGCACAGAAATCGTGCGAAATTTTAAAAACCTTTTTATGCTCATAAAGTTTTTTCGCATGAGCGCATAGTAAATTTGGACATTAACAAGATATACAGGAACACCTGATGTATCCTGCTTTTAATTTTTGGTAGGGGCTACATTGTATATATTTAAAAAATGTGTGTATTTTCTGTTACACCTCTCCCTGACATTGATATAAATAACATACAGTACTTTGATGTATGACCTTAAGTAAATTCTTGGTTCAGGAAATCTATAATCCAGATGCACACAATCAGTCGCATAACAGAAACTCGGGAGAGGTTTGAGAGACCTGAGAAAAGGGCGCCTTCTGAACACGTTGACAGTGATTGATGAAGATTTACCTTTTTATTAATTTCTGTTGAAGCAGTACAAAACAGGGTGAAAAACAAGAAATGCATCAAGGCTATCAAACTCTGGAACACTCACTATAAAAACAATCTTCAAATGCGGAAAAAGCAATTCAGTTTGCAATAGTTTTTATGAAGTCACATATGCAATGAACAGAACAATGTGCAATGAGTCAGAACTAGAAAAATGACTATAGATTGTCCACAAAATCAGAATCGCCTGCCTTTCTACCACGTTGTCATTTCCACATCCACAGAGCCTGCCCATGACTATAATATTACGAGAAATGAGGCTCTGGAACAAACAAGCATCGGCAAAGCCAATAGATCTCGACTTTGGGACGAAATGGCTTTGCCAATATTTTGGCAGATATGCAGGGTGGTGGGGAGGTGGGGAAGCAAGCAACATAGAGTGCAGAGATAGCCACATGATGGGCCAGAGAAGCACACAAGTGAGAAAGCACAGCAAGGAGAGCAGAGTTCGCAGAAAAGGACACTGACAAGAGAAAGTAACAGAAGTGCTGGAAGTGGGGAGAGAGGCACAATGGAATGAGAGAGCAAGCTGAAGAATGGGGGAGAGAAGCAAAGAGGTGAGAGAAATCAGCACAATTGCAGGTGTGAGACACACAGGAGGAATCTGCAGAGCATCATCCCACTGCTCTGCGAGCAGAAAAAAGAAAACGATAATACCTTTGTTATTGTTTTCTTAGCTAAAGGGCTGGAGTAGGGCGAGATGGGGCTGGGGTCGGAGCCTGGGAGGAGTGGTGAATGCACACTCTCAAAGTATGCATGACTGCTTGGCCAGCCGTCTTGGCCTAGCCAAAGCGTCATGCACACTTAGCATGTTCTCCACCAGGCTGCTTTACACAGCCTGGTGGGGAACATGCCAAGGCCCCCAGTCCCATCTGAGCGCCGAACAACACTGCTCAGACCAATCACAATGCTGCATTGCAGCGCTGTGATTGGCTTATGGGAACCAGGTCCTTCCTGGTTCCGGACTTGCCACAAAGATAAGGAACACGAAGAGACGGCGGCCGCCGAAAGGGAAGTGTTTTTTTTGTTGCTTTTTTTTCAGACCCACCCAACCTCCACCCCCTATCCCTCCTCATCATCTAATCTATAAGAAACAAGTAGTTCACTTAAAGACGGGGCAAGGTTTAAAAAGTCAGTCAGAGAGATGGGAAAGAGAGTATGCTCCAGGGGAGGACAAACACAAAATTGACAAGTTGCAACACAAAATATATTGAATGAGAAGCAACTGACAATAAAGCCAACCAATGATAAGCAATGTGCGGTGTACCCACGTAAACTCTCTTAAAGCCCACAATAGGTCTTTTACAAATGTCTGGCAGGCTTAACCAAACACGTTTCAACATAGAAAGCCATCAACGTGAAAAGTAATTAATTTATCCAAAAGAAGTATTTACTGTCATTTGATAACATCAGTTTTTAAAACAGTGTTATCTTGAGATGAGTCTTCGAAACAAATGTTACAGAAATGTTGCAGAAGTTTAGCTGTGACAATAGTTTCTCTGGTTTCTGGTAGGTTCAAACAGAATTGTTTGTTGCACAGTCGATTTGGTCACAATCTCAACAACTTTCATACTGCAGTGTATTTGCATCAGCTGCCTTTTCACTGTAGATGAAACTCTCACTTGCTCTCTCCTCACCAGCTCATGTATACACGCTATCTCATGCACAAACTTGCATCTGGCGCGGTCTGAGCCAGCATGTGCCCTATGAAATGTGCTGTAACACATAGCGCCCTGAAGTAATCTACTGATCTATTAAGCAAGTAGATCAGTGATTTACCATATGTTTACACCTGATTAAGGAATCCACAGAAACTACATGAACACACACCAATGATTGATTAAAGTACACTGATGATGTCTCTTTTAAAATGACAGTAACTGAACACTGACCTAAGGTGGTGTTGTCATTATTAAATGCAATTGCAAAACAAGTACACACCATGATGTGAAGTTACACATATCACATGATTGGCTAGTGAGGCCTTGTCAGTAGCTCTTTGGATGTGGAACCACAAAAATGTAGTGTGGTTTGACAATGGTTTGGAAAATGGCTGCCGGTTCCAAACTGGCTGAGAAGACTGAGATCATGCATATACATTTGTGAGAAATTAGGTTGTTGGATGACTGAGGTGTGAGCTCTGGTCAAGCAGCAACCACAATCCTTGTCAGGGTGAGGCACAAGCCAACCCTAAATTAACATGTGGTAAACCCACTGGTGGCTTGGCGCAGAGTAGCCAGGCTAAACTCAAAGGCAATGTGTAAAGTATTTGAGAAACCCTTCAAACAGTAATAAAGTGAAAAACATTAAACAAAAAGGATCCCACATCAAGTTAGAAAATTAGAATAATTTGTAATCAATAAAAAAGACCAAAATGACAAAAATACAATCAGTAGAAGCAAAGAGCTGTGATTTTAAAGATGTTAGGGAAAATGGTGGCAAGAAGCAAAAATTGCTAACTGTGGCTATTTGGTCGTGCCACACCAGAACAAAGTCACAAATTCAGGCCGACCACAATGAAGTGATGGCTGGTACAGGAATCAAGTTAGGCCCACTGAACAAAGTACCTTAAATCCTGGTTTGTGGAGCATTGTGAGAGTCCATGTCAAAGATGAATTGCACAGCCGAAGCGGTGCTTCTGTTCCGAGGTGTAGCAAGTCTGCGATGTGAAGTCCTGCGGTATCGTTGAGGATCCAGTTGACAAGGGCTTGTGATGTGAAATCTGTCATTGAGGATGCTTCCGCAGTCACGGTGACATGTCTGTTTCGAAAGAGCCGTGAGGCAGCATGTGGAGTCATTTGTCGTAAGGACTGAGTAATGCGAGGACCTGCACAGATGATGCATTGCACAGCAGCAGTTCCTAAGGGGCTGTGGGCTATGGAGGCAATGCCGGTCCTTGTGATGGTTAAAATCCACACAGCAGCGGTGATGCTGCAACTCTTCTTAGATTGCACACTGCAGTAGAGGAGATGCTTCAGTTCAGCAGGATCCACAGAGGCTGAAAAAGTGCCTTCGGCCCACTTCCAAGTGTTCAGGACTGGGGTGGCACCACGTAGCAGGGTGGACTTACAGATGGCAGAGTTCAGGTGATGGGATCAAGGTTGTTGGAGACTTCTGTCCTGCAGGCACACCCAGGAGGCCAGCCAGCTAGCCATTGGAGTCACTTTGGGGTCCTGGGTTGAACAGATGTAGGTCCAGTCCTCATCCAGGCAAGAAGGCAGCAGGCTTCCGATCAGCACTGCAGGGCAGTAGTCCTTCAGAGCAGCAGTCCAGCAGAGTGACAGTCATTTCAGCAGCACAGCAGACCCAGTCCTTCTTCCTGGCAGAGTATCCACAAGGATAGAAGTGTACTGAAGAGTTGGTGTATTAGGTCCATTATTCATACCCAGTTGTACCTTTGAAGTAGGTAGAAGCTTCTAGAGGCATGCCTCTGTAGTGCACAGGTGCCATGTCTTCCTGGCCATGGTTCCAGACTCGCTACAGGGGGTATGCTGCCTTTTGTGTGGAGGCAGGACACAGCCTATTCAAGTGTAAGTAGGGCTGTACCCAGCTCCTCCCTCTCATCCTGTTAATGATGGCCCATCCAAATACACCTAAGCTCCCAATTGTGTGTGGCCGTCTAGGAAGAATACACAACTCCCAACTGTCAGGTACACCTACTCGCGAGAACCAGAGACAGGCTACAGGCACCAAATGGCTAAGGCAGAAAAATGCCAACTTTTCAAAAGTGCTATTTACACAATTGTAATTTAAAATTCGACTTCACCATCAATTAGGATCTTTCATTACAATTCCGAAGGCACCAAAAAGTTTATCAATTGTAGTAATGGAACTCTAGTGCTATCCTAGTGCTATCCTATGAGATAGGTAGGTCTTACAATAGTGAAAAATGAATTTGAGTTTTTTACTATCAGGATATTTAAAACTAGAAAGTACATTTCCTACCTTTTAAGTGCATTGCACCCTGCTCCTGTGCTGTCTAATATATATAAGTCACCCTAGGGGTGACTTATATATATTAAAAAAGAGGGCTTGGGCCTTACAAAAGGCTTATTTTTCCAGGTCAAAAAGGCAGTTTGAAACTGCACACACAGGCTGCAATAGCAGACCTGAGGCATGTTTGCAGGGCTATTGAGTGGATGGCCCAATCTGTACTGCAGGCCAACTGGAAGCATTTAATTTACAGGCCTTGGGAGCAGGTAGTGCCACTTTACTAGGGACTTACGAGTAAATTAAATATGTCAATTGGGTATAAGCTATTCTGTCATGTTTTAAGCGGAGAGTACAATGACTTTAGCATGGGTTGAAAGTGGTAATGTGTGCAGAATCCCAAGGCCAGCAAAAACAGAGTCAGCAAAACAAGAGGGCTGAAGGCAAAAAATTAGGGCAAACACCATGCCAAAGGTCTATCAATCTTTGTCCCGTTTTTGCCGGTAGAAGCACCCTCGATGCAGTGCATGTTAGCTCACAATAATCCATATTCAATTGGCTAAGCCTCAGGCAGGATCCAGCCTGGGAATCAATCTGTAATTGGCTGAAATTGTGTGATAATCATAGCTGGCCTGGGATTACAAAGCACAAGATGTTCTAAGATAGGTTTAGTAAAATGTGGTCACAACTTGAACACTGACATTATGGTATTTTGCAAACCAACCTATGTACTAATAGGCTAGTTCAGAAAATGTTGAAACAGTGTGTTACAATTTGGTCTACCTCATGAATATAAATGCGGTTCTTTGCAATTTAAGATCCACTATGATTTGCTGGCAACAGAGGGATGGCGGCGATAGGTTCAGCAGACCACCATGTCTGTGATTACTTTTAAATAAAGCAATCTATGTTTTGTAAATGCAGCCTGTTTTCCTTAAAAGAAAACTGGATGCATTTAAAAAGAAAATAATCATTTAAAAAAATATTATTTAAGAGCAGTCATTGCCTACTACAAAAATGATTATTTAATCATTCATTAGTGGCAGGTGTCCCTTTGGGGACTTCTTCTCTTTTGTGAACTTGTTACCACTACTTTTCAGTAGCTGGTAAAATATTAATGTTTTGCAACCAGATTTCAGTTGAAGTGGAAAAGCAAAAAGTTTAGTGGCGTGGAATGCAATAGAATAGAGTGGAGTGATGTACAGTGGAGTGCCGTATCATGCAATAGTGCAGAGTGGAACAGCGTAGAGTGGAGTGGGACAAAGTGGAGTGGTGTAGACTGGAGTGGCGAAGAGTGGAGTGGTGTGGAGTGCAGATGTATTGCCAGTTCCTCTCCTTTGTTTAACCCATTTGGTGCCTTGCTCTGGAGATCTATGATATAACGCGATTCCAACCTTCGCAACTTTAGTATCCTGTCCCCTCCTCTTGGATCTAATGGGACATGATCTATGGCAAAATACTGCAACAGCTCCCTGTTGCTGTCATGTTTGATGGAAAAAGGCCTGGCTACTGGGTAATTAAAATCTTTGTTGGCAATTGCCCGCTGATGCTCTAAAATCCTGATTTTTACATTATGCACCGTGCTGCCAATATATCGTAACCCACATGGACATGTGAGGCAATATACGGCGTGTGTGGTGTGACATGTGGGAAATTTACTGATAGTTTTTTCTTTTTCCAGGCCTGGTATTTTGTAGGATAGTACTTTTTTACTTTTTGCACAAGCTTTAGACTTTCCACACAGAAAGAAGCCTTTCATGTCTTTTATCCTTCCACTTTTTTCATGGATTTTTTGGAGAAGGCTATGGATCAGCCGGTCCCTTAGCTATCTGGCTTTCTTAAACGTGATAAACGGTACCTTTGGTATGTCATTACCAATGATTGCATCTACCTTCAGAATGTGCCAATTTTTTCTCAAGATTTTTCTTAGGGTATTGGCATCTTCCGAATATGTAGTCACTAGCCTGAATTTTCCTCCCTCTATCCCTCTTTCTTCCTGGTTGTTTTCTTGTGGTTTTAAAAGCTCGTGTCTTGGAATCTTTTTTACTTTCTCAAAGGTTTTATTTAAGAGATTCATATTGTACCCTCTGATTTCAAATCTGGCTATACTCTCATGGGCAGCAGCAATGAAATATATTTGCTCATCACCACACCCATAAAGAGATTCACTCACCCAAACTGTTAGAACATGTAGTTTTAACTTCATATATCTACTGAATCAACTATTCACACATCTTTGGACAGTCACACACCCTCCACCGAACCACACACACTTTCACACTCCGATACAAATACTCATTTAACTAATCAATAACCAATACAGACTTTCACATAGCTAGTAACCAACTGTAGAATCAGTTTACACAACAACTGACAAAGTGATACAGACATTCACACAGTTTAGTCACTATCCACTATATTTAGTGAGACATTATAAATTGGTCAAGTAAACAGTCAATTGCACTTCTACTAAATCCTCCATCCAAATATTTATTTATATATATCCACTCATTCTTCAATGCAAATTGCTATATATATAATGCATATTTAAATAACGAAGCAAACCACATTCACTGGATGATGTCATCAGTGATGTCATCAGTGATGTCATTTGAGATGTCATCAGTGATGTCACTGACCATGTTATGAATGATCTAATATGTGACATCATCAGCAGTGGATTGCGGGTGCGTGAAATGTAGTTAGCAGAGATTGAACTATATAGGAGCAATTTCAATGGTTTTGTATGAGTGAAATGTCCAGCTAACTATAACACCCCTAAAACGTATAGTTTTTTGAGTGAATATATATATATATATATATATATATATATTCACGCTCCAAGGTTGTCCACCTTATGAGTAGCACGCGAGCAGCACCTTTATTTATGTGTAGGTGTGGACGGGGATCCGCTCGTAGACGCCGCTCCGTAATGGATCTGCCCGACGCGTTTCGAAGCTCCATCTGCTTCTCTTCAGGGGCTTTAACGGAAGCGGTGTGCGCACCCGTTACACTTCTCCAATTTCATATAACTCACCCGCCAATGGGACGCTCCAATGAGACTTCTGGGAAGTGTAGTGCGGAAAGCACACAATCAAGTCCTGTATGGACTCCACGAGTGGGCCCGTCCTCGATCCCATGTACGGCTGCTACTTCACTGCCTTGACCCCCACGTTAACGGGGTGGTGCATACTCTGCGGCTGGAATGCCGCATATAGATTCACGCTCCAAGGTTGTCCACCTTATGAGTAGCACGCGAGCAGCAGCTTTATTTATGTGTAGGTGAGGACGGGGATCCGCTCGTAGACGCCGCTCCATAATGGATCTGCCCGACGTGTTTCGAAGCTCCATCTGCTTCTCTTCAGGGGCTTTAACGGAAGCGTTGTGCGCACCCGTTACACTTCTCCAATTTCATATAACTCACCCGCCAATGGGAGGCTCCAATGAGACTTCTGGGAAGTGTAGTGCGGAAAGCACACAATCAAGTCCTGTATGGACTCCACGAGTGGGCCCGTCCTCGATCCCATGTACGGCTGCTACTTCACTGCCGTGACCCCCACGTTAACGGGGTGGTGCATACTCTGCGGCTGGAATGCCGCATATAGATTCACGCTCCAAGGTTGTCCACCTTATGAGTAGCACGCGAGCAGCAGCTTTATTTATGTGTAGGTGAGGACGGGGATCCGCTCGTAGACGCCGCTCCGTAATGGATCTGCCCGACGCGTTTCGAAGCTCCATCTGCTTCTCTTCAGGGGCTTTAACGGAAGCGGTGTGCGCACCCGTTACACTTCTCCAATTTCATATAACTCACCCGCCAATGGGAGGCTCCAATGAGACTTCTGGGAAGTGTAGTGCGGAAAGCACACAATCAAGTCCTGTATGGACTCCACGAGTGGGCCCGTCCTCGATCCCATGTACGGCTGCTACTTCACTGCCGTGACCCCCACGTTAACGGGGTGGTGCATACTCTGCGGCTGGAATGTCGCATATAGATTCACGCTCCAAGGTTGTCCACCTTATGAGTAGCACGCGAGCAGCAGCTTTATTTATGTGTAGGTGAGGACGGGGATCCGCTCGTAGACGCCGCTCCGTAATGGATCTGCCCGACGCGTTTCGAAGCTCCATCTGCTTCTCTTCAGGGGCTTTAACGGAAGCGGTGTGCGCACCCGTTACACTTCTCCAATTTCATATAACTCACCCGCCAATGGGAGGCTCCAATGAGACTTCTGGGCAGTGTAGTGCGGAAAGCACACAATCAAGTCCTGTATGGACTCCACGAGTGGGCCCGTCCTCGATCCCATGTACGGCTGCTACTTCACTGCCGTGACCCCCACGTTAACGGGGTGGTGCATACTCTGCGGCTGGAATGCCGCATATAGATTCACGCTCCAAGGTTGTCCACCTTATGAGTAGCACGCGAGCAGCAGCTTTATTTATGTGTAGGTGAGGACGGGGATCCGCTCGTAGACGCCGCTCCGTAATGGATCTGCCCGACGCGTTTCGAAGCTCCATCTGCTTCTCTTCAGGGGCTTTAACGGAAGCGGTGTGCGCACCCGTTACACTTCTCCAATTTCATATAACTCACCCGCCAATGGGAGGCTCCAATGAGACTTCTGGGAAGTGTAGTGCGGAAAGCACACAATCAAGTCCTGTATGGACTCCACGAGTGGGCCCGTCCTCGATCCCATGTACGGCTGCTACTTCACTGCCGTGACCCCCACGTTAACGGGGTGGTGCATACTCTGCGGCTGGAATGCCGCATATAGATTCACGCTCCAAGGTAGCTGCTGCTCGCGTGCTACTCACATGGTGGACAACCTTGGAGCGTGAATCTATATGCGGCAGTCCAGCCGCAGAGTATGCACCACCCCGTTAACGTGGGGGTCACGGCAGTGAAGTAGCAGCCGTACATGGAATCGAGGACGGGCCCACTTGTGGAGTCCATACAGGACTTGATTGTGTGCTTTCCGTACTACACTTCCCAGAAGTCTCACTGGAGCCTCCCATCGACGGGCGAGTTATATAATTGGAGAAGTGTAGCGGGTGCGCACACCGCTTCAGTTAAAGCCCCTGAAGAGAAGCAGATGGAGCTTCGAAACGCGTCGGGAAGATCCATTACGGAGCGGCGTCTACAAGCGGATCCCCGTCCTCACCTACACATAAATAAAGCTGCTGCTCGCGTGCTACTCACATGGTGGACAACCTTGGAGCGTGAATCTATATGCGGCAGTCCAGCCGCAGAGTATGCACCACCCCGTTAACGTGGGGGTCACGGCAGTGAAGTAGCAGCCGTACATGGAATCGAGGACGGGCCCACTTGTGGAGTCCATACAGAACTTGATTGTGTGCTTTCCGTACTACACTTCCCAGAAGTCTCACTGGAGCCTCCCATCGACGGGCGAGTTATATAATTGGAGAAGTGTAGCGGGTGCGCACACCGCTTCCGTTAAAGCCCCTGAAGAGAAGCAGATGGAGCTTCGAAACGCGTCGGGCAGATCCATTACGGAGCGGCGTCTACAAGCGGATCCCCGTCCTCACCTACACATAAATAAAGCTGCTGCTCGCGTGCTACTCACATGGTGGACAACCTTGGAGCGTGAATCTATATGCGGCAGTCCAGCCGCAGAGTATGCACCACCCCGTTAACGTGGGGGTCACGGCAGTGAAGTAGCAGCCGTACATGGAATCGAGGACGGGCCCACTTGTGGAGTCCATACAGGACTTGATTGTGTGCTTTCCGTACTACACTTCCCAGAAGTCTCACTGGAGCCTCCCATCGACGGGCGAGTTATATAATTGGAGAAGTGTAGCGGGTGCGCACACCGCTTCCGTTAAAGCCCCTGAAGAGAAGCAGATGGAGCTTCGAAACGCGTCGGGCAGATCCATTACGGAGCGGCGTCTACAAGCGGATCCCCGTCCTCACCTACACATAAATATAGCTGCTGCTCGCGTGCTACTCACATGGTGGACAACCTTGGAGCGTGAATCTATATGCGGCAGTCCAGCCGCAGAGTATGCACCACCCCGTTAACGTGGGGGTCACGGCAGTGAAGTAGCAGCCGTACATGGAATCGAGGACGGGCCCACTTGTGGAGTCCATACAGGACTTGATTGTGTGCTTTCCGTACTACACTTCCCAGAAGTCTCACTGGAGCCTCCCATCGACGGGCGAGTTATATAATTGGAGAAGTGTAGCGGGTGCGCACACCGCTTCCGTTAAAGCCCCTGAAGAGAAGCAGATGGAGCTTCGAAACGCGTCGGGCAGATCCATTACGGAGCGGCGTCTACAAGCGGATCCCCGTCCTCACCTACACATAAATAAAGCTGCTGCTCGCGTGCTACTCACATGGTGGACAACCTTGGAGCGTGAATCTATATGCGGCAGTCCAGCCGCAGAGTATGCACCACCCCGTTAACGTGGGGGTCACAGCAGTGAAGTAGCAGCCGTACATGGAATCGAGGACGGGCCCACTTGTGGAGTCCATACAGGACTTGATTGTGTGCTTTCCGTACTACACTTCCCAGAAGTCTCACTGGAGCCTCCCATCGACGGGCGAGTTATATAATTGGAGAAGTGTAGCGGGTGCGCACACCGCTTCCGTTAAAGCCCCTGAAGAGAAGCAGATGGAGCTTCGAAACGCGTCGGGCAGATCCATTACGGAGCGGCGTCTACAAGCGGATCCCCGTCCTCACCTACACATAAATAAAGCTGCTGCTCGCGTGCTACTCACATGGTGGACAACCTTGGAGCGTGAATCTATATGCGGCAGTCCAGCCGCAGAGTATGCACCACCCCGTTAACGTGGGGGTTACGGCAGTGAAGTAGCAGCCGTACATGGAATCGAGGACGGGCCCACTTGTGGAGTCCATACAGTACTTGATTGTGTGCTTTCCGTACTACACTTCCCAGAAGTCTCACTGGAGCCTCCCATCGACGGGCGAGTTATATAATTGGAGAAGTGTAGCGGGTGCGCACACCGCTTCCGTTAAAGCCCCTGAAGAGAAGCAGATGGAGCTTCGAAACGCGTCGGGCAGATCCATTACGGAGCGGCATCTACAAGCGGATCCCCGTCCTCACCTACACATAAATAAAGCTGCTGCTCGCGTGCTACTCACATGGTGGACAACCTTGGAGCGTGAATCTATATGCGGCAGTCCAGCCGCAGAGTATGCACCACCCCGTTAACGTGGGGGTCACGGCAGTGAAGTAGCAGCCGTACATGGAATCGAGGACGGGCCCACTTGTGGAGTCCATACAGGACTTGATTGTGTGCTTTCCGTACTACACTTCCCAGAAGTCTCACTGGAGCCTCCCATCGACGGGCGAGTTATATAATTGGAGAAGTGTAGCGGGTGCGCACACCGCTTCCGTTAAAGCCCCTGAAGAGAAGCAGATGGAGCTTCGAAACGCGTCGGGCAGATCCATTACGGAGCGGCGTCTACAAGCGGATCCCCGTCCTCACCTACACATAAATAAAGCTGCTGCTCGCGTGCTACTCACATGGTGGACAACCTTGGAGCGTGAATCTATATGCGGCAGTCCAGCCGCAGAGTATGCACCACCCCGTTAACGTGGGGGTCACGGCAGTGAAGTAGCAGCCGTACATGGAATCGAGGACGGGCCCACTTGTGGAGTCCATACAGGACTTGATTGTGTGCTTTCCGTACTACACTTCCCAGAAGTCTCACTGGAGCCTCCCATCGACGGGCGAGTTATATAATTGGAGAAGTGTAGCGGGTGCGCACACCGCTTCCGTTAAAGCCCCTGAAGAGAAGCAGATGGAGCTTCGAAACGCGTCGGGCAGATCCATTACGGAGCGGCGTCTACAAGCGGATCCCCGTCCTCACCTACACATAAATAAAGCTGCTGCTCGCGTGCTACTCACATGGTGGACAACCTTGGAGCGTGAATCTATATGCGGCAGTCCAGCCGCAGAGTATGCACCACCCCGTTAACGTGGGGGTCACGGCAGTGAAGAAGCAGCCGTACATGGAATCGAGGACGGGCCCACTTGTGGAGTCCATACAGGACTTGATTGTGTGCTTTCCGTACTACACTTCCCAGAAGTCTCACTGGAGCCTCCCATCGACGGGCGAGTTATATAATTGGAGAAGTGTAGCGGGTGCGCACACTGCTTCCGTTAAAGCCCCTGAAGAGAAGCAGATGGAGCTTCGAAACGCGTCGGGCAGATCCATTACGGAGCGGCGTCTACAAGCGGATCCCCGTCCTCACCTACACATAAATAAAGCTGCTGCTCGCGTGCTACTCACATGGTGGACAACCTTGGAGCGTGAATCTATATGCGGCAGTCCAGCCGCAGAGTATGCACCACCCCGTTAACGTGGGGGTCACGGCAGTGAAGTAGCAGCCGTACATGGAATCGAGGACGGGCCCACTTGTGGAGTCCATACAGGACTTGATTGTGTGCTTTCCGTACTACACTTCCCAGAAGTCTCACTGGAGCCTCCCAATCGACGGGCGAGTTATATAATTGGAGAAGTGTAGCGGGTGCGCACACCGCTTCCGTTAAAGCCCCTGAAGAGAAGCAGATGGAGCTTCGAAACGCGTCGGGCAGATCCATTACGGAGCGGCGTCTACAAGCGGATCCCCGTCCTCACCTACACATAAATAAAGCTGCTGCTCGCGTGCTACTCACATGGTGGACAACCTTGGAGCGTGAATCTATATGCGGCAGTCCAGCCGCAGAGTATGCACCACCCCGTTAACGTGGGGGTCACGGCAGTGAAGTAGCAGCCGTACATGGAATCGAGGACGGGCCCACTTGTGGAGTCCATACAGGACTTGATTGTGTGCTTTCCGTACTACACTTCCCAGAAGTCTCACTGGAGCCTCCCATCGACGGGCGAGTTATATAATTGGAGAAGTGTAGCGGGTGCGCACACCGCTTCCGTTAAAGCCCCTGAAGAGAAGCAGATGGAGCTTCGAAACGCGTCGGGCAGATCCATTACGGAGCGGCGTCTACAAGCGGATCCCCGTCCTCACCTACACATAAATAAAGCTGCTGCTCGCGTGCTACTCACATGGTGGACAACCTTGGAGCGTGAATCTATATGCGGCCGTCCAGCCGCAGAGTATGCACCACCCCGTTAACGTGGGGGTCACGGCAGTGAAGTAGCAGCCGTACATGGAATCGAGGACGGGCCCACTTGTGGAGTCCATACAGGACTTGATTGTGTGCTTTCCGTACTACACTTCCCAGAAGTCTCACTGGAGCCTCCCATCGACGGGCGAGTTATATAATTGGAGAAGTGTAGCGGGTGCGCACACCGCTTCCGTTAAAGCCCCTGAAGAGAAGCAGATGGAGCTTCGAAACGCGTCGGGCAGATCCATTACGGAGCGGCGTCTACAAGCGGATCCCCGTCCTCACCTACACATAAATAAAGCTGCTGCTCGCGTGCTACTCACATGGTGGACAACCTTGGAGCGTGAATCTATATGCGGCAGTCCAGCCGCAGAGTATGCACCACCCCGTTAACGTGGGGGTCACGGCAGTGAAGTAGCAGCCGTACATGGAATCGAGGACGGGCCCACTTGTGGAGTCCATACAGGACTTGATTGTGTGCTTTCCGTACTACACTTCCCAGAAGTCTCACTGGAGCCTCCCATCGACGGGCGAGTTATATAATTGGAGAAGTGTAGCGGGTGCGCACACCGCTTCCGTTAAAGCCCCTGAAGAGAAGCAGATGGAGCTTCGAAACGCGTCGGGCAGATCCATTACGGAGCGGCGTCTACAAGCGGATCCCCGTCCTCACCTACACATAAATAAAGCTGCTGCTCGCGTGCTACTCACATGGTGGACAACCTTGGAGCGTGAATCTATATGCGGCAGTCCAGCCGCAGAGTATGCACCACCCCGTTAACGTGGGGGTCACGGCAGTGAAGAAGCAGCCGTACATGGAATCGAGGACGGGCCCACTTGTGGAGTCCATACAGGACTTGATTGTGTGCTTTCCGTACTACACTTCCCAGAAGTCTCACTGGAGCCTCCCATCGACGGGCGAGTTATATAATTGGAGAAGTGTAGCGGGTGCGCACACCGCTTCCGTTAAAGCCCCTGAAGAGAAGCAGATGGAGCTTCGAAACGCGTCGGGCAGATCCATTACGGAGCGGCGTCTACAAGCGGATCCCCGTCCTCACCTACACATAAATAAAGCTGCTGCTCGCGTGCTACTCACATGGTGGACAACCTTGGAGCGTGAATCTATATGCGGCAGTCCAGCCGCAGAGTATGCACCACCCCGTTAACGTGGGGGTCACGGCAGTGAAGTAGCAGCCGTACATGGAATCGAGGACGGGCCCACTTGTGGAGTCCATACAGGACTTGATTGTGTGCTTTCCGTACTACACTTCCCAGAAGTCTCACTGGAGCCTCCCAATCGACGGGCGAGTTATATAATTGGAGAAGTGTAGCGGGTGCGCACACCGCTTCCGTTAAAGCCCCTGAAGAGAAGCAGATGGAGCTTCGAAACGCGTCGGGCAGATCCATTACGGAGCGGCGTCTACAAGCGGATCCCCGTCCTCACCTACACATAAATAAAGCTGCTGCTCGCGTGCTACTCACATGGTGGACAACCTTGGAGCGTGAATCTATATGCGGCAGTCCAGCCGCAGAGTATGCACCACCCCGTTAACGTGGGGGTCACGGCAGTGAAGTAGCAGCCGTACATGGAATCGAGGACGGGCCCACTTGTGGAGTCCATACAGGACTTGATTGTGTGCTTTCCGTACTACACTTCCCAGAAGTCTCACTGGAGCCTCCCATCGACGGGCGAGTTATATAATTGGAGAAGTGTAGCGGGTGCGCACACCACTTCCGTTAAAGCCCCTGAAGAGAAGCAGATGGAGCTTCGAAACGCGTCGGGCAGATCCATTACGGAGCGGCGTCTACAAGCGGATCCCCGTCCTCACCTACACATAAATAAAGCTGCTGCTCGCGTGCTACTCACATGGTGGACAACCTTGGAGCGTGAATCTATATGCGGCAGTCCAGCCGCAGAGTATGCACCACCCCGTTAACGTGGGGGTCACGGCAGTGAAGTAGCAGCCGTACATGGAATCGAGGACGGGCCCACTTGTGGAGTCCATACAGGACTTGATTGTGTGCTTTCCGTACTACACTTCCCAGAAGTCTCACTGGAGCCTCCCATCGACGGGCGAGTTATATAATTGGAGAAGTGTAGCGGGTGCGCACACCGCTTCCGTTAAAGCCCCTGAAGAGAAGCAGATGGAGCTTCGAAACGCGTCGGGCAGATCCATTACGGAGCGGCGTCTACAAGCGGATCCCCGTCCTCACCTACACATAAATAAAGCTGCTGCTCGCGTGCTACTCACATGGTGGACAACCTTGGAGCGTGAATCTATATGCGGCAGTCCAGCCGCAGAGTATGCACCACCCCGTTAACGTGGGGGTCACGGCAGTGAAGAAGCAGCCGTACATGGAATCGAGGACGGGCCCACTTGTGGAGTCCATACAGGACTTGATTGTGTGCTTTCCGTACTACACTTCCCAGAAGTCTCACTGGAGCCTCCCATCGACGGGCGAGTTATATAATTGGAGAAGTGTAGCGGGTGCGCACACCGCTTCCGTTAAAGCCCCTGAAGAGAAGCAGATGGAGCTTCGAAACGCGTCGGGCAGATCCATTACGGAGCGGCGTCTACAAGCGGATCCCCGTCCTCACCTACACATAAATAAAGCTGCTGCTCGCGTGCTACTCACATGGTGGACAACCTTGGAGCGTGAATCTATATGCGGCAGTCCAGCCGCAGAGTATGCACCACCCCGTTAACGTGGGGGTCACGGCAGTGAAGTAGCAGCCGTACATGGAATCGAGGACGGGCCCACTTGTGGAGTCCATACAGGACTTGATTGTGTGCTTTCCGTACTACACTTCCCAGAAGTCTCACTGGAGCCTCCCAATCGACGGGCGAGTTATATAATTGGAGAAGTGTAGCGGGTGCGCACACCGCTTCCGTTAAAGCCCCTGAAGAGAAGCAGATGGAGCTTCGAAACGCGTCGGGCAGATCCATTACGGAGCGGCGTCTACAAGCGGATCCCCGTCCTCACCTACACATAAATAAA
This sequence comes from Lissotriton helveticus, assembly GCF_964261635.1. NCBI lineage: Eukaryota > Metazoa > Chordata > Amphibia > Caudata > Salamandridae > Lissotriton > Lissotriton helveticus. The sequence continues at coordinate 1,806,255,615 of NC_136059.1, forward strand.
GCTGCTGCTCGCGTGCTACTCACATGGTGGACAACCTTGGAGCGTGAATCTATATGCGGCAGTCCAGCCGCAGAGTATGCACCACCCCGTTAACGTGGGGGTCACGGCAGTGAAGTAGCAGCCGTACATGGAATCGAGGACGGGCCCACTTGTGGAGTCCATACAGGACTTGATTGTGTGCTTTCCGTACTACACTTCCCAGAAGTCTCACTGGAGCCTCCCATCGACGGGCGAGTTATATAATTGGAGAAGTGTAGCGGGTGCGCACACCACTTCCGTTAAAGCCCCTGAAGAGAAGCAGATGGAGCTTCGAAACGCGTCGGGCAGATCCATTACGGAGCGGCGTCTACAAGCGGATCCCCGTCCTCACCTACACATAAATAAAGCTGCTGCTCGCGTGCTACTCACATGGTGGACAACCTTGGAGCGTGAATCTATATGCGGCAGTCCAGCCGCAGAGTATGCACCACCCCGTTAACGTGGGGGTCACGGCAGTGAAGTAGCAGCCGTACATGGAATCGAGCACGGGCCCACTTGTGGAGTCCATACAGGACTTGATTGTGTGCTTTCCGTACTACACTTCCCAGAAGTCTCACTGGAGCCTCCCATCGACGGGCGAGTTATATAATTGGAGAAGTGTAGCGGGTGCGCACACCGCTTCCGTTAAAGCCCCTGAAGAGAAGCAGATGGAGCTTCGAAACGCGTCGGGCAGATCCATTACGGAGCGGCGTCTACAAGCGGATCCCCGTCCTCACCTACACATAAATAAAGCTGCTGCTCGCGCGCTACTCACATGGTGGACAACCTTGGAGCGTGAATATATATATATATATATATATATATATATATATCCCAAGGTGTATTGAAGAATGAGTTGGTGTATAAGTGTCTGAATGGATGATTTGGTAGGTGTGTGATTGACTGTATAGTGATTAAATGTGTCCTACTGAATGCATGGGTTAGTGACTAATCTGTGTGAATGTCTGTATCAATCTGTCAGTTGGTGTATGAGCGGCTGTATGGGTTGGTGAGTAGCTACATGAGTGTTTATATGGGTTGTTGATTGGTTGTCTGAGTATCTGAATGGGAGTATCTGCGTAGGTAGGTGGGGTCTGTGTGACTGTGCATAGATATGTGAGTGGGAGATTCACTGGTTGTGTGCGTTGAAGAGTGAATCCGTGAAGAGTTGTATGGGTGGGTGAGTATGTGTATGGGTGTGTTGGTTAGTGAATGGATATCTCAGTGGTACATGTGTGAGTAACTACATATGTAAAAGGCAGTATATGTGAGTGTTGGAGTATATAAATACCTATATGTGAGCATGTGTGATTGTGAGAGTGGCTGTATGGATGAGTGTGTGTTTGTTTCAGTGATTGTATGAGAGATTAAGTATGTGTTAGTATCTGTATAAATAAGTGAGGTGGTGTGTGTATATCTGTATAGGTGAGTAAATGGGAGTGTAATTGTTTCTTTGCTTGACTGACTAGGTGTGTGAGTGACTCTATGGATGAGTGGCGGTGTGTGAGTGTCTGTATAGGTGTATGAGTGCATATGATAGTGCTGTATTGATGAGTGACTGCATGTATGAGTGATTGTATGGGTGAATGAGTAGATGTGTGTGTAGACCTGGGAATCAGTGTGTCAGTATGTAGTAACTGGTATTGTTGTGTCAATGGTTTCGAAAATGGTAGTCTGTATTTTAGAGTGGGTTTATCAAAGGGTATATTAGGGTGTGAAGAGGTGCATCCAATTATCACGTGATGTCATCAATGATGTCACTGACCATGTCATCAATGATGTAATATGTGACGTCATCAGCAGTGCATTGCGGGGGCACAAGTTATAGTTAATTCAACTAACTATGATGGCTGAATTTCTCTTGTTTTGTATGAGTGAAATGTCCAACTAACTATAACGTCCCTGAAACCTGTGCTTTTTTCCAGTGAATTTCTAAGGTTTTTTAAATGCTAATGTCTCACAATAACGTCCCTGAAGCCTATGGCTTTTTCAGTGAATTTCGAAGGTTTTTAAATGCTTATTAATAACCATAACGTCCCTGAGACCTATGGTATTTTCAGTGAATTTCAAAGGATTTCAACTGCTAATTTCTAACTATAACATCCGTGAAACCTATGTTTTTTTAGTGAATTTCAAAGGTTTTTTAAATGCTAATTTTGAACTATAACTATAACATCCCTGAAACCTATGTTTTTTTCAGTGAATTTCAAAGGTTTCTTAAATGCTAATTTCAAACTATGCCTACATTGGTAGGGCATGTGCAGAAACGGGCAGAAAGGCACAGAAAGAAGCAACAGAAATGAAGAAAGAGGCAGCAGAAGTCCAGAAAGATGAAGAAAGGTGCAGAAAGTAGCAAGAGATATGCAGAAAGAACAACAGAGGTGCAGAAATAGGCCTTGTTGTTGCAAAGTCGTCCTGTGCCCCTAACATTTTGCTGACTAGTACTGGTGGTAACTGACTCTGACTAACCAGGTCTGGATCCAGTGCTATGCTAAAAGACACTTAGAATACAATGAAAACACCTACACACACTAGTAGAGAAGTGTGGCTCAATGGTTAGAGCGGCAGACCCTGATGCAGTAGTCTGGCCGGGACCAGGGTTCAATTCCCACCTCGGCGGGTCTCGGGCTCAATTTCCTCAGACCTGATAATTCTCGCCTCGGTGCCAATTCTAATCATGAGTCCCACTCTGCACCTCTGGGCAATAGCTTGCTTAATCTCTACAACTGCCCCAACCACGCTGAGGATGCCTGACTTCACCTTGGGGGTGCCCAGGAGTGGGCTCCTCACAGGGAAAGGCCAGGAAGGGTTCCTCGGCGGTATTCGTACAAGCGCCGAGATGCCTGCAGGTAGTCGTGCGCTATAAAAGTGCGTAATCATCATAATCATCATCATCATCATCATCATCAGGGTACACTCTGGGTTGGGGTACCCCTGTGATTGGCATGACCTCCCCTGTAAGGCTCTAGTACATAATAGGGCAGGGGGATTAAACTACATCTAAGTCAGAGGTGCAGAAAGAAGTAAGAGCAGTGCAGAAAGAACCAACAGAGGTGCAGAAAGAGGCAAGTGGGGTACAGGAATAGGCAATAAAGTTGTGGAAAAAAGCAAAAGAAGTACAGTAAGAGGCAAGAGAACTATAGAAAGAGGCAAGAGAGGTACAGGAAGAGGCAGAAGAGGTGCACAAAGAGGCAAAAGGGGTACAGAAAGAGACAAGAGGGGTGCCGAAAGAAGCAAGAGAAGTGCAGAAAGAAGGAACAGAGGTGCTTAAAGAGGCAAGAAGGGTACAAAGAGGGTACAAAGAGAGGCAAGAGAAGTACAGAAAGAAGCAATAGAGGTGTCAAAAGTGGCAAGAGATGTGCAGAAATAGGCAAGAAAGGTATAGAAAGAGGGAATGGGGGCAGAAAGAGGTAAGAGGGAAACATACATTTACAAGAGAGGTACAGAAAGAAGCAATAGCAGTACAGAAAGAAGCAGGAGAAGTGCAGAAAGAAGCAAGAGAGATAGAAAATTAGGGAAGAGGGTGTAGAAAGAGACATGAAGGACACAGAAATTTGCAAAAGAGGTGCAGAAAGAAGCAAGAGCAATGCAGAAATAACTAACAGGTTCAAAAAGAGGCAAGAGGGGTACAGGAAGTGGTAGGAGGGGTACAGAAAGGGACAAGAGAATTGCTGAAAGAAGCAACAGAGGTATAAAAAGTAGCAAGAGAAATGCAGAAAGAGGCAAGTAAGGTGCAGAAAGAAGTAAGAGCAGTGCAGAAAGAACCAACAGAGGTGCAAAAAGAGGCAAAAAAGGTGCAGAACAAGTAGGAGAAGTGCACAAAGAGGAAAGATGAGTGCAGAAAGTGGCAGGAGGGATGCAGAAAGATGGAAGAGAAGTGCAGAAAAAAGCAACAGAGGTACTGAAAGAAGCACCAGAGGTGCAGAAACAGACAGGAAAGGTGCAGAAAGAGGGAACAGGTATGCAGAAAGACACAAGAGAGGTGCAGATAGAGAAAAAGGGATGCAAAAAGAGGTAAGGTGTGCAGAAAAAAAGCAAGCGAGGTGCAGAAAGAGGCAAAAAAGGTGCAAAAGATGCAAGAGAGGTGCAGAAACAAGCAAGAGAAGTGCAGAAAGAGGCAAGAGAATTGCCAAAAGAAGCAACAGAGGTGTGGAAAAAAGCAAGAGAAGTGCAGAAAGAGGCAAATGAGGTCCAGAAAGAGGCAAGAAGGGTGCAGAAAATGAATGGCAAGAGAACAGCAGAAAGAGGGAAGAGGGATGCAAAAAGGCAAAAGGGGTGCAAAAGAAGTAAGAGAGGTGCAGAAAGAAGCAAGAAAAGTTCAGAAAGAAGACGAGTGTAGAAAGAGACAACAGGGATGTATAAAGAGACTATGGGTTCAGAAAGAAGCACAAGAGGTGCAGAAAAAGGCAATAGAAGTACAGAAGGAGGCATATGAGTTGCAGAAAGAGGCAAGAGAACTGCAGAAAGAGGCAAGAAAGTTGCAGAAACAGGTAAAAGGGGTGCAGAAAGAAGGAACAAGTGTACAGACAGAGGAAAGAGAGTTACAGAAAGAAGAAATAGGGTTACAGAAAGAGGTAAGAAGAAGTACAGAAAGGACCAACAGTTGTGCAAAAAGAGGCAAGAGGGGGGCAGAAATAAGTAGGAGAGTTGCACAAAGAGGCAAGGCAGAAAGAGACAATAGGGATGCAGAAAGAGGCAACAGGGGTTCAGAAAGAGGCAAGAGAGTTGCAGAAACAGGCAAAAGGGGTGCAAAATGGGTGCAGAAAGAGGGAACATGTATGCAGACAGAGGCAAGAGAGTTACAGAAAGAGGAAATAGGGGTACAGACAAGAGGGATGCAGAAATTTGCAAAAGAGGGTCAGAAAAAAGCAAGAGAAGTGCAGATAGAACCAACAGAGGTGCCAAAAGAGACAAGAGGGGTGCAGAAATAAGTAGGAGAGGTATACAAAGAGGCAAGGCAAGTTCAGAAAGAGGCGTGAAGGGTGCAGAAAGCAAGCAAAGTACAGAAAGAAGCAACAAAGGTACAGAAAGAGGTAAGGCAGGTACAGAAACAGGTAGGAAAGATACAGAAAGAAGAAACAAGGCTGCAAAAAGAGGCAAGAGCAGGGGTGCAGAAAGAAGTAAGAGTGACACGCAAACTTGCAAGAGAGGTGCAAAAAAAGCAAGAGCTTTGCAGAAAGAAGCAGGAGAAGTGCAGAAAGATGCAAGAGAGGTGGAGAAATAGGGAAGGGGTGCAGAAAGAGGCATGAAGGATGCAGCCATTTGCAAAAGTGGTGCAGAAAGAAGCAGGAGCAGTGCAGAAAGAACTAACAGAGATGCAAAAAGAGGCAAGAGGGATGCACAAAGAGGTAGGAGAGGTGCACAAAGAAGCAATAAAGAGGCAAGAGGGATACAGAAAGAAGGAAGCGAAGTACAGAAAGAGGCAAGAGAATTGCTGAAAGAAGCAACACAGGTAAAACAGAGGCAAGACAGGTGCAGAAATAAGTAGGAGAGGTACACAAAGAGGCAAGACAAGTAAAGAAAGAGACAGAAAGGGTACAGAAAGAAGGAAGTGAACTGCAGAAAGAAGCAACAGATGTGCAGAAACAGGTAGGAAAGGTGCAGAAAGAGGGAACAAGGGTGCAAAAGAGGCAAGAGAGGTGCAGAAAGAGCGAAGAGGGATGCAAAAAGAGGCAAGAGGGGTACAGAAACAAGCAAGAGAAGTGCAGAAAGAGGGAAGAGGGATGCAAAAAAAGGAAAGAAGGGTGCAGAAAAAGCAAGAGAAGTGCAAAAAGAGGCAATTGAAGTGCAGAAAGAGGCAAGTGAGGTACAGAAGGAGGCAAGAGGATAGCAGAAAGAGGGAAGAGGGATACAAAAAAGGGAAGAAGAAGGCAGAAAGAAGCAAAACATGTGCAGAAAGAAGCAAGAGAGGTACAGAAAGAGGTAAGACTAGTACAGAAAGAGACAACAGGGGTGCAGAAAGAAGAAAGAGAGGTACAGCAAGAGGCAATAGGAGTGCAGAAAGAAGCAAGTGAGGTACAGAAGGAGGAAAAAGTACTGCAGAAAGAGGCAAGAGAGTTGCAGAAACAGGCAAAAGGGGTGCAGAAAAAGGGATCAGAGGTGCAGACAGAGGTAAGAAAGGTGCAGAAAGAGAGAAGAGGGGTACAGAAATGAGCAAGAGGGATGTAGAAATGTGCAAAGAGGGACAGAAAGAAGCAAGAGCAGTGCTGAAAGAACCAACAGAGGTGCAAAAAGAACCAACAGAGGTGCAAAAGGAGGCAAAGAGGTGTGCAGTAAAAAGTAGGAGAGGTGCACAAAGAGGCAAGACAAGTACAGAAAGAGGCAGGAAGGGTGAAAAAAGAAGGAAGAGAAGTGCAGAAAGAAGCAGCAGAGGCGCTGAAAGAGGCGGGAAGGGTGCAGAAAGAAGCAACAGAGGTATATAAAGAGCAAAGAAAGGTGCAGAAGTAAGCAGGAAAGGTATAGAAAATGGGAACAGTGGCGAAGAAAGACACAAGACAGGTGTAAAGGCAGAACAAGCATTAGAAATGCAATAGGTCTCGTATTTTTTTGAGTTAGAGCTATTGGTGTTGTAAATGGCAATGTCTTTGCCACTTGTTTTATGGAGTGGATGTATGTGGTTTGAGTGAAATTATGTGGGTGGAATTGGAATTGTTAGTTGTGTATTTGTGTGGCATGGAATTGCGTGGAATGGATTTGTGTAGTGTAAATATGTGGTGTGGTGTGCAGTGGAATTATGTGTATATTAAGTGATGTAGAGCGCTGTGGTGTAGATAAAAGTTGTGTAGAGTATAGCGGCATAGAGTGGCGCTGCTTATTTTGCAGTGGACTGGAGTAGAGTGGTTTAGATTGTAAAAGAGTGGCTTAGAGTGGTGTAGTATGAAGTGTAGTGGCATATAGTAGATTGTTTTAAAGTAGAGTGAAGTGGTATAGAGTGGAGTGGTAAAGAGTAGAGTGGATTGGCGTAGAATGCAGTGCCATGGAGTGCAGTTTTGCAGAGTTGAAAAGATGTCACCAGAACTTCAGTATTCAGTGGCCTTTGTCCCTATATACAAACATGCACATACAATAGAGGGTAAAGCATGTACACACTACTAACACTACTTCATGCACACACAACAGGAGCGCCTACATGCATACATGAAAGGAGATGCAGACATGCATATATGAGGGGATGTGTCCTATGAATGCAAATTGCTGCCTTTTGGTTCTGGAACCTCCGGTTTGAATCCCAGCCTCAGTGCTAGACTCAAAATCGTATGGTTGTAGACAAATAACTTAATCTTCCTGTACCTAAAATGTGTTACAATGTATTTGTGTCATCCCCACTTGATGTACGCTATCTTGTACATAATCTCCAGGCCCTTCACATAATGGTATTTATAGAGTGCTCTGTTTCTTCACTGCTAGGTTTGAGCTATATAAATACCTACACATGCATACATATGATTTAAGCTTCTACAACCATACATGGCAGAGGCTCTAACATGCATCGAGCAATGAGGCTGGCTGCTACGTGGGTACATACCTGAAGAAGTAACATACATAGAAGACTGAGGCTTCTGCTTGCATACATGACTTCCCATGCTAAATGCATTCATGAGTGAGGCTGTTACATGCATGCCCAATGTACTGCAATTATATCTAGACCTACTATGTGTACACATGACTTAAACTGCTATGTGCATATATGACTCAAGCTGCTATGTGTACTCCTCACTCAAGCTGCTTAAAGCACACATGACTGAGGCTGCTACATAGACAGAGGACTGATGCCGCCTCATGCGTACATGGATGAGGCCGAACAGAGGGTGCTACATTCATGCAGCATTGAGGCTGATTTATACATCAATCATAATCAGTGGCATCTTGTACATCCTAGACTTGGCACCAGAACCTCTTCACACACTGAAAGTAGGTGTGAGCCTCGAGGCCAGAGAGCCGGGTCCGAAAGGGCTTGACTGGTCGGAGGGCTGGTCACAGGTAAGTGGGGGCTGGGCCTAGCCTATTTACTACTGCAAATAATGTAATAATATGGTCTGATGGTTGGTTTATCAGACCCAAATACTGAGTGTCTCAGGTCCATCTCTGCCTGCCTTGAGTGCGTTTGAATATGGGGTGTCCCGTAATTCGGGTCTTGTCTCAACTCAGCTGCGGATCAGTGCTGCCCCCTGCCTGTAACAGGAAGTTCTTACAGCAGCTTTAAACGCAATATTAACTTAAAACGTATTAATGTGGAGTTATTTGTTATTTGCAGTGCTTAAATTAGGAGGAATTCTGGAAATATCTGTATTACTAATGAGGAGAAAAGGGACGAAAGGGTTGTGAGAACTAAAAGAAGCTGGGAGTTGTGCAACATATTTCAATGGTTATTGGGGCTTTGTAATGGGCAGCACTCACATCATCCATCAAGTAGCCATCTTATATACATTTCATACAGGTACGAAAACAGATTTGCTGCTTTTCTGTCCATCATCCCCTTTTGTATCGCTTTCTATTAAGGAAGCTAGCTAGATTGGCACTGCTACACATTACATAAAATAGTTTTGCACAAGGGCAAACATTGAGAAAATGAATAGATTCAATGTTTTGTGTGTTCCTATTAAAAATAACAGAAAATCCATAGTTTATTCATTTTTAAAACATGAAAAAGGAAACTACGTTGATTATGAATTTCGTTAAAGCATAATCTCTTAAAGCCTCATAAATTCAGCAAAATTAGTTTGCTTAATTTCTTTACTAGTGGATATTTACTAATGATATATTTTCCTTTGTTAAAACCAAATTATTTAACATAAAATCATTTGCAATCAAACTATGAAAATGTTTCGCAAACTATTTACCTCCTTTTTGCAACGGTGAAAAACACATTTGTGCAATATGGAATAGAGTAAGTTCTAAGAATTTCTGTATTTCACCAAAAAGACAGCTGTGTAAATGAGCACTTGCGCTGTTTGTTGTGCACCAGTGCCCAGTGAATGTAGAAAAGGCCCCAGCACGCTCACTGTGTTGGAAGATCTGTGTTTAGGGCAACGGAGCTGGAACCTGCTGACCCGTCACTTACCTGATTGTAAGTTTCTGTTTCTGTTTATTTTGTTTCTTGGGTCAGCCCTCCCCAGTTGTGGGTCATTGCCAGGATGTTAAAAAAGGGAATCTACCAGTTGTAAATATTACACGCTCCATAGGCTTTGTGACAAAAATTTGTGCACAGGGATGGAGAGATGGTGTGTACTTGTGAGAAAGGAGAGATGTGACAAAAAAATGTGTTCTGCTCTGTTGCACGCAGTAATGCCCCTCGCTGGAGCAAAGAATGCTTCCTGTTGGAGCAGAACCAGGCTTCGTATGCATGAGGCCTGTCTCTGCCTGAAGTGGCCTAGTGTGCAAAAAATGATGGATTGGAATGTGGCCGGAGCTACTGCCAGTGGCTGAGACTTTTTCAACCATTCCACCCAGGGTGCTTTCGCCAGAGCACACCCGCAGCTCATTCTCTGAGGCCGAGAATTTATAGTACTTTCTAGGCCCTGATTATTGGTAGTCGTGGAGATGGTCAGAGCGCTTTTATTTTCATTATTAGCGTTCGTAGTGTTTACAGAATGATTGCTGCCTCTGTGTTGCATTTAGTATCATTTAGTAGGAGTACCCTTGTTAAAAAATATATCTCTGTTCAGATGTTGTGCTGGGTGTATATATCTGAAGGCTACATCATTGCTAATATGATTACCAGTCCGGTACTATCATTTTAGTACCCGAGTGTGTGTGTGCACGCGCCCCTTCCTAGTGGTTTGTGTGTGCGCTTGAGCAAAATGTGTGTTTGCACGAGGGGAAGTTGTAAACCTGAAAGTCACGTTATATTCACTGCGTTTTATGCCTGTGTCCGGAGACAATATTACACATTACTGCATGGCTTGGAGTATTTTAAATAGCGCATCTGCGTGTTTCTCCTGTAGTTCGCCGGTGAAAGCGGCGCTTTTTGGTGACTTTTTACCGTGTGTTGTATTGAGATGTTTTGCCTAAAATGGATGACAATGAAGTTGACATGATTCTGGTGCCTCTGAAGACTGTTCTGCAAGCCGGTATTGAGAGCACAAACAAAGCTGCGAGTGGTGCGCGGCTTTGTTTAACAAGCATTGGAAAGGGCATTAGATCTGCTCTCCACAAAAAAAAAACAAGCACCACTGAAAGTCTCCGACTTAGTTAAGACCTCTGTGATGTCTCTGTGGGGGCCTGACTGAGTGACCAGTGCTGTGGCAGCTGGGTTCCGTGCCCAGGTGACCAGCGGGGTAACCAGTAACCAGGGCGCCACAGACCCTAATGCAAGCAAGGAAATTGGCCACCCATCCCCTGACTTAAAACAAAAAAAAACACCACCTCTAATTGTGGTGAAGAGGGCCTTCACAGGCCCGGGCCCTGGTGCCACTGTACCTGTTGCACTATTGATATCTGCGCACCCGGGGCTGCCACATGTTCTTGTGCAAAAAAAATCCTGAACATACATTTACAGAACATATGACTGTCAATGGGAATGCTGTTTCATCACTAGGAAGGCAGAGTGTGGTTGATGTATGTGGGAAGGGGGGTGGGGATTTGCGGATCAGGTGTCTGTTCGTTCTTCTGCCGTCACACATGCTCATACTCGCGTGACTGCCTGTACTGAGTTTACCTCTAGTATTCAGTACTCAGCCTCTGTGGTTAACGCAAACACACAGCTGCTTATCACCTGTAATCCAGTGTAATAACAACGCTCCGCTGACATCATTCTTCTAGATATATGATGCATCTTTGCACTGTATACATCACCTACAAATGTCACTATAGTAAAGGTAACACGGCCCGGGGCGCCAGGTGTTCCCGACCAACCCGCGCCCTTGCATGAGATATCCAGAGGTGCCTCGGAAAGGCCAGCGGGGCTGGGGCCGCAGATGGGTTACCATTGGCTGCTTTAATGCAGCCGTATTCATGCCGGGAGCTCCGTAGTGTAGGACGGCCTCTGTGAGCTTTATTTAAGGTATTGCAATAGTAATGTCTTAGCGTCGCGTGAACGTGTGTACAGGCAGTGATTGTAACAAGGGTTACATGTTCTTGCAGACACACATACCATATAGAGCGCCAAATGGTGGCATATTTCATGAATCATTCCGTGTTGATCGTTTCTGCCTGCACACTGCTGAGCCCAGACGAGAGTCTGCTGACAGACAGTTGTCCATGCGCAATTCGCACTTCAAGTGCATGATCATCCTCGCCTACGAGTCGGTAGTGATGTAGAGGGATGTCAGCGAGAGAATTTTAATTTTAATTTTATTTTCTGAACACATCTGTGCGCACTCTCGTGTCACATGCTTAAATGACCATTAAAACAAGCATTGGAAAGCGCATTAGATCTGCTCTCCACAAAAAAAGAGAGCAGCATTAAAAGCGATCGCTTTCGCGATCAATATTGTATAAAAAAAACCACGAGTGATGCGCGCGCCACTGCGAGCCATATGTCTTCAATTATCACACCCGTGTCTGGCGTGATAATTGAAGACATTTGGGCTTTGGTGCGCGTTACAGACACCAATAGGCCATAGGCGGAGCTACGCGAATGCCTATGGCCTATTGTGTGTTCTGTTAAAAAACAGCTCGCACGCAAATCCCAATCAAAATGGATCTTGGAAATTCACACGCACGAGATGTGTGGAATTTCAAGGTCCATTTTTAAACCCCTACAAAAGGGCTTTTCGCTTCGCGAGCCCTAAAAAGGGGTGCAAAAAGAGGCAGGAGGAGTGCAGAAAGAAGCAAGTGAGGTGCAGAAAGAGGCAACAGAGGTACAGAAAGGTGCAAGAGACGTGCAGAGAGAAGTGCAGAAAGAGGAATGCAAACAAGGGAAGAAGGATGCAGAAAGAAGCAAGACAGGTGTAGAAAGAAGCAAGAGAAGTACAGAAAGAGGAAACAGGTGCAGAAAGAAGCAAGAGAGGTGCAGAAAGAGACAATAGAAGTGTAGAAAGAGGCAAGTGAGGTACAGAAGGAGGCAAGAGGACAGCAGAAAGAGGGAAGAGGGATACAAAAAAGGGAAGAAGGGAGCAGAAAGAAGCAAGAGAGGTGCAGAAAGAAGCAAGAGAGGTACGGAAAGATGTAAGACGAGTGCAGAAAGAGACAACAGGGGTGCTGAAAGAGACAACAGGGGTGCAGAAAGAAGAAAGAGAGGTGCAGAAAGAGGCAATAGAAGTACAGAAAGAAGCAAGTGAGGTACAGAAGGAGGGAAGAGAACTGCAGAAAGAGGCAAGAGAGTTGCAGAAACAGGAAAAAGGGGTGCAGAAAAAGGGAACAGATGTGCGGAGAGAGATAAGGGAGGGGCAGAAAAAGAGAATAGGGTACAGAAAGAAGCAAGAGGGATGTAGAAATTTGCAAAAGAGGTACAGAAAGAAGCAAGAGCAGTGCAGAAAGAACCAACAGAGGTGCAAAAAGAACCAACAGAGGTGCAAAAGGAGGCAAAGAGGTGTGTAGAAGAGGTGCACAAAGAGGCAAGGCAAGTACAGAAAGAGGAGGGGTGCAAAAAGAAGGAAGAGAAGTGCAGAAAGAAGCATCAGAGGCACTGAATGAGGTGGGAAGGGTGTAAAAAGAGCAAGGGAGGTGCAGAAAGAAGCAACAGAGATACATAAAGAGGCAAGAAAGGTGCAGAAGTAGGCAGGAAATGTGTAGAAAATGGGAACAGGGGTGAAGAAAGACGCAAGACAGGTGCACAGAGAGAAAAAAGGAGTCCAAAAAGGGCAAGAGGGGTGCGGAAAGAAGTAAGTGAGGTGTAGAAAGAGGCAACTGAGGTACAGAAAGACGCAAGAGAGGTGCGGAAAGAAGCAAGAGAAGTACAGAGAGAGGGATGCAAAAAAGGGAAGAAGGATGTAGAAAGAAGCAAGGCATGTGCAGAAAGAAGCAAGAGAAGTACAGAAAGAGGCAACGGGTGCAGAAAGAAGCAAGAGAGGTACAGAAAGAGTCAATAGAAGTGCAGAAAGAGGCAAGTGAGGTGCAAAGGGAGGCAAGAGGACAGCAGAAAGAGGGAAGAGGGATACAAAAAAGGGAAGAAGGGGAAGAAAGAAGCAAGAGAGGTGCAGAAAGAAGCAAGAGAGGTACAGAAAGAGGGATGACGAGTGCAGAAAGAGACAACAAGGGTGCAAAAAGTGACAACAGGGGTGCAGAAAGAAGAAAGAGAGGTGCATAAAGAGGCAAGGGAACTGCAGAGACAGGCAAAAGAGGTACAGAAAGAAGCAAGAGAACTGCAGAAAGAGGCAATAGAGTTGCAGAAACAGGCAAAAGTGGTGCAGAAAAAGGGAACAGGTGTTGAGACAGAGGTAAGAGGTGCAGAAAGAGGGTAGAGGGGTACAGAAAGAAGCAAGAGGGATGCAGAAATTCGCAAAAGAGGTGCAAAAAGAAAGAAGAAAGATCAGTGCAGAAAGAACTAACAGAGGTACAAAAAGAAAAAAACAGAGGTGCAAAAAGAGGCAAAGATGGGTGCACAAAAAGTAGGAGAGGTGCACAGAAAGGCAAGACAAGTACAGAACAAGGCAGGAGGGGTGCAAAAAGAAGGCAGAGAAGTGCAGTAAGAAGCACCAGAGGCACTGAAAGAGCAAGGGAAGTGCAGAAAGAAGCAAAAGAGGTACATAAAGAGGCAAGAAAGGTGCAGAAACAGGCAGGAAAGGTATAGAAAATGGGAACAGGGGTGAAGAACAGGCGCAGAGAGAGAAAAAAAGGTGCAAAAAGAGGCAAGAGGGGTGCAGAAAGAAGCAAGTGAGGTGCAGAAAGAGGCAACTGGGGTACAGAATGACGCAAGAGAGAAGCTGAAAGCAGCAATTGAGGTGCCGAAAGAGTGAAGAGGCATGCAAAAAAGGGAAAAAGGGTGCAGAAAGAAGCAAGAGAGGTGCAGAAAGAAGCATGAGAAGTGCAGAAAGAAGCAAGAGACGTGCAGAAAGAGGGAAGGCGAGTACAGAAAGAGACAACAGGTGCAGAAAGAAGCAATATAGGTACAGAATGAGGCAATTGAAGTGCAGAAAGAGGCAAGTGAGGGGCAGAAGGAGGCAAGAGAACTACAGAAAGAGGTAAGAGAGCTGCAGAATCTGGCAAAAAAGGGGTGCAGAAAGAGGCAACAGGTGTGTAGACAGAGACAAGTGAGGTGCAGAACGAGATAAAAAGGGGTACAGAAAGAGGCAAGAGGGATGCAGAAATTTGCAAACGAGGTGCAGAAAGAAGCAAGAGCAGTGCAGACAGAACCAAAATAGGTGCAAAAAGATTCAAGAGGGGTGCATAAAGAGGTCGGAGTGGTGCAGAAAGAGGAAGAGGGGTACAGAAAGAAGCAAGAAGTGTGCAGAAAGAAGGAAGAGAAGTGCAGAAAGAAGCAACAGAGGTGCTAAAATAGACAAAAAGGGTGCAGAAAGAGGCAAGCGAAGTGCAGAAAGAGGCAAGAGAGATGCAAAAAGAAGCAAATAAGGTGCAGAAAGAGTCAAGAGAGGTACAGGAAAAAGCAACAGAGGTGTAGAAAGAAGCAAGAAAAATGCATAAAGAGCCAGGTGAGGTGCAGAAGGAAGAGAGTGAGGTGCAGAAAAAGGCAAGAGATGTACAGAAAGAGGCAAGGGAACTGCAGAAACAGGCAAGAGAGGTGTAGAAAGAAGCAAGAGAAGTGTAGAAAGAGGCAAATGAGGTGCAGAAAGAGGCTAGAGAGGTACAGAAAGAAGCAAGAGATCTGCAGAAAAAAGCAACAGAGGTGCTGAAAGAGGCAAGTGAGGTACAGAAACAGACATGGGAAGTGCAGAAAGAGATACGTGAAGTGCAGAAAGAAGACAGTGTGTTGCAGAAAGAGGAAGAAAGGTGCAGAAGGAAGCAAGGGAAATACAGAAAGAGGCAAGAGAGGCACAGAAAGAAGAGAGGTTTGTGCACCATTATTGCCAGCTTTGCAAAGGGCCTTCCACCACGCTGTAACACATGACGCTGCATTCTTGGGAACACTTGAGACATTTGAGCTAGAAACAAGGCTTTTTTGTTCAAATCTGCAAATTAGGCAGCAGATGATGGAATATTTGGCAAATGTGGAAAATGTTTAATTATGTGAAAATTGGTGCAGCCGAACAGTGACATTATTCCAGTGGCTCTGCTCATACCTCCGAGTAGGTACAGAAGTGTGTCTCAGTGGGTCCTTCTTTTTTTGTGTACATTGAGTTTATAGTTTAGATTCTATGGAAATGAGGAAGACTAAACCTGAGGTTACCACTCCAAAACACAAACATAATTACTCTCCACAACACATAATCTCACTCCGCATACTTTCTATACACTAAATACCACATACTTTCTATTCAAATAATTTCACTGCACAACATACCACATAATTCAACTACACACGACGTACATTCGCTCTACACCAAAAACATTAGTAAAAAACGTTCACATTTACAGCGCCAATAGCTCTAACTCTCGCAAATGCAATACCTATAACATTGCAAGTGTTTCTTTAACTAGTAGTCGTGTTTGCAGAGTGGTGGAGAAAGGTTCTGGGCCTCCGACCAGCAAGCGCCACGCACTGGGATTGCTCAGAGTGAGGAAAAACAGCTCAAATTACAACCGATGCCCAGGCTGCTGGCACAAGACGCCTCTTAGTTCCCATCTTGATCAGTTACCAAATAAAGAGACGGGCGCTGGAAGCGGGAGTGCAAGAACAGATTTTTATTTCTCATGAGGAGAGGCTGTCATTTCGGACACGCGCACAATGTCTTCAAGAGGTGCTCTAACAAGTTTCTCTGAGGCTCCGTCTTTTATACACAGGTTTATGATGCACAAACATTCCTTATTGCAATAAAGAAACTTTGAAGTAAGAAAAGGCACGTTTGGAATCCCAGCTTCAGGCCTATTCCCATACCTGCCGCTCGGATGTCGTTTCCCCTCCCAAATGTAACATGTGATTGTAATCTTGCAGCCGGACATTCCAACAGGACACGAGGGCAAGAGGGGGTGGTCAGATCTAAGGTTGGGCAGGCGATAAGATCGGGCACTTCGGTTGGTGTATCACGTTTTGCTATGCGGGGCCGGGGGGGGGGGGGGGTACATCCATGAGGCTTTGTTTTATGACTTGGGACCGGGTCGAGAGGCCAGGTGTAGCCGGGGGGGGGGTCATCAGAAGAGGGGAAGGGTGTTCTCGGGAGGAATGCAGGGGGTGTCGGTCAGGCAGGGGTGTCACTTTTAGAGCAGGGTCGCGCAGAGGGAGAGGGTTTTATGGCCTATGCATGAGAGAGGGGGGGCGTGCTGGGGATTTAACAAACGGGCAGAGAGGCCTTGGTGCCTAAAATGGTTGTCGTGTACGTGCGTGCATAGGCCTATGCTGGCGGGATGATGCGGTCAATGCTTCGCGGTATTCGTTCTGCTTACAGCGAGGGGTATGGTGAACACAAATGAACGCCGCTTATGTACATATACATTGTCATTTTCCACAAGAGCTGGACAAAGGCCACATCCACTTTCTCCACCACTCTGCAAATGCCCCTCCTGGCAAACACTTGGTTGGGGATGTAGTCCCCTTGCCTCCTGAGGGTCCCTGGGGGCACACTAGCCCACCAGGTACCTCCAGTATGCTCCATGCAGTGGGATTGTTGAGAGTGGTCTGAGGCCATGCCCCCTTTTTACACCACTCTGCAAACATGCCTTCTGTCACACTGCTGCTCGGAGGATGAAATCCACTAGTGTCCTCAGGTCCTCAGGACACAAGAACACCTCATCGCCCCACCAGCAGTGCACCAGGAGGTACATTTGCAGATTGGTGTAAAAAGGGGGTTTTGCCTCGACCACTCTCAGCAAGTTGGCCCCTAGGGACCCTCAGGAATGAAGGAGACTTAACCCCAACTTAGAATACGCAGCGGGCGTGTTTGCAGAGTCATGCCGGGAGAGGGTGGGGTTTCTTTTCTTTTTCTTTTTTTATTTAATGGGAGAGGGGCCTTGTGGCCCCCTTCCCTGGGCCACTCCTGGACCCCATACCATGGCTCCTGGCCAGCCTTTACTTTAAAAAGAAAATTTGAGGGGTGCCGCATGGCCACCCTCCTGTGGCCAATTATAGCCCTGTTGACCCCACCCCCCTGGGCCTGGCCAGCCTTGTTGTTTTTGGGGGGTTTTAGAGGGGGGCCGCATGGCCCCCTCCAGAGGCCAATTGTGGCCCTGGGGACCCCATCCCCTGGGGCCTGTCCAGTCTTTAAATTTTGGAGGGGGGCCGTGTAACCACCCTCCTGAGGCCTAATATTTCCCTGGGGATCTCATCCCCTGGGGCCTGCCAACCTTTACATTTTTTTTATTTTGAAGGGTGGCTGCGTGGCCCCTCTCCTTTGGCCAATTATGGCCCAGGGACCGCATCCCCTGGGGCCGGCCTAGCTATTTAAAAAACTTGTTATTTATCATTTTTCCCCTTACCTGGGCCACTTCTGGCCCCAGGGACCCCATCCCCCGGGGCCGGCCCTCTGCGTTGGGGACTGTGGGGGGAGCTCCAATGCCCCCATGTCCCCTGCCAGCTACCCGCCTCCTGCAGGAGCAGGCATTGCTTTTAGGCAAGGGGAGATGCTGACATGCAGCTTTCCTTTGCCAAAAAGCAATTCTGCTTTGTTTCTTGGAAGAGAGAGCAGGTTTCCTGCTCTCGTTTCTAAGAAGCAAAGCAGTGTTTGCTATGGCAGGTATGCTCCTGCCCTGCCAAAGAAAATGGCAATGTCCCGGAGGTGGGCAACCCGGGACATTGCAGGAGCCGACCCTGGGTGGTGGAGGTCCCCTGGGCCATCGAGGGCTCCAGGAGTGGGGCCCCCGCCAAACATTTAATATGGCCCCAGGGAAGTGGTGGTGCCTGGGGCCGGGGGTCCGTACAGACCCCCATATTAACATAATTTGTACCCAGAGGTGGTGGTCCTTGGGGCTGGGGGTCCGCGAGTACCCCCGCCCTCATTACAATAAAGCCCCGGGGAGGTGGTGGTCCCAAGGGCAGCGCGGGGGGGTAGGAGCCCCACCATGCTTTTTTTTAAAAAGCCCCGGGAGGGTTCGCAAATCATCCTTGGTGCTCAGACATATACATTTTTGTTTTTTGAATTCCTCGGCAACTACAGAACGGATACACACCATTTAAAAAAAGGTTGCTTTTTGGATCAAGGGCTACCTTTTTACCAAATTTGGTGTAATTCCGTTCGGCAGTTCAGGCTGTAGCCGTGTGTAAAATTCCTATGGAAATTAAAATGGGCAAACTGTGTTTTGGGATTCCCCTTTTTTCTCGCCCCCCCGCTTGAAGAATCACCCCGAAACTTTCAAGACAGGGGCTGACCTGTATGGACCATTAGTTTTGAAAATTTCGTGAAGATTTGTCAAAACGGCGCTAAAGATATTGGCAAAAGAAAAAATGCTTTTTGAGTAGAAACAAGGTCCTACTATTACTACCTACTGGAGAGCACCAGTAGGTAATACATATATATGTGGTGTATCTGCAAATCGTAGGTGGGCCAAGGTTCTTGGTGCAGGGTGCGGTCGAGGTAAGGACGTGCTTGCCTTTGTCGCACCTCTGGCACACTGGCGGCGCGTCCCCACTGTGGCCTCTTTTAAGTCGGGCATGGGAGGGGTGCTGGGTGGTGGGAGCTGGCAAGAAAAATGGTGGGAAACAGAGCAGGAGGCAAAGTGGTCTGGCTCTGAGAAAAGCAGTGTTACAACATACCAATGCAAGCAGCGGAGAGCCAACAGATTAGTTATAGGGCTGAACAACAGTGACAGAGATCAGACAATGCTGCAGCAAGGCAACTGTGCTACAACAGTGACACAGAATTAATCTATGACTAGTAGAAATACGGGACAATAGGGGAGGCAAAATACAACTACAAAACCACACAATAACAGAGGCGAAGCGCCAAGAAAAAGAAAAAGAGTGCAATCGGCAGCGTCAGGACGACCTGCTGATCTTGCAGTGAGGGAGGGATTATTTTATTTATAGAAAATGTGGGAACATTTAAATGAATTACATTTTTATTTATTAATGTAAACATTTCGTACATTTCGTTTTAATACATATTTTTCAGTTTAATAAATTTTTTATAGCAACATTTTTTATGGAAATGTATAATATTAAATTTTTTTAATTTTGAAAATTATAATGTAATTTTCATTATATTGTTGGGGAAACATGCTTTAATTTTGCATTTATTTAAAAAAATCAAAATTATGCTTAATGAAATTCTGAAAATAGAATACATATATATTATTTATGATATAATATTTATAATTTTCTTGTATGTTTATATGGTATTTATTCATTTAAATTTGATAAAAAATGTATAATTACTTTTTTATTATTACTATTATTGGAATACATTCTATTGTTGGAAATATATATTCTAAAATGTATTAATTTAAGTGTAATATCATTTATATATTATATTTGTAGAAAACTGTTTTTATCTGTTTTTTATATTTTCAATGATTTTAATTTTTGGATGATGAATTACAGTTTTTATGATGCTTTTCAAAATGTAGAAATATTAATAAATGTCATAAATATTTATTATTTATAAATAGTAATTAACATGTTTTTATATGTTAATTTTAAATATATATGTCCTTAGTGTGGGTTATTGTGTCTTCTTAGGGGCCAATTCCGCCCTCGGACGTAAGGGCTTCGAATGACGTTGGGAGCCCTTTCGCCCGCATCGGAATGTGCCGTCTGGATTCCTTTCCAACCGAGCCATTCCGATGGGCTCGTTTGGAAAGGAATTCAACTTGAATTTCCGGATGGCTGGCGACAGGCTCGGAGAGCCCGACCACCATCCAGAAATCCTTAAGTATTTCCCCGGCCGCCTCTTTATGACCGAGGGAGTACGATGGCAGTTTTTCCACTGCCTTTTCGTGCCAGTGTTTCCGGCATGAAAAGGCAGCCAGAAACTGTCTTTGGGGACCCCAGTAGTGCCCCCATGGGTGTGAGGTCATCGAATGGCGGCCTGGGGGCACCTATGGTGCCCCTATGTTGATCCCTGCACCCGATGGCAGGCACCTTGGGGTGCAGGCCACAGGGTGCAGGGTTGAACTGCACCCCTCCATTTCACAATGCGGGCATGTGTGACATACAATTGCGACCAAACAGGGTTCGGTCGCATCGTTCTTGCAGGTTCGTAACCAATGACAGTAGGTCAGTCGGTCATGGTTCTTGACCGATGTCGGACGGACTCAGGTCCGTTCAACATCGGAATTGACCCCTAACTGCTTTATATTTTATTATATTAATAAAATGCATGTGTGATTATTGACTATTGATTGTATATATACACTTCTTAGTGTCCAACACCTTCCCTAAAATGGTTTCGATTGTAGTGGGAATAGTAAATGTTACTCCTTTAGTCTACAACACCTCCTCAAAATGGTTTAGATTGGAGTGGGAACAGTAAATGTCACCCCTTTAGTATCCAACACCTTCTCCTAATTCATTTAGATTGGAGTGGGAATAGTACATTTAACTCCTTTGTTGTCCAACACCTTCCCCAAGATGGTTTAAATTGGAGTGGGAATACTAGTTGTCACCCTTTTAGTGTCCAACTCCTTTCCCAAAATGGTTAAGTTTGGAGTTGGAATAGTGTATGTTGCTCTTTAGAGTCCGATATCTTCCCCATATTGGTTTAGATGTAAGAGAAAAGAGTAAATATCACCCTTTTAGTGTTCAACACCTTCTCTAAATTGGTTTAGCTTGGAGAGGGAATAGTAAATGTTACCCCTTTAGTGTTCAACATCTTCCCAAAAATGGTTTAGACAGCAATTGGAATAGGTAATGTTGCCCCTTTAGTGTCCAACACCATCCTCAAATTGGTTTAGATTGCAATGGGAATAGTAAATGATGCCCTTTAGTGTCCAACACCTTCCACAAAAGGGTTTCAGTTGGAGTGAGAATAGCAAATGTTGCCTCTTTTGTGTTCAACACCTTCTACAAAATAGTTTTGATTGGGGTGTGGATAGTAAATGTTGTCCCAGTAGTGTCCAACACTTTCTCCAAAATGGTTTATGTTGGAGTGGGAATATTTATTTAATCATTGTAATATTTAATTCCTTTGTTAAAATATATTTCTGCCGCATCGCAGTGGGAGTCTTTGTTGTTTGTGACCCGGAGCAGTTATTGGAGAGACGAAGTGCTGTTGCGGACTACAGGTCCGAGAAGCACAGAGCCGAGAGCACCACAGGCGCACTAGCCCCTCCCCGCCACCTACCTAGCTCCTCGCGGCACCCGCTGCACGGGTGCCGCATCGCAGTGGGGGTCTTTGTTGTTTGTGACCCGGAGCAGTTGTTTGAGAGACGGAGTGCTGGGGCGGACTACAGGCCCCAGAAGCACAGTGTCGAGAGCACCAGAGGTGCATTAGCCCCTCCCCGCCACCCACTTAGCTCCTCGCAGCACCGCTGTGCGGGTGCCGCATCGCAGTGGGAGTCTTTGTTTGTAACCCGGAGCAGTTGTTGGAGAGACGGAGTGCTGGGGCAGACTACAGGCCCCAGAAGCACAGCGCCGAGAGCACCACAGGCGCACTAGCCCCTTCCCGCCGCCTACTTAGCTTCTCGCGGCACCCGCTACGTGGGACGCTCATGGGCGCGCGCCGGCCGAAGCCCAGGCCAAGGGCGGGACCTTTTGAGCCCGTTCGAGACTGAGAGAGGCTGGGCCCCCTCCCTAAGACCACCAATACCAAGGGCCTCTCACTCCTCTAGTAAGTGGTTACCTGATAACTATCTGGTTGAGTGTTGATTCCTTTTAAACTGATTTAAGAAATGGCAACCTGCGAGGGACGAGGGAGGAAAGCAGCAGGTGTTGGCTATGTCGCGAGAACTCTCGACCAGTTCATTACGAGGGCGACATCTGTGCTAGCCCACGAGATAGCCATCACGGGGCGCAGACTTTCTATGGATCCTGTATTTTCTAAACGCTCATCACTGCGGGGGATAATGAATGCACATTCACCTGAGAGAAACCCCCATTCGCTCCCTTCTCCTGGTTCCCAGTCGCAGAGTCTTAGGTTACAGCAAGCTGCAACCACCGCTAGCACGGATGAGGATCCCTTACACTCTACGCTATCGTCAAGCGGCGCATTGCCACATTTATCTAAGAACATAGTAACGTGTAGAAGTTCATAAAGACCCCATAAAATCTAAGGAACACGCACAGGGGGCTATCCTAAAGAGGAAACGAGGAGGGACTCAACATAAGAGGAAGAATGCCAAGGTTTCCAAATTAAGCAAACCGGGAGAGAGTTCAAAGGTAAACCCACCAACCACTGAGGTCCTCCATCAAACATCGTCTGAAGCAAATGGAGTGAGCTTGGATGAAATTGCTATTGGATTGCCACAGACTTACGATGACTATTGGTTAAAAATAGGTGCTCTTATGACATCCTCCTTGGAGCCCCTATTAACAAGACTTTTGCTAATTGAAAAAAGGCTCGAGAAAGTTGAATCTCCATTAATTTCAACCGTGGGTGGTGCCAAGAATAAAATAGCGAGCCGTGGGCAAGGCAATGAGTTGGTGAGTGGGGGAGGGGAGCTTGCGGCATGCCCATGTATTAATGTAACATTAACTGGGGACTCGGGAGCATGACCAAAGGATTCTAATAAGCCAAGGTCAGAAATATTGAGTGGGGGAACTATAGTGCCCTTGGAGACACAGGGAGATAGTTGTATGTCCCACGGAGATCTACAGGGCCAATCTCAGAGAGTTGGCCCAGGTCGAGGTCTAATGAGAAATTCTATTGGAAATGAGGTAAAAAATGTATACCAACATCTAGACCTCCCCCCGAGTGTTCACCTTATGTTGCTGTCTTGACTGGTGTCCCAGAACTCCAACACGGTAAATTGGAATCTTATGAGCAATTAAAACATAAGACAATACACTGGCTTAACAGCAATAGACCACTCCCACGAGAGACACAGTCTAAAATCCTATTTGTAAGAAGGGTGACTTGGGTAGGCTGCAGATCAAAAAGCACACCAGGAGACTGTATTGTCGTTAACTTTCAAGACCCAATGGCTGTTGAGCATGTTTGCTGGGGTTCCCTGATAAACCCACAATCTTCAATTCAGGCCAGGGCCTTAAGTTACTTCTATATCCTCTGAGACTCTATGCCTAATCAGGATAAATAAGAGCTTCTTAATGGAAGGATGATCCGGCCACCTATGATGGTCGCTAGGGTAAATGGGGAGAATGGTGAGCAACCGCCAGCAGTACCACTTAACAATAGATTTAGTGTATTGGATCTGGTGGATTGACTGACACCTATTGATACCCATCAGGTTAAAATCTTTGAAGAACATGCCAACGCAGAGACAAAAAGGAGGGGGGACCTAGGCAAATGCTTAAGGTCATGTCCTGGAGTGGGGTGTAATAAGGACTGTGTGTCTAGTCTAGTTACAAAAGTAGGAAAACTGGAGATTGCAATTCCCCCAAACATAAGTAATCATGGTAGTAGAAAAGTTCACCACTGCCCAATAGAACCTGTGTCGACCCCCACTGGAATTTGCAGCCTTGGGAAGGTTGACAGATCCCTAAGGGAGGGAAATGTCAGGACGAGTGCACAACTGACCTCTGTGCACCTACAATTTTATCTTGGAACATTGCAGGTCTCGCCTCCAAACTAGATCAACTGGATTGGGGGGAATATATTGACTCTCACGAGATATGCTTGTTTCAGGAAACCTGGGCGGTCGAGCCACAATATAGGGCAGACTTCATAGCATATTGTGAGGGTGCAGTGAAAGGTCCAAAGGGTAGACCATTGGGGGGCTATGCATATGGGTAGGCTCCCATCTAGGATGCAAGATTAAACGAATAGATATGCATTCCCCAGACATCACATGCATCCTCTTTTCATATAAGAAGCTACCGAAACTCGCCATCATTAATATTTATTCTCGCCCAGTACAGTATGGTGGGATATCACCAACAATAGATTACTGTTAAATCTTTTGAGCTTACTGGCAGGGAAGTTATATTTTTTGAGTTGTGGAGATTTTAACTGTCACTTTGAACCGCTTAATGGAATTATGGAACCGATTACTAGTGAGGAGAATGCTACTTGGTCAATTCCATTTACAACAAGGGGTGGTGAGGGACAGAGTCTCTGAATTAAGCAGAATACTCTCACCCAGTCAAAAGATCAGGGCTAGATCCAACACCGTTTTTTAGCTCATTGCACCATCCAAGTTTCAGAACCTGGCTGTATGCAAATTAGTCTGTTCCTGTCCCAGTGCATGTTGGGAACAGGGCAAACCAAACTACAAAAACCAATTCTTACACTGGGAAGGAAACAAGCTTCCGGGGACCGGTTTCTGGCATTACAGCCGTCTTCGGCCCGGCTTGCTTGAATCCTGATGGTGCAATGAGCAAGGGACTCATGTCTGAGTATACCCTTCCACGCTTAGGGTGGACAAAAATATTTACAACAAGGGGTGGTGAGGGACAGAGTCTCTGAATTAAGCAAAATACTCTCACCCAGTCAAAAGATCAGGGCTAGATCCAACACCGTTTTTTAGCTCATTGCACCATCCCAGTTTCAGAACCTGGCTGTATGCAAATTAGTCTGTTCCTGTCCCAGTGCATGTTGGGAACAGGGCAAACCAAACTACAAAAGCCAATTCTTACACTGGGAAGGAAACAAGCTTCCGGGGACCGGTTTCTGGCATTACAGCCGTCTTCGGCCCGGCTTGCTTGAATCCTGATGGTGCAATGAGCAAGGGACTCATGTCTGAGTATACCCTTCCACGCTTAGGGTGCACAAAAATATTTACAACAAGGGGTGGTGAGGGACAGAGTCTCTGAATTAAGCAGAATACTCTCACCCAATCAAAAGATCAGGGCTAGATCCAACACCGTTTTTTAGCTCATTGCACCATCCCAGTTTCAGAACCTGGCTGTATGCAAATTAGTCTGTTCCTGTCCCAGTGCATGTTGGGAACAGGGCAAACCAAACTACAAAAGCCAATTCTTACACTGGGAAGGAAACAAGCTTCCGGGGACCGGTTTCTGGCATTACAGCCGTCTTCGGCCCGGCTTGCTTGAATCCTGATGGTGCAATGAGCAAGGGACTCATGTCTGAGTATACCCTTCCACGCTTAGGGTGGACAAAAATATTTACAACAAGGGGTGGTGAGGGACAGAGTCTCTGAATTAAGCAGAATACTCTCACCCAGTCAAAAGATCAGGGCTAGATCCAACACCGTTTTTTAGCTCATTGCACCATACCAGTTTCAGAACCTGGCTTTATGCAAATTAGTCTGTTCCTGTCCCAGTGCATGTTGGGAACAGGGCAAACCAAACTACAAAAGCCAATTCTTACACTGGGAAGGAAACAAGCTTCCGGGGACCGGTTTCTGGCATTAGAGCCGTCTTCGGCCCGGCTTGCTTGAATCCTGATGGTGCAATGAGCAAGGGACTCATGTCTGAGTATACCCTTCCACGCTTAGGGTGGACAAAAATATTTACAACAAGGGGTGGTGAGGGACAGAGTCTCTGAATTAAGCAGAATACTCTCACCCAGTCAAAATATCAGGGCTAGATCCAACACCGTTTTTTAGCTCATTGCACCATCCCAGTTTCAGAACCTGGCTGTATGCAAATTAGTCTGTTCCTGTCCCAGTGCATGTTGGGAACAGGGCAAACCAAACTACAAAAGCCAATTCTTACACTGGGAAGGAAACAAGCTTCCGGGGACCGGTTTCTGGCATTACAGCCGTCTTCGGCCCGGCTTGCTTGAATCCTGATGGTGCAATGAGCAAGGGACTCATGTCTGAGTATACACTTCCACGCTTAGGGTGGACAAAAATATTTACAACAAGGGGTGGTGAGGGACAGAGTCTCTGAATTAAGCAGAATACTCTCACCCAGTCAAAAGATCAGGGCTAGATCCAACACCGTTTTTTAGCTCATTGCACCATCCCAGTTTCAGAACCTGGCTGTATGCAAATTAGTCTGTTCCTGTCCCAGTGCATGTTGGGAACAGGGCAAACCAAACTACAAAAGCCAATTCTTACACTGGGAAGGAAACAAGCTTCCGGGGACAGGTTTCTGGCATTACAGCCGTCTTCGGCCCGGCTTGCTTGAATCCTGATGGTGCAATGAGCAAGGGACTCATGTCTGCGTATACCCTTCCACGCTTAGGGTGGACAAAAATATTTACAACAAGGGGTGGTGAGGGACAGAGTCTCTGAATTAAGCAGAATACTCTCACCCAGTCAAAATATCAGGGCTAGATCCAACACCGTTTTTTAGCTCATTGCACCATCCCAGTTTCAGAACCTGGCTGTATGCAAATTAGTCTGTTCCTGTCCCAGTGCATGTTGGGAACAGGGCAAACCAAACTACAAAAGCCAATTCTTACACTGGGAAGGAAACAAGCTTCCGGGGACCGGTTTCTGGCATTACAGCCATCTTCGGCCCGGCTTGCTTGAATCCTGATGGTGCAATGAGCAAGGGACTCATGTCTGAGTATACCCTTCCACGCTTAGGGTGGACAAAAATATTTACAACAAGGGGTGGTGAGGGACAGAGTCTCTGAATTAAGCAGAATACTCTCACCCAGTCAAAAGATCAGGGCTAGATCCAACACCGTTTTTTAGCTCATTGCACCATCCCAGTTTCAGAACCTGGCTGTATGCAAATTAGTCTGTTCCTGTCCCAGTGCATGTTGGGAACAGGGCAAACCAAACTACAAAAGCCAATTCTTACACTGGGAAGGAAACAAGCTTCCGGGGACCGGTTTCTGGCATTACGCGGCAGGGTCGTGGACCAGGGTCAACAGACTCGAAAATTCTCGCCTCGGTGCCTACTCTAACCAGGGATCACACTCGGCAACTCTGGGCATTAAGCTTGCCTCATCTCTACAACGGCCCCCCACAGACGCCGGGGATGCCTGGTTTCACCTTGGAGATACCCAGAAGGGACCATCTCACAGAGAAAGCCAGGACGGGTTCCCCAGCGGTCTCTAGCGCCGGGACGCTTACGGGCAGCTGTGCGCTTTACAAGTCCAACACATTTACATTTACATTTACATTTACATTTACATTTACATTACATTACATTACATTTACATTTACATTTACATTACAGCCGTCTTCGGCCCGGCTTGCTTGAATCCTGATGGTGCAATGAGCAAGGGACTCATGTCTGAGTATACCCTTCCATGCTTAGGGTGGACAAAAATATTTACAACAAGGGGTGGTGAGGGACAGAGTCTCTGAATTAAGCAGAATACTCTCACCCAGTCAAAAGATCAGGGCTAGATCCAACACCGTTTTTTAGCTCATTGCACCATCCCAGTTTCAGAACCTGGCTGTATGCAAATTAGTCTGTTCCTGTCCCAGTGCATGTTGGGAACAGGGCAAACCAAACTACAAAAGCCAATTCTTACACTGGGAAGGAAACAAGCTTCCGGGGACCGGTTTCTGGTATGACAGCCGTCTTCGGCCCGGCTTGCTTGAATCCTGATGGTGCAATGAGCAAGGGACTCATGTCTGAGTATACCCTTCCACGCTTAGGGTGGACAAAAATATTTACAACAAGGGGTGGTGAGGGACAGAGTCTCTGAATTAAGCAGAATACTCTCACCCAGTCAAAAGATCAGGGCTAGATCCAACACCGTTTTTTAGCTCATTGCACCATCCCAGTTTCAGAACCTGGCTGAATGCAAATTAGTCTGTTCCTGTCCCAGTGCATGTTGGGAACAGGGCAAACCAAACTACAAAAGCCAATTCTTACACTGGGAAGGAAACAAGCTTCCTCAGATGTGAGTCCCTTGCTCATTGCACCATCAGGATTCAAGCAAGCCGGGCTGAAGACGCCTGAAATGGCAGAAACCGGTCCCCGGAAGCTTGTTTCCTTCCCAGTGTAAGAATTGGCTTTTGTAGTCTGGTCTGCCCTGTTCCCATGATGCACTGGGCCAGGGACAGACTAATTTGCATACAGCCAGGTTCTGAAACTGGGATGGTGCAATGAGCTAAAAAACGGTGTTGGATCTAGCCCTGATCTCTTGACTGGGTGAGAGTACTCTGCTTAATTCAGAGACTCTGTCCATCACCACCCCTTGTTGTAAATTATTTTGTCCACCCTAAGCGTGGAAGGGTATACTCAGATGTGAGTCCCTCGCTCATTGCACCATCAGGATTCAAGCAAGCCGGGCCGAAGACGCCTGAAATGGCAGAAACCGGTCCCCGAAAGCTTGTTTCCTTCCCAGTGTAAGAATTGGCTTTTGTAGTCTGGTCTGCCCTGTTCCCATGATGCACTGGGCCAGGGACAGACTAATTTGCATACAGCCAGGTTCTGAAACTGGGATGGTGCAATGAGCTAAAAAACGGTGTTGGATCTAGCCCTGATCTCTTGACTGGGTGAGAGTACTCTGCTTAATTCAGAGACTCTGTCCATCACCACCCCTTGTTGTAAATTATTTTGTCCACCCTAAGCGTGGAAGGGTATACTCAGATGTGAGGCCCTTGCTCATTGCACCATCAGGATTCAAGCAAGCCGGGCCGAAGATGCCTGAAATGGCAGAAACCGGTCCCCGGAAGCTTATTTCCTTCCCAGTGTAAGAATTGGCTTTTGTAGTCTGGTCTGCCCTGTTCCCATGATGCACTGGGCCAGGGACAGACTAATTTGCATACAGCCAGGTTCTGAAACTGGGATGGTGCAATGAGCTAAAAAACGGTGTTGGATCTAGCCCTGATCTCTTGACTGGGTGAGAGTACTCTGCTTAATTCAGAGACTCTGTCCATCACCACCCCTTGTTGTAAATTATTTTGTCCACCCTAAGCGTGGAAGGGTATACTCAGATGTGAGTCCCTTGCTCATTGCACCATCAGGATTCAAGCAAGCCGGGCCGAAGACGCCTGAAATGGCAGAAACTGGTCCCCGGAAGCTTGTTTCCTTCCCAGTGTAAGAATTGGCTTTTGTAGTCTGGTCTGCCCTGTTCCCATGATGCACTGGGCCAGGGACAGACTAATTTGCATACAGCCAGGTTCTGAAACTGGGATGGTGCAATGAGCTAAAAAACGGTGTTGGATCTAGCCCTGATCTCTTGACTGGGTGAGAGTACTCTGCTTAATTCAGAGACTCTGTCCATCACCACCCCTTGTTGTAAATTATTTTGTCCACCCTAAGCGTGGAAGGGTATACTCAGATGTGAGTCCCTTGCTCATTGCACCATCAGGATTCAAGCAAGCCGGGCCGAAGATGCCTGAAATGGCAGAAACCGGTCCCCGGAAGCTTATTTCCTTCCCAGTGTAAGAATTGGCTTTTGTAGTCTGGTCTGCCCTGTTCCCATGATGCACTGGGCCAGGGACAGACTAATTTGCATACAGCCAGGTTCTGAAACTGGAATGGTGCAATGAGCTAAAAAACGGTGTTGGATCTAGCCCTGATCTCTTGACTGGGTGAGAGTACTCTGCTTAATTCAGAGACTCTGTCCATCACCACCCCTTGTTGTAAATTACTTGGTCAATTCCGGCACCTAATGTGTATCCTATTAGTCGATGGACTCCTCTAGCTCTGCAGTTGACTTCCCTAACCTTGACTTTTTCCCTAAGGGCCTGCAACGGTCGGTTTCCTGGCGATAATCCTGGGCGTCCGACCTTTAACAGGTTTGAACAGGCCACGGTTATCGACTATATTCTGACTAGTGTAGAGATATGGCATAATGTGGTGGACTTTTCCGTAGAAGAATGCAGTGAAAGTGACCACAATCCCCTAGTCATGGAGGTGGATTTTCAGTGGGGGGGGGGTTCAGGTAGTGACCCTAAGGAGCCGTACCAAAATAACCTGGTTGTTGCAGAGGGAGGGAGACGGATTAGATGGTCCAAGGTAAATCAATCAACAGAAATAATGTCAAAATTGTATGTGGCCATTATACCTTTGCTAGAGAGAGCAAGTGTTGCTGCAGAGAATCTAGCTCAGTCTGGACTTGATAGCGACTTGGGCAAAATACATCAAGACATGACCCTTGTTGTAGCGGATTTCTTCTTTAAAAGTGGTCCTACCAAATATAAATCTGGTGGTGACGAAAGATCTTGGTACTCGAAAGCTTGTAAGGAGGCGAAACTAGCTTTGTTGACTTCATTAAAAGGGGCTGATAGCCTTTGCATTAGGGAAGCTAGGGCGGCCTATAAGAAAATAATTGTAAATGCTAAGTCTGAGTGGGAAATAGACAGATGGCAGGAGATCAAGAAGGCCTTAGATCTAAAAGATGGTAGAAGTTTTTGGAATTTGGTTCACTCCGGGACAGCGAAAGGTAGAACCACTCTTGATCCGAACATTGATGAGGATGCCTGGCACTCATACTTCAAGGAACTATATTCAAGTTCTTACGTTAATATAAGTGTCAACAAAACTCCAGATTGTAGTCTTAACCTTGAAACACTTTGTGAAGCACCCCCATGTACTATGGGAGAGGTGATATCTGCTTTAGCTAAGCTGCAACCCAATAAAACCCCAGGATTGGATAGAATCCCGGGCGATCTATTTAAAAGTGAACATGGGGTCTGGGATCCTGATCTATTATTACTATTCAATGCAATCCTGGATGGCCTTCCAGCGCCGCCTAAATGGGCTGGTGCGGAAATTGTTCCAATTTACAAAAAAGGATCCCCGATTGAACCATCTAATTATCGGCCAATTAGCCTTATCGATGGTTCTCAAAAACTATTTGGGAGGGTACTAATAGGGAGATTACATGATTGGATTGAAGACCGTGATATATTAACCCCGCTCCAAGCTGGCTTTAGAGCAAAGACCTCAACTGTGGACCAGCTATTCAGGCTGCAGTTGGTATACTGGAAGCACGTGGTTTTGGAAGGTGGGAGTCTTTATCTTACCTTCGTGGATTTGAAAATCTGCGTTTGATATGGTCAACCGTGACCAGTTATGGAGTATCCTACTGGCCATGGGGGTACCACCCTATCTTTGTTTTCAACTCAAACGCTTCCACTAGTGTACGTATGTCAGAGTAAGATATGGTAAAGACTCCCGATTGACAGCGCCCTTCCCCGTTGATAAGGGGGTGAGGCAGGGCTGTGTGCTCGCGCCAACCCTCTTTTCACTCTTCCTAAACGGCTTAATTGAAGATCTACTCGCTGTGAAGGACTTGGACTCTCCAAAAATATCATCCCGCAAATTTCCTGCATTAATGTTTGCGGCTGATACCCTGCTCCTCTTGAAGTCGCCTATGGGGATACAGCGAGTCCTAAAGGAATTCAGCCAGTTTTGCAAAAGGAGAAAACTTGTGGTTAATATAAACAAAACAAAATACATGGTCTTTAATGCCAAACCGACTACTTACCCGCACCCAATAATGGACGATATCGCCCTGGAGCGTGTCCATATCTTTGAATATCTGGGCCTAACCCTGAATGATAAGATGGGGCGGGGCCCCCAAATTGATAAGGCTAATTTAAAGCTTACCCAGGCAGTAGGGGGATTATTGAAAGTTCAGAAGGGTTGCTCTCTTAAGGTTATTAGCCCAGCCCTAGAAATATATAAAGTACAAGCGCAATCGGCTTCTCTCTATGGGGCTGAACTTTGGTGCCATAGTTCAAAAAAAGCACTGACCCTCACTGAAAACAAGGTTATTAGAAGCATTACGGCCTTGTCAACAAACACTCCCTTGGTACCCCTCAGGATGGATCTGGGTATCCTCCCAGTGGTGGACTTAATCTCGAGCCGACCATTGCTTTATTGGCGATGGCTATGGAGTACACCCGAGTTGAGACACTATAGGGAGGAACTCAAGGCGCTACTATTGTCATTGGGGGCCGTGGGTAGTATACCGTGGCTCTCTTTCGTGAGGGACTCTTTTCATGCTATTGGTAGGGAGGACCTATCGGCAACCCCTGAAGAGTCCTGCCCTGCCACCCCAAAAAAAACCTCAGCTAAAGAATTAAGAGATTTTAATTTGACTAGTTTAATTCTGGCGACCAGAGCAACGCAATGGTTTTTGGACTTTACGGCACACTATCAATTTGAGCAAGTCCTAGACTCAATACACCCCAAGGAGGCTGTTTCTCCAATTTCGATATGGGACCCTTCTACTTTTTGCAATAACTAATAAGTGGTTAGACGTGACCTGTCATTTCTGCCCTGGATGCCTAGTTGCGGAGGAAACAAAAATCCATGTACTGTTCTTCTGCCCGGCATACAAACAGGCGAGGTCTATATGGGTTGTACAATTATGTAGAAACTTGGGTATTAGGGATTACCTTGCATTCTATAGGGTTTTAAAATCAGATACAGATCCAGTGTATGTGGTTGTAATCTCTAAATTTCTCCAAGCAGTGTGGCTCAAACGAAGGTACTTGTTGAAAATAGATACTTAGCTAACTGTGATCGCCTAAATTATCTACAATTACTCTGGAGTATTTTAAAGAATTATATGATATGTTTAATTATCTTCTTAAAGTTTTTATCTTAAATTATATTTTTAAAACTATTTTTTATTTAAAAAGGTTTCTGCTATCAATAATTAATGACATTTCAGTATCCTTACATATGCCGCTGTCACCACGAGATCTTATTGTGCACTGTTATGGAAAATGCATTTTTGTCTGTTTTAATTTATATGTGCTTTTATGACTGTAATAGTCACAATAAAGTAATTATGAAGATTAAGATTTCTATCTATTAGGAGTAATTTATGTTATTTAATTAGTATGGTTGATGTTTAGAAAGATACTTAACATAGTAGTTAGTTGTATATTTGTAATTAATAGCATTATAATTTACATATTTTGATAAAATAAATATATGTACCACATTTTTAAATTTTTCTTAATTTTTCAAAGTTTATTTAATGTATATATTTTACACTTTTTAACATATATAGTTATAGTTATATAAACATTTATATATTGATGAATAAAACAATGTTTAATACAGTTTTATGAATAAATAAACTATGTGAATCACATTTAAATAGTATTGCATGTTGTATGTTTTCCTCTTTTTTCAATTGTTTAGATTTTTTAACATTAATTCAGTTGTGTCATATACATATTCTTTCAAATAATTTGTACAAAACATTGTTTAGTATATATTAAGTAATTATATATATTTACACTACTATTTAATTCATACTTTACATTTTTAACATTTCATACCAGATTTTACATCCTTAAGATTTTTTGGGGATGATTTTCAAAACATTTTTTAAACATTTTTAAATAATTTCCCCATTCTTTTCTATAGGGAGATAATAGACTTTTTGTTGTTGTGTTTAGCAGCCATTTTCTGTAGTGGTAACTTCTATTTTGTATTCTACTTGTGTCATTTTTAGTCTATTTTCCGGGAGTCAGGTCACAGGAAAGTTCTGCTGTTCATCGTTTTTTTGTGGGTTCTTTATTTTTCACTTTGTAGGTTTTGCTGTACAGTCTATCCTATATGTGTCCTATGAGAATTTGGATTTAGCATTTTTTTAAATCTGTTCTTGTTTCTAATAAACCAGATTGTACTGTTTTTTTGTGGGTTCTTTATTTTTTCACTTTGTAGGTTTTTCTGTACAGTCTGTCTTATATGTGTCCTATGGGAATTTGGATTTAGCATTTTTTAAATCTGTTCTTGTTTCTAATAAACCAATATTTTTTATTTTGATTTCCCTGTTTTTTTGGGTTTAAGGGAGGGTTATTTTTTAAAACGCTTTTTTAATGGATTGTTGATACTTTGGATTGGTTCGATGGATCTCTGTAATATTGGATACATTTTATGAATATTTGGGGGGATTTTTGGAATATATTTAAAAGTAATGATATTTTTGCTTTCAACCTATTTTGGTGGAGATTAGTAAAAATTATACTTTTTAGAGTGGTGTAGAGTAGAGTGGCATACATTGGAAAAGCGTAGAGTGGAGTGGAGTGGTTTAGACTGGATTGTGTACACTGGAATAGAGTAGAGTGGAGTAGCATAGAGTAAAGTGGCATACACTGTAGTGGCGTAGACTGTAGTGGCATACAGTGGAGAGGTATGCACTGTAATAGGGTAATAGCGTGCAGTGGAGTGTCTTAAAGTGGAGTGGCATATAGTGGAGTGGTGTACAGTGCTGTAGCTTAGAGTGTATTGATGTAGAGTGCAATAGCATACACTGGGGTGGCATAGACTGGAGAGGCGTAGAGTGGAGTAGCATAGAGTGGAATAGCGTAGAGCATAGTGATATAGAGTGGAGTTGCATACAATTGAATAGCATAGATTTAAGTGGAATTGTGCAGAGTGTAGTGGAATAGAGTGGAGTTACAAACAGTGGAATAGCGTACAGCAGAGTGGTAAACAATGAATTGTGGTACAGTGGAGTGGCATACAGCTGAAAAGCGTACAGAGGAGTTACATACCCTGGAGTAGCACATAGGGGTATAGAGTAGAGGTGAATGGTGTTGACTGGGGTGGCATAGACTATATGGAGGCATCCAGTGCATGCCGTACAGTGGAGCAGTAGAAAGTGGGTTGGTGTAGAGTAGAGTGGGGTAGAGTAGAATGGTGTACAGTGAAGTAGTGTACTACAAAGTGGTGTATATTGAAACAATGTAGAGTGGAGCAGAATAAAGTGGGCTGGCATACATGGGAGAGGTGATGATTAGAGTGGAATAGAGTGGAGTGGCGTGGATTGGAATAGCGTACAGTGAATTGGGGTAGAGTTGAGTGGCATACAATGGGGTGGCATACATTGGAACAGCATACAGCCGAGCGACATAGATTGGAGGGGGATAGATTGGAGTAGCATAAAGTCAAATAGCATAGAGTTGAGTGGCATGGAGTGTAGTTGCATACAGTGGAATAACGTATATTGAAGTGGTGTTGAGTGGAGTTGTGTACAGTGGAGTTGCGCAGAGTGGAGTGCCATACAGTGGAGTGGGGCAGAGTGGAAAAACATACAGTGGAGTGTTGTAGAGCAGAGAGGTGTTGGTTAAAGTGGAGTGGAGTACCGTGGAATAGCATACAGTGGAGTTGCATAGAGTGGAGTGGCATACAGTAGAATTAGGTAAAGTCTAGTGGCATACAGTGGAATAGCACAGTGTGGCATGGCATACAGTGGAGTGGTGTAGAATGGAATAGCATATAGTGGAGTAGTGTACAGTGCATTGTCATAGTGTTGGGTGGTGTAGAGTGGATTAGTGCAGAGTGGAGTGTTTTAGAGTGGAGTTGCGCACAGTGAAATAGTGTAGGGTGGAGTTGTGCACAGTGGAAAAGTGTAGAGTGGAGTAGCATAAGGGTGTAGTAGGATACAGTGAGTGGAGTAGACTGGAGTGGCATAGAGTGGAGTGCCTTAGAGCGGAATAGCATAGAGTACAGTGGGACAGAGTGTAGGGTAGTGGGGAGGAGTAGAGTAGAGTAGAATGGAGTGGTATATAGTGGAGTGCCGTACAGAGGAACAGCTTATAGGTGAGTAGAGAAGAGTAGATTGGCATAGAGTGGATTGCGGTAGAGTATAATAGTGCAGATTGGAGTGGCATACAGTGGAGTGGTGTAGAGTGCAGTGGCATAGAGAGTAGTGTGGTAGAATGGAGTGGCGCAGTGTGGAATAGCGTACAGTGGAGTGGCGAGGTGTGGACTCGGAGTGGGGTAGAGTGGAGTAGCATAGAGTGGAATACCGTACAGCAGATTGGCGTGGAGTCGAGTAGGATAGAATGGAGTGGAGTCAGGTACAGTGTAGTAGCATACAGTGGAACAGCGTATAGTGAAGGGGTATAGAGTGGAGTGGTGTGCAGTGGAGTAGAGTTGAGTGGCATACAGTGGAGTGGTGAAGAGTGGAATAGCATACAGTGGAGTGGTGTACAGTGAAGTGGCATGGTATAGAGTGGAACACCATAGAGCAGAGTGTTGTAGAGTAGTGCAGGGTAGAGTGTAGTGGGGTAGTCTGTAGTGGCGTACAGTGTGAGAGCTTTCAGTGGAGCAACATATAGTTGAGTGGCATAGAGTGGAGTGGTGTAGAGTGGACTAGCATACACTGTAGTGGTATAGAGTGGAGTGCATACAGTGGAGTAGCATACTGTGCAGTGGTGTAGAGTGAAATAACGTTGAGTGTAGTGGTGTACAGTGGAGTGATAGAGAAGAGAGTACCATATAAAAACAGAGGGCGCGGCAGGCCCAAATGGGCTTCCAAATGCCCTCTTTAAGCACTCACCTGATTTCTGGGCAGAACATCTAACACCCCTTTTTAATCAGATCTATAACCAAAACAAAATGCCTAAATCCTGGAAAGGGAATATAATCCATCCGATTTTTAAGCAGGGTGATCATAATGAGCCGGGTAATTACAGGCTGATATTATTGATCGACGTGGAGGCGAAATTATATGGATCATGCTTATTGATGCACCTTCAAGATTGGATGGAGGAAACAAATATAATTCCCACGTTCCAAACGGGTTTTAGGCCAGGGACAAGCACATTAACAAATCTGACATCTTTAGCGCTCCTAACAGAAAAAGCAGAAAAAAAGAAGACCAGACTGTTCGCATGCTTTATAGATCTGAAAGCAGCTTTTGACAGGGTGAATCGGAACCGTTTATGGGAAAAATTATGATCATGGGGGCTGCCGAGGAAAATACTGGATGCAATAAGAAGTTTATACAGCGAAACATGGGCAAGAGTAAAACTGGGCGATGGTCGCAGTATTACTGCCGAAATTAAAACACAACATTGTTTAAAACAAGGCTGCGTCCTGGCCCCCAGTTTATTCAACCTATATATGGCAGACATGGTCAAATACATGCAGGTAGAGGAAGGTCATCCACCGAACCTGGCAAATAGTCCGATTCCTTTTCTACAATATGCCGACGATATTGTGGTGCTGAGCCAAACACCCATAGGTCTTCAAAGAATGATCAACAACCTTGTTACCTATCTAGAGCATGAAAACTTGGATCTGAACAAAGAGAAAACTAAGGTGGTACGTTTAGTGGGCCCCAAAAAATTGAACTTTAAATGGTACGCAAAAGGTTCACCAATAAAAGAGGAAAAGTCTTATAAATAATTAGGTCGTAAGTTGGGGCGAGGATTGACCCACAAAGAACAGAAATTGGACCTAAAGGCGAAAACACATTCCTTGATCTATGCGTGCAGGCTTTTGAATAAAAAATTGGATTGCCCAAACTACATGCATCTTTTGAAGGTGATGGCCTCACAAACTTTATCCACTCTGTCATATGCTCTGGTTACCTGGTGTGGAAAAGAGGCTGAGCTGTTAAACAATCTTCAAACAAAGGTATACAAAGCAGTTTTTAACCTTCAAA
This sequence comes from Lissotriton helveticus, assembly GCF_964261635.1. NCBI lineage: Eukaryota > Metazoa > Chordata > Amphibia > Caudata > Salamandridae > Lissotriton > Lissotriton helveticus. The sequence goes on from NC_136059.1 coordinate 1,806,292,865, forward strand.
AATCAGCCTCGCCGGCACAGGTTCGTTTGGAATTCGGGCTGCGGAACCAGAAGTTTCGGGGCATGAATAGCTTTGTGAAACTATGCCATAAATTACGCCTGTAGGCACAAGGTTCACTAGACAGCCTGTGTTGGAAAGAAATTGAAAATCAGATGAAGCAAACCACCTTAAGTGTTTGGGGAGCTTACCTGAGCAAATCCTTGAGGGAGTTAGAAATTCAATCGACATGGGATACCATCCCAGATAGAGCTAGCTTTGACAAAATAACAAATAATGCTGCCAAATGGAAGTCCTTCCTGGAAGATAAATCAGCAATCTTCAAGCACCGACATGGGTGGACAGTGATTAATTCATATTCCTTGATAAAACCCCAGGCATACTTAGAAAGTCATTTTAGCATAATGCTAAAGAAGAGATATATCCGCATGCGTGCGGCGGCTTTTTTCGCGCTGCGCAGCTTTTTTAAAAAAGCTGCGTTACATGACGAGCTCAGCTCGTCATCAGCGTGCGAGCGGCGCAACTGATGACGAGCTGAGCTCGTCATCAGCGCTTAAGTGGTTAAAGAATATCGGCTGGGCTTACATCTCTCAAAAGATTTACAACCATCTTGGAAACGCGTGTATACGGATCCTCACTGTTGCCTAGGTGGATATCAAAAAGAATCACTGCCCCATCTGCTATGCGCGTGCCCGGCTCTTAAGGATTTAAGGAGATGGTTTTTAAAGGACATTTTTAACAAACTAAACATTCGTACATGCAGGCAAGCTGTAATTCGATGGCTGGAGGGATCGTCTCCAATGTTGGCTTGTAGGGGGGTCAAATATATGAAAAAAGTACAATCTCTCCTATGACAAGCCGAACTTGAGGAAACAAGAAAAGAAAGAAAATAGTATCCTCAAAGTGACAGATAATTTTAGCAAGGTTGTAAAATATGTTAATAGTGGGCTAAAATGAACTATTCAATTGAGATGGCCTGCTCAAAACTTTATGTATTATTCGCTCAATTATTTAGCACTGCATAAACTAAACCTCCCCCATGATTTTCATGATGATAGCATACTATAATGGATAAGGCAACCAGATGATAGTTTTATGAAATGTGTATTATAAATTGTTTGAATTTTATGGATTGTTTTTCTATTGCGATTTGTAATGATTTTAAATAATCAAAAACAATAACATTTGACTGACTGACTGACTGACACTATAACTTTAAATATATGTACCCTACTAACTTGTACTGCCCATAGCATCAGCTGCACTTCATAATATATACTCAAGCCAAATTTCATGGAAATTCAAACAACAGTTTTTGCGCTACATCTGATACAAAGGTCAATGGAAAATGCATTGGTGGAAAAACGTGTTATGGCACTCCCCTTTTATCGTTGCACTCCCTTGACCAACCGCTGCAAAACTTACCATACTCTGCCAATGTAAAAAAAGTCATAGGTCTGGGAAGTTTCGTGAAAATTTGTCAAACAGGAACAATGTTATTTGCGAGCAAACATGAGGTGAAGTCCTATATCTGTGAATCCTAACTATAGCTACCTTGGCGCTGTAACATATATATAATTATGTATGTATAATATATTTATCAAATGTTCACTAACAAAAACAAAGGTTAAAGTAAGTTAGGTGAATATGTCACTGCCACAGTGGCATACAGTGATGTCATCAATTACGTCATTTGAGATGTTATCAGTGATGACATAAATGATGTCATAGAACATGCCATGAGTGATGTAATTTGTGGGATCATAAGCAGTACATGGTGAGGGCGAAAGTTATAGTTGGCTCTGCCAACTATAACCGGTGAAATTCAGTTTTTTTTAGTTCATAACCTTAATGTTGTCACTTACATATTCATCTAACTACAGCATTACTTTATCCTGTTTTTTCAGTGAATTTCTAAGTTTTGTAAAATGTTTTATTGAAACAAAAACACATATTTATTTTACTTTCACATTTGTTTTTAAGTGAATTTCCCATTATTTTTTTTTTAAAGTAAAGTAATATCTTTTACCATACGCAAAGCCTGGGCCAGGCCCTGTAGCAAAACCCACACAGGGCGTTATGTTTGTAAAGGGCAGAGAGGGCCCAGTGGTCCCCCTAACTGAGCTTTATTAGGCCCTAGGGACCACATCCACCAAGGCCTTTTTTTTAAGGGGAGGGAGCCACGTACCCACCTCCCCGAGCCTTATTTTGTCCTTGGTGCCCAAGTTCCCAGGGCCATATCTCTTTTAAAGGGGATGCAGACAGTGGGGCCCTCCTTTCTGAGACTCATAAGGTCCTGGGGACCCCATCCCCAGGACCCTATACATTTTCAAGGGGACGGGGCCAAGTGGCCCCCCTTCCCTTATTAGTCCCTGTCTTATTTTTCCCTGGAGACTCCAGCTCCCAACATGGAACAAAAACTCAGAATGAAAGAAAGAAAAAAATAAGAAAGAAAGAAAGAAAGAAAGAAATCAAGAAATCAAGAAATCAAGAAAGAAATATAGATTTAAACCTAAAATATAACAGAAGCATAATATATTACAATATTAAAGTAAACCATGTGCAAACCCCCATATTATAACATACCATAATTATAACATTCATATTTTGTCAAGAAATTGATATATTTACCTTCAATTTTGCATTTCACAATATTTGTGCAATCATGCTATTTTGACCATTTTATTATGACCCACCAATATATTAGAATAAAAAATGGTAACATATGCCATATTCTCTAAATGATTTTCATACAATTTCATTCTTTTTTATATCGTAATTATATAAGCTAACTGTTAATTATTTTGGATTGCGATCCAACATTGGGAATGGCTGTAGAAATGGCCAGTCTAAGGAAAATTGCCACATTCAGGTTTAGAAAAGCCTTCAATGTTTGCCAGTGTCTTTTATACCACAGGAAGTACATTTTGAACGTTATTCTAGGCTTTACTTTCTGAAGGATCCTCTATTTTTCAAAACTGCAAATGTCCAGGCTTACATATAGATTTGGTCTGCTTAAGTGCTTAGGCAATAACATCACATTTTATATGATTTCACAGAATGACAGATATGGTGAGCGTACTCATTTGCTGAATAAAACTAACCCAGATCTCTAACAGAAGTAGGACTATGTAGGTCACTGAAGATAAAATATTGTCAATCTTTTACATTTATTTGCAGTTTCTGAAATCAAAATTAGTTTTTTGTAATCTTCATTGTGACAAGCTAAGTGCACATTGTATACCCTGATGTGGGTCCCGTGCTCACTGTGCATCTGGAACCCCAATGCATCTGAATGAAAAGGCCAAAATAGGCCAAAGGCAGTCTTGGATTGCTTGTGTTTTGGTACAAAGAGGAAATTAAATTAAAGGAAAATCAATTTATAAAGAGCTTAAATACCAAGAGGCGTCTAGGTGCTTCCTGTAAAGCAGAAAGAGATCGACAATACAAAAAGCCAAAGATTGAAAACCCACTCTTTCAATCACTTCCTAAAGAAAGTGTGGTCTCCAAGAGACAGCATGTCACAAGGAAGAGAATTCCAGAGATTAGCAGTACATGTAAAAAGAGCCTCACACCACATAGGCTTTGTTTGATTCTGTGTACAATCCCATTCTTCCTCTATGCTGATCTCAAAGTCCTTTTAGAGGTGTTCCACTAAATTTTGGACCTAAAAAATTCAGCCCCAATCTTATGTAGGGCTTTGTAAGCTAAATATACAGATATAAACATGCCACTTTTCCTTATTGGTAGCCAATGCAGATTTATGAATTTCCTAGAGATTGACTGATATTTTATATGTGTAGTATGAGACAGACAGCTCTAGTATGAGACAGACAGCTGTCAGATGGGGGGCATTGCAATAGTCCAGGCGGTAAGAGATTAGTGCCATTACAAACTAGATTTGCAGTGTGAGCCGGATTGTTCCTATTGGAGCACGACTAATGTTGAATTGCATATGAATGGGCCTAATCTGAGGTGGCTTGATGGGCAAAAAAAATTGACTTGGATGCAGCCTGCGTAATTATCAGTGGCTGAGATTAATTCATCATTTCATCCACCACTATTTTTGAATTTTTCCGCATGCATGCAAGATGGCAGATACATATTTCATTACTTGAATACAGTCCTCTAAGGGCCTATTAGACCTGGATCCTTGGCGTGGTTCTCCCCATGTCTTTTTGCCTCTGACTCCTATTTTTTTTGCTGTGTGCTGGATTTTGTTTTTGCTGGTCTAGATGCTTTGGGCACTTTCCCACTGCTGAACAGTGCCAAAGTGCAAGTGCTCCCTCTGTAAATTGTGAATATGGATTGGTGTTTCCATGAATGGCTTGTTTGACTTACCTGTAAGACCTTAGCACAGTGCACTGTGTGTGCCCAGGGCCTGTAAGTCAAATGCTGTGAGTGGGCCCGCTGCACTGATTGTGCCACCCACACAAGCAGCCTTTCCAAGGGGTCAGATACCTGCAACTGCAGTGTCTGCGCACAGTCTCTACTACTAGGTCACCTGGCAAATGCACCCACTTGCCAGGCCCTAACCTTGCCTTTTATTACATGTGAGTCACCTCTAAGGTAGGCCCATGGTACCCCTGTGGGCAGGGTGCAGTGTCTGTGAAAGGTTGGACATTTACTGATGTGTGTGACATGTCCTGATAGTGAAAAGCAGTGTATTTAGTTTTTCACTATTGAAAGTCTATCTGTCCCATAGGACAAAATGGGAGTTTATTTATAACATCATAGAAGTATAATTTCACATTGGGACAACATTGAACATTGGAGATTAGTATGCCTGATCTCAGAATATAAAAATGCATCTTTTAGTAAATATTATTTTAGTATTGTGTGTTTGAAAATACCACTTTTAGAAAGTTGATATTTTATTGCTTATTCATCCTGTGTGCCTCTTCTGGCCTGTGGATTGAATGTCTGTCTTTTTAGTGACAGGGGCTGGGGATGTGCATTCACTGTAGAAAGCCACTGTGGCAGTGTGAGCTGGATTGTTCCTATTGGAGCACGACTAATGTCGAAATTGCATATGAATGGGCCTAATCTGAGGTGGCTTGATGGGCAAACAAAATTGACTTGGATGCAGCCTGCGTAATTATCAGTGGCTGAGAAAAGCAGTGTATTTAGTTTTTCACTATTAAAAGTCTATCTGTCCCATAGGACAAAATGGGAGTTTATTTATAACATCATAGAAGTATAATTTCCCATTGGGACAACATAGAAAATTGGAGATTAGTATGCCTGATCTCAGAATATAAAAATGCATCTTTCAGTAAATATTATTTTAGTATTGTGTGTTTGAAAATACCACTTTTAGAAAGTTGGTATTTTATTGCTTATTCATCCTGTGTGCCTCTGCTGGCCTGTGGATTGAATGTCTGTCTTTTTAGTGACAGGGGCTGGGGATGTGCATTCACTGTAGAAAGCCACTGTGGCAGTGTGAGCCGGATTGTTCCTATTGGAGCACGACTAATGTCGAATTGCATATTAATGGGCCTAATCTGAGGTGGCTTGATGGGCAAAAAGAATTGACTTGGATGCAGCCTGCGTAATTATCAGTGGCTGAGATTAATTCATCATTTCATCCACCGCTATTTTTGAATTTTTCAGCATGCATGCAAGATGGCAGATACATATTTAATTACTTGAATACAGTCCTCTAAGGGCCTATTAGACCTGGATCCTTGGTGTGGTTCTCCCCCTGTCTTTTTGCCTCTGACTCCTATTTTTTTTGCTGTGTGCTGGATTTTGTTTTTGCTGGTCTAAATGCTTTGGGCACTTTCCCACTGTCTATCTGTCCCATAGGACAAAATTGGAGTTTATTTATAACATCATAGAAGTATAATTTCCCATTGGGACAACATAGAAAATTGGAGATTAGTATGCCTGATCTCAGAATATAAAAATGCATCTTTTAGTAAATATTATTTTAGTATTGTGTGTTTGAAAATACCACTTTTAGAAAGTTGGTATTTTATTGCTTATTCATCCTGTGTGCCTCTGCTGGCCTGTGGATTGAATGTCTGTCTTTTTAGTGACAGGGGCTGGGGATGTGCATTCACTGTAGAATGCCACTGTGGCAGTTGAGGTGTGTCCTGCTTTTCTGGATGAGTCAGGGCTGAGCTGAATAGACCTGGGTTGCATTTAGAGTAGGTGGAGGAGATTTCTTTGCACCTGAATGGGCCTGGTCTACCTTACACAATGCTGACTCCACATCCTGCCAGGAAACTGGACCAGGGAGGACAACATTCGTTTTGACTGAGCACAGAGCCTCTCTGCCTGAGAGAACAAAGATATGTTGATTATAAATATTGGTACCCAGAACTTGACAATACTTCTGGACTCAAAAGGAACCTCTGCCAAAAATAAGAGCTGGGAAAGCTGAAGGAGAAGTACTGCCCCTTTGCTATATGCTGTCTGGGGTTGGCCTGCAGGGGCGGTTTCTGCCAAGGAAAAGACAAAGATTTTACTGTGTGCTGTGCATCCTACTTGAAGAAGATCTCCAAGGGTAGGAAGAAGAACTTGCCTCATGTTCTGAAGTTTCAGGGACACAAAGTCTTCATCACCAGCTCCCCTGAAATCTCTTACTGGGAGATTCGACCTGATAAGAAGGGCCTGTTCCTGTGTTGGGCCTCTTGACATTGTCCCTACTGCTGGGAGCTGGGAAAAGACAAACAACTAAAGAAGCGTGACACATTTGTATCTGTTTCCGGTGTATCTCCACTGTGCTGCTGACGAAACCAACGCAGTGCCTGCACTTGGTTGGAGAAATTGCTGCAAGTCCAAGATCACTGCGCCAACTCTGACGCAGGCTCTGCTGTGCGACTGCAAGAACTGAAGCATGGGGACCATGTCTGAGAGATCGACGCAGCGCTGTTGCCACTGCCGCATCAAGAGCCTACGGCTCCTTAATCGGCACGCATCACACCGGGGCACCAAGTCTACAGCAATGCCGGGGTCGCAACAAGAAACCGACGCATCATCTCCCCACACAGTAAGAAACTGATGCATCACCACCTCTTCAGTAATGCACAGACGCATCCCCTCCCTCCCTCGCGTGGCAGTAAGGAACCGACAAATCACATTCCCTTGAGCAAGGAACTGACACATCACCTTCCATGTGCGTAAGGAACCATTGCATCACCTTCCCTGCATTTTGATGCATCCAAAGTACTTTGTGTTGAAAGAGTTGCATCTATAGTTTGCTTTGGACAGAACTGCTTTTACCTTTTAAAAGTAATAACTTGCTAATTGTATGTTGGACTTTTGTTGTTTTGGTCTTGGTTGGTTTAGATAAAGATTACTTATTTTTCTAAACTGGTGTGGTGTCAATTTATAGTGTTTTCACTGTATTACTGTATATGTGCACAAATGCTTCCACACTACCTCTCAGAAAAGCATGTCTGCTCAAGTCAAGCTACCAAGGGGGTAAGCAGGGGTTGTCTAAGGGCGTAATTCGCTAACCCCGCTCGAAGCAAGGGTCCCTACTTCGACCAAGGTGCAAACCATTGCCACTGACAGAGATCCATTTCCAACCGGACCTATTTGATAACTTGCCTGTTCCCATTAGATGTCATTCTACAGTTGTTCAAAAGTGGCAAATTAAGCTCATATCTCAGATCTTTCGTGGTGGGGCACTCTACGGAAATATGAAAAATGATTTCTTCCCTTCTCGTGCCTAGCCTACAGTTCCTTCTACACCTTTCAATGCCAGTTCATGCAATGGAAAGCATAAAAAACTACGAAATTTCCTTTTTTTTTTATAAAAGTAACTTATACCTTCATATTATTCCTAATTTAACCCACCCATATATGTGAATTTATACATCTTATACCAGGGCTACAAAGAACATCCAATTGGTGTGTGGGTTGCTCTGTAGTCAGCACTAGTCACCATACCTCAGTGCATATTTCAAAGAAGGGCTGTCCCATAGAGGTATTGAGAGAATTTGGTATATTTCTCACTTCTATCCCTGACACAATTAAATTCATGACTACTAATGGACAGAAAATAGTTAAACTCTTATCACCTGATTATGAGTTTGATGGTCCATGGGACCACCAAACCAATGGTGGAGGTGCGGTGGTGGTCGTAGACTGCTGCACCAGTGGTCTGACTGCCGTATTATGAGTGCCGCGGTTGGACTGTGAGGGGACCACCGTAACCACTGGGGATCTGCAATACCCGGTGGTTGTGCGGCTGTCCTGAGGCCGCATTATGTTTGGCAGTGCTGCGGCGGTAGCGCCAAGCATATATTATGAGTTTCCTCTCCGCCTCACTTTTTACGGCGGTGAGCCTGCCATAAAAGGTTTGGCAGTCTGCATGGCACGGCATGGACTAAACAGTCCATGACATGCAGGAACATCTTTTGACGTTCCCAATGCGGTAGTGCCTTTTTGAAAGGCACTACCATGGGAATGCAAAGGTCTGCCCCCATACTACAAAAATACTTGGAATCTGGCAGGCGGCCGGCGGTTAGCTTGGCAGAGCAGGCCCTCAGAGATTAGTGCCGCAAAAGGTGGCCTAAAAGCATCATTTGATTTAAATTTTAAAGTAATAGGTAAAGTAATTGCTCCCAAAATAAAGGCAAGATTTGATTACAGTAAATCACCCGAAAAGATTAATTACTGACTGATATGTGCAGGGAAGTCCTTTTGAAAGTTAATAGAAAATGTCTATGCTTCTGGCATTTTTCCATTTTGTTTTTATCATAAAATACAATGCCTACATATACAGAACTTATTAGAGTCAGATAAGATAGACGAAAAGGAAACCTTAATGGTATATGACAAGAGGCATACAATTATGAGTCTCTTTGTACAGAAGACCATCTGCAAAAATAGTTGGTAGTAATTGAGGCACAGCACAGAATACAGAAACACCTTTAGTTTTGAACCTTTGCTTTTATATACAAAATGAAGGAACCCATATTAGTTATTAAAGACATTCTGGTAATAATGGGTACGGAGATACCTTGACACTCACATTTCCCTTACTAAACTGTTTTCATTATAATACTGTAATTAGGGATGACACATTTCAACATACTATCAGAGGGAGAAGTATATCCATTAAACATTTTCTCACCTCCCGCAGAGAAAGGTTAATGCATATGTGTGAAACAACCAGAAAATTCAAGATGTGATTAAATTAATGTAATGTGATGAATGAATTGTAAAACGTAAAATTAAAGTAGCAAAATACTTTAGGTGGCTAAACACAGTGTGGCACAATTAAGATTTAATTAGAGAGAAAACATCCACGAGGTTTCTGTTTATACTGCTGCAGAACTACCTAATTTCATAGATTGCGAATGTAGCTACTGCTGTAGAAATCAAGTGCAAAATATTTTTCGTCCTATTACATCAAGTCAGAATTATAGAATCCTATTTCATTTGCTCCCTAAAATGAAAATAATACAATAGGTTTATTAAAAATTCCCTTCACTATCCTTACAAGGGTCAGATTTGGAATGCCTTTGCTTCTGCGCTCATGGAATACTGAAACTTAGTATATAGCCACCCTCTAACATTATTGATCCAGAAAATTGCACCTAGTCCAACATTACACTGCGAGACAAGGATTGGGCTTTCACTAAAGGAACTACTTTTCACCAGCATTAGCCTCTCCGAATTGGCTCCCTATTCATGTGCAGATTTACTTTAATTTTATGTGCTTGGTGCTCAAGGCGATTTTTGCTTCAAATGTTGCCTACTGTAACACAGGTATGAGCGTTACACTCCTGGATACCTATTTAGGTCCAAAAATATCTTTATTTTTTAGACTCAAACGTTTAATTTAAAGAAAATGGAGGGTCTGGTTTTATCGGTTGGTACAACCTTAAATTTGAGTGGTGTGCTCATTGTACTTGCGCTAAGAATATGATTTTGAATTTTTTTTAAAGTTATTGAAGACTTAGGGCCATATGTATCATAGTTCCGTTTTGCGAATTGTAAATAGCGATTTTTAAGGAATCGCTATTTAGAATTCGCAAAACGGTATTTATGTAAAAAATCGCTGCTTTTTAGCGATTCTTTAACATTCCTAATTTGCGATGAGCAAATTGCTAATCGCAAATTTCCCATTCATTTCTATGGGCCAGGAGGCCCATAGGAATGAAGGGGAAATTTGCGATTAGCAATTTGCTAATCGCAAATTAGGAATATTTTCAAGGGTGCAGGGGTGTCTCAAGAACACCCTGCTGCACCCCTGAAAATGACATGTGGGGGCATATGGCGCACATACATGCCCTAAGGGCATGTATGAGCGTCATATTGCACCTTTGGTTTTTTTTTTAAATTGCTTTTTTAAAAGAATTCGCAACTTACCACCAACTAGAAGTTGGTGGTAATTTGCGAATCCTTATGGGCATTTTTGCATTATTTTTTCTTTGATACATTGCATTTAAGGAATCGCAAAATGTGTGATTCCTTAAGTGCAATCGCAAAATAAGGAATAGCAAATTTTGCGATTCCTTATTTTGCATCAAAAAAGTTTCATACATAACATTTAGCAAATTAGCATTCGCAAAGGCCGAAATTCTGCAAATTTCGGCCTTTGCGAATGCTAATTCGCTTGATACATATGGCCCTTAGTGATAGAATTTCAAACATTTTGCACTGTGTTTGCATCACAAGAGTGATGTAAACCAACACAAAATGGTTTTTTTCTTATTTGCTTTCCAACGCAATACTTGTTTTTCACTGGATTTTTCCTAATATTAAAGCAAAGCAGTACAAAACGCCGCTTTGCGCTACTTAGCATCAATGGGGTGCTACATGGATGGTACATGGACATTCCCATGCAACAACCCATTCTTTTTGATGTTAAACCCTATCTACCAAAAATGTGAGACAGGGTTTTGAGTAAAAAATTAACGTCACTTGAAAGCAAGCGTTAAAGGGAGAACTGTTTTCATTTCTCCTTTCTTTTCAGACATTGCATTTGTGTTGCACTGTACAGCACACATACAAAGTAGGAAAAGTTTTAAAGTTGTCTAGGCATAGTATTTTGTATCGGAACCCTTCAAGTACAAAACCAATACTAGACTCACGCACACACCCTTGCACTGTGTCGCAAAGGTGGGAGTGTGGCGCTCGGCAGCAGAATTCTGTGCCGGCGTTAGGGAAAGGTGAGGAGAGAGCCATAGCTCCATACATTTGGCATTCTCCTGCTCTCCTTCTTACGCAATGCAGTGCATCATTTTTGGCTCCAGCACTGCATTGTGTGAGAATTTAGTAAACCCTGCTCTTTGTTGTTTCCTGCCTCACACTGATTAGAGGATCTTCATTCTGGTAGTTGTGTTCCCAGGTTATGCAACTTGGCAAGGCTGAGTAGTTTTAGGTTTTTAGTACTAAGGTTCCCTCCATCAAGGTGTTTGCAACACTCTAAAGATGCCTAAACTAAACAAACCTAAACTAGACTAAACTAAATTAAACTGAACTCAACTGAACCAAAACAAAAGTTCAATAGAAATGTTGTGTCATTCTAATTTAACCAACAGTTCAACAAGTAGCAAAACTACTACTAGGCTAGTACTACTAAATCTAAGGCTACTACCACTGATTCTGCTACTACATCTATCAAGTCTATATGTGTTACTGGTCCTACTTTTTCAACAATGCTAATAGTACTGTCATTCACATGTCAACAATTACTACTAGTAGTGTTACTAGTAGTACATCACAAAGTAATGCTATTAATACTGGAAGTGTAATCATTACTAACACAGGTACCACTAACTCACGTTTAGGAAATATAGTACTAGTGCTGTTACTAATTCTTATAGTCTAGTGATATTTGTACTGTTATTAATTCAATTAACAAACTGGTCTACTACAAGTACCTCTACTGCCACAAGTAGTGGAGATACGACTACAACACATACTGTTATATGTACCACTTCTATACTTAAATCAGTTTCTACAATAACTCCTGAAACTACTACTATCACTACTGGTACCACTTATACTTGTCCGCAACTAATTTTAGCAGTACTATAAGCACTATACATAGTGCCACAACAATATCTGATTTTACTATCACTACTACTGGTGGCTTTATGGCTAGTACCACGAGTAATTTTAGTACTGATATTAATATCTCTATCTGTAAACATACAACTGCCTTTCAAAAGCAGACAATGCCTATTTACCTTCCCATACCTTAAGTTCTCGTCTTTAGCTACCTTATTTTGGGAAGTCTATTGGTATTTAACTCAGACATGAGTTATTCTTACCTCATTGTAGCATGTAATCAAAGAGTTTGAGCTAGATGATTTGAATCCATACCATTGCAGAGAGAAGCATTTTGAACTAATGTACTTAACAATTTATGTCAGGAAGGTTTAAATGAGTTCTTATGGTGCATTATGGGTGTTTTAGTGAATTTGCAGAAGGATCACCCAAATAACTTGTAGCACCCTGGTTAACCACAAACCGCTTAGGAGGTCTATTTGAAATGTAACAATTATTCCCACAATTAGAAAAGCAAAACGATTTTCTTCAGACGTTGATCGATACCAGTATCAATGGAACAAGTAAAACACAGTGGTTGATACTGCAGATAGTCCCAGTGTAAAACAAATCGTTTTAAAGGTGTCAATGCAAAACTGTATGAAAATCCGGGGGTGAATCGGGGAAACCCACCTGCCCAGCTTCCTCGTCCCTACAGGTGAATAAAGCAGCAGATTTGCAGAATATATTCGTGTTTGGCTCTGTTTTTTTGTATGTGAATAATCGTATTTTAAAGTTTACTCGGTGTAGTTATTTCCGTCATTCACAGTTTTTTTTTTAAATTCGTAAAATGGAAATTCTGCTATCCATCTCAGGAGTTTGTATAGCCCAAAAGAGCCATTTGTGATTCACGTATTACTGGTGCAATAATTTCTGGTACTGACCCTTTTGTTTTCATGGTGCATTGGGCAACCGTCTTGCATGGTGATGTTCTATGTAGCTAAGCATTTGTCTTTTGAGAATATGCATGCAAGCCTAATTTCGTCATTCTTACCGATGCCTTGCTACTGCTCGTATTCGACACAGAGATAGTGCGCATTATTGCCATCAGTTTTTGCAGAGGGCTTTAATGTATTCATAGAAGAAACAATCATTTTCAATGGATACGATATTGAGCCCCACCTTGATATATTGGAATAGCAGAATCCTGTGAATGGATTCACTCACAAAGGACACCACATTACTTTTGGCTTCAAATCTTGTTGCTACAACAACTGAAAAAGAAAGAAGTTCCAGCAATAAAATAACATGCGTTTTGAGCATTGCACATTCCAGTAGAAGCACCAAAAATGATCATTACCAATAAAATTATACAACGGAATGAGAAATTTCCTAGTTCACACAAAGGAAAGTTTCAATTCTATTAAGGACGCGGAGGCGAGGATTTTGCTAGTCCTTTCTTCATTTTTATTGACAGCAAGTTAGAAGATTAAAGAAAAAACATCATCCATGAACTACCCTAACCAACATGGCAGCGGTAGTCATGGTGATACAACAGCCAATCAGAGTCCATAGCGCCAGCACAAAGGAATCCCACGTCGGTAGTCCTTCCTCTTTCGCTGCTGCCGGTGAAAAGAAGTCTCCTACGCCTCAGTCCGTTTTCTGATCGGAGCCTAGGGAAGAGAAAAAATAATAATAGCTCGTCCAGAACAATGCTGAAGCATCTTACACATTGCAATGGAAGAGGGCCAACTAAGTGCAATAGAATCAGTAAATATGCAGTAAAACATATCAGTCAATGAACACATCATTTATAAAAAAGGAAAAAATATACTTCCCTCGAATGGAGAACCAAGTCTGAATTGCATAGGATCGGGAGGGAAGGCTGGAAAAAGCCAGGGTGGGAAAATCCTCGCCTCCGCGTCCTTAATAGAATTGAAACTTTCCTTTGTGTGAACTAGGAAATTTCTCATTCTATGTCAGGAAGCGGAGGCGAGGATTTTGCTTGTTTAAAGCTTACTCACCATCAAAGATGTCGCCTCATGGATTGGTTTAAAATAAAACTTTTTAAAAGTTGAATCCGAAGACCAATCCGCTGCATTCATGATATCTTCCAATCTGCCCCCAACCTGGACAGCCTTGGAAGCCATGGCGCCTCTAGTGGAGTGAGCGCCAAAATTTGAAATGTCAATTCCAGCCTCCGACATAATCCACCGGACCCATCTGGCAATGGTGGGAGAAAAAACCGCTTTGAAAGGCTTCTTAATCGCAATTAGTAATTGTCTTTCGCCCGGGGGACGAAATTCCAAAGTTACATCCTCATAAGTCTTTAGACAATGAACAACACAAAGTTTAGGAGACTCCGGAAAGGCTGGATAAGATACTGACCTGGTATTACACTTTGTACGTCTAGAGACAGTAAAAGTAACACCTTCCGGGGTAAAAACTCTGGCAGAAACATCAAGAGCGCGAACAACGGAAGCCCTTTTGCAAGAAATGAGACAAAGGAGAATAGCCAATTTAGCCGAAAGCTCCTTGCGTCAAAGGTATTCGTTATCCTGCCAAGAAAGAAGGAAGCGTAAAACCACATTTACTTCCCAAAGACCAGAATAACGCGGGTCAGGAGGACGCGACAGTCGAATATCCTTGAGAAGTTTGCAAACCCAAGGATGCTCTCCCACCGAAGAACCATCCACCAGGGCATGACCCGCAGAAATTGCTGATCTGAAAGAATTGATGGTACAATAAGCAAGTTTGTCTTGAAAAAGCTTAGCAAGGAAGTTAATTACTTCAGTCACAGGAGAGCCCACGGGATCCAAGTGTTTTGCCACACACCAACGAACCCATCTGTTCCAGGCAGATCGGTATCGCTTGGTGGTACTCGGGGCCCAAGCTCGCTGAATGAGGAGTTCAGCGTCTTTCGAAAGTGAGTCGTTAGACCAACGTCTCCTGAAATCCTCCAGGCCATAAGACGTAGATGGCCTTGGAGAACCAGAGGGTGTGGATGTCCCAATGGATCCGTCAGAATGAGATCGGATAAGGGGAGCCGAATAGGACGGTCCCAAGATAATTCCAGAAGAGAAGGGAACCAGCATTGAGCTTTCCATATAGGAGTGATCAATATGAGAGAAGCTCGTTGTCTGCGGACCTGGGCTGCTACCCTTTGAATGAACAGAAACGGGGGAAAAGCATAAGCTGGAAACCGGGTCCAGTCCTGTAGGAAGGCATCCAGTGCTTCCGCACCCGGATCCGGTTTCCAGCTGTAGAACCTGGGAAGTTGGGCGTTCCATCTGGACGCAAACAAGTCCACTTGAGGAAGGCCCTAAAGCTCCGAGATCATTTGAAAGACCGCAGGATCCAGCTTCCAATCGCTGGCATCCCGGAAATTCCTGGATTGCCAATCCGCCACAGAGTTCAGTTCGCCGGGAAGATACTCTGCCAAGACCGAAATCTGGCGAAGAAGACAATAGTTCCAGAAGTCCTTCGCTAGATCCGCTAGGACTTTGGAGTGGGTGCCGCCCAGTCGATTGATATACCTGACCGCAGTCGTGTTGTCCATCCGAAGGAAGACACAACAAGAGACTTTGTTCGTCGTGAACGAGCGAATGGCAAACAAACCCGCAAGGAGTTCCAAGCAATTGATGGGGAGATGAAGTTCCTCCGCCGTCCATCTGCCTCCCACCGAAAGGGAGCCGCACCGGGCTCCCCATCCTTGGCGGCTGGCATCCGACTCGATCACAAGATCCGGTCGGGATCCGAAAATCGCCTTCCCGTTCCACGCCTCCATGTGATCCAGCCACCAAAGGAGTTCCGATCTGGCCTCCGTGGATAAAGAAATGAGTTCCGAATAAGTGAGGCCTTTGCGGAGATGGAACGCTTTGAGTCTTTGGAGAGCTCTGTAGTGAAGCGGGCCTGGAAAAATGGCCTGGATCGACGAGGATAGTAAGCCCACTGTCCTGGCCAGGAGACGGAGAGAAATCCGGTCCCGACGAAGGACTTTGCGAATCTCCTTCTTGATCTTGGAGATCTTTTGAGAAGGAAGATGTAACGTCGCATCCGTAGTCTTTATCAGAAATCCCAGAAAAGTAATTTCCTGCTGAGGGATGAGCTCTGATTTCTGGGCATTGATGATGAACCCCAGAGATTGAAGAGTAGTTATGGTCACCTGAAGTTGATGGAGGAGGAGATCCTTGGATTGATTCATTAAAAGAATGTCGTCCAAGTAAATTATCAGACGAAAACCCATGGTGCGAAGATGTTCCACTACAGGACGTAGGAGTTTGGTAAAGCACCAAGGTGCTGAGGAAAGACCAAAGGGGAGAGTAAGAAACTCGTAGATCTGATCTTTCCACATGAACTGCAGGAAACGGCGATGTGGAGGGTAAATCGGAACTGAGAGATATGCATCCTTCAGATCCAAACGTACCAACCAATCGTTCTGCAGAAGGAGGTCCCTCAGAAGATGGATGCCCTCCATCTTGAAGTGTCTGTAAATGAGCCATTCGTTGAACAAACGGAGATTGATGACTGGTCTGAACCCTTTGTCTTTTTTCTCGACCAGAAAGATGTTGCTGACAAAACCGTTTGGATGAAGAGAGGAAAGAGAGATAGCGCCTTTTTGCAGCATAGCATGAACTTCCACGTCTATAAGTTCTTGGTCTGCGAGAGAAAAAACCAACGGTCGAGGACGTGAGAGTTGAACAGGGGAACCGTAAAACTCTATATGAAAGCCTTGTACCGTTTCCAGAACCCAAGGGTCTGACGTGAGATGTAACCAGGCCTGAAGAAATAGAGCAATCCTTCCCCCCAGACGTACTGGAGAAATTATGGAAAAACTCACAGTTGAATCATTTGGCGTTGAACTGGTTGCCACCACGTCCTCTGCCTCCACGGGAAGGATAAAAGGAACCTTGACGACCGTCGTTCCATCCGTTGTTCCTTTTGAACTGACCTCTATTGGGGCCTTGTTGGTACTGGCGGCCGGAAGAGCGACCCCTGCCTCTGCCGGCCCCGCCAAAAACCTTTTTAGGGAACATTTTCTTCATTGAAGCTTGGGCCTTGTCCAAAGCAGAAAAAGTAGCCACAAACTTGCCAAGTTCCTTGACAAAGGGATCACCAAACAAAGTACCCTGCACTACTGAACCTGCTTCTGAAGAGGATAATTCACCCAGTTTCGGGTCAATCTTAAGCAAAAGAGACCTACGACGCTCCGCAGAGAGAGCACAGTTGGCGTTGGCAAGGAGACAAACTGCCCTCTGTGCCCAGCCTGCCACGTCGTCCACTGGAAGAGGCATACCTGATTCCTTAGAGCGTTGGGCAAGCTCAATGATTTTTGTTAGAGGTCCGACCACATCCAACAGCTTGTCTTGACAAGCCTTCCAAGACCTGTCAATTCCCTTCTTAGGATCTTTAACATACTTAGCGAAAAAAGTACACAACTTCGGGTCAATTTCCGGAGTGGCTGCCACTCTATTGGGAAGAGAAGGGCGAGGACACTCAGAGCGTAAGCGTAGCCTGACATCTTGAGAAAGGGGCTGTCTAAGTTTAGCGGCCACATAAT
The DNA here is from genome assembly GCF_964261635.1 of Lissotriton helveticus. NCBI lineage: Eukaryota > Metazoa > Chordata > Amphibia > Caudata > Salamandridae > Lissotriton > Lissotriton helveticus. The sequence goes on from NC_136059.1 coordinate 1,806,310,380, forward strand.
CAGCCGAAGATTTTTTAGGGACCCACTCCGAGGAGCGTGGTCTGTAAATAGAATTAGGATCAAACATATCCGGTGCCACAAAGTCACCTTCACCACATTCAGAGACATTAGATTTAGGGCGCCAAGACCTACTAACGTCAGACATATCCTCAGAAGATGCATCATCATCTTCTTCATCAAAGTCTTCCTCGTCATCCACTCCCTCAAGGGGAAACCCTTCTTCCGGGTCAAGGTCTTGGGTGGAAGTACCACCAATATTCCCGGGTCAGTCGTCCCCCCGGAAGGGTGCGCTTCTTAGCGTGCGCGCACTCTTATGGAAGACCTCAGCAAGTTTACTGAAGCCTTCCAGGTGCCCCGCGTCACGCTTTCTGGCCGTGCGTGGAGGTACAGGAAGTACACCACTGGGCCCAGCCCCACTGTCCCCAAAAACACCTGAGCCAGATCTAAAAACATGGGCTGACAGTTTATTGACACTATCCTGTAGAGGTGCCAGAGCCTGGGCGATAGCCGAAGACAGTAGTCTGTCAACCTCTACAGGAGGGCGCAATAAGGGCTGAGGAGGCTGTTCAGATTCAACAGGCATACCCTCTAGTTCCTGACGAGTCTGCATTTGTGCAGATGAACGGGCACCCATACACAGAAATACGCCCCAATCTATATAAAAAGGGGGTGGTTCCCCACACAGGTACCCACAAGCAATTTCAGAGTAAAACTGTATGACTAAAATTGCCGAAAAGTGACTGACTCAAAAATACAGATTTTTAATTTTTGTCAGAGAAAAATGCAGTCACACGATCTTCCTGCTGCCACAAGCAGCGTCAGTGTGGGGAACGAGGCAAACAGAAAGAAACACAAAGCGCTTATGCCTCAGCGCGTGTTCTCCTCAAACGCAGGAAGCGCTGAGGAAAAAGCCGGTCAGCGTCTGACAGAGACAACACTGCAGACCGCGCACGCGCACAACAAAGGCGCTCGGGCCAAAGTGCGTACCGCGTCAACAACAACAACATAGCCTTCAAAAGGATAATAATCAAACAGTCAAATACGCTGTCAACAATTACGAAAATACCACTGCCACGCCACAAGAATAAGTATGGGAAATAACGACTTATCTTTGACGCGGCAGCAATGAAGAAAGAGGAAGGACTACCGACGTGGGATTCCTTTATGCTGGCGCTATGGACTCTGATTGGCTGTTGTATCACCATGACTACCGCTGCCATGTTGGTTAGGGTAGTTCATGGATGATGTTTTTTCTTTAATCTTCTAACTTGCTGTCAATAAAAAGGAAGAAAGGACTAGCAAAATCCTCGCCTCCGCTTCCTGACATAGAATTGATGCTAAGGTGCTGGTAGATCAGTTCTCTAATCACAATATTTTATTGTTCACCAGGTGAGGAAGAGTCAGAGTGAAAAAATTGAAACTAATAATTAAATGTATGTTAAATATCTGTCTTGTGGTTCGGGGTCACATGTATGAAACTTTGAAATAGTGAGTTCCTAATTGTGATTTCCTGAGAATCGCAATTAGGAAATTGCTATTTCACATGTATGAAACTCTTTTGAGTTTCATTTGCGATTCCCAGTGACCCTATGGGTCTCAGTTTGTGACCCATAGGGAACCACTAATATCACAGGGGTAGTGGCCTGGTGGGTGCAGCAGATCACCATGTCTGTGATTGCTTTACAATAAAGTAATATTTTTCTTTTATGCAATCAATTTTCCTTAAAGGAAAATGGGATGCATTTAAAAAATGAAATTAAAATTGTTCTTTTCATTTTTTTTAAAGTAGACGGTAGTCCACGGGACCACTGCCTGCTCTTAAAAAATGCTCTTACAAACATTCACAAAGGGGAAACATTTGAGAATGGGTTACCACCAATTTAAAGTTGGGGTTATATTGCAAATGTTTTGCAACCACATGTCATTCGCAAAACATTCACAAATACAACTGCGATTTGGTAATAGGAAGGGATGCCCTAAACATGCCCCTTCATACCGAATCACAAACCCAATTTCAGGTTACTGAAACACAAATAGGGATTTCTACATCCCAAAAAGCCTTTTTGCATTAAAAAATGGGCCAATTCTATGAATCGGCCCGTTTGCGATCTACAAAAAGGTGTGTACATGTTGCCCTATGTCTCATGTATCCTGTTTCTTGTGTCTATTTCCCTCACTCCTTTTGTTTATGAAGTTAAGTCTTTTGAGCTGTGTGTCTATAATTGAGCCAAAGTTAACTAGTACTCTTCTACAAGTCACCTGACCTCACCTCTAGAGTCTTTTATGATTTGAGACCCTTTTCTTCATCTTTAGATTTACATCACATGGAACGGCATCATAAATATGTTCTGTGCTTGCATCCAGTAACAGAATGGAGCTATACACCAGTTTGTCACAAAATCACTCTGCTGTGACAGTATACTGCCAGGAAATATGGACCAAAGGTTGACGGCCACTATTTTTGAGCAGTCTTCTTCAGTTGCGTAGCTTCCAATGGTGCAGCAGGTGCAGTGGTACCAGGGTGCAGAGGCCTGATGGGTCCAATGAACCCTAATAACTGCTGTGTTTTATTATATATGTAGCAGTTGAGTGGGGGGGCATTTCCTTCCTTGCGCTAGGGCCCATGACACACTGGTTATGGTACTGCTCTTATTGTCATGTTCCAACTACGTGTGCTTCTGTCAGTATTCTTACCTTGGTGCCAAAATTTTTTCCACAGAAGCAGATGACAAGTCCCAATTCCCCAGCACAGTTACCGAGACAGAATTATTTGTACCCGGCATCCACGGGGGGAAAGGGGAATGGGAAAGAAAGAGAGACTGCTTGCAAACAAAGGAGCTGCTACCTTCTCTATTCTGAATCTTTTGTATTTCGTTTTCTTATCTGTTTTCTGATTCAGAAAGGATCTGGTTGACCTGCAGATGGGGGAAAAGAACAACCTTACAATTCTATCCTCCCTATACTTAGGCTTCCTCTCTCTTACCCATAATTAGGACATATTCTACCTGATGTATTCACAATCTTAGCTTCTCTCTTGATTGTGGTGGAATAGGTGTTCCTGTAGTGCTGCAATTCTACGTTTTACAACCTGGAATGGATAAGAGAACAGTTAAGTTGTTTATCTTAATTCTAATCCTACTCTAAATCTCTTATAGGGAACTGACTTTCGTACCTGGAGTAAGCAGCATTAAGCACTAGGTTACTCTCTTGAAAAACTATGGTGCTCATCTCAGCAGTTGGAATATGCTCTGGTTCCCGAATAATTGTGAAATATAGCCAATTAGATATATACGTATCTCTTCTGTGTCCTGAACCCAAAAACAAGAAGTCTCTGTCTTACTTGGTTTCGTCGAGTACTCAGAAGCTCTCTGGACTCACTGTGATGAAGATGACTGGAAACTGTATTCGCTGCCACAGAAGTCGACGAAGTGTCTTACTCGGAATTCTTTCTCTGAAACGCTGGCTGAAAACTATTAGACGTCCGATTCACTCAACGCGTCTTTGAACATTGAACTCAAGAGTTTATTAGGGTGTAAGAACTATGAAGGGAAGTCACCGAAAATTTACGTATTGGCTCTAATCTGGGAAAACACAATTCCAGCTGTCCACACCCTACAAAACTACGGAAGAATTGGGGAAAAAAAGGAGGCAAAGTCTGACCAGATTCAAGTCTCTTCAAGGAAACAGCTGGGAGACGCAGATGTCAACGCGGAATTCCTCAGTTGAAGTGCGCGGCTCTCCGGGCGCTCGCGCTGCAGATTGGCTTGAACTCGAGCCTTTCTTCAGAAGACTAGAGCGTGTCATCTTGAATAGACGGCGGCCATCTTGGATGAAGTTCGTGCCGGTTTGCGCAATCAACAGGAGCAACCTGTTAAACAGGAGCCACAGATGAGGGCGCAACCTTCTAAGCTTGAGATGCTGAGTAGTCTTTCTTGGAACAGTAGCAGTAAGGGTGCTAGAGTGCTTGAGTTCCTGACAGCTTCTGACATAGAACATGTTTGCTAACAGCATTATTTTGTGAATGACGATCCGCATTTCCATTCTATACCTTCTAAGCATGCGCTGTATAATGGGGACCCTGAATGACGAGTACCTTAAGCAATGTTACTCCAACCCAGACTGAAACTGAAATGCATTACTGCAGAGCAGCACCCTGTTTTGTTCCTGAATCTCTCAGGAGAAAGAACTATCAATGGTGACCGCATGGAATCTTCCATTGCTCTCAACACAAAGCACACATGTTGTCATTTCTGTCAACAAGAACTCCGTAGTTCCCTAATTATATTATTTGTGGCTGTAACCAACAAAATCAATCATTGCAAATTTTCAGGGATCTACCTAACTCTGAGTCCCTTGGCATTTACACATTTGAAACACTGTGCCATCAGCTTTTAGACTTTTTCAATAAAAGTTCATAGAAAATCAGGGATAATTATAGATGGTATGGTTTTCCACACTGACCCTTGACCTCTATCGTGGTGCCATCATATCGCCAGCCATAATCAGGTTCTCCCTCTACTTGTGTCCTATTCAATGTTAATAAACTCTCACTCAACATATTGCATCCAATTTACATATTATGTTGACTCAGTTGCTTTGCTCAATGGCATGGTCTCCTTCTATTAATCCTACTCCTTTCTCAGAAAAGCCATGCCTTCAGCACCCTGTGTCTTTATGTTTTCAGAAAGACACCAATTTATTTCCAGTATATGGAATCGGTGGTTACTGCAAAACTGCCTTGAGATTAATTATTTCTTTATTGAAGTTCAGGTTTAATTCCTTTATTGCGTCACCACCCTTGTCATAATTAATCTTTTATCAGCTCTTTATGCCATTCACCTTGACAAATTGCTGACTGTGTCTGGTAATTTGCGTTATGGTGTAATTTCCGTGCATGGTCAAAGAAAGATTTTCTCAGATAGCCATTATGCGGCTCTTTACAATCCCGTATACTAGTTTCAAATTTGTAACCGCTGATGTCCTGCAAGCTGTGTTGCTGTGTCCTGACAAGTTTAATAGATTTACCACGCTCCTCAAGATTCTATGTTTATTTTTATTTTCGCGATATTTAGAAGCTGTGGGAGATCTGGTTTAATATCAGTGAGGTTTCATCACTGTATCATGGGCATCTGGTATTCAATGAACAGCTATAAACAAATTTCAGAACCCAGCCATAGAAGGCCATGAGGAATCTGGATGCCCAGAAATTTGTCCCCAGGACATGGACATGTGCACTATCTTGCAAATTTCATTATAATTCTTAGTATTTGATTTTTCTCCCACATTTACTGTATTATTTTTATTTATGGATGGGGTTTTCTGCAGCGTAAACAAGGCACACATATAATATATATAATGGATGAAGGCGTACAGGTAGACAGAAACACATAGGGGCATATTAACAAGGCGGCGCTATAAAATTATTGCCGCTTTTGCGGCCGCTTTTGGCCAAAAAGCGGCGATAATTTTATCACCTTATCAGCAAAGACACGCTATCGCGTGTTTTGCTGACTTAGCCGTTTCCAGCACACCTAACTTTGCATTGCTAATGAGATGTAAAGTAGGCGTGGCTGTCAAACCAACCAGGGAAAATATCGCAAAGGCAGCTTTGTGATATTAACAAGGAAGAGGATGATTATTTAAATCACATTAAGTATGCTTTAACGCAGGAATTTAATGTCTGTTAAATTCCTGACTAAGGGTTACTTAACATGGGGGTTGGATTCTGTGGCTAAGACCACAGGCCCTATCATCTAGGATATCGCCATTTTCCACCATGGAAAACGGCGATATCTACACTATCTCTGGAATTTTTATCACCTCTGCCATGCGCGTTGTTGATAACGGGCGATTAATTCCAGAGCTAGCCGGCGATAAATATGCAATCGCTAAGCGCGATTTGCAATATTTATCGCCGGTCCTTGTTAATATGCCCCATAGTTATTTAGTGCAGAATTAGCACTTTACATAAGCAAAAGACAAGTATATTTAAATTACAAAAGCAATGTTTAATGCACAGTATATAAATAGGAACATATTGTTTTCTTGCAAGAGGGAATAAAGGAAAGATAACTTTTCAGTGGTTGAGAGCAGTAGTAACTAAGATGCAAATCATTGCATAACAATTCCTTTTAAACTGATGTCTTTTGTTAAAGAGTAAAGTAAGGTATTGAATTTACAGCTGGTGTGACGAAACTAATAAGATTAGCAAACAAATCACTTAAAAACCTTCTATTTTCAAACCGAAAATGCACTTACATGCACCAGTTATACATAACTAACATAAATTTAACTTGCACCGCTGTGATGCTCTTCTTATGACGTCACATATTACATCACTGATATATAGGACAACTCCAGCAAACTCAAGCAGGAGATGACACTCCGTGGAAGTGAAAATAATTTTAATAAGCACAAAGCAAAGGCAGGCAATGTCTACACGTTTCGGCTTGAAAGCCTTGTTCACGACGCTGCTATGTTCACTATGCAAGTACTAAATAAAGTTTCAAACATAATAGACATACAAAAGAGGCCGAACTTCTGCACTATCTCTTAAAGTAAAACAGTTGGCCATTTTGGAACATATTTATAATGCATGGCTATATAAATGCAATTTAAGTAACTCTGCCTTGTTTTCAAAGCCTTTCAAGGCATAGGACCTGTGCGTATGCGCAAAAAATTCGATTGGTACGTCCCGACAAGAACATTGCGCTCCTCGTCGGCAAGATTAGTGAAGGTTCCTAGGTTTCGTAAGGTCAGGTCGGGGGCAGATCCTTTGGGGTGGCAACGGCTAAATTGTGGAACCGTCTCCCTTGGGAAATCAGGCAACTCAGGGAGCTCCTTCCCTTTAGAAAAAGTGTAAAAACCTGGCTGTTCCCCAAGACGTAGTGGCCGGTCCCTGTGTTTTTACTCGCTCCCACCTTGAGCCACTTTAGCGCCAGGATGCCTGCTAGGTGATAGCGCGCTTTATAAATTGAATAAATAAATATACAAAAATTGGAATAAATGCAACTGCATTAGTTATACATTGCAAGTCCCATTAAATGCTAATAAAATGCAATAGATTCAGCCCCAGTGGGTCTATGTCACAATGAATAGATCTGGGACAGCTTGTATTATATATTCGACTGACAAGAGAAAAGAAAAAATGACTTATAAATGTATAACCAAAATTACAGAATTATGATTGTAATAAAATATCAGCCCCAGTGGGCAAAATCATCCATGCATAAACAGAGGACATCCCGTCCTAAAATTACCAAACAACTGCTACCGATAATAGGCAAATTCTGACCATAGCTGTAAATTAATCCATTTGAGATGACAGGTGCACCAAAATATCATGTGTGTGCCAAAAAAGTAACAATAAAGTAAAAAAACATAAAACAAGAAATTAGATATCTTAGCTCTTTCGCTGTCTAATCTCGGTAATCCATCTGGATAACCTACAACAAAAATGAAGAAGACATATAATGTTAGAACCTTTGTCTTGGTAACAAACAAAGCAAGTTGAAATTAAACAATTAAAAAGCCTCTAAAAGGCATATTACTGAAATGCACAGACCATTAAGTGTCAAGGTCTAGAGAAAGGGTTCAGAGACAACAGAGCTCTAAGTTCATAAACACTCTGCAAAAACAACATCTAATGGGCACCTTTTTATAAAAAAAAGTATACATCTCCTCATCAATGTTCATGCCTCAAGGCTCCTCATACCCATTCTCAGAATGTATCTGCATTCAAGTTGTCTCAGGGTTTTCTCTCTATCACCCCCTCTCAGTGTTTTGACAATTTGAACTAGGATACAATATGTCAACTTGGTAGAATCCCTGTTGTGGTGTTCTGTAAAGCTACTGGGTATGTTATGTCGGTATTCTTAATAGCAATATAATAGGACAACACAAATCTCCACCTGTACTTAGTCAGTCAGTGCTTATAAAGTCACTGTGAATGTAAGACTCCCTCCCAGGAGAAAGCAGATCAACAGACCAACATAGGATGTAAGTACATTAATAATTTTTAATCAATATTCATAAATAAACAATTCATAAGTTTCAATGCATGAGATGACAGAACAAACACAATGGAAAGAAAATTATAAACCAACATGGAAGACAATCATTCAAACAATCACTCCAACACATACTCATTCAGTCACATGCGTCCTGATCCTAAAAGGATCCACTCATCAAGCTAAGTAAAAATCTAAACATGTACAAGGGCGAAGACCTACGGGTCTAAATGGGATGAGAAACAGGAGACTGGGGAATCCTACTGGGTACAGTGTTGTCATGTCTCCAGGAGGGTAGCAGTCCAGAGAGTGCAAGAAATACAAAAAAACTGTATACCATCACAGAATATATGTTACAATATTAAACTATAAAGGATTTTTTCCTCCAAATAATGATGCAAATAAGTCGATGAATAAATTAACAGTTCAGATAGGCTTCGCCAGGTTATTGTAGTGGTGCCGACATACGTTTCGGTGTGCGACCTACTGTAGGTCTCACCTTCATCAGGGCACGTGTCTCCTCGGAGACAGAGGTGGGGGTATCTGTATGTGAGTAAGCAAATGCAGGTGTCATAATTGAACAATAAGCATCATTATACATTTTACACTGCCTAATGATAAGGGCTCACAATGTAAATCCTGCACAGGAGGGAGAAGAGTATGCTTGTAGAGCCAATAAAACACGAGACCAAAGTGCACTAATACGATAGACATGTGCAGAAATATACAGAATCCAGAGTAATGAGAATATCTGTGGTAGTAGTTAGAAGTAAGACACAGGTGACGGCAGGTACCAGACTTAAGACAAAGATATGCTCAGAAAGGTAAAAAAATAGGAGGTGTCCCCAGGTCATACAAGGTTGTCCGTTAAAAATAGAGGGAGTGTGCTCCCAGTTAGACGATAAGAGATTACATGCTCTCATAGATAGCAAGTGTACCAAAAAGAAGAAAAGAAAAGAAAGTGAGCCATTTAAAGAGAAAGGGTAAAAAGAGCAACGTTAATGCTATATGGAATTCCCATAGATGAGGTGGTCTAAAGCATAAGGTCATACCTGAGCAATGGAGGTAAGTCGAGAAGACTAGTTCAGGCGGCAAAAATCTATAAGAGTAATGCAGGGTATCTGTAGATAAAAGGATGGAATATTAAATGAAGATATAACCATCGTATAGCGGGTCTTCTGCGTTTGTCGCTTCTTACCAGAGGATAGGTATGGTGAGTGGTAAATCAAAAAAAGGGAGACGAGTGGTCTAAAGGGGTACTCAGGAAGTTAGGAGTACTCAAATTTCTGGATGTACACAAGGCGGCAGCCGATTTCAAAAGGGTACTGGACACTAGGGTAATGAAAAAAGAAGAAAAAAGAAGAATTCAGAATGGGGCATACAGGCTGACGGGAGATGACTACTCGGGAGGCGGGGGTGGTGGAAGTTCGCAAAAGGATTACCTAAGGGTAAATTAAGACGGTAGATAGGATGACCGTCACGTGGTAAGTTCAAATTCAATCCAGGAAGTGAGGTAATCGGGGGGCTCAAGGCAGGCCCCCCCGAGGGTCCGCTCCATATACCTCCAAATCAATTCAGATTTTTTTTAATTTGTGAGTAATTTGTGAGTTCTTCATTGGATAATTCTGAGATAGACATGTTGGTTATCACACATTATAAAATATGGGTCCTCCGAGACAGAATTTATTAAGCGCGGGAAGAAAAAAACAATGATCATGTTTTTGGCGATAACAAGCAGATTTTGGCGCATAATACACCTAAATTCAGATTTTCCACTAAATTCTAGGCGGTAGACTTACAACCCCCTTGCGTCACTTTTGCGCCGTCGCTACATCACTTTTTGTGACACAGCGGAGGCGTAAACAATGTACCACGTTGCGGCTCATTTAAATTGTGATGCATCTAGGGAGATGCGTCACATTGTAAAGCCCTGTGCCACATTGTACCTGCGTCAGGTATAATGTATGCAGAGTGGGTGTTCCCATGCAAGAAAGCCTTGTAGAAGTGATGCAGTCACAAGATACAAGAGTTCACTGCGCCACATCTAGGATGCCACTGCTTCGAAACCTTATTCCTTCTTGGGCGGGCGTAAGGAGTGACGCAGCACAATAAGTATAGGCCTCCCCATGCATTACTGGAGTTGCGTTGTGTTTGCAACATAACTCCAGCAATGCTTGACTTTTGCGGCAACAGATGCATCAGAATTTATGACGCATTTGTCTAGCCTTGCGCCATGGTGCACCATATTGTAAATATCACACATCCATGGTGGCGTAAGGGTTTTGCCCCTAGGCATTTGTCCTCAATACATTTTGGCAGATTTGGCTTGCAGGCATTTATCAAAAAACCTCCTAGTTATGATATGTGCAGTGACAAGAGTTGCCACACATATCAGAATTAAATCGGTCCAATGCAAAGTCGTCTAAGTGTGGGAGTTTGGTGCGAAACAGTTAACAGAAGGTCACAGAGTGAAGTTTTCTTCGCAACTGGTGCAGCATTATATGTATGCCACAGAATGAACTGGTCTAAATTGACAATTCATCTTTACAGCAGTCTATTGAAGAAATGTAACTTCAGCATTTAACATGATTCCCTCTTTTGAATCAATTTATTTCCAAAGGCTTATTTGCTAGCTTTTTTTTTGTGTAGAGTCTTAAAGAAAATGTCTCCAGTAAGTGATAAAAGATATAAAACAAAAGCAAGTCTGCCAGTTCAGCACTGGGGAGTCGGGTTCTGCTCCATGGACCCTGCCATGTAAAATATAAATTCCACAAAATGTAATGGAAGCACAGCATTACTGCATCCCCTGGGGGAGCTCACTAGGCGCGCGCTGGATCCAATTCCAGCATTAAGTGTTTCCCTGACCTGAAGCGTTTTTCTTCTGGCTCGCTCTTTGTATTCCTTCGGCAGCACAATGCCGCCTCTAAATAAGAATTAATTACCTAAACTTCAATTTCATTTAAAAGAGTTGGTTAAGAGTCTTGTCCTTCAAGGACTGCGGTTTTGAGAACTTGGGTGGAAAACTATTTAGAGACTGCACTTTAGCTTTCAGCACAGCCATGCAGTCATGAATTTGAAAACTTTCTAAACTTTGGAATTTAATTTGACCGAAGGATGCAGAAACATCTCTGGGCAACTGATCTGGAGCTAGATTCCTATACATGAAATGTGTTTGATCATGAGACATTTTGATCTTTCATAAAGTGTTGTTTCAATTTTAGAATTAAAATATGTAAATGGGTCGCTTTAGGTGATTGCAGAGTGGATACTCGGTTCTGGTGTATGACAAAACAACACGTTTTTTACGTTTTTATGCAACTAATAGAATGGATGAGGTTGCAGTATTGGGACTTACCAGCACTTGTACATTTCCAGAAATCAGACTTTCAGATTTTAACTATATAATTGATCTAGGTGGAATTTCAATTGGGCCTTTTTTCAGGTGTTATTAACCTGGCCCAGAGGAAGCTGAATGTTAGATGCCTGTGGTCTTGAGCGATACTTATAACAATTTCTGGGCCCTTTTTTAGGGAGAAATGTGAATATCTGTGCCTTAATGAGGCATACATATACACACAGTCGGAACATTGTTTCCAGGAGCATTTAAGCACTGTTCAGAGAAAGAGAGCATGAGTTCAGCAACATTTACAGCGGCTACAAGGGAAAAAGAGAGAGTAACAGAGCCTGTAAGAGGCACTTCGATGATAGTTTACAAGTCAATCATAAAGGGACATAGGGGCATATTTACAAGCCCCTATCATCAACACTACATCACTTTTGTTGACGTTGTGTTGGCAATAGGAGCTTCGCCTTATTTACAAGGCAGCGCTAAGTCACTTAACTTGGCTTACTGCTGCCTTGTAAATAAGGCACCCTTTCATGCTGTTCTTAGCGTAAAAGGGGAGGGCACTGGGTGTTGCAGGTGAACCTTCCTGCACATAAACAAGCAAAAACAAATGACGTTTTGCAACTTCTATGCATGCTGCAATATGCGGTACAAAAGGGGGTGGTGATGGACGGAGCATCTGAACCAAACACTCACACCCAGTCAAAACATCTGGGTTTGATCCATCACCGTTCTTTAGCCCACTCTTCCACCCCAGTTCAGACATGGCTATATGCAAATCAGCCGGCCCTGTGCCTCATGGGAACAGTCCAGCCCGAACTGCCAAGCCATGCCTTCCCTGGACCGGAAAAAAGCCTCCGAGGACCGGCTTCTGGCATTACAGCTGACTTCAGCCTGGCTTGCTTTAATCCAGTGCCAAAGCGGGCAAGGGACTCACGTCCGAGCATACCCTGCCACACTTATGGCGGCCAAAGCGGTACAAAAGGGGGTGGTGATGGACGGAGCATCTGAACCAATCAAACACTCACACCCAGTCAAAAGATCTGGGTTTGATCCATTACCGTTCTTTAGCCCACTCTGCCACCCCAGTTCAGACAACTGAAGGCGGCTGGAATGCCAGAAACCGGTCCTCGGAAAGCTCCGTCCATCACCACCCCCTTTTGTACCTGCTGCAATATGCAGCACACATACAAATTACAAAATGTCATTTTAAGATTGTTTATGTGGAGGAAGGGAGACTTTCTTGCACATAAACAAACTTCTCCTCAACGCAGACACCCTAGCACTATGGTGCAAGGGGGACTGTGTTGGCGCTATGATGCTAAATTTACTGCCAGTGCAGGGAGAAATGTAGGGCTGCACCATATTCTTGTAAATATGGCGCAACCCTGGCTTGTTGAAGTGGTGGTGCGTGGTGTTAAGCCAAGGAGGCTACGGCCGCGCTCCTCCACTTCATTGTAAATATGCCCCATAGTTTAAGATGCATTCTGCCTCTATGGAGTCCTTGGGTTAGAACAGTATATAAATAATGATGGTGCAGATTATGCCAAAATTTATGGTAACTACTGTGTTTCTTTCTCTACTTCAGCCACTAATTATTTGAGATTTAATTTCTATGGCATAGATCGGTCTCTTTAGTTGTGGTTACGTGTTTGCAATACCAATATGTTTGCTTCACCTATGACATAGAGTTATTGCTTTATTGATTTACAAAATACAATGATTAGTTCTATTCCAATTGAACTAGGACAGTGTCCTTTAGGAGTATACTAGTATACACGGGGGCATATTTTCCCTTTCCAGTTCATGTAATACAGCGCAGCAAGTGAAGTTGCTGCTCTGCATTTACTGGGAGAGAGCAGAACTACAGAACAAGGGAACCTTCCTGCACAACAACTATCCTTTGAGGAGATTTCATCTTTGTAAGCGTGCCACAGTATGCCCAAACATCAAAGAGAACATGACATGGAGAAATAAGGATATTTCTCCCATTAATGCAAACCTCAGGTAGGTGCACCATTTTGATGCACACATATGTCTACAAGTTTTTACAGCTATGGCTTTGCACCAAAATCCATAGTTGGAGGCATGGGAGCGCTCATGCACCACCCATGGAACACCTACTTGGGGCAAAGTAACGCAAGGCATCATATCACGATGTACCGTGTTCCTTTTTTACACAGCAATGCAAATAACCATTTGCATTGCTTTGTAAATACAACAAAGGATTTTGAGTCGGCTCTGCATCAAAAAATTGATACAAACATTACACAAAATCTTTGAAAATCTCGGCATAGTATGTATGAACTGAGACCCAGAGATTCACAAATTTCCTGTGTTATCCGATATAAGGAGTGGGTGAATTTCTTCAGGTTTGGGGAGGTATAATTCAAGCTTCATAAACCTATGGACGAAGGTGTAATGCTAGGATCAAAGGCTCCTATTGCCTGTTGTGTTGATGTATCTGTTATACATACCTACCATTATTTCAAAGTTATTCTTATATCACATTTAGTTAGCTCAAATATAGTCAAGAAGTGGTAACTGCCCATAAAAATATATAAAGCAAAGATTTAGAAGCAACCACCACAATCACAGCAGAAGAACATGAGTGGATGGAGATTTTGATCTGAATCATAGTTTTCCTGTTTTAATTGAGGAAGTAAGAAGGAAAGTGTTGATTAAATATCAAGAGAAGCATCGTTTCACAGTTCTAGAATGCAGCACCTATGTAATTTTCCTAGGGAGCATTTTGAGAAAGTGCTACTATTCATGTGTTCTGGATTATTCGAAAGACAGGGATCTCTTTACTGCAGATCCCTGCTGGATTGCCATAATACACTGTACCCAAGCTATGTAATTAGATGCTGCTTTGTCCAGATAGATGAATAAGCTACGCCGATCGTGAGCTGAGAGCATATACATTGTTTAGAATCTCAACATTCTAACTGGCTTTTGCATTAATGCTGAGAGACAACAAAATGGTCAGGTGTGCCTGGCTTTATAAATGGAAAATTGAAATTGAGAGAATAGAATTAGAAGGAGTAGAGGTCCTGTCAGATTTTATCTGAGTGTTGACAACAAACCTAGAAAGAGGACAAAATCCATAACACAACATGCTTAAGGTGCTTGCTACCTTGTGTGTGATACCATGCATGAATCAGAGGTGGGTGAGGGGCAAGTTCCTTAATTTTTGTGAGAGAATGGAACTGGGTTACTTAGGACTGGACAATCCAAGAGACCAGGTAGGCTGGTATTGAAAGTGTAGGTGTGGATTTTAGTCCCATTATAAGCATTATTAAAGAAACAAATGTAAATGAGACTAGGAGTTCCCTTGTAAATAGTGGTATACCTTTGTAAACCATGTTTCACTGAAAACTAATCTAACAGCCTGGTTTTGAGATTAGTACCACATAATCTGACAAAAAATGTCAATTTGCCACCCACACTGATGGAGCTATTACTGTGACATTTAGTGCACTATAGGTTGTGGGCATGCTGCTGTCAGAGGCAACTTTGATGGCAGCATTAGCTCTGCAAAAGTCCTGAGGTGACTCCACTATATATCGTGAAGAGACTGTCATGTACTTATGCTTAGGGTTGATGATCTGCTGCCATGTTTCATTGCGATAAATCCATATGCAACACAATAGAAATATTCCCATACCTTCAGAAAGCGCAAGTTACTGGCAGGCAGGCTCACAGTTCCTCAGGAGCAGTGCCCTAAAAGCCCATCTTCCAGCAGCACTGACTCCGTGGTATGATAATTGTAGAGAGCCACCCGAGCTCTCCTCAACATTTCAAGCATCACTGACATACCTGCGGGAGCCACCGAAGGTACTGGTGCACCACCTACTCACTAACTTCTGGCCCTCACCATGTGGCCGATTACACGCTGCTCTGCAGCCTCCTGAGTGCCTGCGCTTCATCTTAGCCTGGCGCCTCTGCTTGCACGCTGCCGCTTATAACGGGTGGTGCGCCGTGTAACTGGGAGCGCTGAGGGAGCTCATGATGCCGCAGGCAGCCTGATCGGCAAGAGGCCATGCCCAGCTCCACATGCTCTGACGGCCCCGAGCAGCCTACAGACGCATGATGCAGAAAACTGCCTGGCAGGGGAGACCACACACAGCAGGTGAGTGTGCAGAGACCCACCTCACATGACACAGGGACGTGTGCTCACAGCTTCCCCTTCCAGTTTGGTCAGCTGGGAAACTGCAACCCACACAACAATCCCTGCAGCTAACAGAGTGCAAGAGGACAAGTATAGAGAAAGGAAAAAGAAGAAAGGGACATTCTAGACACCAAAACACACGGTGCAGGTCACACTCACTGTACAGGGATTACACATTGCGGAGGAACTGGCAGCACAAAGATATGCCTCAGCGCACATCTAGACAAGAGCAAGCCGGACCACCATGAGTGCACCACAACAGGCAGGCGCCACGGGCCCGCAAGTGGACGCTGGGCAGTGCTTAAATTTGTAAAATAAGAAGTGCAGGTGCTGAAAATTTTGCCACGGAGGCCACCGCTCACGTCTTCGTCTGGTGAGCCCCACTTTCAACAATCTCACTGCTTCAGTCTCTATCTTCTAACCTTGATCTGTTGTCTGTCCCCTAAGTCTTTGCTCTAAGAGTCTATCCTCTCACCTCTCGAATTGTTTTCTATCACCTTTGTCACACCCTGTTTTTCTGATTTGCCCTCTATTCATTTTAGCCCTGCCCTTTTTTCTCTTCACTTTTATCCATGCTCTGCTCTCTCCCTCGATCTTGGCTCTTTACTATCACTCTCTAGCAGTGATTAGCTGTGTCTCCATTTTATCATTTGTCTGCTTTTTTCGTCTGTCCTATCCTCCAGATCCTTTCATTCTATCTTCTCTCTTCTTAATGCTTTCTTCTTCACATCATGGCTGCTTTCTCTTTGTATCTGATTTGCTCTCTTCCTTTTCTTCTACTTTGCTCCGTTTTATCTCTCTCCTCTCTTGTTGTTTCTTCTCCTCTTTACTCTTGCTGTCTCTCATCTCTAACACTGCTGCTGCCTGTGACCCCTGTCGTCAGCCTGTACATGTCCCTGCTATTTTGAACTCTGCGTTTTCCTGTTGTCATTCCTAAAGAAGCGGAAGATGACGTGCTTTACTTTCTTACTTACACCGAGTGCAAAAACAAAATGTACACCAAATGAAAATGCTTTTTTGCGTATATTAATCAGTGTGGTATGACTGGGTTTATTGCAGAACAGGCGGCTGCTTGAGCACAGCAGGTCATGTCACTGCTAGTGCTTTCTGTAATTAGTAGGTCCAGGAATAGCGACGGCATCGGCATCCACTTCTCAGCTTGCTGTGATCCTGCCTGCTACAGCACAGGTATTGTCCCCAGCAGTACTGCTGCCAATGCCGGTAAGTATGGCTGTGGTGCCTACTGGACTCACTCACGCTCAGCAATTACCATGCTGGGGTGCAGCGCACAGATTCTACTGGTGACGCCATGGCGCACAAAAGTTTTGTTGGGCCACAACCGCATCGAGCATTTTGAGGATAGCAGCATTGCAGGGCTGCCGGATATGCTGCTCTGGCTACGCAACAAGTGGAAAGTCCACACTTAGTTTCATTTATTCTTCCTCAAGAGCCCTAACTCCCAAGTTCCAAATGCGCTCTTGCAGCTTCCTTGCCTCAACTCCACCATGAGCCAGCCCCCAGCTACAATTATCCAATGGGAGGTTTAGGCTCAGGCAGTGGAAGGGTGCAGCAGACTAGGGAAATATAATGCAAGCCATAGTTTGTCGATGACTTCTTGGATTTGTGATCAAGGTGATGACATCATCACTAACGTAGTGATACACAATCATGCCTGCCTGGACAGGCATATGCCAGCCTGCCTATAAACATTTACCAGCCTTTCACCATGCAATGTATGTTATTCTTTTTATTTTGAATTGAACAATTAATATTGAGACCACCACCTACAGGTTCAGAAATTGTAGCCCAGGCCCTGTGAAAGAAGTGAGATGCTGAGCACCTGCTCAAATTAAGCACCGATCGCTGGGAGACTTCAAGCAGGCGCTGCAGTGCCACCCCAATTACACAGCCTTGCAGTAGTCTCCCCTCTACCCCATTCAGCGAAACAGCGGACCCGGCAATAGCGGCCTGCGATGGAAGGCATAGATAGGGCATCTGTACCACTATTTCACTGGCATGTGGGAGACCGATGGGAAAGTAAAAAGGCCACTACTCATCTACTATGGTGGGGTGGAGATCTACGACCTGTTTTAAACACTCCAAAACACAGGTAACGATAATGACTATGAGGCAGCCGTCAGGGCCGGACTGACTACCGGGCAGTTTGGAATGCTGCCGAGCTGGGGGCTGATTTTACTGCGGTGGGGGCTGATTTCGTTCATGGAGGCTTACGTGTGCTTCGAAATATTTAAAGCAAAATGAATTTCGTTTAGCACACACAGGTCTCCATGAACGAAATCAGGCTCCAGCTCTGCAGCATTACAAACTGCCTGCCAGCCGTCTGGCATTTTGACTCTCAGCTCAATCCCAATTTCAAGCGATTTCAACTACGGCAAGTGAAGCAGTCAGACACTGGATCAGTGGACATGTTTTACGCATGGCTAATATGGCTGGCAAGCACGAGTACATTTGCAGATCAAAGGGAGGAGATACAAGACCAGGTGATCTAGGGGTGTCGCT
The DNA here is from genome assembly GCF_964261635.1 of Lissotriton helveticus. Classification (NCBI taxonomy): domain Eukaryota; kingdom Metazoa; phylum Chordata; class Amphibia; order Caudata; family Salamandridae; genus Lissotriton; species Lissotriton helveticus. Next base: position 1,806,328,426 of record NC_136059.1, read on the forward strand.
CAGTCCTCCTACGGAAGTTAATCCTTCATCAACCGGGGATTTCGTTGGATGAGATACTCATTCTCGCCCGGTCCCACAAGCTGTCCAATGCTCGAGCAGAGGAAATGGAGGCAGCCCACAACAGAGGCGCCACAGCATCTCACACACCCAGGTTTAACCAAGTCAAGGAGGAAAGAGTTGAGGTCATCCAACGACGCCCAAGTGCGACATGCACGACCGGGAGAATGCAGATGGGCGGAACTTTGCAGCAACTTTGATATGGAACATCCTTCAACCGGCCCGTGTTTTGCAAAAGGAAAGATCTGTACCCGTTGTGGAAAACCAAACCATTTTGCGAACGTGTGTAGAAGTAGCAGGTTCAGACCAACCAACACGAAACCACGTGGGGTGACACAGCACCTGCTTCAACTGTCGCTGCATGAAACACATGCCGATGAAGAGGATCCAACACAAGGGCGCAGCCTCATGACGGAGAACGATGATGATGACGTATTTGTCATATCCTTTGTGAACCAGTCAGACCGACACAAGAGACTCCCCCGCATAAGCTCTGTCCTATTGGCTGGATCCACCGTCCAAGCACTGATCGACACAGGGGCGTCTGTGAAGTCATGGACTCGGAACAGTATGAAAAGCTATCTCCACGCCAAATTATTGCCCCCACGAAGGCCAGAATATATACATATGAAGGGACTCATCCACTCCACCTCAGAGGCGTGATTGAAGCGGAAGTCACTAACGACAGGTAGACCACAAGAGCCTGGTTCCACATCACCGAAGGAAAAAAAAGGGACTCTACTTAGCTGTCTTTGCAAATCAAGTACACGAGTCCCACGCCGACGGCATCCTACAAGAATTCCCAAAACTGTTTGTACGACTAGGAAAACTTTAAGGAAATCAGTTCAAATTGCAAATCAACCCGACTGTCAGGCCGACAGCTCTGAGTCACCAGAGAGTGCCATTCCATCTCTGCCCACAAGTCGAAGCAGAATTAAAGAAACTGGAAGGCCACAATGTAATCGAGAAAGTATCTTGACCGACCCAGTGCCCAAACAACCTGCCGCCATCAGGCTCTGCGTGGATAGGCGCCTCCCTAATCAGGCAGTCAAGAGAGAACAGCACCTGGCCCCCACGATGGATGACATAGTGGCGGACCTCAATGGAGCCATGTGGTTCTCAAAACTTGATTTGAACACTGGATACCATCAGCTGGAACTGGAGCCTGAGAGCCGATACATCACCACATTCTACACCCACGTGGGCCTTCGGAGGTACAAAAGGCTGAGTTTTGGGGTGTCCTGGGCCACAGAAGGTTTCCAGAATCCTATCAACGAAACCCTGTCTGGATTGCAAGGAGGCATTAACCTTAGTGATGACATTCTGGTGTTCTCCAACACCTTAGAGAACAACCACAAAGACCTGTGTGCCACGCTGCAACGTTTGAAAGACTGCAGCCTAACCCTCTATAGAGCTAAATGCTCTTTCTACCAAGAATCCATAGACTTCTTTAGGTACATATTCTCAAGGGAAGGGCTGAAAGTGGACCCAAAAAAAGTGGCAGCCATCAGGTCAGCCAGCACACCCACCACGCAAGTGAGGTCTGCAGCTTACTGGTATGGCCACGTACTGTGGCCGGTTCATACCGAATCTGGCCTCGCTGTCTGAGCCACTGCATGCCATCACGCACAGCGGAGGCACCTGGGAATGGACCACGGCAGCTAACACCGCATTCCAAGTCATCAAGACGGCGCTCATGGACATGATGGTCATGGCCTACTTTCACCCAGGAAAGCGCACCGAACTGATGGTGGATGCCAGCCCTGTCGGTTTCGGGGCAGTCCTTCTCCAAGAAAGCAACAGAGGCATCTAGGAACCAGTTTCATAGGCCAGTCGAGCCCTGTTGGACACAGAAACGAGGTACGCCCAGATCGAAAGAGAGGCCCTTGCCATTAAGTGGGCGTGCCAACACTTTCACCTGTATCTCTATGGGCAGGAGTTCCAAGTGGTGACAGATCACAAGCCACTTCTTCCCCTATTCACTGGCACGGCGAGACTAGCACCCCCCAGGATAGAGCGAATGGCAGTACAACTGCAAGCCTACAGATTCAAAGTCATATTCCGCCCGGGAGCACACAACCCCGTAGATTATCTCTAGAGGCACCCAGAAGTGGCTGACGGGCAGTGCACACCCTCATATGTGGAACATACAGAAGCATTTGTCACAATGATCACTCAGGAAGCCTGTCCCAAAGCAATGACACTCAAAGAGATCAGGCTTGCCACAACCAATGACGTCAAGCTAGCGATTTGCAGATCAACGGCTTGGCCCATTTCCTAGATGGGGCACAAGCACTCATCGTCGAGGACCATCACACACAACTGTACTGTGAACTGTGGAGAGTCTACAGCAAACTGAGCAAAGGAGAGCATGGGGTCGTTTTGAGAGGCCAAGTCATCATAGTCCCAAGAGTGTTGCATGACCGAATCACTGGGCTGGAGCATGTTGGACACCAAGGGATGGCAAAAACTAAGGCACTCCTCCGAAGCAAGGTGTGTTTCCAGGTATGGATGCCATGGTGGAAGAGAAGATCAGACACTGCCACTCATGCACCATAACAGGAGGCGAATCAGCACTAGCACTCATCATCACAGAGGAGCCGAGTGACAAGCCCTGGTCCCAAGTCAGTATCGACTTTAGCAGTTTCATTGATGTCTGCAGCACCCTGGTGCTAATGGACTCCTCCTCCAAATTCCCACTAGTGGAGATGGCCGCCTCCACAGCATTCACACACGTGCAAATGGTTCTTGACAGGACTTTCGCCTTCGCGAGCCTCCCCAAAGAAATCAGGTCCGACAACGGACCCCCCTTCCAGTGGTGAGAATTTCAAGAATACTTGGAGGAGAAAGCCATTCAACACCAAAAAAATCACCCCACAGTGGCCACAGGTGAATTGCGACGTGGAGCGGTTTATGAGGACACTCAACCGCGCTTTACGCATTGCAGTGGAGCTGGGAAAAGCCCTACATTAATTCCTGGATGCCTATAGGCAGACCCCTAACAGCACCAGGCGCGGTGCACCCTCTCACCTACTCTTCAGGCGAGCCCTGCGAGACACTATATTAGGGACTTATAGTAAATTAGGAGTAAGCCAATTTAATTTTTTTTAAAGGAGAGCGCACAAGCACTTTTGCACTGGTTAGCAGTGGTAAATGCACAGAGGCCTAATGCCAGCAAATACGAAGTCAGCAAAAACAGGAACCTAGAAGGCAAAAAGATGGGGGAAACCATGCCAAGAATGTCAGGTCCAACAGTATACAACTTTACTGGCGACTAAAGCCAACAAAAACAAATTCATCAAATACCGGAGGGGTGAAGGCAAAAGGTTTGGGGGTGGCCCTGCATAGACAGCCAAGTCCAACAGCACTGCTTTCCCCCTTCCTTCACCTTCTTCAATAGAGGGTGTAGCAAAGTATCCGGCAGTTCACAAGGTGTAGGACAGAGTGTAGAATCTAGCTTTCTAGGGCGTCAGCATGATGCATATAATAAAGACGTTCAAGACAAATTATGGAATCTTCCTTATCTAGAGCATGTCCAGGCCTCAAAGCTGTATCTAATATAGCCATCTATCACAGGTTCAATCATAGCACTTTATTAACTCAAAAACATTGTGATTTAAGTATATCTCATAAAGAAATTAATAAATTGCTGTAAGAGTTTTTAATTAATAAACATGGACTGTGAGTCACCAAATCCTTGATCTGTTTACATGTATGCATGAGTATGGGTTATTGCCAGACCTTGCTGCATTTTCAAGTAAGAGGGATGGAGGCCTTGAGTCAGCATTATACATGCATTTGACATGGTTTGGTATGTTTAAAGGATTGTGCCAGATGTGTTGTATAATGGAACCGTGCATGCAATTACTTTGCATGCCTTAACAATGCGCTCTTTACTACGACCACGTCTTTACCATGCATGCCTTAACCATGCTTGCCACTACAATGAAGTTCATCATAAAGCATTATTGGAAAAGGTATATGTGTGGTAAAGGTTATACCCTAGTCCACCACCCTGATCCCTAAAACCTGACCACCAGCCCTGACAACTACCATGTCGCCAGCCCTAAAAGCACCCCAGCCCCACTTCCATGAGCCCTAAAACGGTTCCTAGCCCTAAAAACTTCCACAACCCCATCCCTAAAAACACCCTCGCCCCCTGCCCTGAGCCCTAAAATTGCCCCCCAGCCCTGCAAACTACCCTGACCCCAGCCCTAAAAACAGAAAACCACTAATCAAGCCCCATCCCAATCCTTCCCGTCCTCCCAATCTCATCCCGGCAAAAAGTCCCTCTCCAACACCTTGCCCATTCCTCCGAGTCTAGAACGCATATTTACCACGCATATGCCTTTACTGTGTGGAAAAGGAATATGAGTGGTAAAGGCATAACGCAAATGCCTTTACTGTGTGGAAAAGGAATATGCGTGGTAAAGGCATATGCATGTTTGTACTGGCCAGCGTGGTACAGTCTGCGATGATAATGTTGTTCCCTGCCAGAGGAGCTCTCAGGGAAAGGCTGATCACCCACTATTATACAAAGCAAGCATCAAGCACAATTGCATAGCTCTTCTTAGGTATCAAGAAAATAATGGTTCCTTGGGAGTCACTTTTGCTTCATACTAGAAGCAAAAGTGGAGTGATGCAACAATCATCCACATCTACCTAGTGCACTTAAAAATGTAATCTACTTAAAATTCACACTTACACGAATGAGTTGCTTCAAAAAGCAGAACCGCAATTCCCATGCACAGGTATTTATGTTCAAAATATTTGGCTAATTTGTCCAGCATCCGAATAAACGAGATAAGGCCGCCAGATATAATTTATCAGAGGAGGATTCAGCGCATCATTAGGTAAGGGGAATCCATGAAATACATTGACAAAAGTTCTGAAATGAGGTGGACGGGATTTCGCTGCAGATGGTAAGCCTCATATGAAAGCCATATATGGGGAGAAAATGTGGCCTACGGCTAGGGCGGTCGACCTCGGAGTTGGGGAACCGGGTTGGAGTCTCGGCAGTGACGCTCAACATTCTGGGCAGATCACTGAAACTCCCAGGGCCTTATTTATGAAGGCCTTGCGCCACCGGTGCGTCACTTTTAAAATGGGAAAAAGTAACGCACTGGTGGCGCAAGGCCTCCATAAATGAGGCCCCCTGTGCCTAACAAAAATGAATGGGGCAGATTTAATTACTGGCGCATCCCTGCATATCGGCATGGATGCGCCAGTTATTGTGCGCCACAGCTCCGCCATCATGGATGCGCCGCATTTACAATGCGGCGCACCATGAGGCAAAAACAGCACAGATGCGTCACTGCGTGACGCATCTGTGCCGTAAAAGTGACGCATTTCTGGAGTTGTGTCGCAAGCACGACGCAGCTCCAGCAATGCTCTGGGGGCCCTATCTAGTTAATGCTGTGTCAATCCTTATGCCTGCTTTAGGCAGGCGCAGGGTTTTGACGCAGCATGGGCCTAAAAGTGACTGAGTGAAATCTTGTAGATTTCACTCAGCCACTTTTAGGAGGCGTTCCTGCTCCAGAACGCCCCCCCCCCGCCCAGGAACACCTACATGTGGCGCAGGGCATTACAATGTGACGCATCTCCCAGATGCGTCACGTTGTATGTACCCCCGCACCATGGAGCAGGATTTGCGCCACCGCTGCGTCACAAAAGTGACGCAACGGTGGCGTAAATGAGGCGCAAGGGGCTTGTAAATCTGCCCCTACGTATTTATCAAAAGAAATATTTAGAAAATAGCGTGGACACTTTTGACCATCATAGCAAAACCAGCAGGGTAACTTCTTAAATGTCTAAATAAAGGAACATAATCTTTCTATAGCAGCCGGCTCGCTGATGGAGAAGTTGCAAATACTTTCACAGAGCCATACATATGACAAACAGCTGAGCCACATCCATCATTCCTAAGCCCGATCAGTCATCCAAGGCCATGAAACCACACATAGAGGGGCACCTGTGCAGGCTGTCTTCCTCGACCTCGGTACATTCCACGTTATTTACAATATTTTCCAATTACATCTTTAATAAAAAAAGAAATTCATTTTACTGGAACCCACTTTTTGCCAACTCTTGAATAACAGTAAAAGGATATACATTTGGAAATGCAATTTATCATTCGAGTAAAAGAACAAAATATCATTAATCATAATAAGTAGAAATGCTCCACCAATAATATGAATATATCGAATAATTTACCCCCAGCTGCACATCAACGAGCTGTGCAGCATCACAGAGGAGCTTCATGATCTGCCGGGGAGCGAGCGTGCAGGAGGAATGCTGATAAATGGGGCCGGTTCCTGAGAGCCTTGACTGCAGTAGTTCGGTGGCGTATTTAATGGTAGAATTTAAGGTTATACTTTTGTTCTTAGATTGGCTTCCATGGGAGACTTTTAGGTGAGTCATCGTAGGTGGGGAGCAGTAACTGGTTATTATTAATTGCGCCATAAGTTTTCTTAACAGAATCCTCCTTACACACATGGCTGTGGGGGTCAGTAGTAGTAGTAAACAATGGGGCAGATTTACGTTAACTGGCGCATCCCTAGGGATGCGCCAGTTAATGTGCGCCACAGTGCGCCACAGCTCCGCCACCCATGGTGCGCCGCATTTACAATGCGGCGCACCATGGTGCAAGGCAGGGAAGATGTGTGACTCATCTTTCGGCGTACGGGCGGCGCATTGCTGGAGTCATGTCGCAAGTGCGACATGACTCCTACAATGCACAGGGGCCACCCCTACAATGCATGGTGCGTCACCCTTACGCCTGCTTCAAGCAGGCGTAAAGAATTGACGTAGAAAGTGACTGGGTGAAATCTTATAGATTTCACTCAGCCACTTTTAGGAGGCGTTCCTGCGCAGGAAGGCCCCCCTGCGCAGGAACGCCTCCTTATGGCGCAGGGCTTTACAACGTGACGCATCTCTTTACGTTGTAAATAGGGCGCATTGTTTGCGCCGCCGTTGAGTCAAATAAAGTGACGCAATTGCGGCGCAAAGAGGCGCAAGGGCCTCATAAATCTGCCCCAATGTATTTATTTATTTATAAAGTTCCATTTACTAAACTCCAAAATATCACATGGGCCATATGTTGTATATGTGTGTTGTATGCAGGGCTGGACTGGCTACCGGGCAGTTGTGTGTGCTGCCGAGCTAGGGGCTAATTTCTCTGTGGTGGGGGCTTATTTAGTTGATGGGGACCTGCGTGCGATATGAAATAAAAAAAGCAAAACGAATTTCGTTTTGCACATGCAGGTCCCCATCAACGAAATTAGCCCCCAGCACGGCAGCACACACAACTGCCCGGTAGCCAGTCCGGCGCTGGTTGTATGTGAGTGACAAAGTGTGTGTGAGGATGAGCATTAGAAAAGGGGGACTTGGGGGGGCAGCCGACCGCAGGGAGGTCCCCCCCGGGCGATTTGGGAGGGCTGCGGGGGGTGGGGGGGTTGGGGCTTTTTGGCAGGCAGAACATTCTGGAAGCATGATTGGGCTGCTTTCTAGTAGGTTTTTGCAGCCCAACTTATAAAGTGCCTTGTCCCCGCCTCCCAGCCACCATTTTAGGTTTGGTGACCTGGTGGCTGGGAGGTTAGCTAGCAATTTTTTGTGTGAGTTAGTGTTGATACGTTTAGCTTTAATATTTTATAGCTAGTGTAGTCTACTGTTTACTTACTGTGGCTATGGAAGATCACTGTGTGCTGGTGGCTCTGCGCCTGTTGTCGGAGGCTGGCAGGAAGGATTTGGTGATCGGGGGGGTTGGCGCGCCCTTTGCGCCAGGCCTCTGCTGGCGTTGCTGCAGCTGTGGCTGCGTGTTCCTCCCCTAAGAAGCGGCGAGCACAGGGGGTAAGTGAACGGGGCTGCTCTCGTACGAGGAAGCCGGCCCCGTCTGAAAAAGCGCGGGTGGGGGTTTGTGGCACTTCTGATATTCTGCGTGTTCCTCCGTCTGCCATGGGAGGGGCCTCTGTGGTGTTGTCTCTGGCCGGGCGCGCGTCTAAAGGCGCTCGCGTAGTTGAACCACCAGGCGTTTTTGAGGGTGCCCCTGCATCAGCTGTAGGTCGCTGAGGTAAGCGGACAAGCAAGAAGCACTCCATTTCCCTTTCGGAGCTCGAGCGGCAGGAGGGGTCAGGAGCTGGCGCGTCTCCGCGTGTGCCTCGCAGGGGTTCCATTGCTTTGGGTGAGGGGAAGGGCGACTGGGTAGCGGGCGGGGAAGTTTTTCCCTTTGGTCCTGCAGCGTCGGACAAAGAAATTGTTCAGCGCCAGTTGGGAGGTGTGTCTATAGGGGGCATTTCAGCTGCAGGTGAATTTGGTGTGCCGGAATCGTTGGTTAGGCAGTATCCACAAGCAGATAATGAGGTTGTGAGGGTGGGGGGGGCTCAGGAGGGTGCAAGCTTTGTTGGTAGTCCATTATTGTTTTCCAGGGAACCTTCAGAACATGAAGAAGTGTTGTCTGTATTGGGTAGTGATGGAGCGAGATAGAAAACAGAATTCTGTTTAAACTCGTGAAGTCACATTTCCATAACATAAATAATATTATTAACGTTTTGTGGTGTGTTTTGCTAACACAACCTAGATTAAACTTTACACATGGGGTTGGTAACACGTGTGCTCATAAACGTGCATAAATGTTGCATCTTTTGTTCGTGCAAGAATAATAAAATTAATTTGTCGTTTTCGTTTTGTCATTACTAAACTGCAGCAGATTTAAAAGAGCATGAGCTTATTTTGCTTTCCTTGTATATGTGATGTCATTTCTACTATTCTAGGTGCACATAAGGTTTCATGGATTCATGAAGGCTGGTAGATATAAAATGCTGCTTATATGTTGCTTGATGCTAGGTAACATTAGATTAATTGGGTGGGTTAATCAATTAGTAAATGAAGGGTGGATACAGAATAAATGACAATTCTTACATTAATACTTTCCTTGTGTTTGTTTTATACTAGAAAAATAAGTTGCCTGCTTTTGGGCCTAGTTTGCTCGAGTTTACTAAACGATGAATTTAATTCTGCAAGGAGCGCGAGATGTCTCTGAGAGAGAAAAAGTTTTCCATCAAAGTTGCATTCATTTAGCAAAGATGATGTGTTGTCATCATTCTGGCGGACGTGGCCAAGGTCAGAAACCGGTAGAAAAGAACACTTTTATTAACTTGGCATCCGTGGAAGTGCAATGGAGTCAGTAAGAACTCTTGTTCAAATTGTTGCAAACCAAGGAAGCTTTGGAACTCGTACAAGAAAGACAATGGTCCCAAAGAATATGACCGAATGGAAGTTTTGAAATGTAGGTGACATGTCACTTGTCACCCTTCGTCCAATGAGACATCGTTATTTGCAGAAAATTTTCCTTTACTTAGATTAGCTAGCATAGAAAGGTATAAAAAGTCCATGCCCTGGGGATGGGCTGGCTGCTGCTTTCTGACTTTCCGATGAGGGTGTCGTGCTGATGGACTTTGCGTGGAGCACGTAAGAATCCTCAAAGAACTTTACTTTATTTCCATTTTATTTAGCTCAGTTAGGGACTTAGGTTTTTAGAAATGCTGAACTTATATTTCCTTGCTTAAACTATATTTTCTCATGATACTTTGCAAACATGCTTACTATATTGCTAATAAAATTGCATTTATAAAATTATATTTTGAATTATCTACAATTAGTTAATAAAATCTTACTTTTGAAACAAGCTGGTCTTGGTTATTCAGAAGCGTAGGTTACTATTAGCTAGATGCCATCGCCATGGTGGTCATTTAAATAGTTAGGTTTTGTTCAAATGACGTCAACAATTATTGCGGTTGTATATAAAATGTATATAGGTTGTGAATAAGGTGTATATAGAATTAATTTGATCACCTGATTCAGTAGGTCAAATATGTCATGTTTGATTAATGGGTCCATGAGTTTGAGTAATATTTTAGGTAGCAGGTTATAGAGTTGGGTAGCATTGGTTATGGCAATTTTCCTATAGGCCGCTGGATCAATTCTTCTGGTAGCAGAAATTGATGGTTGCTAAGTTTAACCAAGGTGTTGCTAGGGGTAACTAAGGTGTTATTGATATGTTATGGTATAGAAATAGGATCGATGTTTAACATATGTTGAGTTATTTTTCGTGCTATACGTGAATTGAACCGGTACAGATTGTGTGATGAGAAGGTAGTCACGCAAGACATCTGATCTGTTTGTGATATCGTCGTGTATCACAAGTGATATCGTCGTGTATCACGTGTTGTGGTCGTGCAACACAGTGTTGTGGTCGTGCAACACAGTTTTAGGGCTAGGTGTGAATCTTGTATAGTGAGGATTTTCTAAGAAATTAGAGCAGCATGAGAATAGGGACAAAGCGCCTGTTGTAAAACTCACTGTGATAAGAGTATTAGTTATATTCGAGCTTGAGTGAAGGGTAGAGTAACGTCGGTATATGATTACCTATAAACAGGTGAGAGTCCTGTAGGGGTACATGTTTTATATCTATAAACAGGTGAGAGTCCTGTAGGGATAACGGTGTTATTTTGCTAATGGTGCATGATTTCTATAAACAGGTGAGAGTCCTGTACGGATTTCATGTGTGTTTGAAGTTAGGGATTTTTCCGTGTGAAAGTGCGTGATTGTTTTGTAAGGTATGTTCAAGTGGAACTTTCGAACAGTCACTTAGTTGTGCGTTCTGAGGGAAATGAGTTCATATTTTACTTGATAGAAGGGTAGAGTAAAAGTTGCTTTACTGGCAATTGAAAATTATTCTATGAGAATAGCGTCGACTATTCCAAATTGTGAATACTTGAATGCATGCAAGCTATCCTAATTAGAGAAACAGTCAGATGAGTCCTTATTGTCATTGTTAAAAATTAATTTTAACAGAGAAAGCGTTCTCAAAATGGCGCTGTGAAAAGATTTTGTGAAGGAGGGGTAAGCGCAAGGAGTGAGAAACGAGAAACCGCAGCTGCTGTGTACGTCACAGAGCCGCGCTCGGATTGGGTGACATACGTCACAAGCTGTGCTCTGATTGGTTCTTGAGTCTCTGACGAACTGTAAGCCGATTGGTTTTTCAGAAAATCTTCATTTTTTTTGGTTGAGTAGAAAAGTGACGTAGCTCAACCCTCATTGGCCTGTTGGTGTGTTTCGCGCACGGATTGGTTGTTTTAGCGGAACATCCCGGAAATATTTTACGAACAATTTTGTTAATTGGAAATAACTCGTAAAGATGAGTTATCATTTTAAACACGTTGAGAAAAAGCCAACGTTGTTTCAGAAACGTAAAAATGTTATATCGCCTGACAAGAAAATTGAAACGCGAGGTGGTAAATTACTTCATAAATATAAAACACCTGCAGCATATATGGAAGGTGAATATGGTTATCATACTGTTTTGTGGTTTGACGCTTGGAAACAATATACGAAAGATGACGGCGTTTTAGCATGGCCTGATGATGGTTCATTTAATGTAAAGGTTTTGAGAAATTTGCGAGAGAAAATGAATGCTCTTAAACCCAAGCCGAGACCAACTCAATTTGAGGCTTTAGTTGAGTGGGAAGATGAAATGTACCAATTACAAAGGGAAGCAAGTGGAATTAAAAGATCTTCTAAACCTCCAAGTTGGAAGAGAGAGACACATGAAGACAGGATGCGAATGTGGAGACAGGGAAACATGAGTGAGGGACTTTTTGTAATTAGAGAAATGGTTTCAGGTTCTCCTGGTGGAAAAGAAACTGAAAAAAGAAATAGTGCTCCTTTGGAAAGTGAATCGGAAGATGCAGTTTTAGAAGAAATATACACTACAGATAAAAGGAATCAGCCTTTTAGACCTCCTAGGTCATGGTCTACTCCGGTGGTTTCTACAGAAACTTCACCAAGTGCACCTCCAATGAATGAAGCTCCGAAACTTTATCCAAGTAATTGTGAAATTGTTGAAACTCCAAAAAGACCAGAATTTGAAAATGTCCGTAATGAGGGTAGATATTTTTCAGCGACTCCAAGAGCAAGGGAAGCTCCAAAAAATTATGTAAGAGAAACAAGAAATGTTGAGGCTATTGAGTCTTCTGAGTATTTACGATCAAAAGAAGAATTAATTCTACACATAACAAAAAGCATGGAAGCTGTGACAGTTCCAGTAACTATTGGTCCTGTTCAGCCTGTTTTTGAACAAAGAGAAACTAATAAGACAGGGTTAACTGTTCCTTTAAATGCAGAAATCCAGAAGGTTGCTGAAAAATTTTATTCAGACTTATCTGAAATAAACTCTTCAAGATCGAGAATGCCTGATTTAACTTTTAATGAGGATTTATCTCCAAAAACACCGATGGGTGCAGAATCTGATGCTGAGAGTCCTGAAGTTAGGGTGACCAAACCTAAACTTGATGTTGCAAAATTAAAAGCAAATATTGAGGAATTAATAATTGGTACCATTGGTCCTGACAGTCTAAATTATTATCGAGATGATGAACTACTGTTCATTTGTAAGAGTATGCAATGGAAAACGAAAAACAAATATGACCAGTTGGAAGAACTGGCAGCTGAACTAGAAATTGATGTGAGCAGACAGAAGAATTTTGCAAAACATTACAGATTAGACTTTTCAGAAAGTGATATTGAAAGTTTGAATTCTATGGGAAGAATAATGCATATAAAAGATCTGATTGTGTACATTAAAAAATTAGGAGAACTGAATAAGTGGAGAGTAAAATGGACTAAAAAGAAGGAAGATGAGAAATTGGAAAAATTGTCAAAACAATTTCCAATGAGAGAGATTGCAGGTGGAGGATATGTTCATGTCCCATGGTCAAGACAAGACATATTACTGTTCACAAATGATTTTCCAAAACTGAGGGAAAAGCCAGTGGAGTGGTATAGGCAAGTGGATAGGTTTATCAAAGTCTCAAAAGTTCTGTGGATTGATCTGGATGGATTTTTTGACATAGTTGTCCCATCAGATCTTTGGACAGAATGTAAAATATCCATAAGTTGGCCAAAAACGGAACCTGATCGGGTTAAGGAAACAGGTGCTCCAAATCCTCTTGTAATGGATTTCTACGAAAAAGTGATTTACTGGTTGAAAAACAAAATTCCACCAAAAGAGGTTGATTGGGTTAAAATAGAAAGAACAAACCAGGAAACAAAGGAATCAGTTCATTCGTTTTATGAAAGGTTACTGTTGATTTTTAAACAATACAGTGGCTATGAAAAATTAGACGAGAAGGATATGAGTCATTTCGTCTACAGATTTGTTTATGGTTTAAAACCAGAAATTGCAGATATGATCAGGAATAGTATTGTCGGATGGCAAGCACTATCTGTTGATGACATTTTGAGAAAGGCAAAGTACTGCAGTGATGAGTTGGAAGTCAGACAAAAGAAGCTCAAGGAAAAAGCCATGTGGGCTCAGGTAAAGGTGGCTGAGCAACAGATTGCCAGTCTTGGTAATAAAAACACAAATTTTGTGCAAACTTCAAATCCGAACCAAGGACAAGGAAAGTTTAAAAATAATACTTTTGTGAGAAAATTTAATCCAAAAATTGAAGAGATGAAACAAAGATTACCTTGTTTTAATTGTGGCGAAATTGGACACTGGAAAGACGAGTGTAAGAAACCGCCTAGAAATTTAAAAAGCCCATTATTAAATCCACAGATGCAGAATGATGTTGACCTGCAGCAACAGCTACAGTTGCAACAGAGTTTAAACGAATTGAGTCTTCAACGACAGTTGCAGCAACAGGTAAATCAGCAACAGGTGAATCAGGTGAATAACCGTCAGAATCAATTGCCTCAGGCACCGTTTCCAAATTGTGGGGGAACACAGAAATATAATGTAGGTGTGGGATTTCAAGGAGAAGATCAGGTAATAAAACCGAAAAGGCAGAGAGTGCAAAATACCGCACAACAGTTTTTGTTAACAGAAGGACAGGAGAGTGATTCTGATGATAGTTACTGACGGTGCCCGAGAGAGGAGGAAGAGTGTGTTGTTGGAGCCACTCTTGAGGTTGACCAGTCTGGTCCATTTGTAAATGGGAAAGTTAATGATGTAGACATCACTTTTCTAGTGGACACTGGTGCTACCCGTTCTACTGTTAGATCAGTGGAAATTGAAAACCTACCTCTCTCTGGGGATACCATCCAAGTAGTAGGAGTAAGTAATCAACAAATCAGGACTGATTTGACTGATCCAGTACCAGTTGAAATTGGAAATTTCAAAGACAAACACAGATTTGTGGTTTGTAACAGTAGTCCGGTGAATTTATTGGGCAGAGATATATTGTGTAAAATGAATTGCAGAATATATTGTTCTCCTGAAGGAGTTGAATTACAAACAATGGAAGAAGATGGCTTGTACAGATTGACAATGATGTTAATGGAAACAGAGGAAACAAAATTGTTTCCTGCATGTGAAAAGGAAAATCTGCCAGAAGAACTCAAAGAAACAGTAAAATCTGAAATTTGGGATTTGACTGGGAATGAGATGGGTCTGATGAAACATGTCGATCCAGTCAAAATTACACTGAAGCAGGGAATAGAGTTTCCTAATATACCTCAATACAAAATGAAAGCAGAGACAATTGAGGGAGTCATACCTGTGATTGACAAATTCATTAAACAAGGTGTCTTAAAAGAAATTGAGAGTAGCTCTTGTAATTCACCGATTATGGGAATTAAAAAGTCGAATGGAACGCATCGGATAGTTCAGGATTTAAGAAAAGTTAATCAAATCGTGGTTCCATGTTGTCCTGTAGTTCCAAACCCAGCAGTGATTTTGTATCAGATTCCACATGATGCTGAATGGTATACTGTCATTGATCTTTGCAATGCATTCTTTACTGTTCCTCTACATCCAGAGAGTCAGGAAATTTTTGCTTTCAGATTCCAGAGTAGGACCCTCGCATGGTGTAGAATCCCACAGGGGTATACAGAGAGTCCTTCTATCTTTAATGAGCTGTTGAAAAGATCTTTGGAAAATTTGGACTTACCTGGTAGGTCTACGTTTGTGCAGTATATTGACGATCTGTTGATAGCTGCTAAAACGAGAGAGAATTGTGTGACAGACACAATAACACTTTTGAATCATCTTGCAGATGAGGGACATAAAGTGTCTCCAGCAAAATTACAGTTTTGCAAACAAGAGGTGAAATATCTTGGTCACAGAATTGCAAAGGGAAAAAGACAGGTGACAGTTGAGAGAATTAAAATGATTCAAGCAATGCAACCACCCAGAACACAGAGACAGGTTCGAATGTTTTTGGGAATGGTTGGCTACTGTCGACAATGGATAAGTGGATTTTCGGTAATTGCGAAACCACTACAGAGACTGACAAGATCTGATGTGAAAGATCCAATTATTCTCAATGAGGTTGAGATGGAATCTTTTGAGAACCTGAAAAAGAGCTTATGTCAAGCTCCTGCTTTGGGCATGCCGAATTATGAGAAAGATTTTGAACTGTATTGCAGTGAGAGAGAAGGATGTGCATTGTCTGTGTTAATCCAGAGACATGGGAATCTAAAGAAGCCCATTGCATATTTTTCTGCAGTTCTCGATCCCATTGCAAAAGCATTACCAGGTTGTTTAAAAGCAGTTGCAGCTACAAGTGTCAGTCTTGAGCAGAGCGAAGGAATCATAATGGGATTTCCTGTGAAAGTTTTTGTACCTCATTCAGTTGAAATATTATTGACAAGAGGTAAAACTCAACATTTAACAAGTAGCAGATTGACAAAGTATGAGAAAATCATACTAGGAGCAGATAATGTTTCTATTTCGAGGTGTTTAAATCTGAATCCTTCTACATTACTGCCTGATTCTGAAATAATTGATGAAAATGAAGTGGAACATGAGTGTTTGGATGTCATGGAATTTTGCACCAAACCAAGGCAGGACATTAAAGATGTACCTTTGCCTGAATCAGATGTTGTCTACTTTGTGGATGGCTCCTGTCTGAGGACAGAGGGAGGTGTTTTGAAAGCATCATATTCTGTCTGCACAGTTGCAGATGTTGAAGAAGCATCATGTCTTGAAGGAATTCGTTCAGCACAGGTGGCTGAATTGATTGCTTTGATTCGTGCATGTGAAATATCAAAAGATATAAGAGTTACCATCATTACTGATAGTCAGTATGGGTACGGGGTTGTTCATGATTATGGACAGCTCTGGTCTCAGAGAGGTTATTTGACCTCAGCAGGCTCACCAATTAAAAATGCAGTCTTTATCAAAAGATTAATTGAAGCCATACAGTTGCCGAAAGAAATCGCAATTGTAAAGTGTGCTGCGCACACAAAAGGAGTGGATTATATTTCAAAAGGCAATGCCTATGCAGATGAGACAGCAAAATACTGCGCAAGAAAGGGATGTGCATACAATCGGGAAAAGAGTAAAGAAACTGATTCAAATTCATTAATGCTAACAACAGTGGTAGAAACATGGAATGAAATCAGAGATTTACAAAATGAGGCAGATGATGAGGAAAAAGATCTATGGTTGCGATCAGATTGTAGACCACGTGATGAGGATGGAGTGTGGGTCTATAAAGATGGCAGAGTAGTTTTACCAAATTGTTTGATTGCTGATATGGCCAGATTGTATCATGGCCCGGCTCACCTTGGAAGAGATTCTATGATCAGACTTTTCCGAGAGACTTGGTTCAATACTAAATTCAGAACGATTGCAGAGTCTTTTTGTCAAAGGTGTTTGTCATGCCAACAAATGAACCCAAACAGAAAATCAGTTGTGGGTACAGGGATAATTGGTCGAGAAGGTGGTCCCTTTACCAGATTGCAGATGGATTTCATTGAAATGCCCCTACACAATTGTTTGAAATATGTTCTTGTAATTGTTTGTTTGTTTTCAAGGTGGGTGGAAGCATTTCCTACACGACATTGTGATTCAATCACAGTGGCAAAATTGCTGCTGAGAGAAATCATCCCAAGGTACGGTTTTCCAGTCACTATTGAGAGTGATGGAGGAAGCCATTTTGATAACAAACTGATGAAGCTGATATGTGAGGCATTAAGCATTGAGCAGAAAATACACTGTGCATACAGACCAGAGGCATCTGGGGTGGTTGAGCAGATTAATGGAACAATTAAAAACAGAATTGGAAAAATGTGTCTAGAGACAGGTGTAAAGTGGACTGATGCACTTCCACTTGTTTTAATGTCATTGAGAAGTACACCTGATAAAAAGACGGGTTTGAGTCCTCATGAAGTACTGATGGGAAGAGTCATGAGACAGGCTTTTGTACCTGTAGGCAAATTGTTGAGTATAAATGACAGTGCTATTTTGGATTACTGTAAAAGGTTATCTGATATAGTGACTTCTGTGTCTAATCAGGTGGGAACTGAAGCACAATCAAATGAGAAAGTTCTAACACATGATTTGAGACCTGGTGATTGGGTCAGAACAAAAGTACATCGGAGAAGAAATTGTTTGGCTCCTAGGTGGCAAAAGCCTAGACAAGTAATTCTGGTTACTACAAATGCAGTGAAATGCAGAGGATTGAAAAGGTGGATACATCCTAGTCATACCATTCCAGTGCCTACTCCTGAGAGTTCTGATGTAGAAAGTGATACTACAGAAGATTCTGATTCAGAAGTAGAAGGTGAAACAAATCCAGAGACTGAAGATCGACAGGGAAATCGACATCTGGAACCTGTGCCTGTGAATGAAGGATTAGTGACAAGAAAAAGCTCTGAAATAATTGAAATAGATTCTGGAGAAGAAGAGAATCTATCAGAAGGAAAAACGACTGAGAAGTCAGTCAAGAAGATTAATGGAGTGATTTCCATTGAAGACAGTGAGGCTGAACCGAAAGAAATTTCTGATCAGGAGAGTATCGAAAAGCAGAAGTTAAGCTCTGAAGTAAGGAACAGAAGTCCAGAATCTGGGAAGTTGGAGGTAATTGAAGAGGAGGAGGAAGACGAATTGCCGAGTACCAGTGATGGAAGACAAAGTGTTCCTGAAGGAGTGAAACTGCCGAATAGAGAAGTTCCTGAGTCAATAATTGAAGTTTCAGACAGTGATACTGGAGAAAGTGATGTGGATGGTGAAAATAGAAGTCCAAAGAAAAGATCTTGGAAGTCTGAGTTGAAAACTTCAGAACCAAAAAGAAAGTTTGTGAAAAAAGCAGATTACTGGCCTGGTGGAAGATTGAGAGTTAGGTTGATAAAGAAACCGAAGGACCAGGTGGAAGAAATCAGTAGTCAAAAGGATTCTGAAAAGGAAGTTGGAGTTGGAAGGAAAATTGAAGTTGTAACAAGAAAAGGAAAGAGGATTATAAGGCCAAATCAAAAGTACAAATCACCTGAGTGGACTTATCTAGTAATTCCACCTGTTATTGACATTTACGATAGTAGTCAAGAAGAAGAAGAAATTGAAGAAATTAGTGACAATGATTGAAGTATCGAAATTTTGGGTTTTAGTTTTTGGCAAAAGGCCGAAGAAATCTTGTTAGGTGACACAAGGTCGAAGAAAAGTTGTTTAGTTGAAGAAAATTCATTTGTGACATAAGGTCGAAGAAATAATTTTAGGGTTTAAAAAAATATATATATATATAAATATATATTTTAAAAAGGGGGGTATAAATATAAATAATTAATAATTCTTTTAGTTTAGTTTTTAAAATAGTTTTACATTTTTCTTTTTAAAGATGCCTTATGTTATGGAACAAAGTACTTCAGGATGTTCCATTTTTAAGAGATGCTGTAAGATGACTCTGGTGTGTTTGCTCATTTTAATTCTGCTCTGGGTAGTTTTAGCTGTTATTATTCCATTTGAATATAACAAAGATTTTCACAAAGCCAATATGACAAGCAAAGCTTCAGTTAGTCAAAACAAAAATAGTGCAACTGGCAAAGTTATTTATCATCAACCTAAGATTCATCAGGATAATTCAATTAGTGATTTTTCAAGCAATACATTCACAAAGCTTTTGAGTGAATATGTCAAGGTAATGGATGCAAAAGACTGCTATGTCTGTGTCAAGTTACCTGCTTCTGTTTCTGAGGGAGTGACATACAATATGCTTCCTCTTACATATGGTGTGACATGCAGTGTGTTAGCTAGTCTGTTCTATCAGACTGGACGTTTAGAATACTACTATTCAGATTTTGACGAGATTTTTGCTAATTTAAAAATTGAGGGTGCTTTGAATAGGCATAAGAGAGCAAAACAGATGAGGGAATTTTTCCTTGTTACTAATGAACTTACCTATGAGTATGCTTACAAGAATAATTTAACTTGCAAACTAAGTGCTGAGGGAAAGAAGTTTTTGAACCTGGTTGAAGAAAGGAGAGCAATTTACAAGAGAAATGAGATAGTCAAACAGACTAAATCCAGGTTTTGGCAGAAAGAGGATGAGAAGCTAAGTGGCAAAATGCTTGATAATGTTGCAATTCACATAGACAAACCAGTTAGTGGTAAGCTTTGCATTAGAAGAGACAATACCCTGTTTGATAACTACTTTGTGGGTGCGAGTAATTGTGAAGATTCAATGTGTTTTCAACAGACACGGTCGCTCCAGACGCTGCTCCCCGCTCCTGTCTGCCTGCTGAAGTACCCCTGCTTCCCCACCTCGCTCCTACGCAAGTACCCACAGAGTGTAACTTTACCTACCTTAAGGAAGGAACCTCGCTGTGTCTTAGCGCTCCGCCTGCATTATAGCGCTGCTGTTGATTACCTGGCATCTAGAGTGTTGTAGCGCTACTGCATTGGTGTGTCTTAGCGCTCCGCCTGCATTATAGCGCTGCTGTTGATTACCTGGCATCTAGAGTGTTGTAGCGCTGCTGCATTGGTGTGTCTTAGCGCTCCGCCTGCATTATAGCACTGCTGTTGATTACCTGGCATCTAGAGTGTTGTAGCACTACTCCATTGGTGTGTCTTAGCGCTCCGCCTGCATTATAGCGCTGCTGTTGATTACCTGGCATCTAGAGTGTTGTAGCGCTGCTGCATTGGTGTGTCTTAGCGCTCCGCCTGCATTATAGCGCTGCTGTTGATTACCTGGCATCTAGAGTGTTGTAGCGCTGCTGTCGCTGTTGTCTGCCTGATCTCACCGGTGCCTCTGTTGTTCAGATTGCGCAATTCGACTTCTGTGCCCCATTCTGAATAGATATCGGCTGAGGCCATTTTGGGATCGCTGTTGTTGTTGTTGTTTGCTTCCTGTGCCTTCCCCGACCAGTCCCCGCCCAGCTCCCGCCTCCCTGCTGACCACCCCTCCCACTGACTCCATTTGCCCCTCTCGCCTGCTACAGCGCTGTGACCGTCCTGTTTTCAACAGACACGGTCGCTCCAGACGCTGCTCCCCGCTCCTGTCTGCCTGCTGAAGTACCCCTGCTTCCCCACCTCGCTCCTACGCAAGTACCCACAGAGTGTAACTTTACCTACCTTAAGGAAGGAACCTCGCTGTGTCTTAGCGCTCCGCCTGCATTATAGCGCTGCTGTTGATTACCTGGCATCTAGAGTGTTGTAGCGCTACTGCATTGGTGTGTCTTAGCGCTCCGCCTGCATTATAGCGCTGCTGTTGATTACCTGGCATCTAGAGTGTTGTAGCGCTGCTGCATTGGTGTGTCTTAGCGCTCCGCCTGCATTATAGCGCTGCTGTTGATTACCTGGCATCTAGAGTGTTGTAGCGCTACTGCATTGGTGTGTCTTAGCGCTCCGCCTGCATTATAGCGCTGCTGTTGATTACCTGGCATCTAGAGTGTTGTAGCGCTGCTGCATTGGTGTGTCTTAGCGCTCCGCCTGCATTATAGCGCTGCTGTTGATTACCTGGCATCTAGAGTGTTGTAGCGCTGCTGTCGCTGTTGTCTGCCTGATCTCACCGGTGCCTCTGTTGTTCAGATTGCGCAATTCGACTTCTGTGCCCCATTCTGAATAGATATCGGCTGAGGCCATTTTGGGATCGCTGTTGTTGTTGTTGTTTGCTTCCTGTGCCTTCCCTGACCAGTCCCCGCCCAGCTCCCGCCTCCCTGCTGACCACCCCTCCCACTGACTCCATTTGCCCCTCTCGCCTGCTACAGCGCTGTGACCGTCCTGTTTTCAACAGACACGGTCGCTCCAGACGCTGCTCCCCGCTCCTGTCTGCCTGCTGAAGTACCCCTGCTTCCCCACCTCGCTCCTACGCAAGTACCCACAGAGTGTAACTTTACCTACCTTAAGGAAGGAACCTCGCTGTGTCTTAGCGCTCCGCCTGCATTATAGCGCTGCTGTTGATTACCTGGCATCTAGAGTGTTGTAGCGCTACTGCATTGGTGTGTCTTAGCGCTCCGCCTGCATTATAGCGCTGCTGTTGATTACCTGGCATCTAGAGTGTTGTAGCGCTGCTGCATTGGTGTGTCTTAGCGCTCCGCCTGCATTATAGCGCTGCTGTTGATTACCTGGCATCTAGAGTGTTGTAGCGCTACTGCATTGGTGTGTCTTAGCGCTCCGCCTGCATTATAGCGCTGCTGTTGATTACCTGGCATCTAGAGTGTTGTAGCGCTGCTGCATTGGTGTGTCTTAGCGCTCCGCCTGCATTATAGCGCTGCTGTTGATTACCTGGCATCTAGAGTGTTGTAGCGCTGCTGTCGCTGTTGTCTGCCTGATCTCACCGGTGCCTCTGTTGTTCAGATTGCGCAATTCGACTTCTGTGCCCCATTCTGAATAGATATCGGCTGAGGCCATTTTGGGATCGCTGTTGTTGTTGTTGTTTGCTTCCTGTGCCTTCCCTGACCAGTCCCCGCCCAGCTCCCGCCTCCCTGCTGACCACCCCTCCCACTGACTCCATTTGCCCCTCTCGCCTGCTACAGCGCTGTGACCGTCCTGTTTTCAACAGACACGGTCGCTCCAGACGCTGCTCCCCGCTCCTGTCTGCCTGCTGAAGTACCCCTGCTTCCCCACCTCGCTCCTACGCAAGTACCCACAGAGTGTAACTTTACCTACCTTAAGGAAGGAACCTCGCTGTGTCTTAGCGCTCCGCCTGCATTATAGCGCTGCTGTTGATTACCTGGCATCTAGAGTGTTGTAGCGCTACTGCATTGGTGTGTCTTAGCGCTCCGCCTGCATTATAGCGCTGCTGTTGATTACCTGGCATCTAGAGTGTTGTAGCGCTGCTGCATTGGTGTGTCTTAGCGCTCCGCCTGCATTATAGCGCTGCTGTTGATTACCTGGCATCTAGAGTGTTGTAGCGCTACTGCATTGGTGTGTCTTAGCGCTCCGCCTGCATTATAGCGCTGCTGTTGATTACCTGGCATCTAGAGTGTTGTAGCGCTGCTGCATTGGTGTGTCTTAGCGCTCCGCCTGCATTATAGCGCTGCTGTTGATTACCTGGCATCTAGAGTGTTGTAGCGCTGCTGCATTGGTGTGTCTTAGCGCTCCGCCTGCATTATAGCGCTGCTGTTGATTACCTGGCATCTAGAGTGTTGTAGCGCTGCTGTCGCTGTTGTCTGCCTGATCTCACCGGTGCCTCTGTTGTTCAGATTGCGCAATTCGACTTCTGTGCCCCATTCTGAATAGATATCGTCTGAGGCCATTTTGGGATCGCTGTTGTTGTTGTTGTTTGCTTCCTGTGCCTTCCCCGACCAGTCCCCGCCCAGCTCCCGCCTCCCTGCTGACCACCCCTCCCACTGACTCCATTTGCCCCTCTCGCCTGCTACAGCGCTGTGACCGTCCTGTTTTCAACAGACACGGTCGCTCCAGACGCTGCTCCCCGCTCCTGTCTGCCTGCTGAAGTACCCCTGCTTCCCCACCTCGCTCCTACGCAAGTACCCACAGAGTGTAACTTTACCTACCTTAAGGAAGGAACCTCGCTGTGTCTTAGCGCTCCGCCTGCATTATAGCGCTGCTGTTGATTACCTGGCATCTAGAGTGTTGTAGCGCTACTGCATTGGTGTGTCTTAGCGCTCCGCCTGCATTATAGCGCTGCTGTTGATTACCTGGCATCTAGAGTGTTGTAGCGCTGCTGCATTGGTGTGTCTTAGCGCTCCGCCTGCATTATAGCGCTGCTGTTGATTACCTGGCATCTAGAGTGTTGTAGCGCTACTGCATTGGTGTGTCTTAGCGCTCCGCCTGCATTATAGCGCTGCTGTTGATTACCTGGCATCTAGAGTGTTGTAGCGCTGCTGCATTGGTGTGTCTTAGCGCTCCGCCTGCATTATAGCGCTGCTGTTGATTACCTGGCATCTAGAGTGTTGTAGCGCTGCTGTCGCTGTTGTCTGCCTGATCTCACCGGTGCCTCTGTTGTTCAGATTGCGCAATTCGACTTCTGTGCCCCATTCTGAATAGATATCGGCTGAGGCCATTTTGGGATCGCTGTTGTTGTTGTTGTTTGCTTCCTGTGCCTTCCCCGACCAGTCCCCGCCCAGCTCCCGCCTCCCTGCTGACCACCCCTCGCCCCTCCCCCCTCTCCATCCACTTATGACAGTTGTAGATTCGCGCAGCGTCCACGCGCAGCGACCGCGCCCAATTTGTGCCGAAGGTGCGCCAAAGGTAAGCCCGTCTACGCCCGTCCGCGCCTGGACCGCGCCCAGCGCTAGACCCCCTGCCCCTCGCGCTGCCCAGCCCTCCCGCATTTCCTACGATGCCGCCACCCTCCTAGCCCTTGACCCCGGTCGCGCCCCCAACTGCGTCCAAGCCGCTCCTGGACACACCCATGGACCTTTCTCTTGCCACTCCTGCAAATTCACCGGCATCGACAACATCTCCGCTACTACCACAACACAGATCCCCGATCCCAATCACCTACAATGCATCCTTCTCAACACCCGATCAGTCCACAGACACGCCATTGACCTATGGAATCTACTAGACACCATCTCTCCGGACATCGCCTTCCTTACGGAAACATGGATAAATGCTTCCTCCGCACCAGACCTCACCATTGCCATCCCTGAAGACTATAAGATCACTCGCAAAGACCGTACCAGCCACACAGGAGGAGGAATCGCCATCGTCCATAAGAAATCAATCCGCATCTCAACCAGCTCTGACGCCAACCTCGCCAACTCCGAACACCTTCACTTCCAGATCCACATCGACCCCAAAACCACACTCAGAGGCACTCTCCTCTACAGACCACCAGGACCCCGCGCAAAATTCAGTGAAGACATCACGGACTTCATCACTCCACACGCACTCCCCTCCAAAGACTATATTCTTCTGGGAGACCTCAACTTTCACCTTGAAAAGATCAACGACCGCAACACCGCCACCCTCGTGGACAACCTCGCCAACCTCGGACTTAAACAACTAGTCACTTCCCCCACCCACATCGCAGGTCACACACTCGACCCCATCTTCACATCCAGCAATCATGTCTCCTTCAGCCACACCACGGACCTCCTCTGGACTGACCACAGCTGCGTTCACTTCACCTACAACAAACCAAAACCCAACATCCACCTCCAACCTACTCTACAAAGAAACTGGAACAAAATCACCACGGACCAAATCTCCGCATCGCTCCTTCGAAACTCCCCAGCCCTCTCTTCCAACGCTAACGAAGCCGCCGCCAACCTCACCCTATGGTTATCCAACACCGCCGACACCTTAGCACCACTGAAAAAACGTCAAAGCAAACCTGGCAGCAAGAAAGCCTCATGGTTCAACGATGATCTCAAGAAGTCCAAGAAGCTCTGCCGCTCCCTCGAAAAGGCCTGGAAAAAAGACCCAACCACCAGCACCAAGGACGCCTTCAAAAACGCCTCCCGCACTCACCACCAACTGATCCGAAAAGCCAAGAAAACAGCATTCAAGGATCGACTTGACAACAACGCCCACAACAGCAAGGAACTTTTCAACATCGTCAAGGAATTTTCCAATCCCTCGGCCAACTCCAACGACATCACCCCCTCTCAAACCCTCTGCGACTCCCTAGCCTCATTTTTCCACAACAAGATTGCAGACATCCACAACAGCTTTGACAACCAACCCGGAAACCAACCCACCCTATCATTTGCTGATCATCTTCCCCCCGTGAACACCCTTAACGACTGGAACCCAATCTCCACTGAGGACACCATCCGCCTGATGAACTCCATCCACTCAGGATCCCCCACAGACCCATGCCCTCACCACATCTTCAACAAAGCAGACTCCGTCATTGCACCACACCTCCGAGACGTCATCAACTGCTCCTTCAACTCCGCCACCTTCCCGGAAGACTGGAAACACGCTGAACTCACCGCCCTTCTGAAAAAACCAACAGCGGACCCCACCAAACTCAAAAATTACCGCCCCATCTCGCTTCTTCCATTCCCGGCCAAAGTCATCGAGAAAGCTGTCAACAACCAGCTCGCCGCCTTCCTCGAAGCCAACAAATCCCTCGACCCCTCACAATCTGGCTTCCGAGCAAAACACAGCACTGAGACCGCCCTCATCGCAGCAACAGACGACATTCGAACTCTACTGGACAAGGGAGACACCGTCGCCCTCATCCTCCTCGACCTCTCCGCTGCCTTCGACACAGTCTGCCACAGCACCCTTCTACAACGCCTCAATAACATCGGAATCCAAGGAAAAGCACTTGAATGGATCACCTCGTTCCTCACCGGAAGAACCCAGAGAGTCCGCCTTCCTCCATTCAAGTCCGAGGCCTCTGAAGTCATCTGCGGCGTACCACAAGGATCCTCACTCAGTCCCACCCTCTTCAACGTATACATGAGCCCCCTCGCGGCCATCGCACGCCAACACAACCTCAACATCATCTCTTACGCGGACGACACTCAACTGATCCTTTCTCTCACCAATGACCCCAGCACCGCCAAAACTAACCTACACGAAGGAATGAAAGAAGTTGCCGAATGGATGAAACAAAGCCGTCTGAAACTGAACTCAGACAAAACAGAAGTCCTCATCTTAGGTACATCCCCCTCTGCATGGGACGACTCCTGGTGGCCGGAAGCCCTCGGAAAAGCACCCATCCCGACAGACCACGCACGGAACCTAGGCGTCATCCTGGATTCTTCACTCTCAATGAACAGACAAGTCAGCGCCGTATCCTCTTCCTGCTTCAACATTCTTCGCATGCTCAGAAAAACTTTTCGCTGGATCCCCTCCGAAACAAGGAAAACAGTCACCCACGCTCTGGTCACGAGCCGACTGGACTACGGAAACACCCTCTACGCGGGCACTACCGCAAAACTCCAGATGAAACTCCAACGAATCCAAAACGCCTCAGCCAGGCTCATATTAGACATCCCACGCAACGAACACATCTCTGGTCACCTTAAAGACCTCCACTGGCTACCCGTCAATAAGAGGATCACTTTCCGACTGCTCACCCACGCACACAAATCACTCTACGACATCGGACCAGATTGCCTCAACTCACGACTGTCCTTCTACACCCCTTCCCGCCAACTACGTTCTTCCAGCCAAGCCCTCGCCACTGTACCTCGCATCAACAAGACCACCATGGGAGGCAGATCCTTTTCATACCTGGCTGCTAAAACATGGAACTCACTCCCCGCTTACCTTCGACTTACCCAGAACCACCTAACGTTCAGAAAGCAACTTAAAACGTGGATATTTGACAAGTAATCCTCCTCCCCTTCATAAGCGCCTTGAAACCCTCTGGGTATGTAGTGCGCTATACAAATTCTATGACTTGACTTGACTTGACTTGAAGATACTTATCAGATCATGGGAGGTTGGGGATTCAAAGGTGGAAAAGATCCAATTTTCCCTGGGATTTATTTTGTGTGTGGTGACAAGGCTTATTATAACCTTCCTGACCATTGGTACGGAACCTGTTATGTTGGGATTGTGTATCCTAAGATATTCCATGTTGACAGAGATTCAGAGGGTTTGTTCAAAATTCATAATCATGTAAATAGAGTTAAAAGAGAATCTTTTACAGAAGTAATGGGAGATATTTTCCAAGCAGTAATACCTATTGTAGGTATAACCCTGAACTCAGGTAGAATCAGAAAATTGTCCACAATTGTTGATAGACTGTCAACAGATACAGCTGATGGTTTCCAATTAGTAAACGTTGAGGTCATTGCAATTAGATCCATGGTGATTCAAGATCGTCTTGCTTTAGACATACTCCTGGCAAAAGAGGGAGGAGTCTGTGGCATATTACATGTGCAACATTGTTGCACCTATATCCCTGATGAGAGTAAGAACCTTGAGATGTACATTAAAAACATCACAGAGATGCATTCAGAAATAATTCCGTTAGAAGAAGAATATTTTTCAGAAAGACTTTCAAAAAGATTCCAATCAATCAAAAATTGGTTTCATGACATTGGAAGTTCAGTTCTTGGCAAGATTTTGGCACCTTTGATTGTGATAATATTCATTTTCATTTTGACAAAAATTGGTTGTTTGTTGCATAAGAGAAAGAGACAAATGAAAGAAAAGAAAAGAATTTATAAACTCAAAAAAGAAGAGGAGAGGGAGATTGAGTTGCAGGAATTACATAGAGCTCGTTATGATAATTGCAAGGATTTTGCAGAAACAGATTTTTAGAAATACTGACACAAATGAATTTGAATCATTTTCCAGAAAAGTTTAAATTTCCAAATTTTGGGTGGTGGTGTGGTGATTTGTTAATCACCAGATGAGGGAGTTGATGGAGCGAGATAGAAAACAGAATTCTGTTTAAACTCGTGAAGTCACATTTCCATAACATAAATAATATTATTAACGTTTTGTGGTGTGTTTTGCTAACACAACCTAGATTAAACTTTACACATGGGGTTGGTAACACGTGTGCTCATAAACGTGCATAAATGTTGCATCTTTTGTTCGTGCAAGAATAATAAAATTAATTTGTCGTTTTCGTTTTGTCATTACTAAACTGCAGCAGATTTAAAAGAGCATGAGCTTATTTTGCTTTCCTTGTATATGTGATGTCATTTCTACTATTCTAGGTGCACATAAGGTTTCATGGATTCATGAAGGCTGGTAGATATAAAATGCTGCTTATATGTTGCTTGATGCTAGGTAACATTAGATTAATTGGGTGGGTTAATCAATTAGTAAATGAAGGGTGGATACAGAATAAATGACAATTCTTACATTAATACTTTCCTTGTGTTTGTTTTATACTAGAAAAATAAGTTGCCTGCTTTTGGGCCTAGTTTGCTCGAGTTTACTAAACGATGAATTTAATTCTGCAAGGAGCGCGAGATGTCTCTGAGAGAGAAAAAGTTTTCCATCAAAGTTGCATTCATTCAGCAAAGATGATGTGTTGTCATCATTCTGGCGGACGTGGCCAAGGTCAGAAACCGGTAGAAAAGAACACTTTTATTAACTTGGCATCCGCGGAAGTGCAATGGAGTCAGTAAGAACTCTTGTTCAAATTGTTGCAAACCAAGGAAGCTTTGGAACTCGTACAAGAAAGACAATGGTCCCAAAGAATATGACCGAATGGAAGTTTTGAAATGTAGGTGACATGTCACTTGTCACCCTTCGTCCAATGAGACATCGTTATTTGCAGAAAATTTTCCTTTACTTAGATTAGCTAGCATAGAAAGGTATAAAAAGTCCATGCCCTGGGGATGGGCTGGCTGCTGCTTTCTGACTTTCCGATGAGGGTGTCGTGCTGATGGACTTTGCGTGGAGCACGTAAGAATCCTCAAAGAACTTTACTTTATTTCCATTTTATTTAGCTCAGTTAGGGACTTAGGTTTTTAGAAATGCTGAACTTATATTTCCTTGCTTAAACTATATTTTCTCATGATACTTTGCAAACATGCTTACTATATTGCTAATAAAATTGCATTTATAAAATTATATTTTGAATTATCTACAATTAGTTAATAAAATCTTACTTTTGAAACAAGCTGGTCTTGGTTATTCAGAAGCGTAGGTTACTATTAGCTAGATGCCATCGCCATGGTGGTCATTTAAATAGTTAGGTTTTGTTCAAATGACGTCAACAATTATTGCGGTTGTATATAAAATGTATATAGGTTGTGAATAAGGTGTATATAGAATTAATTTGATCACCTGATTCAGTAGGTCAAATATGTCATGTTTGATTAATGGGTCCATGAGTTTGAGTAATATTTTAGGTAGCAGGTTATAGAGTTGGGTAGCATTGGTTATGGCATATTTCCTATAGGCCGCTGGATCAGTAGCTCTCGGGGGGAGGGGGAATGGGCTCAGATGGGGGAAGAGGGTACAAGCAGAGCTGTTTTCCCTGAGGTGGGTGGGGCACGGTCTGGGGCTGGGTGGGTCAGTGCTAGGGCTCATATGCAAAAAAAGTGCAAATTATCAAGTTCATTTATTGCTTTTTCATTTGTTTGTTTCTCAAGTGTCCTTGTTTCAAAAACATCAATCCATGATGATATTCATTATGCAACTGATTCATATGTGCTCCTATGCATTTCGGGCGTGGCCCTTCTTCCGGGAGCGTATCTACAAGTAAAAAACGATAAACACTCATTCAATCTATTACTTTCATAAATTTCTACATATCAACCATGTCAAAAAATGAACAAATCAACAAATAAAGTAAACGTATCGGTATTGGTGGTGACGGCATGAGAATTTGTGAGAAAACATGCAAGTGAATGTGGTGCTCGTGCACTGTAAAACGATGCTGGTTTGAAGAAACGCTTACTGAATCGTTGAATCTGTGTTCTGCAAGATATCTAAACGAAAAGGGGGGTGAAGGTTAAAATGGTATCCGGACGGGTTTAGCCTGTTGTTAAATGTAAACGGTCTGGCCATGGATACTTACAGAAAGATGTGTAACGGGAAGAGAAACGGTGGGTGAGTTCGGTCTGGTCTGCTGTCGGTGTAAAATGCTTCCGGGTACTCAATGTCTCCGTGGAACAGATACGTGAGATTGCGTGTTGCGTTTAAATGGCATATGTGTGGAAATGGAAGAAGGATGGTGGATGATGGGATGTATGTGTGTGAAGATAAACGACGGACTGGTTAGGGGAGAAAATGAACGTTTAGTTCATGGAGCCAAAAAACGGACTGTGTCTGTTAGAGAAAAACGAATAGTTTAAGGGTGTGCACGATTCGGTTATGTGTATCTCCATGTTTAGACAGTGTGGGTGTAGTGACAGTGTCGAGCGTTCTGGGGTTTCAACCACCATAATATCGAATTGTTAACACAAATACATTAATGTAGGTCTGAATAAACATCACAATCAAAGAAGCATTAAACAATGTGTTGATAAAGTGAAACATAAAGATTGCTATTGTATCAGATCAATTGTCCAGAACGTGTACCCAAGTGGGTTCTCAGTTACAGGTAACATGAAAATTCAATACGATCGTTTAATCCATGAGGTTTTATCGTATTCAATCTGTAAATCCAGTGATTTTCACGGCGTAGCAAGTATTTATTATTGTCTCTGCCTTCAATTTTTTGTATTGTTTCAAGTACCATAAATTTCAACTGAGAGATGTTGTGGTTCATTTCTAGAAAATGTGCTGCTACTGCTGATTTCAAGTTTTTGGTTCTTATGATCGATTTGTGTTCATTTAAACGTGTTTTCAATTTGCGTTCAGTCTTCCCAATGTATGCTTTGCTACAAGGGCATTTGAGTAAATAAACTACATTGGTGGTGTCACATGTGGCTGTAACTTTCAGATTAATTTGTTGACCCTTCATTGGGTGTGTGACTTTGTTTCCTGGGATTATGTTGTTGCAATTATTGCAATTTGCACATGGTCTTGTTCCTTTGAAAGTGATGTTAGTTCTGTCTCCATGTTTGAGCATTTCACCAAGGTTTTTGCCTCTCGTGTGAGCGAATATAGGTTGATGATCAAAAGCTCCATTGAAATCTGGTTCTGCTCACAGTATTGGCCAGTGCTTAAGTATGATCTTATTGTAGTCTGAACTAACGTTTGAAAATTTCGAAACTATGACAGTTCTGTCCTTTGGTGTTTTCGAAATAGGTTTCAATAGTTGTTCACGACTGATTGGTTGAATTTCATTGCTGGCGGTTTCTATGACTTGTTCCGGATATCCTCTCTCTCTGAATCTTACTCCCATTTCTTTTATTCGCTCATTAGCTAAAATAGGGTCTGAAATAATGCGTTTCACTCTTAGCATCTGAGATTTAGGGAGGTGACGTTTTAGTGTTCCTTGGTGAAAACTTGTGTAGAGTAAAAGATTATTGCGATCTGTAGGTTTCCGGTAGATATCTGTAGAAATTTGATTATTATCAAGTTTTACTAAGACATCCAGAAATGTTACTGATTGAGGATCAATTGTCCACGTAAATTGAATGCGTGTGTCTACTCTGTTCAAATTCGTGAGTGCTTGTTCCAAAGTTTTTTGGTGTTGGACCACACGATGAATAAGTCATCAATGTAGCGGGCATACATTTTCAAATTGTTGGACCAATCCGTATTCATGTAAATGTTTTTCTGTTCGAATTCGCCCATAAACAGGTTGGCATAGACCGGGGCTGCACAGTTGCCCATCGAGGTACCTATTAGTTGAAGGTACCATTCGTTGTCATGTGTGAAATACCTTTGATACAGGGTGAAGATTACCAATTCCATTAAGAACAGTTGCATCGGTTCATCAACATTTAATTTGAGGATGGCTTGTTACATAGCTTCTATGCCCTCTTGGTGGGGGATCGATGTATAAAGGGATTTTACATCTGCGGTGCATAAGTACAAGTGTTCATTGAAACTGATGTTTAGTGTCTCCAGTTTCTGTAAGAAGTCTGTGGTGTCTTTGATATAGCTCTTCAGTCCTTGGACGATGGGTTGTAGATGTCTATCTAAAAATTGTCCAATCGGTTCATGAATGCTGCCTTGGGTAGATACGATGGGTGTTATGGGAGGATCCGTTGGATGTTTGTGTATCTTGGGTAGCACGTGTATAGATGGACTCCTTGGATTATGTTTTGGCAAAAAGGTTTTAGTTTTTTGGTTGATAACCCCTTGTGATGATGCTTTGTCAATAATGTCTTTGAGAATGGTCACAAATTGTTGTGTCGGATTACCTGGTAATCTCAAGTAGGTGGTATTGTCCGAAATGTGTTCAATAAGTTTGTTATTGTACATCGTGGTATTCATTACTACCAATGCTCCTCCTTTGTCTGCTTTGGTACATTTAATGGTTGGGTTATTGGCTATGGCTTTCAGTTTGTCTCTGTCCTTCTGTGTCATATTCTTGTGTGTGGTCTTCTTGTAGTTGATCAACGATATGTCTTGTTGTACCATTTTTTCAAACAGATCTATGGTTTTGTGGCTCACAGGGGCCTGGTAGTTGCTTGTGGTTCTTAATCCAAGCAATGGATCTGGTTGTCTGACTTCTTTTGGTGGTAATATTTTGTCAAAAAAGTGACGTAATCTAAGTTTTCTAGTCAGTTTAAAAGTGCTAACTTCCAATTCTAGTTGATCCGTTCTGTTGGTGGGTACGAGCGAAGTGCCCCTTTGTAATACTTCAATTTCTTGTTCGGAAAACGTGTAGTCAGAAATGTTGATCACAAGGCGGTTTAAATGCCCGTTTTCTTCTTGTCGTTTTTTTTTGGTAATGTCGCACTTCTGGTTTCCGGGGTCGTCTCTTTCCGTGACCTGTTCTAAAAAATCACTTTCAGAAGGTTTTGATGGTATGCTTGACGAGCTTGGTCCAGTGTTCTGTGGTCTTGTGTCTGTTGTGAATCCTGTCTTTCGTTGGCGGTTAGATGTTTCACTGTCAGTTGAGGATGTGTCGGTACTTTGGGTATAGGGTCAGTTTCTTCTCCTTTGAGCGTAGACCTCTGCCCATGTGTATACCTCGTCCAGTTTGTAATCCAAGGTGTCTCGGCGAAAATTCCTGATTTTACGGTCATTGATGTCATTACTATGCTTTTCCAATTGTTGTTTAATGTCAGTGAGAAAAGTATCCAACTCCTCAGGTGGCATACTCTTAGACAGTTCCTCAGTTGTCTCTGCAATTTCCTTTTCTAGGTCGATCAAAATATTTGATAGTTGTTCTATAATCACTAAAATGAGATCCAAACTGTATTTATTGAGTATTGCGTACCAACGTTCTTGAAAAGACTTTGAGTTTTTGCACAATGAGGGCTTCAGTGCAATCCGTAGGCCTATAGGTATTCTCAGGGCTTTATGGTATCTTATTAAAGTGTTAGCATGTAGTCTTTGATTGATCCTTCGTTTGGATAAATAAAGTAATTGTTTAGCGTTCTGTTCTTTAGATCTGATGTTTGTCGTTTGAGCAATATCCTCTTGTATAAGTGAATATATTCTTGTAGCTTCATCAGTTGCGAAAGCGAAAGTGTCGGCTCTGGCTTCAGTAGATTTAGATATCTCTTCATAATTCATTTTGTTGATAGTTTAAGTGGCGTGCCACTTGTTCGTGGAAAGGAAAATTGATGAATCACTGTTTGGAATGAACAAGCGCACAGCGTGTTTCAATTGCAGTTTGTATGTCGAAAAATGTAGTTAATTGGTGCTCTCAAGGTATCGCCTCCTGTCTTTGTGACGATTGGAAATTGAAAGATATTAGAAGTGCATCCAATTGGTAATTGTTTGCATCCCTCGAGGCACACAAAGGAGTAATGTTCAAATACGAGTTCAAATAAATCTCATATGCAAAAAAAGTTCAAATTATCAAGTTCATTTATTGCTTTTTCATTTGTTTGTTTCTCAAGTGTCCTTGTTTCAAAAACATCAATCCATGATTATATTCATTATGCAACTGATTCATATGTGCTCCTATGCATTTCGGGCGTGGCCCTTCTTCCGGGAGCGTATCTACAAGTAAAAAACGATAAACACTCATTCAATCTATTACTTTCATAAATTTCTACATATCAACCATGTCAAAAAATGAACAAATCAACAAATAAAGTAAACGTATCGGTATTGGTGGTGACGGCATGAGAATTTGTGAGAAAACATGCAAGTGAATGTGGTGCGCGTGCACTGTAAAACGATGCTGGTTTGAAGAAACGCTTACTGAATCGTTGAATCTCTGTTCTGCAAGATATCTAAACAAAAAGGGGGGTGAAGGTTAAAATGGTATCCGGACGGGTTTAGCCTGTTGTTAAATGTAAACGGTCTGGCCATGGATACTTACAGAAAGATGTGTAACGGGAAGAAAAACTGTGGGTGAGTTCGGTCTGGTCTGCTCTCGGTGTAAAATGCTTCCGGGTACTCAACGTCTCCGTGGAACAGATATGTGAGATTGCGTGTTGCGTTTAAATGGCGTATGTGTGGAAATGGAAGAAGGATGGTGGATGATGGGATGTATGTGTGTGAAGATAAACGACAGACTGGTTAGGGGAGAAAATGAACGTTTAGTTCATGGAGCCAAAAAACGGACTGTGTCTGTTAGAGAAAAACGAATAGTTTAAGGGTGTGCACGATTCGGTTATGTGTATCTCCATGTTTAGACAGTGTGGGTGTAGTGACAGTGTCGAGCGTTCTGGGGTATCAACCACGATAATATCGAATTGTTAACACAAATACATTAATGTAGGTCTGAATAAACATCATAATCAAAGAAGCATTAAACAATGTGTTGATAAAGTGAAACATAAAGATTGCTATTGTATCACACCAATTGTCCAGAACGTGTACCCCAATGGGTTCTCAGTTACAGGTAACATGAAAATTCAATACGATCGTTTAATCCATGAGGTTTTATCGTATTCAATCTGTAAATCCAGTGATTTTCATGGCGTAGCAAGTATTTATTATTGTCTCTGCCTTCAATTTTTTGTATTGTTTCAAGTACCATAAATTTCAACTGAGAGATGTTGTGGTTCATTTCTAGAAAATGTGCTGCTACTGATGATTTCAAGTTTTTGGTTCTTATGTTTGATTTGTGTTCATTTAAACGTGTTTTCAGTTTGCGTTCAGTCTTCCCAATGTATGCTTTGCCACAAGGGCATTTGAGTAAATAAACTACATTGGTGGTGTCACATGTGGCTGTAACTTTCAGATTAATTTGTTGACCCTTCATTGGGTGTGTGACTTTGTTTCCTGGGATTATGTTGTTGCAATTATTGCAATTTGCACATGGTCTTGTTCCTTTGAAAGTGATGTTAGTTCTGTCTCCATGTTTGAGCATTTCACCAAGGTTTTTGCCTCTCGTGTGAGCGAATATAGGTTGATGATCAAAAGCTCCATTGAAATCCGGTTCTGCTCTCAGTATTGGCCATTGCTTAAGTATGATCTTTTTGTAGTTTGAACTAACGTTTGAAAATTTCGAAACTATCACAGTTCTGTCCTTTGGTGTTTTCGAAATAGGTTTCAATAGTTGTTCACGACTGATTGGTTGAATTTCATTGCTGGCGGTTTCTATGACTTGTTCCGGATATCCTCTCTCTCTGAATCTTACTCCCATTTCTTTTATTCGCTCATTAGCTAAAATAGGGTCTGAAATAATGTGTTTCACTCTTAGCATCTGAGATTTAGGGAGGTGACGTTTTAGTGTTCCTTGGTGAAAACTTGTGTAGAGTAAAAGATTATTGCGATCTGTAGGTTTCCGGTAGATATCTGTAGAAATTTGATTATTATCAAGTTTTACTAAGACATCCAGAAATGTTACTGATTGAGGATCAATTGTCTACGTAAATTGAATGCGTGGGTCTACTCTGTTCAAATTCGTGAGTGCTTGTTCCAAAGTTTCTTTGGTGTTGGACCACACGATGAATAAGTCATCAATTTAGCGGGCATACATTTTCAAATTGTTGGACCAATCCGGATTCATGTAAATGTTTTTCTGTTCGAATTCGCCCATAAACAGGTTGGCATAGACCGGGGCTGCACAGTTGCCCATCGAGGTGCCTATTAGTTGAAGGTACCATTCGTTGTCATGTGTGAAATAGCTTTGATACAGGGTGAAGATTACCAATTCCATTAAGAACAGTTCATCGGTTCATCAACATTTAATTTGAGGATGGCTTGTTCCATAGCTTCTATGCCCTCTTGGTGGGGGATCGATGTATAAAGGGATTTTACATCTGCGGTGCATAAGTACAAGTGTTCATTGGAACTGATGTTTAGTGTCTCCAGTTTCCGTAAGAAGTCTGTGGTGTCTTTGATATAGCTCTTCAGTCCTTGGACGATGGGTTGTAGATGTCTATCTAAAAATTGTCCAATCGGTTCATGAATGCTGCCTTGGGTAGATACGATGGGTCTGATGGGAGGATCCGTTGGATGTTTGTGTATCTTGGGTAGCACGTGTATAGATGGACTCCTTGGATTATGTTTTGTCAAAAAGGTTTTGGTTTTTTGGTTGATAACCCCTTGTGATGATGCTTTGTCAATAATGTCTTTGAGAATGGTCACAAATTGTTGTGTCGGATTACCTGGTAATATCAAGTAGGTGGTATTGTCCGAAATGTGTTCAATAAGTTTGTTATTGTACATCGTGGTATTCATTACTACCAATGCTCCTCCTTTGTCTGCTTTGGTACATTTAATGGTTGGGTTATTGGCTATGGCTTTCAGTTTGTCTCTGTCCTTCTGTGTCATATTCTTGTGTGTGGTCTTCTTGTAGTTGATCAACGATATGTCTTGTTGTACCAGTATCAGGATCAGCTCTGCAGTTTCAGGGGAGTCGGGGAGGTAGAGGAGCGCAAGGTTCTGGGCCCAAGGGCTCATACACCGGTTAAGCTGCCACAATTACAACGGGCCCTCCAGGATTATGAGGATGAAGGTGTAAAACAAAAACTTTTGGAGGGTTTTCAATTTGGTTTTCGTTTGGGCTACTTGGGGCCAAGGCAGAGGCGGAGGGCGGACAACCTGAAGTCTGCATCTGAACACAGTGCGTGGTGAGAGAGAAATTGAGAAAAGAAGTGCGTGAAGGACGGATGGCAGGCCCTTTTCATGACTTGCTGATCCATGATTTGATATTTCACCCATTGGAGTGGTACCTAAAAAAGAGCAAGGGCAGTTCAGACTTATTCAACATTTGTCATGGCCGGAGGGGTCTTCTGTAAATGATTTCATTGATGAAGAGGCTGCTTCAGTATCATAATTCTCAGTTGACGTGGCCATGTCACTTGTTGTCACTGCGGGCGCAACTGCAGAGATGGCAAAGTGTGACATTAAGTCTGCTTTTCGGCTGCTTCCAGTCCATCTAGATGATTGGAGTCTTCTGGGCATCCATTTTGAAGGAAAATGGTACGTGGACAAAGCATTGCCGATGGGTTGCTCTATTTCATGTGCTCTATTTGAATGTTTCAGCACTTTTCTGCAGTGGCATTTCACCCACCACTCTGGTCATGTACTGGTAAAGCACTATTTGGATGATTCTTTTCTGTTGATTCCCCGGGCTCCGCGGAGTGCCAGGCAGCTCTGGACACTTTCCATGGGCTCATGGAGGATTTGGGTGTGCCTTTGGCTCCTGAGAAAACAATGGGTCCTGCCACAGTATTGTCATTTCTGGGCATTGAAATTGATTCTGGGGCAATGCGGGCTCGCTTGCCGGAGGATAAGAAACTGAAGATGCTGGATTTGTTGAGTGGTATGTTGTCAAAACAGAAAGTGAAGGTGAAAGAAATTCAAGTTTTACTGGGGCACCTTAACTTTGCGTGCAGGGTGGTGAGAGCAGGAAGAACTTTTTGTAGAAGATTGGGCAGGGCTCTTTCTGGGCAGCATTTGCCTCACCACCGTGTACGATTGTCAGCGTGTGTCAAAGAAGACCTGCGGATGTGGGCATTTTTCCTCACTTCCTTTAATGGTGGGCCTTTGGTCAGAGATGTGGATTTTCAGTGGGATGTGCAGATGTTTTCAGATGCTGCAGGCAGTGCAGGTTTTAGCCTGTACTGGAATGGGAGATGGTGTGCGGAGCAATGGCCTGCATATTGGTTGGATGGTGGGAGGAGTATCACATTTCTTGAGCTTTTTCCTTTACTGGTGGCCTTGACACTTTGGGGGGATGATCTAGCACACAAAAAAGTCCTTTTCCGTGTTGACAACATGGCAGTGGATGTGATTGTTAATCGGCAGTCGGCCAGAGATGAGCAGGTATTAAAATTGATGAGAGTCTTTGTGTTGGGTTGCTTGAAGCATGACATCACTTTTCGAGCCTTGCACATTCCCGGTGTGGACAATGACATAGCGGATGCTTTGTCTTGTTCGCAGTGGGAGAGATTCCGTGGACTGGCCAGGGAGGCGGGTTGATCACCAACCCCAATGCCAATACATCTGTGGCACGTAGGCAATGTCGGGTATTACAACTGGTGGTAGGTTCTTTGTCTATGTCCACGCATTCAGCTTATTCTTTGGCATGGAAAGAATTTTTGGAATCAGGCGCGTGCAGGCGTGAAGAGGTTTGGCGCCGTTCCGAGGATGTCATTCAGTTCTCAAAGTTATATTGGAGAGATGTTGGGTTTCAATGACAAAATTTTCAATATTTTTTGGAAAGGAAAAGGGGGGGATGCTTTGGCGGGAACTGATTCCATGTCTTAATACAGGAGTGGTTGGGGGTTGCTGTCCGGATATTCTGGTCATCCACTTGGGGGAAAATGATCTTTGTGCGACTAAGGGAGTGGTTTTGTTGCGGGCAATTAAGAGGGACTTAGCTGTTACTAAGGAGCGCTGGGCTGGTTGCCATGTTTTTTGGACGGAATTGATTCCGCGTAGGATTTGGAGAGGCGCAGTGAATCCTCGAGCGATTGATAGGGCCAGGAAGAAGGTGAATGCTGAGGTTTCTAGATTCTGCCATCAGCTGGGTTTTGGAAGAGTGTCTCATAGAGAGATACGATTTGAGTCGGTTGAATTCTTTAGGGATGATGGGGTTCACTTATCTAGAGTAGGTATGGACCTGTATTTGTTGGAATTGAGAGAAGTCTTGGCTAGGTCTTTGACCGTCCGGCGGTGACTGATATTCGGATCCCTTCCTTTTTTCCTAATGGGGGGGGAGAAAGGAGGGTGGCCGAGTCTAGTTGTTTTCGGGGCAGTTTGTGTCAGATTTTGGTGATTAATGGTTAGGTTTGTGTTATCGACAGGGAAAGGATGAGTTGGTCATTGGTTGACCGTTTATATGTTTTGGGGGTTTGACAGAGGTGAAGGGGCAGGCATGTGATTGGTTAATTGTGGGCCTGGTATTTATAAGTTATTGGGGTTGATATGATGACGTAATGTTTTATAATGATGATGTAATGTTTTATAATGTTGTTGTAATGTTTGAAATGTTGTATTGTATGGGTGGGGGAGGGGCTATGAAATTTTAGGGGAGGGGGTTGGAGGTGGGGTCAGGCTTAATAAATTATTTAGTGAGGTTTAGTTTTGAAAGGCTTTTGCCAAGGTTTATTTAATCTGTGATGCGCACCTGTTCCTAATAAAGCGGCCTTTTCCACACTCAAAATGTTCTTGGTCTGCGTTATATCCCCCCCCCTCGCCCTCCCTCCCAAAGAATTGTTAACCGTGCATGTTTGTGTCAGTGCAGATAGCTCTATTTAGGTATTTTATAACCACACATGGCATTCGAATTCCTAGATGCCCATGTTCATTCGGTGATGCATTTAGACTTGACTATTGGTAGTATCCTGAATAAAATAAAGGTTGGACCTCTGTCAATAAACACAGAATAAGGGTGGGTGAAATCATGCTCATCAACATGGTAATATATCATGACGAGCGTTAGCCGGCAAATTATTGGGGAGGGGAGCGGGTGGAGTCATGCAGAGCAAAGGTAGGGGTCCTCGCCTTTCATAGGTAACATCAGGCCTTTTGCGCTTTGATCACTTTCATACTAGAGACAACCTTTGAATTATTACAAGGACTGTTATTGTACTTGTAGATTCTGTAATGATGGTGAACTGTTCTGTTTATTTTGTCTCACTACGTTTAGTGTGTGACTCTGTAAAGAGCTCTAGTCACTCTTATTTTACATATTACCTTTATATTATTATTATATACTACCCCTTGCATATGTAAACCATGTTATATGTATTATCTGTTATGGTTTATCATATCTCATTATATAAAAAGATCTCTGTAAAGGGCCTTACGTTTGTGTAGTTTTCTCTAGAAAACACAGTGCTGTTTTTTTACTTTTAACGTGATCTATAAAAACTCTCATTAAATAGATAAATAACAAATTACATGTAAAAAAAGGTGGTACAATCTCCTTTGAAACTACAGTCATACCCAGTACTCTCTCGCACCCTAGCAATTATAGCCGCTATATTCTGTGGCAGAAGAGTGATTTAGGCACAGATGCAGAATCAGTCATGCTGACTTTACAGGTTGGTATGCACTATCAATTTGCTCATTCTCTCCCCCATTATTTATGTGGGTAGAAAAGTCTCAAGTCCTAGGGCTTGAGCCTTTGGTGTCCATTACAGTCTCTCTGTTATTGCCACAGGAAGAGTCCTGCTTCTTCTGATTGTTGGTAATACATTTGATCATTTGGGGGAAGGTCGGAGCCAGCCTCTTTTCTTAGGCTTGCATAACGGCCTCCCTTTGGAACAAGAATTACCAGATAAAAGCTGCTCTTGTTGCTGTCACAGTATCTATGGCAGTTGTAGCCCACCACTGATGGAAAGCAGAAAGATTCTACAGCATGGTAGTTGCAGCCCCAACTGGAACAAGGTCAGTGAGCATGTGTCCCTGGCGTTTGCAGCCTTCTCAGGATGACATTGGCTAAACATTGGCAGTGGTGCAGCTTCTTTGCCCATTGGTGACAGCAGCACTGTATCACTATCAGCCCACGGTGTAAACTAGACAAGCACAATAATGGTTGAATTTTAGCAATCTTTGGGTATAGGTCTCAGCAGGAAATGTAGAGAGAGACCAGGACAGGGATGCTGTGCCAAACCGAAATGCACACTTGCGGTGCCCACCACTCCTCCCCATGCTGCTGTCCGTCAGGATGGCCTACCCTGCCTTAAGAGTCGGTTCAGTAAAAAAATAAAATGATAATAACATTGTTTTATTATAATTTTATTTTTTATATTTGCGTCTACTGGCTTTCAAGAGTGGGGTGATGCTCCTGTGCCCTAACGGAGAAGCACCTGCTGCAACCAAGCCTTGTTGTCATGTGTAGTAATGGCAGGGAGGTGGAGAGACAGCAGTCCTTGAGCAAATCCGTCTGCACCACATCACCACCGCGCCCTCATCCTCCAGGACCTCTTGTCCGCCTTCGTCACCGTCTGCCACCACACCCTACGCACACGCCTCCACATCGCAGGGATCCGTGACAAAGCCCTGGACTGGATTACCTCCTTCCTCACCGACAG
Source organism: Lissotriton helveticus (assembly GCF_964261635.1). Lineage (NCBI taxonomy): Eukaryota > Metazoa > Chordata > Amphibia > Caudata > Salamandridae > Lissotriton > Lissotriton helveticus. The sequence goes on from NC_136059.1 coordinate 1,806,369,559, forward strand.
AACCCCCATTCCGATCCGATGCCACCAAGATCACCTGAGGCATACCCCAAGGCTCATCCCTCAGCCCAACCCTCTTCAATGTCTACATGACAATGCTCGCCAACATTGTCCGTTCACACAATCTCAACATTATCTCATACACCGACGACACCCAACTGATCCTCTCCCTCACCAAAGACCCTGCCACCACCAAAACCAACTTCCACGAAGGACTGAAGGCCTTCGCCGAATGGATGAAGAGCAGTCGCCTGAAACTGAACTTGGGCAAGATGGAGGTCCCCATCCTCGGCTCCACCCCCTCTGTCTGGGATGACTCCAGGTGGCCGGCCTCACTGGGAACTGCGCCGAAACCCACCGACCAAGCACGCAACCTGGGGTTCATCCTGGACTCATCTCTATCACTGACCCAGCAATTCAACGACGTCTCCTCCTCCTGCATCAACACTGTTAGACCTGGCATCATTGGCGTGAGTCTCCCTTCCATTTTTTACTGATTGCCTCCTCTGTTTTTGACATGTTTTGCTGGTTAGATGTTTTGAGCACTGTGCCACTGCTATTCAGTGCCACAGTGCAAGTGCTCCCTATGTTAAATTGATATACTGATTAGTGACTCTATGATTGGGTTATTTGATTTACTTGTCAGACTCTAGTACAGTGTACCATGTGTGCCCAGGGCTTGTAATTCAAATGCTGCTGATGGACTTGCAGCACTGCTTGTGCCACCCACAGAAGCAGCTTGTAAAGGGTGTCTCAGGCCAGCTATTGCAAGGCCTGTGTGCAGTCTGTGACTGCCATGTCGACCTGGCAAGTGCACCCACTTGCCAGTCCCTAAACCTTCCCTTTTCTTCATATCAGACACCCCTAAGGTAGGCTCACGGGCAGTGTACATTGTAAGTATAAGGTAGGACATGCCCTGGTGTGTGTGGCATGTCCTAATAGTGAATTACAGCCATTTTCGTTTTTCACTATTGCAAGGCCACCTGCTCCCCAAAGGCCAGAATGGGCAGTTTGATTATTACATTTTATAATCCTAACTGATTCAGGGAACATGGTAGAAATTCGAATTTAGTATGCCTGAACTCAGAATGATAAAAGACATGTTTTAGTAAAGTTGGTTTTAACATTCTGTGTTTGAAAATACCACTTTTAGAAAGTAGGTATTTTCTTGCCTAACTATCCAAGCCTGCCTCTGCTAGGTTGTGTTTTCCTTGTCTGGAGTTTGAGTGACAGGGGCTGGGGGATTCCAGGAGACAGGGTGAGTCAGCACAGTTTGAATATAGAGATCTGCATGCAGATGGGAGGAGGAGTTGCACCTGGGACCTGAATGGGGCTGTGCCTTCCCTCCACAATGCTGGCTCCACCTCCTGTGGTGTGTCTGATGCCCCTGGCCTACACTGTGAAAGGAAAGAAAAAGTCTTGTCAACAAAGTGCTCCAGAACTGACCAGAACTGGTTTGGGCCACGCAGAGGACTCTCTGCCTTCAGTGAACAAAGAGAAAATTAGTATAAACCCCAAAACTTGAAATCACTTCTGGGAACAAGACAAGCCTTTTGCCAAGCAGAAGAACCAAGGAAGCTGCAGGAGTTTGGACTGCCCCTCTGTCAGTGTGCTGTTTGCTGGGTACACCTGCAGTGGTTTCTTCATTGCCAAGGAAAGGAGTAGGAACTTTTAAAGAACTTCCATCATCTTGCAGAATATTACTCCAAGGGCTTGAACTTGTGCTTGCCTCCTTCTGAAGTCTCAGGGACAAAGGACTTCACCTCCAGCTCCCCTCAGGGATTCCTTGCTGGGAATTCTGTCTACAAAAACCTGCATGTCACTGGGATCTGGAAGCGCAACGCATCGAGAGAAGCTTGTCGCAGCTGTTGCCATCGCATTGCCAAAGAAGCGTGTCGCCGCCGCTGAGGTTGCCGCCACATCACCAGAGAAGTGTGCCTTCATCAAAGCTGTTACCTGACGCATCACTGGAGAAGCGTGTCACTGCCGCAAGGTCACCGTCGCATCGCTGGAGAAGCGTGTCGCAGGGCCTGTCGCGACTCCAAAGCTACAGAGTGCGCCGCACGGCCGCCGGGCATGCACGTATCGTCTTCACGTTGTCGCATCCAGGGTGCCATCTTGTCGCATTGCACCCGAATTGTCGCATCGCATTGAGGCGCCATCTTGCGCATCGCAACTAGGCCGCAGGACGAGAATGTACGCATCACCTCCGCTCCGGTAAGGATCCAGATGCATCCCCTACTCTGCGCAAGCATTGAGGCATGACGCATCATCTCCCCCAAAGCACGGAACCGACGCATCTCCCACTCTGCGAGCCTTTTGTTACGCATCCAGGTACTTTTGTGAGAACTGTGTTGCATTTTCACCAACTTGAACTAAGTAACTTTTACCATCTTTAAGTCAACTTTAAATATAGTATTGTGTATTTTTGTCTTTTGTGGTCTTGTGTTAAGTCTATATAAAGAATACCTATGTTTCTAAAACCTGTGTGGTGTCCATCTGTAGTGTTTTCACTGTATTACTGTATATATTCACAAATGCTTAAAACACTGCCTCTGAGATAAGCCTGTCTGCTTGTACCAAGCTACCAAGGGGGTGAGCAGGGGTTATCCAGTAGTGTAATCCCCTTTCCCTGACTTAGAAGCAAGGTGCCCTATTTAGTCAAAGGTGTATACCATTGCCAACTAGAGACCCCCGGTTCTAACATTGGTGGTCAGCAGTGAGGATTTGGACCTGCATTTGTGACTCATATACAGTAACTGGTGTACACTACTAGTGAGTGCAGACCAAAACGCGAGCACATATTTTTTTCTGGCAGAATTTATTTTTCCTTGGGCTGTTATTTTTCTCTGAGAACTGCCAATTCTTACTACTATGAGTAGACCAGCATCTGTTGCATCTATGGATCTAGATTTTGAGGAAGAGAGGTTGGAAACCTACACTTTGAAACAGCTCAAGCATCTCAGCAAGAAATGGAAAGTTGCTACACCAGGCATTTCTAAAAAGGAGGACTACCAAAAGGCGCCGAGGGCTTGGGTAGAAGCAAGAAATACCCCTGATTTGGTGGTTGAGCCAGTTGGGGATGCAGATGGGGGACTGGGTAGGCCAGTGTTTCCAGCTAGGGGAGGGGTACCATCCCCACCTGGCAGTAGTATCTCTTCCAAATACCTGTCCCCCAGAGAGCTGGAAGACAGGGAGAGAAATAGGGCACACAAGGTGGAGATGGCTAAGCTTAAAATGGAGGGTCAGAGGGAAGTAGAGAATAACAGATTGTCCTTGGAGAGAGTATGAGAATGGAACATGAGAGGATGTTGAGGGAGTTAGTGATCAAGGCAAAGGGCTTAGAGATCAATCCCTCAGGTGGCAGCACACCATCTGTGCCTTCAGAAGGCAGGGTGTATAGCCCCAAGGACGTCATCACAGATTTCCATAAGCATGAAGGTATTGGGCAGTGGTTTGCAGACTATGAAATAGCAATGTTGGCCCACCGGGTCCCTGAGAAGGATTGTGGAGCTGGATTGTGGGGCCACTTTGTGAGTGAGGGGAGGGATATTTTGTTAGACCTACCAGTGAAAATAGGATGTCTTATGCCCACATGAAGGAAGCCCTGATGACAAGGTATGGTTTGACCCCGGAACTCTATAGACAGAAGTTCAGAAATTGTAAGAAGCTGGAGGCAACCACTTGAGTAGAATATGTATCTTTCTTTTGCAGAGCAATGAATGGTTGGGTGAAGGGTAGCAAAGTGGATACTTTTGAAGCGCTCTATGATTTGATTGCAAGGGAGCACTTGTCTGCTAATTGTTTTCCAGAGCTACACCAGCACCTTATTGATAGCAAGCTGACTAACCCTAGGAAGCTTGCTCAGGAGACGGATCGCTTGGTCAGTACCAGGGTCAACAAGGGACATGTGGGAGACTCAGCCAAGGGTGGGCAGGGTCCCTAGCAGAAGAGTGGGGGGACAAGGGTAAACAAGGGTAAATAGAGGGAGTTTCAGAAAGGGCCCCAAAATAATTCCCAAAGAAACCAAGAGAAGGGTTTCCAGCCTTCCCCTGCCAAAAAGTCAGAGCCCCGGACAGGTAAACCTATTCATAGGGTCCAGCTACCTGCTTTCAGTGTAAGCAGGTGGGACACCATTGGTATGATCCCCAGTGTCCCCAAAAGGATCAGTATGTGCCACCCCGTGCACCACCCCGTCAGATGGCCAGTGGAGCCATGGGTGGGGAAGAGATAGGTGCCCAAGGTGGGTGGGGTCCTGCAGAAATGTCTCATGTCTCATTAGGAGACTTTGAGATGGTCCCTAAAACTCAGTTGCCTGATAACACTAACAAGTACAGGCATGGGGTAACCATCAATGGCCATAGATTGGAGGCTCTTAGAGACACCGGAACCAGTGTGACAGCTGTCAAGTGTCACTTGGTGTCTGAAGAGCAGGTGGTCCCCAATGCATTTTCCCAGTTGTTGCCACTGCCAACACAGAGAGCCATTGCAAGGTGGCTCAGGTTCCCTTTGAGTGGGGAGGGGGTCTCTGGTACTCTTCAAGTAGCTGTGAGGCAAGCCATGCCTGTTGATTGTCTGTTGGGCAATGATTTGGAAAGCTCCCCTTGAGCTAAGGTGGAGAAGAAGGCTCATTTAGAGATGTTGGGTCTGCCTGAGTGGGCGTGTGTGACCACTCTGTCTATGGCAGCCAAGGGTGTTCAAGAGATCCTGGAGCCTGAAAGTATGACCCAGGGACCTGCCTTAAAGCGAAGAGGTAGGGTGTGTGGAAAACCAGCCCCGGTTGTTTCCACAGTCCAGGAGGAGGCAGACCTTGAGGGGGATGCCCTGGAACCTACAGGGAAGCAAATTGATGAACTGGGGGACCTACCTGAGCCGACCAATTGGTACCAAGAAGGAGGGCCCTCTAGGGAGGAATTTTGTGCAGAGCAGAGGAAGTGCCCTTCTCTTGAGGGTTTGCGGCAACAGTCCAAAAGCCAGGCAGCAGGTGATCAGTCTGGATCACATTGGATCTACTGGGAGAACAACTTCCAGTATAGCGAGCCTAAGGTTGCTGATCCTGGGTCAGTCCATGTGCTGGTGGCACCCCAGCGCTTCAGAGCCTTCCTATTGGGGATGGCTCATGAAGTACCGTTAGCTGGACATCTGGGGCAGGACAAGACCTTTGAAAGGCTTGTCACCCACTTTTATTGGCCCCAGATGGGGAAGAGTTCAGATACTCATTGTACGACTTGTCAAACTTGCCAGGCAAGTGGGAAAAGTAGAAGGAGGCACAAGGCCCTCTCCAACCTTTCCCTGTAGTCAGTACCCCCTTTGAACGGGTGAGCATTGACATTGTGGGGCCACTGGACCTCAAAACAGACATGGGCAACAGGTTTATCCTCGTCTTGGTGGACCATGCTACCCGGTATCCGGAAGCCATCCAGCTCAGGAGAGTGACGGCCCCCGTGGTGAGACGTGCACTGATGGAGATTTTCTCCCATGTGGGGTTCCCCAGAGAGGTGGTGTCTGACAGAGGTACCAACTTCATTTCCAGTTATATGAAGTCCCTGTGGAAGGAGTGTGGTGTTACATACAAATTCACCACTCCTTACCACCCCCAAGGTAATGGGCTGGTTGAAAGATTCAACCGGACCCTTAAAGGCATGACCATGGGTCTTGAGGAACCTATGATGGGACGTCCTCTGGCCATGCCTTCTTTTTAATTACCGTGAGGTGCCTCAAAGTCCCTAGGTATCAGCCCCTTTGAACTATTGTATGGACACCCGATAAGAGGGCATTTGAGTCTGGTCAAGGAAGGCTGGGAGCAATCTCCAAAGAAACCTCCCCAGGATGTATATAGTTACATGCTGGCCTTCAGAACCCGACAGCTCGCCCAGGCGAATCTGGAAGCCAGCCAGGAGGACATGAAGCAGTAGTATGATCAGAATGCTACTCTGATTGAGCTTCAACCTGGACAGAAAGTTTGGGTCATGGCCCCTGTGTAGCCTTGTGCACTCCAGGGACAGGTGGGCCGGACCATTTGAGGTGGTGGAGAGCAAGAGTGATGTTACCTATTTGGTGAACTTGGGGTCTCCCAGGAACCCTTTGCGAGTCCTACATGTTAACCGCCTGAAGCCCCACTGCAAGGCCTGTGTGCACTCTTTGACTACCATGTCGACCTGGCAAGTGCACCCACTTGCCAGTCCCTAAACCTTCCATTTTCTTCATATCAGACACCACTAAGGTAGGCCCACGGGCAGGGTGCATTGTAAGTATAAGGTGGGACATGCCCTGGTGTGTGTGGCATGTCCTAATAGTGAATTACAGCCATTTTAGATTTTCACTATTGCAAGGCTACCTGCCCCCCATAGGCCAGAATGGGCAGTTTGATTATTAGATCTTATAATCATAACTGACTCAGGCAACATGGTAGAAATTCGAATTTAGTATGCTGGAACTCAGAATGATAAAATACATCTTTTACTAAAGTTGGTTTTAACATTCTGTGATTGAAAATACCACTTTTAGAACGTAGGTATTTTCTGGCCAAACTATCCAAGCCTGTCTCTGTTAGGTTGTGTACTCCCTGTCTGGAGTTTGAGTGACAGGGGCTAAGGGATTCCAAGAGACAGGGTGAGTCAGCACAGTGCTGAATAGAGATATCTGCATGCAGATGGGAGGGAGAAGTTACACCTGGGACCTGAATGGGGCAGTGCCTTCCCTCCACAATGCTGGCTCCTCCTCCTGTGGTGTGCCTGATGCCCCTGGCCTACACAGTGAAAGGAAAGAATGAGTCTTGTCAACAAAGTGCTCCAGTACTGACCAGAACTGGTTTGTGCTAGGCAGAGGCCTCTCTGCCTTCAGAGAACAAAGAGAATAGTAGTATAAATATGGGGACCCAGACCCCAAAACATTAGATCACTTCTGGGAACAAGATGAACCTTTTGCCAAGGAGAAGAACCAAGGAAGCTGCAGGAGTTTGGACTGCCCCTCTCCCAGTGTGCTGTTTGCTGGGTTGGCCTGCAGTGGTTTCTTTACTGCCAAGGAAAGGAGAAGGGACTTTCAAAGAACTTTTATCATCTTGCAGAATATTACTCGAGTGGCATGAACTTGTGCTTGCCTCCTGCTGAAGTCTCAGGGACAAAAGACTTCACCACCAGCTCCCCTCAGAGTTTCCTTGCTGGGAATTCTATCTGCAGAATCCTGCGGGTCTCTGGGAGCTGGAAGTGTTGCGCATCGAGAGAAGCGTGTCGCAGTTGCAGCTGTTGCAGTCGCATTGCCGGAAAAGCGTGTTGCTGTCACAGAGGTTGCCGCCGCATCACCAGAGAAGTGTGCCTTCGTCAAAGCTGTTACCCGACGCATCACCGGAGAAGTGAGTTGCCGCCGCAAGGTCGCCGTCACATCACCGGAGAAGCATGTCAAAGGGCCTGTTGCAGCTCCAAAGCTGCAGAGTTTGCCGCACAGCCACCGGGCGTGCACGCATTGTCTTCAAGTCGTGGCATCAAGGGCACCATCTTATCGCATTGCACCTATGATTGTCGCATCGCATCGAGGCGCCATCTTGCGCATCGCAACCGGGCCGCAGGACGAGAATCTACACACCAGGATGGTCACCCAGGCACTTGTCACCGGCCTGTTGGAGTACAGCAATGCCCTCTATGCAGGAACCACAGCCAAACTCCAGAAGAGACTCCAATGCATACAGAACACCTCCGCACGCCTTATCCTCGACATCCCCCACCACAGCCACATCACTGCCCACCTGAGAGACCTGCACTGGCTCCCCTTCAACAAGAGGATCAATTTCAAACTCCTCACCCACACTCACAAGGCACTCTACCACCTCAAACCAGCATACCTCAATAAGCGACTCACCTTCTACACCCCCAAATGCCAGCTCCGCTCCATGAACCTCACCACCGTCCCACGCATCCACCGAACGACCACTGGTGACAGATCCTTCTCTCACCTCACCGCCAGGACATGGAACACCCTCTCAATCCACCTGCGACAGACCCAGGACCCGGTGACCTTCAGGAGACTTCTCAAGACCTAGTTGTTCAAAAAGTTGTAGCTCCCTCACCCTGCCCCAGCTCCTTGAGACCCTCGGGTGAGTAGCGCCCTCTACAAATGTTTGATAGATTGATTGACTTCAGAGTAGCAGAGCTCTGGAGGGCAGTGAAGCATTTACCAGCTAGATGGTGCTGGTGACGATGGTGACACAGTGATTACAAAGAAAAAATCAGGAGGCCCTTTGAATTGGCTATGTTGGGACCAGGGGAAAGATACTCAAAACAATCTATGATGTCCCTAGAGCATGTATCTAATGGATTACTACGTTGGTCCAAAAGATACTATGCATCCACCATAGGACTTGCCTGTTTTTTGGGTCAACCTCACTAAGCATGAGCGCAAAATCCGCTCCGATCGCGGATTTTGCGGATTTTCGGTAAATCCGCGATCCGCGAACTCTCGCGGATTTACCGAGAATCCGCAATCCGCGATCGGAGCGGATTTTGCGGTCAAAAGTTCAAGCCTGCATAATTTACGATGGCGCCGGCAAGCTGCCAGCGCCATCCTCAAATGGTTACTTAATTAGCTTCGACAGGAAGCTCTAACAGATAAGATAAAGCAGGGGCTCGAGCGCCTGCTTTATTTTATCAGTTGGAGCTTCCTGGTGAAGCTAATTAAGTAACTTTTGCAGGATGGCGCTGGCAGCTTGCCGGCGCCATCGTAAATTATTTACATGGTGTCTGAAGGGCAGGGTTCATTCTGGCACGACGCATGTGCCCTAGTTGCAGCTTAAATTCAGTGACTCATTCATCAGCCAAAAAATAATCGTGAGCGTTGTGGAGGCTGGGCAGGTGTGCCTTGTGCGCTCGCATGGAATCCCCGTCCGTTTGGCCCCGCCCACACACTCGAGGTGTGCACCGTCTTCCCGCCATTTACCCACTATGATGGACATTTCAATCAAGGGACCCCTGCTCACTTCGGCACGATTGCATAGCAACACACACTTGGTCGCTGGAACTAGTTGAAGCGCAAATGCAGTGACTCATTCATCAGGTCAAAAAAAATCGTGATGCTGGCCAGAGACATTTGCATCTTTGACTTTCACGAGCGCAATCCCCGTGCCTTTCCTGTGACCAGGGGCTTCTGTCTCTTAATCTGCTGCTCTGATCGGTCTCTGACCTTTTGTATACACAAGAGGCATGCGCGCTCGCATGGAAGCCCCGTCCGTTTGGCCCCGCCCACACACTCGAGGAAGCCCCGCCCCCAAATCCGCCGATCCGCAAAATCCGCGGATTTTGCGGATCCACGATCCGTGAATCCGCAAATTCGTGAATCGTGGATCCGCAAAATCCGCCCATGCCTAAACCTCACAACCACAAAAGTATGAACTTACTCATATCAAAAGGGACTAACAATAAGGTATTTAAATCAATGGTATTAGCAATTTGTAAACACAATACCTAAACACAATTCTAACAAAACAGGAGTTGGCCTAACGGCTAGGGCGCTCGACCTCGGACCTGGGGATCTGGGTTCGAGTCTCGGTAACGACGCCAAAACCTCCTGTAATTCTGGGCAAATCACTTAATCTCTCCGTGCCTAAAAATGAAAGTAACTGGAAAACGTAAAAATGTAACGTAACTGGAAAAATATGTAAAGCGCTCTGATACCTGATTGGGTTGGGGTCTAGTTCGCGCTATATAAAACTCTGCAAAGAAAAAAAATAATAAATAAATAAGTGTACGAATAGAAAATGTCTGTGGCAAGAGTGTGGTTACAAAATTAAAACATATATGTTTATTCTGTTTCGTATAATTAAATTATTGTGCAATAACAATTACATATAGACATTAAAAAAAATCAATACATATAAAAACAGATTTGTTAAAAACAAAGATTACACATCCATATGTTAAAATTGTTCAAGAGAACAAATGTCGACGCAGCGTTTCGGTGTTGATAATAGGCACCTTCTTCAGGACTGTTTCTCTATAAAGAGACACACAATTACCAATCAGACAACATTACAATCTAAATTTTTCTACAAGTACCTAAACTTAACATGTTCTGTCTATCTAAAAACATCTATGGTTCCATTCATTTCCATATGTTCATTGTTATATCAAAAACCATTTAGCTAGTTTACATAACACATTTAGACCTTTACACTTTTCGCCTCTATATTTTCAGTTCATAGTGTGGTTGTATGTGGTTCCCTCCTCTGTCACCTATTCACAGAATCCCATATTCTGTTACTTGGCGAGACACAGTAACATAAAGTTGCTACGTCTCTTACCTTAATTATCAATTTTCTGGGTTTATTAGGAGACACTTTGCAATATCGCGTCTTCGTCTGAATATGCTCAGTTGAGAGTATATACCCGCACCGATACGTCTACGTGGTATAGTGAGTTCAATTTCTAAATAAGATAATCAAGAAAGAAATTATTAACACTATGGGTGACCTTACATCTTGATTCTAGGTACTCTCTAATATAAAAGAACAAATAACAACAGTACCTGTATATTTATAAATTTAAAAAGTACACCGCCATGGAGGAGCCACCGTGCTGTATATCTATGAAAGACATGATGTAAAAATAACTCAATATTCTGTAATACTGTATTCTGTCTTTATTGTTTGCGCAAGAGCTGGTATACACTCACCACCTATTTCCTGTCACTTCGAAAAATCGCTGTAGCTTAAAGTAGCTCCTATGGTGGATGCATAGAATCTTTTGGACCAACGTAGTAATCCATTAGATACATACTCTAGGAACATCATAGATCTTTTTGAGACACAGTGGTTACCACAGCAAAGTTCCACAGAATGAAAAAATAAATAAAGAGTGCATCTGTAAGTTTCTATGAGATATCATTTTTATCAGATTCAATGGAGTTTTCATGATCTGACCTCAAGGAAACTATTTTTAGTAGTCTCAAGAAAATAATCTTTTCTTATTAATCTCAGAAGACATTGAACACATTGTATTGCTGTGGGTTGTTCCTTCTGTAATCTTGCAGTATTGCCTATTTTGCATTGTATTTTTAAAAACTTTTAATGAGAGTGTTTTAAACAGTGGTGTCATTTGAATCCTTACCTGGACCCCCTTGCTGTGCTCTTTCCCCAGTCTGCCGTGGCCCTTCATGCCGAATGTGCAGAGGGAATTTGAGTTAGTACACTTTCTGCTTGGTGTACTTCCAGGCTGATTAGTGGTCTTCTGGTGCAAGGGCATTGGCTATTTAATCAGGATTAGTATTGGTGTGGGTTGCTCGTTCCTTAATATTGCGGTATTTCCTATTTTGCATTGTATTTTTTAAAACTTTTAATTTGTTGTTTTAAATGGTGGTGTCATTTGAACCCTTACCTGGTTCTTCTTGCCATGCTATTTCCTTGGACCGCCGTGGCCTTTCGTGGTGATTGTGTGGTGGGAATTCAAGCTAATACACTTCCTGCTTGGTGTATTTCTAGGCTGATTAGCAGTCTAGTGGTGCAGGAACATCGTCTATTTAATCAAGATGGTAGAGCAGACGCGGAGCAGGTAGTATTAATGTGGGTTGCTTCTTACGTTTTCTTCTGGCATTGCCTATTTTGAATTGTATTTTTAAAAACTTTTATTGTGTGAGCTTTAAATGGTGGCGTAATTTGAATCCTTACCTGGTTCCCCTTGCTGTGCTCTTTCCCCAGTCTGCCACGGCCTTTCATGCAGATTGTGAGGAGGGAATTCGAGCAAGTACACTTCCTGCTTGGTGTACTTCTGGGATGCTTAGCAGTCTAGTGGTGTGGGGGCATTGGCTATTAATCAGGATGGTAGAGTGGATGCGCCTCAGGTGCGCCGAAGGCTCACCAAAGGCAAGCCCATCTGCGCCCATCTGCGTCCTTCTGCGTCGATCTGCAGCCGTACAGTGGCCTATGCCAGGACCCCTGGTTAAAGTATTATAGATTCAGGAGAGTCTCTACTACGTTATAAGTCCTCATCCTGTTTCTCTCTTTTTAAAACTTAAAAATAAAACATTGCCATTTATTCCCATTAATCTTCAAGTTACAGTGGTGGTCTCCCTGGTGCTTTTGTGCCTTGATTACTGTAATGCCATCTATTTAGCCACCCACAAAAACCTGGCTCCCCTTGCTGATATTTTCCTTCCTTTTCTGTTCATTGCTTTTGTGACTCTTACAGTTCTGCCGCTAGCACCAAGACGCCCTTTGGCAATTGTTGCGCTTTATGAATTTAAACTAATCTAATGTAATCTTCGAGTCAGTCTGTCCCCATCTAGGTAGGCAAAAAATTGGGTCCCTCGCTGCTGTTTCTGTATTCCCTTTTTAAGGAAGACCAATGAGGAGCCACTTTGTCCATGCATATGATTAAGGGCCATATGTATCAAACTTCCTTATTGCGATTCCCAATTTGCAATTTTTCACGAATCGCATTTAGACAATCGCAAAACGGTATGTAAATAAAAACTCGCGAAACATAGTGATTCCGTAAAAATTGCTATTTCCATTGCGACATGCCAAATAGCGATTCCTTAATGCAAAAATCGCAAAATTGCAAAATTTGCAAATCTGAGAATCGGAAACTCAGGTGCAGCTTGATGACATCACAACCATGAAGAGTGACTACCCATGCTGCATCTGAGTTTCAGAAGCACAGTGAGAGCCTAGGAGCGAAGGTGAGGGATCACTGCAGCGCTACAAACAATGGCAGAGACTGGAGACATGGCCAGCAAGGACAATCAGCAGCAGGAGAGACACCAAGAAAAAGAAAATAAAAGTTCTCAGAAAGTGAGCTGGAGGTCCTTATTCAGGAAATGGTTGTTAGCCATAAGCACCTCTTTGGTAAGAAGTCCCTGCGTGTGCCTGAGACAAGCAAGAGAAGGATTTGGGCAGACATCCAGCGTAAAGTCATCGCAATTGGCGTCACCCACCGAAGCGTGGAAGACCTCAGGAAGCGGTGGTATGACATGCACCAGCACTCAAAGGAGAAGGTTGCTGCCAGGTTGTAGCAGGCTAAGAAGACCGGTGGTGGGACCTCTACTGCCAACTCCTCAACACCACTCGAGGAAATGGTTGAGGGGACCCGGCTTCCGGAGAGTGTTATGGGCGTGGCAGACCTGGACAGCTCCGACCCCCCAGAACCAAGACAAGTAAAGAAGCATGCCATCACACCCCTGATACCCCCTACTTCCCCCACACACCCAGGAGAGACCCAGGGGCACAATAAAACTAAAAGTCCAGTGCAGGTACACAAGCACACACAGCAATGCATTATGGGAGATGTAGTCACATGCACCTAACAGTGGAGCATTGACACCCAGCCAGTCCCAACCAGTATGTGCGCATCATGAAAGTCAAAATACAGATAGACAGGACGCATGGAACGCCAAACAGTGAAATTCAATGCATGACAGATGCAGGTCAAGACAGAAAATTAATGTGTGCATTTACGCCCACAGCACCAGCAGAAACACAGGGAACAGTCAGTAGAGGTGAGGAGGAATCCAGCAACCCAGAGGCGACAGGGCAAGAGGAAGAGGAGGAAATGGAGGAGGAGGGCAGCCCAGTTATCCCTCTAAAATGCAGCAGGCGGAATGCAGTGACACCATTGCCCCCGCTGGAGGAGGAAGCCCAGGACACCGATGGCGATGTCCAACCAGTCCCGGGACAGTCAAAGCCACAACACCATGCTCAAGCATGTGCAGATCCAATACCGCCAATACCATCCAGGCGCTGGGCATGTGCATCCACCAGTGCAGCAGTTCCAGGAGAGGACACAGTCTTCAGAGGGCTGGAGGGCCACATGTTAGAGGTCCAGCACCTCCAGGCAAGAAACATAAGGTCAATACAGAGGCAAATCAGGGTTGGCTTCATGGTCATGACGGGTGCCCTGGAGGCTCTGTGCTGAACTGAGGGCGGATTGTGCTGCTAGGCACAAGGAGATGCAGCGCCTAGACCTCTACAACAGGGCGGTCAACTGCATTTCCTCAACGACCAATGTGCTGTCAAGGCGCAGCATCAGTATTCAGCATGAGGTGGCACACTGCTGCCAGGACGTGGCAAGGGTCCTGGTACAGGTGACATGTCCCATGGATGAGCTCGCACTACTGGCCCAGGATTCCTCACTCCAACAGATGAGGACCAATCTGGCAGGAGCAGCATTACACCCCGCCCCCCCCCCTCAGATTGGCGCCATAGTGTGCATCACAGAAGGGTTTCTGGGACAGGTGAGGAGGGCACTGTGCACCAACAGCCAGGGGCTACGGGCCAACAGCGCCGCAGTTGAGTTGCTCAGGCTTGGACAAGTAGCTGGGTGCATCAACCCAGTGTACACGGACACTTGGTCCAGATTGTTCATTCGCACTTTGATCCTAATATATGCTGGGCATTGAACAATACATTGTGTGCTACACAGGCTGTGTGCCAATATATATCCTGTACTAAAGGAAATTAAACACAGTCTCGTAATTGATATTTAGCATTGTGTCATCTTTTCTTACCTATAAATAGTTCTGTGTGATCTCATCTCGCCTCTGGTGCCCAGCAGCTGCACTAATCACACCACCTGGCATGGCTCCTCATCTGATGAATCTGATTCACTGAGCTCCAATGGTGTGCCTTTCCTGGTGGCGATGTTGTGCAGCATGGCACATGCTACCACTATCTTGCAACAGGCCTGGGGGCTGTATTGTAGTGCCCCACCATTCTTATGTAGGCATCTGAATCTGCTCTTGAGTATTCCGAAGGTCTGCTCAATGGTACATCTGGTTGCTATGTGAGCACTGTTGTACCTCCGCTCCCCAGCGTTGGCAGGATTCAGGTAAGGAGTCAGTATGTATTCACGGACTGCATACACACTGTCACCTGTGGGGTGGGAGGAATATGGTTAAACACTTTCCTGCCAATGCTGTCCTTTACTATTGTGTCCTATGAACAAATGCAATTACCTAGTAGGTATCCCTCACCATACTCCCCACTTGTGAGTCGACGGTGTATTCCACTGTGGCGGAAGACAAAAGCGTTGTGTGGGCTGCCTAGGTATTTTGCGACAATGTTGGTGATAATGTGCTTGGCATTACACACCACCTGTATGTTCAGGGAATGGTAGGATTTGCGATTCTATACTCGTTCTGGGAGGGGGGGAGGATATGGCGACATGTGTCCCATCTATGCATCCAATGATGTGGGGAAATTGTGCAATTTGATAGAACTCCTGCTTGGCCTGGTCTAGTACCTCTGGTGTGCTGGGAAGTGGATGTGGTGATGCAGCCTCTGTTCCATGGCATCAAGGAACACGTGGAAAAAGCGCAACAATGCACTCTGTGAGACCCACTCCTGCTGAGGCTATCACCCCCTGGAAGCTACCTGATACCAAGAGGTGCAGTGAGCACAGGACCTGGATGTGGGTGGGGATGGTGTGTGTCCTGTGTGTGGGATGTTCGAGTATAGGTTTGAGCTTCTCTATTAATTCCAGGATGCTCTCTTCATCCACTCTGTAGTTTGTATGGCTCTCCTCCTCAGTCCCCTGGAACAGGGTTATGCGCACTCTAAAGATCCTTTCCTGGCGTCTCCTTCTCTGTGCAGCAGCTATGAGTCACAGCCTCCTGGCTATCACATACAGTCCAGCCATTGTGGAAAAACTCTGTTGCATTGTGGGGCTCTTTAAATTGTTTGCACCTGGGTACCACCTGCTGAGACTTGGTGGTAATTGCGATTCTCTAATTTGCGAATGTATGCAATTTGCAATTTGCAATTTTGTCATGCATTCCGTTTTGTGAGTTCGCAAATTACGAGCTCAACAATTGCGAGATTCGCTATTGTTGTGTCACATTTTGCGAATTCACAAATAAATCGCAATGGAGTATGAATCGCAAATTTGCTAATCTCTGATTTTGCGATTAGCAATTTTGCATACAGAATGTGTCTCTTACATGGCAAAGCTGGGTTTTGCAATTGCAAACACTAATTTTTTGCAATTCGCAGTGTCTGTGATTGCAAAACTTCTTCATACATATGGCCTTAGACTCATGTGAGTCAAATGCATTATGCTACTTGTTTTGCCTGATTAAAACATTGGGCCCGATTCACAGAACTAACTTAAGACAAAATCCTAAACTTACTACCATTTTCAAATTCACAGAAGGCACTTACTCATTTTGGTATTCACAGAAGTTAGGAGTCCAGAAAGAGTGCTTTTTGTTAGTAGGGGTAAATACGTCCAGAAGTTTTTGAGATATTAAATGAAAACCAAAGCTGTATATCTAGGGACGAGACCCTTCCCCGAATCCTCGTGATCTCGTGCAGAGATCTGATTGGCTGCCAACACTTCAACAGGAAGTGTTGGCAGCCATCCTGGGCTCAGGCTCAACTGAGTCCCAAAGAAATATGAACAAAAATGATGCAGTGAGCAGTGTTAGGAATATCAGGACCCCATAGGCCTGGTCCTAAAAAACATTTTTTTAAATTCAATTTTTGCAGTGAAAATCGGTACAGATTTGCAAATTCACAGCAAGTGCAGACTCCTGTGCTTGTTTTTTTTTAAAAAAATGGGTGGGCCAGGTCCCAAGGCATTAACACAGATTAAACAATATAAAGGAAACAGGGCATACAGTACACCCCACCTGAGGCTCTTATGAGCCACAGGCACTACCACCTCCCGAGTCTTTACTGAAATTAAAGAGGGGGCAGCGGGGACCCCTCTCCATTGGGCTCAGGGGCATCAATAAAAAAAATGGAGTGGAGCCACAAAAACCACCGATCCCCGGGCGAAATAAATACTAATGAGGGACCACTCCCCCAGGTCCTGGGCACCAACAACTCACTGGGGCCAAATATATATATATCTTAGAGAATGGGAGGGTGGCAAATGGCTCTCATCCTGGGCAATATTCACCCCCAGGGACCATCACCTCTCTGGGGTTGGCCCATGGTATTAAATTGAGGGAGGCCACATTGTCTCCCTCCTGGAGCCATTAATGGCTCAGGGAACCACTACCCCGCCAGGGCCGGCACCTGCTATCTCCTGAGGATACTGCTCGTGATTGTTGGAAAAAAGATAAAGCAATTGCTCCCACACACAGGGAGCTGCATTTCTTTTGTGACGCAAGGTTTGGAATTTATAGGGGATATAACTCATGCCCCAAGGTAACTATAACTCACGCCCTCACCATGCACTGCTAATTACCCCAAATATTACAACACTCGTGACATCTTTGAGAACATCATTGATAATATCACTGTAACATTTACAGTAAAACTATTGAGGAGAAAACTGTGCATGTCAGGGGGAAAATGATAGTTACCTTAGGGCACGAGCTATACTTACTTCAGCTAACCATAACTGCTGAATTTCTATGATTTGGTGTGAGTAAATTCGGAACCTAACTATAACGTCCCTGTAAGTTTTGGGGTCATATTTATAATAAAATGTCGGATTGCAGAGCTGTGCCAAATTTGTCAGCGCCACACTCTGACATTTTCAAAACACAAGGATGCAGCATATTTACAACAATACAGCACACCCCTGTTTATTCCCTAGTGCTGGTGCTAAAATTAGCTGCTTAGCGCCAACGCAGGCACCCTCTTACCATAGTGCAAGGGCGCTTGCGTTGCAGGGAATTATTTTTTATGTGCAGGAAGGAAAACCTTCCTGCACACTAAAAATCTAAATGGCGATTTGTTTCTTCTATGTGTGCTGCATTTTGCAGCACACATAGAAGTAGAAATTCATCATTATTTAATGATTGTTTATGTGTTATGGAATGGTGTTTTGCTCTTTTTATGTGTGCTGCAAAATGCCTGCTCTTGCATAGCGTTCATTTTTGGCGCAACCCCAGATTTACACATCCATATAGATCTAGGGCAGCATCAAAAAGCAATGGGAGTTGGAGTGGAATGCCCCCAGCAATACCCATTGTACACCCCTATCACGCAAAGAGATGCATGTAAAGGGGCCGTATTTACAAGGTGGCGTTAAGTGACAAAAAGTAGCATAACGCCAATACGTAAATATGGAGAAGGTCATAGGGCCACAAGAACATCGCTAAAAATTGCGTTCTTGTGTTGCTGTCCCCTTATAAATATACCCCATGGTTTTGTAAAGAAATATATTTAGTTAGGTGAAAATGTCAGTGACAACATAACATGTTAAAAAGAAAAAAAAAATGGAATTCACCAGTTATAGTTATCGATAGTAAATATAACTCGTGCCCTAAGGTAACTATAACTTGTGCCCCCACCATTCACAGTTTTGACATCAATTATGTCATTGCAAATGTTGCAGTGATATTATCGATGATGTCATAGACAATGTCATGGATGGTGTAATATGTTGGCCAATTCGATTGTTCATGGCAAGGGAACACATTAAAGTTACCTTAGGATGTGAGTTATAGTTACGAAAGGTAACTATAACTGATGAATATCAGTGTTTTTTTATAATCTGAAACAATATGTTGTCACTGAAATTTTCACCTAAATATAACGTCAATTTCACCTTTGTTTTTATCAGTGAATTTAGAGATTTTTTTTACTTTAGGGTAATATTTTATTACCCTACTAAAGCGAACCCCATGCAGCACATGGCCACATGCCCCCCTCCTGAGCGTCATAAGGTCCCGGGCACTCTCTACCCTGGGGTCATTGCATTAAAAAAGGGGAGTCTTACTACTAAGGAGAAAATAGTCCAAATACAGTTTAGACCTAGAAATAACAAACCCCATGGACCTAAACATAGATGATCAATTGGCCATGCCTCTAGGTGATTGAATATTTGTGTTCTACATGTATTCTAACTCTGTCAAAGTGTCTTTTGCAGTTTCTGTTGATTTCTGTAGAGAAGAGGATAGGACTTTCCATGGAGAGGTGGTTGACAACTGTACCCTTATGTTCAAGCTACTTCCATCTCATAGCTTCTGGGTGTAGTACATGTTTACCTTTATCTTTTGAAAATTTTCATTTATTACGCAAAGAACAGTTTTATGCACAAGTATCTGTGTTTTTTCTGACAAGATGATTTCTCATTAGCAAATATCTGAAAAGGTAATATTTTGCTCTCGTATGTGATTCTCTTTATCGCAGAATGAATTTTTTTCTCCGTTACTATTCTGCATATGTGTATTCATTTACCATGTATGGAGGTATCATTTAGTATTTTTGGCTTCAGTAGCAATGAGATTGTGAGTTTCACTTTATCATCTTTTTTACTGATGGGTGAGTCACTTGTGTTATGCACGCTGCAATCAATAGGGAGGAGGATTTATGTCATTTCTGAGTGTTCTGTTTGCAATAGTATTCAGCTTTAAGTATAGCTAAAATGGTCATATTTTGTTGGGGGAATTCATTAATGTCTAGGCATGTTCATAATTTAATACATGGTATGTACATTTACTTTTATTTGTATTTGTATTCATTGAACTCTGTACAGTCCTTTTCTTGGATTTATGTTTTTATTCACTGCTTTATAGTACTTTCAACTGTTTCAAAATGATGCTGAATGAATTTTTCTTTTATTAGTCCATTTTCTGTGTCGATGTATATGATGGAGTGGAAAAGTGTGGCTCACTGGTTAGAGGAGGCAGACCCTGAAGCCTAGGTCAGACCCAGGACCAGGGTTCAATTCCCGACGCGGCAGGGTCTTGAGCCCAAATATCCACGGACTCGATAATTCTCGTTTCAGTGCCCACTCGAATCACGGGTTCACGCTCTGGGCATCAGCCTGCTTAATCTCCACTACGGCCCCCCCGCGGCGGGATGCCTGGCTTTCACCTTGGGATGCCCAGTACAGGTTATCTCACAGAGAAAAAGCCAGGACGGGTTCCCAAGGCAAGCGCTGAGATGCCTACGGGTAATCGAGCGCTATATAAGAACGCATAATAATAATAATAATAATTACTTATATTCTGATTACCACTATTGTTGGTATGTAAACCAAGTCCTTTGCGACTGAAACACATGATAGGAATCGAATAACAAACAGTTAATGCACCGTTATCCCCTAAGTGAGCGTTGTCTCAAAACAGAGGGCCTCATTTATGAGGAATCAGCATAGGGCAGCACCACAAAACATCTTGCCATGCTGCCCTATGCCAATGTAAAAGGGCAGGAATGCACCGTATTTATGAAATAGTGGGCATTACTGTACTTTCTCCCTGCAATGGTGCATGATTTACTGCCTAGTGCCAATGTAGGCACCCTTGCGCCATGTTGCCAGGTGCCTCCATTGCATGCAGGATTGATTTTGTGTTGGTCGGGGCTCTTTCCTGCACATAAACAATCCCAAGAGGCGTTTTCCTTCAAATCTTACGTGTACTAGTAGTGAGAAACTCCTACATTTGTTTTAACCTACGGCAAGACCCACCTCTCCCACATGATACATTGAAGTTACCTTATTGCCTTTAAGAAGCTATAACTTCCATTTGAGAGAAGGTAGAGAGACTGAATTTGGTGCCTAAGGAATTGTAATTAAAAACCCTCTTTAATATTACAGTCAGATTTTTAATCGCAGTTCTGAAAATGCCACTCTTAGAAAATTGGTATCTCCTTGTCCTAACCATGCCTGCAGTCTGACCCTGGGTCACATGACTAGGTGTAGCAAACAGTGGGTCTTTGTGTATTGCTCTCAGACAGTGAGACAAAGGGAAGATAGGATGGGCCACTTTGAATTAACGAGGGAACGGAGTTGTCACCTACCACACATGCATATCACAAAGGCTCTGCAAGAGCACTCTCACAAACGGTTTGTCAAGCTGGAGCCAGGACAGAGTGGAAGGGAATGACTGACTTCTGAGGGAGGGGGGGATGGAAACTGCTAGAATATTCCACCACTTCAAAGTGGGCACCAGGTATCAATGTTGGACCCTTAGGCCTAACTCTTCAGTACACTTCTGGATCTGTGGACTCTACCAGGAAGAAGGACTGCTGTGCTGCTGAAAGAAATGCCACTCTTCTAGACTACTGCTGTGAAGGACTGGTGGCCTGCTGTGCTGACCTGCTGACCTCTTTATTGGGTGAGAAGTACTGGATCAGAATCTTTACACCCAGGACCCCAAAGTGACTCAAAGGGCTAGTTGGCTGTCCATCAGATCAGAAGCCTCAGAGACATAACATGCTTCCAACAACCTTGAACCCAGCATCTGCACTATGCCATCTGTGAGGTTTACTCTACCAAGGGGTGCCACCAAAGTCATCGACCTTTGGAAGTGGGCCTGAATGTGCTCTGCCAGCCCATCTGTGGACCCAGCAGAACCAACGCATCTCTTCTGCTGTGCAGTGCAACCCTGAGTAGAACCAACATATTGCCTCTGCTGTGTGACCTTTCCCAGTGCAAGGACTTCCCATCACCTTCCCAACCCGCAGCCTCTTCAGACCCCCACTGCACGGTACATCCCCAACACAGGCCCTCACATTTCAAGCTTCTTGTCGACGGCAGCCTCAACAATGACACAGGAATCCACATCGCAAGCCTCAAAGCTTCTTCAAAACCAGCCACTGAGCAATGCATCCACGTAGCAGGACTTCGCATCCAAGCCCCTGTCAATAGCTTCTTTGACGATGATGTGGGACCTTTTATCACAACCTCGCAATTTCTCAGAAACGGAGTTGTGCGGTGCATCTCGGACGTCATTTCACTTCAGCTGTGAGACGCATACTGGATGTGTTGGCAGCCATCCTGGGCTCAGGCTCAACTGAGTCCCAAAGAAATATGAACAAAAAAGCAGTGAGCAGTGTTAGGAATATCATGACCCCCATAGGCCTGGTCCTAAAAAACATTTTTTTTAATTCAATTTTTGCAGTGAAAATCAGTACAGATTTGCAAATTCACAGCAAGTGCAGACTCCTGTGCTTGTTTTTTTATTTTTTTAAATGGGTGGGCCAGGTCCCAAGGCATTAACACAGATTAAACAATATAAAGGAAACGGGGCATACAGTACACCCCACCTGAGGCTCTTATGAGCCACAGGCACTACCACCTCCAGAGTCTTTACTGAAATTAAAAGGGGGCAGCGGGGACCCCTCTCCATTGGGCTCGGGGGCATCATATAAAAAAATGGAGTGGAGCCACAAAAACCACCGATCCCCGGGCTAAATAAGTACTAATGAGGGACCCCTCCCCCAGGTCCTGGGCCCCAACAACTCACTGGGGCCAAATATATATATATCTTAGAGAATGGGAGGGTGCCAAATGGCTCTTATCCTGGGCAATATTCACCCCCAGGGACCATCACCTCTCTGGGGTTGGCCCATGGTATTAAATTGAGGGAGGCCACATTGTCTCCCTCCTGGAGCCAATAATGGCCCAGGGAACCACTACCCCGCCAGGGCCGGCACCTGCTACCTCCTGAGGATACTGCTCGCGCTTGTTGGATAAAAGATAAAGCAATTGCTCCCACACACGGTGAGCTGCATTTCTTTTGTGAAGCATGGTTTGGAATTTATAGGGGATATAACTCATGCGCCAAGGTAACTATAACTCACACCCTCACCATGCACTGCTAATTACCCTAAATATTACAACACTCATGACATCTTTGAGAACATCATTGATAATATCACTGTAACATTTACAGTAAAACTATTGAGGAGAAAACTGTGCATGTCAGGGGGAAAATTATAGTTACCTTAGGGCACGAGCTATACTTACTTCAGCTAACCATAACTGCTGAATTTCTATGATTTGGTGTGAGTAAATTCGGAACCTAACTATAACGTCCCTGTACGTTTTGGGGTCATATTTATAATAAAATGTCGGATTGCAGAGCTGTGCAAATTTTGTCAGCGCCACACTCTGACATTTTCAAAACACAAGGATGCAGCATATTTACAACAATACAGCACACCCCTGTTTATTCCCTAGTGCTGGTGCTAAAATTAGCTGCTTAGCGCCAACGCAGGCACCCTCTTACCATAGTGCAAGGGTGCTTGCGTTGCAGGGAATTATTTTTTATGTGCAGGAAGGAAAACCTTCCTGCACACTAAAAATCTAAATGGCGATTTGTTTCTTCTATGTGTGCTGCATTTTGCAGCACACATAGAAGTAGAAAATCATCATTATTTAATGATTGTTTTTGTGCAGGATTGGTGTTTTGCTCTTTTTATGTGTGCTGCAAAATGCCTGCTCTTGCATAGCGTTCATTTTTGGCGCAACCCCAGATTTACACATCCATTTAGATCTAGGGCAGCATTAAAAAGCAATGGGAGTTGGAGTGGAATGCCCACAGCAATACCCATTGTACAACCCTATCACGCAAAGAGATGCATGTAAAGGGGCCGTATTTACAAGGTGGCGTTAAGTGACAAAAAGTAGCATAACAACAATATGTAAATATGGAGAAGGTCATAGGGCCACCAGAACATCGCTAAAAATGGCGTTCTTGTGTTGCTGTCCCCTTATAAATATACCCCATGGTTTTGTAAAGAAATATATTTAGTTAGGTGAAAATGTCAGTGACAATATAACATGTTAAAAAGAAATAAATTGGAATTCACCAGTTATAGTTATCGATAGTAAATATAACTCGTGCCCTAAGGTAACTATAACTTGTGCCACCACCATTCACAGTTTTGACATCAATTATGTCATTGCAAATGTTGCAGTGATATTATCGATGATGTCATAGACGATGTCATGAGGGGTGTAATATGTTGGCCAATTCGATTGTTCATAGCAAGGGAACACATTAAAGTTACCTTAGGATGTGAGTTATAGTTACTAAAGGTAACTATAACTGATGAATATTAGTGGTTTTTTTATAATCTGAAACAATATGTTGTCACTGAAATTTTCACCTAATTATAACGTCAATTTCACCTTTGTTTTTATCAGTGAATTTCTAGATTTTTTTTTACTTTAGGTTAATATTTTATTACCCTACTAAAGCGAACCCCATGCAGCACATGGCCACATGCCCCCCTCCTGAGCGTCATAAGGTCCCGGGCACTCTCTACCCTGGGGTCATTGCATTAAAAAAGGGGAGTCTTACTACTAAGGAGAAAATAGTCCAAATACAGTTTAGACCTAGAAATAACAAACCCCATGGACCTAAACATAGATGATCAATTGGCAATGCCTCTAGGTGATTGAATATTTGTGTTCTACATGTATTCTAACTCTGTCAAAGTGTTTTTTGCAGTTTCTGTTGATTTCTGTAGAGAAGAGGAAAGGACTCTCCATGGAGAGGTGGTTGACAACTGTACCCTTATGTTCAAGCTACTTCCATCTCATAGCTTCTGGGTGTAGTACATGTTTACCTATATCTTTTGAAAATTTTCATTTATTACGTAAAGAACAGTTTTATGCACAAGTATCTGTGTTTTTTCTGACAAGATGATTTCTCATTAGCAAATATCTGAAAAGGTAATATTTTGCTCTCGTATGTGATTCTCTTTATTGCAGAATGAAATATTTTCTCCGTTACTATTCTGCATATGTGTATTCATTTACCATGTATGGAGGTATCATTTAGTATTTTTGGCTTCAGTAGCAATGAGATTGTGAGTTTCACTTTATCATCTTTTTTACTGATGGGTGAGTCACTTTGTGTTATGTACGCTGCAATCAATAGGGAGGAGGATTTATGTAATTTCTGAGTGTTCTGTTTGCAATAGTATTCAGCTTTAAGTATAGCTAAAATGGTCATATTTTGTTGGGGAAATTCATTAATGTCTAGGCATGTTCATAATTTAATACATGGTATGTACATTTACTTTTATATTTATTTGTATTCATTGAACTCTGTACAGTCCTTTTCTTGGATTTATGTTTTTATTCACTGCTTTATAGTACTTTCAACTCTTTCAAAATGATGCTGAAAGAATTTTTCTTTTATTAGTCCATTTTCTGTGTCGATGTATATGGTGGAGTGGAGAAGTGTGGCTCACTGGTTAGAGAAGGCAGACCCTGAAGCAGAGGTCAGACCCGGGACCAGGGTTCAATTCCCGACGCGGCAGGGTCTTGAGCCCAAATATCCACGGACAGCCTGCTTAATCTCCACTACTGCCCCCCCCCGTGGCGGGATGCCTGGCTTTCACCTTGGGATGCCCAGTACGGGTTATCTCACAGGGAAAAAGCCAGGACGGGTTCCCAAGGCAAGCGCCGAGATGCCTACGGGTAATCGAGCGCTATATAAGAACGCATAATAATAATAATAATTACTTATATTCTGATTACCACTATTGTTGGTATGTAAACCAAGTCCTTTGCGACTGAAACAAATGATAGGAATCGAATAACAAACAGTTAATGCACCGTTATCCCCTAAGTGAGCATTGTCTGAAAACAGAGGGCCTCATTTATGAGGAATCAGCATAGGGCAGCACCACAAAACTTCTTGCCATGCTGCCCTATGCCAATGTAAAAGGGCAGGAATGCACCGTATTTATGAAATAGTGGGCATTACTGTGCTTTCTCCCTGCAATGGTGCATAATTTGCTGCCTAGTGCCAATGTAGGCACCCTTGCACCATGTTGCCAGGTGCCTCCATTGCATGCAGGATTGATTTTGTGTCGGTCGGGGCTTTTTCCTGCACATAAACAATCCCAAGAGGTATTTTCCTTCAAATCGTACGTGTACTAGTAGTGAAAAACTCCTACATTTGTTTTAACCTACCGCAAGACCCACCTCTCCCACATGATACATTGAAGTTACCTTATTGCCTTTAATAAGCTATAACTTCCATTTGAGAGCAGGTAGAGAGACTGAATTTGGTGCCTAAGGAATTGTAATTAAAAATCCTCTTTAATATTACAGTCAGATTTTTAATCACAGTTCTGAAAATGCCACTCTTAGAAAATTGGTATTTCCTTGTCCTAACCATGCCTGCAGTCTGACCCTGGGTCACATGTCTAGGTGTAGCAAACAGTGGGTCTTTGTGTATTGCTCTCAGACAGTGAGACAAAGGGAAGATAGGATGGGCCACTTTGAGTTAATGAGGGAACGGAGTTGTCACCTACCACACATGCATATCACAAAGGCTGTGCAAGAGCACTCTCACAAACGGTTTGTCAAGCTGGAGCCAGGACAGAGTGGAAGGGAATGACTGACTTCTGAGGGAGGTGGGGATGGAAACTGCTAGAATATTCCACCACTTCAAAGTGGGCACCAGGTATAAATGTTGGACCCTTAGGCCTAACTCTTCAGTACACTTCTGGATCTGTGGACTCTATCAGGAAGAAGGACTGCTGTGCTGCTGAAAGAAATGCCACTCTTCTAGACTACTGCTGTGAAGGACTGGTGGCCTGCTGTGCTGACCTGCTGACCTCTTTATTGGGTGAGAAGTACTGGATCAGAATCTTTAAACCCAGGACCTCAAAGTGACTCAAAGGGCTAGTTGGCTGTGCATCAGATCAGAAGCCTCAGAGACATAACAGGCTTCCAACAACCTTGAACCCAGCATCTGCACTATGCCATCTGTGAGGTTTACTCTACCAAGGGGTGCCACCAAAGTCATTGACCTTTGGAAGTGGGCCTGAATGTGCTCTGCCAGCCCATCTGTGGACCAAGCAGAACCAACGCATCTCTTCTGCTGTGCAGTGCAACCCTGAGTAGAACCAACATATTGCCTCTGCTGTGTGACCTTTGCCAGTGCAAGGACTTCCCATGTATGTATGTATGTATGTATGTGTCTTGTAAAGCGCACTGCTGCCCTGAGGCGTCGTGGCGCTGTAGACCGCTTGGGAACCCGTCCTGGCTATCCCTGTGAGATGGTCCCTACTGGGTATCTCCAAGGTGAAACCAGGCATCCCCGGCGAATGTGGGGGGCCGTTGTAGAGATGAGGCAAGCTAATGCCCAGAGTTGCCGAGTGTGATCCCTGGTTAGAGTAGGCACCGAGGCAAGAATTATCGAGTCCGCTGACCCTGGTCCACGACCCTGCCGCGTCGGGAATTGAACCCTGGTCCCGGGCCGTTCTCTGCTTCCGGGTCTGCCGCCTCTAACCAGTGAGCCACACCACTCCACATCACCTTCCCAACCCGCAGCCTCTTTAGAACCCCCACTGCACGGTACATCCCCAACACAGGCCCTCACATTTCAAGCTTCCTGTCGACGGCAGCCTCAACAATGACACAGGAATCCACATCGCAAGCCTCAAAGCTTCTTCAAAACCAGCCGCTGTGCAATGCATCCGCGTAGCGGGACTTCGCATCCAAGCCCCTGTCAATAGCTTCTTTGACGGTGATGTGGGACCTTTTATCACAACCTCGCAATTTCTCAGAACCGATGTTGTGCGGTGCATCTCGGACGTCATATCACCTCAGCTGTGAGACGCATCCTGGATGCAGGGCTGTACAACTCTTCACAATCAAATTTAAAAATACTCTTGGTCAACTGGCCTAATTAGGTCCCTGTAGCCAGCCCGCACTCCATTGCGGTCACCCTGAACTTGTTACTTAATCCCAGTCTAGCATTATCAGATATCCACTTTTTTGTGCTTTTTGGTGCTATTTTTACTTAAATCCTCAAAATTGCATATCTAGGGTTCTAATGATTGGGGTTTTGTTGTTTTAGTTTTGAATTATTTATTAAAAGTTAATCTATTCTTCTATTTTTATTTGGGATTTTTTTTCTATTGCGTTTTTACTTTAGTACTGTTTGAACTGTTACATATATACATTCCACATTACTTCTAAGTTAAGCCTGACTGCTCTATGTCAAGCCACCCAATGCATAATTTAGGTTTTGTATGTGACTTCACCCGGAGAAGGATTTTGGTTTCTGCTTAAGTAGGGTTACACCCCATCAGCCAGTAACTCAATTTCTTACATGAGGTTTTGATATATATATATTACCTACTGGCGGTCGCCAGTAGGTAGTTATAGTAAGGACCTATTTTCCATAAAAAATTCCCAAAATTCTATTCCCAATAACTTTAGCGCCGGTTGATGAATCTTCACAAATTTTGAAAACTCATGGACCTCTATGGTCCGCTCCTACCTTGAAAGTTTCGGGGTGATTTGGCAAGCGGGGGCCACGAAAAAAGGGGATCCCAAAACGTGTTTTCCCCATGCAATTTCCCATAGGAAACTTTAGACACGGCTACAGCCCAAACTGCTGAACGGAATTACACCAAATTTGGCAAAAAGGTAGTCCTTGGTTCAGAAAGAACCCTTCTTATTAAATGGTATAAATACGTTCAGTAGTTGCTGAGAAAATGAAAATAAAAAAAAGTTTGGATATCTATGACCGGGAAGGATCCGCGCACCCTGCCGATCACAAGCTGCATTCTAATTGGCTGTGACAACTCTAAACCAGGAACTGTTGGCAGCCATCTTGTGCTTTGGTAGAAGCGAGACACAAGATGGTAGTTAAATGAAGGTGTAAAACAAGAAGACCTTTTAAAAAAATGCTGAGATGCCCGCTGGGTGCGCGGATCGAGCTGCAAAAATTTAAAAAACGAAGCGCGGACTCCCGCGCTTCCTTTAAATAGAGCCCCGGGGTCAGAAAAGCAAAAGTAGGTGGGGGCCTAATCTTCCCCACACTGCCCTGGGGACCGCCACCCCCCAGGGCTTTGTTTTTAAAGGTTGGGGGGGCATTCACGCCCCCTCCATAGTACCGGGGGCCACCACCCCTTGGGCTTTCATTAATATATTTGTGGGGGGACACATGGCCTCCCGGTGCCCCAGGGACCACCACCCCCGCAACTGTTATTTAAAAAAAAATTCCTGTGGGGGTCTGGAGCCCCTTCACACGCCTCGGGGACCGCCATCTCCCCGGGGCTCTAATTACTACAAATGGGGGTCCGTCACAGACCCCCAAGCCCCGGGGACCACTACCCCCTGGGGCTTTGTACATGTTAAGAGAAGAGCTGTACGACCCCCCTCCTGGAGCCCTCGATGGCCCTGGGGACTGCCATCCCCCAGGGCTGGCTCCTGCAGTGTCTCGGGGTGCCTACCCCCGGGACACTACTGTTTGCTACGGCAGGTCAGGATCCTTGCGGCTCCCGCTCTGCCATAGCAAACTTGGTTTGCATTTTGGAAGAGAGAGCAGGAAACCTGCTCTCTCTTCCAAAATGCAAACCAGATTGCTTTTCCACACGGGGAACTGCATGTTAGCAGCTCCCCATGTGGAAAAGAAATGCCGGCTCCCAGAGAACGAGGGGAGCTGGCGGGACTGTGGGGGCATTGGGGCTCCCCCTACGGTCCCCATCATGGTATATAGGCCTCGTGGGATGGAGTCCCTGGGGAGATTATAAATTAGTGATAGGAGCAAATTTTTTTACAGAAAAATTTGGAGTCGCTGCGCTCAGCGCGGCCCCCTGGTGTGAAAGCTTTGAGTGCACAACTCCCAGCGTGACCCTCTAGTGTGAACGCGTTGGGTGTGTGACGCCCATCGCAGTCCCCTGGTGTGAACGCGTTGGGTGCGTGACTCTCAGCGCGGCCCCCTCGTGTGAACGCATTGGGTGCGTGACTTCAAAACGTGTTAGGTGCTCGAATCCAAAGAAATTTTTTTTTTTTTTAAATATACATCAAGCTTATCTGTTTACATCTCGGGTGGATCTAAAAGGAGCCCTGGTGTTTATTGGGAGATTTTGGTGTCTACAATTAAGTACCTATGCAGAGTCTAAAGTTGTTGAGAAAGACTCTGTTAGCCTCATCTGTAAAATGTACACCATCTCTCCTATAGATGCCATCCATATTAAAATGCAGATTGTTGTTGTTAATGGACCCCATACTATAACTCTGAGATAAGCAGAAACACCTTTATTGACATGTTTCCTAGCTTTCTCAATCTGTGGACAAAATTGATTGCACCAGCTCCATTTCTGTCTTTGACATATGTTAGAATAGACAAAAGCAGTTTGGGGGAAAGTAACATCAATTCTGCAAAGGTGTCCTTCATAAGCATTTCAAGACCTACCCCAGTCAAAGTGCCTAGGTCAATTGCCACCACAGTGTACAATTATGAGGTCAGGGTGTTGGAGATGCAAAAAGGATTTAACCAATGGCATCAATTGGTGCCATTTTAATCCTCTCTGTCCAATCCATTTAATGTATACATTTGGCAAAGCTAAATCTTTGTCAATGACTCTGCTTTCAGCATACCTTTTGCTCCAGAAATTATAGCTGTATCCCACAATCCACACTCTAAGCATCTTGAACGGAGGCCTGGATGCACTCAACAGATGTCTGGAGGTGAAATAGGCAGTTTGTAAAATAAGATTTTTCTAAAATGGTGGACAAGATGCTGTTTTAAATAAGAAGAGAAATGATTGGCTGTTTGAGAACATTATACACTGAACAATAGGGTGTATGTTTCTGGTTTTAAAAGCATAATTCTTATTGCTTAGTAAAAACGTTTTTGAAAGGTACATTAGATAAGATAAGCTTGTACTTTGCAAATTCAAGCACATTTGCTGTTTACATTTGTAACATTGTGTGCAGAACTGATGACCTGTGTGTTCAGTTGAGAGTTCCATGAACTGTTACTATGGTAACAGGCATTAAGCAGAATGGGGATAGGGTTGGAAGTTATATGAATTGGCAAGGGTTGAAATGTGTAACCAATGGACATGTGTGTTAGCTTTTGAATTAATGTGGAAAGCAATGTGATTTGATATTTACAGGTACATGTGTGCAGATGAGAGGGAAAGTTTGCAATTTTTTGGGTTTTGCTAAGAGCAGTGCAGTACATTCATTGTGTGCAGAAAATCTGGTGTGTGATTCAGATATTTCATAATCTACAATTTAAGTTGAAGAGTGAGTTCATTATTATTTGTGAGATGTTCTATGTGGTGCCTTTCTTTTTAATTATAAAATATAATTCATGAAATTTGGAGTTAGTGATATATTTTCTAATGAAGAAATATGTATTACTTTTTTTGTAATGTAGTTAAATGTTGTTCAATTTATAGTTTGTATATTATTATTATATTATCTCTTTGCTGACACATAACTGCTTAAAACACTATCCTATTGTCAACTATTAGTAGTATTAGAACCCAGTCACTGCTTATGCATTTGCAGAATGATTCAGGCATTCACAAAAGCAGTGTTGTAGTGAAATGTGTAGAATGTATGCGGTCACCTAAACCCTTCTAGACTAGTGAGTTTCTTCTGCTAAAATCCAGGGAATAGTCTTGATTGTCTAGAATCACACTGTGAGTCTGTGTCCACTTGTGCAACCATTCTGACAGAAGCATGTGGTTACTTCATCTATTGGCTGACACAGAACTGCTTAAAAACCTATCCTGTTGTCAACTTTTAGTAGTATTAGAACCCAGTCACTGCTTATGCATTAGCAGAATAATTCAGGCATTCACACAAGCAGTGCTGTAGTCAAATGTGTAGAATGTATGTGGTCACCTAATCCCTTCCTGACTAGTGAGTCTCTTCTGCTGAAGTCCAGGGAATAGTCTTGCTTGTCTAGAATCACACTGTGAGTCTGTGTCCACTTGTGCAATCACATGTGGTTACTTCATCTCTTTGCTGACACAGAACTGCCTAAAAACCTATCCTGTTGGCAAACTTTAGTAGTATTAGAACCCAGCCACTGCTTATGCATTTGCCGAATGATTCAGGCATTCACACAAGCAGTGCTGTATTCAAATGTGTAGAATGTATGCAGTCACCTAACCCCTTCTGGACTAGTGAGCCTTTTCTGCTAAAGTCCAGGGAACAGTCTTGCTTGTCTAGAATCACACTGTGAGCCTGTGTCCACTTGTGCAACCATTCTGACAGAAGCATGTGGTTACTTCATCTCTTTGCTGACACACAACTGCTTAAAACCCTATCCTGTTATCAACTATTAGTAGTATTAGAACCCAGTTACTGCTTATGCATCTGTTGAATGATTCAGGCATTCACACAATCAGTGCTGTAGTGAAATGTGTAGAATGTATGTGGTCACCTAACATTTCCAGACTGGTGAGTCTCTTCTGCTAAAGTCCAGGGAATAGTCTTGCTGTCTAGAATCACACTGTGAGTCTGTGTCCACTTGTGCAACCATTCTGACAGAAGCATGTGGTTACTTCATCTCTTTGCTGACACATAACTGCTTAAAACCTATCCTGTTGTCAACGTTTAGTAGTATTAGAACCCAGTCACTGCGTATGCATTTGCAGAATGATTCAGGCATTCACACAAGCAGTGCTGTAGTGAAATGTGTAGAATGTATGCTTTCACTTAGCCCCTTCCATATGAGTGAATCTCTTCTGCTAAAGTCTAGGGAATAGTCATGCTTGTCTAGAATCACACTGCGAGTCTGTGTCCACTTGTGCAACAATTCTGAGAGCAGCATGTGGTTACTTCATCTCTTTGCTGACACATAACTGCTTAAAAACCTATCATGTCGTGAACTTCTAGTAGTATTAGAACCCAGTCACAGCTTATGCATTTGTAGAATGATTCAGGCATTCACACAAGCAGTGCTGTAGTGAAATGTGTAAAATGTATGCAGTCACCTAACCCCTTCCAGACTAGTGAGACTCTTCTGCTAAAGTCCAGGGAATAGTCTTGCTTGTCTAGAATCACACTGTGAGTCTGTGTCCACTTGTACAACCATTCTGACAGAAGCATGTGGTTACTTAATCTCTTTGCTGACACATAACTGCTTAAAAATGTATCCTGTTGTCAACTATTTGTAGTATTAGAACCCAGTCACTGCTTATGCAATTGCAGAATGATTCAGGCATTCACTCAAGCAGTGCTGTAGTCAAATGTGAAGAAAGTATGCAGTCACCTAACCCCTTGGATAATGAGTCAGGCATTCAGAAAAGCTATGGTACAGTCAAATGAGCACAATGTATGCGGTCCCCTAACTCCTTCCAGACTACTGAGTCTGTCCTACTAAAGTACAGGTAATATTTTTGCCTGACTGCAATGATACTGTGAGTCTGTGTCTAGTCTTAGAATCATCCTGACAGAAGTATGTGCTTATTTATTCTCTCTGCAGACATATAAGTGCTTATAAACGTATCATGATGATAACTATTAGCACTGTGAGAACCCAGTTACTGTGTATGTACTTGGAGAATGAGTCAGGCATTCAGAGAAGCAGTTGAACAGTCAAATGAGCACAATATATGCAGTCCCCTAACCCCTTCCAGACTACTGAGTCTCTTCTATTAAAGTCCAGGGAATAGTCGTGCCTCTCACAATCACACTGAGTCTGAGTCTAGTCTTAGAATCATCCTAACAGAAGCATGTGCTTATGTAACCTCTCTGCAGACATATACGTGCTTATAAACTTATTGTGATGATAACTATTAGTACTATGAAAACCCAGGTACTCTGTATGCCCTTGGATAATGAGTCAGGCATTCAGAGAAACAGTGGACCAGTCAAATGAGCACATTGTATGCGGTTCCCTAACCCATTCCAGACTACTGAGTCTCTTCTACTAAAGTCCAGGGAATAGTCTTGCCTGTCTGGAATCTGTGAGTGTGTGTCTAGTCTTAGAATCATCCTGACAGAAGCATGTCCTTATTTAATTTCTCTGCTGACACATAAGCGCTTAGCAATTTATCTTGCTATCAAGCACTAGGAGTCTGAGAACCCAGTCACTGTGTATGTATTAGGGAATGAGTTAGGCTTTCAGACAAGCAGTGGTACAGTCAAATGTGCAAAAGTATACGGTTATCTAATCCCTTGCAGACTATTGAGTCATTCTTGGCAAAGTCCAGGAAATAGTCATGATTTTCTGGAAACACTATGTGAGTTTGAGTGTACCCCAACTATCTAATTTCTCTACTGAAATTTAAGCACTTATAAACTTTTTGGGCTGTCAACTAGTAGCAGCCTGTAAACCCAGTCACTGTCTATGCTCTTGAAGAATGAGTCAGGTATTGACACAAGCAATGGTATTCTTTACTGTGATCTAGTACTACTCTAGGTACTCATTTACTGTGTATACATTTGTAAACAACTTTTTGTTTGTAATAAATATTCCGTTAGTACCTGTGTACTTCAGTCAATTAATTGTGATTTGAAAATGAAGTGTTTAAATGTTTTTATATACAATGTGTTTGTTTAGTAATAGAAAAGTATATTTTATAGATTTATTTACATACATTTATATATATTTATTTTTTACAGATTTTGTTTATCATCATTAAAATAAACTTATCATGCCTAAAAAAACAGAAAAGAGAAAAGAACAGAAAAAGGACTATTATTTGAAGAAAATTAAACAACAAGTATTGGATGACCAACAACATGGGGAAAAAGAATAAGGGGCATATTTATGAGTTCTGGCGCATCTCTGCAAATCAGCAGGGATGCGCCAGAACAAATGCGTCACGCAAAACTACCCTTGCGTCACGGTGGATGTGCAGCATTTAAAATGCGGCACGCCGTGGCGCAAAGGTAGGCAGATCCATGACGCGGTGGTGGCGCATCGCTGGAGTCGTGTCGCAAGCGCGACGCGACTCCAGCAATGCTCGGGTGTGCCCTATACTTAACGTGCTGCGTCAGTCTTTACGCCTGCTTCAAGCAGACGTAAGGAATTGACGTTGCAGCATCGCACAAGTGCCTGCGTGAAATCTTGTAGATTTCACGCAGGCAATTTTGCGAGGCGCACCCTGCGTCGGAATGCCCACATGTGGCGCAGGCCTTTACATCTGCCTAGATGCGTCACGCTGTAAATGGGTCGTAGGGATGCGCCACGTATACGCCGCCGTTGCGTGACGAAACAGCGGCGTAAACGTGGCGCAAGTCCGACATAAATCTGCCCTTAAGTCTTCCGGTAAGAGAACAAAAGAATTTATTAAAAAACTTTCAAAGCCTTGAAACAGTGTGCAGATTATGGAAAGTACAAAGAATGCTTAGCCTTCGACCAGAAAAAAAGAATATGAATACAAAAAGTGGAAAAAATGGGAAATTACATTCAAAAGACACAATGTATGGTAAAAGAAGGCCGAGTCAGTAAAGAAATCAGAAAAAAAGATGTTTTACAATAGAGTTGTTTTTAATTTTGTTGAAAGATGTGAAAAAATATAAAAAAGAGCACTATTTTATAAAAAGAAGTAGCAAATTGGAATTATTGTTGAAAAGGCTTTTGAAATAAAAAGGAAATTATTCATTTTAGTTTTTGAACACTAGATAAACCAATCCATTTTATGAAGGCCAAAAGTAAGAACAAAAGAGTAATTAACAGACCTAATTTTTGTAATTTTTTTGGGTGAATGGAAACACAGTTCAAGTTCAGAGCCTTTCTTTAATAAAGAGAGTTATTTTCAGACCAATAGTTTATTGCATGCAGTTGATACCAGTGGCCGAGCTTATGAGGTTAAAACTGTTGTCCTATTGAGAAAGAAAAGATGGTTTCTAGAAATGTAGAAGAACTGATAGCTGATGAAGTTCTAGGGAGACGTCCTAAAGCCTCAGTGTATACTTGGGATTGCAGTAGTATTTGTAGTATACGAGAGGAATCTATTGATATTTCACGCAATTTCTTATGACAATATAGTAAAAAAATGTGTTAAACAAAAGATTAATATGTTGCAAGTACTACATCCTTGCAGAGTGAAAAAAATACTGGTTTGTAAGGTCATTCTCTGGCTTGTCTTTCTAGGAAAGTATGTCAAAGTGTTTCTCATCATTTCAGGATGTTAGCAGTACATCATTCTCAAATGCGGAAGTTAGTCAGAAGATTGTATTACGCAAAAAGTCCAGCACTAATGTTAAATGAGTTAAACAGTGCTCTTTTGCATGGGTTAGTATCAGATTTGAAGAAGGATTGTGATGAAATTGACACATTAATAGAAGAAAATGTTGAAGAGAATGTGCAATATACTAGTACAAAAAATGTTGAAGAACAAATTGCAAAGTTTAAGGTGATTTCAGGTGAAAGGCCAAATTATTCTCGTATTTGTTGCCGGCGAACTCACTATAAAAATCAGACTAGGACTGTTGATCTGTATTTAAAAAGTGAAAGAGAAAATAATGATAAAGTGGAAGGAATTTGGAACTTATTTGTTGATAGAGAATTGTCTTGATTTGGGTTCTGATCAGCGTATTTGTAAATATTGTTTTCACAAATTAGACGAGAATAAAATGCCTGCTAGAGCTGTCCATAATAATCTAGAGATGGTAACTATTCCTCTAGAACTGATAGATTTAAATACGTATGAGTCTATTCTGATTCAATGTGTGCACCCATTTCAGGTTATTGTTCGTATGGAGCCTAAAACAGGTAAATTGCCTCCTACAGATTTACAGAGAGGATTAAAAGGAAGAGTTGTATATTTACCTCTAGATTTAAAGAAAAATATTGAAACTATTGGTGTAGCGAATGTAGAAAGTGATCCACTAGTTATTCTAGTTAATGGTGTTCCTACTAAGAGTAAGAAAATCTTGCAAGAATTAGTGGATGTTAAGAAAGTGCAAAAGACAACATTATATCTGATAAAAAAACAATGATTGCTACAAAAATGTGCACGTGGAAGAAGAAGAAATACTTTTAGGAGATGATACTGAAACGTCAAGTGGTGAAATTGAAAAAGCGGACATGTCCAAAAGTGAAGAAATCTATGAACATTATAGTGTACTTCCACTTCATTCGAAAGAAGAGATGGGGAATACTATTGAATTATTCCAAATAAAAATAGCAAAGGGTACTCCCATGATGTATGGGAAAAAAGTTTGGAAGCTCGTTGTTTTCCGCAGCTGCTCCCAACTGGAAAAGGTGGACTATATGATGAACAATCAGTGCAGATTCCTGCATCTGAATAACGGACAACAAGATTGTATGCAGAAGATCCAAGATTTCGACAATGTATCCCATATATATTTCTTCTTTTGGTTGAGAGTGACTTGTCTGGACTTTCATATGCAGTTAACCACATATTAAAAACAGGAGTACATCTTCAAAATGTTTCGGCAAAGGTATTTATGGATAAACTACATCAGAGAGACGATCATTTAGAATCTCACCTGATTAATTTGATGGCATGTCAGCGTGGTACTAATGAACATTGGCATCGTCGTCATGGAGAACTTAAATGTATGCTAAGGAACTTAGGAACTCCTATGTGGTTTCTTACCCTAAGCTGTGCTGAATACGTTTGGGATGATATACTTGAATTTCTTAGAGAGGCAAATTCAAATCTAAAAAATATTGAATACAAGACACCTGGAAAATTGTGCTCTTTGGATTCTGTTAATGTATGCATATATTTAAATCATAGGTTTATAGCTATGATGTATTTTATCTGCAATAAAAAGAATCCCCATATTGGAGAAGTTGTGGATTTTTTTGAGAGAAAGGAGTACCAAGCTAGAGGTGCTCCTCATATACATATGCACCTAAATTCGGAACTGATTCGGATGACACTGCTTTGTCTTTTATTGAAGAATATGTGACATGTGCTATACCAAAAAGAGCAGATGAAAACACTTTAAGGCAACCAGTCTTACAATTCCAAAGTCATCGATGTGGAAAATACTGTCGACGAAAGTACAAGTCTAAGGAAAAGTTTTATACCAAATGTTGTTTTGGATTTCCACGTCCTGTAATATCCAAAGGAAGAGTAAATAGTTTTATGTCAGCTGTGAGACATACCATTAGTAGAAAATCTCCCAAAAATACATACAATTTGAGAAAAAGTGAAGAATCAAAATATATCAATGATTATAATCCAGTTATTCTCTCAATGTGGAATGCTAATAAGGATATTGAATATGTTGCGAATAATTCCATTGCCGTTGCCCGGTATGTGACATCCTATATTTCAAAATCAGAAAAGACGGAGTTGAAATGTGGGAAGAAATTTCTCACGAGAAGAGTCTTAGTAAAAAATTGTACAGTTTTAGTTTGAAGATGTTATCCCATCGAGAAATTGGAGCTTATGAATGCTCAGATTGGTTATCATCTGCAAGTTTTTACTCAAAATCTAGAAAAATCATTTGGGTGAGTCTATGTCTTGCTACAACGCGAAATCGAGTACTTAAATCTGTACAAGAAATTGAATATTTAGCAGAAAAAGAACCGTAAAGTGCAGACATTGTCAAAACAAACTTGTTGGATACATATTATCCAAATAGAAGTCATCATCTTGAGAACATATGTCTTTATGAAGTGCTGCAATATTACACTTTTAAACGGAATACTACAGAAAACATAAATGAAGGAAAATATGCAGTGATTGGTTACGAAGGATGTTTGGTGAAACAAAGGAAAGGAAATTTGATTAATCACAGAAAACTGAGTTGTGATACTCCTGATAAAATGGAATTTTACTATTTAGCACTTTTGCAAATCTTCAAACCGTGACGTACAGAATTGGAATTACTTGGAGATTTTCAGAGCTATGAGGATTCCTTCAATGCTTGTAAAGATACCATAGAATGTACTGTTTTTCCAAATTATCTCAAAATGTTCAACAATGAAATTGATCAAGAAGCTACTTTTGCAGCTAAGATTGCTAGAGACAGTTCACAGAACAGTCAAAGTTCTGCTCCACTGAGTCAAGATCCACTAGGACAACCAATTCTTGAAAATGAAGCGGCAATCACAATGAATGAAGAGGAAACAGCAATACATCAAGCTCAAGGAGATATTATGGACTTAGGAAACTTGGAAGAACAACTAAATGTTGAACAGGAAGAAATATATCAGCAAGTGAGATAACAGATTGACCATGGATTTCTTCATGAAATAAAAGAATGCACATGCACATCATTTCAACCTATCCGAATGTATGTCAGTAGTCAAGCTGGAAAAGGAAAAAGTTTCTTAATTAAAGTATTGACCAGTTATCTACAGAAAACAACTGACTCACATTTGTCTTGTGTTGTAACTGCTCCAACTGGGTTGGCAGCACACAACATTAAAGGAATTACATTGCATCGTTTACTTATTCTACCTGAAGAGCATGAAATTAAATTGGAATATAATAAACTATCTGGAGAAACTTGCAATGAAGTTTCAAGAGTGCTAAAGAAAATGACACCTCTGATTATTGATGAGGTAAGCATGGTCTCAAACTTAATGCTTGCTTTTGTGCATTTAAGAATGCAGCAAATTCTTAAAACAGAGTACGATGTCTTATTTGGAGCAAAACATGTAATAGTTTTTGGAGATCTACCTCAACTTACTCCCGTAAAAGGACAACCAGTATTTAAAAAATTTCAAAAAAGAATGGAGGCAGCACCAAGTTCAAAGTCAATCAACGGAACCAAAGTTTGTTCAAAAAATATATTTTTCTTTTTATTTTCTTATTCTCAAAGTGCACAAGACAGCCAACGCATTTCGCTCCCCAACCGCGGGAGCTTCGTCAGGGCAATTGTAATAGGCGGTTACTCTTTCAGTAGTGCAGTCAAGTTGAATAAAGAGAATCTGGCCAATGTAATGGTACAGATACTAGTGCAAATGTGCCAAGGTAGGAATAGAGATATCACAAAGCATGAAGGGCCATCCGGTAGTTCACACAGATTTCATAAAGAGATTATCCCGCATGGAAAATATTAGTATCCTAGGTACACTGGACGAGAGACGACGTATGTGCAGTCCTTGATAAGCTGCTGACACAAGTGCTTTGAAAATATGTCCAACAAAAACAGCCCGCGTATTTAAAACACTTGAGCGTGAAGACACCGGAAAGTCTTTGGGAAGTGTTGGAAACGTTAGCATTTGGTCATATTTTGAATACAAAGAACTCATTGCAAATATGCAACAGGCAAATGATGATGATTATGGAACTATTCTTCAAGATATAAGAATTGGAGTCCAGACAGAACATGGCAAACAAGCTTTGCAAAGTCGACCACTTACCAACTTGTTTCGAAATGAAATATATAGTTCCTCAAATAATATATATCAAAATTGCAGAAAATAAATCTATAATCTGCTTATTGCCAACACTGCGCGAGTGTTCTATATTCAATGAACGGCTTTTGAAGCTAGAAAATGCATAAATAATCAAAATGGAAGCCATTGATAAAATAGAGCATGAAGGAATCACTATTATTTTGACGGAAAAATTGAAAACAAAATTGGATTATTTAGAAAAATCTATATCTAAAACTGCTGGTTTAGAAAAGAATCTATATGTATGTATAAACTGTCGGGAAATTTTACTGTGTAATTTGGATGTGGAAAAAGGTTTAGTAAATGGAGCAATGGGTAAAGTTGTTAATTTTGTTAATTATCAAAATAGAGATGGAATTCAATTTTTAGAAATCAAATTTGATCAAGTTGA
Source organism: Lissotriton helveticus (assembly GCF_964261635.1). NCBI lineage: Eukaryota > Metazoa > Chordata > Amphibia > Caudata > Salamandridae > Lissotriton > Lissotriton helveticus. The sequence continues at coordinate 1,806,409,673 of NC_136059.1, forward strand.
AGAAGTAAAACAAATTGGTTATTCAATTCATTTTTTGTGTGTTAAAAATGTACATGTTCGTAGAAAAAAGTTTCCTCTTTCTCTGGCATATTCGGTGACTATTCATAAATCTCAAGGTTTAAGTGTAGACAGTGCTTTGGTGAACATTGAAAGTACCGTATTTAAAGAGGGAAGGGCATATGTTGCTTTGTCCCGAGTCAGAACTTTATCTGGATTGTATTTGATTGATTTTGATGAGAGAAAGATTAGTGCAGATGCAAACTGTGTAAAAGAGTATAATCGGTTAAGAAGAGTGTATGTTCCCAATTTAGGTGAATATCCTGTATTTGAAAAGCGTGTAGGAAGATATGAGAATATCTGTAGTGAAGTTATAGGGAAGGAAAAAAATCAAGATACTGTTAAGATTGCAAGCAAAAGAAAAAGGACACTATTGAAGAGATTGTCGTTATCAGTTAGAAAATAGTTTAGGTATCAACTGCTATGCTAATGTAGAGGTCAATGTTGTTTTTTTCTAGAAGGTTTGCAACAGCAAATTATGGAGAATCGTGAAAAAAGATTTTGTTCCTTGTTGCATTGTATTTATGAAAAATTGAGAACTGATAAAAGGAAAATAGAAAGTGTTTCTGATAGTCGAAATCTTTTGGATATATGTTCTGGTTTTACACAATTTACGCAGAATGTCCATCAAGATGCTCAGGAATTTCTAATGCATATGCTTGCAGTATTGGAAAATGAAGGAATAGAAATTGAAAATCTTTTTGGCCTTTGTTATAAATGGGAACATGAATGTGAAAATTGTATGTTTACATGTATCACTAACATAGATACTGAAAGATTTATATATTTGACATTACCAGACTGTAAAACAGTGTCTTTCATCAAACTAGTTAAAGCGGCAAATCAAAAGATGGAGTGTAGCCAATGCAAATCAGAAATGTTATCAACATTATTTTATCAAAAGATTTGGACAATATATAATTTTAACTAGCAGCCCGTCCCGACGTTGTCCGGGTATGAAATAGAATGTGTGTAAAGTGTGTATTCAGATACGGTCATTTGCCTGTTCCCCCGCTTGGGGCCCAGCTGCAGCCGTGGTTGATGTTAGCAGGCGCGTATCCCCCCGCTTGAGGCCCAGCTGCAGCCCTGGTTCATGTTTGCAGGCGCATGTAATTAGTGTAGTGATCCGCCGCCTGAGCCCGGCTACAGCCCTGGCTGATGTTAGCAGACGCGTGTAATTTGGTTTAATGTGATAGTTCAGTAACAGCGCGCATGAGAGGCTTCAGTAATTGTCCTCGCAGCCACGCTCAGTCGCGTGTGCCCATGCTTGAGGTCCGGCGGCGACCGTCTAACAATTAGAATTGTGTGAGTTTTGAATGATTGCTTCCCGCAGTTCTTATTTATTTATGACCCACACCGACGCTCTTTGACCCCGTGTGCTTTTTAGATGCACCCAGGCGAAGCCAAACACTGCGTTCGGCCCTTTCAGACGCACCCAGGCCAAGGCACACACTGCATTTGGCACCCCCAGTATGTGTGAGACAATGGGCAATCCCCCAAGGGAGTCTTGCGAATGGTTACTTACCACGCTTCAAGGTGAACGCCTTTGTGACGCCCCCAGAACACGGCCACAGCAGACGATCTGATTAATGTACGACCCAGATGGCATTAAGTGCGGAACGTAGCACACGCCACCAGCATTTGTCACGCCCCCAGCGTGCCACTTGATGCGGCGCAATTGCGTAATTGGCGCTTCACATGGCATGAAGGGCGGACACATGCCCACAGCGTTTGTCACGGCCCCAGCGTGTCACTCCCCCAGCATGCCCCTTGATGTGGCGCAATTACGACTCACATGGCATGAAGGGCGGAACGTACCACACGCCCCCAGCGTTTGTCACGCCCCCAGCACATGCCCACAGCAGAACGCAGACACGCCCACAAGGGACTAATTTGCTTGCACAGTTGTTTTACCTTTTAAATGTATATGGTGGCCATATGCATACCCTATGTCCTTTTGTTGCAACTGCCCTTTCCAACGGTGTATTGGGTGTTGTGTTTGGTGCTGTGGTTGCTGAGAGTACCCGCCTCAAAGGTTTGGGCTAAATCTTTATAATATTGGTATGGATATATATATATTATATATATATATATATATATATACATATATATATATATATATATATATATATATATATATATATATATATTTTCAATCCACAAAGTGCCCTTTGAGAAGACGCCACCACAAGAGAGTTTTCACCTTACTTTATTGGGGATGACAATGCTGCGCAATTCACCTCTTTAGTCCTCTGCCATACGCGTTTCAGACGTGAGTCCTTGTTCACTGGCTGCAGGTAGGAAACAGCAGCTGTGTAGAACGCCTTCAGTTATACACAATGTCCCGCCCCAGTGGGCGTATGCTATACAGCCTTCTGGTATGTGTGGTTTCTACAACGATGAATGCTGCCATGCCTTTGCTGCAATTATTCTCTCCCAAGTGGGTGGATGAAAGATTTGAACAGCTCGCATTGCCGTTCACGTCCCACAACAACGGCCTCTCTTGTCCTTTCACAGCGTCCCGTAATTCAGGGCGCGTTGGAGCCGCTTAGGATTTTGCGGTTGGGCGTCCTCGCGACCAGGCGGGCCGCTTACTATTTTCAATCCACAAAGTGCCCTTTGAGAAGACGCCACCACAAGAGAGTTTTCACCTTACTTTATTGGGGATGACAATGCTGCGCAATTCACATCTTTAGTCCTCTGCCATACGCGTTTCAGACGTGAGTCCTTGTTCACTGGCTGCAGGTAGGAAACAGCAGCTGTGTAGAACGCCTTCAGTTATACACAATGTCCCGCCCCAGTGGGCGTATGCTATACAGCCTTCTGGTATGTGTGGTTTCTACAACGATGAATGCTGCCATGCCTTTGCTGCAATTATTCTCTCCCAAGTGGGTGGATGAAAGATTTGAACAGCTCGCATTGCCGTTCACGTCCCACAACAACGGCCTCTCTTGTCCTTTCACAGCGTCCCGTAACTCAGGGCGCGTTGGAGCCGCTTAGGATTTTGCGGTTGGGCGTCCTCGCGACCAGGCGGGCCGCTTACTATTTTCAATCCACAAAGTGCCCTTTGAGAAGACGCCACCACAAGAGAGTTTTCACCTTACTTTATTGGGGATGACAATGCTGCGCAATTCACCTCTTTAGTCCTCTGCCATACGCGTTTCAGACGTGAGTCCTTGTTCACTGGCTGCAGGTAGGAAACAGCAGCTGTGTAGAACGCCTTCAGTTATACACAATGTCCCGCCCCAGTGGGCGTATGCTATACAGCCTTCTGGTATGTGTGGTTTCTACAACGATGAATGCTGCCATGCCTTTGCTGCAATTATTCTCTCCCAAGTGGGTGGATGAAAGATTTGAACAGCTCGCATTGCCGTTCACGTCCCACAACAACGGCCTCTCTTGTCCTTTCACAGCGTCCCGTAATTCAGGGCGCGTTGGAGCCGCTTAGGATTTTGCGGTTGGGCGTCCTCGCGACCAGGCGGGCCGCTTACTATTTTCAATCCACAAAGTGCCCTTTGAGAAGACGCCACCACAAGAGAGTTTTCACCTTACTTTATTGGGGATGACAATGCTGCGCAATTCACCTCTTTAGTCCTCTGCCATACGCGTTTCAGACGTGAGTCCTTGTTCACTGGCTGCAGGTAGGAAACAGCAGCTGTGTAGAACGCCTTCAGTTATACACAATGTCCCGCCCCAGTGGGCGTATGCTATACAGCCTTCTGGTATGTGTGGTTTCTACAACGATGAATGCTGCCATGCCTTTGCTGCAATTATTCTCTCCCAAGTGGGTGGATGAAAGATTTGAACAGCTCGCATTGCCGTTCACGTCCCACAACAACGGCCTCTCTTGTCCTTTCACAGCGTCCCGTAATTCAGGGCGCGTTGGAGCCGCTTAGGATTTTGCGGTTGGGCGTCCTCGCGACCAGGCGGGCCGCTTACTATTTTCAATCCACAAAGTGCCCTTTGAGAAGACGCCACCACAAGAGAGTTTTCACCTTACTTTATTGGGGATGACAATGCTGCGCAATTCACCTCTTTAGTCCTCTGCCATACGCGTTTCAGACGTGAGTCCTTGTTCACTGGCTGCAGGTAGGAAACAGCAGCTGTGTAGAACGCCTTCAGTTATACACAATGTCCCGCCCCAGTGGGCGTATGCTATACAGCCTTCTGGTATGTGTGGTTTCTACAACGATGAATGCTGCCATGCCTTTGCTGCAATTATTCTCTCCCAAGTGGGTGGATGAAAGATTTGAACAGCTCGCATTGCCGTTCACGTCCCACAACAACGGCCTCTCTTGTCCTTTCACAGTGTCCCGTAATTCAGGGCGCGTTGGAGCCGCTTAGGATTTTGCGGTTGGGCGTCCTCGCGACCAGGCGGGCCGCTTACTATTTTCAATCCACAAAGTGCCCTTTGAGAAGACGCCACCACAAGAGAGTTTTCACCTTACTTTATTGGGGATGACAATGCTGCGCAATTCACCTCTTTAGTCCTCTGCCATACGCGTTTCAGACGTGAGTCCTTGTTCACTGGCTGCAGGTAGGAAACAGCAGCTGTGTAGAACGCCTTCAGTTATACACAATGTCCCGCCCCAGTGGGCGTATGCTATACAGCCTTCTGGTATGTGTGGTTTCTACAACGATGAATGCTGCCATGCCTTTGCTGCAATTATTCTCTCCCAAGTGGGTGGATGAAAGATTTGAACAGCTCGCATTGCCGTTCACGTCCCACAACAACGGCCTCTCTTGTCCTTTCACAGCGTCCCGTAATTCAGGGCGCGTTGGAGCCGCTTAGGATTTTGCGGTTGGGCGTCCTCGCGACCAGGCGGGCCGCTTACTATTTTCAATCCACAAAGTGCCCTTTGAGAAGACGCCACCACAAGAGAGTTTTCACCTTACTTTATTGGGGATGACAATGCTGCGCAATTCACCTCTTTAGTCCTCTGCCATACGCGTTTCAGACGTGAGTCCTTGTTCACTGGCTGCAGGTAGGAAACAGCAGCTGTGTAGAACGCCTTCAGTTATACACAATGTCCCGCCCCAGTGGGCGTATGCTATACAGCCTTCTGGTATGTGTGGTTTCTACAACGATGAATGCTGCCATGCCTTTGCTGCAATTATTCTCTCCCAAGTGGGTGGATGAAAGATTTGAACAGCTCGCATTGCCGTTCACGTCCCACAACAACGGCCTCTCTTGTCCTTTCACAGCGTCCCGTAATTCAGGGCGCGTTGGAGCCGCTTAGGATTTTGCGGTTGGGCGTCCTCGCGACCAGGCGGGCCGCTTACTATTTTCAATCCACAAAGTGCCCTTTGAGAAGACGCCACCACAAGAGAGTTTTCACCTTACTTTATTGGGGATGACAATGCTGCGCAATTCACCTCTTTAGTCCTCTGCCATACGCGTTTCAGACGTGAGTCCTTGTTCACTGGCTGCAGGTAGGAAATATATATATATATTATATATATTACCTACTGGCGGTCGCCAGTAGGTATATATAGTTAGGATTTTTTCTCTATGGGATTTTTGAAAATTCTATGTCTAATAACTTTGGCGTTTGTGGACGGAATTGGCTGAAATTTTCAGGAAAATGGCACATTTTGTTTCTGAGCAGCCCTTGAAAATTTGGGGGGGGTTCGTCAAGGGGGGCCGAGAAAAAAGGGGGGTCCCAAAACGTGTTTTTCACATTGAGTTTTCCATAGGGCGGTTGGCCTCACTTTTAGCCCGAACGGCTGAATGGATTTGCATGAAACTTGGCAAAATTGTAGGGACTGGTAGCCCGATGTGCCTTTTGTAGGTCTCAATATATGTGCTACAGTGGATTTTGAGAAATTAACGTTTAAAAAAAGCTATATATCTGTAACAGCGGACCGGGCAGCACTCCAGGACGCGTACTTTTCGCGCAACGGAGCTTTGTGAAGCGAAGCTGATTGGTTCTCCGGCGTCTGTCAACATTCCAAACAGTCCGTAGCGGCCGCCATCTTGTCTCTCGGTAGGATCGAGAGACAAGAGGAGGCGAAAGCGAAGGGGCAAATGACCATAAGGGGGAATAGTAGATCCTCGCTGACCCCCTAGGTTTGATGTGGAGGTTTTAAAAGGGCCCCGCGGGGCAAAAAAAAAAAATAATAATAATAATCGAACGGCTGAATGGATTTGCACGAAACTTGGTAAAATATTAGGGACTGGTAGCCCGATGTGCCTTTGCTAGGTCTCAATATATGTGCTCCAGTGGATTTTGAGAAATTAACGTTCAAAAAAAGATATATATCTGTAACAGCGCTCCGCTTCGCGTAACGGAGGTTTGCGAAGCTGATTGGTCATTCTGTCACTGGGCTATAGTTGGGCTACATCTGGCTGATATTTGGGCTACATTTGGTTTTTTTCGTCTCTGGCGGCCATCTTTGGGCTACATTGGGCTACATTGGGCTTCATTGGGCTTCATTGGGCTACATTGGGCTACATTTGGGCTCCAACATATATATAGGCCAATGTAGCCCAATATATATTTTTCAAAGTTAATTTTCGTAAAAACCACTGGAGCATATATCTTGAGACATAGCAAAGGCACATCGGGCTACCAGTCCCTACAATTTTGCCAAGTTTCGTGGAAATCCATTCAGCCGTTCGAGCTAAAAGTGAGTCCAACCGCCCTATGGAAATGAAGGAAATGAATGGGTAATTTGTAATTAGCAAATAGCTCATCGCAAACTAGGAATGGTAAAGAATCGCTATTTATTCCTTAAAGTTCGCTATTTAGGAAATGCAAAAAACTTTGATGATACATATGGCGGTTCATCTCTAACAAGATAAGAAGCATAGGGATAGATTTATGATGACTGGCGCATCACCAGGGATGTGTTAGTCATTCTGTGCCGCTGTTCCGTCACCTATGGTGTGCTGCATTTACAATGCGGCGCATCATGGGGCAAAAACAGCACAGATGCGTGATGTATCTGTGCCGTAAAGGTGGCGCATTGCTGGAGTTGTATCGCAAGTGTGATGAAGCTCCAGCAAGGGTCGGGGGTGCCCCTGTCGCAGGGTTTCTGTTCTCACACAGAACTGTGGACAGAGGATTGGAACCTCGGCGAATTAGGGTGTCCCAAAACTCACCTTAGTAATCAAAAACCCCTTAGCAAGCTAGGTACAGTGTCACATTGGATATAACAAACTCTCAATGTTTAGACAATCCAGAATATGAACTTATAGTACCTCAGGATACGTGGAACTCATGAACAGTCGGTCGTTATATATTTCTTAGAAACCAGAACATGGAGTTAAGAAGAACACATGTGTATTTGAAATGTTTATTTACTAATGCCGTCTTCTTAGGCGTAGTATCTTAGATAATACAAGTACACATATTATCAGTAGCAAAATTACCAGCATAGTTACTAGTACATAAAAAGCGAATGGTGACAGTATTCAATTCAAGAATCTTTATTCGGTGAATAAAAAACACCATAAAAGCACATTTATATACACAAATAAGAATAAAACATTATTAAATACTAATTGGGATCCTTGTACATAATTGATACAGTAAAAAGATTTGCCAACAAAGGGCCAAATAAATACAAATTCACAATTTTTCATTCATCTCCGCCTGTCTGTCTTAAACGAATAGCGACTTTAATAAAATTCAAAATGCTACATAGCGTTAATGGGTCAGAGGCTTTTAACAGAAATACTAGGGCATCCTTGGCGTGTTCCAGTCGCGCTTTTTTTAAAATATTTACAAGGAATCTACGCCTGGGCATGGAAAAATAGGGACAAAGCAAAACAAAGTGAAGGGTATCCTGCGGAGACCGATTGTCGCAGCCGCAGGGACCCTTCTGCTCAATAGATGAGGTAAACCCTGCAGGTATAGCCAACATGAAGGGGAGCAGATTCAGTCTGAGACGGCACATTAAAAATCTGTCCTGTGCATTATGCAGAAGAAATAAGTAAGGCTCCATACCCTCCACACTTTTTACCAATCCATGGGCCCTTACAGTCTTTTTCACTCCTTCAGCATCAGCTCGACGTTGGGTTTCTTGCCCCAAAAATAATTCCCCTACTAGTTTCTTGTGCTGTGCTGAAATAATGGCAGGGTTCGTGAAAAGATTCCCCAGCCCTATCTCCTCCAGGGTATTTTTCACGTATTTGAGCCAGGGGATGCGCATTGAATGGGTCCTACCTAGGCAGTCCAATAGTATTTCTCTACTTAAATGCGCATCCGGGTTTATCCATATTTTTAACCACGCCACTATAGGTCTAAGTTTTACTAAATCTTCCAAATATGGTCTCCCTAACTCCCTGTGGGCTATGAAACCAGCCGTGCTGGGTGGCACCCTCAGGATTGCTTTCAAATACCTATTTTCTTCCTGTTGGATACTAATTGTATTCACAAACCCCCAGACTTCTGCCCCATAAATTACTTTGGAGCATGTTATGGAGCCGTACAGATTCATCACCTGTTCCGGACTCCATCTGCCCACCCTCCTGCCATATCCAGCTATTGCCCCATTAGAAGCGATCATTTTTGTGCAACGTTCCGTCACCAGAGGGGTAAATTGCAGGGCACCGTCAAAAGTTACCCCGAGGTAGGAGAACGTCTTGACCTGCTCCAAGCAATGTGAGCCAATTGTGTAAACAAATTTGGTGAAAGGTTTTTTGCCGGCCAGAAGCACATATGATTTCCCTAGGTTAACAAATAGGTCTAGGTTACTCATGAACTCCACAAACCCCTCTATCAGGGTTTGTAGGCTGCGTGGTGTTCTTGCTAATAAAACCGCATCATCTGCATAAAGCAGGACGGGGATATGCCGCAGCCCAACCCTCGGGCAGTCTGTTTTTAAACCCAGAAGGAACTGCTCCAGGTTGTTGATATAAAGAGAGAACAGAAAAGGGGCAAGTATGCAACCTTGTCTGACTCCACTCCTACATGGAAAGGAGTCAGACAGGCCTCCCTCCCTGTTGAATCTAACCTTGGCCGTGGTGTCACTATGCAGTTCCCTCAGTATGGTGATTAGGCCACTTTCTATCCCCATACCTGACATCATATCCCACAGCTTTCCTCTGTTGACGTGATCGAATGCTGCTGCCAGGTCCATGAATCCCATATACATGGGTTCGTCGCTGGCCAGGGTATACTTGGCAGTCAGCATATATAGGTTTAGGCACTGGTCACTGGTGGACCTCCCTATCCTGAACCCATACTGGGTATCCGAGAAGATGTTGTTCTCTTCTGTCCATTCGGTCAGTCTATTCAGGATTGCCCTTCCCAAAAGTTTGGCCGATACGTCAATCAGGGAAATGGGCCGATAGCACTTCGGGTCATCCCTATTACCCTTCTTAAAAATTGGTACAATGATCGCCTTGGACCATGAAGGGGGGAGACCACAGGTAATAGCGGTATTTAAGACCCTAGTCATCAAGGGAGCCCATAGATCTATATTACTGAGGAACAGGTCTGGCGGAATTCCGTCCGGGCCCGGGGCTTTATTTTTTGTTAGACCCTCCATCCCTGTCATAATCTCCTTAAGAGTGAATGTAACTGGTGGGGCCTGACTTAAAAATTCCGGTGGTTCCACATGGGTACCCGGCTCGTAATTATATAAACCCCTAAAATGGGTTACCCATTGCTCCGGAAGAATATTAGCCCCTATCTCCGGAGAATCCTTTTCTAAAAAGGTCGGTTTATTGATGATTCTCCAGAACCCCGCTAAATCTTTTCTTTCCCCAGCTTCTCTTAGATCTGCCCATGCTTCTGCCTGTAAGGCAAGTTTCCTCCTTTTAATCTCTTTTTTATACCTTTCTCTACTGAGCCTAATAATCTGTGAATCCCGTGGTTTCGTCTTGAGGGAACATTTCAGTTCCCTCAGTGCCTTAGAGCAATCTCTATCGAACCAGCGGGGACTTGCCTGGTTACGTATGGGCCCACTAGATCTCAATAATTCGTCAATTAGATTAGCAATGTGGACAAACGCTTCCAGGACCCTTGGACCCTGTATTTCCAAATCTAAACAATCATTAATGGCCACTAGACCCTTATCGCCCAGAGTTTTATAAAACTGTGCCCCATCAATTTTAGACCACTTCAATCTCCTGCCTTGATCAGTGGCCCTCTCCTCGATTAGACAACGGGATTTAGTTACACTGCCCGCTTTGTAAAGAAACGTTAAGGTGAGCGGATTATGATCACTAAAACCGCTCCACTCTATCCCTACACTAGTTATTTTATTAATCAACGGTCTCGAGACCAAGATGTAATCTATGATAGATGCACAGCCCCTACCCTTGAAAGTTGGTGGGAGCATACCGTCCAACTGTGGGTCTATCATGTTAATGGTGTGCTCTAGGTCATACTTAACCCGAAGCAACCCAAGAGCAGCCCCAGTCGGCGTATGTACAAAATGCGGCCCCTTCTCAATCGGGCATTGCGCCCAATCTGTATTTGCCTTTATTAGTGCCGGACAGAGGTGACAATTAAAATCTCCTGCCAAAAGTACGCCATGATACGGCCCTTTGTTCTGAAACATAATTTCTTGACCCAGCCTCTGGTCAAGTTCAGCCAGTAGGGATGAATTGGAATTTGATGTCTCACTGTTATAAAAATTAAAAACAGACAATTTCAACCCCTTACCAGAAAACCGAACTGCCTGTATTCCATACAAATTCCAGTCAAGAGACAACCAGATACCTGGGAGGGATAAATCTACATAAACAGCTAAGCCCCCCATTGCTCTCCCAGAACTGGATTTTCGGGCGGGGACAAAAAAGCACTTGTAACCCTGAAGATGGTAATTATTCACCACAGCCCCTGTCTCCTGTAAACAAATAACATTGAATTTCCTGACATAGTCAACCCACTCCTTGTTATTAAATATTCCAGCTAAGCCCGCTACATTCCAAGAAATAATTCTCATGTCCTCTCCACCCAATACTGCACCCCCCTGACTCCTTGATCCCATCTCCTGCAACTCCCCTTGTGTGTCCCCCCCACCTCCTCCCACCAACCCATCTACAGCCATACCCTTATCTTCAAAGAACATAGATTCCTCCGCCCTAGATGTTTGAATTTGCGGGGTCCGGTGTCTTTGCTCCTCCGATATTAATACTTGAACACCCTTTTCTATGTTCTCCTTAGGGGCCTTCTCTGTTTGTCAATCCACCCCCTCTAGGCCGTTCAGGCAATCAAACCGATTATAGGTAGGGAGAGGAGGTACTGGTCTGCCAAATAGTGGCCTAGGCTGAAAGGCCTGGTGATTCCCCCTTCTCCCAGCCCTCTCCCATCTATCATGATTTTGGGGTGGGTAGAATGGGCCTGGGGCGATGGGAAAAAAGAAGGACACACGAAGGGTTTGGATGGTAGATTCCCTTGATATGTTTTCCCCTTGACATATGTGCGACACCGTACCCTTGTCCCTAAAACTCACCAGTAAACAGTCCCCAGGTATGGTTTTTTGGGTTCTCCCTACCCATGGGACCTTATAATTTCATTATTAAGATGTCTTGGGAGGGGTCTATTTCTGTTTGTGGTGACAGTATGTTAACATGCTGTAAATGAATAAGAGTTAGCAACACTTAAAGCAGCCGTGGAGGGAGTTACGGTGGGGCAGGGAGGCGGGAAGGGGGAGGGGCAGGGTGGAGAGGGCTCCACCCTGCTTCTCCCCCTCCCCGCCTCCCTGCCTCACCGTAACTCCCTCCACGGCCCGCGGCTGCTTATATCTCACCCTCCCTAATACACATATTATATTATTTGCTAAGAAGGTCTCTTTGTGTTGGTTTAGGGCGTGCCCATACTTTAGTGTCTTAGATTTGAAGGAATCACATCAGCATACACCAGCTCTCTCTTCATGTGAACCGCATCAAGTGTTGTGTATGTGTGTTCGGCAAAGCAATATAAAACCCGCCTCATGCCCAGAATTGGCAGAAGTTGCACTTATGTTATGAGTATGAAGTCGTGGAGATCAGACCTCATAACAATTCTGTATCGTGTTGTTCTTGAAACTTTAGCACTCGCTGTACAGATATAGTTTAACAAGCAAAGCAGATAGTAGAGCAATAACATATTATTCTCATGTAAACCACGATGAACTACTAGGTTGAAAGCTAAAGCAACAACTAAGTGTCGTGTGCAGAAGTTGCAAAAAAGGAAAAATGGCGTTTAAACCGGTAATGAGCCCATGCTAACTTAACACGGTGTAAAGATATCCAGGACCTAGATGACACCTCCCCATGATCCGGAAACGAACTGAATAAGATAATAGAAGTGCCATCTCATGAGAGCAGATTGCAAGTTTATATGTGGACGGTCCGCAAGGTAAAGCATTAAAAACTAGGAAAATTTAATGCTAAAGAAAAAGAAAACAGCCAAGTACTTTATCGAGTCTTAAGCCAATAGGCAAGGTAAATAATAAAAACTTGACAAATAAGTCAATGAATTGTCAATGAAATGCTAGTACTCAGCATATCAAACATGAAAAAGGTCTATGACAATACTGTGTATGCAAAATAAGCTGCAACAGCCTCCAATAGGAAGTCACCGTCTTCATCCGAAAACAGTTCAGCCATCCAATTTAAAAGCGGAAAAGAACATACGTGCTCGCCCAGCACCGGATCCTCTATCACCATCAGAGGACAGCTCGGTGGGTTTTCAAGAAAGCTCTGTTCCAAGAAAGACTGTGTTGCCGCCAGTAAATTCCATGGACCAATTAGTCCATGCATCAATGCCACAGCCATAATCCTTTCGCCAGGACAAACCAACTCGTGAGTAATGATAGGAGTCATCAGCTGATTAAAGTCGACGTCAGGAGAAACCGGTCCGCAGAGACACAAATCAATGGCCCAATCGAAATCACAGGTCAGGCAGTGAAATACAGGCTGGACACAGGTGAAGTAGGAGAATCGAAAAGATAATCCATATGCCGTGCTTAATATCGCCAACGGCATTGTGCCATAATATTCTAGCATGCGATTGCGGAACAGTGTCAGCAGCTGCAGGGCGGGAGGTTGCATAGGAGGGACATCCATATTTAAAAATGTAAAAAAGCACAAGAGCGTCCGCTGGTAATGCAAGTAAAAATGGCAATCCACGAAGCAGAGTGGAAAAAATAGAATGAAAGAAAGCAGGGATGACTCCAAAGATTTTCTCAAATGAAGTCACGAGACCACTGGTAACAACTTTAAAAAAGTGCGCCAGGGCCTTTGTGGAGGATGCGTTAAAGATAGTCCGAACCATCTTGCTGAAATGGAAAGGCAAATCTGAATTGAAAAGGGTCTGCACCTCTGTACGGGTGTTCGCTATGTGAAGCACGAAAGTTTCACGGGCCGAACTCAAGGCCACCTCTCTCTGAGACAAAAGAGCTCTTATTCTTGCCATGCCGTTGAAATCTGCTCCCAAGGTTGGTATTTGTGGCGAGATTGAAAACTCCCTATGTTCATGTGTGGGAGGAAATAGAACATTTCTGCAGCAAATAACCCGTTCACTTACTGTTACGATAAAAGGAATACTTTTAATTAACCCAGAACAATCTTCATTATTGAGCATCAAATAACTACCATTTTCCAACAACTTGAACGTGGGGATGATAGCAGGAACTGGCGTGCCTTGCAACACGCAAGCCATATTTGGTCGGTGTTTGTTGCATGAACCGTGTAACTGTATGTGCCTACACATTAGTGAATGATCTGGCGTCTCAGTGCATTCCTCTCCATTCAGATAAACTTCTTGATCATCTTTGAAACATCTGTATGTGTATGGAAGCGACCAGACCTCATGAAGAAAAGCACTACCTAAAGGTTCATAACGACCTATTGGTATATATTTCATACAATTTGAAAACTTATATAAAGCAAAAGGCAGCGTTATTAAACCGTGGATAAGGCACGTTGCCAAAAAACCCGCAATCCTCTGCTGATGATGTCACTGAGCATGTCATGAATGATGTAATATGTGACATCATCAGCAGTGGATTACGGGTAATAGTATCTCTAGTTTACTCCCCATAGCTGTCTTTCTTTTAACATAAGTGTCTGTTTCCTTCCCTTATACTTACTGTTTTTGGTTCGCTTCCGGTTCGCGTACCGGCGAGCGAACTGGGAAGCGAACTAAGAGAAATAGAGGTTGGCACAGTTCCAAATATTGTACCAATTTTTTAATAACGGGGAGGTAGTTCTGAAAAGAACTTTTTTTTTTATTGTTTTTGTTGTTTTATATTTTTTTTATTATTTTTCGGAACATTTTTTTACTTTTTTTGAATTTTTCTGAACAGTTTTATATTTTTTGGGGTTTTTCTTGGAGGGGGCAATGAAAACGATTCATTGTAAAGGGCTCAACAGGAGCAACAAAACAAAAAAAAAGTATTTATTATTTTGGGCGTTTCGTACAAACTTGCATATGATAGTCAATAGCTCTGTTGATCAGAGTGATGCTTCTTTCTCCGTAGCAAATGAATCCATCGCAAAATACGCAGATGTGTTTTACTTCACCAAATCTCATTTGTATATTTGGCACCATCTCCCTGCCCTCTGGTCCCGTTACTTCCGGTACAACAGATCTTCTGGCCATAATAGGGAGATTATCTAGGTCGTTCCGAAACTGTGCAGCACTGTAGTTGTTAGGATGCCACCTAGTCATATGGCGATGCATTGTGTAGTTTCCGAAACTGTATTTTTTCTCGGTTCCTCTGGACAGTCTATCTTGACATATAAGGCAAGTTACGTATCTTGCATTTACTTTTTTCTGACCTTTGGGAATTTTAAAAAATTGCCAAATGAAGTTTTCTTTCCGGTGAGACGTCCTGGGCTCCTCAGGCAAAAACTGCCTCTCTTCCTGCTCTTCCTCCTCTTCCTCTTCTTCCTCTTCTTGCTGAATTATAACTTGAGCAGGTGGTCCACTCTTCCTTGGATGTGGTGGAGGTGGTGGGGAAGCACCAGCTGAAGCTACTAAAGAAGCCATTGCTCAGTGATCACAAAGGGTCTTTCTCTCACAATGATGAAAGTCAGAGTGAGGAAAGAAGGAGGGATTTTCATCATTTGGGAAAAACAAGAGTTCTCAACCAATGAAAAGTGT
Source organism: Lissotriton helveticus (assembly GCF_964261635.1). Taxonomy (NCBI): domain Eukaryota; kingdom Metazoa; phylum Chordata; class Amphibia; order Caudata; family Salamandridae; genus Lissotriton; species Lissotriton helveticus. Next base: position 1,806,424,780 of record NC_136059.1, read on the forward strand.
TCATTTTAGATTATATGACCTAGTCTTACATCATTAGGAAACCAAAAGTGAAATGAACCAATGAAAAGTGTTATTACCAAGTCACATGACCTGCTGTGTTTACGTTAAGCGCTTTGCAGGGCCTCCCGGTTTGCTTCCAGAAACCTGCGCTTTGCGACTCGCTTCGTGTACCAGTTCGCTAACGTAGCACGTCATATGACGTATCACGCGACAACGTGAAACGTCATGCGGACGGGAGGCGTCACGATGTTGTTTTCTAACGCGGCAGTTGCGGTAAAGAAACGTTTACCGGCTCACAGTCTATTTCGCGCCATCAAGGTCAGCTAACGGGAAGCTTCCCGATTCGCGAAGCGGGAACGAAGAAAAAAAAATATTTTAAAAAAAAATTATTCATAAACATATAAAATATATTTTTGGATTTAAAGAAGAATACATTTTACAGCTACAGATATTAGCTGTTAAAAAACCAATGAAATTCACTGAAAAAACCATAGGTTATAGACCATATATAGTTAGGAGTTAGCATTTACAAAACCTTGAAAATTCACTGAAAAAACCATAGGTTATAGACCATATATAGTTAGGAATTAGCATTTACAAAACCTTATTTTACTCACACAAAACCATTGAAATTCCATATATAGTTAGTTGCACTAACTATATATCGCGCACCCGCAATCCACTGCTGATGATGTCACATATTACATCATTCATGACATGGTCAGTGACATCACTGATGACATCACTGATGACATCTCAAATGACATCACTGATGACATCACTGATGACATCTCAAATGACATCACTGATGACATCATGACACACCAATACCAGTTACTACATACGCACTCACTGATTCCTACGTCTACACACACATTCACTCATTCACCCATACAATCACTCATACATACAGTCACTCATTATTACAACACTATCATATGCACTCATACACCTATGCAGACACTCACACACTGCCACTCATCCATGGAGTTACTCACACACCTAGTCAGTCCTGTAAAGAATCAATCACACTTCCATTTCCTCATCTATACAGTTAAACACAGAACACCATACTTCAGTGACATCACTGATGACATCACTGATGACACCTCAAATGACATCACTGATGACATCTCAAATGACATCACTGATGACATCATGACACACCAATACCAGTTACTACATACGCACTCACTGATTCCTACGTCTACACACACATTCACTCATTCACCCATACAATCACTCATACATACAGTCACTCATTATTACAACACTATGATATGCACTCATACACCTAGTCAGTCCTGTGAAGAATCAATCACACTTCGATTTCCTCATCTATACAGTTAAACACAGAACACCATACTTTTTCACACATATACTAACACATACTTACTCTCTTATACAATCACTGATACAAGTACACATTGATATGCACAGAGTCACACACCTCCCAGCCAGCCACACACACACTCAGTCTTCCATACATCCACTCATTCTTCAATATGTAAAACATATTTAAACTTTACAAAAACACACAGACACTAGATGATGTCATTTGAGATGTCATCAGTGATGTCATCAGTGATGTCATTTGAGATGTCATCAGTGATGTCATCAGTGATGTCACTGACCATGTCATGAATGATGTAATATGTGACATCATCAGCAGTGGATTGCGGGTGCGCGATATATAGTTAGTGCAACTAACTATATATGGAATTTCAATGGTTTTGTGTGAGTAAAATAAGGTTTTGTAAATGCTAATTCCTAACTATATATGGTCTATAACCTATGGTTTTTTCAGTGAATTTTCAAGGTTTTGTAAATGCTAATTCCTAACTATATATGGTCTATAACCTATGGTTTTTTCAGTGAATATATATATATATATATATATATATATATATATATATATATATATATATATATATATATATATATATATATATATATATATATATATATATCCAGGCAACTCTACTACCACGAGCAGATTGCTTGCGGTCCTCGTACACAAAGAACATGGAGCACAGACCCAATTCAGTGCAAACAAATCTTCTTTATTCAGCTGTTCACCAGTCGGCCATAACGCGTTTCGGTACCGTAGTACCTTGATCACATGACACGTAAGTATGTCACCTGACTCCTTTTATGCCCAACTTTTTTCACTTTTTTTTGTGATGCTTTGTTAAAGTGACAGTGCATACATATAGTGCAAACTAACACAGAACATTTTCTGACTTTAGTTACTTCAGGTTATGATTTAAATACAATTTGCTGTTGCATTCTTGTTATTGCATTTATACAAGTGCAAATTGCATTACATGTGTAAATTTCTGCCAAAAGTGCAGATCTCATGTGCAAAATAATGCTATATAGTGCAAAATTATGCTTTATCTATCGGTTTAAATACCGCAAGGTTACATCCTATCTAGATGGAACATAATTGTACATGTGCAAATATGCTATCTTGTGCAGAGGTAAAGCTGTTCCTGTATATTTAAAACCAATCATATATATACACATTTAATAAATAAATCTATATACATTACAATTAAATACTACAGTCCTTAAATATCCTTTTTGAACCTGGGTCAAGTCTTAATTATTAAGGGGCCTGATTTTAAGTACTCCCTATATCATTGTGGTACTGTGTTTCTTCCTCCAGAAGCCTCTGTTGGAAGGTACAGTGTTGCTCCGGTGTTGACAGTGTTAATATTTAAGTGAAAGTTTTGGTGGATTGTATTGGGAATTATGTGACAGATAAAAGCTAGCTTAAAATATCCCACATTTTTTGGGGAATATGTATCTTTATTACTTTTCATATCATGATTCGAGAGGTTTGGGTCTGTGAACTTTTATAGAATGCTCAGTTGTGTCTAATGTCTATGTCTAAATATTCAGATTTTGTCTACATAGACAGATTTTCCTGGTGTGGCACTGCAGGTTATAGGATATTATCTTGTTTTATAGACATGTATACAGGTCTTCTGTGGTATCAGCCCCTGGGGGTGTTTGGAGTCCAGATCCAAAATGTATCTGGTCTCTAACTTGCGGAGCTTGTCTTTTCTATCTCCCCCTCTTTTACTCTGTGGTATACTGTCTATCAGATAATATTTAAGGAGCCTGAAATCTCCTTGATGTTTTTCATTAAAATGTCGGGCGACAGGATTTGTAGGATCTCGGTTTTTGATGGCTCTTATGTGTTGTAATATTCTTTTGTGTCCCTGCAGCTTTGTGCTTCCCACTATTTTTAGCTTGCAGGGGCACTCCAGAATATAGACCACATATTCGTTCTTGCAATTTAGCATTTTGTTGATGTGGTATTCTCCTTTGCCAAATGACAATGGAACGCATGTGGTATTTAAACATGCCTTGCAGGTCTTGCATTTATAAAACCCCTTTCTTTGATGCAACCAATCTTTTTTGGGGATTTCTATTGGGTTGTTTACAACCAATCTGTCCCTCATATTGGGGGCTCTCCTATTGGTGATAGTGGGTTTGTTAGGTAGGTGTTTTCCTAATACTGAATCATTTTTTACTAGAGACCCGTTTTTTTGTATTATACGTCTGATCTCTTTATGCTGTTTGTTGTATCCCACAATCTTTCTGAATTCAGTATTTGGTTGGCTTGGTGTCTCTGGTATTTTTGTAGAAACTGAGGTTTTTGCTAAGGCTGTGTTTAGGAGTCTTTCTCTGTCTGTCAAATTGCTTTTTTCTATGGCCATCTCCATACATGTTACCGAGTAGTCACATTGTAGAAATCTTGTTCTGCTTTCTGACTGGGCTCTTTTCAGTTCCAATGTAGTGCTGCATATACGTTTAATTCGAAGCATTTCCCCATAGGGGATGCTTTGTATTAGATGTTTCGGGTGGTGACTGCTGGCATGTAAAATTGAGCTTACTGCCGTGGCTTTTCTATGTATTTTTGTTTCTATTTTTCCACCCTCTATGTATATTTCTACATCTAGGAATGTTGCTTTTTGGGGACTGATTTCTGAAGTGAAGTGAAGATTGATGTCATTCTTATTTAGGTTCCTGAATAAATGTTTCTGCTTCTGCTCTTGATCCCTGCCAGATAACAAACAAATCATCAATATATCTCCATGTGTGTTGCATGTCTCTTCAAACTTTCTATGTAGGACCAGTTCCTCCCACCATCCCATATGGAGACAGGCGTAACTTGGGGAGAAACTGGCCCCCATAGCTACACCACGTATTTGTTGGTACAATATATGCTTGAAGAGAAAGATGATATTATGTAAGCAAAACTCTATCATATCTAAGATCATTTTGCTATGTTGGGAATGTATTTCAGGCCTTCGTCTAAGGTAGAAATCTGTTATATATATATATATATATATATATATATATTAATACCCCTCGGTTCCTTTTCACCAGAATTTGCAGCGATCTCTCGCCAGTTCGTAAATTCCTGCGGCAGAACCAAGCCTCATTTAAATCCACAACCAATTCCCCCAGCTGGGAGAAAAACGTGACAAACTCGCGTTTGTCTTTACTTATGTGCTTTTTTATTTAATCCTCACAGCATGGAGTTTCTCAAGCAGGCAGGCACAAATCTACGCGTTTCGGAATAGCATATGCGTTGTTCACGATCAATTTGGCTCCAGGCTCTCAGTCTCAATATAGTGAGTCACATTATTACATCATTTCCTGTTTGATGTTATTTTGGCCCTCAGCCTTCTGGATGATGTAGTTCTTTGCAATTCTTTTTATAATTTTTTTTATCCATCTGCATAGCCTTCTGCTACAACTGCCCTTTCCAATGCCGTATTGGGTGTGGTGATTGGTGCTGTGGTTACTGAGATTTCCCGCCTCAAATGTTTGGGCTCTCTGAATGAATATGTGCTTATATAGCGTATGGCTACCCGGAGGCATTCCAGCGCTTTTAGACCGAACAACAGGACAGTACCACTCAGCGAAACAAAAAGGTCTTTAGCCGTTTCCTAAAAGCAAGATGGTTGGATTCAAGCCGGATGTTCTCGGGGAGTTGGTTCCAGAATTTAGCTGCTTGGAAAGAGAACCGACGACCACCCATGCGTGACCGCTTAATCCTCGGGACTACCAGCAGATTAAGATGGTTAGATCTTAAAGCTCTGATAGATTGATGGTGGCGGAACAATGGACGCAGGATAGCGGGACCATTATTCGTTATAGACTTATGAGCCATACACATGGCCGTAAACAAGACTCCTTCCTGTACCGGGAGCCAATGAAGAGACTGCAAAGCAGCCTTCGCGGAATTGTGTCTAGGAACATCCATGAGTAGATGGGCTGCACAATTCTGGACAGACTGCAATATTTTAATAAAGCCTACGGGGGCACCCAGATAGACCGTGTTAGCGTAGTCCAGTCGGTAGAGAATGAGGGACTGGACAAGCAAGTGTCCAGCCTCAAAAGGAAGAAGGATCAAAACCTTCCTGAGAAGCCTGAGCAGACCATAACCGGTCGCGGCGACTTTTCTGGCCTGAACTTGAAACCCCAGGGTGAAATCAAGCCAGACCCCCAGACTCTTAATTTGGTTCTTGGGGATGGGGGAGGGACCAAGACACTTTGGCCACCAAGGGTCGAGATTAATGGGGGCCTTATAACCCAACATCATGATTTCAGTTTTTGAACCGTTAAGCTTTAGGAAGGAGGAGTCTATACATTCCATAACTTTGGTAAAACAGGGGGCCAGATTATTTATCCCAGAGTCCAGAGCGTCTACCCTAGCAAGGTAGATGACCAACTGCGTATCATCGGCGTAGGTGACCAACTGAATTCCCCAGGGAAGAACCACATCAGCAAGTGGCCTCATGTAGATATTAAAGATGGTCGGGCTCAATGAAGATCCCTGGGGAACGCCATAATGCAGAGGAAGTTGTTTCGACGATGATTCATCCTCAAAGGCTGAAAAGGTTCTGTCCGAGAGAAAGGACTGGAGCCATTTGAGGGCCATCCCTGTGACTCCTACCTCCCGCAAGCGGTGAATCAAGAGCGGGTGATTTACTGTGTCGAAGGCTGCGCTGAGGGCCAACAGGACCACCACAGCGCAGTGCAGCCTCCAGCATCCACAATATTCCTAGTTTCCTCTACTACAGCCACTAGTGCGGTCTCTGTCCCCTGCTTGACTCTAAATCCAGTTTGGGTAGGGTGAAGAGCTCCTCTGTTCTCAAAAGATTACGATAATGCCAAGTTGGCGTGTTTTTCTGCGATTTTACTAAGCCCAGGCAACAAAGAAATGGGTCTATAATTGGACCAGTCTTCCGGGTCCAAGCTAGGTTTTTTTCGAAGCGCCTTAACTCTGGCCTGCTTCCATAAGGGTGGAACCACACCTGCTGCCAGGGAGGAGTTGATGACGTCTCTAATAACAGGGGAGACAGTCGACGAAACCTGTTTAAGTACAGTTGGCGGAGCGGCATCTGAAGGGGAGCCAGATTTAAGGTTCCCTAGTAGTCTTTCTGCCGTAGATAGATCAAGCAAAGGGAAGGACTCCAGAACTACGGGAGAACCAGGACCGATCACAGGGGAGAAGACATCACAGTGATCAGTCGGAAGGAAGGTTGAATAGATATTAGCCACGTTGGTGGCGAAGAAACAGGCCAGATCATCGCAGCGTTTCTGGGGGTCAGGGGCTGCATTAGCGGGACGGGGGTGACCAGGGATTGGAATATTTTAAAAATTTCCCTAGGAGTGTTAGCAGCGGCAGCAATTCCTTCCTGATAGTAGAAAGATTGTGCAATTTTTAATTGGTTCTTATATATTCTGAGTGCCGATCTATATTCGTTTTTATTAACAGCAGAGAATTTTTTTCTCCATTTTCTTTCGGCACGCTTGCAACATTGTTTAAGACTCTTTAATTCAGTGGAGTACCAGGGCATTTTGTTAGGGCCAGTGCGATGGCAAATGTCTGTCTTGGGAAGAGTGATATCTAAGGTGGTCTCTAACCACTCATTAAAGGCGGCATTAGCTGTAACGGGATTTACATGGATAACAGGGGGGAAATTATTCAAGGCTGATACCCAGTCATCCAAGGAAAGTTTCAACCAAATCCGATTAAACTTTTTGGACAGTTTGACCGGATAATTTAGGTCGGGAGGAATCCAAGTAAATACGAGCAATGCGTGATCTGACCATGGAACAAAGAGAGACTCATCCCAGCTAATGTCTCCAAGATTAGTAAAAAAGTGGTCAATCAAATGTCCCGCTAAATGAGTGGGTCCAGATACAATTTGTTTAAGTTGTAACATCCCTAGACCTTCTGAAAGATCTTGCGAGGGAAGGGCCTCTAGTTTATCGAGGTGTATATTAAAATCACCTAAAATGGAGAAGTTGGGTGTGCTACTGATGCTATGAGTAATATTATCGTGGAGATTGTTACAAAAATTGTTATGTGCTCCAGGGAGCCTGTACACCAGGATCCCCGAGAGGGTGTACGTAGGGGAAAAGGAAATGGAAAATGCCAAACTCTCACACTCAGAGAGTGGACTCTCAGAAATTCGACACACGAGTACGTTTTTATAAATAATTGCGACCCCTACCCCTCGTCCAGTTTGACGGTCGTACCTGCAAATCAAATAGCTGCGGGGGAGAGCCCAAGCTATATCTGGGTCAGAGGTCTCTGTTAGCCAAGTTTCCATAAGGAAAAGAACATCAGGGTCTCGCTCCTCCAACAGCAAGCGGATTTCGTCCGCGTGTTTCGGGAGAGAGCGACAATTCAGAAGCACTAATGAGTATGATTTAACTTTTCCATTTATTACGGAGCAAGATTTATGAGGTCCCAACATTAAATTACAGTGAGGGCATGGAGTTCTTACCTCCTCCAGTGGTATAGGGCGGGGACACAGGGCAATCGGGTCGCCCCTCAATAACCGAAGCTGTTCCCCACTATATTCATTGCACTTGAATGGTTTTTTCCCAGTGTGTGTTCGCTGATGACTCATGACTTTAGATGATTCCGTAAAACTACTTCCACATTCACTGCAATTATATGGTTTTTCCCCTGTGTGTGTTCACTGCTGCTTTTTTTAGGCCTGATAATTGACTAAAGCTTTTCAGACATTCATTGCATTTGTATGGCTTTTCCCCTTTGTGTGTTATCTGATGCAGTTTTAGACTTGGTAAATATACTGTGGCTCAATGGTTAGAGCGGCAGACCCTGATGCAGAGGTCTAACCCGGGACCTGGGTTCAATTCCCCGCCTCGGCGGGTCTTGGGCTCAAAATTCCACGGACCTGATAATTCTCGCCTCGGTGCCTATTCCAATCATGGAGTCCCACTCTGCAACTCTGGACAATAGCTTGCTTAATCTCCACAACAGCCCCCACAACGCTAAGGATGCCTGGCCTCCACCTTGGGGGTGCCCAGGAGTGGACACCTCACAGGGAAAGCCAGGATGGGTTCCACAGCGGTATTCATACAAGCGCCTTGAGACCCTTGCAGGTGAGTAGTGCGCTATACAAGTATCAATTTACATTACATTTCATTAAATTTACATATGGCAGAACCCCCATTTCTATTAACTTTCAGTTAACTGTGCTTTTCGCTGGTTGCTGTGGAATGGCCTGAAGGAGTTTACAATACACCTCTAGCACTGAATGGTGGTCTGATATCACTTTAGGAAGCAGAGTACTGCTGTAACCACCTCATGATCAGAGCTGGTATTGGACATGTTTACACAAGAAGTGTTTGATCAGTGATTCCTTAATGTTCTAGAGGTCATTTCTTCATCTTGAGGCATGGAGATGCACAGCTGAGACTTATATTATTAGTATGGATGGATGATACAACGTTGTACAGCTGATGGAGGAAAATTAGAAACTTTAATTAAACATTTTGTAGTAAGTCAAGTATCATTATCAGGAAGAACATTTGCAGCAGTAGCAATAATTTTCCATGATGGTCCTTCTACAACATCTAGATATTACACAGTCTATTTAAAATGCAATAAAGAATGGGCATATTGTAATGATGCTCAATTGGTTTTTAAACAACGTTTGCCTAACAAATTACCAAATTCCTACCTAATATTTTTAAAGCCAAAGTTTTAAGAACATAATTCGGCCTATTAAGAATATGTTAAAATGTATTAATATGATTACTATTTGACAATTTCAGTATAAAGGATTTCAGGTATACCATTTGGCCTAGAGGAAAGGTATTCATTTGAATTAAGGACTTTTTCATGGACATTTTCACAGCATATATTTCTGAAGACCATCATTTAAAGTGTATGGAAATTATAAAGAATTGCTCATGGAATTATTATTTCAGTTCTTTTATAATGAAGTAAGAAAATGCTCTTAGACAGAAGCATTTTATATGTGTGTGATTTATATTATATGGTATATTATTGAGGATGTTGTTTTTATGGAATGTTGTGAAATAGTTGAGTATATTGAAAATATTTTTGATACAGATTTGTTTTTTTTTAAACAATCTTATTGATTGTTTTTTTTTTGCCCGCTGTTATGTGATGAATAACATTGAAATCACTGTTTGTAGTGAAATTCAATATATTCTGAGAACAGCAAAAAAGGCAAACAAAATAATTCATATGATGTTAAAATTATGTTGTGTTATAAAAAGTATAATGTTGTATATTACAACTGTATTTTTTCTTCTCTTTAACAAATCCTAATAATAAAGTACAACATTTAGGAAATTTAAATGATGAAAACCAAGTAAAAAATTGTTAAGTATTTTTTGATATGTACTACTATCAAGGTAAGATTAAGTAATGCAAACACTATCAGTGCACTAATACATCCAGCTCTGCACTATGTATATAAACTTCAAACTAATTACTATGTCAAGTACTACCTATGCAATCTAGGAATCCTCGTGTCTAACCCATGCATTTATTCAATTACCCAATTAGCACTATGTATGCATGCTATCAGTCTGCCAAAACCTAAGCACTTATAAATTCAGCATGTATTCTCTTTACAACTAGTCAAATACCTAAGAAATGATCTAATAAAAAAACTAGTAAAGCTACAATATTCTGTGCACTATGTATACAGACCTCTAATCAGTTACAACATATAGATACCATCTTTTAAATACTCAGTTAGTTCCTATGCAGTCTAGGAAACCTTCTGTCTGTCCCATGCACTTCTCCATTCACCCATCCAGCACTATTTATGTATCCTATCACTTTGCCAAAACCTAAGCACTTATAAATTTAGCTTGCACTCTCTTTGCAGTACTGAAATTACTTTAGTTATTAGTCATATACTTAAGGATTGGCCTAGCCACTAACCCTAATACAAGTCAATTTCTTTATATATTATGCATGCAGACCTGCAACAAGCTACAAAGTATTAATACACTCGTCAGAATACCCAGTTAATACCTATGTAGTGTTGGAATCCCTCTGTCATAGGATCCCATGTGACCTGAAAAAAAAAAGTTTTGATTGGTTCATAATATTTCTCATTGTACCTATTGAAGGACCACAACCATTTCAATCATTGTTGTTGGAGCATCTTTGGAGAGATATCTCTGTACTTACCTCCTGTCACTCTGATGCAATTCCTCAATCAACCAGCCAGCAATATGTTTTTATTGTATCAGTCTGCCAATACCTAAGCACTTATGGGGAAGATTTAGAAGCATCCTGTACCAACAATATGTCACTTTTTGTAACATTCTGATGGCGCCAGACACTCCTTAATATTTTCAAAGCGAGCAAAAGGCACCCTACGTAGCTTTTCTTCTCCTTGTAAATACGACCTCTTCATACATACCACTTTGCATTGAAAGGGTGTTCCATAGGTGTTGCTGTGGGTGTTCCCAAGCAACACTCATAGAAGAAGATACATCTCCAGATTTATCATAAATCATAAATCTGGAGATGTGTGGGAATGCTGCACCATCCTCCAGGTGGTATAGCAAGGAACAACAAGGATAATTGTTTTCATTTCTTCCCATTTTTTCCTCTTTCAATGTATGCTGCATTGCACAACATACATTGAAAGAGGAAAATGCCTTTAATGATTGTTTTTGTGCAGGAAGGTGTCCCTCCCTGCACAAAAACAATCTCTCCACATTGTATGTCTGCAGTTTGTGCAGAAGTGCAGAGGGAAGCATAGAGTTGCAACATATTTATGTACATATGTCTCATCCCTGTGCTTTGGAAGTACCACAGCACAGTGCAGATAAAGAGCTTATAGTGACACGCTGCAGCACTTCCTGATAGTTCTGCACTTATACATTCACCATACACTACTAATGCATTATTTCAGTCAATTATGCTCAACGCATACATTCAACCAAACTTTCACACATTATCATACAAATATAGTTATTTCTTTAACCAGAGAAGTTAGTTCTGAGAAGATCTTTTTTTTCTTCTTTTTTCTTTTATATTTATTTTGTATTTTTCTGAGCAATTTTGTATTTTTTTGGTGTTTTTTAAAAAAAGAAATAAAAAAAGAATGAATTATGTGGCATTCCAAAAAACAAAGCAAACAAAAAACTAGCAACGATGGTTCCGTTGCGCAGCACAAACTGCTTCGACAGACTGCTCCCCAAAAGAAATACGTTTCTTGCACTTGATGCAGTGCTGTTCAAGAAAAGCAAACTCGGGGCTTATGTCGGGTGGTGATGCAGCTGTTGATGTTCCAGAAGTACTAGGAACTGCAGGTGGAGGGTTCCTTTCCGCTGGCCTACACTCCTCTTGAGCCAGAGTTACCGGATGTAGGGTCTTTAGATGTTTATACATCGAAACAGTACCACAAGAATACTTCTTTTCAGCACTGCCTCTAGATAAGACTCGCTGACAAATCCGGCAGGTGACCATTGTGGCATTTACTTTCTTCTGTCCTTCTGGAAAAGTAAAGAATTTCCATACCACCGACTCTGGCATTTGAGGACGTGTAGCTTCTGGAAAAAATTCAGAAGAATGTTCCTCTTCCTGTTGCTGCTGTCCTGAAGCCATGTTCTTTTTTTAAAAAAAAAACAACAACAAAAAATGGTGAAATTAGGGTTCTTCAAAGCACAAAGATGACTCTCCAAAGATGCTCAATGAAGAATGATTCTAATGGGTGGGGTCCTTCAATAGTTACAATGGGAAATGTTATGAACCAATCAAATCTTTTTTTCCAGGTCACATGGGATCCCCGGACCGTGCGCACACGCAGCACACACCCTACATGACTTCGCGAAAGTGCATTTAAAAGTAATATAAGCTTATTACAAGTAAAAATATATTATTTTTATCAATACCTTAGATAATTTCTTGCCCTAATAAGTATATTAAAGGCATATATATATATATATATATATATATATATATATATATATATATATATATATATATAATTTTAGACATAAAAAAAATTTGCGTCACAAATATGACGTCACACGGAACCCGTTACTGCGGAAGTGTCGCGTACAGTAATGTGTATGTGTTGCGAACGCGCGGGAGCTAGAGTCGCGGACCGGTCGCATAGCAATCGCGTACATCTCTGAAAATACACACCCGTTGCACACCGTACGCGGATCCTTCACGGCATTTCTAAAATGGTGGCTAGAATACGCGCAGTGATCGAGAAGGGTACACATTGGGTGCACAACTTCAAAAAAAATAATAATAAAGAAAATAATATAAATATATTAGAATGCAAAAATAAAATAAAGTTAATAAGGAAATGTTAGTATCAATATTTTAAAAAAAAAATTCCTTTTATATTAAAAATATATAATGTTATTTATGAATAAAATATTTAAAAATAAACACTTAAAACTGTAGAAATTCAGTACCAAAAAAAATCAATACCAAAAAAATACATATAACTATTATTACATTTAAAAAATTTCAATTAAAAACCTTTGAAATTCACTGAAAAAATCATAGATTTCAGACATGTTATAGTTAGGAATTAGCATTTAAAAAACCTTAGAAATTCACTGAAAAAAACATAGGTTTCAGGGGTGTTATAGTTAGCTTGACATTTCACTGGTACAAAACCATTGAAATTCCTCCGTTGTAGTTAGTTCTGATAACTATAACTCGCGCGCCCACAATACACTGCTGATGATGTCACATATTACATCATGCATGACATGGTCATTGACATCACTGATTACATCACTGATGACATCTCAAATGACATGACTGATGACATCATCCACGTGATAATCTGATACACCTTATCACACAGTAGTATTACCTTTGCTCACTCACTATAAAAAACAAAGCACCATTTTTGAAACCATTGACACACCAATACAAGTCTCTAAAAACCTACTCACTGATTCCTAGGTCTACACACACATCTAATCACTCACCTATAGATTCACTCATACAGGCTGTCACTGATCAATACAACACTATCAAATGCACTTATACACCTATATCGACATTGACACACCAGCACACATCCTACTCACTTATGCAGTCATACTACTCACTTATGCAAACAATTGATCACACTTACATTTACTCAGCTACACACTTATACAAACACCACTTCATATATTCATACAGATAGGAACTCATTCTTGGGGCCCCATTAGGAAGGCGGGCATCCTATCAGGAAATGAGACCGCCCGCCATAAGGGCGGGGGTCCCGTGGGGGCCATTAGGATGCACGCGCCACAGTGGCGGGTGCATCCTGCATTCCTGACATTGTCGCGGTGATGCACTCGCCCGCCACAATGCCAGGAAGGCATGTCGTGCACTTCCATGCATAACATGGCAGGCACCATGCGGTGCCTGCCATGTTGTGCATGGAACTGCAGGGGGTACTATAGGTACCCCCCATGTGCACCCCGCAGGCCCCCGGAGTCACTGGGGGCCCACAATGGCCCCCGCAGGCAGACTCCGCATGCCTTTCTGTGGCTGCAATGCCGCCACGGAAAGGCCGGTCCCAGCACACATACTAATTTGGCTGGCGGTGTCTAACAGACATTGCCACCATATTGAACCCTTCTTCGCCCGGTCGACTTGTCGACCAGGTGTGAAAGCAGCGGACGGTCTTTCCGTCTGCCACGACCCCCCAGCCAAAGTAATATGGCGAGAGTCTTTCCTGGAAGGATGGCGGGCCGATGGCCCCCGCCGGGCCGTCGGTGGCTACCGCCGGCCTGGCAGGGGCGATCCGCCCGCCATCCTAATGGGGCCCTTAGTGTCTTATAAAATCACTATTACAAGTATACAGTCACCCATACAGTCACTCACACAATCACTGACTTTTATGTATAGTTATTTATATACAACTGTCACATACACTGCCTTTTATTTTTCTAATCTGTTAGACATGTACCACTGAGAGATATATTTGCTCATCAACATACCCATAAGCGCACTCACTCACCCAAACAACTGTTTCCACATGCACTCTTAACCTCAGATACCTAGTGAATCAACTATTCACACATCTTTCCACAGTCACACACCTCCCACCCAATCACACACACATACAAATACTCAGCCAACTAATCAATAACTAATATAGACTTTCATGTAGCTAGTAACCAACTGATGCAGCAGTTTACACAACAGACAAAGTGATACAGAAATTCATACAGTTTAGTCACTAACACATGTACCGTAGTACCTTGATCACATGACACGTAAGTATGTCACCTGACTCCTTTTATGCCCAACTTTTTAAACTTTTTTTTGTGATGCTTTGTTAAAGTGACAGTGCATACATATAGTGCAAACTAACACAGAACATTTTCTGACTTTAGTTACTTCAGGTTATGATTTAAATACAATTTGCTGTTGCATTCTTGTTATTGCATTTATACAAGTGCAAATTGCATTACATGTGTAAATTTCTGCCAAAAGTGCAGATCTCATGTGCAAAATAATGCTATATAGTGCAAAATTATGCTTTATCTATCGGTTTAAATACCGCAAGGTTACATCCTATCTAGATGGAACATAATTGTACATGTGCAAATATGCTATCTTGTGCAGAGGTAAAGCTGTTCCTGTATATTTAAAACCAATCATATATATACACATTTAATAAATAAATCTATATACATTACAATTAAATACTACAGTCCTTAAATATCCTTTTTGAACCTGGGTCAAGTCTTAATTATTAAGGGCCCTGATTTTAAGTACTCCCTATATCATTGTGGTACTGTGTTTCTTCCTCCAGAAGCCTCTGTTGGAAGGTACAGTGTTGCTCCGGTGTTGACAGTGTTAATATTTAAGTGAAAGTTTTGGTGGATTGTATTGGGAATTATGTGACAGATAAAAGCTAGCTTAAAATATCCCACATTTTTTGGGGAATATGTATCTTTATTACTTTTCATATCATGATTCGAGAGGTTTGGGTCTGTGAACTTTTATAGAATGCTCAGTTGTGTCTAATGTCTATGTCTAAATATTCAGATTTTGTCTACATAGACAGATTTTCCTGGTGTGGCACTGCAGGTTATAGGATATTATCTTGTTTTATAGACATGTATACAGGTCTTCTGTGGTATCAGCCCCTGGGGGTGTTTGGAGTCCAGATCCAAAATGTATCTGGTCTCTAACTTGCGGAGCTTGTCTTTTCTATCTCCCCCTCTTTTACTCTGTGGTATACTGTCTATCAGATAATATTTAAGGAGCCTGAAATCTCCTTGATGTTTTTCATTAAAATGTCGGGCGACAGGATTTGTAGGATCTCGGTTTTTGATGGCTCTTATGTGTTGTAATATTCTTTTGTGTCCCTGCAGCTTTGTGCTTCCCACGTATTTTAGCTTGCAGGGGCACTCCAGAATATAGACCACATATTCGTTCTTGCAATTTAGCATTTTGTTGATGTGGTATTCTCCTTTGCCAAATGCCAATGGAACGCATGTGGTATTTAAACATGCCTTGCAGGTCTTGCATTTATAAAACCCCTTTCTTTGATGCAACCAATCTTTTTGGGGGATTTCTATTGGGTTGTTTACAACCAATCTGTCCCTCATATTGGGGGCTCTCCTATTGGTGATAGTGGGTTTGTTAGGTAGGTGTTTTCCTAATACTGAATCATTTTTTACTAGAGACCCGTTTTTTTGTATTATACGTCTGATCTCTTTATGCTGTTTGTTGTATCCCACAATCTTTCTGAATTCAGTATTTGGTTGGCTTGGTGTCTCTGGTATTTTTGTAGAAACTGAGGTTTTTGCTAAGGCTGTGTTTAGGAGTCTTTCTCTGTCTGTCAAATTGCTTTTTTCTATGGCCATCTCAATACATGTTACCGAGTAGCCACATTGTAGAAATCTTGTTCTGCTTTCTGACTGGGCTCTTTTCAGTTCCAATGTAGTGCTGCATATACGTTTAATTCGAAGCATTTCCCCATAGGGGATGCTTTGTATTAGATGTTTCGGGTGGTGACTGCTGGCATGTAAAATTGAGCTTACTGCCGTGGCTTTTCTATGTATTTTTGTTTCTATTTTTCCACCCTCTATGTATATTTCTACATCTAGGAATGTTGCTTTTTGGGGACTGATTTCTGAAGTGAAGTGAAGATTGATGTCATTCTTATTTAGGTTCCTGAATAAATGTTTCTGCTTCTGCTCTTGATCCCTGCCAGATAACAAACAAATCATCAATATATCTCCATGTGTGTTGCATGTCTCTTCAAACTTTCTATGTAGGACCAGTTCCTCCCACCATCCCATATGGAGACAGGCGTAACTTGGGGAGAAACTGGCCCCCATAGCTACACCACGTATTTGTTGGTACAATATATGCTTGAAGAGAAAGATGATATTATGTAAGCAAAACTCTATCATATCTAAGATCATTTTGCTATGTTGGGAATGTATTTCAGGCCTTCGTCTAAGGTAGAAATCTGTTATATATATATATATATATATATATATATATATATTAATACCCCTCGGTTCCTTTTCACCAGAATTTTCAGCGCTCTCTCGCCAGTTCGTAAATTCCTGCGGCAGAACCAAGCCTCATTTAAATCCACAACCAATTCCCCCAGCTGGGAGAAAAACGTGACAAACTCGCGTTTGTCTTTACTTATGTGCTTTTTTATTTAATCCTCACAGCATGGAGTTTCTCAAGCAGGCAGGCACAAATCTACGCGTTTCGGAATAGCATATGCGTTGTTCACGATCAATTTGGCTCCAGGCTCTCAGTCTCAATATAGTGAGTCACATTATTACATCATTTCCTGTTTGATGTTATTTTGGCCCTCAGCCTTCTGGATGATGTAGTTCTTTGCAATTCTTTTTATAATTTTTTTTATCCATCTGCATAGCCTTCTGCTACAACTGCCCTTTCCAATGCCGTATTGGGTGTGGTGATTGGTGCTGTGGTTACTGAGATTACCCGCCTCAAATGTTTGGGCTCTCTGAATGAATATGTGCTTATATAGCGTATGGCTACCCGGAGGCATTCCAGCGCTTTTAGACCGAACAACAGGACAGTACCACTCAGCGAAACAAAAAGGTCTTTAGCCGTTTCCTAAAAGCAAGATGGTTGGATTCAAGCCGGATGTTCTCGGGGAGTTGGTTCCAGAATTTAGCTGCTTGGAAAGAGAACCGACGACCACCCATGCGTGACCGCTTAATCCTCGGGACTACCAGCAGATTAAGATGGTTAGATCTTAAAGCTCTGATAGATTGATGGTGGCGGAACAATGGACGCAGGATAGCGGGACCATTATTCGTTATAGACTTATGAGCCATACACATGGCCGTAAACAAGACTCCTTCCTGTACCGGGAGCCAATGAAGAGACTGCAAAGCAGCCTTCGCGGAATTGTGTCTAGGAACATCCATGAGTAGATGGGCTGCACAATTCTGGACAGACTGCAATATTTTAATAAAGCCTACGGGGGCACCCAGATAGACCGCGTTAGCGTAGTCCAGTCGGTAGAGAATGAGGGACTGGACAAGCAAGTGTCCAGCCTCAAAAGGAAGAAGGATCAAAACCTTCCTGAGAAGCCTGAGCAGACCATAACCGGTCGCGGCGACTTTTCTGGCCTGAACTTGAAACCCCAGGGTGAAATCAAGCCAGACCCCCAGACTCTTAATTTGGTTCTTGGGGATGAGGGAGGGACCAAGACACTTTGGCCACCAAGGGTCGAGATTAATGGGGGCCTTATAACCCAACATCATGATTTCAGTTTTTGAACCGTTAAGCTTTAGGAAGGAGGAGTCTATACATTCCATAACTTTGGTAAAACAGGGGGCCAGATTATTTATCCCAGAGTCCAGAGCGTCTACCCTAGCAAGGTAGATGACCAACTGCGTATCATCGGCGTAGGTGACCAACTGAATTCCCCAGGGAAGAACCACATCAGCAAGTGGCCTCATGTAGATATTAAAGATGGTCGGGCTCAATGAAGATCCCTGGGGAACGCCATAATGCAGAGGAAGTTGTTTCGACGATGATTCATCCTCAAAGGCTGAAAAGGTTCTGTCCGAGAGAAAGGACTGGAGCCATTTGAGGGCCATCCCTGTGACTCCTACCTCCCGCAAGCGGTGAATCAAGAGCGGGTGATTTACTGTGTCAAAGGCTGCGCTGAGGGCCAACAGGACCACCGCAGCGCAGCGCAGCCTCCAGCATCCACAATATTCCTAGTTTCCTCTACTACAGCCACTAGTGCGGTCTCTGTCCCCTGCTTGACTCTAAATCCAGTTTGGGTAGGGTGAAGAGCTCCTCTGTTCTCAAAAGATTACGATAATGCCAAGTTGGCGTGTTTTTCTGCGATTTTACTAAGCCCAGGCAACAAAGAAATGGGTCTGTAATTGGACCAGTCTTCCGGGTCCAAGCTAGGTTTTTTTCGAAGCGCCTTAACTCTGGCCTGCTTCCAAAAGGGTGGAACCACACCTGCTGCCAGGGAGGAGTTGATGACGTCTCTAATAACAGGGGAGACAGTCGACGAAACCTGTTTAAGTACAGTTGGCGGAGCGGCATCTGAAGGGGAGCCAGATTTAAGGTTCCCTAGTAGTCTTTCTGCCGTAGATAGATCAAGCAAAGGGAAGGACTCCAGAACTACGGGAGAACCAGGACCGATCACAGGGGAGAAGACATCACAGTGATCAGTCGGAAGGAAGGTTGAATAGATATTAGCCACGTTGGTGGCGAAGAAACAGGCCAGATCATCGCAGCGTTTCTGGGGGCCAGGGGCTGCATTAGCGGGACGGGGGGTGACCAGGGATTGGAATATTTTAAAAATTTCCCTAGGAGTGTTAGCAGCGGCAGCAATTCCTTCCTGATAGTAGAAAGATTGTGCAATTTTTAATTGGTTCTTATATATTCTGAGTGCCGATCTATATTCGTTTTTATTAACAGCAGAGAATTTTTTTCTCCATTTTCTTTCGGCACGCTTGCAACATTGTTTAAGACTCTTTAATTCAGTGGAGTACCAGGGCATTTTGTTAGGGCCAGTGCGATGGCAAATGTCTGTCTTGGGAAGAGTGATATCTAAGGTGGTCTCTAACCACTCATTAAAGGCGGCATTAGCTGTAACGGGATTTACATGGATAACAGGGGGGAAATTATTCAAGGCTGATACCCAGTCATCCAAGGAAAGTTTCGACCAAATCCGATTAAACTTTTTGGACAGTTTGACCGGATAATTTAGGTCGGGAGGAATCCAAGTAAATACGAGCAATGCGTGATCTGACCATGGAACAAAGAGAGACTCATCCCAGCTAATGTCTCCAAGATTAGTAAAAAAGTGGTCAATCAAATGTCCCGCTAAATGAGTGGGTCCAGATACAATTTGTTTAAGTTGTAACATCCCTAGACCTTCTGAAAGATCTTGCGAGGGAAGGGCCTCTAGTTTATCGAGGTGTATATTAAAATCACCTAAAATGGAGAAGTTGGGTGTGCTACTGATGCTATGAGTAATATTATCGTGGAGATTGTTACAAAAATTGTTATGTGCTCCAGGGAGCCTGTACACCAGGATCCCCGAGAGGGTGTACGTAGGGGAAAAGGAAATGGAAAATGCCAAACTCTCACACTCAGAGAGTGGACTCTCAGAAATTCAACACACGAGTACGTTTTTATAAATAATTGCGACCCCTACCCCTCGTCCAGTTTGACGGTCGTACCTGCAAATCAAATAGCTGCGGGGGAGAGCCCAAGCTATATCTGGGTCAGAGGTCTCTGTTAGCCAAGTTTCCATAAGGAAAAGAACATCAGGGTCTCGCTCCTCCAACAGCAAGCGGATTTCGTCCGCGTGTTTCGGGAGAGAGCGACAATTCAGAAGCACTAATGAGTATGATTTAACTTTTCCATTTATTACGGAGCAAGATTTATGAGGTCCCAACATTAAATTACAGTGAGGGCATGGAGTTCTTACCTCCTCCAGTGGTATAGGGCGGGGACACAGGGCAATCGGGTCGCCCCTCAATAACCGAAGCTGTTCCCCACTATATTCATTGCACTTGAATGGTTTTTTCCCAGTGTGTGTTCGCTGATGACTCATGACTTTAGATGATTCCGTAAAACTACTTCCACATTCACTGCAATTATATGGTTTTTCCCCTGTGTGTGTTCACTGCTGCTTTTTTAGGCCTGATAATTGACTAAAGCTTTTCAGACATTCATTGCATTTGTATGGCTTTTCCCCTTTGTGTGTTATCTGATGCAGTTTTAGACTTGGTAAATATACTGTGGCTCAATGGTTAGAGCGGCAGACCCTGATGCAGAGGTCTAACCCGGGACCTGGGTTCAATTCCCCGCCTCGGCGGGTCTTGGGCTCAAAATTCCACGGACCTGATAATTCTCGCCTCGGTGCCTATTCCAATCATGGAGTCCCACTCTGCAACTCTGGACAATAGCTTGCTTAATCTCCACAACAGCCCCCACAACGCTAAGGATGCCTGGCCTCCACCTTGGGGGTGCCCAGGAGTGGACACCTCACAGGGAAAGCCAGGATGGGTTCCACAGCGGTATTCATACAAGCGCCTTGAGACCCTTGCAGGTGAGTAGTGCGCTATACAAGTATCAATTTACATTACATTTCATTAAATTTACATATGGCAGAACCCCCATTTCTATTAACTTTCAGTTAACTGTGCTTTTCGCTGGTTGCTGTGGAATGGCCTGAAGGAGTTTACAATACACCTCTAGCACTGAATGGTGGGTGGTCTGATATCACTTTAGGAAGCAGAGTACTGCTGTAACCACCTCATGATCAGAGCTGGTATTGGACATGTTTACACAAGAAGTGTTTGATCAGTGATTCCTTAATGTTCTAGAGGTCATTTCTTCATCTTGAGGCATGGAGATGCACAGCTGAGACTTATATTATTAGTATGGATGGATGATACAACGTTGTACAGCTGATGGAGGAAAATTAGAAACTTTAATTAAACATTTTGTAGTAAGTCAAGTATCATTATCAGGAAGAACATTTGCAGCAGTAGCAATAATTTTCAATGATGGTCCTTCTACAACATCTAGATATTACACAGTCTATTTAAAATGCAATAAAGGATGGGCATATTGTAATGATGCTCAATTGGTTTTTAAACAACGTTTGCCTAACAAATTACCAAATTCCTACCTAATATTTTTAAAGCCAAAGTTTTAAGAACATAATTCGGCCTATTAAGAATATGTTAAAATGTATTAATATGATTACTATTTGACAATTTCAGTATAAAGGATTTCAGGTATACCATTTGGCCTAGAGGAAAGGTATTCATTTGAATTAAGGACTTTTTCATGGACATTTTCACAGCATATATTTCTGAAGACCATCATTTAAAGTGTATGGAAATTATAAAGAATTGCTCATTGAATTATTATTTCAGTTCTTTTATAATGAAGTAAGAAAATGCTCTTAGACAGAAGCATTTTATATGTGTGTGATTTATATTATATGGTATATTATTGAGGATGTTGTTTTTATGGAATGTTGTGAAATAGTTGAGTATATTGAAAATATTTTTGATACAGATTTGTTTTTTTTTTTAAACAATCTTATTGATTGTTTTTTTTTTGCCCGCTGTTATGTGATGAATAACATTGAAATCACTGTTTGTAGTGAAATTCAATATATTCTGAGAACAGCAAAAAAGGCAAACAAAATAATTCATATGATGTTAAAATTATGTTGTGTTATAAAAAGTATAATGTTGTATATTACAACTGTATTTTTTCTTCTCTTTAACAAATCCTAATAATTAAGTACAACATTTTAGGAAATGTAAATGATGAAAACCAAGTAAAAAATTGTTAAGTATTTTTTGATATGTACTACTATCAAGGTAAGATTAAGTAATGCAAACACTATCAGTGCACTAATACATCCAGCTCTGCACTATGTATATAAACTTCTAACTAATTACTATGTCAAGTACTACCTATGCAATCTAGGAATCCATGCATTTATTCAATTACCCAATTAGCACTATGTATGTATGCTATCAGTCTGCCAAAACCTAAGCACTTATAAATTCAGCATGTATTCTCTTTACAACTAGTCAAATACCTAAGAAATGATCTAATAAAAAAACTAGTAAAGCTACAATATTCTGTGCACTATGTATACAGACCTCTAATCAGTTACAACATATAGATACCATCTTTTAAATACTCAGTTAGTTCCTATGCAGTCTAGGAAACCTTCTGTCTGTCCCATGCACTTCTCCATTCACCCATCCAGCACTATTTATGTATCCTATCACTTTGCCAAAACCTAAGCACTTATAAATTTAGCTTGCACTCTCTTTGCAGTACTGAAATTACTTTAGTTATTAGTCATATACTTAAGGATTGGCCTAGCCACTAACCCTAATACAAGTCAATTTCTTTATATATTATGCATGCAGACCTGCAACAAGCTACAAAGTATTAATACACTCATCAGAATACCTAGTTAATACCTATGTAGTGTTGGAATCCCTCTGTCATAGGATCCCATGTGACCTGAAAAAAAAAAGTTTTGATTGGTTCATAATATTTCTCATTGTACCTATTGAAGGACCATAACCATTTCAATCATTGTTGTTGGAGCATCTTTGGAGAGATATCTCTGTACTTACCTCCTGTCACTCTGATGCAATTCCTCAATCAACCAGCCAGCAATATGTTTTTATTGTATCAGTCTGCCAATACCTAAGCACTTATGGGGAAGATTTAGAAGCATCCTGTACCAACAATATGTCACTTTTTGTAACATTCTGATGGCGCCAGACACTCCTTAATATTTTCAAAGCAAGCAAAAGGCACCCTACGTAGCTTTTCTTCTCCTTGTAAATACGACCTCTTCATACATACCACTTTGCATTGAAAGGGTGTTCCATAGGTGTTGCTGTGGGTGTTCCCAAGCAACACTCATAGAAGAAGATACATCTCCAGATTTATCATAAATCATAAATCTGGAGATGTGTGGGAATGCTGCACCATCCTCCAGGTGGTATAGCAAGGAACAACAAGGATAATTGTTTTCATTTCTTCTCATTTTTTCCTCTTTCAATGTATGCTGCATTGCACAACATACATTGAAAGAGGAAAATGCCTTTAATGATTGTTTTTGTGCAGGAAGGTGTCCCTCCCTGCACAAAAACAATCTCTCCACATTGCATGTCTGCAGTTTGTGCAGAAGTGCAGAGGGAAGCATAGAGTTGCAACATATTTATGTACATATGTCTCATCCCTGTGCTTTGGAAGTACCACAGCACAGTGCAGATAAAGAGCTTATAGTGTCACGCTGCAGCACTTCCTTATAGTTCTGCACTTATACATTCACCATACACTACTAATGCATTATTTCAGTCAATTATGCTCAACACATACATTCAACCAAACTTTCACACATTATCATACAAATATAGTTATTTCTTTAACCAGAGAAGTTAGTTCTGAGAAGATCTTTTTTTTCTTCTTTTTTCTTTTATATTTATTTTGTATTTTTCTGAGCAATTTTGTATTTTTTTGGTGTTTTTTAAAAAAAGAAATAAAAAAAGAATGAATTATGTGGCATTCCAAAAAACAAAGCAAACAAAAAACTAGCAACGATGGTTCCGTTGCGCAGCACAAACTGCTTCGACAGACTGCTCCCCAAAAGAAATACGTTTCTTGCACTTGATGCAGTGCTGTTCAAGAAAAGCAAACTCGGGGCTTATGTCGGGTGGTGATGCAGCTGTTGATGTTCCAGAAGTACTAGGAACTGCAGGTGGAGGGTTCCTTTCCGCTGGCCTACACTCCTCTTGAGCCAGAGTTACCGGATGTAGGGTCTTTAGATGTTTATACATCGAAACAGTACCACAAGAATACTTTTTTTCAGCACTGCCTCTAGATAAGACTCGCTGACAAATCCGGCAGGTGACCATTGTGGCATTTACTTTCTTCTGTCCTTCTGGAAAAGTAAAGAATTTCCATACCACCGACTCTGGCCTTTGAGGACGTGTAGCTTCTGGAAAAAATTCAGAAGAATGTTCCTCTTCCTGTTGCTGCTGTCCTGAAGCCATGTTCTTTTTTTTTAAAAAAACAACAACAAAAAATGGTGAAATTAGGGTTCTTCAAAGCACAAAGATGACTCTCCAAAGATGCTCAATGAAGAATGATTCTAATGGGTGGGGTCCTTCAATAGTTACAATGGGAAATGTTATGAACCAATCAAATCTTTTTTTTCAGGTCACATGGGATCCCCGGACCGTGCGCACACGCAGCACACACCCTACATGACTTCGCGAAAGTGCATTTAAAAGTAATATAAGCTTATTACAAGTAAAAATATATTATTTTTATCAATACCTTAGATAATTTCTTGCCCTAATAAGTATATTAAAGGCATATATATATATATATATATATATTACCTACTGCCGGTCGCCAGTAGGTATATATAGTTAGGATTTTTTCCCTATGGGATTTTTGAAAATTCTATGTCTAATAACTTTGGCGTTTGTGGACGGAATTGGCTGAAATTTTCAGGAAAATGGCACATTTTGTTTCTGAGCAGCCCTTGAAAATTTGGGGGGGGTTCGTCAAGGGGGGGCCGAGAAAAAAGGGGGGTCCCAAAACGTGTTTTTAACATTGAGTTTTCCATAGGGCGGTTGGCCTCACTTTTAGCCCGAACGGCTGAATGGATTTGCATGAAACTTGGTAAAATTGTAGGGACTGGTAGCCCGATGTGCCTTTTGTAGGTCTCAATATATGTGCTACAGTGGATTTTGAGAAATTAACGTTTAAAAAAAGATATATATCTGTAACAGCGGATCGGGCAGCGCTCCAGTACGCGTACTTTTCGCGCAACGGAGCTTTGTGAAGCGAAGCTGATTGGTTCTCCGGCGTCTGTAAACATTCCAAACAGTCCGTAGCAGCCGCCATCTTGTCTGTCGGTAGGATCGAGAGACAAGAGGAGGCCAAAGCGAAGGGGCAAATGACCATAAGGGGGCATAGTAGATCCTCGCTGACCCCCTAGGTTTGATGTGGAGGTTTTAAAAGGGCCCCGCGGGGCAAAAAAAAAAATTATAATAATAATCGAACGGCTGAATGGATTTGCACGAAACTTGGCAAAATATTAGGGACTGGTAGCCCGATGTGCCTTTGCTAGGTCTCAATATATGTGCTCCAGTGGATTTTGAGAAATTAACGTTCAAAAAAAGATATATATCTGTAACAGCGCTCCGCTTCGCGTACTTTTCGCGTTACGGAGCTTTGCGAAGCTGATTGGTTCTCCGGCGTCTGTCAACATTCCAAACAGTCCGTAGCGGCCGCCATCTTGTCTCTCGGTAGGATTGAGAGACAAGAGGAGGCCAAAGCGAAGGGGGAAATTACCATAAGGGGGCATAGTAGATCCTTCCTGACCTCTTAGGTTTGATGTACCATTTTGCCAAGTTTGGTGTAATTCCGTTCAGCCATTCAGGCTGTAGACGTATGTAAATGTCCTATGGAAAATTGCATGGGGAAAACACATTTGAAAGTGTTGAAATTTAGAACCAATTAAAATGTTACTTTGGTTTTGTATTTGTGTGTGATGAAAGTTAATTGGTTATGTATATATGTCAAATGGGAGGAAACCACAGCCATTTTGTGATACTGCTGTCTGAGGTACATTGGTGAGGAATTTTTGGTGGTGAATTTCTGGTGTTTGATTTACACAGTACTAACACTTCTCCTACTTTTAAAAAGGTGAGTTGTTAATTTGTAAGGGGAACTATGTTGTACACTTGAAGATAATTTGAAAAATGTTTTCTGTTATTTATTTGCAGTCCTTCTGTTATACTAAATACTTGATAAAGTTAGTTTTATATTATGTATTACTAAAAACGATAAATTAAAGTGATTATTTTTTTCTGCAATTTACAGCAAGCAATTTCAAAATAAAATGTCTCACAATGAAGAGACCGTGGCAATTTCTTTTGAATTGTCCACTACATTGATTGAAATTGAGAGCACCAATAATGAAATATTGTCACAAGGAGGAGATGACTTGTATGATTCCATTAGATTGATTGAAATGGACAGCACCAATAATGAAATATTGTCACAAGGAGATGACTTGAATGATTCCACTACATTGATTGAAATTGAGAGCACCAATAATGAAATATTGTCACAAGGAGGAGATGACTTGTATGATTCCATTAGATTGATTGAAATGGACAGCACCAATAATGAAATATTGTCACAAGGAGGAGATGACTTGAATGATTCCACTACATTGATTAAAATTGAGAGCACCAATAATGAAATATTGTCACGAGGAGATGACTTGAATGATTCCACTACATTGATTGAAATTGACAGCACCAATAATGAAATATTGTCACAAGGAGGAGATGACTTGAATGATTTTTTTGATCAATCTGTTGATGGCGAATTTATCGAATGTTTGGAGACCATAGAGTTACAAGAATCATCATTGCAGACTTTTCATGAGGAAATTGCTGATGAGGACATGTTACTAGTTCTTTCAAATTTAGAAAATTCTGAAAAATAAATTTATATTTAGAAATCAAAAATTGTTTGAGACATTATTCATTTTTATTTTTAATTTATGAGGTTGTAGCGAAGTGATTGTAGTATAAAATGAGACTTATAGTATAGAGTGCAACATTTTTATGTTACATGGTAAGTTTACTCATATTTACTTCCCTTCTGCCACTATATTATCTCCAATGTGTATTTGACATCTCTTCTTCATCTCCGGCCTCCTTTCTCTCACTGTGTGTCTCCGATGCATCTTATCGCTGCTATTTTGTGTAATTACAGAAGAGAGTAAAATAAAATAGTTCGGAACGTGAAAAGGGGGCAAAGTAGAGTACCCCTCACCCCCTAGGCCTTTTTAGGCGGTCCCAAAAGGATCAGTTTCTGCTTTCCTGAGAGATTATGGTATGAGTTCCATATACCACAATAATTTGCATTACAACATGCAAGATATCTATCTCCTATTACCAACTTTTGGAGATATTCGCGCTAAGCGCCAAGAAAGCGGAGATAAAATTATCTCCCTATTACCTAGCTGTCGCTAACACCAGTTAGCGACAGCTAGTAGGAGATAGCGACCATCTTGGGCCCCACTTTGCATGTCAGTGATATTTATCACTAATGACATGCAAAGTGGGCGTGCCAAGATGTTAGCGACTGGAAACAGTCGCTAACATCGCTATCTCCTATTACCAACTTTTGGAGATATTCGCGCTAAGCGCGAATATCTCCAAAAGCTAACACCTGCCCTGAGCAGTTCTTAGCCATGTTATCCAATGGGAGGTGGATAACATGGCTAAGAGCATTAGCTCGGTAATGCATGAATATCGCTGACTTTTTAGCGATATTCATGCATTGCGGCCGTTTATTATCGCATTTGCGATAAACCTTGATAATAGCAAGGTTTATCTTCGATAATTTCTGACGATGCTTAGCGGTAAAAAATTCGTTGGTAAGCATCGTTAGCGATAAATATCGCTTAACTTTGGTAATATGCACCAACGTCTGTTAACGTTCGATTCGAAGGAAATGAGGAAGTGTTGAAAAACATTGTCTGCGCCATCTTGCCTTTTTTGAAATGCCACACTTTTGTCGTGCACGGCAGCCATTTTAGATGCCTTGACCAGACCCACTCTCTGCACGCTGTCGATTCGTAGCATGGCTCCCCACCCTCGCAAGCATCTTCCCCAGGCACTGGTCACCCCCGCTCTCGGTCTTATGCATCGGCAATAAACCTCCCCCCATCTGCGCTGCTCTTCCCTGAAAATCACACTCTGTGCCCGCCCGACACCTCCCTTTCGCCCTATTCACTACCGCACCCTCTGACACTCCTCTTCCTCTGTGTCCGATTGTCCAGGCTATCACCTAGCCCTGCAGATGTAGTTTATGGCTCCAGCTGTAAAGAATCACCCCTCTTTAAAGGAGTTATAGTAGATCAAGGCCCACACCCGATGAGATCCGTCACACCACACGTGTTCCTACTATCTGAAAACCATCCTGTATTGTGATTGGGGAGGGGACCGAGCCTGAAGCGGAAGATTCCAGGAATGACTCTTTGTACATCAAAGTTTTTACAATTATGTGTCACATTAAAAATATATAGCACTCCAACAAAGTAGTAGGAATATAAAACTTTAATAACATATAAATATATACAACAAAACAAAAACAGTAAAAACATTTAAACAACGAAGAGACCGTGGCAATTTCTTTTGAATTCCTGATGAGGACATGTTACTAGTTCTTTCAAATTATGAAAATTCAGAAGATGTTGCCTGGGGGTGGGTCGTCAGTAGCAGTCTGTTGTGCGAATAGTTCCAAGGCAGCAGAACGCGCTGAAATCTAGATGGCACGAAAGTGATGTCTAGCAAGTTGCCGCCCAGCAAATAACGGCGTGGGGCGCCGCGGGGGTGAGTGAGTCCAGTAGGCACCACAGCTATTCTTACCGGCATTGCAGAATTACTGCTGGGGACAATGCCTGTGCTGTAGCAGGGTCACAGCAGAAACAAAAAGGATTCTGTTGAAGATGTTGTTGGTTTTCAATTTGAAAACAGTTCTGGTGTCAACTGCTATGCTAATGTAGTGGTTAATGTTTTGTTTTCTCTAGAAAATGTAAAAGAGGGGGAGGCAGTCCAAAGTTCCGTTAAAAGGGCAAAGGAAAGGATCGGGGTTTGAACTATCAGTCAAAAAGGGGAGGGGGTGCAACAATTTTTCCTACTGGGTCACACTGTGCTTTCACCGGAACTGAGGTCTGCAGGATTCTAGTAATTCAAAGTGAGGCTGGCGCCAGCATGGGAGCGCCGACGTCCCGCGGATACAGTTTCGTCACTCCACGGGCGATCATGGTAGTCATTCCCCATCGGGGGTCGGAGACTCCCGCGGCTCCTCTAGAATCTTCAAGGTCGTGGAGGACTACGGTGGTGGAGTCAACCAGTGACCGGGCCATTTCTTTATGCTGGGCCCGCTCTTGCCAGGTCGACCGCCATTTTGAGAGTTCGGTAGCTACTGGCGATCGCGGGGTCAAATGAGCGGACGGGCTCCACCCTGCCGGGCGAGACATTGCAGCATGGCCACAGTGGAAGAACCCTTTTCCGGGCGCCTGGAGCGCTGAGGGTGCAGCTGGGAAGCCTCCACCTGGGGAGGCGGGAGAGGCCTGTTCGCATCGTCTCTCCCTCCCAGTGCACCCCACGGCGTCTCGCTTGAGATTTGTTATGGCCGGACCAGGCGATGAGGACGAGGGGGGGGGGGGTCGGAGGCATGTGCAAGACATCCCCCCCCAGTGTTGTCGCAGCCATTATTCAAGACAGAAGAAGTGTCCCGTCCGTCTTCGGGCCGGGCTTCCGGTGGATGTCGGCCGGACGCCCCTGGCTCTGGCCCCATGAACGGGTTCCTTGGTTTATCGGCTGCAGCCGGATCCCGTCGGCCTCGGCCCCCCGACCGTTGGTGGCCGGACCGGAAGAGCATGTGGCGGGACTACCTGAAACTGTCAAGGGCCACCGCGGCCGGACTGGGAGAGAGAGGGGAGGGTCGAGGAGATATTCCCCCCCCTGCAACTCTTCAGCGTTGTAAAGGCAATCCCCTGGCCGGGTCCCGCTGGCCTCGGCCTCTCCTCCGGCTACACCCTACGTTAGGATCTCCTGGCCGAGGCGAGGCAGCAGGACCCGCCTTATATGGGCTGCTCCCGGCTGGGCGTAGCCGTAACCCTGCCCCACCTTGGAAGTTTCCAGAGTGGGGGCGGATGTTCTACTGACTTGCATTTTCCCTAGTCTATCGATTTTTTGGGCGTGGCAGGCGGTGGGACAGCGAGGGGTGATTTGGTTTCTCTTACTGTTTTTCTGGTCTCTCACCACTGGCATATTTTAACGTTTTCTTGTTTCTAGGACATTAATAGGTTTTATCATTACGTTATGTTATCGTTTCTTTGTTCGTTGTTTAATAAAAGTTCATGTTCATCAGTGGCCTACTGATTTTCGTTTTCCTATTCTTTTCTTTCCAGGTTGTTTCATGCTAAAGTTTCTGTTAACAGGATACAGTGATCACTTCGTTATTATTGCATATGTCCTTTTCACTAGGGGTGCTCTCTGGTCGGGCCAGATGACGTATCTCTAGTAAATGGTCCGGGTGAAACAGGTGCATCAATCAGTGGGGAGTAGATAGGCATGACAGATTACAACGGGGGAGAAAGGTCCGCATTACGTACCCTTTCACTATTTGCAAAGATTTTCCTACGTATATTTGCAAACAGGGAATACCTCCAAAAAGAACCAATTCCCAAACAGTCAATGTTTGGGGAAACAATCAATCAATGAGGAACGAAATAGGCACGACGTGTTAAAGGTTTGCGTTACCTACCCTTCACTATCTGCAAAGGGAGAGAGAATATTCCTATTCTTCCTCGTTTGCAGGCAGAGAAGATTCTTAAGAGAATCAACTTCGAACAATTCAATGCTCGATTCAAACAATCAACAAGGGGTACTGTGAACACAAATGAACGCCGCTTATGTACATACACATTGGTATTATCAACAGGTTGTTCCTAATGTTTCTATTTTAGGGAGGTCAAAAAGAGATCCCATTAGTGGCCTACTGATTTTGCTCGATTCCTTTTGTTTTTTTACACGATTTTTCGCTATCTGCAAAGACTAAACAGAGTATTGCGACTCTGTGCTTGTTTGTAAATAGAGAATGAACAAAAGAGAACAATCAATCAAATGGAGAGAGAAGCAGGCACGACGGATTACAACGGGGGCAACGGGGGCAAAGGCCTGCGTTAACTACCCTTCACTATCTGCAAAGAGAGAGTACTCCTAATAGAAATGAGGGGTGGGGGGCAGCATTCAAAGCAGATCAGTGTGCATAAACACGAAAATGTTTTTACTTACCACGTACTTGACATTCGACAGCTTATGATATTTGCTATTAAAAAACCATTGAAATTCACTGAAAAAACCATAGGTTATAGACCATATATAGTTAGGAATTAGCATTTAAAAAACCTTATTTTACTCACACAAAACCATTGAAATTCCATATATAGTTAGTTGCACTAACTATATATCGCGCACCCGCAATCCACTGCTGATCATGTCACATATTACATCATTCATGACATGGTCAGTGACATCACTGATGACATCACTGATGACATCTCAAATGACATCACTGATGACATCACTGATGACATCTCATTTGACATCATTCTTGTGCTAATACGATAAACCTCTTCAGACTCTAATATAACCTTAGATACACTCAGTGTATACAGACACTCACACACTGCCACTCATCCATGGAGTTACTCACACACCCAGTCAGTCATGCAAAGAAACAATCTCACCTCCATTTCTTCAACTATACAGTTAAACACACCTTACTTATTGAAACATATACTAACACATATTTACTCTCTTATACAATCCCTGATACAAGTTCACAATGATCGATACAACCACTCACTCTTTCAGTGGCTCTCATGCACAGTTATTTATATATGCCAACTCTCACATGTACTGTGTTTAACATATGTACTTACTATGACATGTAGCATTGAGATATCCATTCACTCATCAATACACTCATGCACACAGTCAACTGCCCATGTAGCTGTTTCCACATGCAGTCTTGAACTCATACACCTAGTGAATAAACTGCTCACACATCTATGCATAGAGTCACACACCTTCCAGCCACCCCCACACAAACTCAATCTCCCATAGAAATACTTGGGCAACCAATTAATAACACATATAGCCTCTCGTATAGCTAATGATCAACACATGCAGCAGTTTACATCACAACAGACATAATGATGCACAAATTAAGACAGTTTAGTCACTAACCCATGCATTCAGTGAGACACATTTAATCACTCACTCATACAGTCAGTCACGCACCTACTAAATCCTTCATCCAGACACTTATACATCCACTCATTCTTCAATATGTAAGACATATTTTAACTTTACAGAAACATACAGTCACTGGATGTTGTCATCAGTGATGTCATCAGTGATGTCATTTGAGATGTCATCAGTGATGTCATCAGTGATGTCACTGACCATGTCATGAATGATGTAATATGTGACATGATCAGCAGTGGATTGCGGGTGCGCGATATATAGTTAGTGCAACTAACTATATATGGAATTTCAATGGTTTTGTGTGAGTAAAATAAGGTTTTTTAAATGCTAATTCCTAACTATATATGGTCTATAACCTATGGTTTTTTCAGTGAATATATATATATATATATATATATATATATATATATATTTTAGACACAAAAAAAATTTGCGTCACATATATGACGTCACACGGAACCCGTTACTGCGGAAGTGTCGCGTACAGTAATGTGTATGTGTTGCGAACGCGCGGGAGCTAGAGTCGCGGACCGGTCGCATAGCAATCGCGTACATCTCTGAAAATACACACCCGTTGCACACCGTACGCGGATCCTTCACGGCATTTCTAAAATGGTGGCTAGAATACGCGCAGTGATCGAGAAGGGTACACATTGGGTGCACAACTTAAAAAAAAAAAATAATAAAGAAAATAATATAAATATATTAGAATGCAAAAATAAAATAAAGTTAATAAGGAAATGTTAGTATCAATATTTAAAAAAAAAATTCCTTTTATATTAAAAATATATAATGTTATTTATGAATAAAATATTTAAAAATAAACACTTAAAACTGTAGAAATTCAGTACCAAAAAAATTCAATACCAAAAAAATACATATAACTATTATTACATTTAAAAATTTTCAATTAAAAACCTTTGAAATTCACTGAAAAAATCATAGATTTCAGACATGTTATAGTTAGGAATTAGCATTTAAAAAACCTTAGAAATTCACTGAAAAAAACATAGGTTTCAGGGGTGTTATAGTTAGCTTGACATTTCACTGGTACAAAACCATTGAAATTCCTCCGTTGTAGTTAGTTCTGATAACTATAACTCGCGCGCCCACAATACACTGCTGATGATGTCACATATTACATCATGCATGACATGGTCATTGACATCACTGATTACATCACTGATGACATCTCAAATGACATGACTGATGACATCATCCACGTGATAATCTGATACACCTTATCACACAGTAGTATTACCTTTGCTCACTCACTATAAAAAACAAAGCACCATTTTTGAAACCATTGACACACCAATACAAGTCTCTAAAAACCTACTCACTGATTCCTAGGTCTACACACACATCTAATCACTCACCTATAGATTCACTCATACACGCTGTCACTGATCAATACAACACTATCAAATGCACTTATACACCTATATCGACATTGACACACCAGCACACATCCTACTCACTTATGCAGTCATACTACTCACTTATGCAAACAATTGATCACACTTACATTTACTCAGCTACACACTTATACAAACACCACTTCATATATTCATACAGATAGGAACTCATTCTTGGGGCCCCATTAGGAAGGCGGGCATCCTATCAGGAAATGAGACCGCCCGCCATAAGGGCGGGGGTCCCGTGGGGGCCATTAGGATGCACGCGCCACAGTGGCGGGTGCATCCTGCATTCCTGACATTGTCGCAGTGATGCACTCAGCACCGCCCGCCACAATGCCAGGAAGGCATGTCGTGCACTTCCATGCATAACATGGCAGGCACCATGCGGTGCCTGCCATGTTGTGCATGGAACTGCAGGGGGTACTATAGGTACCCCCCATGTGCACCCCGCAGGCCCCCGGAGTCACTGGGGGCCCACAATGGCCCCCGCAGGCAGACTCCGCATGCCTTTCTGTGGCTGCAATGCCGCCACGGAAAGGCCAGTCCCAGCACACATACTAATTTGGCTGGCAGTGTCTAACAGACATTGCCACCATATTGAACCCTTCTTCGCCCGGTCGACTTGTCGACCAGGTGTGAAAGCAGCGGACGGTCTTTCCGTCTGCCACGACCCCCCAGCCAAAGTAATATGGCGAGGGTCTTTCCTGGAAGGATGGCGGGCCGATGGCCCCCGCCGGGCCGTCGGTGGCTACCGCCGGCCTGGCAGGGGCGATCCGCCCGCCATCCTAATGGGGCCCTTAGTGTCTTATAAAATCACTATTACAAGTATACAGTCACCCATACAGTCACTCACACAATCACTGACTTTTATGTATAGTTATTTATATACAACTGTCACATACACTGCCTTTTATTTTTCTAATCTGTTAGACATGTACCACTGAGAGATATATTTGCTCATCAACATACCCATAAGCGCACTCACTCACCCAAACAACTGTTTCCACATGCACTCTTAACCTCAGATACCTAGTGAATCAACTATTCACACATCTTTCCACAGTCACACACCTCCCACCCAATCACACACACATACAAATACTCAGCCAACTAATCAATAACTAATATAGACTTTCATGTAGCTAGTAACCAACTGATGCAGCAGTTTACACAACAGACAAAGTGATACAGAAATTCATACAGTTTAGTCACTAACACATGTATTTAGTGAGACACTTTAAATTAGTCACTTAAACAGTCAATCACACAACTACTAAATCCTCCATCCAGACACTTATACATCCACTCATTCTTCAATGCAGATTGCTATATATAATACATATTCAAATATAAAACCAAACCACATTCACTGGATGATGTCATCAGTAATGTCATCAGTGATGTCATTTGAGATGTCATCAGTGATGTCATCAGTGATGTCACTGACCATGTCATGAATGATGTCCAATCCAATCCAATCCAAAAATTCTTTATTTCGGCCATTTGACACCATAAAAGATACATTAAAAACATAAAAAACACATAAAGCCATACAGTGTAAAAACAAGGCAAGGAGCGGAGGGCTAGTTAATTCAGTGCCTATTAGAATTCAGAGAAACTGAGGACCCAATTAGCTACAGTTCATTTCTATCCATTACACGTTTAGTTAGAAGTTATCCTTTCAGTACTTTTCCCCTTATCTGCCACATGGCCATAAGATATTTGGTTACCGCAAAAACAATATAGTGCAGGTTACTTAACTTCAGGATTCTATATGATTGTAAATAGTTTCTAATGCCCAAATTCCTACACAGTGGTGCTAGCCAGTACTTTTTCGGTCTGTTGTAAGCAGGGCAAAAAATCAGCATGTGTAAATCTTCCTCCTCATTCATACTGCACCCAGGAGAGATTTTATCGCCCAACGTTGTCCATTTACTTGTAAAAGCTTTGAGGGGCAGTGTGCCAAACCTCCAATGAATAAAAAGTTTCCTTGCAGTGATGGGAAATATAATGTCCATATAACCTTCAAAATAAAAAGAGCTTTTGGTGGCCAAAAATTGTTCGGTAAGGGTGCCGACTTTTGGTGCACAGACGAGTGAAATTAGGTGTTTGTCCTTGTAAATCTTGGTGAGCATTTTGCGGGACACCCCTAGACAGCCTCTTTCGGGATCATCCCACAGCTCAGCCAGTCCCAATCGGTAGAGTTCTCGTTTAACATATGCCACCCATGGAATTCTGTCACGGTGGTTAAGGTTCAGAACGTACTTGAGATCTTGCCTGTAATGGGAGAGTTCACCAGTGGACCAAAGCCTGTGCCAGAACCTCAATGAATGATGTAATATGTGACATCATCAGCAGTGCATTGCTGGCACGCGAGTTATAGTTAGCAGAACTAACTATAACAGAGAAATTTCAATGGTTTTGTATGAGTGAAATGTCCAGCTAACTATAACACCCCTGAACCCTCAGGTTTTTTCAGTGAATATATATATGGGAAGGGGTATGGCGTGAAATCTGGGTAGGCCATGCCCACTTCTTCTTTTTTTGGCCATTTTTTTCCATGGTATCTATTGGTCTTTCCCTAAGCAGGGATCAACCCCATAAGACACCACTGTTTGGTAGGGGAGCACAACAGTCTTTCTCCCCTTTTTTGTCCCTCCCCCCAGGGATTTGGGATGAGCCAACGTAGTTCTTAGATTTGAGGACATGTTTTCTCAGCCCTTTGATTAAGGTTGCTTCCCACCTGGAGTACACCCTTAAGTGGACACATGCTGAGATGGCTATTTGTACCTTAACGCAGAGGCCACTGTCGACATGGAATTCAAAGGGAGACACCTTTTTCCATCTATATGGGGATATGTGTGCTGCCTTTTTGTGTTGCATCATGGTTTCTATAGCTCAGCATATTTTATTAAAGCTTATTCTACATTCTTGAGACACTCAATAAGAAATCAGAGGATCTATTTTCTCTGGAAAAAGTACCTTGCTATTCCTTTTCATCGGAAAAGCAGCCTTCACATGACTGTGTGTATGTCATTTCTTAAACATGTCATGTGGAGGGGGTTGGCATTTGTCGCAATTATTATGCCTAAATTATACTTTTTCTCCAAATGAACCTCCAGACCCTCAAACATGAAACTGAACGCTGCAGGTCACTCTGACTCAGTCACCTAATGCCACTATGTCTAAACAGAACGGACCTCATAAACACATTATTTTGGAAGGCTAGCAATCACGAAGGGTATCATTTTCTCCAAAGAAAAGGCGAGCCGCATCCCCTGGATTAGCAGCCTCCTTTCACAAAGCACAGTGGATTCTAATTAGGCCTGTTAGGAAAATTACCTCCTTTCATAAAAATGTTTTTCAAACTTCACACGACATTGCTTTTTATGGTAATAACTTTTATAAGCCAGTTTCTTCTAATCAACTCGTAAGAATATCAGAGGTTCTTTATACAAGGATATCTTTCCCTGTATATCTTTTCCTCATCTTCAAAAAAAATCTCACACAGTGTCATTGTGTTGTTTGTGTGGTGCACATCTTCCAGTCTCCTATGTCGCATATGTAATAGAACCTTCCAAAGCAATGGATGGTAATCATAATTTTCAGAAATAATCATTGGTTTTGCTTGACTCATCAGTCTTATTTCTTATGTTTATTTGAGGCAGGTATGTCTTTTTCACCATAGTTTTAAACTATTCTATAAACAGGTGAAGATGTATTTCATTGTCCACCGATATGGCTAAATCTTCAAAAATTAAGAAAATGTATATAAGGCAATTTACAATTGCCAATGAACAGATGGCTCACCACTATGTTATTTTTAAAGTGTTGATGGATACGCCTTCGGTTAGTCTCATGCCTTTCATTATTAACAAACAGTAATGGAGTCACATTCTTAAAGCAGCCTGAACCACTTGTCATTTATTTATTAGCATTTAATTCCAATACATTTAAGGCTTGCTCTGTATGGTAAATTCATTCATGGCAAACATATTGGGAGCAACTCAAAAGGGCATTCATGAGTATGTTGAGTATTACTTCTGTTGGAATAAAGTACTCCTAAATGGCTGTGCAAATGTCCCTCCTATATATATATAAAATGGGAATATTCAGAGAATATTCATATACAATTAGTACAAATAGAATGGTTGTGTGTTATGTTTGCACTTTTACTAACAGAGAGTTTCTCTGATTGATTGAATTCACAAAGGCGTTGGTAGTATGTAAAGTGATACCGCTGTAGTGCTAAGCAGTGCTTTCAGCTGGTGGGTGCAGCAGAGGTCCGCCAAGCACTCATTTATATGCTCATAAGTTGTTGATACTGAGCAAGACATGGAATAGCATAAAAGAGGAAAAGAAGGAGAAAGAGAAAGACTGAAAAACTGTGTCAAATTAACAAGAAAGCAAGGATAAAAAAGAAATTGAAAGACAGAGATAAAGTGTAAGAGAGTATCTGTTAATGAAAGAGGCAGGACGCAGAATCAAGACTACACATCCTTTGTATTTATGACCTCCGACATTTAATAGCGCCGGCCACAGGCTTTGGCATAACTTGGGGCACAAGCACTTATTATTTTATCAATTACATACTCATAAAGACCTTTACTTCCTTAAGGGGCTTTTGGTCAGCTTCCTGAAGCCAATGACTTATTTTGATCTAGAACCTTCAGCCATTGGCATCAGACATTGTCAGTCATATCTTGGTTCAATGCACAAGCGTATTTCAGTCTCTCTATTAGTTTTATGGGTGTTTCCTTCTGCCTCCACTTTAATGTATAAGAGACTATGTTACAGTCAGGGATCATCAACAAAATCATCTGTAAACTGGCTGCTGTATTTTCTACAGCATCTATTTTCCAGATGTTTTTGGCTGCACTCGCTTTCCAGTTCAAAAACAAGCTCTGGCAAAGCTTATAGTACACTGTGCAAATGCCAAATCTGCTAACTTTCCCAGTGCCTGTTTAGGTTGTCTGTGCTGCAATAGATAGGAAACAATCACATGACAATGTGTCTAGCCCTTGTCACAAAAAGGAAAGTCCTGCCCAGAATGCTAGGCCCAGCCTGAATGGGAAAGTCCGGTACAAACTGTTGTTGCCACATTCCCTCGGAATAGAATCTGAAGCAACTTCTGGGCAACTTCTGTGAAATCATGGTGGCCTTCGATGCTTAAGAACAGCTGACACAAATGAAAAGGATCTTTTCACACCCGGATAGATAGCTGTTCCCTTGGCTTTCAAGCCTCGGAATTATCGAACATGTTACCATTCCATCTTAGGTCCTAGAGGCATATTATCAAGAGAGGCGATAACATTTTCGCCGTTTTAGCGGCCGAAAACGGCCGCTAAAACGGCGATTATGGGCTTGATAATATGCTCTATGGAATTCCTATTGAAGCCCATGTTAGATGTGAACGACATCTAACACGGGCTTCAATTGGAATTCCATAGAGCATATTATCAAGCCCATAATCGCCGACAAAAGCGCCAGGATGCCCTTGGTGGTGACAGGTCGCGCTATACAAGTATACCACAATACAATTATCGCCGTTTTAGTGGCAGTTGTCTGCCGCTAAAATGGCAATAATTTCATCGCTTGTCTTGATAATATGCCCCTGAGTCTTTTGAAACAACCTTTCGTTAAAAGTTGAAAACTTGGCTGTTTCAGTCACTATAATGTGGGTGGCCATTAACCAATGTCTGTTCTCCAGCATGAAATTGTGGGGCATATTACCAAGCAATAGCGATAATTATCGCTATTGCTTAGTTAGAGACAAAAATTTACCGCTGAGCTGCGGCGATTTTTATCGCAGATAAACCTTGGTATTACCAAGGTTTATCGCAAATGCAATAAAAAACGGCCGCAATGCATGAATATCGCTGAAAAGTCAGCGATATTCATACATTACCGAGCTAATGCTCTTAGTCATGTTATCCACCTCCCATTGGATAACATGGCTAAGAACTGCTCAGGGCAGGTGTTAGCTTTTGGAGATATTCGCGCTTAGCGCGAATATCTCCAAAAGTTGGTAATAGGAGATAGCGATGTTAGCGACTGTTTCCAGTCGCTAACATCTTGGCACGCCCACTTTGCATGTCATTAGTGATAAATATCACTGACATGCAAAGTGGGGCCCAAGATGGTCGCTATCTCCTACTAGCTGTCGCTAACTGGTGTTAGCGACAGCTAGGTAATAGGGAGATAATTTTATCTCCGCTTTCTTGGCTTTTAAAGCCAAAAAAGCAGAGATAAACCCTCTTGATAATATGCCCCTGTAACTTTAATGTAATCTGTTCCTTCTTTTGTCAGTTTAGGATGGTGCAGCTCTTACAGGACATTCTCTAGCGCAGCAACGCTCTATTTGGAGCAACCAAGCGCTTTATAAATCCTGGTATTATTATTAATATTAATATTATTGTTCAGTGGTTGCCAATAGGCAATGATGCAAGAAGGTACAGTGCTCCAGAAAAAACAACATTTTATTCATGCAGGTTTTCCTGTACACTGAAAATTGGCATTGTTTAGGCCTTTCATTGCAATTTGTTTCCACCTCTGGGTAACATCTAACCTCCACTTATGTAAGCCCCACCCCTGGGAAGTCTACTCCATGTGATTTGTGATCTGCCTTAGTCCTAAATGTGATACATATTAGAGTGACACAGACTTTAAGGTTCAAGGAAGACGGAAGCAATACACTGAATTACTCACCAGCTGAGAAGTACATTGGTCAGGAAGCAAAATAAATGGTATGCTGCTTTGTTTCTAACAGAAAATAGAAACAGAGGAAGTATTAAGGGGCTAGATGGTCTATTCAATATGAGCATGGAAAAAGAATGAGAAGGATAAAGAAGAAGCAAAAGGAGACCATATGATTGGGATGTTGAGTCAAGCAAAGGAAAGAAGAGAGTGTGAAGGAGGGTATAATGGAACAAAAAGATAGAGTTGTAAAGACCCTTATTATGTTATGTTATGTTATGTTGTTATGTTATAAAGCTCTTCTATAGCGCACGGCTACTCCAAAGAGTGTCCCGGCGCTTTGGCAAAGAGAGAGAAGTCAGTACATAACACAGTGCTCTACGCAGGTGGCAAAAGATATTACTGGGCGAAAAGCCACGTCTTCAGATGCTTTCGGAAAGCAAGCAAATTGGACATCGATCGCAGAGCAATGGGGAGCCCGTTCCAGCAGCAAGGGGCCAGATAACGAAAACAGCGGCCTCCAGTGCGGGCCTGCTTAATTATGGGGACAGTTGCTTTAGCTTGTTGTGCAGACCTTAAGGCTCTCTTTGGAACATGAAAGGCCATCCGTTTCCGGAGATACTTAGGGCCGATGTGATGAAGGGCTTTATAGGCCAGAGTCAAGATCTTAAAAGTGACTCTCTTGGCAATTGGAAGCCAATGCAATTTCTCAAGCAGCTCTGACACGTGAGCCCTATGCGGCAGTCCAAAGATAGCTCTAGCGGCCGAGTTTTGCACAACCTGCAAACGAGCTAAGAGATATTTGGGGAGGCCTAGATAAAGGGCATTTGCATAGTCAAGCCGTGAACCTATCAGGGCTTGAACTATGATTTTTTTGTGTTGGAGAGATATTAAAGGGAGGAATTTCCTCATCATCTTCAACATACCAAAGCACTTTCCAGTCAATCCTATGACCTGGGGTCTGAAAGAAAGGTCTATATCACATAGGATGCCCAGATTTTTGGCTTTGAGCGAAGTTTCCCCCGGTGGTGCCATATCCTGTGGCCACCAGGACCTCCACTCAGGATTAGGTGGACTTCTAAAGAAAACCAGCTCCGACTTATCAGAGTTGCATTTCAGGCTATGTCTCTGAAACCATTCAAATACGGCTTCCAAACACTCCCTGATCTGATTGCCGTCAAAATCTTCACACTTGTTGCACGTGAAAAGTAGCTGGGTGTCGTCAGCATAGGATATGATCTGTGCACCAAAAGACTCCGCTACCTCCTCCAGAGGAGCCATATAGATGTTAAAAAGGCAGGGGCTAAGAATGGACCCTTGCGGGACCCCTACCTCCAGCGGAGGCATTTCAGCGGAGAACGGGGGTGCCCAAACCACTTGACGGCGGTTGGTTAGAAATTACTTAAACCATTCCAACACCGTCCCCCGCAGACCGATCTCCCATAATCTTGAAAGGAGACCGACATGGGGGACGGTGTCGAAAGCCGCCGACAAGTCCAACATGACCAAAATCGCCTTCCCTCCACCATCCAGAGTCTCTCGAATGGCATCAGTTATCTCTAGCAAGGCTGTCTCCGTGCTATAATTCGCACGAAAACCTGATTGAGAATCGTGAAGCAGGTTATTATTCTCTATAAATCTGGTAATAGAGAGGTGCACGCGTTTCTCAATCACCT
This sequence comes from Lissotriton helveticus, assembly GCF_964261635.1. Lineage (NCBI taxonomy): Eukaryota > Metazoa > Chordata > Amphibia > Caudata > Salamandridae > Lissotriton > Lissotriton helveticus. The sequence continues at coordinate 1,806,466,802 of NC_136059.1, forward strand.
TAGCCATGCCTGGAAGAAGGGAGATTGGTCTATAATTCGCGTGAACAAGGGGATCTGATGTTGTTTTTTTTAACAGCGGTAGGATCAGGGCATGCTTCCAGGCCGCAGGTACCTCACCAGATGTAAGGGAGGCATTGAGCAGTGGATTCAGGAGTGTGTTTATTGCCGGTGCAACCCTTCCAAGGCAGGTTGCAGGACAAGGGTCCAGAGGTGAACCTGATTTGAGACGGGTTAGCAATTCAAGGGAGGAGGGCAAAGATATAGCCGGGAAGTCCAAAAGCAGCGGCCCTGATTCCTTAAAAGGTGCAGGTAAAAAGCTTGGAAGACAAGTTATTAGATTTAAACACAAAGCAAAGATATTTCAAACTGCTGGATTCTGAAATGGGCAGTCAGTTAAGCAAGGTAAGAAGGACAATGCAGAGCGCTTTGACGGAATTTAAAGGCATGCTCTACGGTGCACTGGTGGTCCTTAAATGTTATTGATTGTATACATGGACATCCAGTGACATAAAAAGTAGAGGTGTATCTATTGAAAGACTAATTGTGTTGTCTAAAAGTATCTTCCTTTTTTATTTCTATGTGTATATATATATATATATGTGTGTGTGTGTATGTGAATGTAAGACATCTTTTAACTACTTGATAGGATTAAAATCATATATACTTTTCTAAACCTGTGTGGGATTCTATTGTGTTGTATTTATGAAGGTGTGTGAGACTGCATAGATTGAGGAAAGATTATTCGCCTGCGCAGTGCTGGAGATATTTGGTATTACTATTCACCTAGGGGAGTTTTAGATCCTTGTTTTTCAAAACCCTGTTCCCTTGATTTGAGGATTTACTCTCTTTTTTAAAGACATCTTACATGATGTCATAGTTGAAAATAGCAAATGACATCATCAATTACATCACTAGTAACTTTGTCATTGAGATAAAGAATAATACCAGTGAAGTTACTGGGAGTAGAAGTGTTCAGCACAGATCAAACACAGTGAACACTGGGCATGGCCAAAGCCCAACATCACAACGTTCTGCTCTGTCGCTGTGCATTAATAATGATAATAAACCCAGCCCTGGGGCTAAAGCATGGATATGAACTCTTGGGACAGGGTCTTAAGTCAAAGATTAGGCACTGCTCTCAGTGGTAGCTGAGCATGTCCAAAGGTGATGTTCTCAGACCCTGTGGGAAGTTGGGATAAGTGTAGGGCCTAAGCTCAGGTCATGTTTCTAATACACACTGGTCAAAGTTTGCTTTAGAATCTACAACTAATTCATTATGAGGCCTGGCTGAAGGACAGTGCCTACTTACAGATCCTCTCATGTATGGCAAACGGTTCAGCCGAGTGGACTGTGGGCTGCAAGGTTCTTGGGTGGATGCCTTGAAACCATCCATGATGTTGATATGATATGTGATATTACCACTGATGTCCTTAATAGAGTCTTCTATGAGGTAAGAAGCAGTGCATTTGGTGAGGTACGCATGTGTGACTCCGCATAACTAGTGAAATCGAGTGATGTTTAGATTTTACATCATGGCTATAACCTTATTGCAGATGACATTTTATAGGTAATATCTATGCGTTTATAAAATATGTTATCCTCTCATTTACATAAAGAACGATGGTTTCTCATAAACAACTTACATTTTGTTCTATTTTTTCGTTTTTTTCGATTTTTGGTATTTTGGTTTTGTTATGAAATATACTGGTCCTTGTCCAAATTAATAATTCCTGGCAATGAGCCCATGTGCTCCTAGATATGATAATAATGGAGTTCAGCCATGTTGAGTGATTACACAGTTTTGACCATGGCCTTTATCAAGTTTAATATGCCTTATCTCCATGCAAACAGTACCTGCTTTATATCAGTTCAGGTATGTGTAGCAAGCACTAGCTACAAGACCTGGCATTGAGCCATTCATTTAGCTTAGCTCATAGTACCCTTGTAGCAAATGCGCATGACTGAATTTTGTCTGCAGCAGACACTCCACACAGAGGGACGTTTTCAAGTCTTCTCCTTTCATACAGGCACTGCCCATGGTAAGCAGGTTCACTGCACAGGGCTTTGTGATGTGCCAGGCCCTGTTTTCCGTAGGCCATTCCCAGAGACTTGCTGATTAAAAATGCTTTAGCTGAACTTCAACTGAAGTTTTTTAATGGAAATATTCCTTGTAAAATACTTGAATTTCTGACCTGATTTAAGAATCATAATTCACTTTTTAACAAAAGATTATAGTAAATTAATTAGGATTTGTTATGGCTCCAGGAGAAAGTGCCTAGGCTGCCTGTTAGCAATATGCAGGGTTTCCTGGCAGAGCAGCAATCATGACATTATTCTGTTTTCAATAATACATTTTGGGGGCAGGACAAACCTGCCTCGGTACAGTAATATCTGTTCCCCTAAGAACACTGGTTCTGCATGTGAACTGGGAATTTTAATGCAAATGCACTTCTTGTGATTGATATAGGTGACTACATAACTGCAATGGTGGTACATAAATGCTGGCAGATACTTGACTAGACCTGTACAGATACTGCCATCAGACCTTTAGGTAAATGTTGTTGAAACTGGCCCTTTCTTCTAAAGAAGTGCTAAGCCAGATGTCCTAGACACGCCCTACAACTGATGCTGACACTGGTTGCTAATCCAGAGGGCTACCCATGGAGCACCACCCAAGAGCAACCTACACAAGGTGGTGAGCTTACGTTTTGAGAATTCTGTACCAACGTGTGCATTTTTTAAAATCTTTGTGTGACTTACTACCTTGTTCTTTTCCTGTTCACTGTAGTCATTGTCTAGCAGGATATGGAATACAGGCCAGCACAAAGTGCCATATTCTGGCTGCTGGACGAAATGGACTGAATGGAACACATTGTACAGAAGTATAAAAGTCTGTTTAGAATGTTTGCTGAGAAAACTCGACATGTACCCAAGAAAGAGGCACCATAGTATTTATTGGCAGGAGCTGAAACAATACAGCCATCTGGTGCACAACACATGCTGTTATCTACCACAATTGGGATTTATCCATTCATAGGGTGTGCTAGACATTATAATGTGTTACAATGTCCAATTTACAACATTCAAGATCTGGCAAAGTACTATTTTTTTTCTTTGAGGCAATATGTTACTCACCAATCGTAAATACATTAGGTTTAAGTGAGAATCAGGATTATCAGACGCACATAGATGACGGCCTGGGAGAACCCACCAGGTCGTTGGCATCGCACAGGGGACAGGACACGGGGACCATACCAGTGGGAGATTACATGTGGGAATGAGATCCCTCCCTTCTCCACTCTCCCCAGTAGCTTAGAGAAGTGGGATCGAGCATGGATTGACACCCCTATATGAACATTGTGAATGGGTTGTACCAACTGCAACAGTTTTTTACCTCCTTATCTCAGGTAATTTGTTTCCCCTCAACCTTGCTCCATGCTCTCGATATTATGTAAATGTGAGGCTGATTATGGGGAGCAGGATTGTTCTTGCTGCTTGTTGCTGTAACCAAAAAACGATAAATCAAAGTTATTAAAAAAGGAATCAGGACTATAGTTATCTGTTTCTTAATACAGTTACAAGACGACATTCTTGATACAAAGCAGGGAGGTGAGGATATGGCGTTGAGAAAGGGGAATGCATAGTTAACTGAACTGGGTTTACATATTGCATAAAATGTATTGTTGAATATTGCCCTTTTTGCGGGGTTACCCCAAACCTTTTGCCTTCTTCCTCAGCTGTTTTTGACTTTATTTTTGCTGGCTCAGGAATCTGTGCATTTTTTCACTGCTGACCAGTGCTAAACGCATGTGCTCTGTGTCTAAAATGCAATGACGTTTAGTTTCTCCATGATTGGCATATCTGGTTTACTAATAAGTCCCTAGTACAGAGCACTGCATGTGCTCATTGCATTGGCCTGTAAATCAAATGCTACTAGGGGGCCTGCAGCCTTGTTAGAGCCTCCCACATGAGTAGCCCTTCAAACTTGTTTGAGGCCTCCCACTGCCTATCGGTGCAGTTTTAAACTGGCATTTCGACCTGGCAAGTTCACCTACCTGCCAGGGCCAAACCTTCCCTTTTATTACAATTAAGGCACCCCTAAGGTAGGCCCTAGGTGGCCCCATGGGCATGGTGTTGTGTATTTAATAGGTAGGATATGTGCTTTTGAGTAGTACATGTCCTGGCAGTGAAAAACTGCTAAATCTGTTTTTTACTACAGCTAAATCTATCTCTCGCATTGGTTGGCATTGGAGCTGCTTTCTAACACATTACAAGAGTAACTTTCTATTAGGAAACAATAGGAAGAGTACGTTTGGTGTCACTGGGCTCACAATTTAAAAACACATCTTTTAGTGAAGTTAGCATTTTCGTATTTTAACCATTCTGTGCCTCTGCCTGTCTCTGGAATATTTGCCTGGTTTGGCTGACAGCTGGATCTTGTGCATTCTCTCTTGACAGTTACACACAAAGGGAGCTGAGGTGTGCCCTACATATCCTGATGGCCCCTTACCAGGCTGACCAGTCTTCCTGAGCTAGAGTGAGAGGGAGAACCTGACACTTGCATCTAAATAGGGCTGTGCTTTTCCCCATACAACGAGTTGCATTGTCCTATATAATGTGTCTGGAATCAGGGCAGGGTCTTGTGCACCACAGATACCTTTGTTTGAAGTATCCTTACTTCAAAGGCTAAAATGGGTATAAATACTGGACCTCAGACACCATATACTCGAAACACTTTTGGATCTGAGGACATTCTACCAGGAAGAAGAGCTGTTATGCCAGGAGGGACTGCCACTTTGCTGCTTACTTCGTTGTGTTTACCTGCTGCTTCTTGCCTGGAAATGAGGGGACTGGACTTGGCTCTCTACATCCTTCATCTCTAAAGATTCTCCAATCACTTATTGGGCTTACCTCTTGTTTCTGAAGTCTCAGGAATATCAAAGACTTCACCTGCATCTTACTCCCAGCATCTGGGCTCCTCTGCTGTGAGTCCTGCTCTGCCAAGTGGTGCCAAATCCAGTCCTGGGCCCTTGGAAGTGAATAGTAGGTTCTGCAACCCAAGAAACCAATTCATCGACACCAAACCATCCTTTATAATCAGTGCATTCTATGTGATATCAACGTGTCGCCGCTGCCTGTACCTAAGTTGTGGACACCACTCGCTGAATGCATGACCCAACAACATTAACTTACAACGCAGCCCTGAGTTTGCTGATGCCTCGCCTCCAAATCAACCCTGCTGCATGAATATTGGACACTGCATTGCTGATGTCTGCGCTGCACTATCCCTGACTCCAACATACTCCTGGCCCTGCGCAGCTTCGCGCCAATGCATCGTGCACAGCCCAGCGGTTCGTCGTCGACACCTCGGTACGGAAATGCAGCGTTCTTGACATCAACACAGCAACGATTTTGCCCGACTTCAGAACCGACGTATTGCCTTCGAGGGTGACACATCCCCTATGTTTTTTCAACGCAACGTCCATGAGATTCAACGCATCCAAGGTGCTGTCACAGCGGGTCTGCACGACTCCTGTATCCGGCCTGTGCCCAATCGTGGTCGGATTTAACTTTTGGATTTGACTGGGTCAAGCTGGACCAGATGGCCATAGTTGGAGCTATTGATTTCTAGGCACTATATTTTCATTTATTCTTGCAAAAATTCATATCTTGACTTGTGTATGATGGATGTTTGTCATTTTGATCTTATTTTGCTCAGATAAATATTGGCTATTTTTCTAAACTGGTGTGGAGTACTTTTATGGTGTTTTCATTGTGTAACTATGAGTGTGTGCACAAATAGTTTACACATTGCCTCTTCAGTTTAGCTTGCCTGCATTGTGCCATTTACCAGAGGGCGAACGTAAGTAAACCTTTAGTGTGTACTACACTTACCCTGACTCTGATTGCGGTTCTTGCAGGACAGGGTGCATACCTCGGCCAACTAGAAATCAATTCTAACACATATCACATGGACAATGGAATTGTTCTATATAAGTGTCTCGGGTCAGACATGCTGCTTTCTCTATACGAGGTGAAAATATAAGTGAGGTATGAAATCAACTGCTTTAATGTTTATTTATTGTATACAATGGAACATCTCAGTTAGAGTAATGAAACGTAAGTACAATCAATGTTTATTTTCTTATTGTAACACTGATTTGTTATATTTCCTCCTCATGAAAGTATGTTAGACATATTCAAAAATGGGTTGACGATATCATTGTCAATCTGATAATTAGTGAAAATCAATGGATTCAAATGGAAAACTTTAAGTTCATGTGAAAGTATTTCTGAAACGTGAATATTCGAGAATTAGAATAGCTATTGACATGCATACTAAGAGAAGTTTGAAGGGCAATTGCCACTGCCCACACATCCTAAAGGGTTCCATCACATAAGAATTAGCAATTTTTGCTTTTTATTCATTGCTCAATGTTGCAGGTAATTCTAATTAGGAAGAACTAGTGGGAACCATGCAAGTCACACTCTCTGATTTCACAAGATATCTAGTTTTAAAAAAGGCCAGAGGTTGATAGGATACCTAGGCAATGGCTTACCTATGACCCATTTCTGCTGCCAGACCCCTTGAGAATTACATGGCTGCTGTGTTTCCTTTTTTAAGCCAAACTCTGAAAATGTGAGGGCCCTCTGGATCAGTGGCATAACATAAACTGATGGAGCTCCACTGCAGAATGTGAGTAAGGGCCCCTGTGACTCCAATATCTCACAGATATTCAACAGCCTAGGGGCAGGAAGGCCCCCACTGGAGGAGTAGTGGGGCCCTAAAGGGTTGGAGGCATCCTATGCCACAGGGATTAAAGAGACTGCCTTGTGTTATGACCCTTCTTTGGATAGCAAAATCTAGGGGCATCTGTGCACATATCTTCATCTCTCAATTTTTCAGAAATGCTTAGAGTTCACAGGGTTCCCTTGGTTCAGGCCGATTCTGGCCCAAATACTGCAGGCATGCCACTTAGGAACTGTGTGGAAAATATGAAACTAATGTAGAGATTGGTGACTGGGTACTCTCATAAAAGTGGTGATGAGTATTCCATCCTCTTTATTACAAGTGCCATAGGAAAGAATCCACTTGTAATAGGCAGACAGGAAATCTGTCATGTTTGTGAAGGAATAACCCATCTGCTGAACTCCAAATCAGGTCCTATATTTGTGGCTATATTGAGGTGTTTGCAGCGACCTCATGGTAAGTAACACTAGAGACAGTCACACCAGCCATATCTCTCTGGGTTCCGCAATGTCACCTGTTTTGATAAATGCTGAGGGCTAATAGGATACCTTAAATGCTATCCTGCTCCAGGAGAACTACCACTTTTGTTTCACATGGCAATTGTGAAGGAATGGTATGTTTTGTTGTCAGAATTTGGAATTTGCAGGTTATTTATTGTATGGTAAAGCAAAGTGATGATAGCGTTTTACACTATCCTGGATTCGCCTGTTTTTTTTTAACTACGTGCTTTTAGCAGGAAACCATTATCTTGGCCAATGTGGTGCTCAAATACTCCAGCAACACACACTGAGAATTGTAAAACATTTGTTTTTAAACAATATTTGGATGTTCATAGGAATGTCTTCGTAAGAATGTCTGGAGATATCCACATAAGACACATCTTCCTGGATTCCCCTGGTCTCTGGCTATCGGAATGCCCAGCTTTGGCATTGTTCTATGGGTCCTCACAAAACTCAGACTCAAATACTAAAGTTATCTCCAATTTGGAATTGTTAGAACATTGTGTTTGTTTAAAAACATTTTGATGTTTGCAGAGGTACATGAGTGAGAAATACTTAAAGGGACCCTTCAAGTTACATATCCCTGGATTCCCCTGTTTCCACAAATGTTAGAAAGTCAGAGTAGTGGTAGGTTACCTTAGGCACCAGGCAAGCCATGGCTGAAATACCATAGACCTGTCTAGTAGGAATGGTGTGCTAAATAGCCCTAAATTGATATTTGCAGGATACTGTATGCATGAAAATATTGCATATATAAAAAATGGAGGGACACTAGCAAATCACAGTGCTCTGGATTTTCAAGGTTTTCTTGCTTTCATAATTGCATGGCGTTGATAGGGTACCATGGGCCCACCTTAACCCAGCAGCAAATCATGAAGCCATTCTCTCATTGGAAAAAGTAGGAATTTATTTTTGATCCATATCTTACATTTAAGGGATGTCAACATATGAAATGCTATGAACACATGCACAAGTCATTCATCTTTGCTTGTTTTTTTTCATGGTCAACAGTTTACATAAATGACTTGAACTGATAGGGTTATCTGTATGCTGGGTGGTCCAGGGCCCAAACACTGCAGTCATCACCAATCGAAACAGGGAGAAAATTGTGTTTCTTAATCATAACTTAACGCTTGAGGTGACTTCTTATGAGAAAGACTAGTAGCTGCAACATAAGCCGTGTCTTTCTGTATCGCTTTGATTGAGTACATTTCAGGAGTACCAAGCCTTTGAAAGGCTTCTCTGGGTTTCAGCCAACTCCAGGCTCCAATATTCCAACTATCCCTCCAAGGGAAATCTGAGAAAAAAGTGTTATGTCATTTTGGTTTGGAATTTGCAAGGCATTGTGAGGATAACACCTGGCTCTCTAGTTTTTAAGCAACTGGGGGCCCAAATGCCTCAGCATTCCTCATGATAACTGCGAGGAAAGGTTTATTTGTAACCATGCTTTGATGTTTCCTTGGAATTCTGGGTAATGCTCACTAATATCATTCATGCAAAACATACCTTCCTGCATTCTCATGGGTCTTTGGTTTTCAGAAGTCCCCAAGATTAGAAGGTTCCTTGGTGACCAGAGAGACCCACAACACACCAACCATACCTCATGGGAATTGTGAGGAAATGTTGTATATTGTGTATGTTTACAGGGGAATCTGAGTTTGAAAAAATGTAGTGGAATGCACGCAACCCTCACCTCCTATGATTCCTATGGGTCTCTGGATGTCAGAAATGCCATGAATTGGAGGCATCCATGAGTCCTGGTTGGTTTAATACCCAAATACTGCAACAAACTGCCATGGGAATTCAGCATATTATGTGTCATGCAGACACAGTTTCAAGTAAGTTTGAAGGACAATCTGCTCATGAAACATGGTGAGATCCACATAACTCATAATTCTCTCACTATTCTTAAAACTCTAGCTATCAGAAATCCCCAAGATTGAAATGCACAGTCATTCCCATTTCACGTTTTGATTTGTGTAACCACAGTTTGATGAATGGATGGCACTATGGGTAAGTAAATGTGGCATGATTCATGCAACTCGCACACTACTTGATTTTCATGGGTCTACAAAAATTCTCTGAGCTTGCAGTCTTGGGTGCAAGTATTATATACACCCCCAATACAAATGTTACTTTATGAAACCATAGTCTGGGATTTCAAAGGCAAGGCAGTGTGGTAAGAAAATGTGAAGGAATCCATCTAATACATATGTGGTATTGTGGCCTTAATGTGCTGTGTGTCTTTAAGCTCATTCTCCTTATCAGGTTCAATATGTTTGACCTAAAGAGGAGTTAGAGCAAGACTGTGATGGTATTAGGGATTTGTGCAGTGGGTTTCTTTTATGAGAATAAATACTTCATGTTGGAACTTATCAAGCTGTCTGGACTACAGTCAATTTGCGAAGATTCACTACACTTTTGGTGCCAATGTTTGATATATTCATTGGAGCCCCTGCACACTTTAGGTACTATTATTTTGTCTTACTTTATTTGTGAAATATTTTCACTTTCGATCGCCCCATACTCTACAGTATTTGTATTTTCCCCTCTTGGATTCTGACTTTCCTTCCTATATTTTTAGTTGTTGTTTCCCTACAGTGCATTTCTTTCTATAATTTTGATCATGTTACTGTGCTTTCACAAAGACTATTTTATGCCTTTCATTTCTTGGTGGACCTTGTTGCAGCCACATTTCTTTGGCGAGGTTGTTTTTTTAACAAGTACGTCATCTTGCCAAATCATTTAATCATTAGGAATGTTTCCTTATTCTCAAGTAAAGTTCACCCTTGAATGCCTCCTGCTGGATATTTGCCTGTTGCTTGTCCCTTGTGAAGCTCACACTCGTGCCTTGCTGTACACCAGCTCTTGAGCATGCTCTGTGAAATTGACGTGATGTTCTTCACAGCTCCAGTTTTTCACCAGGGATAAGCTGTGTTCAAGCCTTACAGGATATAAAATATACACCTTACCTGTCTTGACTTCGATTTCTTCTAGTGTGTGTGCGCTTCATTGTAATGCCTCATTTGCAACACCTCTTCAGCTTCTCTTCCTCTTGCATCAACTTGACATCATTTCTGGCAGAATTGTCCAAGTTGCTATTGGACGATTCATCATCGTGGTTTACTGACACTTGAACACTTCTAATCTTTCTGCTATTTTGAAGTTCTCTAATTTTTCTTTTCACTTTAGTATATTTATATATTTTTTTACTAGTGCTGGCCGTTTTTTGTGTGTTCTGCTAATGTTATTGCCTTTCAGGGGAATATTCTCGAACACTACAGTGGGTGGTGGTGTTTTTCTCAATTCAACATGCAAACCATTTCACCACCTCCAATGTTCGTTTTCTCGTTGAGAACCAGGGCTGCGTTGGCTCAAAAGATAATCCAAAATTAGGGAAGTCATTGTCATAGCTAAACGTTTTGAACAGCCTATTATTTGTGTAAATGAGTTACACAAAACTAGAGAGAGTGTTCAGAAAGTTGCTTTAAAACCAAATATTTTTTAGGCCAGTAAATGTTGCCAAACCCAAAATGCTCAGTTTTTAGTGTGGGAGACTAATTATTTAGCTAGTAATAAAGGATGTCCTGCTCTTGGGAAGTTCTTCAAACATTGTGGGGGAAAAAGTATAATTTGCTAAGTGATATAAGGGTTCAGTGGGAACAGGGAAGAAGAATGAAGAATGAAGCGTGCTCCAAAGGTGAAGAAGTTATTCTTCAAATTACTGATGAAGTTAATACCATTTCCAAAAGCATGTGTGAACATACCTTCAGATCAGACCAGATCTCCTTAAATGGTGAAATGGTTAATATGATTATGGACTCTGGTGCATGTCTGTTTTTAGTTTCTGACCGTGAGTTTGCACATTTGTTTGAAGGTAACATTATATACATGACCCTGACTTTTTTCCTTTTAGGTATAGTGGAAAATCCATAGAATTAATTGAGCAATTTGATGCTGAAATTGAATTTAGAGTAAAGCATACAATGGGGAAGATGTATGTATCGGTAAAAAATAATGCAATTTTAGGTTGGCCTCATCGGAAGGTATTAGGCATTTACCTTGATCCCAATTCCTCTTCTCAAATATTAGTAAACAATATTTCCAGACATATTGTTAAAAGAATTTCTGGAAGTTCTCTCTAGCAATGTGGTTTCTGTGAAAGGTTGCATGCATTGTATAGTTCTGAAATCTAATGTTGTGCCAGTGGTTTGTACGTTTAGAAATGAGCCCATGTCTTTACAGGACAGTGCCAGGAAGGAATTAGACAAACTTTGTTGATAAGGTACAATTGAGACAGTAGGGGCTATGGAGTGGCTTGCACCAATTGTGGTGGCTTCCAAGTCAAATTGGGACATTAGGATCTGGGTGGATTTGAGGCAATTGAATAAATACGTGGTTAGAACCGTTTTCCAGCACCCAACATGACTTAAATATTTACTTGCTATCTGGAGGCGAAGCATTTACTACATTAGATTTAACTTCGGCATCTCATCAGCTCAAGATAACAGAAGACTCAAAACAATCTCACGTCTTTTATTACAACTTTTGGGAGCTTCAGATTTAATCACATGCCTTTTGGTTTGGGTTTAGCTGCTGCAGTTTTCCAGAGATTAATGACAAACTAATTGGAACCTTTTCTATCATGTAAGTTTCTTCCGGAATGATGTTCTATGTGTTAATGATTCACTTGCTGAGGAGCTGTGGGCCCATGTCTTTGAAATGTTTTTGACACCATTTCCCCCTGTTTTATAGTGGAGCTTCCAACCACCCATAGGATGGGAAGATTTGAAAAAAATATCCTCAATCTGCCCCATGGAATCATTAGTCCTGTTGTGAGTATCCCAGGTCTCGATATGTAAGCACTTCTGCATCCATCACAGTGGGGTGAGTGATGGGTGGGGAATGCTCTGGTGCAAGCAGCAGACATTTCTCCAACCTTCAATGATATGACCTCTACATCCATAAATCTATGACAGGTGTGGTCATTACATCTTCTGTACTTTTGTGGTTAACTAGTGGTACAAGCAAATTACCACTCTCGGTGTATATCATGAATCAGGTCACAAAGTATGGGGTGGTAAGCCATTGGCAAATGGGAAGGGGACTGCTTTGGACCCGTTCTTCTTTGTGAATTTAAAACAAAGTTTGTTGTAGAGTATGCAGTAGTCCAGCGGACCATCGTTCACTCTCAAACTACCTTTTAAAGTGTTTCAAACTTTTTTTTAAGCGCAGGAATATTTAAAAAGTGATCATGAACATCATAGTCAGCAGACCACCATACCTGTAATGGCCACCAATCATAGTGAGTTGCTATTGTGACCTATCTAATAAATATTGATGAGTTAGAGTAGAGTGTGACCCACTACAATTCTTAGTTTTTCTAACTGACTTATTGGAACATTGGTTAGTTCACTAAATCCCACACTGACCACAAATGTACTGGTCACAATCTGTGACAAGCAGTATGCAGCCAGGGCTTAGAACATCTGATTCTTGGTTCTCAAAAGTAGGAACTTATTCCAATTTAGTGGCATGGCATGTGTGCTAAGAAAATGCCATCTGTCTCCTAGTTTCTGATTCACCATGTTCTGAAAGCTCTTCTATATTGCCAGCATAGATGTCATATTTTTGTTTAGTCACACCTATCTGAACCACTTGGCCCATCCGTAAAAAGGTTGAAGAAAGGAAATTTTAAAGCAAGATAAAAAGTTGTCACATAGAACAGAGTGAAGTTTAGAACATGAGGAAGATGGAGGAAAGTGGAACTTTCAAAGTAAAGTTTCAAGAATCACAATTTATCAGTCTCAATCCACCTAAACAGTTAAGCCTGACTGGTACTAACAGAACTTTGATAAACAAGACAGTTCCTTGTTGGTCTCACACAGATAAGCAACTTACGATGATTCAATGGGCTAAGGATGTTCAGCAGGCAGGAATTTGAGAGCCTGAAAAAAGCATGTTTGTGAAAGACTCCTCTTGAAGGCACCAGTCCTCCTTGAGCACTTCATCTCTGAGACTGAGGCCTCTGGCAATCAGATTGGGGAGCTTACTAGCTTACATGACTGAGAAGGGTTGAGTACATAAAGTTGGGTTCATCAGCTATCAATTGCTACACAAGGAGTCCAACTTGGTCACCGCCGAAAAGTAGTGTTTCAATCTTTGTGACATTGAAAAGATTCTCCCCTACCATTTCTACATTCCCTTTATGGTCCAGGTCAACCACAAGACCTTATGACCAATGGCCATAATATGAGACAGTTACAGGTTTCTGCTGTGGCCCTTTAACTGCATTCAGTGGATTTCACTGAGACTAACCCAGAGCTTCCCCTGGGAATGTGAATGGAGTTTGACTGATGTTCAGTTGGATACACTGTGGAACATAAGGACAATGTTCTGACATATTTTGGGAGAGGCACACTTTGAGGGAGAATGGCCCTGATGACTGATAACAAACAGCACAAATATCTTATTATGCTCATCCAGTTACCCCTTCGTTTTCCCTACAGTCAGTGTAATAGCAATGCACACAATTTCGCAAAAGAACAATTCTCCAGTGTCTATTCATTGTGTGGTAACAAAAGCCACCACTTCTTGAAATTCATGCTGAGACTGGACAAGACTCAACTATGCTGTTCCCGGAACAGTGAAAAGGGTGCCACAGACATTTGGGAAGTTAAGTCTTTTTATATGCTCTTTATGTGGATGTCAATGTTCTGATGCCTATCTGCCACAGCCTGGATATAAAATGTAGAGTAACCCACCAACCCAAAAAAGATTTCTTTTTTGCTATATCTGCATGTATTCTATCCTGCTGAAGTCCTGAACATCTAGTTGAGACTGCACCTTTTCTCCACGTAAGAACCTGTTGTGATGCTCTACTGAACATGTGCCGAGCTACCCTTGTGCTGTTCTTGACTCCATGCCAAAACAACAATTGATGGACAGAATGCAGAACAATGTCACACATTCACCCCAGTACAGAGATCTGGGCCTAAATCCATTGTTTATTTGCTCACCATGCAATTCCAGTATGAACTCAGCCATATCCAAATCAGTCTTGACCCTGTGCCCAATGGGAAAAGTCCAGCCTGATCTGCCAGGCCAAGTCCTCCCTGAACTGGAAACAAGCATCCTAGGACCAGTTTCGAGGTTTCACCCCTCATCAGCCAGGATAGCTTGGCTCCAGTGGCATGAAGAGCACGGGCCCACGTCTGGGCATACCCGTAACACTCTACCACTCAGGGTGACAAATGCAAATAAAACTATTGATGGACAGAATGCAGAACAATGTGATACATTCACCCCAGTACAGAGATCTGTGCCTACATCCATCGATTGTTTGCTCACCATGCCATTTCAGTTTGAACTCAGCCATATGCAAATCACTCTTTACCTTCCGAACTGCCAGGTCAGGTCCTCCCCGGACTGGAAACAAGAATGCTAGGACCAGTTTCGGGGTGTCACCCCTCATCAACCAGGATAGCTTAACTCCAGTGGCATGGAGAGCACAGGACCCTTGTCCTAGGATGGTTGTTTCCACTCCAGGGAGGAACTGACCTGGCAGTTTGGGCTGGACTGTTCCCATTGGGTGCAGGTTCAAGACTGATTGGCAGGCTTCATGATTGACACAACAGTATGGTTATCTATCTAGCAGATACACTGATTTACATGGGTAAAAGAATTTACAGCAATACAGAACCGTTAATGATTATTAAAAGTGTTAAGATTATGGTTGTATGGCTGGCTCTTCCTTCAACACTATGCATCCATCCAGTGTGTAGTGAGTGTCTGTCCTTGCAGGTCACAATTATGCAATCGACTCTGTACCTGATGTGAGCCTTGTTGTGTTTTAAACTCACGTTTAGGTTAAAGGAAACTACAATATCATCAGAGATAAATTGAGAAAGGCTGTACCTTAGTAATGTTAATGTATAAACAACTCTCTGTACGTTGATAAGAAACTGTGAATCCCTGAAAACTAGACACATGTTAAGGATCTTGAAAATGCCTGTTCACTAGCACCTCTCCTTATGTTTTGAAGGACTTCCTCAAGCTTTGCCACTGTACGATCTGTTTTTTAAAGCGAGTACAGTTTCCCTCTGTTGAACTGCAAAATCTGAAATAACTTTAGCATCATGTTGTTTCCTTCTGTTAGTAGTATATATCCAGCCTGTGTATTTATATTACTAACAGAAGAGAGCAACATGATGTATTTCAGATTTTACAGTTTTACAGTTAGTAATAAATATACACAGACTGGATATCTAAAATTGTGTACTCAGCATTCATATATGTATAAATGTATTTACATGTGCAAATTATCACCTCTAAGAATCCTTCCTGTTCTTTTACTGAGACCTTTAGTAGACACCAAAATCACAGACCTAACAGTTTAAATAAATATTCATGAACACGATCAAACTTTCTTTTGTATCAACACCCAACTTCAGGATACTTCTATGTAATCAAAAATGTCCCTAGAACAATGTTTGAGAAAGCAATAGGTAGCTAACAACTTTAAATCTGACATCCATGTGGTGAGGTCTTGGCTGCAGCAACATTGTTTCACAATCGCCTTGCTAAGGGCACTGTGACTCATGAGAGAAGTGATATCTAATGTCAAAAAATGGCTGTTTCAACTCTAGACAAGGAAGAGTTTTTGGCCTCCAGGAAATCGTAGTTCAGTTGAAGCACATTGCCACATGTTCTGGTCTCTTCCTATGAAGCTGGACAGATATGCACCTAATTATCAGCAATGCCATCTGAAACCTCTCTTTCAAGACTTTTCTGTGAATAAAACTGAACTTCGCAATAGCTGTTCCTTAGAGGATATATAAACACATCCTCTGAACTATGCTTGGTGCAACTCACTCTTGCTGGTGTTTCTGACTCCTTTTCCCATCTTAGCGGACATGAACTAGTTGCTCCTACTTACCCACACCATTTTTGAGACTTGTAGCTTCGTGTGCAAGTTCAAGAGCACCACCATACTTACAGAATATCTTAGCTGAAGGCCAAGATGACAAAAGGAAGGACATCACTAGACTTAAAATTAGAAAGTATACAAGGCACAAACAGAAATAAACTCTCTTACATGCTATACACGCAAGATATGGAACACAGGGGCATATTATCAAGGGGGTTTATCTCCGCTTTTTTGGCTTTAAAAGCCAAGAAAGCGGAGATAAAATTATCTCCCTATTACCTAGCTGTCGCTAACACCAGTTAGCGACAGCTAGTAGGAGATAGCGACCATCTTGGGCCCCGCTTTGCATATCAGTGATATTTATCACTAATGACATGCAAAGTGGGCGTGCCAAGATGTTAGCGACTGGAAACAGTCGCTAACATCGCTATCTCCTATTACCAACTTTTGGACATATTCGCGCTAAGCGCGATTATCTCCAAAAGCTAACACCTGCCCCTGAGCAGTTCTTAGCCATGTTATCCAATGGTAGGTGGATAACATGGCTAAGAGCATTAGCTCGGTAATGCATGAATATCGCTGACTTTTCAGCGATATTCATGCATTTTGGCCGATTTATATTGCTTAGGAGATAAACCTTGATAATAGCAAGGTTCCTAAGCGATAAAAATCGCCGCAGCTCGGCGATAAAAATATTCCCGCTAAGCCAACATAGCGATAATTATCGCTAGTTGTTGGTAATATGCCCCACAATCCTTGCACACACATTACATCCTCACCTTTATTTCAGGACGAAGCTCGGAATATAGCCCTTCAATCAGCACCAGCTAATTTGAAATTCTCTGTCATGCACCATTTTTCCCTAGAGCGTACTCTTCATACCAAAAATACGGTAGTGTACAAAATCACAAAATTGCTGGATTGAACAATGCACCATATGTATTTTGATTAATTTACTAAACAACTAATAACTAAACAAAATCGATAACACCTTTCTCTCTATCAGCATCCATCACCAGCTTTGCTTGTTCAAAGTCATCCAGTCTCCTGAATCACCACTCTCTGCCTCTCCAAACCACTAAATTATAAACATAGCAATACCAGATGGTATCTGTAATATGGATGTGTGAAAAATTAGCAATTCGCTTTTGTGTAATTATTTAAAATTTCCCAAAATTTATTGAAATGCTTCCTCGCCTCAACTAACAACATCTTCTTGCCTTCTATTTTCCCGAATGTTTGTGTTCAATTTCTGCCCCATATGACACATTAGCAGTACATTTCTTATCAGGAATAGCAGGTAATAATGAAAAGCGGAGTCACATCCTAAGAAGCCTAACAAGAAATTCCTGAAATTGCACAAATGATGACAGCATTATTTAAATGTTGCACTTGCTTTAAAGAAAGAGTGCATGTACTCAAGAGGCCTGAAGAAGGTGGAAGGGAAGGAGAGGCTCATTCAGAAGAAATAAAGGAGGCACAAATTGAAAGTTTATGTCAATCAAAGTCTTCATGCAGGGTATTAGGAGTATAGTGAGTGTAGGTTTTTAAAGATAGCAGGGATCTGTAAATGTAAACCTCTAGAAAGAAATAATAAACCACCAGTTGTAAGACCTAACTACAGTGTAAACTTCAGTAAAGAAATGTGAATTATACAGTCTTACTTAAGAGAGTTTAACTTTCAAAGTGGAAGCAGATACTTGCCCCGTGACAAAAAACGACCGCAGTATTTGTTCGGAGATCCCTTTAAGTGCGAGAAACAAGCAGTGTGACATTTAAACATATACCAGTATATGTAGTCACGTTTATTGCCAAAATATCTAGTTTCAGGATACTCTGCATCACTCATAAGGCCATGTATTGCAATGGAGCAGTTGTACTAGGTGTAGAGATTCAACATTGTTTGCAAAAAAAAGTACACAACAGCCAAGATTAGCACCATTACTAATCATACCATAATACAAGAGCAAATTCATTGGAGGCACATCTGCCTCTGTTCACGCTGCAGAATTATAGAACTAATTTCCAACACAAGGATTCAGGCAATTGACAACTACTTGGCATGAAGACCTTGCCTTTTCCTGAGATGCAACCAATGGGAAGGGTGAGTTGAATCCTCCCATACTACTGCCAGATATGAATCGGAATTCCCTAGGAACTTAAGGGCATATTATCAACATAATTATCGCTGCTTTATTAACAAGGACACGCTAGCGTGTATATCCTTGATTTATCTCCCATTTCTGTTACCACTCGCTACGCATCGATAATGAGATGCAAAGTAGGCGTGGCTGACAGAAACAACAAGGAAAAATATCGCGAAGGCAGCTTCGCCATATTAGCAAGGAGGGGTAGCGATGATAATAATCGCGCTACCCCTGGTCTAAAGCAGGAATTTAACGTCTGCTAAATTCCTGTGTTAGGCATACCTAACATGGGAGGTGGATTACGGGGTTAAGGCCACAGGGCCTGATCACCAAGATCATTGCCGTTTAGGGAGGAACATCACTGTTTTTTAGGCGATGTTTGGCCATTTGCCCGCTATCGCTGGAATATTTATCGCCATAGCGCTGAGAGTTGGTAATACAGCGCTAGCTTGGCGAGATATTCCAGTGATAGCCAGCGATAAAGAAAAGCTTGTTAAGCGCGCTCGGCGATAATTATCCCCAACCCTAGAAAATATGCCCCACAGATTGCTGTAGAAACTTAGGCAAACCCAACTAATGTGCAGCACAGGGTACAAAAGGACTCAAAACCATCTCTCATCTCAATAAGTCCGTCCCTCATACCTGACCAAATTGTCATCTCCAGGACTGCTAAACATGAAATTCAAGGACAATGAAAACGTTTCATTACCTAAGTTCATTTAACCTCTTTGAATCCATCTGAGTAATTGAGACTCATAACTTCACAAATCACATGCTGCGTACCCCTTCATCTTTGTCACACATGCAAAATCGCATAGCCTACAGATTAAGCATTATATACTAATTAACTAAATGGATGGCATCACCAACATAAAATATGTCCAACTAATAAAAATCTTATGACGTTCATATACAAGAAAGATTACTTTCATAGAACTAACAGTATTATTTCCAAGTATAGAATAACAAGACAACTATGCACTTTGCAGCTTCCAACAGCATTTTCACAGAAGTATAATTGTACGCCATGTGCATGATAGACAGCTTGATCATTGTTTCTACTTTTTTGTGCATGGGATAGCCACTCAGTTATATAGCATCGCCTATACAAATAACTGCAAGACTGCATGCTAAGGCACCTGACACAGTGGATAAGAGAGAAGAAATGACTAATATTAAAACTGCCAGCATCATATGCATGATGAAGTCAGTCATTGAGTGCGGAAGGAATTCCGCCAAAATATCATTAAAAAAAATATCAGGTCACAAATATTGTGATGTTAATAATTTTGTGTGACCAAATACAAACGTTAAGAATATCGTTTTTAAAGCCTTTTATTGTGTTTTTGAAATATAGCTCTACATACTATCGTTTTCTAAATATTTAGTTGATTTTTTGTGATATCAATTGTTGTTTTATAGTTAAGTATGCTCAATTATTTTTCAGTGTGTTTTTTTTTATTTGTAATATATGGAAAGAGTTTATGTCAATTTTTTGTCAGGCTTTTGGGTTTGTAGAGGATTAAGGATAGGATTTTAACAAATATTTTTTAATCCATTACAACCCTCGTATACATTTGATTTGTTTATTATGTAATCAATTACGGCTATATTTTTAGTTATTTAATAGATGATTTTAAACATAGGGTAATATTTTTCGTTTGTTAATTGGTTAATTAGATCATTTATTGTGTTGTTTTTCACAATTTGAATATTAACTATATTATTATTTGTATAATATTTAGTTTTACATTGCTTTTATTTTTTAAATAATGTGTATTGTGATTCAAATTTCAAATTCAAAAGCTTTATTATGACAATTAAGTCTTAAAGCACATACATATAGCAGCTTAAAAAAAAGAACGAGTGCGTAAAAAAACATGAATTACAGAACATTAAAATATGCAGTATAAATATAATAAAAAGAAGAAAGGACATTTAATCCATTTAATTAAAAGGTATTAAAGAGAATCAAAATGTAATACAAAGATAATTAATTAAAACTATTATTGTAATCAGGGGAGTTTAGGTGTTATTCAACTTTAGATTCCACCAATGTGGCGCATACGTATACTCCATGACCAGCTTAGAAATTTAGCCATTGCTATGGCAATTGGTGGTGCGGGATCTGAACAAAGTACTCTCATTGCCTCGGCACAGTTTCTAAGGCCCAGTAATTTATCTATCGGACTTAGCCATGCACGCCGAGGAGTTGAGTATGCAGGGCAGACTATGAGGACATGGGGTACTGTTTCGGTTTGGTCTATGCAAAAAGGGCTTTTGTCACTCTCGCCTTTACCCCACTTTGCAGTAAATGATCTGATTGGCAGAGTGCCTATTCTTAGCTGGAAATATAATTTCCGGTCACGGGTTTAGTTATGGTGTCCCAGTATTGCTCAAGGAAGGGAGAGGATTGAATGTGATTCATTTTCTGTCATTAGTTTAATTTGTAAGTTGCAATTTTAGGGTAATATGGCATTTTATTTCTATTTTTAAATGTTTAATTGACATACATTTTTAATATAATTGTATGTATAATTTTATATACCAATTTTGTGTTTTTAATTTTTAAAAAGGTAAATAAGTTTTATAGCACTACAAATATGTTATATGTTTATGGAAATATCTTTTATGCTGATTTATATTATATATATATATATGTAATTTACTATGTATAAATGTAGGCTAGAGAAAATTAAATCTGAGCTCTCAATATTTCAACATTTGCTTAGATGGAGTGGGAATAGTAGTTTGAAGCCCCCAAAAAATCCAACTTTGTCTCTACCGTTGCTTTGTTGTAGTTGTAATAGTAAACCAAACCCCTCCAAAGGCCATCCATTTCTCAACTATTGCTCAGGTTGGAGAGGGAATACAAAACCTAACCCCTCCAAAATCCAACACTTCCCAACTGTTGCTCATGTTGGACTGGGGGTTGCAAATCTAACCACTCCAAAGGCCAACACTTTGCCTACTGCTGATTATATTGGAGTGAGAACAATAAATCTAACCCATCATAAGCCCAGCACTTTTCTTACCGTTGCTTTCATTGGAATGGAAGAAGTAAATCTGACCCCTCCGAAATCCAATACTTTCTCTACTTTAGCTTAGACTAGGATGAGAATAATAAATTTGACTCCCTCCACAGACCAACACTTTCCCAACTTTTGCTTATGTTAGAATGGAATGGTAAATGCAATCACCTAATGTCAAACATTTTCCTGACTGTTGCTCAGATTGTAGTGGGAATAGTACATCTGAGCCCTCCAAAGTCCAATGCTTTGCATACTTTTAGTATCCAACATATCCAGCAGTCTATTCTGTAGGGATTTCAGCACTTTAAAACCCTAAGAAATGTCTGGAGGAAAAAGAAAGTATTGGGCCAATGCTCAAACAAATGTATGGGTATTGGAAGTAGTACAACAGGAGTACTATCTAATGTACTTTCACATTATGTCAATCAACCCTGAACTGTCTAACTCCCTATTGGCAAATGCCAATGTATGTAATTATTCCCATTTTATTCCCATTTTAGATGTCGTTAGAGCTAATTTGCAAAAGTATATGAGTAGGTAAAAGAGTACTGCATGAGTAGTACTTTACATACTCCACAAGGCCTTTATAAATATGCCCTAATATTCTGATTGCTGAAGCTCAAACAGGTGAAAGTATGCAGTACAACCTCACTCAGTATGACCTGTGGAAGTACCACATTTTGGGAAACTCCCAGCAAGTCACTGTTTGGTATTTTTACCATATTTTTACAGGAACTGTCCAGTTAGGCCCTACGGTGGCAGAACAATGTATTTGCTTTATAAAATGTAAATTCCTGAACACACTAGACTCTACATCATATATAAGAGCTCAGGACCATTAATAATACTGCTAGTATTTATGGAATAGTCATTATTTGAATAAAGTAGTTGCCATAATCTGTTGCAATGGTCCGCCTGCTTCATGCAGCCTAAAGTTTTGCAAATAAGTTTCTTTAAACACTTTATATTTGGAGGTCAGCCTGAAGGAGGACTAACAAATTGCCAGGAAGTAAGAGACAAAAGGGCGATCATTATTAATATCAGTTGTACATGCCCTTGAGTTTTATCTTAGGCTGTGCGTTTGTGCAATGCTGAAAATATGTATCAGTGCTGCTCCATGTCCTCACCGCACCCTCCCTCTCCCTGATGGAATGGTATTCCACAAATATATTGAGGTCATTGCTCCAGCAGTAATAACATTTTGCCAAAATGAAAGGTGTATTTACTCATTTTTTGCTCACACAAAATGCACATAATTTCATAAGGTTTTCTATCGTAGCAACCAAAAAATGGAACAGAATGCCACTGTGCTTGTATATATTTTCTGATTTCCTAGATGCTTAGTTCAGTCACGTGATGCTAAAGGATTGTCATCGGACGTCGAGGCACTCAAACAAAACATAAGTAATGACAACTTTTTGGTCACTTGATCCTGAGTTTTGCTAAAATAATTTATAGTCTCTTAACTTGGTGGATATTCACACATTTGGAGAATGTAAATATACCAAAATAGTGCTGCGAAGTTGCAAAGATTATTTTTCTCTCAATATTTGCAAAGTTACATCGAAATGTGCAAACTTCATGAGTAAGACATTATTATGTTTTTCCACATTTGCATCAAAATGTAACGTTTGTTTCAAATTATGTTGCAAAATATAAATATATCAACAAAAATGTGCACACATTCGCCTGGATGCAAAAAAAAACAAAAAAACTCAGAAGGTGAACTTGCAGTGACAAATCCACAAACGTTTTCCATTTTGGCTCGGTTTGGTTACAGAGACAGTTATTTCACGATGCAAGAAGAATGTGTTGAAATGTAGAGAATACTTTTACACATGCGAATGTTAACTCAAACAGCAACATTTCCTATATGCCACATTACTTTGACTCAGTAAAAAAACATTGAATAGCCATTAAGACACACAGGGGCATATTCTCAAGCCTCCATCACCATCACAAAGTCACTTTCAGTGATGTTGTAGTGGCGATAGGCTCTTAGCCCTATTCACAAGGCAGCTTTAAGTGGCTTAACGCGGCTTAACGCTGCCATCTGAATATGGCTCCCTTTGCGCTATTTTTGCGTGAAAGGGGCGTGCAGTGGGTGTTGGGGTGGGTGTTCCACTGCAACAGCCATTGAGTTTGACGCTACCTCCTATTCACAAGGGCAGCGCAGATAGGAGGTAGCGCCAAACTTAAGACCAGGAAAAACCTGGTCTTATGGTGGTGAAACGAAGAGAAATGTTTTATTTCTCTTCGTTTTTCCTTTTTCCATGAGTGCTGCCTTGTACAGCACACATGGAAAAAGCAAAATACCTGGTTTGTTTATGTTCAAGAAGGTGTCCCTTCCTGTACATAAACAAACCTTTTTTTTAAATGCTGTTTTGTAACTTACATGTGTGTTGAAAATAGCAATGTGTATGTACATAAGCGGCGTTCATTTGTGCTCACAGTACCCCTTGTCGTAAACAGAACGAAGATCGCTAAAACACTGACTGTGTTATCCCGCTAGTATAGACCCATGCGCACACGTACACGACAGCCATTTTAGGTACCATGGTCTCTCTGCTTGCGATCGATCACCAGCGCCCCTTCCCTGACCCTGCGAGCTTCCCCCATGCACCCTGACCGCCCCCGCTCTCACATGCACAAGTCATGAGCCCTCCCCTCCCGCATGACTCTGTCTCTGAGAATCGCACCCCGCGCCTGACCAACACCTCCTGTCCCTCCATGAATACCCCTCCTTTGATGACCTCTTCCTCTGAACCTAATTGTCTACATGGACCGCTGGTCATCCCTTAGCCTGAGGATACAGTTCATTGCCCACTACTGTATGCACTCGCCTCTCTTGAAAGGAGCCACTATTAATCATGACCACCCCACCCCCTGAGATTCGATCAGGCGCACACATTCCAATGGAATCAGCGGAACACTCAGCTGCGTGACAGCCCCCTCTTATTGTATGGAGGATAGGGGCCCCTACTGTAGCCACGTGTTGGAATATCTTCATACTTCACAATGTCTTGATTGTAATGAAGGATGTGTGTGTGCCCTAAACCTGTGTATAAAAGACGAAGCCTCAGAGAAACTTGTTAGAGCACCTCCCGAAGACACTATGCGAGTGTCCCAAATGACATGCTCTCCTCATGAGTAATAAACTCTGTTCTTGTTTTCCTGCTTCCAGTGCCCGTCTCTTTGTTTGGTAATTATTCAAGATGGGAACTAAGAGTCGCCCTGCACCAGCAGCCTGGGCATCGGGTGCGATATGGGCTGACTTTTCTACAATTGGCGTCCCAACGCGGGATCCATCAGCGACATAAGGTCCGGTAAGAGAGGTCCAGACGATGGGGTGAACATCTAAATGATTGGAGTATACCTGCCTTGAGAGGGCCCTCGTCCGGCTGCCGATTGAAATGAACTTCACCGATTCCGAACGGACCTCTCTCAAGTGACCTATTGTCCTGACTGGAATCCCACAGGAATGCTGCGGTAAAAACATGGAGAAAGAGAACGATCGGGCGCTGGAAAAAGGAAGGCGAAGAACTGTCCACATGGTCCGGTCCGGGTAAGGTCGTGACACACGACAAATTGCGAAATTGATTGATTGATTGTTTGAAAATACTAGTATTACTTATTGATTGTCTCTGAGAGATTCTCTATTTGCAAACAAGCACAGAGTCGCCATACTCTGTTTAGTCTTTGCAGATAGTGAAGGATAGGTAATGCAGACTTTTGTCCCCATTGTAATCCGTCATACCTATTTTTCTCCCCATTGATTGATTGTTTGAATCGAGCATTGAATTGTTCGAAGTTGGTTCTCTTAAGGATCTTCTCTGCCTGCAAACGGGGAAGAATAGGAATATTCTCTCTCCCTTTGCCGATAGTGAAGGGTAGGTAACGCAAGCTTTTAACCCGTCGTGCCTATTTCGTTCCTCATTGATTGATTGTTTGTCCGAACAGTTGACTGTTTGGAAATTGGTTCTTTTCTTGGAGGTATTCCCTGTTTGCAAATAACGTAGGAAAAATCTTTGCAAGTAGTGAAGGGTAGGTAATGCGGACCTTTGTCCCCCGTTGTAATCTGTCATGCCTATCTACTCCCCACTGATTGATACGCCAGTTTCACCCGGACCATTTACTAGAGGTAGGTCATCTGGCCCGACCAGAGAGCACCCCTAGTGAAAAGGACATATGCAATAATAACGAAGTGATCACTGTATCTTGTTAACAGAAACTTTAGCATGAAACAACCTGGAAAGAAAGGAATAGGAAAACGAAATCAGTAGGCCACTGATGAACTTTTATTTAAATAACGAACAAGGAAACGATAACAATACGTAATGATAAAACCTATTATTGTCCTAGAAACAAGAAACGTTAGAAATAAGCCCGTAATAAGAAACCTGAAAATGATAAGAGAAGCCAAGCTTGACATTACAACGGCCATGAGGCAACGAGGCTTCATCGCCCCTCATTGCTCCAAACATGTCTGTCCCACCGCCTGCCACGCCCAAATAACGGCAACCTGGGAAAGATACAAGTCAGCAGACATCCGCCCCCTTTCTGGAAACTCCCAAAGTGCAACAGGTTTGCGGCTACGCCCAGCCGGAAGCAACACATGTAGGGCGGGTCCTGCTGCCAACCGTCGGCCGGAGATCATCACATAGGGTGTAGCCGGAGGAGAGGCCGAGGCCGAAGGGACCCGGCCAAGGGGACTGCTACGACAACCCTGGAGAGTTGCAGGGGGGGGAATGTCCATGTCCTCGACCCCCCCCTCTCTCTCCCAGTCTGGACCAGCATCCATGGAGGGCCTGGGAGTGGAGAGGCCACTGCACGAAAGGCCCAGGAGAGGCGCCACGCGCCACGCGCCAAGGTCTGTCCCAAGGATGGACTAAGGGACCCGTTCCTGGGGCCGTGGCAAGGAGCGTCCGGCCACCATCAACCAGAGGCCCGGCCCAAAGACGGACGGGACGTTTCTTTTTTCTTCCATAATGGCAGCGACAACACTGGGGGGGGGATGTCTTGCACATGCCTCCAACCCCCCCCTCGTCCTCATCGCCTGGTCCGGCCATAACAAATGTCAAGCGAGACGCCGTGGGGTGCACTGGGAGGGAGAGACGGTGCGAACAAGCCTCTCCCGCCTCCCCAGGTGGAGGCTTCCCAGCTGCACCCTCAGCGCTCCAGGCGCCCGGAAAAGGGTTCTTCCACTGTGGCGATGCTGCAACGCCTCGCCCGGCAGGGTGGAGCCCGTCCGCTCATTTGACCCCGCGATCGCCGGTAGCTGCCGAACTCTCAAAATGGCGATCGACCTGGCAAGAGCGGGCCCAGCATGAAGGAATGGCCCGGTCACTTGTTGACTCCACCATCATAGTTCTCCACGACCTTGAAGATTCTAGAGGAGCCGCGGGAGTCCCCGACCCCCGCAGATACCCCCGATGGGGAATGACTGCCATGATTGCCCACGAAACGATGGAAATGTAGCTGCAGGACGTCGGCGCTCCTATGCTGGCGCCAGCCTCAGTTTGAATGACTAGAATCCTGCAGACTACAGTTCGGATCAGTTCCGGTGAAAGCACAGTATGACCCGGTAGGAACATTGTTCCCTCCCTCCCCTTTTGATTGATGGTTCAGACCACCGATCCCTTCTTTTACCCTTTAATGGAACTTTTGGACTGCCAAAAGAAGCTCTGGGCCAACCACGAGTTAGTAGAGATTTAGACTATGCCTGGTTCTGCCTGACTGCACCCAAAATGGCGCCGATGCAAATGAAACTTTCAACTCCTTGTTGTACCCCGATTGTTCAGCCCTGGTGTCATGAGATACGTATGAAGGTTTTTTTTAACCACATGAATTGATATAGGATGTGTACTGATTATATGTTCGGACAATTAATTGATTCAGGATGTGTACTGTCAGTTCGGGAAATGAATTGATATGGGATGGGTACTGGTTATATGTTCGGACAATGAATTGATATTGGATGGGTACTGATTATGTGTTCAGACAGTAAATTGACATCAGATGGGTACTGATCGAACATTCGGACAATGAATTGTTGTTAAGTTTGACGCATCATGATTATTGAAAGTCCGAAGCCCAACACTTATGACACTCGCTCACACTGAAGTCTCGACATGATTTTATTGCGCTTTTCGCACTTTTTTTTGTGAAATAAACGACCACCGACTCCACTAAAGTTTTTACTAATAAAGTATCCCCACATCTACAGTTCCAGCCTGCTCCGTGGCCGGCCCACGGGGTTGTAGGCCCATATTTATGCACCGACATTCTTATTAAAGATTTTTGGAAAAAGCAAACGTAGTTGTCACGTGTGAATTGGTAATTTTCGAATAAATGACCACTGTTTAAAGGATTAAAAAGTATAGTACGTAGAAATATTGCAAAAATGAAGAGTCCAAGTTTTCGTTGTGTGCGTTTTTCCTTTTTGTACAGCCAAAAAGCAACCGCTAAAAATCCTGGTGTTTAGCCTATACTTTATGTGCTACCTGTATAAAAAGAGTCACACTAACGGTCCACCGGGGCTTAAACGCCCAGTTGGCAGGTACTGCATCCCGTGGAGATAGGCCGAGTATGCATTAAGTAAAAGCCTTTCTGGGTTTATGCGCGCTGATGTATTCTTAAATGCTGCCCCCGCCCCTTCTTTTTCCCTCTTTCTGCAGGTCACTTTGGAACATCGATTAAAGATACGAAAAGGAAAATGGTGATCTAACGAACGAAGAGACGGGAAAAAGGGTTTGATTATGGTACCTAACCGCAACAAGCAAACCATGACTATTTTCTCTCTCTGAACTTAGCGCCTGGGAGGGCAGCCTGAAGGGGAAACCACAAAATATAACTTTGCTTGGCACCCCGAATAGTACAACTAAAATGACGTGCGCTAATGAATAAGCACCCCACAATTAATTAAATAGGGAAAGTTTAAGGAATATTTTGAGGTGAGGTACATTTAAAATCTACTGCATCCTTCTTCGCACCCTCCTAGACATGTAACTCCAAGCTGCCCATTGTTCTCCAACTGACACCAACCGTTGTCTCAGCCTGGAAACGCATTTGCTAAAAATGACTCGAATAAACCACCGTGAGCATTAGCCCGACCAGGTTAGTTCATGACCAATTGCCAAAGGCGTAAGTGTGTACAATCAAAGCCACCAGTAAGGGCAGCCGATGGTTAAAAAGAGAAGAAAATTTAAAGAGAGCTTAGGATACTGAGAATGCGCAGCGTACAGGAGGAGATCAGTTTGGCCAATAACTGTTCTATGTTTTGTCCTAGATTTTTGTATATAATACATGTACTGTTTCCCCCGTCTGAGTTTGTGTGTACGTGATGCATGAATCTACGTCATCCCTCTGCCTGTGTTTCCGTGTTACTTAACCCCTGTTGTTCTGTGTTGTGCGCGCACTGAATGGCCCATTATTGTACACGTCTCTCTCTCTCTCTCTTTCTCTCTCCATGTCATACGTGTACCGAATGGACCATTTAGGGTGCGGTCTCTCTCTCTCTCTCTCTCTCTCTCTCTCTCTCTCTCTCTCTCTCTCTCTCTCTCTCTCTCTCCCTCTCTCCCTCTCTCCCTCTCTTCCTCTCTCTCTCTCTCTCTCTCTCTCTCTCTCCAAAAAGCCCCTGTTTCCTCTTTTTTTGTATGGTGACGTTGTGCCCCTCCGGCACAAAACATAATTGGGTTTCCTCGAACGCAAAGGTGTTCAGCAAAATTGACCAAAAATCAAAAACGATTGTGACTTGCAATATTACTACCTCTCCTTTCTGCAAAACGATAGAACCCGAGTTGGTAATGAAGGAAAGGACAGGTAAGACGACGGACGTCCCCTAATCTGGCCTTTTATAAGGGAACTATAACGTCAATGGTCTTCTGTTTCTCGGTTCGTTAGAAATGCGATCCCCAATGCCCCGATTGCCCCACCCCCCTGCACCTAAGTGCGGATGTCCAGAGTACCCCACTTCTCCCCGATCGACCCCAGCTCTCTGTCCAAAGCACCCACGCGCCCCCGATTAACCCTAGCCTCATGTCAGCTACCCACGAAACCTAATTGATGACCTTGATTAACGGTCATTCCCCAGGAAAGCCATGTTTAACATCTGCCCCTTCCCCCTTCTTCATGACGATAACGCCCCCTGCTTGCAAGAGTTAGCCGACCCCGAAGGGAGATGTAAGATTGTCGATACTTGGGTTAAAGGGAAGGACGAGTCTCTACATAAGGACTCGATTTTGAATTTGACGTAATACACTGTGTATAAAAGTCCAACTTCTCTCATCATATGTCGCGAATGAACGCTAAGCAGGTCTATGAATTCAAATGTGCAATGCCCTTCTACAGACTCCATAAGTGACGACTTCTGACTGTGACCGATGAACTTATTCCCCACCTACATAGGATTGGGGACGGAATTGAGATGTATAAATGTCTTCTCCTGCCAGTTTTTCTAAAACTTGTTTTCTACCCATTCAAAGATACAATCACCGGAAGAGAAGAGCTGGACGTAACGCACAGCCTGGCCACAGATCATGGAGCACGTGTGACGACCAAAGGTGGAACCGCAGAGCAACGAGACGCGGGACGAGGCATAACTTTCAAACTCAGCAGATGGAGGAATGAAGGGCTGCCTTGAAGCCCTCGACTCGCTGACCCACTCGTGCCTGAAGTCCCCCGTCCCCTTTTGAGTCCGACTGTTGGGCTTGCCTGCTCGTTGTCCTTTGCTCCCTTGGTCCCTTGGTGTGTTCAAAGATCTGGCCCCACTCCGCCCTCTCTTCCCTCGATTATCCAACAAACTCACCCTTTTCGCATAAACTTTTGACTATAGAATGAGGTTTTGCCACGGAAAAAGAAAAGACACGCAGGTGCCCAGCTTGAGGCACCCCTAAGAAAATAAGTTAGGAAACACGACTGTGATCTAACAGCAGAGGACTGATCGCACCCTGCAACGTGTAAGGATGAATCCGAGCTGGACCTATAGCTCCACCGCCGGTGCTCAGCAGCGCCAACAAAAGAAGACGGACTCTGTTAAAAGACATTGCGACAAAGACCCTCCCCCTTTCCAGAACTTTCTACTCACCCCTTGACTAACTGCTTGTATCGAATTGAATCCCTCCCTCAACCATTTTGTATTGCCTTTTAAAATGTTTTCATCGGTCACTCATGTGGTTAGTTTTTCAAAAAGTCTCCTATAGTACTGACAAGACCCGAAGGTATCAGAGCGTTCTTCCTGTATGTTGATGTCACTGGAGAGAAAATGTAAACCTGATTTTTTTAATGTGTCGGAACATTCTTCCTTGATTCTACACCGACTAAACATTATGCCGATCTCTAGGCTTGTATGAAGAACGCAACAGATGTAAAATTAACATGTATTGCATTCTGCCTATCACATCGACTATGTAGAAATTGAACTTGCTTATGTAAAAAAGCGGCGACTGTTGAAAATAGCAATGTGTATCTACATAAGCGGCGTTCATTTGTGCTCACAGTACCCCTTGTCGTAAACAGAACGAAGATCGCTAAAACACTGACTGTGTTATCCCGCTAGTATAGACCCATGCGCACACGTACATGACAGCCATTTTAGGTACCATGGTCTCTCTGCTTGCGATCGATCACCAGCGCCCCTTCCCTGACCCTGCGAGCTTCCCCCATGCACCCTGACCGCCCCCGCTCTCACATGCACAAGTCATGAGCCCTCCCCTCCCGCATGACTCTGTCTCTGAGAATCGCACCCCGCGCCTGACCAACACCTCCTGTCCCTCCATGAATACCCCTCCTTTGATTACCTCTTCCTCTGAACCTAATTGTCTACATGGACCGCTGGTCATCCCTTAGCCTGAGGATACAGTTCATTGCCCACTACTGTATGCACTCGCCTCTCTTGAAAGGAGCCACTATTGATCATGACCACCCCACCCCCTGAGATTCGATCAGGCGCACATATTCCAATGGAATCAGCGGAACACTCAGCTGCGTGACAGCCCCCTCTTATTGTATGGAGGATAGGGGCCCCTACTGTAGCCACGTGTTGGAATATCTTCATACTTCACAATGTCTTGATTGTAATGAAGGATGTGTGTGTGCCCTAAACCTGTGTATAAAAGACGAAGCCTCAGAGAAACTTGTTAGAGCACCTCCCGAAGACACTATGCGAGTGTCCCAAATGACATGCTCTCCTCATGAGTAATAAACTCTGTTCTTGTTTTCCTGCTTCCAGTGCCCGTCTCTTTGTTTGGTAATTATTCAAGATGGGAACTAAGAGTCGCCCTGCACCAGCAGCCTGGGCATCGGGTGCGATATGGGCTGACTTTTCTACATGTGTGCTGCATGAAGCAGCACACATGTAAATTACAAACCGGCATTTAAGGTTTGTTTATGTGCAGGAAGGGACACCTTCCTGTACATAAACAAACCTCCCTGCTTGCACTCTGGTGCAAGGGTGCCTGCATTGGTGCTAAGTTGTGAAACTTAGCATCATCGCAGGAGGAAACGCGAGGCTGCACCATATCCTTGAGAATAGGGTGCAGTATTGCGTTTCCAAAGTGGCGGAGAGAGGCGTTAAGCCAAGAAGACTAAAGCCTCTCTCCGCCACTTCCTTGAGAATATGACCCACAATGTTTTAATTGCTTTGTATATCCTTGTCATTTTTGCCCAAGATATTTAAGGTCATATTTACGAAAAAGTGACGTAGCGGGCATATCAAGTCACATTGCTGCCCAGCGGTGCGCCACAGGGAAAGGGCAGGAATTTGGAGTATTTAAAAGAATATGATGCGTTACTGTATTTGTCCCTACACTAGCGTCGTTTGGCTGCCTAGCACCAACACCGGCACCCTTGCAAGGGCGTCAGCGTTACAGATAGGATTGTTTTGTGCAGAAAGGGGAACCTTCCATGCACAAAATCAGTCCTGGGAGGAAAATTTATCTTTCTATGTGTTGCTGCAGAATGCAGCACACATATAAAGTGGTAGGAACGAGGAGAAATAAAGATAATTTCTCTTCGTTACACCTCTCTTGGCAAGGCGTAAGATTTTTGAGCATTCCCAGGCTTAGAAGTTCTTCTAGGAATGTGTCAAAATCCATTGGAGTTGCTTTGCAACACACACCGCAGAGCCCATGGAACACCTACCCAGGGCAGAGTAGAGCAACGCAGCGATTTGCATTGTGTTGCGCTACTCCAGATTTATGAAGCCACTCAGAGCGATGCAAATTGGCTTTGCGTGGCTTCATAAATCTGTTGTTGAGGTTTGCGTCGCACATGTAGTACATTATGTGGTGCAAACACAAATTAAGACCCTTAGTACTTACAAATGTCACATTTCTCTCCATAAGCATCATGCTAGTGTAAAATAAATGTCATTTCCTACATAAATCCCCAACAGTTTAAAATGATTTACTCAATTGCTGTCTATACAAAGAATGGAATCACTACGGCCTCCTTTGGGCTTCAAAGAGACAAGTAGTATTTCACATGGTTCAAATGGTACCTTCTGATAGTAAATGTGTCCTATGAAACAGGGTTGATGTAGCGAACAGAAGCAGAAAGGCTGTCTCTCATGTAAGGCATGGATTCACACAATGAAAAGAGACCTTGGGGCCTGTTATCAAAAATTCCCTGGGGATGCAACATGCATGTGTGCTTGCTTTGATCACCCTTGAAGCTCTATGAATAATACTGAAGGGGCAGCAAATAGTCTCTTTCGTAATACAGAGCTTGTCAGCACACATGTAGTGCCAACAACATCTTAACAGTACTTTCCCTCATTGCTTGGGACGCAGCACCATGCTAATTAGAAAATGTTTGCCTCTGCACCATATTACACATGCGGGCATAGAAACAAAGAGGCCACTGACTGTGTCACCTAAACTAGCGAAGCACAGTTAATATGCCTACTGAGAGGGGCCCTTGGGAAAGGGAAAAGGGTGCTGTTTTACCTCCCCCAGACATTCCACTGGAAGTGGGTGCAGTCACTCCTTATATCTATCCCATTTTACATGCAGGCTATGTTGCCATGTACTGAGTGAAAGGTTGACTGGACGTTTTAAACAGCTGGTCTAACTTCCATAAAAGTTCTCCACTCAGGCAGGTACGTTTCCAGCAACTCTGGGGACAGCACTTTGTGATAGGGTGTACAAGCCCAGCCTGCACCCAGTGCATCCAGTTATAGGTGTAGCAGGATGCAGACTGGGGCAGCGTGCACTATCTCTATTATTAACCCTGGTTCCTCTAGTATGATACATGTGCCCTTGTACTATCCTTATTTAGACTCAGAAGACACAAGTTGAGAATTCTGTCAATGGAAAGGGGACATGCTCATTGAAAGTTCATCATTTAATAAGGGAACCTATTTCCATCTTGATATCCTCAATACCACCTATGAAATCTTGTCCAGAAGTTCACACCACCTATTTCTTTGTTAGTGGGCACCAGGAAATGCTTCAGTTATTTCCTATATATGCCTTAGATCAACAAATGAATGTCGGAAATTGTTATACTCATTGTGCCAAAGTCAGAGTATTCTAACGTACTACGTTGTATTTTGTGCCACACACATATTCAGGTTTTCGACAACCACTGTAGATCAGCCTGGAACATGGTAAATAGCCCATCATTACAAATATAGCAGCTCTACTAGCAGAAGATTATTGATGGTACAAATTAAATTGGCAATACACCTGTGTAGGGCAATGAACTATAAGCAATAACGGATCATTGCCACAATTTCATGGTAAAAAATATTGTTGTCAAAAATGGTTCCATGATGAAATATCGATTACTAAAACATCGACCTACAAAAATATCGCCACAAATACATCGTCTACAAAAATATCGTAACCATATACTTAAACAAGGATTTACACAAATATCGATATTTTTTTATCGACTACTCTAATATCGTTAACAATTATATCGACTACATAAATATCGACTACTACATTATCGACAATATTTAAAATAACATTACCTTCTACACTAATATCGACAACACTAATATCGACTACCTTTCTACTCATATTAATATAAATAAAATATCGTCATTTTCTTTATAACCTTATATACACATTACCTTTCTGTTATTCACTTTTTCATAGTTATTTAAATTCAAAAAAAGCTTTTCTAACATATATGTATATACAATATGTATTATTTATTTATATATTATAAGAAAAAATAAATTAGTAATATAAACTATGTATGACGTTACAACACATACTTTTACAACGCATACCTTTACAACGAAATTTTTACAACGCAAAAGCCATTACAACGCATGTATTTACAACGCATATATTTACAACACAGGTACCTTTACAACGCATACCATTACAACGTAAGTATTAGTAAATATATAATAATTTTTTTAATATAAATTAATTAAAATGAATAGATTTTAATTAAATTTAATGTAATTTCATTTAATTTATTTAATTAATATATTAAATATTTTTTTTACCCTGTACCTCTGTACCCCAAAAACACAAAACTGAGCCTGAACAATAAAAATACCCCTTTACCCAAAAACTAAAAACTAACCCTGACCCCTTAAAATACCCCTTTACCCAAAAATTAAAACTGACCCTGAACCCTAAAAATACCCCTTTACCCAAAAACTGACCCTGAACCCTAAAAATTCCCCTTTACTCAAAAACTGAAAACGGACCCTGAACCCTAACAATACCCCTTTTCCCAAAAACACAAAACTGACCCTGAACCCTAAAAATACCCCTCTACCCAAAAACTGAAAACTGACCCTGAACCCTAAAAATACCCCTTTACCCAAAAACTGAAAACTGACCCTGAATCCTAAAAATACCCCTTTACCTAAAAACTGAAAACTGACCCTGAACCCTAAAAATACCCCTTTACCCAAAAACTGAAAACTGACCCTGAACCCTAAAAATACCCCTTTACCCAAAAACTGAAAACTGACCCTGAACTCTAAAAATTCCCCTTTACCCAAAAACTGAAAACTGACCCTGAACTCTAAAAATACCCCTTTACCCAAAAACTGAAAACTGATCCTGAACCCTAAAAATACCCCTTTACTCAAAAACGTAAAACTCACCCTGAACTCTAAAAATACCCCTTTACCCAAAAACTGAAAACTGACCCTGAACCCTAAAAATACCCCTTTACCCAAAAACTGAAAACTGACCCTGAACCCTAAAAATACCCCTTTACCCAAAAACTGAAAACTGACCCTGAACTCTAAAAATTCCCCTTTAACCAAAAACTGAAAACTGACCCTGAACTCTAAAAATACCCCTTTACCCAAAAACTGAAAACTGATCCTTAACCCTAAAAATACCCCTTTACCCAAAAACGTAAAACTCACCCTGAACCCTACAAATACCCCTTTACCCAAAAACGTAAAACTCACCCTGAACCCTAAAAATACCCCTTTACCCAAAAACTGAAAACTGACCCTGAACCCTAAAAATACCCCTTTACCCAAAAACTGAAAACGGACCCTGAACCCTAAAAATACCCCTTTTCCCAAAAACACAAAACTGACCCTGAACCCTAAAAATACCCCTTTACCCTAAAAGCCAAAACTGACCCTGAACCCTAAAAATATCCCTTTAAAAACCCCAAACATATTACATTTTAAATATAATTATATACTTACCAATACTTACGTTGTAATGATGTGCGTTGTAAAGGTACCTACGTTGTAAAAACATGCCTTGTAAATACATGCATTGTAATGGTTTTTGCATTGTAAAAGTTTGGTTGTAATGGTAGTAAGTTGTAAAAGTTGCGTTGTAAAGGTTGTATAACAATATAAACATTACCAAACACTATCATACACTCTTATCGGATTACTTTAAATCACATTTCACTAATTTTAACAGTGTAATAAATATTTACCATTAAAATAAAACACATATAATACATTTGGTAATAAATATCGAAAACTATTATTGATGCTACTAACTCTTTACAAAATAACGGCTTTCAAATTCAAACTAATGTTGTCAGCCAATGAATTTAAATTATATTTAATTGAACCAATCAAATATAACCATTAATTAACTCACTACTATAAATACAATTACAAACGTAACTTAAATTACCATTTTTTTGCCAAACTTGGAGGGAAACGGTTACCTTGCTGAAAAGAAGAGAATACACACCTACTACAACGACTACAACACAGCATACTACAACTCAAGTAAGTCAAGTCCCATTTCATTTATCATACAAACCTGTCGAAATGTAGCTAAACTCCCTAAACGAAAAACATGGTATTTATATTTGTTTAAATATAACTACAACATCCTATCAACAACCACCACAAGATAATAATTAAATGAAATTATGAACTGCCTTATCCATGTCTACTTAGAAAACTTTTAAATAATTTTTAAAAATTGCAAAGTAAAGTTGCAAAAGACTTGATATGTTATTACCTACTAATATATCCTAATACAATAAATAACACAAATTAACTTTCTTTTACAGAATATACAAACTTCATCTACCAATCTACAACTAAACTAACAACATCTTCTACTACATTAAGTAAGTATACCCACTGTGTCTATTAATAATGAGAAAGACAAAATAAACAACTATAAAACTAAATATTTTTTTTGTACTATTCTTTACCACAACTACAGAACATTAAAGAGTGAAAATCTACATATAAGAACAGAAAACATAAAATTAGCAGGAAAACAACATTGTAAGTATGTTTTTGCACTTTTTCCTTTTAACGTACACATCTCAAGAAATGTTTTTCACTTTTACTAAAAAAACATATCTATGTCTTCACAGATCTACCTTAGACATGGCAACAGGAGCTACTTTTATTACTTCTCAAAAAGGGAAAATAATGCTGAGCTACATGGGTTACACCTACACCCAAGAAAGAATAAAAGGGAATAAAACTTACTGGAAATGTAGTAAATATTACTCAACTGCATGCTATGGTAGAGCACAGACTGTTGATAACAATGTTGTAAATGTACATGAGCATAACCACCCACCCAATGTAACAGAAGTCGAAGTAAGAGAAGCACTAGAGACATTGAGAGAAGCTAGTACAGGCTCACAAGAAACAAGCACCACTATTTTGTATGAATAAAAAAAATGTGTACAAAACTATATTACTATTGTACTTAATAAATGTTGACACTTGTGATATGTATGTAAAAATGTCGAAAATATTCATATTTTTTTATTTTTAAAAATAATATTACAACATTATATATAATAATAATTCTAAAAATTAAAAAAAAATATTTAAATTATTTTTTATAAATAAAAAAATATAAAACATAACTCATAGAAAATACTTAACACTAAGCAACAATAAATAACTATTTTAACTCCAATCCTACATAAGTCAGGGAAACTGCTGGACAGTAAACCATAATATGTGTGATATTATAACACATAAACATCACTTTATATATATTAATAACAACTCTTATCTATTATACTACAAAATAGACTATTAAATTACAATCACAAAATATGTTTTTTTGAACATAACAATAACAAATTTTTTTCACCAAAATTTAAATTTGAAATTTCGAATTTTTTATAAATTTTTACATAATTTTCACAATTTTATAATTTTTAACCCAAACTTTGTTTTTAATTTTTTCGAATAATTCTTAGCATATATTATAAGAAATACACAAACATAAAATATTACACACTTCACTTAATTTACTATAATTTAAAAATTAATTTTCTAATTTCAAATGTAAAATTTCAAAATGAAATATTGAAATTTCAAATTTCGAATTTTTAAAAAAATTTTACATAATTTTCACCATTTTATAATTTTTAACCAAAAGGTTGTTTTTGTGTTTTTCTAATCATTCTTAGCATATATTATAACAAATACACAAACATAAAATATTACACACTTGACTTATTTTAATATAATTTAAAAATCAAATTTCAAATTTCAAATTTAAATATTGAAATTTCAAATTTCGTATTTTGTATAGCAATTGAATTTTTTATTAAACACTATATAAATAAAACCCACACTTACTTACAAAATTATTATATAATACATTCAATTTCAATTAAATATAATATTTTTTCGTATTTCAATTTATAATTTTTTTTAATTAAATTTAAATTTTATGAAACATATTTTAATATACTACCCACCCTTATCCCCTATATCACCAACAACCCGCTACTAAATCTTTTTAAAAACCCATTAAATAAATAATTCTGTTATTTAAATTAAATTTCAAATTTCGCAATTCAAAATAAAAAATAAATAAAATTTTCGAATTTTTTACCATTCTATACATATTATTTACACTACTTTTTTAAATTACTACCCACCCTTATCCCCTATAATACCAATAACCCGCTCCTAAAATATTTACAAACATTTAATTTTTTTTACATTTTGATCCCTATAATAATAAAAATAGACATTTAATTAATAATATTTAAACATAAAACAAATTTTTCTACACTTATATAACACATTCAATTATTTTGTCGATATTATATTCAACGATATTTCTCTAAACGATATTCTATACAACGATATTTTATTTTGACGATATTTTTGTCATTATACAAAGTCGATATTTACAACAACGATATTTACTTCAACGATATTTTTTAAATTCGATATTCTTACCTCGATATTTATGCTAGTCGATATTCTCCCGGCGATATTCCTGCTTTATACCGTCAAAAATATTATGTCAAAAGTATCATTTACCATAATATCATTATCCTATGTGTATAATGATAAGAACAAAAATAGAAAAAAATATAGTTGACACTGTCGTCCACATATAGACAAAAATATAGATTTTTCAATCTAAATTGAGTTTAAAGTAGTAGATGTTAAACATGGTCCAGGAAATATATAATTTCAATATAATGTAAATAAAACATATTCCATAATGTTTAATACTATATACATAAATATATTCTTGTACAAACACACATATATTAGTTTTTATATTTAACACTGTGTAGTTATGGTTATAACGAGGATCCTGTTTCCATAGGAAATGCCTGTATTATGCTGCTAATAACTATTGCACAGTTTAACAAATCTCCACTAAACGATCCAAAAAAGTGCAACTTTCTAAATAGTTTGAACCTGGAAAGGTTCAGGGTGATCTTTTAAGCAGGGACCAAGAAAATAGAGGAGTACCAAAACTCATTTTCACTATTCATTTTTCAATAGGAACTTTAGACACAGAGCCCCAACCGCTGAACAGATTTACACCACATTTGGCAGAAAGCTAGATATTGTACCAGAAATAGTACTTTTTATGTTTTTGTGTCAATCGTTAAGTAGCTGTGGATAAATGAAGGTTAAAAAATTGTATATATCACATCAGGGAGGATCAGCGAAGCCGACAGATCTCATTCTGAGATCTGATAGGATGCCACAACCTCTACCAGGAAGTGTTGGCACGCAGCTTTGGACTCATGACTAAATCATGAGTCCTATTTTTTTTTTAAAGGCATAGGGGGCTGGGTAGTGATACCCTGGCCCCTTGGCCCGGTGGTGGGGTCTCAGTGGCACCCCACCAGGGCCACAACCTTTTTTTGAATGTTGACACAAATTTGTGTAGAATCCATAAATCCATAAATCCATGGTAAAATGTAAAAGAAAATTATTTCTATTAAACCCACCCCCATGTGGGCCAGGGCTGTGAGAGAACAAAGCATTTCCCTGCCTGCACTCTTGGGCAGGGAAATGCTTTGATTGCTTCCCACGCTGTGGGAGCTAAAGAAAACTGCT
Source organism: Lissotriton helveticus (assembly GCF_964261635.1). Classification (NCBI taxonomy): domain Eukaryota; kingdom Metazoa; phylum Chordata; class Amphibia; order Caudata; family Salamandridae; genus Lissotriton; species Lissotriton helveticus. Next base: position 1,806,506,924 of record NC_136059.1, read on the forward strand.
CCTGTGGGGTTGGAGGGATGCCGGCTCCTACTGCACCTGTGAAGGGTGCAAGCAGGGGATACTGCAGGGCTATAGGGACCCTGAGTCTCTCACTGCATCCCCAATGGGGTGCCACAGATGTGTATCAGGACACTTCATTTAAAAAAAAGACTAGTTGTAGTGTGCCCCTGGTATGCATTGGGGCACCTTACCTTTGAATTAAAATGACTATGCTGCCGGGGTTACAGGGTTGGGCACTGTGGTATCCCTCAAATTAAGAAAAAAGCTGTCTCCTCCCTAAAATAATACGAAAACCAAACATAAATAGTAAATGAGCGGCCACAGCCACTCATTTATTCAGTGCTTCTTCAAGGAGTGTCCCATGATGCCCTGGGAGGGCTTCTTCCTTATATTGTTTTTTGGTGAGGTACCTAGAATGGACAAGGACATAACCACATTCATTTTCTTTAAAAAAAATGGTTTAATTTATTTTCATTTATAATGAACAATAAAGTGTGTGAACACAATACTAACATAGCATCACATTATTATTCAAACAATACAGTTCCAGAATTCTTTCACCCTCACTACCCTCTCCTCCTTTTTACTGTATGGCAATGGCTCCCATCTACACAAGCATCATATTGCCAAGTCCCAACATATTCTAATCTATGCTAATCATCATTGTGAGCCTTCCCACCTTCCTTACTCCTTCCTCTCCCAACCCCTATACTCCTCCCAGTGTGGTGTCCATTTATCTACACACCAACTATTCTATTGCTCCGGTATACCAGGTCCCCCAAATCTTCTCATACTTTTTCTCACAGCCCCTACACTTTTATACCTCTTGTTAAATAATGTTACAGTGAGCCATGCTGTCTTCCCATTTCCTGTACGATGGGGGTGTCTTGCATCCCCATGTCTTGGCAATGTCCCTTTTTGCCACCATATATCCCAGGTTCACCAGTATCTTTTGGTATCTCGTGAAGTCTGAGGCTTCCCATATGCCCAACAGGGATCTTCAGGCATCAATTCAATGGTTACCCTGACTGCTCCCTCAAAAGATTTTGTTACTTGTTCCCAAAATTGGCATAGCGCCGGGCAGTGCCACTAAAAATAAATAAAGGTCACTTCTGCACCACACTTCCAGAGACACAGAGCATTCGCTACCCTCCAAATTCTGTGAATCAATGTTCTGGTGTAATATGTCCTATGCAACAGTTTTATTTGGATTAGTCAGAAACTGGCCTTGGTGGCCCCTTTTGTTGAGAAACGCAATGCCTCCTGCCAGTCCACACCATCAATTTCCCCAATATCCTGTTCCTGTCTGTCTTTAAGGTGCATCAGTGTACCATGATTGTTCCGCATTATTGTACCTTATGACAGAGATATCAGTTTATGTCATAGCAAAACACGACAGTGAAACCTCTAACGAGACTTGCACCTATCCTGCTATCCCAAAGTTATGTTTATGTGCACACAGTTTAAGCACTCACCCACTGTCCTTAACAAGACAGGACAATTTTGAAACAAGCGTCAACTGGTGCACCAATAATTATTTAAATATTGAACAGAAGTAAAAGAAAGATCGAAAGCAATTTAAGAGGTGTGTTTTACCAAATCTTCTTATTTATTTTCAAATGATTCAGACGTGACATTCATATGTAGTGAAGAACAGCCAACGCGTTTCGTCCAGTACAATGGACTTCTTTGGGGCTGTAGAGTGACAGATATACACATATATACATACATTTAGAGAATGATGACAAACAACATAACAAGTTACATCCTCGTGTACCATAATGACACATATTTATATACTTTAGTTAAAAACATTCTTAAGTGTGGTATTCAGTCCAAATAGCTTTAGACATGAGCAACCCATCAAGACAAAAAACAGAAGACACACTCAAAAAACATCTTCACAATGTACAAGACGTGCAGAAACACATATGAAATATGTCCCAAATCCTTCTGAAGCATTTAAAAACATGGTTTCTCAAGAAACCCCCTAAGTGGTATGGCACAGACAAAAAAAAGTGCCATGTTTGCAGACAGTATGGTTCCCAATAGGAAGGAACAGATCAAGCACAGAGGAACATGTGAAGGCAAGGTAAGGATAGTTAGAGACCCTATGTGGAAAAAAATCCAGAGAAAGAGACTAAGGAGGGAAAGTTGTGGTAAAAAAATGAAAATTAGTAATGCAAAGTCCGGTGCTATAAACACTGTATCCCCAACAGGCCAGATGGAATGACTACATAAGCGAGGCTAAGTAGCACCCACCATGCACTTAGTGTCCAATCATGTGGACACACAGGTACCCAAATTCCATCACAAATCATTGGGAGAGGACATGTCGGTCCTTACAAGTAGGAGAGTAATACAATATACATCACTTTTAGCTTTGTCATGACTACGTGGGGTGTTTTGAAAAGAGAAGAAAACAGAAAGAAACAAGGGGGCATTGTGGGAGGTATGAAATACTCACACAAAACAATTATGGACAAAATATTCAAAACCGATTTGTTATATTCGTATGATCAACTATGTTAAGGAGACCAAGGGCAAATCACCCGTCAACTCAACACCTAAGATAAATAAGTAATCATAATATGATAATGTCCAAGAACAAGGCATCCACTAAGATACGCGGAGTCTGTAGAAATGCCTGTACTGACAGCATAGCGAAAAATGGTGAACGTCAGGGATACGTAGAAAAGCAAGAAAGGTCTAGACCGTATAAGTGTTATCCAGAAAGATATATATTCCAATTACTGAGACATGATGTAGACAAAAAAGTAGTGATGTAAACCATTGTTATTTAAACTATAATACAGAAAAAAGGGATGAAATGTCATCATCGATTGTGTTTCCAAAAAGAAAGTTACATAAAGGCAGTAACGCACAAAAGGGGGAACCCCAAATCCACAAGAATGTCCTGCAAAGAACGGGGCCAATGCACTCGCTCTAAATAGCGCTGGTTTGTGTAACAGTAATAAAAAAGATGTAAAGGTGAGACTTCAAAATAATGGAGAGAATCCTTGTCCTCTAAAATGTAATCCAAACATCGTGGCTGAGGTACTCACCCTGATAAGCGCCAATGTACCAAAGGTTCCTATCCGGTAACTCCACACGGTACGAATGAGATAGAGTGTGCAGGTCCACCCTTGGGCCTTTACAACATGTCAGCTGGTCAATACCCAGCATTTCCTTCCATTATGACCGCTACATTTATGGACACACCTCCACCCAAGTGTTTTGTGTTCTCCCTCCAATGCGGTCCTTTCACATTGAATGAGCATGACCTGCCCGCTCTATCTCATTCTTACCGTGTGGAGATACCGGATAGGAACCTTTGGTACATTGGCGCTTATCAGGGTGAGTACCTCAGCCACGATGTTAGGATTACATATTAGAGAACAAGGAATCTCTCTATTATTTTGTAGTTTCACGTTTTCATCGTTTTTATTAGTGTTACACAAACCAGCACTATTTAGAGTGAGTGCATTGGCCCTGTTCTTTGCAGGACATTCATGTCGATTTGGGATTCCCCCTTTGGTGCGTTACTGCCTATATGTAACTTTCTTTTTGGAAACACAATTGATGATGACATTTCATCCCTTCTTTCTGTAATATAGATTAAAATACCAATGGTTAATCAATCAATCAATCAATCAAGCAGAACATTTATAGAGCGCGCTACTCACCCGCGATGGTCCCAAGGCGCTGGGAGACGGGTGGGGGGGGGGCGTTACTGCTCGAAAAGCCAGGTCTTGAGGTGCCTCCTGAAGGAGAGATGGTCCTGGGTTAGTCTTAGGTGGGTGGGGAGGGTGTACCAAGTCTTGGCCGCTAGGTAGGTGAAGGATCTTCCTCCGGTGGTGTATCTGCGGATCCGTGGGATGGTGGCGAGGGGGAAGCTGGCGGAGCGGAGCTGGCGGGTAGGCGTGTAGAACGTGAGGCATTTGTTGAGGTATTCAGGGCCCAGGTCGTGGAGAGCTTTGTGAGCGTGGGTGAGGAGTCTGAACGTGATCCTCTTGCTGACGGGGAGCCAGTGCAGGTCCTTCAGGTGGGCGGAGATGTGGCTGTGTCGGGGGATGTCCAGGACGAGACGTGCAGATGCGTTCTGTATGCGCTGGAGTCTTTTTTGTAGTTTGACAGTGGTCTCAGCGTAGATGGCGTTCCCGTAGTCCAGGCGGCAGGTGACGAGGGCCTGGGTGACCGTCTTCCTGGTTCCGGTGGGGATCCAGCGGAAGATCTTACGGAGCATGCGGAGGGTGTTACATCACACCTTTTTTCTCTACATCATGTCTTAGTAAGTGGAATATATATCTTTCTGGATGACACTTATACCGTCTAGACCTTTCTTGCTATTTTAGGTATCCCTGACGTTCACCGTTTTTCGAGTTGCTGTCAGTACAGGAATTTCTATGGACTATCTTAGTGGATGCCTTGTTCTTGGACATTATCATATTATGATTACTTATTTATCTTAGGTGTCATTTGATGGGTGATTTGCCCTTGGTCTACTTAACATGGATGGATCATACGAATATAACGAATCCATTTTGAATATTTTCTCCATTTGTTTCTTTCTGTCTATTTCTCTTTTCAATACACCCCACTTAGTCATGACAAATCTAACAGGGATGCATATTTTATTCATCTCCTTTCAGGACTAGAATTTTACTTGTGAGGACCGACATGTCCTCTCCCAACGAATTGGGATGGAATGTGGTACCTATGTGTCCACATGATTGGACACTATGTACATGATGGGTACTACTTAGCTTCACTTTTGTACTCATTCCATCTGGCCTGTTGGGGATACTGTGTTTATGGCACCGGACTATCCATTACTAATTTTCCTTTTTTTTACCACAACTTTCCGCCCTTAGTCTCTCTCTCTGGGGGTTTTTCACATAGGGTCTCCAACTATCATTACCTAGCCTTCACTGTGTTCCTCTGTGCTTGATCTGCTCCTTCCTATTGGGAACTACATGTTTGCACATATGGCACTTTTTTGTCTGTGCCTTACCACTTAGGGGGTTTCTTGAGATACCATGTTTTTAAACGCTTCAGAAGATTTAGGACATATTTAATATGTGTTTCAGCATGGATCACCGGTTACCCCGTACCTCCGCTTCTAACTGTCGCCGTTGCAAGGCGGCAAACACAGGGACCACCACAGGCGGCTAAAGGTCTAACTCCGCCACTGCCTGGAAGTCAATTGCCAATTTCTGGCAGACAAAAAGTCTGCTGATGATCCTTTGTTTGTGTTACTACTGCAAAGAAAAGAAGAGAATAAATAATTAAGACAAATAACAACTACACTAGTTAATAACAGATCTCTGATGACAAAGGACATATGTTGCTTATGTAGTGTCAAAAATGAGTGGTGCAACAGGAAGTCTATAGTCAAAAGAACTTCCATAGTGCCTGAGGATAGAGTGAAATCCTATGAAACACTAGTTAAGAAGGAGAAGACCCAACCTAGGCTACTTAAATATGTGACGGCGCCAAATGGCACAAATAAATCTGCCAGGTATGATTGCCCACCAACTGTAAACTCAAGATTCCAAAAATGCATAATGAAGGTGGATAGTGATATGAGCTCCTGCAGTTGTAAGGTCCCAACCCTTCAGAGAGTCGCTCTGCAGTTCTAATTCCAAACATAGACAGATGGAATCTCGGTATAGATACCTATCTTGGACAACATCTTTATTGTAATTACATTTATATAGCGCTTACTAACACTGGCGAGGCTTTAAAGCACTGTTTAGTGTGTAGCATGCTACTCTGGAACCCAAACCTTTTTTGTGGTGAATTAGCTGAAGGAAATATGAAATTAATTTGAGTGCTGGACATGTTAGTCTGTTAGTTGGATTGAAAATTATAGGGGAGGGATAGAAGAGGGAAGGGTCTAGAAAGCGTTTATATGGAGATCATAGCAGTACGAGGAGGTTTGGGATGAGTAAAGGAGAGATGGAGGAGGAAAGAGTCTTTAGAAGTGGATTAGGGAGAAAGATGAGGTATTGGATAAGTCTAGGAGCGATTCATGAGGGTAGGGTTTAGAAAGGTTTGTTTGGGAGATCCGAGTAGTAAAAGTGGTTTGAGATGATGCAAGGAGGGGTGGAGAAGGAATGAGTCTAGAAAGGGTTATTTTTAGAAGATCAATATAGTAGAATAGGACTTGGTATGTATCATAGAGTGGAGGAAGAGGATATATTGAGAGAGGCATAGGGTGGAAAATAGGTTAGTGCATTGGAAATGAGGTATGAATGAGATAGAGATTCGAGGTAGAGGATACATTGAGAGAAGTATAAGGTGCGATATAGAGCTGTGCATTGGAGATGCTGAATTAGGAGTAAAGTGATAAATATAAAGATACATAAGTACATGGACGGAATATATGTATAAGGAAGGTAATATATCTATATTTAAGTTGCATTTAATAATCTCACACTTTCATGTGCTGCTGTACTTTAAGCTAATTTATTTCTTTTCAATATTTTTCTCTTCTTTCCTTTAAATAATTCAATAATTAAGCAATTGTAGATAAATTGTTATGATAATTGAACCATAAGTAATGAGTGCATTTGTTAAGCAGACCTAATGAATATCTATATATGTATAGACATAATTACGCTACACATTTATACAAAGGAATTGACATATCTAGATACATGCATATAATCCAAATAAATGCTTATATAAAAATAATATTAACAATAATAATTTGACATTTATAAAGCGCCTGGTTACACCCGCTGGTGTGTCCCCGTGCTAAGGCTGCTAATATACAAAACCATGGGTGACGGCCAGCAGAGAGGTCAAGCGAACCAGGAGTAATTGCGCAAAAACATAGCCAGCTTATAATTGAAATAGCCACGTTTTTAATTTGTTCCAGAAGAGCCAAAGTAAGTGTATTCCAATTTTTAGCTGCCAGGAAGTTGAAAGAACGTGCACCCATCCAGGCTTTCCTAATCTTGGGAACTCTAACCAGGTGGGACCCGGCGGATCTGAGATGTCGGCGTGGGCTATAAGGAATAAGGAGGTCCCACATGAAGAACAGGCCTTTTTTCTGCATGGTGTGGTGGCAGACACATAATGCCTTAAAAAGAATCCTTTTGGCTATGGGTAGCCAGTGTAAGGACGCTAGTGCTTTCTTAGAAGAAGCTCTCCAGGGTAGGTTCAGAACAAGGCGTGCTGCTGTGTTCTGTATGCACTGCAGCCTATGCAGATATTTACTTGTTGCGCCTAGGTAAAGCACATTCTTAAAAATCTAGTTGAGAAGTCACAAGGGCATCGACTAGGGTTGCCCCAGCGGAATGATGCAAAATGTCAAAGGTTTTCCTCAGCATTTTTAGGGTACCGAAACCTTTGCTTGCAACTTTCCTGGTCTGAGTTTCAAAGGACCAGGAATTAGCTGCAATTTATGTTTTTATGATGGTTATGTGGGGAACTCTTGAGTAGTCTTCCGAAGATAAGATAGTTGTCCATGGATCTTATGTGTGGGGGTAAAGAGTTCCATAGTTTGACTGCTCAAAAAGAGAAGGTTGTGCTATGTTTTTTGAGGCGAGTTGGCAATCTAGAGCAGAGGTTTTGTTGTTGAATGTATTTTGGTGATTTCAATCCTGATGAAGAGGGGCCTAGTTCCATGTATAGCTTTGTGGCTGATACAAAGCAGCTTGAATGTGGATATTCCGGCAACCAGTAACCAATGTAGGGCCTTCAAGGAAGGGGAAATGTGGGCTTGTGGCTTTACATGTAGGAGCAGTCTGGCAGCAGAGTTATGAATCTGTTGTAGTCTTTTCATAGTTGTTAAAGATCATTCGTGGTTGAGGCTGTTGGCGTAATCATGTTTAGACAGTCCAAGAGAGATATTAGACTGGATCTTGTGTGGAAATCCCAGGTGGGGGGAGACGCGTCACAGAATTGTTATAGTAATGAAGCTTGATCTTGCTAGTTTGTTCACTTGGGCATTCATTGATAACTTGGAGTCCATGGTAATTCTGAGGTTTCTTCCTTTCTTAGATATTTTAGGCAGTGTTCCCAGGTCATCAGGCCAGGCGGCTGTGGGTAATAATTTTTCCATTCGCCACATGTGTGTATTTCTGTTTTGGAAGCATTCAAATAGAGATGGCTCCTTGTCATTCATTGATCCACAGCTCTGAGGCAACTGAAAATGTGTGAGTTTCCAATGTCTTTGGGGGTTTCCAGTTAAAGGAGTATTTGTGTGTTATCTGCATAGCTATTACATGTTATGTTATGTTATTGTTTTTTGTTGTGCGCACAGCTACTCCAGCTAAGGAGCGTCCTGGCGCATTTGACAAGGAAGAACATAACACAACAGAAGGAGCGAAATACTAAAAGGGGACCACTCTAAGTGAAAAACGCATCAGAACAAGCTGGGGACTGAAAGGGGCAACTAAAACAGAAAGGTTTTCAAGGCTTTCCTGAAAGCCAGAAGGTCTTCCAGCAGACGGATTTCCATCGGAAGAGGATTCCACGCTACTGCCGCCTTTACACAGAAGGAGCGTCCCCCCATACGGCAGAGCCTATATCTAGGGACTACAACAAAGGCCTGGCCTTGGGAGCGCAAGGTGCGGGTGGGGACATAAAAAGAAAGGAAGCAAGACATAATCTCAGGGCCTATACCTCTCAGAATCTTAAAAGTCAAACACAGGACCTTGAAAAGAATACGCTTCCTCACTGGGAGCCAGTGTAAGGAGCGGAGGACATTCGCCACCGAACAAAATCTGGGCAGGCCAACAATCGCTCTGGCCGCAGCGTTTTGCACCCTTTGGAGGCGAGTAAGCTCAGCCTGGTTAGCCCCAGCCAGAAGAGAGCTAGCATAATCCAGGCGAGAGATAACAGTGGCCTGGATCACTAGCTGTCTGGTTGGGGCATCAAAGTATTTGAGGACAGGTCTTAAGCCTCTCAACAGACCGAAACAGCATGCAGCTGTTCTCTTGGTGTGTCCTACAAAAGTGAGACCAGCATCCAACCAGACGCCCAAGTTTTTCAACTCCAACACCGGAGTCGGGGTTGGTCCCAGCTCCGATGGCCACCAGCGGTCGCCCCAAAGTTCCACTCCCCTTCCGACAATCATAACCTCTGTCTTGCTGGCGTTCAGCTGGAGACAGTTCCCCGTCAACCAGCTAGCCACCGCCTTCAGTCCGTCCTGAAACCTGAGGGCATCTAGTTCCTCATCCCCGCTGAGAGTAACCGCTAGCTGAGTGTCGTCGGCATAAGAGACCAAAGTTAGGCCCCACTGCCTGGCGACATCAGCCAGCGGTCTCACGTACAGATTAAACAACGTGGGGCTCAGCGAGGATCCCTGCGGAACCCCCATGGCCAGTAGCTGGAAATTGGACTTAAAGGGAGGGATGGCAACACAGAAGGAACGATTGCCGAGGAAGGAGCGGAACCACTGCAGGGCCTGGCCGCCGACACCAATCTCCTCGAGCCGGTGCAGGAGGATACTGTGGGAGACCGTATCGAAGGCGGCGCTAAGGTCTAACAATATCAGCGCCACCGTCTGACCAGCATCCAACACCGCACGGAGATGTTCCACCATCACAAGGAGAGCGGTCTCCGTACTGTGCCCAGCACGGAAGCCGTTTTGTGTGGGGTCAAGGACATTGGTTCGAATGAGATATTCTGACAGGGCCCGGTTGACATGGGTCTCTGTTATCTTCGCCGGCCAGGGCAGCAGCGAGATGGGACGATAGCTTTCAGGCCTAGACGGATCCAAGGAAGGCTTCTTAATAATAGGGGACACCACCGCCTGCTTCCACTTGGTTGGAACCACCCCCGACTCCAAGGAGAGATTGACAAGGGAACACACAACAGAGCGTCCCATGAAGGCCTGATCTCTGAAGAGAGCAGGTCTTACTGGATCAGATGGAGACCCAGATTTAACTTGCAAAGCAAGTTTGTCAAATCCCTCCGAAGTGAGAGGGGGAAAAGAGAGCAGGGTGGAATGATGTAATGTCCCATTAGAACTTCCCAGATCGATCCCTGTGCTAGGGAATGCCCGATAGATTGCTTGGACTTTTCCCAGAAAGTATGAAGCAAGGGATTCACAGTGGGAGATGGAGCTCATAACCACAGAGGAAGTCCGCTTCACCACAAGATCTTTCACGGCCTTAAAGATGGTCTTCGACGGGTTTGAGCTATTGCGGATTTCTGCAGCATAGTATGCCGCTCGAGCTCGACAAATAGCCCGATGATAGGTTTTGACGGAAATAGCATATGCGGCTTTTAAATCAGCCCCATACGTCTTCCGCCAGGCTCTTTCCGCCCGTCTACAGACTCCCTTCAAGGCACGCAAGGTACTATCGTACCAGGGACTCGACTCTCTCGTACTGATCTTACTCGATATGATGGGAATCAGAGAGTCGAGAGCCCTGGTAATCCAAGTGCAAAAGAGGTCGTAACCCTCTTCCGCGTCTTTCAGCGGGCCCAGCGGATCTTCCGCTAGAAGACGATGGAAGTCTTCTAGCCTGAGTTTGTTCCAAAGCCTCCTAGGCACCCGTCTCGCTGAAGGGATGGAGGGGGTCATAGGAATAGGACACTGAACATTCACCAAGAAATGGTCAGTCCAAGCTAACGGAGAGATAGATGTAATTTTAGTCTCCGGTAGATTGGTGAAAAAGGGATCGAGGATGTGTCCTCCTATATGGGTAGGCTGAGAGACCAGCTGAACAAGCTGGCAGGCCTCCAAGTCAGCGGAGATGCTGCGTACCGTCAAGTTGGAAGGGGTATCAAAATGCAGGTTCAGGTCACCCAAGATCGAATAGTTGGAACATCCTGTAACCAGTGTGCCAACAGCGTCGGGGAAAGAATTTCTGAATACCACATCGCTCCCCGGCGGACGATACACCACCATCCCAGAGAGTGTAAACTCAGGGCTGACTGAGATCTTGAAAGAGGCACTTTCACACCCGGCAATGTTAAGGCCACTCCATACGCAGGGAAAACTAGACTTGACTATAAGAGCTATACCACCACCTCTGGAAGATCTGTTCAGAGTAAACATGGAATAGTCTGGGGGACATGCGAGATTGGTAATCGCTACGTCCGCATCCTGAAGCCAAGTTTCAGTAATGGCCACAACGTCCGGGGCTTCATCCTCGATTAGATCATGAATATTTTGATGATGTTTCAAAGCTGATCTAACATTCAGATTTAAAACCCGCAAAAAGGGCAAAGAGGCCTTAGAGCGGTGGGCAGCTAGTGAAGCCTTCCGGAGGATAGTCCCCGGTGAGTCAAGCGCCCAGCCATCGCAGCGCATCGATACGGGCCACAAAGCGGGTGAACAGGCGGAAGATGACATCTATGACTAGCCTGACCGATGGAGTATAAGATCTCTATAGAATATGTCAGCATGTCAGCACGCAAAAAGATATATACCGTCTGCCAAAGCCCACCTACCCGCAGCGTCCCGCACGGCCTTAGCGCGGACGGGCGCAGACGGGCAGGACTCTGGCACGACTCCGGCCACGCGAAGGCGCGCCCACTCCGCGAACCCGCTCCGCTAGGGGAGGAGCTATAAGTAGGCGTTCCCTCAGATACTCATGCGCAGTCAAGCGCAGGTGAAAAACTAGCGCCTCTACCCCACTCCAAGATGGCGCGCAGAGACCCAGAGACAGCCCACCCCAGGTACCAGACCCGCCAAAACGGCGGTGCAACAACGATTACCGTGCAGGTAAGGGAGCCACAATTCAGCAAGAGCACACAAGTTTAAAAACAAAGAAAGGTAAAGTTAAAAGCGGAAAAACGGCAGCGCGAGCGCTCCGACCGCAAATGCGCTACCTTGTCTGAAGAGGGAGCCGGGGACTCGCCTTAAGTAGGCGTTCCCTCAGATACTCGTGCGCAGTCAAGCGCAGGTGAAAAACTAGCGCCTCTACCCCACTCCAAGATGGCGCACAGAGACCCAAAGGCAGCCCACCCCAGGTACCAGACCCGCCAAAACGGCGGTGCAACAACGATTACCGTGCAGGTAAGGGGGCCACAATTCAGCAAGAGCACACAAGTTTAAAAACAAAGAAAGGTAAAGTTAAAAGCGAAAAAACGGCAGCGCGAGCGCTCCGACCGCAAATGCGCTACCTTGTCTGAAGAGGGAGCCGGGGACTCGCCTTAAGTAGGCGTTCCCTCAGATACTCATGCGCAGTCAAGCGCAGGTGAAAAACTAGCGCCTCTACCCCACTCCAAGATGGCGCGCAGAGACCCAGAGACAGCCCACCGCAGGTACCAGACCCGCCAAAACGGCGGTGCAACAACGATTACCGTGCAGGTAAGGGGGCCACAATTCAGCAAGAGCACACAAGTTTAAAAACAAAGAAAGGTAAAGTTAAAAGCGGAAAAACGGCAGCGCGAGCGCTCCGACCGCAAATGCGCTACCTTGTCTGAAGAGGGAGCCGGGGACTCGCCTTAAGTAGGCGTTCCCTCAGATACTCGTGCGCAGTCAAGCGCAGGTGAAAAACTAGCGCCTCTACCCCACTCCAAGATGGCGCGCAGAGACCCAGAGGCAGCCCACCTCAGGTACCAGACCCGCCAAAACGGCGGTGCAACAACGATTACCGTGCAGGTAAGGGGGCTGTGGTGTCCTCTTGTATAAATGAATGAAGAAGAACTTATAAGTTTGAAGAGTAGCTTTAATTAAAGCCTCAGCCACAGGAGAAATCTACAACTGACGCTCAGAGCAGAGATGCATTCCAGAATCTCACATGAGAATGGAATACAAACATTAATAATTCCAATGCATTAAAGGTACAGATACAAACATTAAATACATAGCAATATCACACATCTCCCTCCTAAAGAAAGTTTGAACACCAATGATAAAGGCGAGTCCTATAGATACTCAAACAATTGGGGAAGTATGAATCTATGGTAAATAGTCTCTTAAATAAATGGGGGGTCTACGTATTCTTTGACTTCTAAGGGAAGATGAAGATAAATTTGAACCATTGACAAAACTAGAAGTTGAAGGATGTAATCCTTGTCTTCCACACAAAGGGTCACGTAAGGGAATTCTTGACCTAACCACAACCACTCTGCTCTTGTTCCAAATTCTCCCATCCTCTGTTTTAATGGCATTTCTAAATACTTTCACTACTGCTCTTACCTCAGTATATTTTGACCAAGATCTACAACCAACAGGAGCTTTTATTCGAACAAGATCACCCACTAGTACCTTCTGTACATTCACACAATTTCTTTTATCAAAATACAACTTTCTTTCATCCAACTTCCTCTCTTCCTTCTTACGCCACTCACCAATTCCATTATCAATCAAACCCTTGTTGAGATCCATCCAACCAGGACACAACCAAGTGTTGGGAGCCCTCCCTTTGAATAACACAAATGGAGATTTCCCAGTTGTCGAGTGGGGTGCAAAGCGATAAGCAGTTATTCTTTCCTGTAGAACCGATTTCCAATTTAAATTGGATGACCTTGCCAATTGTATAGCCTCTTTCAATGTTTTATTAACTCTCTCAACTGCACCGTTAGTCTCGGGATGATACAAAGAACACTTTTTATGTAGTATACCAGACTTCTTCATGTATTCTTCAAAGACCCTAGAACAAAATTGTGGTCCATTGTCAGAAAGAAGACTATTGGGAAAACTCTCTTTCTTAAAAAGAGCATCAAGGAATTTTATTACCTCATCCGAAGTGATCTCTCTAACAGCACACACCTCAATCCACCGAGAGTACAAATCCATCAAGACTAATAGATAAGGGGTATCACTCACACCTGACAGAGGGCCAACTATATCAATAGCCACTTCATCCCAAGGATGACTTGTTAACAATCTCTTAACCATGGGCATCTGCTTAGTTTTCAATATTTTATCACTAGCACAGCACTCTGGGCAATCTCTCACTAACCTCTCAATCTCCAGATCCATGCCAGGCCACCAAAATTGCATGCGTACAATTTCTTTAGTTTTAACAATGCCAAGATGACCAGAATGGGCATGAGATAAAAGTTTCTTCCTAATACCCAGAGGCGGTACCATCTTTGTACCACGAGTTAGAAATCCGGAATTTGTAGAAAGCTCATCAGAAACTAAAGTCCAGGGTTTCTCTAATCGAGAGTTACTACTCAAAGACAACATCACCCTTTTTATCTCTTCATCCTTCACAAGCTCATCTCTCCATTCTTTCTCTTCAATAGCTCCTTCTGTAATCTCACATACATTTATGAAATCATCAGAACAACCACATTCATCCTCTTCTACAAAATTTTCCTTACCTATCATTCTTGAGAGACAATCAGCAGATTTGTTTGATACTCCTGGAATATAATCAACGGAGAAATCAAACTCCTGTAAAGATACAATCCATTTCCTAATTCTTGAGGAGATCGCATCTAAACCCTTTTTATCAAAAACCTGCTTCAATGGTTTATGATCTGAAAGAACACACACCTTTGTCCCCCAAATCAGGTTCTTCAATTTCCTCAGAGCCCAATAGATGGCAAGAGCCTCCTTCTCTATAACAGAATAGTTTAATTCTGAACCTCTCAAACACCTGGAAGAGCAACAAATCAAACAATCTTTTCCATCTCTTTTCTGTATCAAAACAGCACCAAGACCTTTTTCACTCGCATCAGTGAATAAAATAGTGGGTAACCCTGGTATGAATGCCTGAAGAACGCTGGAGGAGTGTGCGAATCGTCTTTTCTTTTCTTTTTTTTTCGTGTTGAGGCGAAGTCCTGGGTTCATCCCATCCTCGTCGCCATAATAATGTGGTGTCCTCTTGTATAAATGAATGAAGAAGAACTTATAAGTTTGAAGAGTAGCTTTAATTAAAGCCTCAGCCACAGGAGAAATCTACAACTGACGCTCAGAGCAGAGATGCATTCCAGAATCTCACATGAGAATGGAATACAAACATTAATAATTCCAATGCATTAAAGGTACAGATACAAACATTAAATACATAGCAATATCACACAGGCCATAATTCAGCAAGAGCACACAAGTTTAAAAACAAAGAAAGGTAAAGTTAAAAGCGGAAAAACGGCAGCGCGAGCGCTCCGACCGCAAATGCGCTACCTTGTCTGAAGAGGGAGCCGGGGACTCGCCTTAAGTAGGCGTTCCCTCAGATACTCATGCGCAGTCAAGCGAAGGTGAAAAACTAGCGCCTCTACCCCACTCCAAGATGGCGCGCAGAGACCCAGAGACAGCCCACCCCAGGTACCAGACCCGCCAAAACGGCGGTGCAACAACGATTACCGTGCAGGTAAGGGGGCCACAATTCAGCAAGAGCACACAAGTTTAAAAACAAAGAAAGGTAAAGTTAAAAGCGGAAAAACGGCAGCGCGAGCGCTCCGACCGCAAATGCGCTACCTTGTCCATGTACCATGTGAGATGCAAATCATTGATCAGTGCCAGTAATGACTTCATGTAGATGTTGAAAAGCATGGGTGAGATGATAGAGCCTTTAGGGTCCCCTGCTTTAGTGAAGTATCGTTTGGATGAGAAACGGGGGTATGGATGACATTTGTTCTCTTTTGAACGTAGGATGTGATCCAGACAAGAGCAGTCCCCTCTATGCCGGCTTTGTAGAGTCTTTGTATTAGAGTGCCATGGTCATCTGTGTCAAAGGCAGCCTATAGGTTGAAGAGAAGTAGCACAGCAACCCCCTTTCCAGTCAACTGTGTTTTTAAGGTTATCCCAGGAGGCAATGAGGGCAGATTCTGTGCCTCTTCCTGGAAGGAATCCTGTTTGGATGTCTGAAAGTATGAAATTATATTCAATGACTTGTGACATCTGGGCGAATGATGCGCTTTCTATCAGTTTGCCATGGAAAAGTCAATTTGTAATTAATCTATAGTTGTCAGGGTTAAGCAGGTCCAGGTTTGTTTTCTTTAGTAATGGGCATTAGTATGTCTTTTTTACATCTTCTGGAAATATTCCCGTAGTTAAGGAATTGTTGATTCTTCTTCTTACTGCTGTGGCAGCCGAGGTAGTAAGAAGAATTTTCTTGAAGGTTTGTGTTGGACATTAGATAGAAGGGCTTCCTGCAGGCTTGCTTGTTTTGAACAGATCCATGTATTCATTGTGTGATATTTGTTGGAATGATAGCAGAGCCTGGGTTGGCCTATTCTTTGAGGGTTTTTTTTGGAAAAGGGGTTAGTGCTGGTCGCTGTCCGTTATTTTAAATAGGAGTCCAATGTGTTTGCTTTGGTTGTGTAATGATGTGCCTGTTTGTCTGTGAATTCTTGAGTAATAGGATGAGTTCCTTCTAAGCAATTTGGTTTATGAAATTCTGTGCAAATTTTATAGAATTCTTTATTTGCACATGTAGCATTTTGAATTCTGTCTGAATAGTATCTTTTTTAGCTTTTTGAATGCAGGTTTGTATAATCTGTTAAGTTTCTAGAGGTGAAGTTTGGCTTGATTGGTATTTGTTTTGAGCTAGATGTGTTGCAGTTTTTTAATTTGTGTGATATCTCTTTTAGCTCTGTATTTCTCGAAGGTGCCTGTTTTCTTTTGTTCTCATAGTTTCTGAACTGAATTTATTGTGCCTAGATCTGTATTGGCTGTTAGTTATGTTTCTAAGTGTTCAAAATTGAGTTTGTTCCACGGTTGATAGGTGGATGATTGAAAGATGGTTTTAGGTGTATTGCTTTCTGTTGTTTTATGTTGGAAAGCAAGCAAATGGTGGTCTGATCATGTAATTTTTTGAAAGGGAACTAGTTCTGTATTTGCAAATATGACATCTAGGATGTGTCTAGAGATGTGTGTGGGGGTTTGGACAATCTAATGTGGGTTTAGTGCATCTAGGCCAGTGATGATCATTTTTGGATGGAGCATATAGGGTTTGCGAAATCAAATGTTTAGGTCACCAATAATGCATATGTTTGAGTGTAGTGTTATCAGGTTTAAAACTGTGTCTAAACATGTGTCTTGGAATGTTGCATTGCTAGGTGCAGGTCAGTAAAGGAGTAGGACGTTACAGGAGTTTGATGTTGTAGGGTTGCATCTGGTGAAGAGGGCCTCACAACCTTGTATAGAGACGTTGTCAGCTTTAGTGATATTTAATGTTTGTTGAATACAACAGCTAGGCAACCTCATCTTTTCACTACACAATTTTGTGCGACAGTTTGATAGCCAAGAGCATGGGTAATCACAAACATTTCCCCAGGGGCCACAGACAATGGCTTTTGGTGTGCCCGTGGGCCCCATTAATGGCAGCACTGGGGGAATGTGTCTGTGTGGGCCGTTAAGGTGGGCGTAGGGGAAGCGAATCACATACATGGTGTGGTCAGTGAGTCATGGAGTTATTTTAAGGCTTACTTTCCATACTGCCCTCTAAATTAAGTCCCTAGTCTATTGATTTGAAAATGCTGTGCTATTCTGTATCTAAACAGCTACCCCCATCGCACCTTGGGGGTAACCCTTTCTGCTTGCTATCACTACTTTGTGAGACACAAGTGTAAAAATTAAGTAACTTGACTATTGAATTAAAATAACATTAAATAGAATTACACAAAGTGAAACCAAAAAATCTAGGATCAGTTCTGGCTTTCCCATTTGACCCAACTGTTTGCTCCTAGGCAATTGTCTAATTTCACTTTATCTCCCTTGCCTTTATTATGACATATAAGAGCATCTTGAAATACATGAGTTTGGGATTTACTCTGAAAAAAACTTCTTGTTTTCAATTTATTAAAATATAACATTGCCCATGTATACAATCCTGACCATTCAGCGGGCTCCAAAAGGCAAATGACTTGCCTCTTAGTTCACTATTGCCATTGTTGTCAGGCTGTGTGTGGTGAAATGAAGATTTCTACACAAAACGGTCAGTTCTAAATAAAACACTTCTGAATGCACTTATCTATTCTGATGTACTAATATTTAATGCTCTGCATGTTGAAGAAAAACAGTTTTTGAATTTTGATGAGACTTTATCATATTTGTACATGTTTATATTGAAAAATTGTGTTCCTAAAGTTAAGTTTTGCTGGGCACTTTATTTGCTTCTATTCTTTTACTTCAGTTAGCCTGTACACAAACGCTTTGCCATTTATTTAACATTTGGAATGCTACTGCTTTCTGAAGTACACTGCAGCCCAGTGCAGTCATTGAGCTGGGGGTAATCTGTGAAGTCAGGTTCTTTTTATCAATATGAAACCGCTGGCGCCTAGCCAGCTTTATGACCGTCCCTGGTAGGGAGATTCAGGGTAAATCCTACAATATCCCTATGGACAACAGTAGGTGGGACTTTAAGAGAGGGGTTATGGAGCAGTGCATTGACATGTCGGCTCCCGCTCCAATTTTCTTTTTTTATATATATGAAAATCTTCCTGACCCCTGGGGAAAGCAGATTGAACTCCCAGTCTGCACTCCCGGGTGGGACTGTTGGGGACATTAGGGGTGTGGTACAGCCAGATACCAGGGTGGGCCGGCTCCACCCTATTTTTTTCTAACACCCTGTTTCTAGTGAAGTTTCTACCTCCCTGGTGCCTGAATGGGGGTACAGTCCCAATGTCCCACCCCAAGAGCAGAAATACTGTAGCCAACCCTTGTTGGGGGCATTTGACCATGCATTTGTGCCACTTCCCCCGAGGAAGCCATCCAGTGTGGTGAAGTACATGGATCCCAGGTTTGGAATCGCCCTTCTGTGGTAATCCCTAAGTAGGGATACAGTAGGGAGAGTACCATTGTAAAGAGGACAGTCTCACCCTTCCTTTTGTTTTTAAGTATTTTTATTAAATTTTTCCCCCATTTTATATATTGGTACAGGGCACGCAATACATACAGGATAATAAAAAAAAAAAATTAACATACAAAATAATGTAAGTTCCAAATTATATAGTCCACAAGCGTTTCTCCAACTTATACATTTCACAGAGACTTAAACAATAACTTTACAATCCTAAAATAGTTTCATCAAAGATAATTATTACATGTAATATCTTAGATCCAGCAAAATAATTAAATCATTGAACCCCTCCTTTTAATGGCTCCTATCCGAGATCTATATCTCTCCATCTTTGAATAGGTTCCCATATTTCCTTACCTATTTTCTTACTAGTTGAGCCTCTCCTAGCATAAATTGCTTTTTCAAGATTATATATATTCAATAACTTCATTAACCATGGATGAAATGTGGGTGGTATGCGATCCAGCCAGGCTGTGGAAATACATAGTCTCAGAACGGCCATAGCCAAAAATATAAAATATTCATGAGTTGCCTGGGTAGCATTCTGATTAATTCCGAGCATTACCACTGCTGGAGTGAGTGTAATTTCTATCCTCAATGCATTTTTAAGAAATAATTCTATTTCATCAAAGGTGGTTTTCAGATGGGTACACATCGCGAGCATATGAACAAGATCAGCTTCATCACTGTCACATCTTGGGCATGTAATTCCTGTTGTACCTCCCCACTGTGCTATCCTGGCGGGTGTATGATATAATAGGTACAACGTCTTGTAATGTTGTGATTGAAGTGGTGCTGAGCATAGGAGTTTCTGGCCCAATTCTAATGATCTGTGAAAACAGTTCTTTTCAACCCCCAGTTTCTCTACCCATTTATTCTCAAATGTATCCAGATCATCAGCTTGGTGCTCTATCAACTCAGAATAAAATCTTCTTATTGTGCCCTCTGTTCCATTCTCTATAATGGCCAAAATGGGATTTGAGTTAAATCCCTCGACCCCTCCAGTTTTTGGCGTGATAAAGCTTCTTATTTGCAGATATTTAAAGAAATGGGTTGCACCCAACCCATATATTGCCTGTAGGCCACTGAATTGTATTACCCCCTGTGCTCCCATAATATCACCCACCTTCGTAATCCCGCGACTTGTCCACTCGTTAAAGACCACCCCTGCAAATATCTCGTCAGGGAAATTAGGATTCCCTTTAAACCAAGTATAGGCATTATATCTTCCAAGTCCAAACTTTTTAGCAAATGACGTCCAAATTCTATGTGCTGCATTGATTGTTTTAAATTTAGTCCTCTTGAAATAGCTATGATCAGTGATTTTCAAAAAAAGATTCTCAGCCTGTTCTCCTAAAGCCAGTGTATAAATTGCTAAGGTTCTTGTCCTTCTTTTTCTCCCCCTCCTAATAACCCTGCCATATATTGAAGGGATGCCGCCCAGTAATATAATTTTAAATCTGGCAGGGCCCATCCACCATGCTCCCTAGGTAAAGCCATAAATCTTAATGCCCTTCGGGTCTTTCCATGCGACCAGACAAATCGGTTTATCATATGCTCCAATGTTTTGAACCACTTCGCTTCAAATAATAGAGGTATAGCCCGAAATATGTACAAGAACTTTGGTAAAAAAATCATTTTAATTATATTCGTTCGTCCTACTATTGAGAAGTGTATGTTGTGTAATCTATCTAATTCCTTCTTTACTTTACTTATTATAGGTACTATGTTTACCTCCACTAATCCATCTAGATCCGCTGTAATTGTTACCCCTAAATAAACTCCACTTTCCACCACCCGACTATCTAAACAATATGCTTTACAGTTTTTAATGATCTGTGTTTTGCTTGTGTTGAGGGCGTAACCTGATACTTCTCCAAACTGTTGGGCTTCCATCTCAACCATTGCCATTGCTTCAGTAGGCTTAGAAGTCACAATCGCAACATCATCTGTGTAGGCCAGAATTTTGCACTGGGCCCCATAAGTGTCTACTGCGCAGATATTATCATTTAATTGCATGCGACGTATATACGGGTCCATGTATAGGGCAAGCAGGAGAGGGGAACAGGGACACCCCTGTCGTGTTCCCCTTTTTATATTGAATGGAAGTGTATATCCAGCATTTACTCGAATGCGAGCAGTTGGGGTGTCATATAATACCTGAATCGCTCTCACCTTCCCTCTCCAAAGCCCAGTCTCCTCAATATAAACCATAAAAAGTCCCAGGAGACCCGATCAAATGCTTTCTCAGCATCAAATAACATAATCGCTATCGGGTCTCCTGTTACCTCTGCAACATCAAGAAGGGTAATGACTTTCCGTATATGGTGGATAGTGCCTCTCCCAGGTATAAACCCGTGCTGGTCAATGCTCACAAGTCTATTAATTACTTTGGCTACTCTAAGAGCCAATACCTTTGAATATATTTTTGTGTCTGCATTCATCAATGTTATGGGTCTGTATGATCCAGGTTGTTCAGTTGGTTTACCTTTTTTTAAAATTACCACAATATCAGCACCTGCCCAGCTTTTCGGGATGGATGTCCCCCCTGCGCCTGCTGCATTGTATTTGTAAGATCCTGTTTAATTGTGTCCCAAAAAGTCATAAAGAATTCTACTGGGATCTGGTCAGGTCCAGCAGCCTTTCCGGAAGGCAGACTAGTCAAGGTAGTAAAAATCTCGTCAGAGCTCAAAGGCTCTTCTAGTCCCTTTGCGTCATTCTCCAATAGCTTAATTACTGGGACGTCTCGAAGATAATCACTTATCCTAGAGGTGTCAGTTTGGTTCTCTTGATTATATAATGAAGTATAGAATTTTCTAAATACTTCTCTTACACCCTCTGTGTCTGAGACTATTCTCCCAGATTCATCCTGAACCCCTCGTACTTGAGCGGTAGACACATTCTGCCTGGTTCGTATAGCCAAAGTACGTCCCACAGATTCATTAAACTCGTAGCATCTCTCTCTATTTGCTAAGTATGTTTTGGCAGCTTTATTAGCTACGTTCTCCTGTGCCTCCATCTTTGCTTTAGCTATTTTTATTAGTACTTGATCAAGAGGTGCTCCCCTTATGAGGTTATTAGTTAACTCGTCCTCCGCTTCTATCACCGCCTTGATAAGATCTTCCTCTTTTTGTCTATCCCTCCTCCTACTAGCTACACTATAACTTATTGTCTCCCCCCAAATAGCAGCCTTAAATGCATCCCAGACATTCCCAGGTTCCGTACTACCTCTATTGATATTTAAAAAATCAGTAATCCACTCTTTCATATGGGATATATATGCCTCGTCCTTCAACAGCCCCCTCTCAAATGTCCAAACACGGTCCGGTCTCTTACTGCTAAGACTTACTGTTAGAACTAGAGGATTATGGTCAGAAATTATACGTGGTAGCTTTTCAATTTTCACTTTTGATTGGAGGGAATTTGACACAAAAAAATAATCAAGTCTAGCACATACCCTATGTGGAGCTGAGTAATAAGTGAACCCCTGTTTATCAGGATAGATTGTGCCCCACACATCCATCAGTGCATTATTCCTTACAAGGTTACCTAGTGAACACCAAACTCTCCTTTTTCTACCCTGATAACCCCTATTAGAAACCAATCCAAGCCCACCTGCCCCATTAATATTAAGATCTCAAGCTAAGATTATAATTGGTGACCATGTGGATAATTCTAAGTCCAAAAAGTCAAAAATGTCCGGGTCATCTTCCGTTGAGCCATATACACACACTAAGGTAACCCACTCCTGATTCATTTTATAGTCTATAATGACCCATCTCCCCCATCGGTCTTCAAGTTTTCTTCTTATTATAAGATCCCTTTGTCTGGACAGAACTGCCACCCCTCTATTCCTTGCACTCTGTTTAGTGTAGGCTAGTACTTGATATCCCAACTGATCTAACAAATAACCCTGATCTCCTGCTATATGAGTTTCTTGGAGGCACACCAAATCCACATTTAGAGATCTTAACCACGTTGCCACTCGCTGCCTTTTAACCTGATCATTTAATCCACAAACATTCACAGTAATTATATGTGTACCCATTAATGTACATCAGTTATCTGTCCCACCAAGTTACCATTATCACCACAGATTATTTTATCATCTCCTCCTTGTAGTGAGGTCTACATCCATTGGATTTTACATATTTCATGAACTCTTCCCTGTACGTAAAAATGTAAACAAAAGTCATCCAAGTGCCCTGTACCCCTCCCCCACCCTCCTCCCTTCCCCCACTCCCCCTTAAAGGCAAATAGGTCAGTCCTGACCTATGCGTGACAGCTGTTACCCAAGGTACCACTCGCTACACCCCCCCTGCTCCCCTGCTCTAGTTGCCATCTGCTTCTTTATGCCATTCTACACTTACTACACTATTTAAGACAAAATTTACTTTTTTTCCCCCCTTTTACATAATGAATGATCCAAATTATTCTTAAACTTTTTTTTCCTGGATTAGCGCAACCGCCATGTTCTTAGTGCCTCCTTTTCTTTGCTTAATCTCCTCGAGATACTCCTGTGCTTTAATCTCGGGGAAGAAAATTTTAGTCTGCCCCTTATCTATTACCTTTAGCCAAGATGGGAACATAAGATATGCTTCACAGCCCAAATTTTGGAAAGGAGTTATCATTTTCCTCATCTGCCACCTCCTTTCCACTGTGGCGTGGCAGAAGTCGGGGCGGGCAAAGAAAGTTGTACCATTATATGTTCGTTTTGCTTCAGGCTTTGCTTTGTCCATAATCTCCTGTCTTAAAAGGAAGTTCCCTACAAATATCAAAATAGCCCAAGGTTTATCAGTAGGTGGACGCAAGCACGGCGGTTGCTAGGCAACCGGGGCTCCAGGCCTGCACGCCTCACGCGGGAGCCGCGGGAGCCGCG
The DNA here is from genome assembly GCF_964261635.1 of Lissotriton helveticus. NCBI lineage: Eukaryota > Metazoa > Chordata > Amphibia > Caudata > Salamandridae > Lissotriton > Lissotriton helveticus. The sequence continues at coordinate 1,806,530,474 of NC_136059.1, forward strand.
CTGGAGGCAAAGAACGCCGAGGAGGCAGCAGAGCTGCCAAGTATGGATGGAGATGTGGGCACAATGGCAGTTATGGAGAGCAGCACCAACAAATCAAGCACTGGAGGGCTCAATGAGGCAGAAGGAGAGCTGGCGAACATTAACAATGCCTTAATGCTGGAAGCCCTAATGCAGGTAAATCTTGCTCCTACGCCTGGGGACAGTAACATACTAATTCAGTCTAACTGGGGGAGCATGAAAAGCCTGGAGAGCCATACTGCAAGGTGCAGCAAAGGGGGTAAGGGAAAGGGTGGATGCTCCCCAGAGGCAGATAAGTTTTACTCTGTGACGGAGGGCTCTGGTACTGACTCATCTCCATTGGGCTCAGAGGAGGAGGAAGAGGACATTACTACAGACTTGGTATCAGGAAGTGAGTCAGAAGGGTCCCACTCTAATGAACACGGAGGCAAGAAAACGCAGAGGAAGAAAAGAAGGACTATGATAAGGCGCGATAGAGACATAGATAGGGAAGCAGCAAGTACAAATAGAAAATTGCTCTGGGACTATGGTAGTATTTCCAAAACGTATCAGGAGCATGACTCAGCTGAGGCATCCGACAACCGCCCCATCAATACCTCCCAAAATACAGCTGAAACGTCCCCTCAAGCAACCTTAGATGGAATGTGCGCCATGTTGAGACAAATACAATTGGAGGCCAGACTGGAAAGCAGAAGAGCTAGACTAGACACTAAAAAAATACAAGCAAGCATAAGGAAAATGAACAAAAAGTATGAGGAGGTCGAAGAAAGAGTGGTGCAGGTGGAGGAGAGGACTGGTAGATTGGAGGATGAAGTCACAGTCTGGCAGACGGCTAGGACAGAGCAAGGGAAGGTGATCGAGGACCTGCAGTGGAAGCTGGAGGACTTTGAAAACCGCCAGAGGCGGAATAATCTGAGACTCTTGGGTCTGGAGGAAGGGGTGGAGGGGAGGAATCCGAGGGAATTTGTGATTAAATTGCTAAAAAGCGCGTACCCAGAGGCACAGTGGCAATGGGAATTAGAGGTCCAAAGGGCGCACAGATTCCCGCTGACTCAGAAAAAAGCAAGAGGGGCTAGCCAAAATGTGTTGCCAAGGGCGATGCTAGTCTTTTTTGGTAATTTCTTGGCCAGGCAGGAAGTTATGGATACTGCCAGACCAGATAAAAAAATGACAGCCGAAGGGGTAACGTTCTTTGCTAGGCCGGATTTCTGTCATACAACTGTAGAAAGAAGGTGGAAGCTTAGACAGTTAATCACACCATTTCAGCGCCAGGGATCTGAAGCCTACCTGATGTACCCCTCCAAATTGAAAGTCATTACAGGGGGTCATGTCAGAATGTTTTACTCAGAAATAAAGGCAGGCGAATACCTGACAGAAATAACGGAGATCCAGAGGAGTAAAAGGAGTAGAGATACTGAACCAGCATAAGATCCATAACACGGTACTAAGACAGTACTGGGTATGGTAATACTTTGGGCAGACTGGGTGGGGGAAGGAGGCGACACTACAGTAGCGAGCAGCCACACATAGGTCAGGATTGACCTATTTGCCTGTAGCACAAGGGGGGTGGAGCAAGGGGGGGGCACCTGGGGGGCGGGCGAGGGGGGGAGGTGGGCTAGGGGTGGGGGTGGAGTAGAATTAGGATTATGTACAGCACAAGGTAACCAGATAGGTAAGAAAGGGAAAGTGACAGCAATTCTAAAGAGGGTGAAGGTGAATGTGAATGGATTAGCTCCCAAGACTAGATGGCGTTAAGGGTTGCTACCATCAATATATGTGGACTAAATGATAGGGGGAAAAGGCAGAAAGTGGCAGCTATGTGCAGATTACTGAGACTAGATGTCATATGCTTTCAGGAGACACATGTGAAGGGGAAGGACAAATATATTCTGGATCAGCTAGGCTATGAAGTCTTAGCATGTACACATCAAGATTCAAAAACAAAAGGTGTGGCTATTTTGGCAAAAAAAGGAATTATCCAGGTAGAGAAGGAAAAGGAAGATGTTGGAGGGAGATGGATTATGATAGAAGGGAAAACATCTGGGGGTAGATATACAATTGTATCTGTATATGGCTCTAATGAAGACGATCCTGATCTCTTTGATATGTTAGATGTCGAGTTGGCTTTATGGACAGAACCGATAATCTTCTGTGGGGATTTCAACATTAATGGACTTTCAGGGTTGGGTCTGCTGGGTGGGGGGATGCAGGGAGATCGTATAAAGAGGTCACGGAGGTCTATTGCTAACTTAATGTCTAATAATGCACTGTCTGATGTTTGGTTAGCACATAATCCTACTGGATCTGGTAGTACCTTTTATTCCGCTCCCCACAAGGTCGTTGCTAGACTGGATTATTTCTTAGTTACCAACTCTGTGGTATCAGATGTAAGGATAGAAAGGCTTCCACGGGTCTCTTCGGATCATAACCCTCTAATCTTAACTATCCCACAGAATTTAAGCCCTATCCTCAAAGAATATAACTGGACATTTGAAAGAGGGTTACTGAAAGAGGAAGACTATGTAAATTGGATGAAGACATGGATTAGACAATTTTGGGAGGTGAATAGAGGTACAGCATCGGCAGGAATGGTCTGAGACACCTTTAAGGCAGGGGTAAGAGGCGAAACACTGGCTTATACTCTCCGTAGAAGCAAAAAGGAAAAACTCGAGCTAACTAATAAGCTATATGCCCAATGGAATTAGACCAACAGCTCATTCAAGCAGTAATGAATCAAGAATCTGTAGAGGGGATCTTATTAGAGATAGAACTCAAAAGAGCAGAAGCCAGTGAAAAATTAGCAAATAAAGCGGCAAGTAATTACTTAACGAAAAAAGAACAATGCTACGAATTCAATGAGAGGGTAGGACATATGTTAGCTGTTCGCATTAGACAAAACTTGGCAGCGGGAGAAATTAAAGAAATTAGGAATAAAAGTGGGAAAGTTGTGACTAAGGTGGATGATGTGAGGGAGGTGTTTAGGGAGTTTTATTCTGATTTATATGACCAAGATCTGGGAAATGTTGAAGCTAAGATAGAGGAATATCTAGCAGGAATTGTACATGAGGAGCTGAGTGAGGAGAATAAAGAGGTACTGGAATCACCACTATCACTGGGAGAAGTTCATAAAGCGGTAACCAAACTTCACTCAGGGAAAGCACCAGGACCTGACCAAATCCCGGCTGAGTTTTATAAAACTTTTTGGGATACCGTGAGGGTTGACATGCTGGAGACTCTAATACAAGCACAGAGGGGGGAAAATGTACCTCAATCTTGGGCTGGGGCAAACATCATCGTAATCTTAAAAAAGGATAAACCACGCTTGGATCCGGGCTCATATAGACCAATAACGTTGATGAACGCGGACGCAAAGATCTACTCTAAGGCACTCTCACAGCGACTCAGTAGGGTAATTGAGGGGTTGGTATGTACGACACAGCACGGATTTATACCTGGCAAGGGGACAACGCAACACACAAGGCAGATGGTGACCATATTGGACGCTACGGGGGCCACAGGGGACCCTGCCTCGGCCATTTTCTTGGATGCAGAGAAGGCCTTTGACAGGGTCTCCTGGGGGTACCTGTGGAAGACCATGGAATGGTTTGGGATTGGAGTAGGCTATATAAAGGCTATACAGGCACTATATTTAGACCCTACGGCCAAAGTAAGGATAAACAGAGGATACACTGCGGGAATACATATAAGACGTGGAACTCGGCAGGGCTGCCCGGCCTCACCATTGCTATTTGCCCTATACCTTGACCCTCTCCTACGCAGAGTGGAAGGGAATCCCAACATTTTACCAATAAAGTTACAATCTCATGAATACAAAACACTTGCTTATGCAGACGATGTGGCGGTGGTTACCCCAAATCCAGGGTCGGCTATCTTTGAAATTGAACAAGAGGCTGTAGCCTTTGGGGCAGTGTCGGGTTATTCACTGAATAAAGGGAAAACACAAATTATACAAAATAACTGGGTGCACTTTCATGACATAAGGGTAGCTCCCGAAGTCACCTATCTAGGAATTAAGATCACGGCTGACTTAGATCGGCTCGTTGAAATCAATATGACCCCACTGTTGGGGAAAATTAAATCAAATACGGAAAGGATTAATAATCTGCACTTGACCCTGATGGGCAGAATTAACGTAATAAAAATGACAACATTTCCAAAAGTTTTATTTTTGTTTAGGTCCATTCCATTATTTTTTGATAACATGTGGTTTAATAAGTTGGAAGCAATTTTGAATAAATTTATCTGGGTTAAAGGGAAGACAAGGAGAGCCTATAGACACTTAACAGTATCTAGAGAAAAGGGGGGATGGGGGGCCCCCGACTTTAGGCTCTATTACTGGGCTGCTGTGTTACAGTATTGTCAGGGGTTAATTGGCGGGGGTGATGCAGATCACACAGCGGAAGCTAGGCCAAGGTTTACTAATGTATATACTACACTACTGGGTGAAGGGGCGGTGAATGGGTTTCTAAACACAACCGACTTTACTTATTTTAAACATACACGGTTTAAGAGTCTAAAGGCGGCTTATAGGGTTTGGAAAGGATTGACAAAAAAATTTGGATTAGGCAGATTCAATAACTATACGAGATTATACACAAACTGCTCACTACCAAGGGACATCTTCAGGGATCTTACTATGAGGGTCTGGCACAATAAGGGCATAGTGAAAATAGGGAATTTGCTTGATAATCAGGGGAATATGCTACAGTTTGGGGCGCTACAAACGAAATTCGGGATAGAACACAACAACTTTTACAAATATCTGCAAACCAGAAGTTTTTTAATGCAAAACAAGGCGGCCCGGCAGGGCTGGGACAATGTAAAATTATGGATTACATAGAAACAACTAGTCTCTGCACGATAAGACAACTGTACGCAGAGCTGAAAGGCAGCAAAACGGATGAAAGAGAGAAATATGCTCAAAAATGGACGGGTAAACTGGGGTCAGGAATTGAAACTTTTCAGCTATCATTGGATCTTGCTAGGACAGTGTTATGCTCTGCTACCCTGCAATCACAACACTTCAAGACAATATTCTCTCTATACCATACCCCGGCTAGAATCGCCCAGTGGGGCGGCATAACAGGGATAACGTGCCCCCGATGTAATTCAGCGGGAGCGGACATTGTACATATGTTTTCTCAGTGCCCACAATTGTTTACTTTGAAAATGGCTATCGAAGAGTTCTTCGACAAAACACTTAGGATTAAGATTAAAATGACGGATGAACTAATTATTCTGGGGATTGGGGATACGGTGGATGATATTTCTGTAGAGCTTACCTTTGTTGCACTTGCAGTCTATCGTATTTGTATAGCAAGAAATTGGGTGGACAATGCTCCCCCTTCATTTCAGGTCTGGATAGCAAGCTTTTTATCTACGTACAACTTAGAAAAAGCAATCTATGCGAGGAAAGGCAAAAGAGCTAAGGTACTAGGTAACAGAATATGGCAACCTATTACTAGGTGGAAGAACAGTAGGTTAAACCTAGGGTAGTGTTCAGAAGGCTGTCAAGTTTTTAATGGGTATATAACTTTGTATTATTGAATTTAAATAGGCAATATATAGGTAATATGTTGTCATGCATGGACTTGGAGAATTCGGCAAGTTATAATGTACTATAATAATGGAATGTAATGTATAACATAAATTGTAAACCGTTTTGTGCTGTAACATATACAGGAATGCATGGAAAAATTTGCGGGGGAGAAAAATAAAAAATAATTAATAAAAAAAAAAAAAAAAAAGGTGGAGCCCTTCTTTGAACCATAGGGAATCTGTGTGCTCTTTGTATCTCCCTTTCCCATTCCCAGCCTGTTAATTCAGGAAAGCCTCCCTTAAGCAACTCAATAACAAAAGCCCACACATCCTGCCCTTCCCTTCCTTCCGCCACCCCCAGTAGTCTTATATTGTTACGCCGTTGGCGGTTCTCACCCTTCCAATGATACATTTCCAGTGCCGATCAATTCTTGTGGGGCATTAATATATCCCGGATCAATGAACACAGTGAAAACAGCCAAAGCGTAAATGCTCTGGCTGCTTTTTCTTTCATTACCTGTGACATCAGCACACAAGTGCAATGCATATCACAGATATAACAATCTTGGGCTTTTCACTCGCAGCTCTAGAACTATCAAAAACAGAATTCCATCTGGTGTGACCACCAGAAGAATTTTCTACCTTCAATGGGAAGATAAGACGTACACATCCTCTATACAGTTAATACAATTCACACAACGTTAATGCTTCATCCTCTGCAGCAGTGGTGACTCGCACAGGTAACGCTGTGGGGCGGCGGGGCAGGGTGGGGATAGTGGAGTGTGACATACGACGGGAAAGTGGAGAGTAAAGAAATAAAAAAATAAAAGCACTTACTTTGCTCTCGCAGCATCGCTGAGTCAGTGCCCCGCCTCGCCGCCCCACAGCGTTACATGTGCAAGGGCGCAGAGTCTGATTTTACCCTTACTGGACCTCAACAGCCCAAAGTGCCCAGCTTTTGCCCTCAGAATTGAATGAATGTTGTGTGGAGCCACAACCTGTACCTACCTCCAACAGCTCTAGGGCCTCATTTATGAGGGCCTTTGGGCCGCCGGAACGTCACTCTTTCTGACGTTCCGTGGTACAGGAGCCTGCACTATATTTACGAGGCAGTACTAAGCCACTTTTTTGGCTTAATGCTGCCTTGTATATATTGGTCCATTTAACACAGTTTTCTGCATTGGGGCGTACAATGGATATTGCTGGGCGTGTTCCCATCAACATCTATGGCTTTTTGACACTTTCCAGGTTTACGAGATTTCATAACTCTGAGGCGATGCCAAAAATATATGCCTCCCCAGGTGAGGAGTAAGGGAGGCACAAAGAGAAGAAAAGTCTTTATTTCTCCTTGTTTTTTCTTTTTCTATTTGTACCGCATTCGACAGCACCCACATAAATAATCATCCCTGCAATGCAGGCACCCTTGTACCATGGTGCAAGGGTGCCTGTGTTGGCGCATGGCAGCCCATTGTGCACCGATGCAGGGGAAAAGGACAGGATTTATTTTTTGCCATAGGGCAGCGCAGCAGGAAGGCCTGTGGTGCTGCCCTTTGGCAAAACCTCATAAATGAGGCCCCCACTCTGTATGGGGAGCCCAATGTATTTACAGGCGTCTCATCAAACAAAAATCTGGTTTCAAAAATTGCAAATTGCAAAATAGACTTATTTGCGATCGCAAATCAGTCCAATCCAATGCATGAACCCAAATTCTGCGAAAACACAAACATTCGCTAAAATAAGGAATTGCAAATAAATCTGAGATATATTTTGCGAATCCTTTTTTGCGATCTCATTATTATCGATTCCCAATTAAGGAATTGCAATTATATGCATGAAAAATCGCAAACAGCGTTTTTACTGAAAATCGCAATTGATCAAGTGCAACTTAAGAAGGACCACAACCAGGTGGTAACCATGAGTGAAAATACCATACAGCTGAGATTCCACAGAAACCTACTTAAACACACCCAGAATGCCTCAGAACTATTCACAATGGCAGTGCTTTACCTGATGGCGAGGAGGACGAGGCTCCAGGCAGCAGCACACAGAAGGAGGAGATTAAAGGAGTGCAGCTTCAGAGTCTGCATTACATTTCTAGGACGAACAGATGAGAAAATATACGACAAGTATAGGCTTAATGGTGCCACGATCTTTGACTTAATAGAAGAATTGGATCCCATATTGTGGCATTTGACTCGTAGGACCAATCCAATACCTGATTATGTGCAGGTCCTATGTTACCTGCACCTACTTGCGTCAGGCAGTTTTCAAGGGTTAGTAGCTGTAGCTGGAGGTGTGTCTCAAAGTGCCCTTTTACGTTTTTTCCAAATCATTCAATGCTGCGCACATCTCCACCCGGAACACCATTGAGCACACCTTTGGCCTGTTAAAGAGCCGCTTCAGATGCCTACACAAGACAGGAGGCGCATTACAGTACAAACCCGACCAATGCTGCAGGATTGTGGCTGCATGTGCCTTGTTACACAACATTGTCACAAGGAGAGTCATTCCCATTAGGGTGTCTGACAGCGAGTCTGATGACAATAACCAGAAAGGGGCACAACAACGTGCAGCACATGGAGCAAGAGCAGCAAAAGGGCGCAGGATATGTGCAGGAATCACACAAAATTATTTCTGATGTGAGTAATGACGACACAAAACACAGCACTTTTAAGGTAACTATACTTTTCCCAAATCATATATCTTGTAGTGTTGAGGCACACATATCAGGTGCACAATAGCACATGGATAGCATTACTGAAAATTATACAAAGACATACACATTTTACTTGAAAGTCAGTCACTGGTAATGTCTTTGGCAATGGTTACCTCGCTATTGTTGAATGTATCTGGATATGCCAGTCTATCTCCTCCTCCCATGCACACCCAGACGCCTTTCACCTGCTTTATCTCCATCCCTCATGTTGGAATACGGAGGGTGTTGAACTGCGAGTATTGTGCCTCCCGGTAGTGGTGCCAGGCATTGACAAACTACTGAGGCTTGAGGCCTCCTCACTCCCATCGCCCCCGTCACGTTGTTAAACTCAACAGTGGCAGCATGCATTTGTTCCACCACATTTGTCACCTGGCCCAGTGCCTTGACCACATACCCACTACAATGGGACATCTCAACCTGCATGGTGACGGACGAACAGGCCAGCAGTGCAGTGTTGGTGCTCAGGCGATTGTTTGCTCATTTATAGCCGTGCAAGCGCTGCATCAACTGCCGATGGTGTCTCGTCTGTGTCACTTGTTCCTCCTTCATCACCCTGGTCAGCTCCTGCGTCTGCCTGTTGCCCTCAACCACAGCTGCAGTGATATCCCTCATGCAATCAGTCAGTCCAGCGGTGTTACCTGCTATCTTGCTGATTTGTGCCTGCACTAACTGCATGTTTTTTGCCTGCAGGTGCTGCACCCGGAGCATCTGTGCCGCCAGACCACCCCAGACATCTGAAGATTGTTCTGCCTGCTGTATGAGGTGTGACCCTGCTCAGCGCCTCCGGCTGTGGACTGTGTTATTCCGGACCTGTGCTTGGGGAGTTGGCGTGGGTGTACCTTACACCTGGCTTGTCTCTGGAGTTCTTTGAGACTCATCCTCAGGCTCTATGGTCTGCAGTGGTGGAACTGTTGCCCTGCATGTGGTGGGAGCATCGGGTGTTATCTGTGGGACCACAGGTGTGTCTATTTCATCCACAGCCGTGGTATCCTGGGTGTCCATGCAGTTACTGTCCTCATCCTCTTCTTCTTCTGCATCTTTGATGTTAAAAAGTGCAAATCTTGATGTCATGTCATATTAAGCATCATTTTGCTCATAATAAATTAATGACTGTCACACATTGTTCAAGTGTTCTGACTTATCATTGTGTGTTTGCCTACGAACCTGCCTAACCTACCGGTGTCCCCCAGAATGCACTTGGTTGTGGCTGGAAAATGTGGACTGGAGTTTCTTTCTATACATTTGCGCAAAACTGAGGTGATGTGCTAATTTTAATATGTTTCTTGTAATGGTCACTTGCATGCATCTTACCTTGAGATGTGCTGGCTGCTCCAGATGTGTCCAGCTGCGTCACTCTCACCACAGCTTCAGGCAGTAGTGTGGACTCCACCAGGTCCTTCATGGGCGTGTTCCCAGGCTGTGTTGGAGGTCCCCCACCGGTCTTCTTGGCTTCCTTCAACCTATCAGCAATCCTTTCTCTTGCCCGGCTGCTCAGGTCATACCAACGCTTCTTCAATTCATTAATTGAGCGGGGTGTGACCCCCACTGCATTTACTTTATTCGGGATCCTGAGCCAGATTTTTCTTTTTTGTGCCTCTGGGATCTTCAGTGAAGGTTTTCCCAAACAGCTTGTCATGGCCTATGACTACATCCTCTATTAGTGTGTCAAACTTTTTCACAAAATTTTAGTTTTCGTTTCCTACCTGGTGTAGTCTCTCCTGATGTATTTGGATCCATTTTTGACAAGGTACAGGTCTGAAAACAAAGTTGTTGGATGTATTGTCCTGCACCTGCACTCAGCTTCCTCCTCTCAGAGCAACTGAGCACTGAATGAAGCATGGGCTGGCTGACTTCCTGGTTGTAATGTCATCAATATGCATCACACAGCGACCTCGCAAATAGCGATTTCACCAATTGCGATGTAGCTATTTGTAATTTCGCTGTTTGCATGATTGGAAATTGGTTTTCTTTGATTGCGAGTTTGTTTGGTTGTATTGCAATAAGCGTTTGTGATTTTTAGTGATTCGCAGATTTATTGCTAATACGGTCTTGCATTGCATATAGCGATTCTTTATTTGCGATTCCTTAAATTTCGCCAATAAGGAATCGCTATTTTCTAGTTTGATGCATATGCCTGATAGTCATTAATGACACGCAGTGAGCACTGGGTGCAGAGTTTAGTCAAATGCCATACCCTATGGCCGCTGCCTGAAGCTCCAAAACAGTTGAACATGGTTCCGGGGAAGCTGCCCACAACTCAGTTCATTTTATTCCACTGCACGACAACCTTCAGGTGTGCAAAGTGGGTAAGTCCTTTGACTGCAACGTGACCTGCCACCTCACTTTCAAACTAGCCTGTGTACTTAAAAAATAACCTGGGGCACAGCTCTCATTTGTGTTTGGATGGAGACAAGCAGCCTGCAACAATAGTACAGGATGACTGTTGACGTTCAATGGCAAGTGCATTAATCCATTCATCTGTCTTACCTTGCAGTTATCCATACTCAGCTGAGAGAGACCATAGCACTAGAAAAGATGCTGATGTTCTTGTCCATGCTGCAATAAATGTCCTTCAGGACCTTCATTTTTAACTTTTCACACACAAGAAAGAGGCCTCTCTTAGCACTTTACATTTTCCTGGAGGTCAGGATTGGACAGGAGTCTCTATGGAAAAATAGAATAGGATGGTGTGAGAACTTTCATGCAGAAAAGTACTGTAAGTTTGTGAATTGTGAGAACCTTAGCACCGTTATACCAATTGAAGTGACAGTCCACCTTTGTTAGAAATGGGGGTCTCTAGTTGGCAGAGGTAGGTACTTTTGTCCAAATGGGGACCCTTCCTTCTAGTCAGGGTAAGGGGGATACACACTTAAGATAACCCCTGCTCACCACCTTGGTAGCTTGGCACGAGCAGACAGGCTTATCCCAAAGGCAATGTGTAAAGTATTTGTACCAACACTCAAAGTAACACAGTGATAACACCACAAATGGACACCACACCAGTTTCGAAAAATAAAGTATCTTTATCTAAACTTTAACAAGACCAAAACGACAAAAATCCAATATACAACTAGTAAGAAAAATGACTTTCAAAAGGTTTTCGCAATTGAGTCCATAGAAAACTATGGATGTGTGATTTCTTGCAAAGTACCTTTCGTTGCGACAAAATTCATCAAGCCATACAGCCGCAGCAATGGGAAGCGTAAAAAATAAAAGAGATGCGTTGATTCCTGAGACCTTCAAGGAGGAGATACGACAGTTCCGCTGGACACAGGGGAGCGGTGTGTCGGGTCCGGTCTGCAGGGGAAATCGATGCATCGATTATGAGACGACTCGGATCCGTGGGTGATGCGTCAGGGAAAACTTGCCACACAGGGACGATGCTTGGAAATCCAGGATGCATCGGCGAATGATGCAGTGGCATCGAGCGGCACTGCATCGATTTCTTCAGCCTCGATCCCTCGATGTGTCGATTCTTGCAGTGGCAACAGGTGCTGCGTCGGTTTCAGCTGCGGCGCAACATTGCAGGGAGATTTCTCTCGCACCACGGCGTTGCATCGGAAAAACTGTTGCAAGAAGAGCGATGTGTCGACTTTCTTGTTGTTGTGTTGCTTTCCAGCTCCCGGTAGCAGAAGCAACCTCCAGAGGCCACACACAGCCAGAGGCACTCCTGACAGTCCAGAACTCTGAGCAAGGAAGTTCAGAGGAACTGGTAGTGAGTGAAGTCTTTGTGTTCCTGAGACTTCAAGCTCTACTCAAACCCTTGGAGACTTTCCTCAAGCAGGGGACACAGCACACAGCAAAGTCCTTCTCCTTTCTTTGGCAGAAGAAGCAACTTCAGGCCAACCCCAGACACACAGCAAGGGCAGTAATTTCTCCAGCTCTTCTCCTTGGCAAAGGCTTCTCTTGATTCCAGAAGTAGTCTAAAATTCGGGGGTTTGGGTCTGATACTTATACCCCAAAATGTCTTTGTTCTCTTTGTGCAAAGGGCTCTGAGCCCAGTTCAAACCAGTTGTGGAGGGCACTCTGAAAGTGCACAACAGCATCCATTGTCAGTGTGAGCCTTGGCTCCAGACACACCACAGGGGCGGGGTGGAGCCAGTATTGTGGAAGGCAGGCACAGCAGTAGTCAGGTACAGGTGCTACTCCTACCACGGCTCCAAATGCAGATCATGCCTATTCAACCTAGTGCTGACTCATTCAGGAAAGGCAGGTCACACATCAACCCCCCTCTCTGGCTGACTGAAAGCATGCACCTCCCCAGCCCCTGTCACTACAAAGCCAGACAGTTGATACACATCCTGCAAAAGAACACTCGATGGCTAAGCAAGAAAATACCTACTTTCTATAAGTGGTATTTTCAAACACAGAATGTAAAAATCACCTTTCCTAAAAGATGTATCTTTAGATTCTGAGTTCAGGCAAACTAAACTTTTTTTTCCTATCTGGTCTCAATGGTAAGTTATATTTTAAGATGTTATAAATTAACTCCCATGCTTTCCTATAGGGACAGAGAGCCTTACAATAGTGAAAAACGAAATTGGCAGCATTTCACTATCAGGACATGCCACACACATAGGGCATGTCCTACCTTTCACATACAGTTTGAGAACGGTCTATAGTCAAGTAGAGGTGCAGAGACCATAAAACACTGTGGGCCTCATTTATGAGGCCTTGCATCAGTTTTGATGCTTCCGATGCGTCACTTTTAGTGACGCATCGGTGGCGTAAAACATGCCTCCTGATGCGCACTATTTACAAAGTGACGCATCTAAGCAGATGCGTCACTTTGTAAACCCCTGCGCTACATTATACCTGCGTCAGGTATAATGTATGCAGAGGGGGCGTTCACCCGCAAAAAGCCTCGTAATAGTGACGCAGTGAAATCTATGAGATTTCACTGCGTCACTTTTAGGACGCTGTTGCATCAAAATCTTGCGCCTGCCTCACAGCAGGCGTAAGACTGACGCAAGCCCTTTCACATGGGGCTTTCCCCATGTGAAAGGAAGCATTGCTGGAGTTGCGTCACTTTTGTGACACACTCCAGCAATGCGTCACTTTTGCGCCTACAGATACGTCAGAAATACTGACGTATCTGTAACTCCTTGCGACATGATGCGTCATATTATAAATATGACGCATCAATCATGTCGCAGGGAGAGCGCAGTGAAAAGTGACGCATCGCTGTTTTCACGCAGCGATGCGTCACTTTTCATAAATGAGTCCCTGTGTGAGGCAATTACCATTAATTATTATGCTAATAGCAGCCAGTAGTAAGTAAACTCACCACCCAAAAAAACAATGAAATTAAGTTATTAACTTTGTTTTATTCAAAATTAGATATAATTTTTTTTGTAACATTTTTGTTATATATGTGTATATCTTTTTTCATTTTATATATTCATCATTTGACTGGTTTACAATTCATAAACATATAAATTTAAAAACATTTACAAACAAACATTAGGTATAAAACAGGACAGATGGTGTAGGGAATACGGCAAGGTAGTTCACTTACACCACACCCTGCCCACAGGGGTACCTTGGGCCTACCTTAGGGGTGACTGACATGTAAGAAAAGGGGAAGTTAGGGCCTGGCAAGTGGATGCACTTGCCAAGTCGACATGGCAGTTAACAACTGCGCACACACACTTATGTGGCAGGTCAGAGTTACCGTTTCAGGACTACTTGAGTGGGTGACACAATCAGTGCTGCAGGCCCAGTACTAGTATTTGATTTACCAGCCCCAGCACACTCAGTGCTCTTTACTAGGGACTGACCAGTAAATCAAATATGCCAATCAGAGAGAACCAATAATGATAATTTACACAGAGAGCACATGCACTTTAGACTGATCAGCAGTGGTAAAGTGCCCAGAGTCCCAAAACCAACAACAACAGATCAGGGAAAATAGGAGGAAGAAGCAAAAAGTTTGGGGATAACCCTGCAAAAAGGGCCAAATCCAACAACCCTCACTACCAAAACCCAGCTTCACCTCCAATTACTCATTGAATGCAACTTTGACTCTACAGCGCTCCACTGGCTTTTGGCTAGATTTTCACTATACAAATACTGAAAACATTTATACATATTTACATAAATAAATAGATACATACATAAATATTAATGAATACAAACATACATACATTAAAGATGAATTGGTAGTTTTTGTTAGATTAATAGGAGAAATAAGAGCTCAGTCTCTTGGATAATGAATGGGTATGGAACATTTATTTACTGTGAGGTACACAAGAGTAACAAAAGCTTGTATAGTTCAACATGCAAAAACTCTATTGTCACAACACTGCTGCCAAAAACTCCTCCACCATATTCTCTTAAAAGATGTTTGCACCAAACACTGCACTGTTTACTCCCAAATGTTTGTCACAATACTGGCCAAAAATATTTTTTCATCTGACCTATAATAGTGCTATAAAACTATTTAACAGCGTACTGGAATCTTGTATTAGTCAAAGACAGTGTGCACTTTAAGATCACTTGGGGGGGACTTGTTGCCTAGATCTATAGAAATCAGCCTGTTTTACGGTATAAATGTGGAAGGAGTGCTCACGCAGTTAGTGCATTTACTGCAGAGATAAGTGTTTAATGTGCTCTCACAGCTTTCAATCATCATAAAATATCTTCGAGCGGATATAAAACTGCTGCAAAGTACTTGTGTAAACTGCAGTTCATAGGTTCATATTCTACAAAGATTTCTAAATGGGTCGATGTGCTGCACACATCATTCTGGTAACTAGTGCACGAGTTGCAGTTCTAGAAAAAGAGAGCAGTGTATTAAGCATCTGCTCCAAATATCACCCTACAGCTTAAAGTAATACATTTGAACTATTGCGGGTTTTTTACTCAATTAAGCTAATTGAAAACAATTGCGAAGCTCCAAAAACAGTTCAATTTCGATTGTGTGCTATTTAAATGGCTAGTAACAGTGTAATTACATACATTCATACATGCAGTACTTGTGCGTTTAGTAAATGTTATTTTCCTTGGTTATTTTTTTTTAATTAACCCAATATATGCTAACCTCATGCTTTATCTAGTGACATCATACATATATTCTCTAGTATTCTTTGGGTGTATGTATGTATGGATGCAGTATTTCTATAGTGCAAAAATAACCAAAAGGCAGTGGAGCACTGTACATAGTCAGAGACATGCATAAAGCCACCGAGTATTCGGAGGGGAAGCCAGAGATGGAGAATGTCTGCTGCCTTGTTTTTACTTTTTTATACGTCTTAATCTTCAGTCTGATGGTGTCTTGGCTGCATTTTTTTATTTTGAGGGGGAGAGTACCGGCACTTCTCAAGATAAATTATATATTTTTAATTGGAGAGTACCGGCACTTCTCAGAAACAAGCAGGTTTTCTGGTACCTGCACTTCTATTTTTCCATTTCAAGCACTGGCTGCAGGTGGGCTGAGTACTACCAGAGATGGTCAGCTTGGCTGCAAGATAAGTGGGGACGCTGGTTGTAATGAAATTATAACATAAAATACTGTTATATAGCATAAAATGTATTCATTTTTGGGGCCATCCCTTAGCTAACCTGTGGAGGCAAACATGTGTCTGTCTTCTGCAGCGATTACTTTGACTTTAGCACCTGCAGCTAACTAGCATTCAAATACCACGCTGAATTACCACTTGTCCTTGCACCTAGATGGCTGCCTTGAAGAGGGAGTTAGAGAGTGTGGGGTGGGCTGGAAGCGGACTGCGCTGCAATCCACAAGCCTCCTTGCAGATGACAGGTTGTTATATGAATTAGAACTGGATGTACAGCAGCATTTCACCTTAGCTCTGCTCCGATGAAATTAAGTTTTTCCCTTTAAAGGGCACACTGCTGAAGAACGCAGTATTCTGGAAGCATGTGCTAAGCTGAGAGAAGCATGGAGTCCTGTACCTATGAGTAGTTGGGTGGGTAAAGGATGGAAGACATGTTTGGTAGGTTTTGGACAGTTTCAGGAAAATGTTGTCATCCACACCTGCTTCCGGGAGACAAATTGACAATAGCAGCTTCACTACACTCATTAACCTTGTTCCAGGTGGCCATAGTCACTGATGTACACCACCATGGCTCCGTGTGTACTTTGAACAGCCTCACTCCTCTACTCCATGAATACAGGCTTTCAGCAAAAGTGTGCACTATCTATTGAACTCTGATCCATGCTCCACTTACAACATTTTTAGCACTTTTCTGGTCAGAAAGGATGCTATTTATGTCATCTTCCAGTCAAGCCCAGAAACTATTTTCTTCCCCCATGACCCAGCCCAGTCATCATCTCTGAGCACCTTTAGCTCTGTCCCTTTCACAACCTTAAAGGATGAAACTGAACAAACTAACAACACCGCTTGCTTATCTGAGAGCCCTATCCAACACTGAAGCAGAAGCCCCCAGCTTGCCCAGTCTAAATTCACAGTATATTAGTGACACAAGGGAGCACTTGGATTATATTTTCTAGTCTGATGGAGGATAAGCAATTGTTGAGTTCATGTGGGGCCAGAGTTTGATGAGAGGCAGTGAACATATTAACAGCAAAGCCAAACACATTTAGCCCACTGTCCACATCTAGATCTAGATATTCATTATTTTTGCAAACTCTTCCAAGAGAAAACTGGCAAAGAAAATTAAGCTGCCATGTCTAACAAAGGGAAAGCATTTTAGAAAGCTTGGTGTTTAAAAAACATATGTCAGAGACACAGCACATCCTACAAGTGCCAGGGTATGGCACTTCCAATTTAACTCAGGTGGTAAATGTAGTAAGTAGAGAGATCTATGTGAACAGTTGGTCACAGCGTGAAGTGATCATAAAATTGCTGAGCATGTAGGGTACAGCTTAATGAGCATGGTGTCTATCATGTAGGCCACAGATTTTTACTCTGTGAAAGATGTGTCAGTGGTATATGAGTTTTTTGCAGAGATATATCGGTATCCTACGGGAAACACATTATAAATCAGTTTATCTACGCTGTCTAAACAGTTATAATTAGTCACATTACAAGCATAGACCAGAAAATCTCATGGATTCCACAGACACCTATGAGACGTTCATAAATCCAGTGCTTGAGCAAGTGAGATCACAGTTTTTACTTTTACCGTTTGCGAAATAACATGGCGAGTGTTTCTTTGTTGCCTTTGAAGTGTTAACTCTTGCGGCAAGGTGGGAGCGTTCAATTGTATCTGTTTTTCCTGACACCTGCTCCCAATAAAGAAACTATTAATGGTCCATGAATTGAGGCCATTAATAACAGTTGAAAACATATGGAGACCAAATAGGCTGGTCACACAATGAAAGCATATACCATTCTTGGGTATTGCACCAAGAATTTGGAAAGCCTTGCCACCTGAAATAAGACTTAACTATTCCACAGCTTCCTACAAAATGGACGTCAAAGAGTCACTGATGAAGACATTTCTGGGATAGTTCCCAATAACCTTTATGAATCATTTGCTTTTATTTGTTCTCTATAGATCTGTTATGTTTCTTATGATCTGTTATGTTTGCTTCTTGTTCTGGTTGTGTTATGATTTCCACAGTGTGTACCCTCTGTACGGCCAAGATGTAAAGTGCTCTGTTACCAATATGTTGTCTTGCTCGAGCTATATAAAACTCTTTAAATAAATAAATAGATAAATATAGTGGGTGCCACTGTGCCAGCCTGATGTATACACTTTTGGCATGGACACAACAAAGACGATTTGTGGTGGTCAGCCTGCAGTTTGGATCCTGCTCTAGAGAAAGTTTTTTTCCTTGCAGTCATTATGTAGCGCAAACTCGACCTGAAGGTATTGGAGCGCTTTCCATGAGCACCAGTTATATTACACAAGGACACATTCATTTCAGAACCATGCACTGGTTGGTTTTCCGTGTGCTTTAATATTGATAACTAAGCAGACCATTGAACATTAGGTGACGTATGAGTACTTGGTATGTGTGTTGTGTAGTTTCACATTTTTATAAATAAAGTCCTGCAGCACGTACCACAACAAGCATTATTAATCCATAAATCGGTTTTTGACTTTATATAATTTGCATTAAGGTTCAAGTATTGCTGATGTTTATTATTTTCACCATATAGAGGGGCACCAACGATTTGATTTTAACAGCATTGTGGTGAAGGCAGTTCAGTTTGGTGTAATGCTGTTCTGCAGTTTTTTGTTGCAGTGGAAAGCATAACATTCATATGGGAGCTTGAAACAGCAATGTTACCTTTTTACCACCCCTTTAATTTCCTCTCTCGCAAAATCTGTATGAAAATGGAATTGCTGAAACATAGCCAGTTTTGTTGATTGAAAGTCATATTTTATGCAGGCACTAAATTTAGAAGCAAACCAAAAAAGCCATATTGAATGAAATGTGACACTTGCCCGTATCTAAACAGTCCCTGTTGCTAGGCGTTTATGGACATTTCCTGACATAAGCAGTTTTTGCCACACAATTTCCTGATGTATACAGCAGGTTAGTCCCACAACTTCGCACACTCTAATTAAAAGTACCATAAAAAATTTGCAGGAAAAAAAAAACGCACTCTGTGGCCAGCTCAGTGCTTTCAAAATACTTTAAAATATTACTTTCAAAACTTGGTTTTGAGCTATTGGAAGAAGCAATTCTCTCCTCAAGACCAACAAGAAATGCAAAATATAGTAAGAGGCGTGACAAATGCATGCCATGGACAAATGAGGAGAAAGATCAGGAGAGTGACAATGCAGCCAGCAAATGGGCAGCCTCTAGGTGGGCTCTAACTCCACAGAGTAGATACAGCATGTCTTGAAGAGACAGCGCAAACACTGTCTAGCCGAGACCAAAAAAGTACCAGAAAGTATGCTGGTAACATGGGATTTGAAGTACAGGGCACAAGTAGCAAAGTCTATTACAATTATCATCACTGAATGACTCCTGGACAAGTTCCCAAACAATTCATGATCTGAAAAAATAGAAGTACACTTCTATTGGTCAGCCTGTCTTATGGACTTCTGACAGCTTCCGCAGGGATGAGAGGTGGAATCCTCAAGCAGTAAACAGGCTGTCTATTTGAAAAAGTATCTGTGCTGTTTTGCTGAATAACCTCTCACTTTTGACAGGCAGGGGATAAAAAAAAGAAGTCTCAGCTCTTTTTAATTTCGTTTTGCTTTCTGTGTTTTTGAACATTTTGGCTTGGCAAATTCGCTTACACTGGCCATTGAATGAAAAAAATGAAGCCCTATAGACACTCACATTTGACTTAAAACCTTTCACATTAAACACAAGTCTGTGGGTAACTTAATGAGTCTTTTCAACTCCTTGGAAAACTTTTCAAACTAAGCTGTTCAAAATATTGCCTTTTAAAGATCCTCCGGATTCCTTTCAGCGCCGAACTGCCAAGAGTGTAATTCGTAATTAATAGAGCCCCCTCGGTGCTTGTTGTTTATGCCATGTACAAAGGGTTGAATCACGCATGACTCAAAGCCCTGCAGATATCTATCAGGCCTCCCACGCCTGATTAGCATGCCTAAGAAAAAAAAAGGGGAAATGGCAGGTTCACGGCAGCCTGGCACACCGCTCTGTGCTGAGCAGTACCATCCAATGCAGGCTGGATTTAAAGCATGACAACGAGCCTCCTTGGCTACACTTAACAGGCCATTAGCCGTGACAGCAACTTCTTTGTGCTGGGCCACCAATTAATACGCGGCGCAGTGCTCATTAGCCAGCCCGAGGCAATTGGTACGTCTCTGTTTTCAACTTCTGCCAACTTGAAGTCAACAGGCTCAGTCCACTTGCAGGGCACAGAGGGGGGGCGACTATTCTCCGGACGTTGTCCTACTGGGGCAGAGGATGTTTGACATAAATGGCATGAGATTCATGGCTGTTTCCTGGGTCTTGACTTGAGACCCCATTGTGTAAGGTGCTGGAGAATGGATTTATCGTGTTAGAAGGTGAAAGTGAGGCGCCAAGTTGTCCAGATGAATAAAACAAAAGTATGGGAACTCTGGGGTATATTATCAAGGGGTTTATCTCCGCTTTTTTGGCTTTAAAAGCCAAGAAAGCGGAGATAAAATTATCTCCCTATTACCAAGCTGTCGCTAACACCAGTTAGTGACAGCTAATAGGAGATAGCGACCATCTTGGGCCCCGCTTTGCATGTCAGTGATATTTATCACTAATGACATGCAAAGTGGGCGTGCCAAGATGTTAGCGACTGGAAACAGTCGCTAACATCGCTATCTCCTATTACCAACTTTTGGAGATATTCGCGCTAAGCGCGAATATCTCCAAAAGCTAACACCTGCCCTGAGCAGTTCTTCACCATGTTATCCAATGGGAGGTGGATAACATGGCTAAGAGCATTTGCTCGATAATGCATGAATATCGCTGACTTTTCAGCGATATTCATGCATTGCGGCCGTTTTTTATCGCATTTGCGATAAACCTTGCTAATAGCAAGGTTTATCTGCGATAAAAATCGCCGATGTGCGGCGATAATTTTTGTCTCTAAACAAGTTAGAGACAAAAATTATCGCTAGTTGTTGGTAATATACCCCTCTGATCCTGAGTCCAATGAGCGGCGGAGTCAGTGAGCCTTGGGGCGGGATCAAAGACATGGCTAAAAAAACAAAAACATTCGTTAACTATTTTGTCAGTCTTTCACCTTCAAGTAACTGCATATGAAATGAATGCAAGTTAAACTAATCAATGAGAGATGCGCCATTTTATGTTATGACACTTCTATTGGTTGAGATCACTGCAGATATCTGTGTGTGTAACCAGAAAGACACAGGATTAAACAATGGTTTGTGCAGTGGGGAACAGTGATTTGTGTGTTTTTAGTTTTACAAGGTCCCTGCCTGTGACAGAAAGCACTGTGAATACTTGCATCATTACTTTACATTTGTATTGCAACAATATAACATAGGCCGCCACATAGTGCACAAAAAGATTTAGGTTTAAGATTTAAAAAAAAGAGTTCCTCAAATATTTGGTATTCCAATACTTACTATGATTCATTGTTCCTCAAATATTTGCTATTTCAGTACTTTCCATCATTCATTACCCCCATGAACCCCCTAAATGTTCCTCAAATATTTGGTATTCCAATACTTTCTATGATTCATTTGTACTGTTTTATTTTTCTATTTTTATTCTCGAGTCCGATTCATTTAATTTTATTGCAGTGATTTCTCTTGTTTGACATGCATTTCATATTGTGAACTATGTATTGACACCCTTGTTTCTATCAATAAAAACTTTTCTGAACTTAAAAAAAGATTTTTTAAAAGTGCTTCCAAAACATACATCTGAATAATATGCAGGTTGTACCTAGAGCAAAGATTATTGGTAACTGTGCATTAAAAGCACACGCTCCACAGCTCATCACGTCACTCACAATACCTATCAAAAAGAATATTCTTCAAGTGTCTTAATCAATTAAAGCTAATACAGCTTCCAAGCAGCCTTTACATTTACAGATTACCAAATGTGCACATTTACATTTCTTTCAGACAGCAGTCACCATGGCAAGAAGGTTTTTTTTTTTCAGTTGTCTGTCTCTCCCTTGACTTCACTGCACAGGAGACTACTACCTCCCTTCCACTTCAGTTCAGGGATCTCAACTGTCGAAATTAACCGTCCTTGCCTTTTAAGATAAGGTAGGGAAGCTGTTTTTGTCAAATTAAAGAAGTATAGGCAGGTCGTGTCCCTCAGATTCCACCCACTTCGACCTCTGAAAGTGCCTAATAAAGCAATGTAACATATTTCCCAGCAGCCAACGCTTTAAATGACACAAATATGATATCAACATAGGACAGCAGCAAATTATAATCCTTCAGGCTCACCAGGGAGCAAACGTAGTTTCATAAACATTTTAATATTTACTGTTAGGAAATAGGGGGCAGATTTACTACTTCTGGCGCATCTCTGCTAATAAGCAGGGATGCGCCAGAAGAGTTGCGTTGCATCTGCCCACCCGTGCGCCACCACTGATGCACCGCATTTACAATGCAGCGCACCGTGGCGCACGGATGGGCAGATGCCCTCGGAAAGGCGGCGCATTGTTGGAGTTGCGACGCAGCTCCAGCAAGGCTCGGGGGTGCCCCATCCCTAACATGCTGCGTCAATCCTTACGCCTGCTTCAAGCAGGCACATGGTTTTGACGCAGCATGGCCTTAAAAGTGACTGAGTGAAATCTTGTAGCCACTTTTAGGAGGTTTTCCTGTGCTGGAACGCCCCCCCACCCCACCTGGCACCGGAACGCCCACATGTGGCGCAGGGCTTTACAACGGAACGCAACTCCCAGATGCGTCACGTTGTAAATACCCCGAGCATGGTACTGGCATTGAGCCGCCGCTGGGTCACAAAAGTGACGCAACTGCGGCGTAAAA
This sequence comes from Lissotriton helveticus, assembly GCF_964261635.1. NCBI lineage: Eukaryota > Metazoa > Chordata > Amphibia > Caudata > Salamandridae > Lissotriton > Lissotriton helveticus. The sequence continues at coordinate 1,806,553,134 of NC_136059.1, forward strand.
GTGGCGCAAGGGGCTTGTAAATCTGCCCCTAGGTTTATAGTATTTGTGAAGACAAGAAATAATGGACAATACAGACATCAATTCATAAATAGTTCAATAGACTTTTAGTCCATTAAACCACAATATACGCGAAATAATCCATCAAAATGCAAATCATATTTAAACATTTCATTATTTTGTACAGCTAGTCTAGTCACTCCAATAGAAATAGGTGGATTATTTAAGTTTGTGCCCAAGCGCAATCCTTTTTTCTCAGTATGAGCATGTGTCGCACCTACACAAACAAAAAATAAAGAACAAGGTTCCAGCATGTGTTGTAAGGAGTCCTAGTGACCTACCCCACAAAAGCAATCACCATTCACGATGGACGAGTCTCCTCCTTTCCTCTACAACTTTGGAAGTGAGGCCTAGCCCGATTTCTACAAAAATCATCTCTACTCAGGGTCCGATTCACACATTAAATAACCATTAAGTTCCACTCTGTAATTCTAGTACTCCAGCAAGTAAAGGTACTTTAATTGCTTGAAGGATCTCTCTAATCAATGTGGTGGTTAAGGCCCACCCGAATTAAACTACCACTATTTATGTGTAGGCCTCACCAACATATATTTCTCAAAACTCCATAGAGTTAAAGTCCATGTAGCCCATCTCTTGGTCAGTTTGAGACAACCTGACCAGGCATACTGACACTGAAAGCCCTGGCTCCTAGTAAATAGAAATCACCTTCAAAACCCTTTTCCTAATTCATACATTGCTCCTTTGTCTATCACTAAATCTCCTGACTTTTGTCCTTACCGATGAACCAGAAGTCTCAAGTCTGCAAACTGATGTCTCTTAGTTACGCACCCAACTATATATAAGAGGTTTGGTGATTAAACCCTTCCTTTTGAACTTTTTTTCCACTTACTGGGCAATTTCCTACATCTCCATCTGAATCTTTTGAAGATGACTTTGTCAGTCTCTGAAGATCCTGAAAGAGACACTATTCTCCCCGGTACTCGGAAAGTCTAGTTTTCTCACATACATTCCTATCCCGCTTATACTCTAAGCTTAGGCTATTCAAATCTGCCTAGAGCCAGCATTCCTTCTTCAACTTTAGCTTTCAGAATGGTGTTCTTTAAAGCTTCAATCTCTTTAGGGTACACATTAAATAGTCCACTCTTATCTGATGGACTGGTTACTTTACATCTACAGGTCAGGCTTTGCATCACCCGGCTAGCCTTCACTTTTTATGTGTACCCTTACCCCACATGAGGGTTGCTAGCGGCGCTTTACAAAACCATGAATAAATAAACTGGATATCATCTTGGGAGATGGACCTCTGACCTCAGCTCGCATATGTGTTCAATAAACAAGTATCCCATTGCTTTTTCAGGCTGTGTTTAGAGCAAGAAAGGCTCTTGTTTGAGGCAAACCTGACCGGAGGCCCTCGTGTAGCCATGATACCAATAGTGCTGATGTCACTTGTTAGATGAACCGATTCCCGGTTTTTGCTCTGCAGGAATGTAAGACGGGTCGAACTGGGAGCGGAACTCCAGGGCAGATTAACCTGGGTGTTTAAATACTCTTCATAGTTTCCAAAAGCAAACTGTGGAAAATTCTTAAACGTATGCAAAGTTATAAAAACAAATGTGCATTCTCTTTCATCCAGATTGTGATGTGCATTACAGTTGGATATGGGGGTTTAAGAGTTCAACAGAATGCTGGGGTTGCTAGTATGGGCATTAGCACAATCAAATTAAAGCAAACCAATGTATTTTAGAATGTACATTGAATTAAACGATGTCATAACATTAAAGATACAACAATTTCCCTGGTACTTTAAACTAACAATTGCAGGCATTAATTAATAGTCGGTACGTTCTCAAGCATATATTCAAATGTGCCTTTGTTTCTTGTGTAATTTTTTAACTTATTTAATTATTTACTTAGTTATATGTTTTGTATGGTACCCACATATTCTGCAACCACTTTTAAGCACACTGCTGAGCCGATATTTTTGGATACTTGGCAAAGTTCCAACACGTTTGCAAGTTCCCAACAATGTGTGATGGGTAGCAGACAGGAACTTACAATTAGGAACTGGATGAGATCCGATCCATCCATAAAAGGGATGTCGTCCAGAAAGGGCTGAAGGCTTGTAAAGGTTTTCTTGTCAGCATTAGCTGGTGGCTCAACTGATCTTCTAAATTTTGAGTTTTGTATTCCCACTCGTCCTAGAGTTGCCTGACCTTAGGTTACGCCTTGAGATATAGGGACTCTGGTTGAACACATATTCTTGGCCATTTCTGAAAGTCCAGGAGCGCAATATCTTTCAAAAATAAAAGCTTCAGCTTTTGATTCACCATTATACAACAAAGGCCTTTCAGGTTGAAACATCACCCATCTTAAAATTGATTGATGATCTTTTTGGGAGACCCTGCGGAGAGTATAGATTAGTGGCCTATTACTTACCGGTAATCTTCATTACTCCTTGTCCCATTGTCCTCGTTCCATTCAAAAACTGTGAGATAACACTATCTCATGACAGAAAAAAAGAATGAAGGAATGCTGGCACTACCCCACCCCCTCCCTCTGGGAGTACACAAGTATACCTATCCCAGCAGCCTCCTGAAATACCAAGCCCAGATGAAGGCCGGCAAGACCAGGAGAGAGGGAAGTAATGCTAGGACAAGGAAAACGGGACCAGGACTAATAAAGATGAGAAGTAAGTAATAAGGCATTACCCCCAGGTCCCTCCTGTCCTCATCACATTCATAAAACAGTGAGAATACCCAAGCACCCACCAGCATTCATCAACAACAAACCACCCGGACAAAACATACTGTAAACCAAGTGATTTATTGAAAGAAGCAGATCGAGGCACACAGCCCTCAGAACTCCCAAACCAAAATTAGCATCATCCACCAGCAAATTCTGGATCTGATAGGGCTTCACAAAATTGTTAGAGGAAGTCCAAGTAGCAGCCCTACAGATCTTGGGCAGGGACACCCCCTGACCCTCAGCCCAGAAGGCTGCCACCCCCCGGGGAAGAACACCCCTTAACGCTCGCTGGAGAAGGGGCACTCGAAAGAGAGTAAGCCAACATAATGACCTGCTTTAGCCAGCGACCAATGGAAGAAGAAGCAGCCTTCCCACCCTAAGAGAGGCTACCCCAAAGGAGTCAAACAGGGAATCAGACTTCCGAAAGGAGCTTGTACGATCAAGATAGACAGGTAAAGCCCTGAACACATCCAGTAAAGGCCAAGGAAGATCATCACCCGACACCAGAGCAGCGTCCAAAGCAGGCAACACCAATTGATGGAACTGCGAAGAAACCTTGGGGACAAAAGCCAAATCCAACCGGAGGACCACCCCATCTTCTGAAAAAGACAAATACGACTCCCTAGCCATCAGAGCACCCAATTCCCCAAGGTGCCTAACCAAACTAATGTCCACCAGGAAGAGCACCTTCAAAGTTAGAAACTTGAAGTCCACCTCAGACAAAGGTTCAAACAGAGGAGCCACAAGAGCCCACATAAACAGTGGCAGGTCCCAAAAAGGAAAAGACAGATGTACCACCCAGTGGCACAACAAGAAACTCTGCAACAAGCAAGAGACCAAAACCTCCACATCCGACAAATTACCGTGAGGGGAACTAAAAGCCTTAATTGAGGTCCATTGAGTCCCCAAAGTGGAAACACACAACCGTTTTTCAAATCCTTCCCAGAGAAACTGAAGCACCTCCAGCAAAGATCACTCCAGAGGGGACAAACTGAGAATCCCACACCAGCGCTGGAAATTCCCCCAATGATGCCCATAGAATTTCAAAGTAGAAGGTTTATGAGACAGCTACAGAGCTGGGGGTAAATGTTCAGGGAAACCTCTATGTCACTACCTCTGCCTCTAAACTTCCAAACCGGCAGCCGTAGCCATGGGAGAGACAACATTGGAGATGACAGCAGAGGGGACGAAAAGCAAGGGAGAAACCAGGCACCCTGCATAGACAACAGCCTCAGAGTGAGAAACCAAGACCGAAGGCGCCAGAACGGAACCACCACCACCACCCGGGACTCCCACAAAGGTGAGCCAAAAACAGGGGGATCAGAGCCAGTGGAGGAAAGGCGTACAGGAGGAGGGAAGGTCAAGGAATTGACAGAGCATCCACCCCCACCAAACTCCCTTCTGCCGAAACCGGGAGCAGAACCGTGGCAGCTAAGTATTGTAACGGGAAGCAAAGAGGTCAAGATAAGGAAGACCAAACCTCCTGCACACAAGCGAAAAGCCACTGGAGTCAGGGATAGCTCCTGGGAGGTGGGAAAAACCTGCTGAGGGTATCCGCCACACCGTTGTCCACCCCTGAATGTGAACCCCCAAGAGAGACACCAGATGTCCCTTCACCCAATAAAACAATGGAATTACGACTGCATTCAGAGACGTGGACTTGGAACTCCCTTGATGGTTCCAGGTAGGCCACCAACACCATGTTGTCCGAATGGACCACCACATTGGGACGCAAAAAATGCCCACAGAAACCCATCACAGCCCGGGACACCAATATTAACTCCCTCCAATTTCAGGAACGCCGCCTCTCCTGAAGGGACACACGACCCTGAAGAGACATGGATTCCAAGGTTGTCCCCCACCCAAAGGCACTGGCATCGGTAGTCAGAACCACCGCTGGAAAGGACCGCAACGGCAGACCCTGAGTAAGATGTCCCTACAATGCCCATCAGCGCCGAGCAGGGAGAAGGGATGAGAACACCTAAACCCGAAGAATCATATTATGTAAAAACGGTTTCAAACGGGCCAACAGATACAACCAAAGGCGCCTGAGATTAAACCAAGCCCATGCCACCGTAAACACTGATGCCGCCTTGACACCCAGAAGCCATAACCATAGACAGACCAGAAATGATCCCCACTCCAAGAACCTCAGGGCAAGCCAACCCAAGGTCATAGCCTGAGAAACAGGTCAGTGCGAAAGCGCGCTCCGATGAACGCCAATTCCTGTGAGGGCCCCAGTTGACATTTGGGAAGATTCAAAAGAAACCCATGATATTGTGATGCAGAACATACCACTTCCTGATCCACCAGCAGCTGTACCCGAGAGGCAGCATGAATAAACCAATTGTCCAGGTCTGGGTAAATGAGGACCCCCTGAAGATGCATGCAAGCCACGAGCGGTGCTACCACCTTGGTGAACACCCGCGGAGCAGACCACAGGCCGAAAGGCAGGGCCTGAAACTGGAAATGACGGCCCTGAAGGCAAAACCTCAGGTACTGACGAAAGCTGGGGTGAACCAGGACATGATAGTATATGTCTTGGAGAATAAGGGTGCACATGAAATGACCTGGGAGCACCAACTGGAATCACCCACTGAAGAGTCTCCATTTGGAATGGCAGTTGGACAACAAACATGTTCAGAGCCTTCAAGTCGAGGACCAAACGGCACCCCCAGTCACCTTGGGAACAAGAAAAATCAGTGAGTAAAATCTCCTCCCCACCTCCAGAGGAGGAACTGCTTGAATCACCACCTTCCGCAAGAGAGACCCGACCCCCAGAGACAACTCTGACCGCTTGACCGGACAGGATGGCCAAGGAGTTGGACGAATCCCTGAATCTGGAGGAGGCCTTGAAAGCTCGATTTTGTAACATTGACGAACAATGTCCAGAATCCACACATCAGGACAGGACTGCAGTCAAGCTGGGGGAAAGAACTGCAGCCGCCCTCCTACTAAGAATACCGGAGCCCCATCAATATAGTCAGGAACGAGGTTTGGGGGGATTTTGGCTTCCTATCCTGACCCGAAGAGAACCTCCATGACCCCTGGAAAACTGCTGATTGGAAAGATGAAAGAAAGATTTAGGCTTGGAAGTAGTAGTCACAGAGGAGGGCTGCTTGAAGGAAGAAAAGTGCTTTTTCTCTTTAAACAACTTATACAATTTGCCCTCCAATTTTCCCCCAAACATCATTGTCCCCTGAAAAGGCAAATGCAAGGTGCACGCCTTTTGAGCGGAATCTGTCTTCCAGTCCTGCAACACCAGATTACGGCAGGCCGCCAGACCTGCACCACCAGAAAGGGCCGAAGCCGTCACCACATCGAAGGGCACAGGAACTCCACCTGCTGATCAATGAGAATCTGGCAATTGCTTGGACATATCCTGAAGTGGGTAAAGTTTAGCCATAAAACTAGGAAGCAAAATGCGATCCAGATCCTTCCACTCCCTTTTTAGAACTTCACAAATGTAGGGACGGACAGGAACATCTTCCGTAGCCAAACACTGAAACTGCTGCAGCAACGAACCACCAGAGGTGATGGGCACTTCATCATCAGGCAACCCCATGTTGGACTTGACATGCTTAAGCAACTCAGTCAACATGTCTTTGCCAATATATTTTCCTTTATCTTCAGCAGCCCCCATCCATTCATCCTTGCATCAGAAAAGTGAAAGGAGTGAAGAGGCAGGGGACCCTTGGAACAAGGTCCGCCCCCATTGCACACAGGGTTTCTTTAACCAACCTTTTAATCCAATCATCATCCCCCTCCGTGCGGAGTTTTAACTGCGCCATAGAAGGGGAGGAAGAAGTTGGAAGATAAGAAAGAGGAGCGCTCTAAATGTCTGCACTTTTTAGTATGATTCGCATACCAACACCGTCAAATCCACCAAACAACAACGTTACCACACAGACTTGGGTCAGAGGGAGAAAGTGGAGACCTCCCCATTTGGCAAGAGAAACAAAAATCCTAAGCTGCTGCCACAAGAGCACACCAGTACCGGTCCTCAACTGGTAAGAATATGGCAAAAGGAAAGAAACCTCGTGAAAAGGCCAAATACAATCCAAAATCTGCTATGCAGTACTCACGATTTATGCCGGTCTCAACTACCGACCGGCATGCCAATGCCTGACTTCCGGACCCTCCCCCAGCCTGAAGATAGGCAGCGAGACCCAGAAGCGGAAACATGAATGTGGACGGGTCTCGGCAGGAACGCCGTACCTCTCAGAGTGCCTGGCAACCCGGGAGGTGCAGACCAGAATCCTCCATACATGACACAGCAATCCTCAGAGGATGGAATCCACCCGACTTCCCCCAAGCCCAGCTGGGAGGAAGACGGGAAATGCCATAATCCCCCCCACCGCCCGGCAGCGGAGTGCATACGTAATCAGGAGCTCCCCAGCTCCTGCTCCTCGTCCCATTCTGTCGAAAACAGAAGAAAAGAACAGGGATGCTGGGATAGGTACATTTTTGTACTCCCAGGGGGAGGGGTTGGGGGAGGGCCAACATTCCTTTGTTATTTTTTTCTGTCATGAGACAGTATTATCTCATTGTTTTATGAATGGGACGAGGACAGGAGGGACCTGGGGGCAATAATCTAACTCGAATCACAGATCTGGTGAGCTCTGCTGAGTAGTTTCCCAACTTGAGGAGCAGAATTCTTCTGAGGATGAGAAGCCAAAAGAAATGCTTATTTGACTTTAATGAACATATGTAATCTGCTCCTGTAAGCATTTTTGTAAAAAATGTAGCAAAAATTACCACAGTAATAATTATTGGATGCAATTTTTCATTTTGCGATTTTTGCATTATTAGGCTGCTTACTTGTAGGAGAAAGATAAGCATTTCTTCTATCGAGCCAACGAAATTAATGAGGTCAGGCAGGATTCGCACACTTTAAATGAAAATATAAAATTGCATTACTCACTATTCAGAGTACCTGTTTGCTTTTGAGAAGACTAGTTCTCTGCCATTATAATGTATTGCAGCAGTGATAAGAAGTGCAGGTATTATCCCTTTCTCATTAAAGAAGTGCAGTACTCCGTATCTGACAGTACCTGCCCTGGGCTGGGAAAAAGAGGTCAGTCTGAAATGCGTCCAAATTCCCAAGAGGCTAAATATGACTATGGTAGATATGACTATATTCAAATGCGCAAGTTATATAGTCTGAAATTTCTCAAGCGAAATCAAAAATGTTTTAATCTTTTTTTCTGAACCCATGGGTCAAAGAATATGAAATTGTAAATGCCCATACAACTCCTATATTATCGGTGTCTCTGTATATGTGTTGAATAAAGAAATAGATCAGTTCTTTTGTTTGTGCTTCGGCTTTTTCAAAGTCAACCATTTTAAAAGCACAGTCCCCGTAAACTGCTTAGATGAAACATACCCAATTTGCACCACACACTGAGGATATAGCCATCAGCAGCTGCTTCACTTTTCCTTTGCAAGGCATTGTCAGTTAATGGAGGAAGTTTCAGTCGTGGGCCTTAAGTGAACAGCTTCAAAAGCAGGCAGCGGAATGCACAAACACACCAGCGTCACTCGGCGCAGCCAGGCTGCCGCTTTTGTGTAACATGGGATGGAAGCCAGAAAAAACAGGAAAACAGCTGCTGCTAATTATCCGTAGATATAATGTGTCTATATGCCCAAATGGCCAGCTTTTTATTCGCAGCCACGACTAATGAATTCGGTATTAATTAATTGAGAGAGGATTGTCTTTGCTTCAACGCAGTCTTCTTTGGCAAGGCTCATGTTTGAGAATGAAATAGGTTCTGCACGTCACATCTTTAAACATTAACATTCGAAAATAGACCCCGTTGCAAAGAAGTAGGGTATGCGAAGATCCTCGGTTTTGCCCTATTACCACTGTATTTTAAAAGTTAAATTTTGGCTATATGCATTTTGCATGAAAACATTTTTGAGAGCATACACAATTGGTCTACTACTTTCTCTAATGCTTGCGGGACAAACAAAAAATTAATTTTCATTTGTCTCGAGTCAAAGGTTGTTGTTCAAGTTATCCTGTTTTTAACATTCAAATTATTTTGTGGTCAGGAGTGACTGAAATATCACTCCGATCAGTGAAATGCTCTGAGTTGTGAGAAATTAACCAGGCTCTAACTTCAGTTAGTGGAGCTGTGTCAGCACCATTCGCTGCCACCACCTGTCCATCACAGTGACTAAAACATATTTAAGGATGCAATGTTTTAAAGCAATGAGTACGTCTATGTGATTAGCTGTAGAAGTGCACGGGAGTACACGGGTTTAAAAAAAGAACAAGCATTGGCAAAGCCCATAGGTCTGTCCCTGTCATCAGCGTTTTGGCTTTGTCAATGCTGTTTCTGTTCTTTCACGCTTTATGCAAAACCGTACTGCTTGGGAGGCAGGCAGCATCATAAATCTAAAAAAAAACATTGTCTAAAGTAAAAAATATTTTGTTTTTTTGAAAAAGAACACATTACCATTGTAGGTGCTGACGCTGAAGGGGACTACTTGGCTTGCCTAAACCCTCTATAAGTGACTATGTTATAGTATAGTAGTAAAGGAAAAGATCTTGACCTACATCCGACCTAAAAAAGCCAATAAGTCGGGCCTTGGCGGCCAGCCCCTTGTCTTTCCTAATGCTTTTGTAGGATGTTTGTAAACCTATAGATAAATAGACAGACTGATAATTTAGATAGATAGATAGATAGATAGATAGATAGATAGATAGATAGATAGATAGATAGATAGATAGATAGATAGATAGATAGATAGATAGATAGATAGATAGATAGATAGATAGATAGATAGATAGATAGATAGATAGATAGATAGATAGATAGATAGGTAGATAGATAGATAGATAGATAGATAGATAGATAGATAGATAGATAGATAGATAGATAGATAGATAGGAATAAACAACAGAGCTAAAAATAGTAATGCTAAAACTAGTAGTTTATTAGTTTAACACAAAAGTAATAAAATAAAAGCAAAAACACTGGCACTGAAGAGAACTACATTGTTTCTGGGTGTGCACCCTGTGAAATAGAAAAAATGCAGTCACTCAAAGTGAAATTATCCAGTTACTGAAGTCAGCTGACAATCTGTCTGGTGGCTTAGTTCAATGAATGCGTCCACTGTAAGGCCCTGTGTTCGACCTCATGGTGACAGGTTCAAATCCCAACTGGTTCACTCAGCCTTTCATCCTTCTGACGTTGATAAAAAGAGTACTTTTGAGTTGGGTAATAATAAACATCTGTTATTCAGTGCCAAGATACCATTTTGGAGGGACAGGCGCCGGTGGCGTAGCTAGACCTTAGGCAGCCCATGGCGGTCACTGCATTTGCTGCCCATGGCGGCCTGATCGAAGAATGGGGGTACTGGCAATTCATGTGGCAGCAATGGCTGCAGGCAAGAGCGGAGGGCTGGTCGGTTTATGGGGGTGCTGCCGATTTTTGCGGCCGCAACGTCCACAGGTAAGACCAGGGGGAGGGGAGGCCAGCAGCCACCCCCAAATCTCTTGCCACCTGGGGCGGTCCGCCGCTCCCCCAGCCTACGCCACTGACGTGCGCTATACAAATGCTATGTTATATCTCATGCGGTATGCTGTAGTGGCTGGAAGCAAAGTGTGAATGACACACCAAAAGACCAATGGATGCAGTCAGCTGCCAGAAAGCATCTTATGATAACTATATTATACATATTAAAAAAAAATCATTTGGTCCTGGCTACAGCTCCATTAAGATAACAAGCATTGGCAAAGCCAATATTTACTATGTTTTTGTGGTATTTATTTTTTCTTTATGTTGATAAGGAAGGGAGGTGTGTGGTATTCCAGCTGTTCCCTTGGTTATTTTGCCTGAGCCTGGAACTCCATGATGTCACAGGGAAGCTGGGCTCAGGCGATGGAATGTTGTCATTTGAGTACTGCGAGGGAACCCTAATTATTTGAAGTCATACTATGGAGACCAATACTGGATCCCCGCTATGTCTTGACTGACCGTTTGATCTTCCAATATATCACAGTTTCCATGTAATTTCATTGATTGAAGTTTCTGCTTTTCTGGCTGTTCACCCCTCCCGTCATAGTCCTGAGGAAGACCTGCAGTGATGCTTACCATTCCGCGATGTTTCCAGGATCGAAACGTCAACACTTTTTCATCACACATGTCTATACAGTTCTCTTGACCAAAATGTAATCATTATTGGGTCTTGCATTACATGTGTTAAATAAGGAGACAGGAAATTAAATTCAAATATTCTTTTAATTTATATCACTTATGTATTTTATGTAGATAGTGTACCGTTTACTTCACCAGTTACCATACGCCACCTTATCACAATAGTCACTTTTGTATTGTTACAATTTACTTGTGTTTGTGACAGCCATTTAATATTCAATACTTTTTGAAAATATAAGAGTAAATCAACTCTACTTGTGAATTCTTTTTCTTGGTGGGTTCTTATCCAAATTGTTTTTAATTTATTGTGAATAAGGAATTATGTGACACCGTTACTCTCGTATTGAATACAGCAATTATAGCTTTTGTATCACCCAACAGAACAATTGTTCTCTATATTACCAATACCCAGGTTCTGATGGACACCGGGTCACCCCATTATCCTTAAAGAAGGGGTGATTTAGGCAGGCAGAGGGAATACCCAAAGAGGGTGATCAAAGCTGCCAGAGAAAAGAGTATGAGTACCAACAGGGACACTCTCCTAAGACCCAAAAAGAGAAAGAATGGAAAAAAGGAGTTTAGGCTGATCACAATTTTCAGCAGTGAGTCTAGAGGCCTGAGCAGGATAATAGGTAAGCGTTGGCACTCAGTAAAATCAGACATGGTAATTGGTGACATAGTGAGTCCCAGACCACTTATAACCTATCGGAAAAATGATTTCCTCAGGGACATGCTAGTGCACAGTTACCCTAAAGAACAGCAAGGGCTCCCTGGGTCCTGGTTGAGAGAATCGACAGGATACCATAAGTGTGGCAGGCATCAGCATGTGCGCATAGTTCCAATGTCAGGACATACCTCTTACCAACAGGGAAGAAAGCTAAGATCAGACATTTTTTTTATTGTAATACCGATTTTGTGGTGTATGTTTTGGCTTGCGTATGTGGCTTGCGTTATGTAGGGAGCACCATATTCCCAATCAAGAAAAGGGTTCTAGGGCACGTTCGTGCCATCAAGGACCAAGATGTTAGCTATCCGGTAGCGAGACATTGCAACCAGGCACTTGGAACCAAAAGTGATATGATTATGTTTTTTTGTTGTTGACAGGATCCCATTGAACCTGAGAGGGGTGACAGGGAACGGGCACTAAGAAAACTGTAATCTGTAAACATCCAAATGGCATGAACCAAGATTAGGGCCTTCATGTCCATCTGAGATACTTCCTACCTCTGCAACCTTCCTTCCTTTGTACAGACATGGCCACATCCACCTCACAAGGCCGGTGCTGAGTTTCAGGGCACAGGATCCTGTAATAAATCACACCAGCACTCATGTATCAGTTTCAATGAGATGCCAGTAAGACTTGCACTCTAGAGATAGTTTCAGGTTAAGGATTTATTTCGGCTGACGCGTTTCGACCGGGACATTCATTCTCGGAGCAAAATTTGCTATCAGTGACGGTGCCCTATCACCTTGAAAAACAATTCTTGCACCAACAAACACATATTGGAAAGACTTACGAGACCTCATATCATGCTCTATTCCTTGGAAAAACAGACTTCTCTGCTTACATATTGATATTAAAAATTATCTTAAAAATATAACCACCATTTATACAGGTACTCTACCATTTAACCACAGACTATTGCTGCACATGTTTCATCACACAGATACGCAAATAATATAAATATATAACAAATTAATCACTGGAAAAAGGGTCTGTTAAAACAGCTCATCTTAATATTTATCAATACAATGCCAGGCATGCCTTATTCTGCAGAACCAGCAAAGGTAGCATTAGAAATTAACGTGGATAATACCCTAGTTTGCATATATTCATTGGTATACCGAGATAAACTGGCATAGGCTACATTCACTGTTATGCTCTTCACATAGAAAATATATATATATATATACATATATATATACGTGCAGGTAAGCCCCAAAAAAGAAGAAGTGAAGCCATCAGGAAGATACTCGCACCCCCATTTATTCTACATCATGCAAGCAGGCTGCTTTTCAAGTGAAGTCTTCAACACATTACATGTCGCCGTACGCGTTTCAGGATAAATAGTCCCTTCATCAGAGGTGCTATAACGAAACACTAGAAGCGCTGTTCCTAAGTACAAAATAAGTTCCAATTACCAGCCGCAGAGGGCGTGTCCATCACAAGGACTCCTGGTAAATGTAGTACATCGGGTTATCCCATGTGGGGCGGCTTCATGCTGTTTCTCAATTTTAAAACTGGCAATAATTCCCCAGTGGGTAGAAGTCTAAACATGACTGCTGCCTGCCTCGCTTTGCTGGTGCAGGATCTGTGACTCGAGCCAGCACTGCTACACTCCTAAACCAAGGTACGGGAAGACAACGCCATGTCTTGCATAAAAAAGAAATGTATTTACAAATGGCTGCTGGACGTGTTTCGCCTGACTTGCAGGCTTGTTCACCACGTCCACCACCACCACGTCCACCACCACTATGTCCACCACCACCATGTTCACCACCAGGTCCACCACCAGCATGCCCACCACCACCACGTCCACCACCACATCCACCACCACCACCACCACATCCACCACCACCACATCCACCCCCACCACGTCCACCACCACCACCATGTCTACCAGCACGTCCATCACCACCACCACGTCCATCACCAGCACCACCACATCCACCACCACCAAATCCACCACCTCCATGTCCACCAGCACGTCCACCTCCACCTCCATGTCCACCACCACATCCACCACCACCACCACATCCACCACCACCACCATATCCACCACCACCATGTCCACCACCACCACATCCAACACCACATCCATCACCACGTCCACCACCACGTCCACCACCATGTCCACACCACCACCACGTCCACCACCACTTCCACCACCACCACCACATCCACCATCACCACCATGTCCAGCACCACCACCACAACCATTATGTACACCACCAACACCACGTCCACCAGCACCACATCCACCACCACCACATCCACCACCACGTCCACAACCACCACCACGTCCAATACCATGTCCATGTCCACTATGTCCACCACCATGTCCACCACGTCCACCGTCATCACCATGTTCACCACCACCATGTCACATTTCTACCCGGTTGCGGACAGTGGCTTTCGTCCATCAGACCCCCAGCTACGAACTTGACAACTAGACTTAAGAAAGTTGCACCCATTGATATAGCCGTTATCAGCTTTCAAGACGTGGCTCACTAATGACGTACCCAGCCAAATTTTAAAGAAACAGAGAGAAGTCATATATTTCTCGACGCAGCGAGTGTTAAACAACATACTACAAGCAACCGAACCTTGCAAGCATCAGACTAAAGAAAAGCATTTGGCTTAACTCTTTAAGAGGACTAACAGAAACCATCCAGCACCAGTGACATCGATTTTGGTTTATTCTTGAGGCAGGAAGCACCTTTTAACCAAACACAGCGACCGTTAACTATCCGACTATCAGTTCACTATACGGTTGTTAGACAAAGAATGCTTCGGAGTACCTTTTTAAATATAAAGATTTGCAAGTCATCCACTATTGTTATTTATTATTTTTTGTGTCCTGTTGCAAATGACGGACTCCTGAAGAAGGCAAATGCCGAAACGCGCGTAGAGTTGTCATCGACTGCTTTGCTAACTTCATCGGCCCACATCTACAACCAATGACTATATGTATTTTTACCTGAAAACGAAAAAAAATAAGGAAAAAAAGATAAATAAATTAAAAATAGTATCTTGATATAAAAACCATGATTGGTCTCTATCAATAATGTTCACATGTCACAGTAAATAGATATCTAGCTGAACCCCCTAGGCTTTGGCACTTGGTTTATTGTTATTCACTACTGCTCTTTTTCAAAAAATGTTGTGTCAGTCCCTACTAGTAGTGAATGTATCTTGAGTAGGGGTCCCCTCACTTTTCAAAAATAATCACCCCCACCATGTCCACCATCACCACCATGTTCACCACCACCACATCTATCACCACCACCATGTACTCCACCAGGTCAACCACCAGCATGTCCACCACCCCCATGTCCACCACCACCACATCCACCACCACCAGGTCCACCACCACCACATCCACCACCATCAAGTCCACGACCACCACGTCCACCACCACCACATCCATGCCCACCATATCCACCACCACGTCCACCAGCAGCACGTCCACCACCACCACCATGTCGACCACCACATCCACCACCATGTCCACCACCACCAAAATGTCCACCTCACCATGTCCACCACCACCATGTCCACCACCACCATGCCCACCACCACCACCACCACCACGTCGACCACCACCATGTCCACCAGCACCACAATGTCCTCCACCAGGTCAACCACCAGCACATCCACCACATCCACGTCCACCACCACCTGGTCCACCACCACATCCACCACCACCATGTCCACCACCACCACCACTTCCACGCCCACCCCATCCACCACCACGATGTCCACCACCATCTCAACCACCACATCTACCACCATATCCACCACCACCAAAACGTCCACCACCACCACGTCCACCACCACCATGTCCACCACCACCACCACATCCCCACCCACCCCATCCACCACCACGTCCACCACCACGATGTCCACCACCATGTCGACCACCACGTCCACCACCACCACGTCCACCATGTCCACCACCACATCCACCACGTCCACCACCACCACCACGTCCACCACCACCAGGTCCACCACCAGCAGGTCCACCACCAGCACGTCCACCACCAGCACGTTCATCACCACCACCACGTCCACGACCACATCCACCACCATCACCACCACATCTACCACCACCGCATCCACCACCACGTCCACCAACACCACAATGTCCATCACCACCACCACGTCCATCACCACCACCATGTCCATCACCACCACATCAACCACCACAACATCCACCACCACCACATCCACTACCACCAAGTCCACCACCACCACGTCCACCACCACCACCACATCCACCACCATGTCCACCACCACGTCCACCACCACCATGTCCACCACCACCATGTCCACCACCACCACATCCACCACCATCACATCCACCCCCACATCCACCACAATGTCCACCACCACGTCTACCACCAAGTCCACCACCATGTCCACCACCACGCCCACTACCACCACCACATCCACCACCACATCCACCATCACCACCACCACCACGTCCACCACCACGTCCAGCACCAGCACCACATCAACCAGCACCACATCCACCACCACCACCATGTCCACCACCACCACATCCACCACCACCACATCCACAACCACCACCATGCCCACCACCACCACCACATCCACCATCACCACCATGTTCACCACCACCATGTCCACCATCACCACCATGTTCACCACCACCATGCCCACCACCACCACCATGTCCTCCACCAGGTCAACCACCAGCATGTCCACCACCCCCATGTCCATCACCACCACATCAACCACAACCAGGTCCACCACCACCAAGTCCACCACCACCACGTCCACCACCACCACATCCATGCCCACCACATCCACCACCACGTCCACCACCACCATGTTGACCACCACATCCACCACCACCACGTCTACCACCACCACGTCCACAAACACCACCATGTCCATCACCACCACCACGTCCATCACCACCACCACGTCGATCACCACCACCACCACATCCACCACCACCACATCCACCACCGCCACATCCACCACCAACACATCCACCATCACCACATCCACCACTCCCACCACATCCACCACTACAGGCACCACCACCACCATGTCCACCACCACCACCATGTCCACCACCACGTCCACCACCACCACATCCACCATCTCCACATCCACCACCACCACCACCACCACATCCACCATCACCACATCCACCACTCCCACCACATCCACCACCACGGGCACCACCACCACCATGTACACCTCCACATCCACCACCACCACCATGTCCACCACCACGTCCACCACCACCACATCCACCACCACTACATCCACCACCATATCCGCCACCTTGTCCACCACCATGTCTACCACCACGCCCACCGCCATCACATCCACCACTCCCACCACATCCACCACCACTGGCACCACCACCACCATGTCCACCACCACATCCACCACCACCACCATGTCCGCCACCATGTCCACCACCACGTCTACCACCACGTCCACCACCACCACGTCCACCACCAGCACCACATCCACCAGCACCACATCCATCAGCACCACATCCATCACCACGTCCACCACCATCACATCCACCACCACCACCACCACATCCACAACCACCACAATGTCCACCACCGCGTCCATGTCAACCATGTCCACCACCATGCGCACCACCACCACGTCCACTGTCACCACCATGTTCACCACCACCACGTCCACCACTACCATGTCCACAACATCCACCACCACCACATCCTCCACCACACCCACCACCACCACGTCCACCACCATCATGTCCACCACCATATCCACCACCACCACGTCCACAACCACCACCACCACTTCCGCCACCACCACGTCCACCACCACCACGTCCAGAACCACCACCCCATCCACCACCATGTCCACCATGTCCACCACCACCACCACTTCCACCGTCACCACCATGTTCACCACCACCACGTCCACCGTCACCACCATGTTCACCACCACCACATCCACCACCACGTCCACCACCACCACATCCACCACCACCACGTCCACCACCACCACATTCACCACCACCACATCCTCCACCATCACCATGTCCACCACCACCACCATGTCCACCAGCACCACATTCTCCTCATCCACCACCACATCCACCACCACCACTACCACTACCGCCACCACCATCATGTCCACCACCTCGTCCACCACCACCTCATCCACCACCACTATGTCCACCACCACCACATCCACCACCACCACCATGTTCACCACCACCACATCCACCACCACATCCACCACCATGTCCACCACCAAGTCCACCACCACCACATCCACCACCACTGCATCCACTACCACTGCATCCACCACCACCACATCCACCACCACGACCACCACCACCACATCAAGCACCATCAGGTCCACCACCAGGTCCACCACTACCACATCCACCACATCCACCACCATCACGTCCACCACCACTACAATACACCACCACCATGTCCACCGCCACCACATCCACCACCACCACATCTACCACCACTATGTCCACCACTACCACGTCCACCACCACCATGTCCACCACCACATCCACCACCACGTCCACCACCACATCCACCGCCACCACATCCACCACCACCGCATCCACTACCACTGCATCTACCACCACCAGGTCCACCACTACCACGTCCACCACCACCACATCCACCACCACGTCCACCACGTGCACCACCACCACGTCCACCACCACCATGTCCACCACCACCACATCCACCACCACCACATCTACCATCACCATGTCCACCACTACCACGTCCATCACCACATCCACCACCACCACATCTACCGTCACCATGTCCACCACTACCACGTCCATCACCACATCCACCACCACATCCACCACCACATCCACCACCACATCCACCACCACATCCACTCACACCACATCTCTACCTCACAGTGGCATACCTGCATGAGCCACTCACTCAAAACAAGCATTGGCATAGCCAATAGGTCTCGCCTTTGGGACCTTATAAGTGTTTAGCCATGCAACACTTGATGTTGTTGCACTAAGGATATTGTGCTGGATAACTAAACACTTATAAGGTCCCAAAGGCAAGACCTATTGACAATGGCAATGCTTTTTGTTAAAAAGCAGCTTGTCTCCTGCAGAGTACCACCCGCGTAGATGCCATTATGCATTTTTTCGAAAAATGGTGCGAGAATGTGTGATAATATTTGTCTCTGCATGTGTTATCATGCCTGCACTCACCAGCAGAATGATAAGAACACCATTTTCTTTTATTTCTATCTACAGATCCAAGACAACAGGTGCCACTTGAATCATTAAACACATTTTTAGCACAAAATCACTTAATGAAATGTGGAGCAGCACCGCAGCAAATGGCACTTGCTAGGCTGTCAAAGAAAAATAAATAAACAAATTCATTTATTTAATGTACCTCCAGGCTGGGGTAGCAGTGGATCAGTAGGTGTGTAGGTGGGGAGAATCAGTGGAAGATCAGGTGAGGGCCAGAAGCAATCAGCAACAGGGAGTGGTCAGGAAATGAGGGAGCAGCAGAGGCATGCAGAAGCACATTTTGGACTGTGGTCGCCTGCTGCAAAAATGCAGTTCGTAGGCCTTCCAAATAAAAAAAAAAGCACTTGTATTTTATATACTGCGAGCGGACAGGAGCAATAGAAAAGTGCGGGGAGGTAGATGGGTGGGGAAAGTGACGAAGTGTATAGGGGCCAGGGAACAAGAGTTGTTCACAGAAGCATTTTGCATTGTGGAGTGGCCCATCAGCAAATGGTACCTGCTGGTAAATCAAAAAAGAAGAATTGAAAATCAAAGCATTTTCTGCACCCCAGGGAGTAGGGAAATAATGGAGTGGCAGGTGAAGGTAAAGCAAAGGGGTACTTGATTATTTGAAGGCAGGGAAAGCAGCACAGGCGAGAGAGCAGCAAAGCACATGCACTTTCATGAAGTAGTCCCTAAAATGTGAGCAGGGGAAGGGTACAAGTCATACAATCAAAAGGATAGTAAAGAGGCTTTTTTTCAGGGGCTGGACAAACACAAGAAAAATACACGCCATTGAGAAAGGACATGAGAGTGACAATAAAGTTAGCTAATGGTTAGAAAAGGGCTGGCTCTAAGTTCACCTTGTTTGATATGGACCACAGTAAGCATTCACCTACAGACAACTAAAACATGCTTCATAGGCGAGACCTAAAAAGAAAACATTTCTTTGTTGAAAGGGAAGGTGTTCAGTGTTCTTCACTTGCTGCAGAAATGACCTCTGCGATTAATGAATTAAACTGAAAATGTTTGACCGCAGTGGCCAACTTGCCTTTAAGACCTTCAAAATAGCGTTTGCGCGCTGATCCGATGTTTCTTCCGCATCTGTCTCTTGCCAATTTTATAGCCTTATGTAGAGTAGTAAATTGCACAGTGGATCAATGGGAGGGCCTTGAACTGCACTCTCGCTTGAAGGGTAGCCAATGCAATGCCTTTAGCAAACACATTACACAGACTAATGAATGGCGCATGTTCCTTCAACTTCTGGGGATTGCCTGTCAAGAAAGAATTGCTGGAGCCTTCGGTCAACACATTGTCACGTTCCCTTCTGCACAGGTAAACAACTATTAAAATATCCTCTATTTATGTGCAAATATATTCTGTACAGAGGTCGACAAACACAAAGCTAAAATAAACATCCTGCTCGCACCTGGTGTAATAGAACTGAGCACATAAACGCTGCTATTATAGGGTTTGAACAATCACATTGCTGCTAATAATGCAGTGTGCTTTTTTTTGTGCTCTGAAGAAAAAAAAATGGATAGTGTTTGTTTTTGTGCATTCATGCACATGAGATCAACCCTTCATTTTTCGTCGGAGGCATTTTCAGGGGAGAGGAGGAGAGTGAAAGCCAAGATATGAGATTCAAATAACATTAAAGAAAGATCAGACCAGCGAAATTGCCATTTTGTGAAAGCCCCATGGATTGGTAAATGGCAAGCATAATTCGTGTAAGGTTTGACAGTGAATCACTGTTTAAAAATTGGGTCACATCTACCGAACCTGCACATGCATAATATTTCATGTCTTGGGACACAAGAAGTCTCCATGCACTAAGCAAAGCCTGACAGTCCCTAAAAGCTATGTCATGAAATATTGAAGTATACCAAATGTGAAGATTGAATCATATTTGTATTTTTTAAATGAAACAGCCTCCCATGAGGGGCTTTTATGCAGACAGAGAAGGGAACTAGCGGATCCCTTGAAATAAAATAGGACTTTGTGGACAAAAATAAGAAAGACACTTGCTACTATATATGTCACTTGTTCTATACTGGTCTAGAATATGGGCGCTGGTAGTCATTGTGAAGGAGAATTCAATATAAGGTGCTTTGTAGCGCCTACAAAGCTCAGCAGCGTCAAGCACCTTTCTACCGAATTTACAATTTCAAATGCTACTGCCCATTTAGCTCATATGGTGTCTACAGACGTAAGTCGCCTGAAAATCTTTCCCTCCTAGTAATCTCATATGAGATGGAGAAGCCTCCAGTCTGGCCGAAATACTTTGGCATGGTATGCCATATCACTTTTTATTTGTGTAGAAAACTTCTGACATTACTATCTACGTGTAGCACTCTTGGCGTCCTATGATACCTTGATTTTTGTTATGGGGTGTACTGTAGCACTGAGTCCATTGTGACCTAATGTCTTCCTATGTTCTTGCACCATGTGTCCATTCAGTACCTATCCGCAAGTTTCTGTCTCTCATAGTATGCCCCTCTTTCAGTACCCTGGTCACTCCTGGGGTGCATGTCACCCAGTGTCCGTGTCTCCCACCGTCCAAATGTCCCTGTTTCTGTGTCTTCTAGAAATGAGACTGCACAGTGGCATGTCTCGCTGTCAATTATCTGCTGTTTTACATTTTACATTGTGCGTTTAAATAAAGTGCGATTAGGTCACCCCACTGAAGTGCGAGTCGGAGGTGAATACAGGCAAGTAGAGAATTTTTCAAAGATTGTTTTCATATCTGCAGAAATGTACAGAAGACATGCATGGAGCAGATGTACACAGGTTATTAGCAAATGGGACCTGCATTATAATTGTGGGCTTAGGAAGGTGTAACTTCAAAATTGGGCCTGACACCTTAATCTTAGATATCCGCTGAGAGAAAGCATGTAAGAAAGAATCAGATCATCTGACGGAATTGAGATTATGTGGGCCACCAAGTATAGTCCCTCAACAAGATGGGGGGGGGGGTCTGTGGTATTCCCTGCTATAAAATAATTTCTCACGCTTGCACTCTCAGATTACATCTATTTCAACAGTTGTAGCGTGCTCTAGGGTGTACCCTCCTTCTGGGTACTGGTAAATCAAATAGTTAGCGTGACCCTATGATTGAGTGACGTCCCCTAGTCACAGCGGTGTCCCAAATGAATTTGGGTTGTAAAGTTCCAAATATTTCAAAATATCAGTTCAAACTTAGTGAAATTCAAAATTCTTTATTCGCATTATAGCGTTCTTTTCAGGTTTCCAAGACTAATTCCAAAAAAACTCCAAATAATCCAGTCTTCTAATCAATGTTTCTTTGTCCAATGCATTTCGGCTTGATAACAGCCTTCGTCAGGGACTGGATTCTACAAATTAAATGATCACATTTCAGGATATATCAGGGACTATACGTCAAACACATTATTAATGTAATGGTAACTCTTAGAAACATCAGAGTTCAAAGTGAATTTATATCAAGTAGCGTCGCCGTTATCAGATGGTGACACCTCGTGAAAAGGTAAAGTAAAAAATAGGAAAATTAAAACCAGAGTGCATTCAAAGTATGAAAAAAAGGCGGGGACCAGTTGTTTATAACCCACAAACAAATGTGCAGTTCGAGTGGTTGAAGAAACGTGAAGCGCATGCACCCACTCTTCCATGAAACCAAAAAGTCTCAGGTACTCACTTGGAAAGATAGAAAATAACTTCTAATCAAGATCACCATACGCGAGATACGCAGTTCACCCGATCAGTGCGTGAAGAAAAGTTAAATCGTCTTCAAATTAGTAAACAGTGAAAATGGACACATATCATCGTTACATGGCGGCCATGCTAGAAAAGGTTGAAAAAACGATATAGAAGGAAATAACCTCCTATCAAGTCGGATATTCCTAAAAATAATGATGTCTCATAGGTTAATGGAATTTAACTAATAGCGTGTCTTTGAAAAAAGCATCAAAAGAAGAAACCTCACGTTGATAGACAGTGAAAACGGACATAGATCAAGATAACATCTTAGGTAGTTGTGATAGAAAAGAGACTGAAAGGATATAGACACAGAAGTAGGCTTATCACAATCAAAAGTATGAAAGAAAAGAGAGAGAACAAATGTGTAAAAGAGATGACAAAAACGTTCTCGATTAACTGGCTGACTTCACAGAATAAATTCCGTACAATGCATTATTATTGGATGCAGGCAATCAAAAAAAGGGAAAACATGCTCAATGTCATTCAGTACTTCATGGTAATCATTATAAGTAACAGCTAAATTCAATCCGGTCATTCATTCCGGTAGGTTTTAAGGTTTCCAATTTGAAAATCCAAAAATTCTCTTGTTGTAGTAGGTTCTTATTATTGTCAATTCCCTCTCGATTTTTCACAATCTCGAGAACGGTAAACCTCAGTTGGCTGATGTTGTGAGAGGTCTCACAAAAATGGGTAGCAACAGTTGACTTGGACTGTTTGTTACGAATGTTCGACTTGTGTTCATTAAGTCTAATTTTAATTTTTCTCTCGGTCTTTCCCACGTATCCTTGTCCACAGGGACATTTTAATAGATATATGACATTCATGGAATCGCAGGTAGCTGACACATGTAGTCTTATCTTGTATCCTTTACTTGGATGGGTGATGGTGTTCCCTCTAATGATGCTGTTGCAATGACTACAGTTATGACCAGGTAGTGTACCATGAAAAGTTTCTTCCGTTTTCTCCACCTTAGGTTTGATCATGTTTCCTAAGTTTGTCGCCCTTTGATAGGCGAATAAAGGTATCTCTTTAAAGATGTTGTTAAATTCAGTCTCCTGAGATAGTATTGTCCAATGTTTTTTGATAATGCCCTTGAAGGCTTTGCTTTTGGTTGAATATTTCGACACAACAACCATTCTCGTGTTTTCCTTTCTTGGGGCTTGAATCAGTAGATCTTTTCTGTTTTTTAGGGCGCATCTCTGTTTGGCATCATCTAATGTATTTTGAGGATAACCTCTACTCTTGAATCTTGATTCCATCTCTTTGATTCTAGTTTCTAATATCTCCGGAGATGATACGATCCTCTTTACTCTTATCATCTGCGAATATGGCAAATGTATCTTTAAAGAGTTGTTGTGAAAACTGTTGTGGTGCAATACGTTGTTGCGATCCATCGATTTTCGGTAGATGTCTGTTATAAAATGAGATCCTTTCCTCTGTATCTCTACATCAAGAAATGTAATCCTGTTGGCATCGACCTCCGATGTGAATTGGATACGTTCATCGCGCGTGTTAAGTTCATTGATAGCTTCCTTAAGTTCAAGTTCTGAGCCAGTCCATATGATGAACATGTCATCTATGTATCTCAGGATTAGTTTGGTGTTAGACTTCCATCGTTCTTGGTTCAAGATGTGTTCGGTTTCAAAACGTTCCATGTATAAATTCGCGTAGGAAGGGGCTGCCGAATTTCCCATGGCAGTCCCAGTTAGTTGTAAATAAAACTGGTCCATCCATTTAAAATAGCTGTGAAAGAGGGTGAAGTGGAGTAGTTCCATGAGGAAAACTTTAAAATCCAAATCCATTTCAGTGTTGAGCAAGGTCTGTTCAATTGCTTCAATTCCATCTTGGTGGGGTATTGATGTATATAAAGATCTAACGTCCATACTGCATAGTATGATCTGTTCATCTTCTCCAATTTCCACCATTCCCAATTTCTCCAAAAAGTGGGTCGTGTCCTTTGTAAATGTTTTCATCCTCATCACGCTGGGTTGTAGATGTCTGTCCAACAATTGACCTATGGGTTGATGTATGCTCCCAACCGTTGACACTATGGGTCGAAAAGGAGGATGTTCCAAATCCTTGTGAATCTTCGGTAGCATATGTATTGCTGGGCTTCTAGGGTGGTTTGTAATCAAAAATTTCTTTGTCTTTTCATTGATTACTCCATCATTATATGCTTTATTAATGATATCCTTTAGATCCTTCGAAAATTGGTCAGCAGGATTATAATCCAAATGCAGATAAACTTGGTTGTCCCCTAAGTGATTTTCCACTTCTTGTTCGTAATGTGAAACATTCATAATGACTATGGCACCTCCTTTGTCTGCTTTCTGACAAATGATGTGTGGGTTGTCAGCAATTTTCCGGAGTGCATCCATTTGTTTCTGTGTGAGATTGTGTCGCCTAGAGTTTCTCTTGTAGCTCAATTTAGATAGCTCTAATTTAACAAGGTTTTCAAACGTATCCAAAGTTTTATGTGATACAGGTGACTCATACGTGCTGTGTGGAGTTAATCCCAACAGTTGATCCACTTTAGTAACGCTTCTTTCTGTTGCAACGTTATCGAAAAAGTGTCTAAGACGTAGTTTCCTCATCAGTTTATAAAAGCTAACCTCCAGTTCTAGTCTATCTGTTTCAGTAGTGGGCACAAAAGACATCCCCTTTTGTAATGTCTCAATTGAGATGTGATCTAATTTGACATCAGAGATGTT
The DNA here is from genome assembly GCF_964261635.1 of Lissotriton helveticus. Taxonomy (NCBI): domain Eukaryota; kingdom Metazoa; phylum Chordata; class Amphibia; order Caudata; family Salamandridae; genus Lissotriton; species Lissotriton helveticus. The sequence continues at coordinate 1,806,578,496 of NC_136059.1, forward strand.
GATGACCAGGTTATTTAGGTCATGGTTTTCTTGGGTTTGTCCTTCTTCCTTTCTGCCGTTACACTCCTGGTGTTTGGTGGATCTGTTTCTTTTCCCTTTGCCCCTCCTGGGTCTCCTTTTTTGTTCTGTCTACGGCGGGCGTACACTCGGGGAGGTGTACACCTGGGCAGAGGTGTACGCCCGCCGTAGACAGAACAAACCATACACCCAGAGCACAGATACATCGTCAACTGGTAGTGACCAATCTTCAAGACCTAAGACCACTGACAGACCCCGACAACAACAACCACAACAAGAACAATCCCCAGAGAGTTTGGGATCTGGTCAAAATTTGACACAAAGAAACAGAGAGGAGTCTTTTTTAGAGGAGGGCCAACGAGAAAAAGGAGACCCAGCGTGATGAGGATGAAAACATTTACAAAGGACACGACCCACTTTTTGGAGAAATTGGGAATGGTGGAAATTGGAGAAGATGAACAGATTATACTATGCAGTATGGACGTTAGATCTTTATATACATCAATACCCCACCAAGATGGAATTGAAGCAATTGAACAGACCTTGCTCAACACTGAAATGGATTTGGATTTTAAAGTTTTCCTCATGGAACTACTCCACTTCACCCTCTTTCACAGCTATTTTAAATGGAAGGACCAGTTTTATTTACAACTAACTGGGACTGCCATGGGAAATTCGGCAGCCCCATCCTATGTGAATTTATACATGGAACGTTTTGAAACCGAACACATCTTGAACCAAGAACGATGGAAGTCTAACACCAAACTAATCCTGAGATACATAGATGACATGTTCATCATATGGACTGGCTCAGAACTTGAACTTAAGGAAGCTATCAATGAACTTAACACGCGCGATGAACGTATCCAATTCACATCGGAGGTCGATGCCAACAGGATTACATTTCTTGATGTAGAGATACAGAGGAAAGGATCTCATTTTATAACAGACATCTACCGAAAATCGATGGATCGCAACAACGTATTGCACCACAACAGTTTTCACAACAACTCTTTAAAGATACATTTGCCATATTCGCAGATGATAAGAGTAAAGAGGATCGTATCATCTCCGGGGATATTAGAAACTAGAATCAAAGAGATGGAATCAAGATTCAAGAGTAGAGGTTATCCTCAAAATACATTAGATGATGCCAAACAGAGATGCACCCTAAAAAACAGAAAAGATCTACTGATTCAAGCCCCATGAAAGGAAAACACGAGAATGGTTGTTGTGTCGAAATATTCAACCAAAAGCAAAGCCTTCAAGGGCATTATCAAAAAACATTGGACAATACTATCTCAGGAGACTGAATTTAACAACATCTTTAAAGAGATACCTTTATTCGCCTATCAAAGGGCGACAAACTTAGGAAACATGATCAAACCTAAGGTGGAGAAAACAGAAGAAACTTTTCATGGTACACTACCTTGTCATAACTGTAGTCATTGCAACAGCATCATTAGAGGGAACACCATCACCCATCCAAGTAAAGGATACAAGATAAGCCTACATGTGTCAGCTACCTGCGATTCCATGAATGTCATATATCTATTAAAATGTCCCTGTGGACAAGGATACGTGGGAAAGACCGAGAGAAAAATTAAAATTAGACTTAATGAACACAAGTCGAACATTCGTAACAAACAGTCCAAGTCAACTGTTGCTACCCATTTTTGTGAGGCCTCTCACAACATCAGCCAACTGAGGTTTACCGTTCTCGAGATTGTGAAAAAACGAGAGGGAATTGACAATAATAAGAACCTACTACAACGAGAGAATTTTTGGATTTTCAAATTGGAAACCTTAAAACCTACCGGAATGAATGACCGGATTGAATTTAGCTGTTACTTATAATGATTACCATGAAGTACTGAATGACATTGAGCAAGTTTTCCCTTTTTTTGATTGCCTGCATCCAATAATAATGGATTGTACGGAATTTATTCTGTGAAGTCTGCCAGTTAATCGAGAACGTTTTTGTCATCTCTTTTACACATTTGTTCTCTCTTTTTTCTTTCATACTTTTGATTGTGATAAGCCTACTTCTGTGTCTATATCCTATCAGTCTCTTTTCTATCACAACTACCTAAGATGTTATCTTGATCTATGTCCGTTTTCACTGTCTATCAACGTGAGGTTTCTTCTTTTGATGCTTTTTTCAAAGACACACTATTAGTTAAATTCCATTAACCTATGAGACATCATTATTTTTAGGAATATCTGACTTGATAGGAGGTTATTTCCTTCTATATCGTTTTTTCAACCTTTTCTAGCATGGCCGCCATGTAACGATGATATGTGTCCATTTTCACTGTTTACTAATTTGAAGACGATTTAACTTTTCTTCACGCACTGATCGGGTGAACGGCGTATCTCGCGTATGGTGATCTTGATTAGAAGTTATTTTCTATCTTTCCAAGTGAGTACCTGAGACTTTTTGGTTTCATGGAGGAGTGGGTGCATGCGCTTCACGTTTCTTCAACCACTCGAACTGCACATTTGTTTGTGGGTTATAAACAACTGGTCCCCGCCTTTTTTTCATACTTTGAATGCACTCTGGTTTTAGTTTTCCTATTTTTTACTTTACCTTTTCACGAGGTGTCACCATCTGATAACGGCGACGCTACTTGATATAAATTCACTTTGAACTCTGATGTTTCTAAGAGTTACCATTACATTAATAATGTGTTTGACGTATAGTCCCTGATATATCCTGAAATGTGATCATTTAATTTGTAGAATCCAGTCCCTGACGAAGGCTGTTATCAAGCCGAAATGCATTGGACAAAGAAACATTGATTAGAAGACTGGATTATTTGGAGTTTTTTTGGAATTAGTCTTGGAAACCTGAAAAGAACGCTATAATGCGTATAAAGAATTTTGAATTTCACTAAGTTTGAACTGATATTTTGAAATATTTGGAACTTTACAACCCAAATTCATTTGGGACACCGCTGTGACTAGGGGACGTCACTCAATCATAGGGTCACGCTAACTATTTGTATTCCCTGCTATAGCATAGATGGTTCTCTTTGTAGCACAATATTGCATTTTTTCAGACCAGAGTTGTTTACCTCAGCCCAGGGTTTACAACCGTTCTCAGAGCCCCTAAGGAACTTCTCTCTCACTGGCTCTTTTAAACACATAACCTAAATCAAGAACAGTAACCCTAAAATGTATGGATTGACACAGATATCTCTGTGAGCTCCCGTAATGATCATACCAGCAAATCAGGCAGAGCACACCCTTCTCCCCAAAACGCCTCAGACCTTTATTCAACAAACCAGACGTTTGACCTTTTATTCAAGCTGTTGTCGTTTTGACAATTAAGTACAGAAATGCCATGCTAAATGAAGCCTTAAAGACATAATTGACACCTTAAATGCCCTCCTTAACTCAAAGGCTTGAATAAACAAAAATATCCAAAAATTCTTACACAGCTTGTCCATCTTGAAAGACCTCTACTCTCAATCTTGAGTCCAGGATTAAATTTAAAGTATCTTATCTGAACTTCAAGGCCTTGCAACTAGGAACCCCATACGATCTTCACTCTGCGCTTCACATCTGTGTGAGTGAAGGAATACTAAGGAGCAAACCATCCCTCTATCTAGAAACTAAGAAATGCAATTCCTTCTAAGCCCCACTAATCCTTTTCTGGTGCAGCCCCCACACTATGGGACTCGGTACCTGACGTGATCAGATATAAAGAAGACCAGGGTTGTTTTGGAAAAAAGCTTTAAAAATCTTTTCAAACATAATGTAAATGTTTAATCTTCAATTAGCTGAAATACACTAAAGAGCTTCTCATCCACTCCTTTACTTTACAATTGTACCCTTGCCTAAAACATTTGCTGATGAGAAAATATGTTAACTCTAACTGTTATTTGCACACTTGGCCCTATTTAAAAACCTTAAATAAAATGGAAAAAATAATAATTCTATCTTTTGAGCTTCCTTACATCAGTACCCAAAAGTTACAACTTTGGTTACCATTTGTTTGTTCATGGTACAAAAATGCACCCCACAATCCCAAATGTACCAGAAAATAGAACAGAATTATTTGCGATTCCATAAATGCATTCGCAATTTGGGTAATCGCAAAATTTGCGATTACCTGTATTGCGAATGGGTTTTTGGTTGATGCATCCCAAATGGCTGCGAATCGTCCCATTTGCGTCAGGTATTTAGCTTAATGCCTGTGCCCCCTAGTCCTCTAACAGCAATCTTTACAAGGTTGGCTACTATTTGTTTGCTCATGATACACAACCACAATTCCAAACGAACTATACAATGGAACAGAAGTACTAAAGCGCCTCCTAAACATGCAAACATAGACAATGAACAATTAGCTATATCTTAATGGCAGTAAAACCAAACTTCTGCTATTTGACTAAGAAAACTCTGAGTTTCTGATTTCTATCTTGCTCCGCTCTATAGGTCTTTCTCCTACCCTCACAATCAGAGACCTGGTAGTTATTTTTGACAGTGAGCTCCTCTTTCCCACTCCAGTCATCTCCAGCAGCAAAAGCATGTTCTTTCTCTTCAATTGCCTTTGTGGGATACTACTTCACTAACTTCTACATAGCGCATTTCTCTTTCTATAGCTGTGGCACTCTCATGTAGAGTCTATTCTGACATCCTAGACTAAGGTTTCAGTAAACTTTAAACAGCATAAAATATGTTGTCTGTCTCATATTCAATTTGAAGGTCTCTGAATATATCACTCAAGGTTGAAAGTCCCTCCACTTGCAACAGATATTGTTGTGGAGAGGCCAGAATTGGCCCACAGCTTACAACAGTATCTCACAGAATGTGGAGGCTTTGAATAATGAATCATGAAATACTTTTTTCAGGTTTAGACCAATCCAGATAACCAGTGGGGCAAGAAGAGAAATATGAAAGAGGGCAATGCCCAGAAATACACTGCGGAGGGTATCCACAGTATCCACAGGAAGAAAGGACAGCAGGAGAAGTACTATGAGAATCTGTACATCAGGGCCTGACTGCTGGCCATTGACATGCTGGGAAGATCCACCTTGCTCAGGTCTCAAGACCTGGTTATTCGATCAGTAACGGCCCCCCCTCCCTTTAGCGCCTTGATACCCTCGCGGGTGAGTAGCGCGCTTTACAAATGCATTGATTGATTGATTGATTGATTGATTGATTGATTGATCCCATCTTAAACCATTGCAGAGACATGTCCAACTAAACCTATATGCCAAGGTTTGGGCCCAGAATCCTCAGGAACCAGTGAGTAATTTGGAGACAGGTGTGAATGTCTAATGCATTTATGGTTATATGAGGACCTTAAAAATAAAAAATGCACTGCATTCTATTTATCCTTTTGTTGAAGAATCAAAGACATATTGACTAATGCGTGCAAGGATTTGTTTATAGACATTGAGAGAACCTCAGTTTTATAGTTGGAACATATGCCAAATTAAGATGAAAAATGTAATTCAGGAAGATGCTGGAGGAGTCACTGAATTGTCCATAACTTTTTTCTGTTTTGTATATTTCGAATTTGAGAAAAAATCATAATGGATTTCAAGGCTTGATATACTTCTGCATTTGCCAATATGCTCTCATGGCTACTATTCGACTCCAGCACCCTCCACACACCTGCTGCCTGGCGCCCTCATGCGCACCCAAGGACCCTACTCCTGCCGGACTTGCAACTACACCAGCATCCGACCCGCCAACCCACCGAGCAGGAAAGAACCCAAATACCTGAGATGCATCCCCCTCAATGCCCGCTCCACCCGCAAACATGTCATAGAACTCTGGGACCTACTTAATTCAACTTCCCCAGACGTCGCCTTCCTGACAGAGACCTAGCTGAACCTCTCCTCTGCACCTGACATCACCATAGCCATCCCGGACAGCTTCAAGGTCACCCGCAGGGACCACACCAACAGAGTAGGAGGAGGAATCTGTAAAAAACAGAGGGAAAAGGAGGTACTTAAGAACAGGTCGTCCTCCTCGAACAACGTATGAGTAATGAGCCTAGTGTCTGGGTTCGTGGACCTGTCTTGTGTTGTGACCGGATACAAAATAATATTTGATGTGGCCAGAAAAGAAAGAAAAAATTTCTTTCTTAAGTCCCCTCACTCACCGGAAGTTCCTCACGGTGACATGCTTCATCATTGGGGCCATCCCAGTTCTCTACGAAAAGGGGCGTGCTGCGACTTGCGAATTACGTAGGAGCACTATAATGTGAAGGACTATGTGTGGTGCAAAAATGGGGTAGTGGGGTGGAGTGGGTGAGTGAGTGAATTAAAAATACCGTGCTAGTGGGCCTCAATGTTTTATTCTGCTCCTAGATTGGTATATTAAAAGTGGGGTTATACTGTGGACCGACCAACTATGGAGGTGGGTTCAGTATGTGGTCAACATGTTTCATGCTACCCCTAGCGTTTTTTCAGGACCATACAGGGACCAGCCCTGTATTTTCCACTCCTAGAAACCTAAATAGAGGTTAAGGATGATTAACAGATAAAATAGTTGACCGCTGTTCACTAAGTAAACATGCGGGGTTCAGACATTCATACGTGGTAACTTACTGACGTATGTGTTGTTCACTGTAGAACCTGTAAGGAAATGAATAAACAAATTAAATAAACACCTCTCCCTTCTCTCAAATGAGATCGGGGATAACGAAAGTCCTTCATGTCGCACTTTTCCATACATATACGTGTATATGCATACTCTATATGGTGCACATTGCCCCATATTGGTGCGTGCAGGCTCTCAGGTCCGGTGTGTGGTGAAATAGAAACACGTGCATGTATCTATATAGACACTGACAAGAGACTTTTTGTGCAAAAGACAGTAGACACACTACATTTAACACATAAAAGAAAAAAGAAGAATATCGGTATTTACATTTCAGGGTGCTTAATGGCACTTCATGGTCTCTGAGAGGGCGGCGTCGCTTCAGTGGAAGCAATGCTGTAATGGTCAAATGTTTTAAAATGGCCGTTAGTTGTAGGAAAAGAAATATATAATAATAAGCGGGCTGCCTGAAAAATGCACGGGCGGGGCGATATTATCTCCTGGCTAGAACATTTTCTGGTGGGTCAGAAGATTCTGTCACTTACTTCCTAATCAGCAACGCCGTACGGAATTACCTAGCTGCTTCCCCTCGGACCGCATCTTGAAATGCGTTCCGCGGGGATTGTATTTGTTTGATCTCGTTTCCGGGTTCCTCTGGAAAGGGCTAGACCGTATCAGTGCGGTGGCCATATGGGAAGGATGTTATTGTGCGCTATGCGGAAGTATATTGTCCGCGGCGCTGGTGATCGGTATTCCTAATGGTTACGTTAAATAGTGGGTGCACAGCCACTGCTACATAAAAGATGATTATAGATTGTAACAGTGAGGGTTACTAAGTAATGTGAGGGGTCAAACCGAAATTTATAATTGCTGGATGAAGTAAGACAAGAGTTTAATAAACACATACTCAAATTGAGAAAGAAAAGGATAGCCTATTTAGGGACCTTTTCTCTCTGTTGGGCATTCGTTCAGATCTATAGATGAACATCAGGGAACAGGATTGCATGCTGGGGATTGAAGTCTTGGGCTATGAGTCAGTGTATTTAAGGTCATCTTAGGGGTTGAATGCACCCCACGGTATGTCGTCGTTAAGCCCATGTATATCTGTTTGGAGTTTGAAAACCCAGCCTTGTTCACGCTCATGCAGGATTCTTTCTAGGTTTTCCTTGTCTTTTACGCATTTCAAAACTACCCATCTGAGGTCATTTGGTGCGTGATTTTGCTCTATGAAATGGTTGGTCATGCGTGTGGTAGACCTTTTGCACCGAATATTACTCCTGTGCTCCACAATTCGGGTGCTTACTTTCCTCGTGGTCATGCCCACATAGTGCAAATTGCAAATGCAGGTAATCAGGTAGACTACACCACTGGTATTGCAATTTGAATATTTCTTGAGTTTCCATGTCATGTTGTTGTTGAAAGTAACCTCTTTTTTCACAGACGTAAGGTGGCAGACACTACAGTTGTTGCACGGGTAGTGACCGATTGGTAGTGGTTTCAATCTGTTAGTATTGTCAACTGGCTTTGGTCGTGTGTGGACCAAGTAGTTTTTCAGGTTCATTCCCCTGCGATGGCTAAACATCGGTGTAGGGATGTTAAGCTCACCGCTGTTCAGTATTGGCCAATGTTTTTTAATGATCTTTCTGACCTGGTCAGATACTCTGTCAAAGGTGGTAATACAGATTGGTCTGTCATTTGTAGATGCATCTTTGATTTTGGGTTCCAAAAGGGCATCCCTGTTATTATTACTTGCCCTCTTCCTGGCATCATTGATCACTTTCTTTGGGTATTCGCGTTGCTTCAGTTTTTTGCTCAATTCTTCAGCTTGTGAGTAATAATCCCGTTTATTAGAACAGTTTCTTCTCAGCCGTAAGAACTGCCCAAAAGGGAGATTCTGTTTAAGGTGTCTTGGATGGAAACTGTTGTAAGTTAATAGGCAGTTTCTGGAGGTTGGTTTATAGTGAGTAGTTGTCAAGCTTCCGTCTTTTGCCCAGATGTTCAGGTCCAGAAACACCAAGTGAGATGTACTCATCGTGTTGGTGAATTTCAGAAATTGGTCTTGTTCATTGAGCCACCTACAGAAAGACTGCGCCATTTCCTCGTTTCCTTCCCATATTAACAGGATATCGTCAATATAGCGTTTCCATAACCTGATGTGGTTCATGTATGGATTTTCAAAAGTGAGGATTTTCTTCTTTTCTAGGTGATGTACGTACGGGCAGGCTATACTCGGCGCAAAGGTGCTGCCCATACTGGTCCCATGTTGTTGGCGGTACAATGTCTCTTCAAATCGGAAGAAATTCTCTGTGAAGGCCAGGCGGCAACACTCAAGAACTACATGTCTTGGTGTTTGGTATGTCCAATTGTCTTCAAAAAGAACCTCCTCTAAGATTTCCAGTGTCTCTTTGTGTGGTAAACTGGTGTACAAACTCTCCACATCTAGACTTATCAAGATGCTAGATGTGGGGTCGTAACTTTTGTCCTTCAATAGGCATAGGAGATCCTTTGTGTCCCTTAGATAGGTCTCCGTTTTCTGAACTATTGGTCGGAGGAACGCATCTGCGTACTTCGACAAAGGTTCCAAAATAGACCCTATTCCAGAGACAATAGGTCTCCCAGGTGGTTTCTCCAGCCGTTTATGGATTTTAGGGATCGTGTTGAAATAGGGGGTCGTGGGTCTACTGTTAACCAAAAACTCTGATTCCTTTTTGTCCATCCTGTCATTGATCAAACTTTCTTCAATTAGGTGAGCTATACAGATCTGTAGGCGCTCTGTGGGGGTCATCTTTAATAATGGCGTAGTTCCTGGTGTCTGCAAGGAGACAAAGACATTCCTGTCTGTAATCATCAGAGTTTTGTAATACAATAGCTCCGCCTTTGTCGGCTGGTTTTATGATTATTGCATTATTCCTGGATAGTTCCTGAATGGCTTGTAGCTCCATGTTACTTGTGTTTTTGAATACTCTGATTGTGTTGGGGTCCAGCTCTTTTACATCCTTCATGATGGCTTTTTCAAAAGCCAATAATTCAACAGGTAGGCTATGGGGTGGTGGGACAAAAGTTGATTTCTTCTTCAGACCAGTGTCAGTTTGGTTGGAAGTAGTCGGTTCTTTGTCTTTGAAGAAGACCTGGAGTTTTAATTTCCTGAGAAACTCCTTTAGTTCGCAACAGAGTTTACATTTGTCAGTTTGAGGGGTGGGGACAAAGCCTAGCCCTTTGTTTAGTACCTTAACTTGGATTTCAGACAAGGTTACAGAAGACAGATTAACCACTAGATCTGGTGGCTGCTCGTTGTCGGTTCCGGTGGGCCCTTGCTGCGTGTGTGTCGTCCCGTGGTTTCCAAAGGTTGTGCCCATTGCACTTGTTGACTTGTTTTGTTTTTTGTTCTTAGGGCTGGTTGGCCCCTTCCTAAAATAGGACGGCTTTGATTTCCTTGGTTGGGGTTCCAATTTTGGAACGGTTGTTGTGGGTACATAGGAGGAAATTGTTGGGGCCCGTAAAAAAATGGTGGTGGACCAAACGGTGTTTGGTAAGGGGGCCACATTGGGGGTTGGTTCCCTCGGTTTCGACCTGCATTTCCTCTACCCCTTCTCTGTTTCCTACTTGTCGGGTTGTAGTAATTCGGGGAGTTAGAGCTATCGGATCCACTGTCCGACCCGTCAGTGTCGGTGTTATATCCTGGATTTCTGTTGCTTTGTTTGTAATCATCACGTGTATATGGGTAAACCTTCTCATGAGAGAAAGCTTTTCGATCTTTTTCCAGTTTGATGTACTTGCTATCCTTGAGCCCAATTTCGAAATCTGTCATAGTCTTATTAAGTTCATCAAGTCTCTTTTTGAGATCAGCAGGAGCCTGGTAAGACTTAAGGCGTACTTTCAGGGTATGTATTTCCTCTTTCAATGTATCAGACAGGCGTGCCGCTGTTTTTATTATGAACACCAACCAATCCCTGGTGCAGTGCCATGATATCAATGACCAATCCTTTTTAAATTGTTTATCAGTTTGGAATATAAAGGGTTCATTTCTTACTATGAGACCTCTAGGTCCAGTGTTAATTTTTAGATATTCCGCCATCATTACTCCGTGAACTAAGGTCTTTATTTGCGTTCTTTTTAATTCAGTTAGTTCATCCCAGCATTGGCTAGCATCCCCATTGTCTCTGTTGGGGGCCCCTGTGTGTGGTAATATTGAGGCCATGATTCGTTCAACCTCCTCATCCGAAAAGGAGAGACCAGTGATCTCTACCATATTTCAAGATATCTCTATTCCTCTCAAATGTGAAATGGTCGTGTGTGTCAAACTCTGTCACTGGAAACAGGATTTGAAAAAAAAAACTGTTTAAATATAATTCCCGCAGTCAGAAACTGCTATGAACATGTAAAAAACAGAGGGAAAAGGAGGTACTTAAGAACAGGTCGTCCTCCTCGAACAACGTATGAATAATGAGCCCAGTGTCTGGGTTCGTGGACCTGTCTTGTGTTGTGACCGGATACAAAATAATATTTGATGTGGCCAGAAAAGAAAGAAAAAATGTCTTTCTTGAGTCCCCTCACTCACCGGAGTTTCCTCACGGTGACATGCTTCATCATTGGGGCCATCCCAGTTCTCTACGAAAAGGGGCGTGCTGCGACTTGCGAATTACGTAGGAGCACTATAATGTGAAGGACTATGTGTGGTGCAAAAATGGTGTAGTGGGGTGGAGTGGGTGAGTGAGTGAATTAAAAATACCGTGCTAGTGGGCCTTAATGTTTTATTCTGCTCCTAGATTGGTATATTAAAAGTGGGGTTATACTGTGGACCAACCAACTATGGAGGTGGGTTCAGTATGTGGTCAACATGTTTCCCGCTACCCCTAGCGTTTCTTCAGGACCATACAGGGACCAGCCCTGTATTTTCCACTCATAGAAACCTAAATAGAGGTTAAGGATGATTAACAGATAAAATAGTTGACCGCTGTTCACTAAGTAAACATGCGGGGTTCAGACATTCATACGTGGTAACTTACTGACGTATGTGTTGTTCACTGTAGAACCTGTAAGGAAATGAATAAACAAATTAAATAAACACCTCTCCCTTCTCTCAAATGAGATCGGGGATAACGAAAGTCCTTCATGTCGCACTTTTCCATACATATACGTGTATATGCATACTCTATATGGTGTACATTGCCCATATTGGTGCGTGCAGGCTCTCAGGTCCGGCGTGTGGTGAAATAGAAACACGTGCATGTATCTATATAGACACTGACAACAGACTTTTTGTGACAAAGACAGTAGACACACTACATTTAACACATAAAAGAAAAAAGAAGAATATCAGTATTTACATTTCAGGGTGCTTAATGGCACTTCATGGTCTCTGAGAGGGCGGCGTCGCTTCGGTGGAAGCAATGCTGTAATGGTCAAATGTTTTAAAATGACCGTTAGTTGTAGGAAAAGAAATATATAATAATAAGCGGGCTGCCTGAAAAATGCACGGGCGGGGCGATATTATCTCCTCGCTAGAACATTTTCTGGTGGGTAAGAAGATTTTGTCACTTACTTCCTACTCAGCAACGCCGCACGGAATTACCTAGCTGCTTCCCCTCGGACCGCATCTTGAAATGGGTTCCGCGGGGATTGTATTTGTTTGATCTCGTTTCCGGGATCCTCTGGAAAGGGCTAGACCGTATCAGTGCGGCGGCCATATTGGAAGGATGTTATTGTGCGCTATGCGGAAGTATATTGTCCGCGGCGCTGGTGATCGGTATTCCTAATGGTTACATTAATTAGTGGGTGCACAGCCACTGCTACATAAAAGATGATTATAGATTGTAACAGTGAGGGTTACTAAGTAATGTGAGGGGTCAAACCGAAATTTATAATTGCTGGATGAAGTAAGACAAGAGTTTAATAAACACATACTCAAATTGAGAAAGAAAAGGATAGCCTATTTAGGGACCTTTTCTCTCTGTTGGGCATTCGTTCAGATCTATAGATGAACATCAGGGAACAGGATTGCATGCTGGGGATTGAAGTCTTGGGCTATGAGTCAGTATATTTAAGGTCATCTTAGGGGTTGAATGCACCCCACAGTATGTCGTCGTTAAGCCCATGTATATCTGTTTGGAGTTTGAAAACCCAGCGTTGTTCACGCTCATGCAGGATTGTTTCTAGGTTTTCTTTGTCTTTTACGCATTCCAAAACCACCCATCTGAGGTCATTTGGTGTGTGATTTTGCTCTATGAAATGGTTGGTCATGCGTGTGGTAGACCTTTTGCACCGAATATTACTCCTGTGCTCCACAATTCGGGTGCTTACTTTCCTCGTGGTCATGCCCACATAGTGCAAATTGCAAATGCAGGTAATCAGGTAGACTACACCACTGGTATTGCAATTTGAAAAATTCTTGAGTTTCCATGTCATGTTGTTGTTGAAAGTAACCTCTTTTTTCACAGACGTAAGGTAGCAGACACTACAGTTGTTGCACGGGTAGTGACCGATTGGTAGTGGTTTCAATATGTTAGTATTGTCTACTGGCTTTGGTCGTGTGTGGACCAAGTAGTTTTTCAGGTTCATTCCCCTGCGATGGCTAAACATCGGTGTAGGGATGTTGAGCTCACCGCTGTTCAGTATTGGCCAATGTTTTTTAATGATCTTTCTGACCTGGTCAGATACTCTGTCAAAGGTGGTAATACAGATTGGTCTGTCATTTGTAGATGCATCTTTGATTTTGGGTTCCAAAACGGCATCCCTGTTATTATTACTTGCCCTCTTCCTGGCATCATTGATCACTTTCTTTGGGTATTCGCGTTGCCTCAGTTTTTTGCTCAATTCTTCAGCTTGTGAGTAATAATCCCGTTTATTAGAACAGTTTCTTCTCAGCCGTAAGAACTGCCCAAAAGGGAGATTCTGTTTAAGGTGTCTTGGATGGAAACTGTTGTAAGTTAATAGGCAGTTTTTGGAGGTTGGTTTATAGTGAGTAGTTGTTGTCAAGGTTCCGTCTTTTGCCCAGATGTTCAGGTCCAGAAACACCAAGTGAAATGTACTCATCGTGTTGGTGAATTTCAGAAATTGGTCTTGTTCATTGAGCCACCTACAGAAAGACTGTGCCATTTCCTGGTTTCCTTCCCATATTAACAGGATATCGTCAATATAGCGTTTCCATAACCTGATGTGGTTCATGTATGGATTTTCAAAAGTGAGGATTTTCTTCTTTTCTAGGTGATGTACGTACAGGCAGGCTATACTCGGCGCAAAGGTGCTGCCCATACTGGTCCCATGTTGTTGGCGGTACAATGTCTCTTCAAATCGGAAGAAATTCTCTGTGAGGGCCAGGCGGCAACACTCAAGAACTACATGTCTTGGTGTTTGGTATGTCCAATTGTCTTCAAAAAGAACCTCCTCTAAGATTTCCAGTGTCTCTTTGTGTGGTAAACTAGTGTACAAACTCTCCACATCTAGACTTATCAAGATGCTAGATGTGGGGTCGTAACTTTTGTCCTTCAATAGGCATAGGACATCCTTTGTGTCCCTTAGATAGGTCTCCGTTTTCTGAACTATTGGTCGGAGGAACGCATCTGCGTACTTCGACAAAGGTTCCAAAATAGACCCTATTCCAGAGACAATAGGTCTCCCAGGTGGTTTCTCCAGCCGTTTATGGATTTTAGGGATCGTGTAGAAATAGGGGGTCGTGGGTCTACTCACAGAGAATTTCTTCCGATTTGAAGAGACATTGTACCGCCAACAACATGGGACCAGTATGGGCAGCACCTTTGCGCCGAGTATAGCCTGCCTGTACGTACATCTCCTAGAAAAGAAGAAAATCCTCACTTTTGAAAATCCATACATGAACCACATCAGGTCATGGAAACGCTATATTGACGATATCCTGTTAATATGGGAAGGAAACGAGGAAATGGCACAGTCTTTCTGTAGGTGGCTCAATGAACAAGACCAATTTCTGAAATTCACCAACACGATGAGTACATCTCACTTGGTGTTTCTGGACCTGAACATCTGGGCAAAAGACGGAACCTTGACAACAACTACTCACTATAAACCAACCTCCAGAAACTGCCTATTTACTTACAACAGTTTCCATCCAAGACACCTTAAACAGAATCTCCCTTTTGGGCAGTTCTTCGGCTGAGAAGAAACTGTTCTAATAAACGGGATTATTACTCACAAGCTGAAGAATTGAGCAAAAAACTGAAGCAACGCGAATACCCAAAGAAAGTGATCAATGATGCCAGGAAGAGGGCAAGTAATAATAACAGGGATGCCCTTTTGGAACCCAAAATCAAAGATGCATCTACAAATGACAGACCAATCTGTATTACCACCTTTGACAGAGTATCTGACCACGTCAGAAAGATCATTAAAAAACATTGGCCAATACTGAACAGCGGTGAGCTCAACATCCCTACACCGATGTTTAGCCATCGCAGGGGAATTAACCTGAAAAACTACTTGGTCCACACACGACCAAAGCCAGTAGACAATACTAACAGATTGAAACCACTACCAATCGGTCACTACCCGTGCAACAACTGTAGTGTCTGCCACCTTACGTCTGTGAAAAAAGAGGTTACTTTCAACAACAACATGACATGGAAACTCAAGAATTTTTCAAATTGCAATACCAGTGGTGTAGTCTACCTGATTACCTGCATTTGCAATTTGCACTATGTGGGCATGACCACGAGGAAAGTAAGCACCCGTATTGTGGAGCACAGGAGTAATATTCGGTGCAAAAGGTCTACCACACGCATGACCAACCATTTCATAGAGCAAAACCACACACCAAATGACCTCAGATGGGTGGTTTTGGAATGCGTAAAAGACAAAGAAAACCTAGAAAGAATCCTGCATGAGCGTGAACAACGCTGGGTTTTCAAACTCCAAACAGATATACATGGACTTAACGACGACATACCGTGGGGTGCATTCAACCCCTAAGATGACCTTAAATACACTGACTCATAGTCCAAGACTTCAATCCCCAGCATGCAATCCCGTTCCCTGATGTTCATCTATAGATCTGAACGAATGCCCAACAGAGAGAAAAGGTCCCTAAATAGGCTATCCTTTTCTTTCTCAATTTGAGTATGTGTTTATTAAAATCTTGTCTTACTTCATCCAGCAATTATAAATTTCGGTTTGATCCCTCACATTACTTAGTAACCCTCACTGTTACAATCTATAATCATCTTTTATGTAGCAGTGGCTGTGCACCCACTATTTAACGTAACCATTAGGAATACCGATCACCAGCGCCGCGGACAATATACTTCCGCATAGCGCACAATAACATCCTTCCAATATTTCCGCCGCACTGATACGGTCTAGCCCTTTCCAGAGGATTCCGGAAACGAGATCAAACAAATACAATCCCCGCGGAACGCATTTCAAGATGCGGTCCGAGGGGAAGCAGCTAGGTAATTCCGTACGGCGTTGCTGATTAGGAAGTAAGTGACAGAATCTTCTGACCCACCAGAAAATGTTCTAGCGAGGAGATAATATCGCCCCGCCCGTGCATTTTTCAGGCAGCCCGCTTATTATTATATATTTCTTTTCCTACAACTAACGGTCATTTTAAAACATTTGACCATTACAGCATTGCTTCCACCGAAGCGACGCCGCCCTCTCAGAGACCATGAAGTGCCATTAAGCACCCTGAAATGTAAATACCGATATTCTTCTTTTTTCTTTTATGTGTTAAATGTAGTGTGTCTACTGTCTTTGTCACAAAAAGTCTCTTGTCAGTGTCTATATAGATACATGCACGTGTTTCTATTTCACCACACGCCGGACCTGAGAGCCTGCACGCACCAATATGGGGCAATGTGCACCATATAGAGTATGCATATACACGTATATGTATGGAAAAGTGCGACATGAAGGACTTTTGTTATCCCCGATCTCATTTGAGAGAAGGGAGAGGTGTTTATTTAATTTGTTTATTCATTTCCTACCAGGTTCTACAGTGAACAACACATACGTCAGTAAGTTACCAACATATGAATGTCTGAACCCCGCATGTTTACTTAGTGAACAGCGGTCAACTATTTTATCTGTTAATCATCCTTAACCTCTATTTAGGTTTCTACGAGTGGAAAATACAGGGCTGGTCCCTGTATCGTCCTGAAGAAACGCTAGGGGTAGCGTGAAACATGTTGACCACATACTGAACCCACCTCCATAGTTGGTCGGTCCACAGTATAACCCCACTTTTAATATACCAATCTAGGAGCAGAATAAAACATTGAGGCCCACTAGCACGGTATTTTTAATTCACTCACTCACCCACTCCACCCCACTACACCATTTTTGCACCACACATAGTCCTTCACATTACAGTGCTCCTACATAATTCGCAAGTCGCAGCACGCCCATTTTCGTAGAGAACTGGGATGGCCCCAATGATGAAGCATGTCACCGTGAGGAAACTCCGGTGAGTGAGGGGACTCAAGAAAGACATTTTTCTTTCTTTTCTGGCCACATCAAATATTATTTTGTATCCGGTCACAACACAAGACAGGTCCACGAACCCAGACACTGGGCTCATTACTCATAGGAGGAGGAATCGCCATCATCCACAGGAACACTCTCTGAGTCTTGTTAGTATCAACGACACCATCAGCATGGCTGAACACCTGTACTTCCAGAACCACACCAACCCCAACACCACCCTCAGAGGAACCCTCATCGACAGACCCCCCAGACCCCGAACACAGTTCAGCGACTCCATCGCCGACTTCATCAGCACACACGCCCTTATCTCCTCGGACTACACCCCCCTCGGGAACCTGAACTTCCACCTCAAGAACAACAATGACACCAACTCCACCACCCTGATTGATAACCTAGCCAACCTCGGACTCAGACAACTCATCACAACACCCACTCACTCTGCTGGCCACATGCTCAACCCCATCTTCTCAGCAAGCGCCCATGTCTCCTTCAACCACACCACCGAACTCCACTGGACCGCCCATCACTGCATCCACTTCACATTCAGAACACCCACCTCGCACCACCACTCCCAACAGATACCTCGCCGCTGCTGGAGCAAACTCACCAAAGACCAGCTAACCACCACCAGAGCCCAGAGCCCACCGACGCTAACACCGTCGCCCGCATCCTCAGACAGTGGTTCGACGACTGCGCCAACAACCTCACCCCATTCAAGAAACCCTCCAACAGTCACAGCAGCAGGAAAGCCAGCTGGTTCACTGAAGGAACAAGGCCTCCAAGCAGACCTGCTGAAAGCTGGAGAAGAACTGGATCCAGAAACGAACACCGGACAGCCACGCAGCCCTCAAGAATGCCACCCGCAGACACCATCACCTCATCAGATCAGCCAAAAGGGCCTCCTTCAAAGACCGCCTAGACAATAACTCACACAACAGCAAAGAGCTCTTCAACATAGTGAAAAAACTCTCCAACCCCAGCTCCAACACCAACGACATCCCACCTTTGCAAGACCTGTGCGACTTGCTGCCCACCTTCTTCCATCGCAAGATCGCAGACATCCACGACAGCTTCAACAATATGACGCCACAACAACCACTAAAACCACCGCCCCCGCCCCCATGACCACCACCCATGCAAACTGCCTACTCTCCTGGACCAACATCAACCACGACAACACCACCAAGGTCATGAGCACCATCCACTCTGGATCTCCGTCAGATCCCTGCCACACCACATCTTCATCAAGCCAGCACAGCCATCGCACCCCACCTCCGGAAAGTCATCAACATCTCCTTCGACACAGCAACCTTCCCGGAGAGCTGGATGCATGCCGAGATTAACGCCTTAATCAAGAAACCCAAGGCGGACCCCAAGGACCTCAAGAAATTCCGACCCATCTCCCTGCTCCAATTCCCGGCAAAGGTCATAGAGAAGACCGTCAACAAACAACTGACCTGCTACCTCAAGGAAAACAGCATCCTGGAACCATCACAGTCCGGGTTCTGCAGCAACCACAGCACCGAAACTGCCCTCATCGCCGCCACCAATGACATCAGGACCCTGCTAGACAACAGAGAAACCGCGGCCCTTATCCTCCTAGACCTGTCAGCCGCCTTCGACACAGACTGCCACCACACACTACGAACACGCTTCCACAAAGCCGGGATCCAAGAGAAGGCCTTGGACTGGAGCACCTCCTTCCTCACCAGCAGAATACAGAGCGTCCGTCTCCCCCCCTTCCCTCCGAAGCCTCTGAGATCATCTGCGGCGTACCCCAGGGCTCATTCCTCAGCCCAACGCTGTTCAACATCTACATGGCACAGCTCGCCCACGTCGCCCGACTGCACAAACTCAACATCATCTCCTATGCCGACGACACCCAGCTGATCCTCTCCTTCACCAAGGACCCCCACACGGCCAAAAACCAACCTCCACGAAGGAATGAAAGCCGTCACCGAGTGGATGAGGAAAAGCCGACTGAAGCTAAACTCGGGCAAGACGGAGGTCCCCATCCTCGAATCCACCCCTTCAGCCTGGAACGACTCCTGGTGGCCGACCGCACTGGGAACAGCTTCAACGCCCACCGACCACACACGCAACCTAGGGGACATCCTCGACTCCACCCTCTCCATGACCAAGCAGGTCAACGCTGTTTCTTCCTCTGGCTTCAACACCCTTTGCATGCTCCGCAAGATCTACAGGTGGATCCCCACTGAAACAAGAAGAACTGTCACCCAGGCCCTCGTCCGTAGCAGGTTGGACTACGGAAATGCCCTCCACGCAGGAGCCTCGGCCAAACTCCTGAAACGGCTACAACGCATCCAGAACGCCTCTGCATGCCTGATCCTTGACGTCCCTCGCCGCAGCCACATCACACCTCACCTGAGAGACCTGCACTGGCTCCCCATCAACAAGAGGAAGCCCTTCATGCTCCTCACCCACGCACACAAGGCACTCCACAACACCGGACCAGCGTACCTCAACAGCCGACTCAGCTTCTACACCCCCACCCGCCAGCTCCGCCGACCTTGCCCTGGCCACAGTCCCCCGCACCAGAAGAGCGACCTCCGGCGGCAGATCGTTCTCCCACCTCACTGCCAAGACCTTGTACACCCTCCCCATCCACCTACGGTAGACCCAGGACCTGCTGTCCTTCAGAAGACTCCTCTAGACCTGGCTTTTTGAGCAGTAGCAGCATCCCCCACCCCCAGCTCCTTGAGACCCTTACGGGTAAGTAGTGAGCTTTACAAATGCTATGATTGATTGACGCTTGATCCAGCTTATTGGCTTAAATCTTTGAGTGAAGTGGCAAAAATGATATTCTTTCTTTTTTATTCACCTGTGTGTCCTCAGTTCCAAGTAACGTTCTTGTCCTGATAGTTGTATATTGAGGTTTTGAATCCCATTGGTTCATAACACTTCACGCAATGTACACACATTGCTACTTTGTGGGCACATGTCAAATGTAAAATGTTTGTGAAGTACTACAAAACATTTGGCTTTTTAACCAACTCCAGGTGCATTCTGAGACTTGTAGAGTAGATTTCCAACTGTAAATATGTCTTCAGATCAGAAGATACGAAGGGTGGTTGGCTGTATGATTTGGTCTATCTGCATGTGACACACATGGCAATAGAGTCACTGTCTAGCTGATGCATGCCAATATTTGCCTGCAGCAAACTGTGAATGTGATGTGTGGCATTTAGATTATGATACATGTATAAATCATATTGAGAGCTTTATTAACTGCTACATATTTGACCTACAGCATTATTTAATGTGATGATTGGCCTGCAACTACTGTGTGTCCAATGGGAACCACAAGTGTCATGTAACTTGAGGTCCAATTGTATCTGACACAGAAAAGGAATCCTTATTCTTTGGGGCACATCAGTCAGAGAGGATCATGCTCCAATGCACTTCTCTTACTTTCTTACAATCAACAACCTGTGATAGTTGAACATTGTAATATGATGTGAGTTGATGTATGTATGCCACACACTTAAGCTTAATGCGTGTTGTGTCAGAAAACTTGTTAAAATACTGTCTTTAGTATCTTCGAATGGCCACAACATTGAAACATTGACATAGAATAAGATGGTTCATGTATGAAAATTGTGGGGAAAGAAGTCTGATGTCATTCTTCCCACATGCGTTCAGTACTAAACCTATGCACTCTGGCATGAGCAGCACTCCTTCAGAAAAAAAAATTGCACTGTTTTTTGCACAGTAGGACAAGATCATGCTACAAGGTATGACAGAAGCATGTGTGAAAGAAGCACACATCAAGTATGTGAAGTTTTCACATACATGGAATCCTCTTAACGATTCTAAGGGACTAATTATGAGTCTTGTGGCACAAGTACCGCACGACTCGTGGGGGCATGGCAGTGGCGGTCCAGCCACCACTGCCTGACTCATGGTGGTGGTGGTGGTCCAGGTACTGCCACACCGGTGTTCCAACCACCCAATTATATCTTTGGTGGTTTGACCATCATTGCCCCGCTGCAAGTGCCAGAGAGCCACCGTTGTCTGGCGGTGGCACGGCTGTCAGGAGCTCAGCAATATGCTGGTGGTACCACTGCGGCACCGCAATGCATATTACGAGTTTTAGGACCACCAGCGGTGTCATGGAGGTCTTTACTCCATTAAAAGGCTGGCTGTCCTGAAACAAAGGGGGCCCTACCGGGCCACCTGTTGCCCATGTGAATGGAGATGCATGCCGGGGGGCACAATATGTCCCTACCTGTGTAAATGCACCCTTGTTCGTGCACAGCATGGACTTTACGGTCCATGCTGTGCAGGAACTATTTTTGACCTTCCAATTGCGGTGTCCATATTCAGAGGCACTGCTGTGGGAGCACCAAACAAAGCCCTCCAGACATCAGGAAACTTGGAATCTGCTGGGCGGTGTGCACACGGGTTTGGCATTGTGGGAGAGGGCTGCCGGTGAGGCGGTCCGCTCTTACACTGCCAAACTTGTAATCAGTCCCTAAGTGGTTACACCCATAAAATAGGGTAAGGGATGATTAAGGACATTATTGTGGGCTGGGCACTGCATTGCTTTGATAAGAATCTCTGTGGAGCAAGCATGAATGTTCAAAATGTAATAATGAGGCAGCAGTCTTATCTGTCCCAATGAGTAATATATCTTTTGTTTTTTATTGTTTGTTGTAAATGAGTGACTCATGTGAAGAATATTAGAACATTGTAATGTTGGGAGCTTCATTGAAGAGGCTCATACAAGTCTTCTGCTCCAACATTAAAGTGTTTTTCTTTCTTTTTCTCCTTTTTTAATTTAGAACATTCTCATTTCAATGGGTGGAATGTTCTTATGGCTAATAGTCCTTCTGCATCAGACTATAACAGTTGCTAAAGTCCCTCTGCCTTGTTATAGACTCTTGCCTGTGGCTCGGGGCTATAACTCGATTTCAGGGCCTTTTACCACCGGTATAGCCCTCAGCAGGGTGCTATCGGGCTACAACATGGACCAATTGTTGATTAAATATGCATTATAAGGAATACATTAAGAAGTTGACTCGTTTTGCTGTCAAATGTACAAGTAGCTCAAGAGAAAACTATAAATATGTTCATTGCTCTCGTCGATTGATGAGATACCCATAGACTCTCAATAATATAAGGTTTTAAGAGATATGAAACAATAAAGAAGAAGACAGGGCCTGCTGACTGATACTAGGGGCCTCCACTGGTATGATTAAACAACATGCAGTCCCCTTTGCCACTGCAACAGCCTGCTGCTTCAACATGTGTTACAGTCAAAGATGACAGCAAGCAAGTACACCCTCCGGGTGTCTAATCTGATCTCAGTTTTACTAAATATCACTGTTGGGCTTCAGCTTGGAACTTTATCTGCCTGACGCTTCCATGGCTACAGCCTCTCCCTCATGTACTTTATTGGACCTATTCATTTCTCTACTCTTCAATTTCCCTTACCCCACGCTACAGTTGCAGATGACTAGGCTTAGATCCTTTTCCCTCCTGCATGCAACAGAACATATGGACAGGATCTCACTGAAAGTCAGACAAGCAGCAACAAGCTGGCAGCAAAAGTCAGGAGAATGATATTGATAAGTTACCCAATGATCAATTCAACCAGGAACAGTATTCTGATGTTTGTGTATTGTTTATTTATCCTTCTAACTTACGCGTTATGACGACTGAAGAAAATCGTAATGTCACTTGATTATTCCTATTACTTTTCCTTTGTGAAGGCACTTGAGATGCTGTACCTCTATCTCTCAACCCAGATCCTGACTTTAAATGGGTATTTTGTCAATTTATTTAGCAACATCCCCTTGACCAACAGATGGACGACAATGGCAAAGAGGTCAAGGACAGCACAACATGGGACAGCACAAAGCAGAAGCAAGATGAAGTAGATGGAGGAAATTAAAACATGTAATTCTCATGAGATGTATTCTCATGGAGAACACAACAGACAGTGGACAGACTGCATGGCTCCTCAGTGGGGACAGTATGAGTTATGCTAGAGGTCTGCCAACAGAAATTAAATCAGCCATTTAGATCCATGTGCAATTCTCATTCATACACTTGCTCTTCACCTGTCACAGCTTTCAAATGTCTCACATGGCGCACTGCTCCACCCCACTGCTTTCACCAGTCATAAAGCTGGCTCCTCAATAGCCCTGCATTTGTAAGAATGCGGACTAGAGCGACCACCATAATGCTAGTTCTCTAACACATAGCTAACATCTATAGGCCTGATTACAAGTGAGGTGGAACCAAATGTTCCCCACAGCAGACATTACAATTGCAAAAAGCAGCCAAAAAGTCAGGGTGGGAAATGGCATGAAAACGGAGAAAATCATGGAAAATGGAGCAGTGACGCTGATTTCCCTGTTTTTTTGCAATTTTTCAGTGTCCACCCTGTAATGACTCTGTATTTCTGTATCCCAGATTTACTGCGTTCCTGGTATCGGTAACTCGGGTTGCAGAATTACTGCAATTGTAGCACGGAAACAGCTTTTCTAGAAGTAGTTGATTACATGAATGGCAAGCTAGATAAAAGAGGCAAAGGCATCCTCATTATGTTGGATTTATTGGCAGCCTTTGCTATGGTTCCCCTTGAGAGGCTGTTGGCTCGCCTACAATCCATTGGGTATGGAGGCCTTGCTTGAAGTAGCTGACTTCCTGGCTTCTTCCTCAATTTGTGAGTTGGCATTTGGAGTGCCTCAGGTTCATCACTAAGCCCCACCTTATTTAATGCCTATCTCCACCTCTAGCTGTGTTAGGTGAGACATTGGAAGCAAAGGCAATATCATATGCTGATGATACACAGTTGCTTTTCATATGTGAAAAAAGGGCAGAGTTTAATGGAGGAGTTATTAAATCTTGTCTCGCCAATGTTTCCAATTGGTTGTCCATTAACTAATTAAAATGCAATAACGATAAAACAGAGATTGTGTTTTTTGTCTCCATCGCATCTGATATTTGGAGAACTTATTTGCCTCTGGGTGCCCCCTCCCTCCCCCCCCCCACGGCCCACAACAGAGCACAGTAAAAAACTTAGGAGTTAACATTGACAGTGCCTTGTCTTTTCAACCTCAAACTCAGGCTCTAGTTGGCGCTTGTTTTGGGCTGTTATTCTCTTTGAAAAAAAATGATGCCCCTCCTGTCTGTTGAAACCAGGAAAACTGTAATCGAGGCTTTGATTACGTCTAGACTTGATTACGGAAATGCACTTTACTTGGGTCTTCTTTAATATCTTCTTAATAAACTTCAAGTGGTGCAGAATGCGGCTGCCAGAACAATCCTGAACCTTGCCCCAAGAACCCACATGACCCCGCATTTAAAAGCGCCCTACTCGCTCCCCATCAAAAAGAGCATTCTTTTTAAAACAATGTTCCTGGCTCATAAAGCCCTTCACGAAAATGGAGCAGTGTACCTGAGGAGGACGGTTTGTGCTTATGCCTCTCCCAGGAATTTATGGTCAACTCACGTCGATTTAGCCAGAATCCCAAAACTACACTGGGCCACAACCGAAGGCAGATCCTTTTCTTACCTTGGCTCGTAGCCTGGAATAAGCTCCCCCTGGAACTTTGTTCCATT
The DNA here is from genome assembly GCF_964261635.1 of Lissotriton helveticus. Lineage (NCBI taxonomy): Eukaryota > Metazoa > Chordata > Amphibia > Caudata > Salamandridae > Lissotriton > Lissotriton helveticus. Next base: position 1,806,603,120 of record NC_136059.1, read on the forward strand.
TCTGAGTTATCTGTGTTTAGGAAAACACTAAAAAACTTAGGGGCATATTATCAAGGGGGTTTATCTCCGCTTTTTTGGCTTTAAAAGCCAAGAAAGCGGAGATAAAATTATCTCCCTATTACCTAGCTGTCGCTAGATAGCGACCATCTTGGGCCCCGCTTTGCATGTCAGTGAAATTTATCACTAATGACATGCAAAGTGGGCGTGCCAAGATGTTAGCGACTGGAAACAGTCGCTAACATCGCTATCTCCTATTACCAACTTTTGGAGATATTCGCGCTAAGCGCGAATATCTCCAAAAGCTAACACCTGCCCCTGAGCAGTTCTTAGCCATGTTATCCAATGGTAGGTGCATAACATGGCTAAGAGCATTAGCTCGGTAATGCATGAATATCGCTGACTTTTCTGCGATATTCATGCATTTCGGCCGATTTTTATCGCTTAGGAGATAAACCTTGATAATAGCAAGGTTCCTAAGCGATAAAAATCGCCGCAGCTCGGAGATAAAAATATTGCCGCTAAGCCAACATAGCGATAATTATCGCTAGTTGTTGGTAATATGCCCCTATGTTTGTCTCCTTTGTTAAATTTGTCTTCTTCTTAGAGCAATCGCTAAAGTTGTCATCTGGAACTGTACTCCAACAGAAAACTGCTTTGGGCTTATAGTTGTTTCAAGATGTTGAAAATAATTTTGGTATGAGCGAATGAGTGAGCTCACTATTTTGAATTTCCCTAGCGGAATCTGAATCATGGGGAGTTAAAATACAGAATTCTACAAATACATAGATAAGTACTCACAAATGTTTACATTTGTTCACTCACATGGATATATGCAGGAGACCTTACGTGTACATTAAATAAGTAATAGCAACTGCTTGATATTTCCAAATTATTGCTTTATTCACTGATTTGTGAAACCACATTCACACATTTATTACTATAGTGTAACGTTCACTTTATTACCACAGTATATTGTAACTAACAATACAAAACACTTCTTACTGTCACGCAGAACGCATGTTCCAATGACGTGGCAGAGGAAAATGCTAATAGTCATGAGGCCTATTCAACGTTATTTTATCTCTGCATGTAGATGTAACCCTTTGTATCCTGGATCTTGGTCAATAACATTCTTTGCTGGGGCTTAGATTGAAGATCAGCTTGACATTAACCGTATAGACAGATCCACATTGATTAATATGTTATTTATTACCGTTGTTGAGGGAGAAGATGGGCACCATGAGGCACACGAGGCTCACCTTTTGTGAATGGCCTTTCCTCAGACTCATACATTTTAATTAACATTATAATATACCTTTCCCTCGTGAGAGAATTGTATGATTAGACTTTTTTCCATTTGACTGATTGTATTCATTGCCTCTTTTTTTGCTACCCAGACAGATGATAGTTTTGCACCTGCAAGCACATACCATTCATTTTGGCATCTATACAGAGACACAAGTCACTGTGGTACATGCCAGTCATAGAAGTCTCTGGTCACATGTCATATGTATTGAAGTCTAGCCAAATTGGTCGTTAATATGAGAAATCCTAAAAAATCCCTGGCTAAGGGCAGAAGCAGAAGCTCACTGTAGGTTGTGTGGCCAACCAAAAGAAGATGCAATCCTTATTTTCTGCCTTTGCAGGTCCACCTTAAATCTGTGCTGTCGCTGGTTTATTTATTTATTTATTTATTTATAGGTTTGTATAGCGCTGGAATCAACTCACAGTGGAGTATCTCTGCGCTTTGATGCCTGAAGAACACCAGGAGATAGATGGGGGTGGGAGCTAAATTTCATTTTTAAACAGTAAGGTTTTTAATTGTTTCCGAAATTTTAAATGGTCTGTGCATTGTTTAAGTGACAGAGGGAGTTTGTTCCATAGAGTAGGTCCTGCTATGGAAAGTGCCTTGCTTCCGTGTCTGGCTTTCTTGGCCCGTGGCACCAGCAAAAGAAGATTATTACTGGACCTAAGAAATCAAGTGGGGGTGTATGGAACAAATTTCTTTTCCAAATAGGCAGGCCCTTGTCCATTTAAGCACTTGTGAATCAGGCAGCATGTTTTAAATTTCGTTCTCTGCCGGACTGAAAGCCAATGAAGTTGGTCAAGAAGGGGTTTGGAAGCAGTTCTGGGAGGGGCATTAAGGACCATAAGAGCCGCAGTATTCTGGATGACTTGAAGTTTGGCCAACACCCCTTCATTGGCAGAAAGCAGTAGACCGTTGCAATAGTCAATCCTGCTTAGAACAAGTGCCTGAACTAAAGTTCTCCTCACCGAATCAGGCAGAAGAGGAAAGACCTTGCGCAGTAAGCTGATGGTATGAAAGCATATACCTGAGATATAGTTAACATGTTGCTTGAGTGTCAGGTCTTCATCCAGACGGACCCCTAGGTTTTTTACAATCGACTTGGGTTCAGGAACAACTCCTAAGTCGCTGGGCCACCAATCTGGGGACCAAAGCAGTTTAGCTTCTCCAAACAACATAACCTCAGTTTTACTGACGTTGCATTGAAGGCAGTTGGCGAACATCCATTGTGCCACTTCCTTCATACCGGCTGAAAAGGAGCTCTTCACTTCAGCGGAGATAGTTTTGAACGGGAAGAGGAGCTGCGTGTCATCAGCATATGACACGGGGATGAAACCATACTTACGCATCACTCTTGCCAGGGGTGCCACATAGATGTTGAAAAGAGTGGGGCTCAAACAAGAGCCCTGTGGCACCCCTTTAGAGCCTTCTGGAACGAAGACGGGGTGTGCTTCAGCAGACAAGCTATAATAGCATGTTTAAACTCTGGAGACCCTCGAACTATCTGCTGAGCAGTAAAATATCTCTGGGGAGTGGACCAGGTCTTAAAGAAAGCTCCTCACCAGCCTGCACAGTTCACTTGGCCGTGATTTCTCGTCTCCACCAGGGATAAGGGTAAAGTACCTCCTTCATTAACCGCTGCAATGGACATGAATCTTCGGCTTACTTACTATGCCCAGTCACCACTTGCACATGTCGCCCATTTTGCAAAAAACAATTTCTCCACCCGGGCTACATGAACTGTATTTGCCTCAGGCAGAATTAATCGCCAAAACTTTTACACATGCTAAGCCACCTCTTGCTCATTTGCAAAAACTAGGACTCAATCTTCTTCAGCTAGGACATTGGTCATCGAATACGGAGATCTCCCCGCTTATATGCCACGGAAGTTTTTATAGTGTAATGATTTTATTTAATCTAACGATAACGTTTTACTTGACTTGAAAAAGTGAGATTCTGAGTTTTTGAGGAATTACACATCGAAATCAGGCTTATTGCAGCAAGTTCCCATATGTTTTTCTATGTTTTTTCATTTGGACACTAAAAGCCTGCTTGAATTAGGTGAAATCTCCTGCAGAACTGATAATTGCAATGACTGGTAATGAGAATATTTGAGTTTAAAAAAACAGTGACCAGGGTCTTTTCTAATTTTCGGTTTCATTTAAGGGATAATGAAACATTTTATGTTGAATTAGAATATGACATGAAATCCAAATTATGATAGCCTTCCATTCAACCTCAAAGCTTGATTTATCTACTTCTAAAAAGTGATGACACATAGTTGTACATAGGGAAACATCAATTACAATGCAGGCATTACAACGCAATACCTTTACAATGCGGTCGATACAACTCACGATCCATTACAACGCATGCAATTACAATGCATATCCCTCACTGACCAGCACCTTCCCTGAGGTAAGCACCCGGCGGTGGTAGAATAGTAATTTTCGTTGTAATGGAATATACGTTGTAATGGCTTGCGCTGTAATGGCATGCGTTGTAATGGAAGCTGCGTTGTATTGACTGTGTTGTAAAGGTACGCTTTGTAATAGTTTTCCTTGTAACGTAATACATTCTTGTTCCTTGTTTCCATACAGCCATGAACTTCAATTGTACACAACTGCATATATTTTTTAAGCTGTTTGTGAAAAGATTAAAGCGAGTTTTATTCAAAACCCAACTTGGTATTGAAGGGCACTGAAACAAATGAAGAAGTACTTAAAAAACAGTCATAAAAAATGCGCTTTTTTAATTGAAGTCCAGCTGCAGAATATTTCTTGCTGAGAGGGCACAGTATATTGGTGAGGCGCTGGCATTTTGGATGCTGGCCCTGTTTTGTGTTCAGTTTAAAGTGATAAATGATGAACAAATATAAGCTCATGGCCAGGACCTCTAATTTAATGGGAAATATGAAAGCCACTATATCCGTCTGCAAGAGGAGTTTAAAATGATTGCTGGGCCGCTGGTGCTATAAAAGCCCAACAAGCTTATTGCACAGGGATGGCTGCGAAGATGAGACTCTGGAAGGAAATGGATTTATGAAATCAAAACACAGCAGGTGCATGGTGAATGGCTAGTTTCTACAAGTACATTATCCCCGTGGGCTGCCTTTGCAGTCAGAAAATATAAAGGATGCTAGCCTTGGTATTTTTAGTGCATAATGACCCTCCATTATGTGGGATTTCTGCAATATGGAAGGATGCGTTTCTCTAAAAATGATGGCGGCAATAGGAATATTTTACATTCAATGCAATTTTAACAACCGCCCATAACCCTGCCGTGGTTTAATTGACTCCGCGCATTCGCCTCCATTTTGCTGTGCGAGTAATCGTCTAGATATGCCTGTTTAGTTATTTATTTTGTTTGAAATGTTTATGTGCTTCTTTCTCTCTGGAGAAGGATAAGGGACTTGCTCTACAGAATATTAAAATAAATCAAATCCTATACACGGGGGATGGAGCATTTCTGGCACTTCCCACCAGTAGGAAGACCATAATACAATTTACCAAAGTGATAAACTTATCAGATATGCCACGCACTCGTAAAAAAGTAACACACAAGGCGAAGCTGGAGGGTTTTAGACGGAAAGTGAGTTTTCTGAGTTCAGTGCGTAAATAAGCAAGGCATAGCTACCACCGGAAAAATTATATTGAAGGTTATTTTTTCTAAAAACATTATGTGAGGAGAGGGGTAGTGCGATTATGTGAATTATTTGTTCTTGTTCCTGTTTGAATTGTGCAGAGTTGTGGATTCAGGGCAAGATTTTGAGAAGGGCAGATTTCTATGCAAGCCCCCGCCTTCTCTGGGGTGGTGGAGAGGGTGGAAATACGCAACATTTTGGTTACTAACATGGGGGAACCCGTGTTTATATGATTACCGCATTCTTGATGCTTTCTGATACACAGTGTGGTAAAGATCTCAGATATTGTGAGGCATCACATTTGCTTGTAATTGATTTTGCGACTTTTCATGAGTGAGCTCCTAATGGTAGAATGCAACCCTATTAGAGCTTTATTTTATATTTGAACCCCTTTAGTAAGAAAGAAAGGCCTATTTTTGCTGTTATAGATTATTCAAAAGTCAAGACTTTTTTATCAAGAGTATTTAGAAATAATGTTAGAAATGGGGTCTCTAGTTGGCAGAGTTCTGCGCCCTGTCCAAATAGGGACCACCACTCTAGTCAGGGTCAGTCAGATACACACTAAAAGATGATCTGTACCCACTCACTGGTGGCTTGGCACAGAGCTGTCAGGCTTATCTAAAGAGGTAATGCGTAAAGTATTCGTGAAAAACACACACACAGTAACACAATAAAAACACCACAAAAAACTCCACACTGGGTTAGGAAAATAGGCAATAATTTTATAAATAAATCAAGACCAAAACAATAAGTGCCAATTGGGGTTATCAGGTCACGTGGGCAAAGTCAACAATTCAGACTTACCGTCATGGAGCACAGGCCAGGGACAGGAGCCACGCAGACCTGGTGAACAGAGTACCTTGATCCTGGTTGCAACAGCGAGATGCAGGGTGCAGGTGAGAAATGCGTTGATGTCGAGCCCACAGTCGAGGTGATGCGTTGATTTTCTCCATGCAGTGGTGGCGATGCGTTGGTTCTGAAGACAAAGCACCTACCAGAGAGGCATTGGTTCTAAAGTGCGATGCACTGGGTTTCTACCCACAGTCGAGGGAATGCGTTTGTTGGACCCGGCCTCGTGGCGTGGTCCTACCCCTCCCGCATGGCGGGCCCCGGACGACATCGGCCCTCCATCCAGCCCGGGTCGGCCTCGGGCACACCTCTGCACGCCCTCCAAACTACCAGATCCGCCACCCGGCGGCCCACAACCACTGACACGGCACCCTCGGGCCGCCCCAGCATTACCGGTCCGGTGCCCACCCCGGACCCTCATTCCAGGCCCGACGCCATCTTGGGCCATCACATCACAGACACGTGGTCCCGGACCAGCCGCGGCCACGGCCCCAGTGAGCCCGCCATCGAGGCACCAAGAACCCTCCGGGTGGTAGAGTGGCCACTCCACCAGAGACAAGGAGAGGGGAGTTTCGATGGCTCTCCAACCATCCCTGGATGCCTGGTTTCGATCACCCTCCGGCCTCCCTGGGCTCCGGCTCCACCCCCTGCTGGGTGTCTGAACACCATCATCCCGGCCCCTCTGACACCCAGGCGAGAGGGTCCGGACATCAAAGGACTCCAGACCTATATCTGGGCCAGCCCCGGAGTAGGACGGAAGTTGTATCCCGGAGTCGAGAAGCCCTGCTGACGCTGTCGCGGCTGACCCTGAGACGAACTCCCCTTGCGGTGCTACCTGGAACCTGCTGGCGCTGCCGCGGTCCATCTTTGCTATAACCACCTTGGAGCCTGCTGGCGCTGCCGCGGTCCATCTTTGCTGTAACCATCTTGGAACCTGCTGGCGCTGCCGCGGTCCACACTCGCTGAACCATCTTGGAACCTGCCGGCGCTGCCGCAGTCCACACTCGCTGAACCATCTTGGAACCTGCTGGCGCTGCCGCGGTCCACACTCGCTGAACCCTCTCGGAACCTGCTGGCGCTGCCGTGGTCCACACTCGCTGAATCATCTTGGAGCCTGCTGGCGCTGCCGCGGTCCACACTCGCTGAATCATCTTGGAGCCTGCTGGCGCTGCCGCGGTCCATGCTCGCTGAACCATCCTGGAGCCTGCTGGCGCTGCCGCGGCCCAACCTTCCGCAACCCCCCAGCTCGAGGATTGAGAGCTGTGCGTAGGGTCCCATTGCAACTGACCATCTATAAGACTTTCCCGCTACCTGGCCCCTTGCCACGAGACTTTCCAGATCTCTGGATCTGCTGTATATATTGAAACGATACTTATTGCCCGATAAAGATTGAAAACTCTATCTACGTGTGGTGTATATTTGTAGTGGTGTGGTTACTCTGCTGTACGATTCTAGGAGAGGGCCCTCCCGTCGGAGGCCTCTCGACATTGCTCGGTCCCTTCTCTGAAGGAGGGGTAGACCTAGGGGTGGTCAGTCAGACACCTTCTGCCTCCCCCGGGTTTGCCTTTCTAACATTGGTGGCAGCGGTGGGATCCGAGCCAACGCAAAATCGTACAGAGAGTGATCTACCCGCTACGACGGAAAAACACACAGAGACCATGACGACCCAAGGAACCAACCTACCTGCCGAATTCCAGAAAGAGAAGATAGAAGAATACAGCCACAAAGAACTAAAACAATTCTGTAAAGACATGGGTATCGCTACCACTGGCCTGAGCACAAAAGAGGACTTCAAATCGGCCCTACAAGCCTGGGTGGAAACCCGAGACAGACCACCCCAAGAGGAGAATGGCCCGAACGGGCAACAGGAAACCAGTGCACCCCTGACGGGGGAAAGAACCGCAACACTAAACGCGGACCACATCTATGAAGACGCTCGAGAACGAGAGCGCAACCGGCTACACGAAGTGGAAATTGCACGACTCCGGCTAGACGGAGAACTCCAGCTAGCGGAGAAAAAGATAGCCCTCGAGCAACTACGGCTGGAGGGGGATCTAGAAGAGAAACGGAGACAACGTGACCTCGAAGAAAAACGACTAGCCTATGAACACGAACGAGGCCTGAGAGAACTAGAAATCAAGGCCAAGATCAACGAAGATAGCGCGGCCGGGGCCAAGACCGCGGCCCCTCCTGTGGACCCCAAGGTTCACCTACCGAAAGATGTAGTCAAAGAATACTACAAGAACGATGATATCCAACAATGGTTCAAAGCCTACGAGGTGGCCATGACCGCCCATCGGGTGCCCCTGAAGTATTGGGGCGCCGGCCTGTGGGGAAAGTTCGTCATCGAAGGGAGAGACGCCCTGCTGGAACTCCCTGACACCGAAATGACCTCCTATGAACACATGAAAACGGCCCTACTCACGCGCTACGGACTCACCCCCGAAATGTACCGGCAGAGGTTCCGAGACTGTAAAAAAATCCCCGGTACCACTTGGGTAGAATATGTGAACTTTTTTAGCAGAGCCTTCGAGGGGTGGGTCAAAGGCACGAATTATAACAGAAGGGGGGAGAGAGAGAGTCAGTGGATTCAGTCTCCCTGAATGTATACATAAACAAAGTGGAATCCACTCAAGGTGGTGGTGATCCTTAAAGTGATGGGGAAACACACAGTGTTGTTTAAATGCCCCTCACACACCAACAGGCCCCTTGGTGTCATGCTTCATCATCGGGGCCTTCGCACCCCTCTACGGGATGCGGCGTGCTACGACTCGCGGATACGCAGGAGCACTTTGAAGTGAACTATGTGTGGGGGTGTGTGTATATAGAACAAAAATGTGAGTGAGGTGAGGTGAAAAAAGTGAAAGGTTAAAAAATACCTGGCACGTGGGAGGAAAAATTATTTAATTTAATCCCCGGCTGGTATTATTAAAAGAAGTGCAGGGCGTGGTTAGATAGATACGAGTTAAGGTATCGAGAACCACTAGTAGAGTGTCAACATGTTTCGGAGGTCACAGCCTCCTTCTTCAGGACAAGGGTTATGCACTTACCCTCCCCTTACTCACATGCAGAATGTTAAAGTGTATTAAAAATTTACAAAATTACCACAATGTGTAATATTCCTAACAGTGTTATATAGTGTTAGCGAATGCAGTTGCGCCCAGTTGGCGAAGAACCTGTGGAAAGAAATGCATAGGTAAATACATGCAAATGTCACAGACAGGTCAATGGAGAAGAAGAAACCTTCTCTGAGTATCACCAGGTCATACCAAAAATAATGGGACCCTGTGAGGAAAAGAAAAACACACAAGTGGACATAACAGTACTGAAACACACACATATACAAAACACAGAATTACTCTCTGCTCTGATGGAAAGAGAGCACATGATAAGAAGGAGAAAGTCTTACTTAGAGTTCTAAAGTATAAGACCTCATGAGCCTAAGCGTATATTGGGGATCCCTCCTTCCTGCTCAGAAAAGACCTAAAAATATTAATGAACGAGGTTCAGTTGGAAAAAAGGCAAGATATTCAATCTACCAGACTACAGGAAAATGCTAGTCTTTGTCACCCATAAACTCACGGTTACTGCATTGGCAATTCGCCTGCCTTCCCTCAACGCGGCTCCGATGAAGTGAGCCTGTGTAGCGTCAGGGCCCTTATATATACTGTCCCTCTTAGTAATTGGTGATGGTTAATTAGTTGATTGGAATCGGTGTATGCCCAAATACGGAGAAAGCAATCACAGCAGGTCCGGTGTTGCGCTCCCGGTGAACGCTAATGGCGCGCATGCGCACAACAACCTGTCTCATGCGCATGCGCGGCCGAAAAAGGCGACCGCGCATGCGTGGGGTAGACGCGCTACACATGGTGCCGCGAAAGACGGGGAGGAACAAACATGCAGTGCCTCTACCTTGCTCAAAAGTGCGTAAATCCTGGGGCTGAACTCAGTTTACATAACGGGCAAATGTCTCATGTTGCAATTCTGAGGGACAGTAAAATATGTTGTTAGATAGGTATTCGATTAGCACAATACTGTAAAGTAGGAGCGTGTAATACACAGTAGTGTAAAAAACAATAATACCTATACCCCAGAAATTGTCCAAAAAGTGGAATAACGTATTCTAATAGGTTATAGGGGGGAAAAAAGAGAAACTGACAGGATTGGTACTCAGATGGATGTCAGTTGCAGGGCATGAAGGCCATGTGCACGTGGTGAGGTGATGGCTATATAACCTGATAGACCAAATGCATCATGATTTAGGGTGTGGGCAAAACAATGTATCAGAGATAATTACTATCTCAAAAGGCTCCAAGGGATGGAGTCATTAAGCCCCGTTGTGTCAGTTCCCAGCCTGAACACCCACCGTTGTTCCTTTTCCAAAAGACCCACCTCTGAGGGTAACTGTTCAATAACAGTCCACTGCAGCTCATTCACACAGTGTTGGTGTTCAATGAAGTGGGTTGACATTTTGGTAGTGAGTTTCTTACATCTGATGTTACTTTTGTGTTCATTTAATCTCACTTTAACAGGTCTTGTTGTCATACCAACGTATTCTTTTCCACAGGGGCACGTGATCAGATATACAACATTCTTGCTGTTGCAATTTGTGAACACACGTTGCTCCCATTGTGTCCCATTTGAGAAGGTCAAGGTCAAGCTTTTTTTAGTGAGGTGGCAGTTGTTACAATTACCACATGGATAGTGACCATGTATGCCCTGAAGTCTTGTTTGGTCCTTTTTTATTGGAGGGGGTCTTGTGTGGACCAGCATGTCCCTCAAGTTCCTACCCCTTCTATGGGCAAACAATGGCTTCTCCAAAGTTAGACCGCTACTCGTCAGAGTGCGCCAGTGTTTGTTCACCAACTTTGTCACCTGATTGGTAACTGGACTATATGTGGTGACACATACTGTTCTTTTTTCGGCTTCCTCCCTCCGAGGATTATCCTCAAGGAGGGCCTCACGATTGTTGTGCCTCGCCCTTTTTGATGCTTTTCTGATTACAGTTTCAGGGTATTTCCTCTGTCTCAGTTTCATACTTAGATCCTTAGCCTGAGATTTATACTTGGCAATGTCACTACAGTTCCGCCGAAGACGCAGGAACTGTCCATAGGGAAGGTTCTCCCTCAGATGACGTGGGTGGAAGCTGTCAAATCTGAGGAGACAGTTCCTGGCCGTTGGTTTGAAATGTGTTTCTGTTTTGAGCATTCCTGCTTCACAATAGATGTTTAGATCCAGAAAGACCATGCTTTGGTTAGACATCTGGTGAGTAAATTTTAAGAAGGCATTTTGGTTATTAAGCCAAACGGTAAAGTCAGTTACCGTAGTCACATCTCCTTCCCAGATGACCAAAATATCGTCTATATACCTCCGCCAGGTGAGAATCCTCGTCCTGTATGGGTTGTCTGGGTGGAGGATTTTAGTGGACTCTAGGTGATGGACATATAGTCCAGCCAGACTCGGGGCAAAAGTACTACCCATACTGGTCCCATGTTTTTGCCAGAAGAGGGTGCCCTCATACTCAAAAAATTTTTGGGTAAGCGCCAAGGAGATGCATTCCAGTACCACACTTCGTGGGGTATGGTATTTCCAATTTGTAGAGTGTAGTACCTCCTCAATGATTTGTAAAGTCTCCTCGTGTGGGAGACTCGTATAGAGGCTCTCCACATCAAGACTGAGGAGCATCTGGGAGCTGGGATCAAAAGTTTGGTTGTTCAACAATTGAAGTACTGCCTTCGTATCCTTCAAATATGTGTTAGTGGCCTGTACAATTGGTCTAAGAAAGGCATCCGCAAATTTGGACAATGGTTCCAGAATAGATGAGATGCCAGAAACAATGGGGCGACCGGGAGGATTGTCAAGGTTTTTGTGCACCTTGGGAATGGTGTAAAAATATGGAGTACGTGGGTTCTTTTGTATCAGAAACTCCGATTCCTTTTTGGTAATCCAATCATGGGCCAGTGCCTCTTCCACCATGCCTCCTATTTGAACTCTCAGTGATTCAGTTGGATTTTCAGTGAGGATCTGATAGTTCCTATTGTCATAAAGGAGCCTCCTGCATTCTTTATCATAGGCTATGGTGGTTTGAATAACTACTGCGCCACCCTTATCCGCGGGTTTTATAATCAAGTTCTTATTCATCCTCAATTCCTTGATGGCCTCACTTTCCATTCTCGACATGTTCTGAAAAACCCTCTGTTTATTTTCAAGACATTTTAATTCTTGCATTACGGCTTTTTCGAAGGCCAGGACCTCAACCGGGAGTTGATTATCCAACGGTGTAAAAGTAGATCTCGGTTTCAAACCGGTGTCAGAGGTCTCTGTGGATGGTTCCTTATCTTTGAAAAACGCCCGCAGTTTAATAGTTCTGATAAACTCTTGCATTTCTTTGTGCAATAAGAAAATGTCTGGTTTGTTCGTAGGGACATATCCCAGGCCTTTGTTCAGTACCTCCCTCTGTAGATCTGTGAGGGGCCAGGGAGTTATGTTAATAACTAGGTCCCCATGTTGCTCGATGACGCTTGATTCGCAGTCATACTCCTCGTCACCACCCGTGGGTCTGCCTCCTCTGTGGGTTGCCAATTGACGTTGTTGCCCTTCTTGTTCCGCCCTCTGCGGGATCCTTGGCCCCAGGATAAAAAAGGCTGTTGGTTCTGGGGAGCATTGGTTTGATCCGGGACCCATTGGGGGTACATTTGTCCCATTTGTGGTGGTACAAACTGGTATTGTGGGAATTGGAAAGGTGGTTGATAAGGATTAAATTGGGGTCCTTGGAAACCTCGCCAGCCTCTCTGGCGTGGGAATTGGGCCCTTTGCTGTTGGAAACCTCCCCGTTGTTTTCTTTGTTGAAAACCTCCTGACTTATTGCTTGAATTACTGCCATCAGAGTTGACACTGTCAGTATCACTTGAGTTATCCTTCATGACATAGTCAGCTCGGGTGTAGGGGTAGGCTCTCTCAGGGGTAAAGCGATCTTTATCTTTTTTAAATTTATTGAATTTGCTTTGTTTTAAGGTAGCCTCAAAATCCTTCATTTGTTGATTTAGCTCCTCAAGGCCTTTTTTTAAATCTGCAAGGGAAATGAAAGCTTTAAGCTGTACTTCCAGTCTTTGGATCTCAACTTTTAATTCCACTGACTTCCTTGCGGCGGTTTGGACTATGAGTACCAGCCAATCCCTGGTACAATGCCAAGAGATGAGTGACCACGCCTTTTTAAAAACGAGGTCATCTTGGAAAATAAACGGTTCTGTCTTGACTAGTAGGCCTTGTGGGGCCATCTTGCTTCGTAAGTACTCCCTCATAAGTAAGCCATGAAGGGCTGTCCTAATTTGGGTTTTCCGGACATTCATTAATTCATCCCAATCAGCCACAGCAGGGTGGAGTTCTGGACTTTTTGGTTCTGTCCAGAGGTGTCAGGGATAACACCCGAAGACCCCGGAGTTCTACCTGTCTCGGTGCACAAACAAACAGAAACACGGGCTTCTCGATGGTGGCGTCAAAGACCAAAGGTTTATTACTGCAGGGACACAGAAGTCACAGAAACTGCACACGGGCAGTGTCTAGGAGCCTGTTCAATTTGTACAAAGAGGATTACTCCTTAAATACTAAATATTCTGCTCGGGGCAAATTCTTTACATGTTACCACAGTTCTAAACATTCGTGTCTTTAAACAATAAATATTTGGCGTTGCACAGGAATCGTCAACAGTATCTGATGTCAAAACATTACGAATGAGGGGTTCCCACTATTCCATCATAATCCCATGTCAATTTCTCATTCAAGACCTGGACCGCCTCATCGTAAATTTCGTTACCTCCCCCTAATAAAGGCCCAGAAGGAAAGGAGCCGAGCCAGGTGCAGAAGATAGAAAGACAGGATAAGAGATGTTTGTGGGTCGTAAATGGGCAAGGCTACCAGCTTCGGCCGCCTAATCATGATCAGGCCAACAAACACAAGAACCAGTATAGCAGGACTGGCCTCAGGCTGGGGAGGCAGCTCTTGCCGAGTCATGCTGCCACAGCGTTGCTGGCCTAAGGTGCACGTGTCACTAGCAAGGTGAATCGCCGGTTAAGGCCTACGTGTCCTTAAATGAAAAGAGGTCATTGCGTGTCCATTGACTATGTGAGGGCAAGGAATACAAAATGGCTTCCGTGTTCTAAGATGGATGCCACGGGTAGATCACAAATGTGTTTGTAACAGTAGTGCTCTTGCTCGTAGCATAGCGAAAACACCAGGATATACTAAATGGATCATTTGCGGTTCACCGATACCAAAATTATGTATTTACGACAATGATGAAAACACGGGTTAAAATCGTCACGGAACCTCAGACCCTCCTTTTGCCCTTACATAGGCAATTACTCAGTCTATGTCAGAGTCTAATTCTATGCTCATTAGGTCAGCAACATGTTGTTGCATCATCATCCTGTCTCGTGCCTTTTCTCCTAATGCAGGTGGTTTTCTGAAACAGGTTGCAGCACAGAGACTACACAAAGCGGGACCACATTGGATAATAAGGCAGCACGAGAACAGAAATACTAGGATGACACCAATAACCATCAGAACCTTCCATCCCCACGCTGATATCAGAGTCCAAAACCACTCCATGAAGGACCAGTTTCCCTTGTCTACGTGTATAGAGTCGGAAATCTTGTGTAGCTTAGAGATTGCTTCATAGACAGTTGGAGCATTATTTGGAATAAATACACAGCAGCTCGATTGGATCATTCTGCATACCCCACCTCGATCTGCAAGTATCACGTCTAGAACCATTCGGTTCTGTAACGTCATGAGACGATCCGCCTGAAGCTCAGCTGTTAAGTTACTAAGGGCACCTGCAGTTTCTGTAATAGTAGATTCAACTACCCGTGTTAGTTGACGTAGATTCCTACTATTGGCCATAGGCCCCCAAAACGGAAGGAAACCTTTGAAAAAGTCTCCAGCTTCTTGACCAGCGGTGTCTTCCTTGTTGAAAACACCTCTTGCTAATCTGGTCTTGTGATAGTCTGGAGAGGCAGTGTATGTCGGAGGCAACAATCGAGCAATATAACATGAACCTGAAAAGTCAGCAGGCAGCCATGTATATGCTCTGTCCTGACAGATGAAGTAGGTACCCCTAGCAGTCAGAAAGGCAGGGGAGGAGTTAGACGGAAATACGTAATTCTCAACGCACTCACTCCTCCCTAGCTGAGCTCTCGGATTTCTCCCATTTCCTTGCAAACAGACTTGACCTCGGTGAGGCACGACCCAGACTGGAGTGGAGCTTTTACGTTTACTTTCTCCCAAACTAAGACGATACTCTGTAGAATTCCAACTCAAATACACCCGTAATTCATCTTTAGGGTAAGATGGAGAATTATTGACGTCTTTAATCATGTCAATGATTCCCTGAACTAAAGCTTTATTGGCTGAGTTGTATTTAGTGGACCGTGGTGGACGCGGAGGATAGGTCTCAAGGGCATAGGAAAAAATGGTCTGAAAGGCCTGAAATGATCCATTATAGCTAAAAGGCAAGGCCAGATAGGGGATGCCTTTATCCATAGTGTGGGGTATCAGGCCACACACCCAGCAGTCTGTTGTGTTAACTACCAGTTGGTGTTGATGCAAGAGCTGTACAAAAGTATTGTTAATAAATTCTGAGCGTCGAGCTTGTTCGTGTTCAGGAAATGAGTGAAAAGAATGCATAGAAGAAACCGTAGAAGTAGTAGGATCAAGGGGAGGTACTGTAGTTACCGGCATGAAAATCAAATGTACGCCAAAGATTATTCCACCCACCAATGTTATCAAAACAATTAAAAATGTAAGTGCACATTGCATTAGGAAGCATTTGCTGTGAAGTATTCTGTACAGTCTATTTCTGCGAACATACATTACATTCTCTCGTTGCAGCTCAGGAAGCTCCATCTTCTACGACCGTTCGCGACCACTGATGATGTGTACGTAGATGAAAATGCCTCTATCAGCCCTGGGAGTTCCCAGAACTAACAGAAAGATCGACCTTGTGTCTGACCCCCGCAGATTCAACTAGGCACACAGCCACGACCCTACGGCTACCCAGACGGCAAGGCAAAATTTAAAACAACAAAATAATAGCAAACTTCCTGGCTGGAGGCAATGTATCAGAAAATTCAAATGTGAAAATAGGCAGTTTCCTGCTTTATTTGTCCATATTGCGAGACCGTAAGTTGTATCTCAGTTTTGCAGGAGCTGTCTGATCTGGAAACAGTGTATTTTCAGCTGACGTTGCAATGTTCACGTTTTCAGATGGCAAATGTTCTTTTGGTGCAGATGACAAATGTTCAGGGTTCAAAAGAGCAGTTTCAGGAGGAGAGTCAGAATTTGGTGAATCAGTGATTAGTTCTGCATCGCTGAAAGGTATGAACCTGGGGACTTGTTCCGTTTCAGAGGTACCGATTCCTTTCTTTACCCAGTTGTCGTAAGGAAGTGGCAGAGGCACACGTTTGACGTGTGTCGTATGGATCCAATTCTTCCTTCCGGCCACACGAATAGCAGTTCTCGTTGCTAGTAGGACTTGAAAAGGGCCAATGAATCTGGGCTGAAGATTTTTCGTTCTTGCAAAATTTCTAATGACCACCTGGTCACCCGGTTTCAGCTGATGGCCTGGACTCTCCGGTGGCTTTGGCAATGCATCGAAAACCTGTTGGTGAATAAGGCTCAATTTAGCAGTCAAGTCGAAAAGGTAATCAATTAACATTGGGTGTTCCAGCTGCTTAAATTCTTTCGGTCTAGGTACCCCCCAAACATTTGCAGGACGACCAAAAACTATTTCATAAGGACTAAGCCCTACTCTAGAATGTACAGTTGCTCTTGTTGATAGCAAAGCCAAAGGCAATGCGTCTGGCCAGGACAAACCCGTGGATGCTTGTATCTTGGCAAGTTTCAGTTTAAGGGTGCCATTGTAACCCTCGACTAAACCCGCGGACTGGGGATGATTCGCACTATGAAACTTCTGTCTAATCCCTAGGCCGGCACACACACTCTGCATAACTTTCCCTACGAACTCACTTCCGTTATCTGACCATACAATCCGTGGCATTCCGTATCTGGGGAAGTATTCTTTAAGAAGAATTTTGGCAGTGGATAAGGCAGTATTGTCCTTCAGTGGGTATGCTTCGATCCATCTGGAGAAAGCACAAACTACCACTAGGACGTATTTCAGATTATTGCAACGATCCATGTGAATGAAGTCTAACTGAATTACTTCAAAGGGGCAGGAAGGAGGAGCGAAGTGACCTGCAGGTGTGGGGATTCCCTTGCCAGGATTATGCATCAAGCATACCATACAATTTCTCACCACTCTCTCTGCACACTTACTAATCCCATCATTCTTCCAGACCGGAGCCAACATCTTACAAATCCCTTTTGAGCTGATGTGCGCTGCTCCATGTGCCATCGTTACTACTGCAAGCACATACGCATCAGGCAACATCCAACGCTGTTGTTCCGACAAATCAATCCAACACCCACTCGAGTCCAATTTACCCGTGCTCTCTTTCCACGCAAGCTTTTCCTCCTCAGTCGCCTCTTTCTGAATTTCTTTCACGCTTTCCACTGTGTCTTCACACATTCCGGACTCAGAAATCCATCTTGCAGACGTTGCAACATACATTCTACTCATCATATTTCTAGCTGTCTGTTTTGCAGTTTCATCAGCAAAAGCATTCCCACGACCAACATCATCCGTGATTGCTTTATGAGCACTGCATTTCACAATCGCAACTTCAGTCGGCAAGGTTAGAGATTCCAACAAGTCATTAACCAGCTGACCATGTTGAATCTTAGTCCCATGGGACGTAATGAAACCTCTCTCTTTCCACAAACGGCCAAAACTATGGGCCACGCCGAACGCGTACTGACTATCTGTGAACACATTCACTCTCTTTCCCTTAGCTAAAACGCACGCTCTTGTCAGCGCGATCAATTCTGCAGCCTGGGCAGAATTCTGACTCACTCTTGCAGTCTCCACAATCGTACTCAAAGTTGTTACTGCATAAGCAGCAGTCACATCACCATTCTCCAATTTGAAGCAAGACCCATCAACATACAGCGTTCCATCTGGATCTGATAACGGAGTGTCTTTTAGATCAATTCGTCCTTTTGTTTCTTCCTCAGTTTTGAAACAACAGTCGTGTGGTTCGGAATCACTCGACTCTTGGCTAGTCGGCAACAATGTTGCTGGATTCAATACATTGCATCTCTTGATCTGAATATGACTCGCTAACAGTGTCAGTTCATAACCTGATAATCTAGCACTGGTAAGGTGCTGCGTCTTGGTTCGGTTCATGAGTGTATCCACAGCATGAGGAACCATAACCACTAGCATGTTGTTCATTACTAAACCAGCAGATTGTCGAATGGAGGCTGCAGCTGCGGCTGTAGCTCTCAAGCAACTAGGCAACGCTCTGGCTACCGGATCTAATGTTGATGAAAAATACGCACAAGGGCGTTGTTTATCACCAAATTTCTGCGTCAAAACACTCAATGCACAACCTTCTCTCTCGTGGACATAGAGCGTGAATGGCTTACTGTAGTCGGGTGTACCCAATACAGGTGCTGAACACAGTGCATTTCGCAATTCAGAAAAACTCTGCTGACATTCGGCAGACCATGGTACCGGACTCGGAACACCTTTCCCAGTCAAAGCTACCAATGGTTTTGCTAAAAGAGAAAAATTTGGGATCCATTGCCTACAATATGAGGTAATACCTAAAAAGGCACGTACTTCTCTCTGCGTGCTAGGAACATTCATTTGTGTAATTGCTTTTATTCTCTCTGGGGTCAACTTCCTTCCCTCCTTTGACAAGAGATGACCTAGGTAGGTCACTTCTTGGCAGCAGTATTGCATTTTTGAAGGTGACACCTTGTGATTCAAATCTGACAAGTGATGCAATAAAGAAATTGTAGCTGTTTTGCAAGTTTCCTTGTCATCGGCAGCCACTAGAAGATCATCGACATACTGTACTAAAGCAGAACCACGACGAAGTACAAATGAGTCTAACTGGCTTTTTAATGCTTGACTGTAAATGGATGGGCTTTCACAATAACCTTGTGGAGCGCGTTTAAACCTGAAGCTTCGTCCTCCTAGAGAGAAACCGAAGATATCTCTGCTTTCCTCGGCTATCGGAATGCTGAAAAAGGCATTTTTCAAGTCGACAACCGAAAACCATGCTGCTGTAGCAGGAATCAATGTTAACAATGCAGTAATGTCTGGAACCACAGGAAACTGTGGTATCACAATTTTATTAACCTCTCTAAGATCAATTACAAACCTATATACTGGAGGTTTTGTTGGGTCAGTTCTTTTCAAAATAGGCAGTACAGGACTATTACAGACATTACCTCTAGTTTCTTCTACAACATCTTTCTTGATCAGATCTTGCACTATCTTTAGGAGCGCACGCTCACCTTCACTAGAGATTCTGTATTGCGGAATTCGTGGAAGTTTGACATTTGCTTTCAAAGTTACTACATAGGGTGGAATTTCCAAGAGACCTACATCATTAGGACCAGTCGCCCAAAGAGTATCAGGGAGTGAACGCAGCTCTGGTGGGAGCGCATCCATCGACAAGTACATCGGAGAGATGATTCTTTTGCCCAACGTAAGCTGTACTCCTGCTGGAGAACAGTACAATGTCGCGTACAGGCGTTTTAACAAGTCTAAACCAAGCAGATTTTCGTTACAACCTGTCGTCAAAATCAAGGGTGCTTTCAATTGACGGGGTCCAACAGAAATAGACAAAGGACCAGAAACAGGGTTGTGAACAGGGGCGCCCGAAAAACCTACTGAAACGTTTGTTGAGCCAGACAAAGGTGCGCCAGGGAGTTTCGCATGTATCATAGAACTTTTTGCTGCACCAGTATCCAACAGAAACGGTTCGACTATACCTGATGTTGCTACTGCGACATAAGGCCCACTCTGATCTACTGGAACTGATACTACTCCCTCTCTTTGTCCATGGCTGTCCTAGTACTCACTTTGCTGAACTTCCTCACTAGCTTCATAATAGTCTTCAACATGATACTGTGGAGACCTATTCTGTTGGGAAGATTGTCCATTTCGCTGGTCGAAATAATTAGAAGGGCGATCACTCGTCTGCGGAGGCATAGCACCTCGTCCTCGACCTCTAGAGTTTTGCATAGAACTACCACGACCTCTCTGAGCTGCCGCAGTATTATTTTGCGTTCGAACTGGACACTCACTTTTGTAATGACCTTCCATTTTGCAATAAGCACATTGATTCCATTGGTATTGTGGCCTTTGAAAATTGTAATCCGTTCTCTGATATGACCCTTGCTGCATGTTAGTCTGATTCGTGCGAGGCGGATATGCTTGCTGTAAAAGGACTTTAGTTTTTAAATCTTTCGTCTTTTTATCTGTTTTTTCCTTCTCTTCTTTATCCCTATTTTCATAGTACTGGGCAGTCGCAAGTATTTGCGCAGTCGTAGAGACAGCCCACGCACTTTCAGAATTCTTTAATTTACCACTAAGTTCTGGCAACAGATTGTGCACAAATTTATCAACAAATAATCTCTGACCTCCTTCTGTGCTCATATCCTGACCACTATGATCCACGAAAGTCTCCTCAAATCTTGTGAAGAAGTCGGAGACGCTTTCGTCTTTCTTTTGTTTGCACGCGGACAATTTGTCCCAGTTAACGCGCAATGCTGGCATCAAGGTTTTCATTAAATCGATTATTCTACCAGGCAAATTAGCAATTAAGGGTTCAGGTTTAGAACCACCTATTTGTTGACCATCCGCTGCAATTATAGCTGCCCAATCACCACCTAGGGCAACTGGATGATTCTCTTTACGAATTTTAGCCCAAATTGGTTGTGGTACTACATTACCAAATAGCAGATCTATGTCAGCAAGATTCAATACACAAGCGTCAACTGTTTGAGCCAACTCTTTGTAGTACCCTGCAGGATTTTTACGCGGATCTGGCAAGGCCTGTTTCACTGCTAATACTTCAGCTCGCTTCCATGGAATATGTATCCATACTCTCTGGAATTGGGCCGGAACGGCTGCAATACCAAGCTGTGCGTTAGCTTGCACAGCTTCACGCCAAATTGGTGGAACCTCTCTCATTGGGTATTGACGATTTTGTTTCGTACTACGTTTCCCTAACTCTCTTGGTGAACGAAGGGATGGGTCATTCCTATAACTTAAAATCAGTTCCATCGCTTCTTTTATATTTTGACCGACTATCATACCTGCAGCAAACTCTTTCTGAACATTAATTAATTCTTCTAGGTTTGATTCAGGGTCATCCTCTTCCAATTCCTCACGTAGAAGAAAACACATTTCATCGAACACATATCGTTGTGTCGGTTCATTCCATTGCATAAATGTATCTAATACATCTTGTACATTATATCTTCCCACTTTCGAAACCCATCTAAGAGCAGTGGAATCTAATATTCCTCTTTCTTCAGTACTGGGAAGCTGACTACGTCTCTGCACAGAGTCAGAGGCAGGAGTCTTAATCAGAGTTTTATAGAAGGGAGATAGAATATTAGAGACAGAATCAGTGATTCTCCGACGAACAGAAAGTGGAGTCATAATATTAGCAGAAGCAGTAAATAGAGTAGCAGTTGGAACAGATAAATCAGGAACAGTAGGAGTAGCAGGCAAAATAGCTTGTGAATTAGCAGGTGTGAGCGACACAGGCATAGGTAAAGAAGCCGGCAACCCTAGAAGAGGGGCTGGCAAAGGAACATTAATATTGGCCACAGGAGGTACAGGAACTTGATTCAGGGGAGCGGGAACACCAGGTTGTCCAGCAACCGGTAATTGAACATTCGGTATAGGTGGAGCCGTAGCACCCTGTGCATACGGTGGGGGTGATCGTAACAAGTAAGACAACAGGGGATCCTTTTCAGGGTCCTCTACTATTTTAGCCGTACTCGATGGCAAAGCAGGATAGCACTTGTCTATCGCTAAATTACGCTCTCTATTGGCCACCTCCATCGCCTTCTCAGACTCGTTGAGTTGCAGCTGCTTAGCAGACTGTTCTAAAGTCAACTCTTGCTCTTTCTGTTCTTTCTTCAACTTTTTAATTTCTCTCTGTTTAGATTCTTTTCGCCAATAACGGAAAGAATCAAACATTGCCGGCCGGGCTTTCTTCTTGAACAACCTTCTTTCTAGATTATCGAGAACTTCAGGTTCAAAACTACCATGTAGTGGCCAACTAAGGACACCATCTTTCTCTGTATAGTGGATCCATATCTCGTTATAAGAGATAGGGCCCACACCAAATTTGCAATATAGATCATAAAGGGGAGTTCCAATCGGAGGAACCAAACACGAGTCCTCCAACTGGGAATCACTGTTGCAACTAAAACAAGACAACATACAATTTTTCCGACTTACCATTTTATAATCCGGAACACAACACAAACAAAACACAAACAGAAAAGATGCGCACTCGAACCAAGAACTTAGGCCTACCAGAACTGACAAATGTATCGATACCTGAACTGAACAGAATGATTATCGTAAACAGAATAACCAGTGATAATCTTACAGAACTGAACTGAACTGAGAACTAAAAGGACAAAACCGAACTGAACTGAGAACTAAATACTTAACTGAGGCACTGAAGACGTCACCAAGGAGAAACCCGTCATGTTTCGCCGTACTGAGGACTGCACCTCGGGTCCAAGACAGGGCGACGGTCAAGGCAACGGACCACTGCAGCCGTCTGAACGGGAACCCTCGTGGAAGAGAACGTCGGGCCACTTTTGCGATATGCCGGGATCGATGAAGTGGGGCGCCTCCCTCTGAAATCTTCACACGAAGCTCCTCGAACTCTTCAGGCTTTTGGACCGGTACCGAATGACGTCGCCCCACGTTGGGCGCCAATTGGAGTTCTGGACTTTTTGGTTCTGTCCAGAGGTGTCAGGGATAACACCCGAAGACCCCGGAGTTCTACCTGTCTCGGTGCACAAACAAACAGAAACACGGGCTTCTCGATGGTGGCGTCAAAGACCAAAGGTTTATTACTGCAGGGACACAGAAGTCACAGAAACTGCACACGGGCAGTGTCTAGGAGCCTGTTCAATTTGTACAAAGAGGATTACTCCTTAAATACTAAATATTCTGCTCGGGGCAAATTCTTTACATGTTACCACAGTTCTAAACATTCGTGTCTTTAAACAATAAATATTTGGCGTTGCACAGGAATCGTCAACAGTATCTGATGTCAAAACATTACGAATGAGGGGTTCCCACTATTCCATCATAATCCCATGTCAATTTCTCATTCAAGACCTGGACCGCCTCATCGTAAATTTCGTTACCTCCCCCTAATAAAGGCCCAGAAGGAAAGGAGCCGAGCCAGGTGCAGAAGATAGAAAGACAGGATAAGAGATGTTTGTGGGTCGTAAATGGGCAAGGCTACCAGCTTCGGCCGCCTAATCATGATCAGGCCAACGAACACAAGAACCAGTATAGCAGGACTGGCCTCAGGCTGGGGAGGCAGCTCTTGCCGAGTCATGCTGCCACAGCGTTGCTGGCCTAAGGTGCACGTGTCACTAGCAAGGTGAATCGCCGGTTAAGGCCTACGTGTCCTTAAATGAAAAGAGGTCATTGCGTGTCCATTGACTATGTGAGGGCAAGGAATACAAAATGGCTTCCGTGTTCTAAGATGGATGCCACGGGTAGATCACAAATGTGTTTGTAACAGGAGTGCTCTTGCTCGTAGCATAGCGAAAACACCAGGATATACTAAATGGATCATTTGCGGTTCACCGATACCAAAATTATGTATTTACGACAATGATGAAAACACGGGTTAAAATCGTCACGGAACCTCAAGGGCCAGGGTCACTGTTGCTAAGGCCTTCAAAAGGTCTGTCATCAGCCAAGATACGGTCAATGTCATCTTCACTAAAGGTCAATCAATGTTCATCCTCCATGTTGTTAGGTGAGGAGAGCAGGAAGGTATTATGGAACTCAAGTGTTTTTGTATGTGTGTCTAGGTACGTCCAAAAGTGAAAATAGAGATGGGAAGGGGCTCCCACAGCTGTGCGCTGTCAATACACGAATTATAACAGAAGGGGGGAGAGAGAGAGTCAGTGGATTCAGTCTCCCTGAATGTATACATAAACAAAGTGGAATCCACTCAAGGTGGTGGTGATCCTTAAAGTGATGGGGAAACACACAGTGTTGTTTAAATGCCCCTCACACACCAACAGGCCCCTTGGTGTCATGCTTCATCATCGGGGCCTTCGCACCCCTCTACGGGATGCGGCGTGCTACGACTCGCGGATACGCAGGAGCACTTTGAAGTGAACTATGTGTGGGGGTGTGTGTATATAGAACAAAAATGTGAGTGAGGTGAGGTGAAAAAAGTGAAAGGTTAAAAAATACCTGGCACGTGGGAGGAAAAATTATTTAATTTAATCCCCGGCTGGTATTATTAAAAGAAGTGCAGGGCGTGGTTAGATAGATACGAGTTAAGGTATCGAGAACCACTAGTAGAGTGTCAACATGTTTCGGAGGTCACAGCCTCCTTCTTCAGGACAAGGGTTATGCACTTACCCTCCCCTTACTCACATGCAGAATGTTAAAGTGTATTAAAAATTTACAAAATGACCACAATGTGTAATATTCCTAACAGTGTTATATAGTGTTAGCGAATGCCAAGATGACCTCGTTTTTAAAAAGGCGTGGTCACTCATCTCTTGGCATTGTACCAGGGATTGGCTGGTACTCATAGTCCAAACCGCCGCAAGGAAGTCAGTGGAATTAAAAGTTGAGATCCAAAGACTGGAAGTACAGCTTAAAGCTTTCATTTCCCCTGCAGATTTAAAAAAAGGCCTTGAGGAGCTAAATCAACAAATGAAGGATTTTTAGGCTACCTTAAAACAAAGCAAATTCAATAAATTTAAAAAAGATAAAGATCGCTTTACCCCTGAGAGAGCCTACCCCTACACCCGAGCTGACTATGTCATGAAGGATAACTCAAGTGATACTGACAGTGTCAACTCTGATGGCAGTAATTCAAGCAATAAGTCAGGAGGTTTTCAACAAAGAAAACAACGGGGAGGTTTCCGACAGCAAAGGGCCCAATTCCCACGCCAGAGAGGCTGGCGAGGTTTCCAAGGACCCCAATTTAATCCTTATCAACCACCTTTCCAATTCCCACAATACCAGTTTGTACCACCACAAATGGGACAAATGTACCCCCAATGGGTCCCGGATCAAACCAATGCTCCCCAGAACCAACAGCCTTTTTTATCCTGGGGCCAAGGATCCCGCAGAGGGCGGAACAAGAAGGGCAACAACGTCAATTGGCAACCCACAGAGGAGGCAGACCCACGGGTGGTGACGAGGAGTATGACTGCGAATCAAGCGTCATCGAGCAACAGGGGGACCTAGTTATTAACATAACTCCCTGGCCCCTCACAGATCTACAGAGGGAGGTACTGAACAAAGGCCTGGGATATGTCCCTACGAACAAACCAGACATTTTCTTATTGCACAAAGAAATGCAAGAGTTTATCAGAACTATTAAACTGCGGGCGTTTTTCAAAGATAAGGAACCATCCACAGAGACCTCTGACACCGGTTTGAAACCGAGATCTACTTTTACACCGTTGGATAATCAACTCCCGGTTGAGGTCCTGGCCTTCGAAAAAGCCGTAATGCAAGAATTAAAATGTCTTGAAAATAAACAGAGGGTTTTTCAGAACATGTCGAGAATGGAAAGTGAGGCCATCAAGGAATTGAGGATGAATAAGAACTTGATTATAAAACCCGCGGATAAGGGTGGCGCAGTAGTTATTCAAACCACCATAGCCTATGATAAAGAATGCAGGAGGCACCTTTCTGACAATAGGAACTATCAGATCCTCACTGAAAATCCAACTGAATCACTGAGAGTTCAAATAGGAGGCATGGTGGAAGAGGCACTGGCCCATGATTGGATTACCAAAAAGGAATCGGAGTTTCTGATACAAAAGAACCCACGTACTCCATATTTTTACACCATACCCAAGGTGCACAAAAACCTTGACAATCCTCCCGGTCGCCCCATTGTTTCTGGCATCTCATCTATTCTGGAACCATTGTCCAAATTTGCGGATGCCTTTCTTAGACCAATTGTGCAGGCCACTAACACATATTTGAAGGATACGAAGGCAGTACTTCAATTGTTGAACAACCAAACTTTTGATCCCAGCTCCCAGATGCTCCTCAGTCTTGATGTGGAGAGCCTCTATACGAGTCTCCCACACGAGGAGACTTTACAAATCATTGAGGAGGTACTACACTCTACAAATTGGAAATACCATACCCCACGAAGTGTGGTACTGGAATGCATCTCCTTGGCGCTTACCAAAAATTTTTTTGAGTATGAGGGCACCCTCTTCTGGCAAAAACATGGGACCAGTATGGGTAGTACTTTTGCCCCGAGTCTGGCTGGACTATATGTCCATCACCTAGAGTCCACTAAAATCCTCCACCCAGACAACCCATACAGGACGAGGATCCTCACCTGGCGGAGGTATATAGACGATATTTTGGTCATCTGGGAAGGAGATGTGACTACGGTAACTGACTTTACCGTTTGGCTTAATAACCAAAATGCCTTCTTAAAATTTACTCACCAGATGTCTAACCAAAGCATGGTCTTTCTGGATCTAAACATCTATTGTGAAGCAGGAATGCTCAAAACAGAAACACATTTCAAACCAACGGCCAGGAACTGTCTCCTCAGATTTGACAGCTTCCACCCACGTCATCTGAGGGAGAACCTTCCCTATGGACAGTTCCTGCGTCTTCGGCGGAACTGTAGTGACATTGCCAAGTATAAATCTCAGGCTAAGGATCTAAGTATGAAACTGAGACAGAGGAAATACCCTGAAACTGTAATCAGAAAAGCATCAAAAAGGGCGAGGCACAACAATCGTGAGGCCCTCCTTGAGGATAATCCTCGGAGGGAGGAAGCCGAAAAAAGAACAGTATGTGTCACCACATATAGTCCAGTTACCAATCAGGTGACAAAGTTGGTGAACAAACACTGGCGCACTCTGACGAGTAGCGGTCTAACTTTGGAGAAGCCATTGTTTGCCCATAGAAGGGGTAGGAACTTGAGGGACATGCTGGTCCACACAAGACCCCCTCCAATAAAAAAGGACCAAACAAGACTTCAGGGCATACATGGTCACTATCCATGTGGTAATTGTAACAACTGCCACCTCACTAAAAAAAGCTTGACCTTGACCTTCTCAAATGGGACACAATGGGAGCAACGTGTGTTCACAAATTGCAACAGCAAGAATGTTGTATATCTGATCACGTGCCCCTGTGGAAAAGAATACGTTGGTATGACAACAAGACCTGTTAAAGTGAGATTAAATGAACACAAAAGTAACATCAGATGTAAGAAAC
Source organism: Lissotriton helveticus (assembly GCF_964261635.1). Lineage (NCBI taxonomy): Eukaryota > Metazoa > Chordata > Amphibia > Caudata > Salamandridae > Lissotriton > Lissotriton helveticus. The sequence goes on from NC_136059.1 coordinate 1,806,630,336, forward strand.
TCACTACCAAAATGTCAACCCACTTCATTGAACACCAACACTGTGTGAATGAGCTGCAGTGGACTGTTATTGAACAGTTACCCTCAGAGGTGGGTCTTTTGGAAAAGGAACAACGGTGGGTGTTCAGGCTGGGAACTGACACAACGGGGCTTAATGACTCCATCCCTTGGAGCCTTTTGAGATAGTAATTATCTCTGATACATTGTTTTGCCCACACCCTAAATCATGATGCATTTGGTCTATCAGGTTATATAGCCATCACCTCACCACGTGCACATGGCCTTCATGCCCTGCAACTGACATCCATCTGAGTACCAATCCTGTCAGTTTCTCTTTTTTCCCCCCTATAACCTATTAGAATACGTTATTCCACTTTTTGGACAATTTCTGGGGTATAGGTATTATTGTTTTTTACACTACTGTGTATTACACGCTCCTACTTTACAGTATTGTGCTAATCGAATACCTATCTAACAACATATTTTACTGTCCCTCAGAATTGCAACATGAGACATTTGCCCGTTATGTAAACTGAGTTCAGCCCCAGGATTTACGCTCTTTTGAGCAAGGTAGAGGCACTGCATGTTTGTTCCTCCCCGTCTTTCGCGGCACCATGTGTAGCGCGTCTACCCCACGCATGCGCGGTCGCCTTTTTCGGCCGCGCATGCGCATGAGACAGGTTGTTGTGCGCATGTGCGCCATTAGCGTTCACCGGGAGCGCAACACCGGAACTGCTGTGATTGCTTTCTCCGTATTTGGGCATACACCGATTCCAATCAACTAATTAACCATCACCAATTACTAAGAGGGACAGTATATATAAGGGCCCTGACGCTACACAGGCTCACTTCATCGGAGCCGCGTTGAGGGAAGGCAGGCGAATTGCCAATGCAGTAACCGTGAGTTTATGGGTGACAAAGACTAGCATTTTCCTGTAGTCTGGTAGATTGAATATCTTGCCTTTTTTCCAACTGAACCTCGTTCATTAATATTTTTAGGTCTTTCCTGAGCAGGAAGGAGGGATCCCCAATATACGCTTAGGCTCATGAGGTCTTATACTTTAGAACTCTAAGTAAGACTTTCTCCTTCTTATCATGTGCTCTCTTTCCATCAGAGCAGAGAGTAATTCTGTGTTTTGTATATGTGTGTGTTTCAGTACTGTTATGTCCACTTGTGTGTTTTTCTTTTCCTCACAGGGTCCCATTATTTTTGGTATGACCTGGTGATACTCAGAGAAGGTTTCTTCTTCTCCATTGACCTGTCTGTGACATTTGCATGTATTTACCTATGCATTTCTTTCCACAGGTTCTTCGCCAACTGGGCGCAACTGCATTCGCTAACACTATATAACACTGTTAGGAATATTACACATTGTGGTAATTTTGTAAATTTTTAATACACTTTAACATTCTGCATGTGAGTAAGGGGAGGGTAAGTGCATAACCCTTGTCCTGAAGAAGGAGGCTGTGACCTCCGAAACATGTTGACACTCTACTAGTGGTTCTCGATACCTTAACTCGTATCTATCTAACCACGCCCTGCACTTCTTTTAATAATACCAGCCGGGGATTAAATTAAATAATTTTTCCTCCCACGTGCCAGGTATTTTTTAACCTTTCACTTTTTTCACCTCACCTCACTCACATTTTTGTTCTATATACACACACCCCCACACATAGTTCACTTCAAAGTGCTCCTGCGTATCCGCGAGTCGTAGCACGCCGCATCCCGTAGAGGGGTGCGAAGGCCCCGATGATGAAGCATGACACCAAGGGGCCTGTTGGTGTGTGAGGGGCATTTAAACAACACTGTGTGTTTCCCCATCACTTTAAGGATCACCACCACCTTGAGTGGGTCAAAGGCAGTCAGGTCACTACCTACCAGCAGTTGGTCGACCTGATGTTATGGGAACACCTCTCCAACAACTGCTTCATTGAACTACGACAGCACCTCCTCGACAGCAAGTTGACCGAGCCGCGGAAGCTAGCAGTCGAAGCAGATCGGTGGGCGAGCAACCGCGTCCACCGGAACACCATAGGAGAATACGGACGAGGGTCCCCGGGGAACCACCGGCCGTGAGGCGGCGGGTCTGGCATCAGCCGAGGTCGAGACCTTCCGCCGGGGTCTTCGCCCGCCTCCTCTACACCAGCCGCCAGCCCGAGGGGGGCCCATCCAGCCCGACCGGGGCCACGCCCCAACGTTACGTGCCACAGATGCCAGCGGCTGGGTCACTATGCCAATGATCCTCTCTGCCCCATGAACCAGCGGCCTGGCACTACCGGGCCCCCCGGTCGACAAATCACTGCAGCTGCTCTGAGCGCAGAAAAGGATGAAGAAGAAGAGGTCCCTATGGAACCAGAAGAATGGGAGTCCGCGGCCATGTGCCTCGCCTCCCTGGGCGACAAAGACATGATCCCCCGAGACCAGATTCCGATCAACACCCAGAAGTACCGCCAGAAGTACCGCCAGTGGGTCACCATCAACGGACGCCGGGCCGAGGCTCTCCGTGACACGGGGGCCAGCATAACATCCGTCCGCTGCCATCTGGTGACCCCAGAACAAATCTTGCCCCACGTTCTGTGCCCTGTCCGGTCATCGGACAATTCCGAGAGCCTGTGCCAGATGGCCCGCATCCCCTTCGAGTGGGGAGGAGTGTCCGGCCTGCTGAAAGTCACCGTCCGAGACGATGCCTCGGTGGACTGCCTCCTAGGGAACGACCTGGAAAGTTCCCCCTGGGCACAGATCGAGCGAAGAGAGCATCTGGGGATGCAAGGCCTTCCTGAATGGGTTTGCGTAACGACCCGATCCATGTCCACCCGGGACGCCGTCGCAACCGAAGACAAGCTGCCCGAAGAACCTGAATGGCCGGCACCTCCGCCTCCCCGCCACTGCCACGGCCGAACCCGAACTGGGGCCGCAGGGCCCCAACCATGAAGAACTTCCCGAGCTCGGGCCCCTTCCCGAACTAGCCCAGTGGCACCAAGAAGGGGGCCCCACCCGTGAGCAGTTTCGTCTGGAACAAAAGACATGTCCTTCCCTTGAGGGACTCCGACAACAAGCCGCCACACAAGCCACCGGAGACTCCTCGGGGTCCCACTGGGTCTATTGGGACCAGGACCTCCTGTACAGTGAACAAAAGATCGCCGAGCTGGGGGCCGGCCGAGTGCTAGTCGTCCCCCTCCACTTCAGAGACTTTCTCTTAAACCTGGCACATGATTTGCCCCTCGGCGGGCACCTGGGGCAGGACAAAACCTACAGCCGCCTGGTGACCCACTTTTATTGGCCGAAGATGCGCCGCGATGTGCACAACTACTGCCGAACCTGTCCGACCTGCCAAGCCAGCGGAAAGAGTGGGGGGAAAATCAAGGCCCCACTCCAACCGTTTCCCGTGGTGACCACTCCCTTCGAGCGAGTAGGGATCGACATCGTGGGGCCCCTGGATCCTCCAACCTCCCAGGGGCACCACTTCATCCTCGTCCTGGTGGACCATGTCACCCGCTACCCAGAAGCTATCCCCCTCCGGACTATCACAGCCCCCGTAGTGGGTCGGGCGCTAATGGGGATCTTCTCCCGAGTCGGCTTCCCCCGAGAGGTCGTCAGTGATCGGGGCACAAACTTTATATCGAAATATATGCGGTCCCTGTGGCAACAGTGCGGCGTCGCGTATAAGTTCACCACCCCGTATCACCCTCAAGGGAATGGACTAGTGGAGCGATTTAATAGGACCCTGAAAGGAATGATCAAGGGCCTAGAAGAGCCACTCCGGCGCAAATGGGACGTTCTGCTGCCATGCCTCCTGTTCGCCTACCGGGAGGTACCCCAGAAGTCCCTGGGGTTCAGCCCCTTTGAACTATCATATGGACACCCGGTGCGAGGCCCCCTCAGCCTGGTCAAGGAAGGATAGGAGCTGGCCGCCTCCGATACTCCGCCCGATGTTTTCCGATACCTCTTGACTCTCCGCAACCAGACTCGGAAGTTCCGGGAACTGGCCGAAACCAACCTGAAGGCCAGTCAAGAGGAGATGAAGCGCTGGTATGATGAAAATGCCTCGTCCATTGAATTCGAGCCGGGCCAGCAGGTCTGGGTCATGTACCCGGTCGACCCCGGCGCCCTCCAGGACAGATGGACAGGGCCCTTCAAAGTGGTGGAGCACAAGAGCCCCGTCACCTACCTAGTGGACATGGAGTCCCCCCGGAACCCCCTCCGGGTCCTACACGCCGACCGGCTCAAGCCCCACTTTGTCCGCACCGAACTGAGCCTGTTGTTGGCTACCGATGACGGAGCAGAGGATGACTCCGAGCCTCTACCAGACCTCCTGAGCACCTCCGAGAAAGATGGCTCCGTCGAGGGAGTCTCCCTCTCTCCCGCGCTGACACCCAAACAGCGCCAGGACTGCCAGGAACTGCTGGGTCAATTTGCGAACTTATTTTCCCTCACCCCTGGAGTCACCCAGTGGTGTGTTCACGACGTCGACACCGGGGACAGTCCGCCCGTGTGGCACCGAGCCTACCGAGTCCCCGACCGAGTCCGGGCCTGCATCCAAGGCGAAGTTTCCAAGATGCTAGCCCTAGGGGTAGTCGAACCTTCAGACAGTCCATGGGCCAGTCCCGTCGTCCTGGTCCCTAAGGCCGCCGACCCCGGGGTGCCCCCGGAGCTGCGGTTCTGTGTCGACTACCGGGGACTGAATGCCGTCACCAGAACCGACGCCCATCCCATTCCCCGAGCAGATGAACTGATCGATCGCCTGGGAGCCGCCAGGTACCTCAGCACCTTCGACCTCACGGCCGGATACTGGCAAATCGGCCTCACGCCAGGGGCACAAGAACGATCCGCTTTCTCGACCCCCGTGACCTATCTGGGACACCAAGTGGGGAGCGGCCAAGTGGCTCCCCTTCAACCCAAGATCGACGCCATCCAGGCCTGGGAGCCCCCCATCACCCAGACCGCCGTCCGAGCCTTCCTGGGGCTCACTGGATACTATCGGCGGTTCATAAAGGACTATGGGAGCATTGTGGGGCCCCTCACAGAACTAACCTCCAAGAGACTGCCCCCGAAGGTGCACTGGATCCCCGAGTGCCAAGTAGCCTTTGAGACACTAAAGACTGCCATGTGAACCGCCCCGGTGCTCCATGCCCCCGACTACAGCCGAGAGTTCATCGTCCAAACTACCGCCTCGGAACACGGCATTGGAGCCGTACTGTCCCAAATGAACTCTGACGGAGTTGACCTTCCTGTGGCCTTCATCAGCCGGCGCCTGCTGGCCCGAGAACAACGATGGAGCACCATCGAGAGGGAAGCCTTCGCCGTCGTATGGGCCCTAAAGAAGCTCCGGCCCTACCTCTTCGGCACCCACTTCCGAAGTACAGACCGACCACCGGCCCCTGCGGTGGTTGATGCAGATGCGGGGCGAGAACCCAAAGTTGCTACGTTGGTCCATCTCCCTCCAAGGGATGAACTTCACCGTGGAACATCGCCCTGGCAATGACCACGCCAACGCTGACGACATCGGCCCATCCATCCAGACCGGGTCGGCCTCGGGCACACCTCTGCACGCCCTCCAAACCACCAGATCCGCCACCCGGCGGCCCACAACCACTGACACGGCGCCCTCGGGCCGCCCCAGCATTACCGGTCCGGTGCCCACCCCGGACCCTCATTCCAGGCCCGACGCCATCTTGGGCCCATCACGTCACAGACACGTGGTCCCGGACCAGCCACGGCCCCAGCGAGCCCGCCATCGAGGCACCAAGAACCCTCCGGGTGGTAGAGTGGCCACTCCACCAGAGACAAGGAGAGGGGAGTTTCGATGGCTCTCCAACCATCCCCGGATGCCTGGTTTCGATCACCCTCCGGCCTCCCTGGGCTCCGGCTCCACCCCCCTGCTGGGTGTCTGGACACCATCATCCCGGCCCCTCTGACCCCCAGGCGAGAGGGTCCGGACATCAAAGGACTCCAGACTACAGTAGGACGGCAGTTGTATCCCGGAGTCGAGAAGCCCTGCTGACGCTGTCGCGGCTGACCCTGAGACGAACTCCCCTTGCGGTGCTACCTGGAACCTGCTGGCGCTGCCGCGGTCCATCTTTGCTGTAACCACCTTGGAGCCTGCTGGTGCTGCCGCGGTCCATCTTTGCTGTAACCATCTTGGAACCTTCTGGCGCTGCCGCCGCCCACACTCGCTGAACCATCTTGGAACCTGCCGGCGCTGCCGCGGTCCACACTCGCTGAACCATCTTGGAACCTGCTGGCGCTGACGCGGTCCACACTCGCTGAACCCTCTCGGAACCTGCTGACGCTGCCGCGGTCCACGCTCGCTGAACCATCCTGGAGCCTGCTGGCGCTGCCACGGCCCAACCTTCCGGAACCCCCCAGCTCGAAGATTGAGAGCTGTGCGTAGGGTCCCATTGCAACCGACCATCTATAAGACTGTCCCGCTACCTGGCCCCTTGCCACGAGACTTTCCAGATCTCTGGATCTGCTGTATATATTGAAACGATACTTATTGCCCGATAAAGATTGAAAACTCTATCTACGTGTGGTGTATATTTGTAGTGGTGTGGTTACTCTGCTATACGATTCTAGGAGAGGGCCCTCCCATCGGAGGCCTCTCGACATCGCTCGGTCCCTTCTCTGAAGGAGGGGTAGACCTAGGGGTGGTCAGTCAGACACCTTCTGACTCCCCCGGGTTCGCCTTTCTAACAGTGTTGATCTTCCACACGGCTGCAACAGAGATGTGTGGTTCCAATGCGTCAGGCTCTGGAGGCGATGCATTAATTCTGAGAGCGATGCACTAGTTGTGCTACACGTAAGCAAGTGATGCGTTATTTTCTCTGATGCAAGTATCTGAGTCCACTTCCAATGGACAAGGTACAGGAGCAGAGGTAAAGACTTCGCTAGCCCTGAGTCCCAAGAACAGGAGGCATTCCAGCAAGCCCTTTGAGGTCACTTGAGTTGCAATGCAGATTCCCGCTCTCTCTCAGCAGAATCAGACAGCAACAGGCAGCAGGGCAGCATAGCAGAAAAGCAGGACTTCCATATCAGCAATCAAGCAGAGTGTCAGTCCTAGATGCAGCACAGCCGTTCTTCTCACATAGTTCAATTACAGGTCCAGAAGTGTCTGATTTGGTGATGCCTGAGCCCCAGTACTTATACCCCGTTATGCATTTGAAGTGGGGTTGATTTCAAAGAAGGGTCTTTAAAGTGCACATAAGCCCTTTCTTCCCAGTCCTGGCTTCAGACCATCAGTAGGGGGAAATCAGCCCATTGTCTGGGGACAAGGCCCTGAATATTTAGGTGTAAGTGCCAGCCCCTCCCTGTCTTCCAGGCCAGGAAGAACCATCAGAATACAGATGAGTACTCAGGCACCGCTATCCTTCCAGTGTTTGTGGCTGTCTAGAGGAAATACAGAGAGTGTAGCTGTCACTGATCCCAGACATGTATTGGAGACGGGCTACAGGCACAAAGACCTGTAACAGAAGAGACATGTCCACTTTCTAAAAGTGGCATTTCTAACACAGTAATGTTAAATCCAATGTTACCAGTGAAGAAACTTTTGCATTACCATTCCAAAGATGTAAAACATGATAAAACTACTCTTTTCGAATCAGGAATTACAAATTGGGGTGGCATAGTGAGCAAAAGAATGATGCATTTAACCCAGATCTCTTGACTGGGGGAGGATGTTTGATTCATTCCGCATTCTGTCTATCATTTGTTGCTGCAGTACTTTTCGCCCTAAGTGGGGTGGGTATGCAGAGATGTGGGTCCCTTGCTTGCTGTGCCACTGGATTCAAGGTAGCCTCGTGGATGTGGGATGTGGGGTGTTACCCCAAAACTGGTCCCAGGATGCTTGTTTCTGGTTTAGGGAGGACCAAACTTGGCAGTTCGGGCTGGACTGTTCCTATGGGGAACAGGTTCAAGACTGATTTGCATATGGCTGGGTCCAAACTGGGGTGGCCTACTGAGCAAACAAACAAAGGATTTAACCCAGATCTCTTGACTGGGGGTGAATGTTTGCCTCATTCAGGATTCTGACCATCATTTGTTGCCGCAGCACAGGCCAACTAGTAGCATTTAATTTATAGGCCCTTAGCACATGTAGTGCACTGTACAAGGGACTTTCAGGTAAATTAAATAGGTCAATTGCGTATGAGCCAATGTTACCATGTTTAAAGGCATGAGCACATGCACTTTAGCACTGATTAGCAGTGATAAAGTGCTCAGAATCCTAAAGCCAAAAAAAACAAGGTTAAAAAAGGAGGAGGAGGAAGGTAAACATTTTGGGGTGACCCTTAAAATAGAGCCATTTTCCAACAAATAGGGTCTGACTTCACTCAGAAAGAAGCCTGTGACTAGAAGCAAGGCAAATTCTCTTGGACTTGTGCCAGATGGTTAACTCTCACTTCATGGTCTTTTAAACGACATAGCTAAGAATCCTCAATGACAGCTAAGTCTCTTAAGCAGCCTAAAGATCTTGGTCTCATCACAGGATCTTCAGATATTAATACAATCCGTGGTTCTATCTAGACTGCATTATGTTACTCACATACTTTCCAAGCTCTACCTATTCACATATAAAAGTAGTGCTGAACTGAGTGGCAAGGCTAACTTTTTAAACAAAAAAGACTAATTCCATGTCCCTAGTTCTAAAATCACTCAGCTGGCTTCTAATTTTTAAAAATGCATGCGTCATTTACAAAGTCCTATAACATAAATTTGCAGCATGTCTAGCACAGAAAGTAAACCTACTAGGTAATATAAGACATTCATGGAACTAAGAAGCGTTTGCTTTAGAAATCACAAAATTCAATCAGCAAGAAATCCATAGCCAATTCTTCTTTACTGCTGCTCATACATTATCTTCAAGAAAGGGATGAACGACTTTCTGTTAAACAGACTACCAAACAAAACAAGGAATAGCTACCCAGTAATAGTTCACCTTTTCTAATTTGAAATAGAACAATAGTGTAAGTTGGTTTGAGAAAAACCTGTCCTCCTACAACAATATTTTTTCTAGTTTAAAGAAGACGTTTATTAAACAAAAGTACAAGCGTTACATAATTATAGCAAAAGTTGTAAGAATAAGAATAACAATGGTAATTGTATAAATAAACTGAACATATTATTGAAATAAAATAAGTTGCACATAAGTAGACAGTAAATACAAGTAAGAGAAGAAAAGAGAACCAGACGAAATGTGATAAAATATAAATAGTATCTGCTGATATCGAAAGTGTGGAGTGTGAGAAAAGAAGTGTAGGGATGAATAGGCAATAGGCAAGAGCAATAATGATCAGTAAACTTTATAAGCATACCCTAAGTAAGGGAAAACAATAATACAATTCATGGTGGTTTAGGTACTCCTTCTAGTAGAAGCTGGTGAGTGGTAGAGGTTCGGACCGGATTGTCCAGCAAGATGGTAACTGGATATCAAATAGTGTCTCTTTTACGTACAAGTGAAATGGGAGTAACATATGCTCTGTCAAGTCTATGATTATGACCAAACGTTATGCCACCCGGTTTGAAAAGGAAATTCTGAGCAATTCTTTCAGTGCTTAGTAATTTGCTGAAAAGCAACTGGCATTAATAGATCAATGACCATTGTACAAGGATTATGTTGCCAAAAATCTGAAAGACTTCACAGAAAAATATTGGACAACGAAAATAGAATGTTGTTAAAAAAAATAAAGTTAATTTGAGTCCAAACTTTTAACAAAAATTCATAAGTAGATAGGCAAAAGAAAAGAATATGATATAAATCTGCAGAGGTAGCATTACATGACCAGCAATTTGGCAAGGAATCTGAATTAATCTTGTGTAAAGTGGTAGAGGTAATCATAAGTCTGTTATAAATAAAAAATAGAGTTTGAGTTGTGTTATCAGATCACGATGTTTTGCACAATTTCATCCATATTTTATCCCGTAGTTTGATAGGCCACAAAATTGCAAAGTCCTTTTCCCTTTGTAACTCAACTTCTGACATAGGTCTTGTAACACTTGGCATCTTTTGGCGTGTTTCCCCTGACTTTTTGCTTTCTGACCTCCTGGTTTTTACTCTGTTTTTGCTGGTGTAATGATTCTGTGCACTTTCCTCACTGCGGTCCAGTGGTAAAGTGCAAGTGCTCCTGTAATAAATGTGTTATGGATTGGTGTTTCCATGATTGGGATTTTTGATTTATGTGTCAGTCCCTAGTAAAGTGCATTGCGTGTGCCAGGTCCTATAAATCAAATGCTGTTGGTGGGCTGCAGCACAGGATTGTGTCACCTACGCAAACAGCCCATAAAGTGTAACTCGGGCCTGCCATCGCACAGCCTGTGCGCAGACTGGGGCTGCTGTGTCGACTTGGCGATTGCACACACTTGCAAGTCCCTAAACCTTCCCTTTTCTACATGTGAGTCGCCCCTAAGGTAGGCCCAAGGTACCCCCATGGGCAGGGTGCATTGTATGTAAAATGTAGGACATGCCCTGGTATGTGTGGCATGTCCTGATAGTGAAATACAGCCTATTTTATTTTTCACTATTGCAAGGCCACCTGTTCCCCGTAGGCCAGAATGGGCAGTTTGATCATTACATCCTATGATCTTAACTGACTGAGGGAACATGGTAGAAATTCGAGTTTAGTATGCCTTCACTCAGAATGATAAATTACATCTTTTAGTGAAGTTGGTTTTAACATTCTGTGCTTGAAAATACCACTTTTAGAAAGTAGGTATTTTCTGACCTAACCATCCAGCCTGCCTTTGCTAGCGTGTGTATTTTCTGTCTGGTTTGTGAGTGACAGGAGCTGGGGCAGACAGGGTGAGTCAGCCCGGCTGAATATGCACATCTACACCTAGATGGGTGGGAGGAGTAGCACCTAGGTCTGAATAGGTCTGAGCTCACCTTCCACAATGCTGGCTCCACCTCCTGTGGTGCATCTGAGGACCCTGACCCACACGACAAAGGAAGAAGGTGCACCCTGGCAGAATGCATCCCAAACTGGTTTGAACTAGACCCAGGCCCCTCTGCCCTCAGAGGACAAAGGTATTGCTGGTATAAATATTGGGGCCCAGACCCCAAGACTTTAGATTACTTCTGAATCAAGGAACCTGCCAAGAAGAAGAGCTGGAAGAGCTGCCAGCAGGAGTACTGACCCTTTGCTGTGTATTGCTTTGTTGGGTTGGCCTGCAGCTGCTGCTTCTGCCTTGGGCAGTGAAAGGACTGGACTGAACTTTCTCTACTTGTGCTGAGTATCTCCAAGGGTTTGAGGTAGAGCTTGCCCCCTGTTGACAAAGTCTCAGGAACATCAAAGACTTCAAGCCCAATGCCGTCTACGATGCCACTGCCGACACCGTGCCCTAAAGGCACCGCAGAGAGCACTGCCGCAGCGCGACCCTGGTCTCACCGACGACACCTGCTGATGCTACCACCGAGCCGCTGCTCCCACCGCTCCCAGTGGTCACCGGACTCTGCACTGCCTTGCTTCATGACGACGCCTTGGTATCCCCAACGACGTCGCTCCACGCAGGACTCGACGCCGCTGCTAGTTATACGATGCACCGCACTCATTCCCCACAGCAGCCTTGGCCTACCGACGCCGGTGCCATCGACTTATGTTGTCAGCCGACGATAGCGCTTCAGCGACAGCACCGCTGCTGCTGCACCATGACCTGCCAGCACCATGACGAGTACCTCCTTAATCTCACACTGCGACCCTGGTCTCACTGACGACGCCATCTGACGCCGCCACTGAGCAGCTGCTCGCACCGCAACCTGAGGGCACCACACGCCGCACTGCTGCACTTTGCACTGCAGCACCTGACACCTGCCAATGCCAGCGCTCCTGATTCCATCAGAGAGGAGATCGACCTGCAACAGGTGTGACAACGAGAGGTCATCAACGACCTGCATCTCTGAAAGGTACTGTTGGCGGGTCTTACGACACCACAGCTGACCTGCGACGCCGCGGCCAGCCAGAACTGTTTGGACTTGCTTGTTCACTACACCGTGATAGCCCGGACAGAGCTATCAACATCAAGGAACTCGAAGTACTGTACTGTGGCATTCTTAATGTAATTGGTCTTGTTTGAGTAGAGGAGCAGAGGGTTGACCATGGTCTTTTATGCCGACGATACTCAGTTGGTGGTGGCTCTCTCGAGCGACTCTGAGCAGGACGCCAGGAAATTTCATGGCGACCTCTCGGCAGTTACCAAGAGGATGACCACCAACTGTCTCCAACTGAATGCCAACAAGTCAGAAGTGTTGTTGGTGGGATGGAACCATGACCGATGGAACGAGCGTTGGTGGTCCGAGAGTCTAGGTATGCCCCTGGTCCCGAAGCCTGTAGTAAAGAACCTGGGGGTATGGATGGACACCTCACTCAATTTTCAGACTCAGACTAAAAAGGTGGCGGGAACTTGTTTCTGTCTGTTACGTGGGCTCAAATCTATCCTGGCCATCTTTGATGCCCCGACAAGGCAGATCACTATTCAGGCCTTGATCTTGTCTAGGCTCGATTATGCCTGTTCTCTGTACTTGGGAGCTAACAAGTCTGAAATACAGAGGTTACAGAGAGTTCAGAACGCTGCCACAAGATCTCTCCTGGGCCTGCGTAGAACCTGTTCAGTGACTAGTGCCATCCATCGTCTCCACTGGCTGCCTGTGGCCAAGCGAATTGAGTTCAAGGCACTGTGTAAAGCCTATAAAATCCTGAAATTGGCTTCCCCGCAAATTCTGACTGATCTTCTCCTACCTTATACTCCCACGCGATCGCTTCAATCGATGGGCCAAAGCCTGGTCGTGATCCCCGTGTGAGTAGGGTTCGTGCCGGCGGCCGCTCTTTTCATAATAGAGCTGCCATTCTGTGGAATTCATTGCCGGCCCACGTTCGAGGGCTCACCAACTATCTTCATTTACGGAAATCTATCAAAACATTTCTTTTTCCTTTTCTGTAGGCCCCCTGTTCCTTATGTGTGTGCTATTCTCCTGTTGCTTAGCACCGGAACGCCTCTTAGCTGGGGCAGCTGTTGCGCTTTATAAAATTTTTAACATAACAATTTTAACATAACATAAAAATATTGGATATTTTTCTAAACTTGTGTGGTGTCCGTTTGTAGTGCTTACACTGTATTACTGTTGGTTATGAGCAAATGCTTTACACACTGCCTCTGAGATAAGCCTGACTGCTCGTGCCAAGCTACCAAGGGGCTGAGCAAGGGGTTATTTTAGGAGTGTAACTCCCTTATCCTGACTAGAGTGGTGGCTTCTGCCTGTCTTCGGTGCACAACTTAGCCAACCAGAAATCCCATTTCTAACAGGTCTATTATAAGTGTAAGTAGTTTGTAGATGGATGAAGCAGTGGTGGATGTGGAAAGGAGAAGGGTAATCTTAGCATCATAAGTCAGGGTAGGAATATGTGGAGTCAGTGTTGTCAAAACTTGGGTGATGGCTGGTAATAAAGTATTATATTTGTTTCAGTGTGTTTTCGGGAGACTGTATAGTAGTTGTGTTTGAGCATATGAAACAAAATTGTTATTTGACAGAAGTTGGTGAATTGAAAGCAAATCTTTGTCCCTCCAGGACTTCCAAAAAGTAGGTTAATATTAATTCCTAGGAGGTTGTTATGCCAATTAGAAAATTGAAGAAATTGTTCTTTATGAGAGAGATGGGAGAAGAGCAATGGTCTGAGCAGCTTATGGGTTGTTTTATAAATAGGAGAGGCCATGAAACAAGTCTAATGGGTGATGGAGAAAAGTGGTTTAATAGAGAAAGAGATAGAAAAGATAATTAATTATCTTTCAAAAAGGGAGTAAAATCTATGGAAGAGTCTGATAAGCATTTGGAAGATTGTTTAAGCAGAAAAGTGTTATAATCAACTGAGTAAATCCAGTAGCTTAAGGGGGGGTCTGCCTCCCCCCGCTGAGTGAATAAAGTTGCCTCCTTGTCTTTTTTGCTTTTTTCACCATCCTTTCCTCCTTTCCCCGCCGCCTGCTTCCCACTCTTTCCTGCCTCTGCGTCCCCTGCAGCCCCGCCCCCCTCCCTCCCATTGGCTTCCGCTACCCGCCTCCCAGCTGCTCCTCCCTCCCTCCACCCCTTCTTAATGCAGGCGGCTGCACGGCCACGCGCAGTGTACGCGCAGTAGCTGCGCAGCTGGCACCCCGCTGGCGCGCCGGAGGACCGTGCCCAGCGCCAGAACCCTTGGCCCCCGACTGGCCCACCACGCACGAAGGACCTTCGATGCCGCCACCCTCCTCGCATCCAACACCGGCCGCTCAACTGCTTGCTACCAAGCTACCCCAAAGCACACTCACAGACCATTCTCCTGCTGAAACTGCTGCTACACCTCCTCGACTCAACATCCCCGGACATCGCGTTCCTGACGGAAACCTGGATGAATGCCTCCTCGGCCCCTGACATCGCCATTGCCATCCCGGACGGCCACAAAATCATCCGGAGGGACCTTACCAACAAGCCCGGAGGAGGAATCGCCATCATCCACAGGAACTCCCTCAGAGTCACATCCAGCACAGAAGAAACTCTCAGCACCGCTGAGCACCTACACTTCCAGATCCACACCGACCCCAAGACCACCCTCAGAGGAACACTCATCTACAGACCACCGAGTCCACGCCCACAATTCAGCGAATCCATCGCCGACTTTGTCAGCATGCACGCCCTCGCCACCACAGACTACATCCTCCTGAGGGACCTGAACTTCCACCTGGAGAACAACAACGACAACAACACCACCACCCTGCTTGAAAACCTCTCCAACTTCGGACTGAAGCAACTAGTGAACACCCCGACTCACCACGCAGGCCAAACGCTGGACCCCATCTTCTACGCCAGCACCAACATCACGGTCAGCCACACCACCACTCTCCACTGGACCGACCACCGATGCATCCACTTCTCCTAAAAGAAACTCACCGCACACATCCAACCCACGCAGATCCCCCGAAGATGCTGGAGCAAAGTCACCACTGACCAGCTGACCACCTCCCTCGCCCAGGGCACCCCCGCCCAACGCCTCGGACACCTACAGCGCCACCCGAAACCTCACACAATGGATCAGCAACTGCGCCGACACCCTCGCCCCTATCAAGAACCCTCCGAACAAGCACAACAGCAGGAGAACCAAAAAATCCCGCCGAACTCTAGAGAAATCCTGGCGCGAAGAACGGACTGCGGAAAACCTCGACCGCCACACGCAGACACCACCAGCTCATCCGCATCGCCAAGAGAACAGCCTTCAGAGAGCGCATAGACATCAACGCACACAACAGCAAGGAGCTATTCAGCATCGTGAAGGAACTCTCCAACCCAAGCTCCAACTCCAACGACATCCCCCCTCACAGGACCTCTGCGACTCCCTCGCTGCCTTCTTCCACCACAAGATCGCAGACATGTAGGACAGCTTTGCAAACCTGACGCCTCCACCAGCTGCAGAACCAACGCCCCCCACCGCCCTCCTCAGTCGCTGGACCCCCGTCAACACCGAAGACATCACCCAGATCATGAACACCATCAACTCCGGGTCTCCATTCGACCCCTGCCCTTACCACATCTTCAACAATGCAGACACCATCATAGCACCCCACCTCCGAGACATCATCAACAGCACCTTCAAATCTGCCACCTTCCCTGAGAGTTGGAAACATGCTGAAATCAACGCCCTCCTTAAGAAGCCGACAGCAGACCCCAAGAACCTCAAGAATTTTTGGCCCATCTCCCTGCTCCCCTTTCTGGCGAAGGTCACTGAGAAAGCAGTCAACAAGCAACTGACCAACTTCCTCGAAACCAACGGCTCCCTCGATCCGTCCCAATCTGGCTTCCGCAGCAACCACAGCACCGAGACCACCCTCATCGCCACCACCGATGACATCAGAACCATGCGTGACAATGGAGAAACCGCAGCCCTCATCCTCCTAGACCTCTCAGCTGCCTTCGACACGGTCTGCCACCGCACCCTAAAAACACGTCTCCACAACACAGGGATCCAGGGAAAGGCCCTGCCTCACCGACAGAACCCAGAGAGTCCGCCTACCCCTGTCCACTCAGAGGCCACCAAGATCATCTGCGGCGTACCCCAAGGCTCATCACTCAGCCCGACGCTCTTCAACATCCACATGAGCCCCCTCGCCAACATCGTCCACGCACACGACCTCAACATCATCTCCTACGCCGACGACACCCAGCTGATCCTCTCCCTGACCAAAGACCCAGTCACCGCCAAATCCAACTTCCAAGAAGGAATGAGGGCCGTTGCCAAATGGATGAAGATCAGCCGCCTGAAACTGAACACAGACAAGATGGAGGTCCTCATCCTTGGACCATCCACCTCGCCTGGAATGACTCCTGGTGGCCCACCGCCCTGGGCACAGCACCAACTCCCACCGACCACGCACGCAACCTTGGGTTTGTCCTGGAGTCATCGCTCACTATGACCAAGCAAGTCAACGCCATCTCCTCCTCCTGCTTCAACACCCTGCGGATGCTACGAAAGATCTTCAAATGGATCCCCACGGAAACAAGGACTGTCACCCAAGCCCTCTTCACAAGCCGGCTCGACTATGGCAACGCACTCTATGCAGGGACAACGGCCAAGCTACAGAAAAGACTACAACGCATACAGAATGCCTCGGCGCGCCTCATCCTGAACATCCCCCGCCACAGCAACATCACCACCCACCTGAGAGACCTGCACTGGCTCCCTGTCAACAAGAGGATCATGTTCAAGCTCCTCACCCACGCACACAAAGCGCTCCAAAACACCCGACCCGAATTCCTCAACAAACGCCTCTCGTTCTACGCCCGACTCGCCAACTCTGCTCAGCCAGCCTCGCCTTCGCCACCATACCACGCACCAGAAGAACAACAGCAGGCGGCAGATCTTTCTCCTACCTCGCCGCCAAGACCTGGAACTCCCTCCCCACCCACCTCCGACTCACCCAAGACCTTCTCACCTTCAGGAGACACCTCAAGACCTGGCTGTTCGAGCAGTAGCAGCACCCCCCCACCACCACCCTCAGCACCTTGTAACCCTCGCGGTGAGTAGGGCGCTCTATAAATGTACTGATTGATTGATTGATTGATTGATTGATGTTATAGATGAAGGTTTTATTCATCTTAGTTGTTAAGATGTTCTTCTAGTAAGCTCTGTAGTTAGCATGTAATTATCCCCACCAGGAGCAGCCTCCCTGCTGCTCAGCCCATACTCCAACTGACACTCCACATCACATCACAGGCGTCCTCACTTTCTAATACATCACAATGCACACCAACATTCCACACAGCACATTCACACTGTCTGTGCAGAAGAGTCAGATAAACAGGAATTATACCATAAACCAGATACAACACATCTTCTCAAATGCAAAACAACACTGGATCTCTCCAATGGATTTTTCAGCCAGAATGTAGCACATCAGAGCAGATATTTGGCCGCTTTGAGTGCGCTAGGCTTGTATAGGTAATTCTTTCAATTACCTCATTGGTATAAGAATAGCACCAGGCATTTTTCAGCAGGAGTGACAGAGCTGGTACTAAATTTTGACGACCAAGCATTGTCCTAAGTTGATGAAATTTATTTGACAGATGATGACCTTATGGAGCACTAGACAAGAATGGATTGCATAATATTGGGATATGCTCACATGGGTTACAAATTCCATTTTAAAAAGTCCCAAAATGCCTATATCATGTCCTTTTTTCTGGGATACAAATTTTCAAGTGAAAGCAAAAGCTTTACAACACACTTCCTAGACAAAATGTGTGTTTCATCAACCACTGACAACACTGAAAAGACTACAATCCATTTTGGAATTTCTGAATTTTGGCAGAGCATTCATTCCAGATTACGCAGAACGGGTTAAGCAATTCTATTGCTTAATACATCTTGACTTTTCGATTACACATTTAAACAGTAACATACAAACATTTTACATTCCGTATAAGCTGACATGCTAGCTTCCAAACACTTACACATAAGTGTGAACACAACAAACCTGGTGATCTGCATCTTCGCAGGGACACCAACATATACATATGTCCTGTTCAAGAAGGTGATGCAGTACCAACTGCATATAAATTATATCTATACACCCATGCCGAAATGCGTTTTGCACCTACTGAAAAGATACTAAAAGCAGTACAAACTGTGAGAGAGAGAGCTCTATCTCAGGGCAAATGCATAACTGTCGTGACCCCAGTGCCGACCTTTAGGCCATCACCAAAGCAAGCATTCCAAATGCACAGGCTTTACACCCACATTGGTTACAATGGGATAACTCTCTCACTACATCAGATTTGATTCTACACTTTACACATAAGCATTATTGCGGTATGAACAAGAATATTCTCTGCCCAATGGAATAATGACTCTAGATCGCTATGACTACATCATAAATACTGATGGATCTGCTCAGTCTGCCGTAGAGACAACGCATCAATACTCAGCGGTGTGCCCAATCAAAAAGGGGTGCATCCTTTATGGAGAATTTCATCCTGAGAAAATTTACATGCAGTCACTAGGTGATTGCACAGAGCAGCTAGCGGAACTAAAGGTTCTGCTACTGTCCCAGCAAAATACGGATCATGGATTCCCAACACTCATAGTGTGTGACTGGGGTTGATTCTAGCTTCACATGAGGGTGTGGCTGGTGCACATGCGGAGGTGGTAGGGACAATTTCATTATACAGAAATGCTATTTGCAGCACGGTCTCTACAAACAGACCAAGGACTTTGCCCTTAAATATGCATCTGCCAGCAGATGAAGCGCTCTATCATAGCACCTCCACCACAAGCACCTCTACTGATTTTAAAAAAGTCATTGGCTTGTGTCTATTTGGATCACTGCGGATATTTACAATCAGAGGGGGCCTACAATTACATCTTGGTGGCAGTGGATTCTTGCTCTTGATTCCTGAGGCCATGGCCACAGTGGTCGGCTGATGCCCAAACTGTTATAAAGGTTCTGTGAGTCTTTAGTGGGACATACGCAATAGGCACATTACATTCTGACCAGGGTCCAGTGCTTAGCTTTCAGGCTAACAAAAAGGCCATGGGAAGTCTGGGTGACCTTGCGCTATTCCTCACCCTATCACCCAGACGGAAATTTGGTAGTGGAGAGGAAAAACCGTGATTGAAAGCAGTCTTTAACAGCAAGGACACTAGGCTCAGGTCCATCACCTATACGGGGTAAGGAGGGTTTTAAATAACATGCCAAGAAAATATCTGGGTGTTCAGACTCCCTATGAGGTCCTGTTTGGGGTTAAGATGTGGGTCCCAGGCCTCAACAATCCTAGCACAGTGGTGGCAGAAACACCATTTGACATCTATGACTGTTTGGCTGTTTTACAGTAATTGAACGATTTCTGGGGCGAACAAAGCAACTTCAAAGTAAAGAGCACTGCCACTGGAGATGTGACGGTAGTAATAACACAAGAAACAGGAGGTGAGGGTCCAAGGGAAATAGTTTAAAGACCTGCGAGAAGAATATCCCCTTTTACAATACAAATATGCCACAAAAACTACTCTGGTCTGTGCTAGCATGAAGTCATTCTTAGAACTGAAAGGTGTCTCACGAGAAACGCATAAAGGGGAGCAATCCCTTTTAGGACAAATGCCCCCACCCACCAACTGGGTGAAGGTGATACTGAGGTTGGTGCCTGCCTCTACCTACCGATGCACTTAAACTTTGCAAACCAGTCTATTAGAACCGGACTGTCCTGCGTCGCACCCCTCCAGGGACAACTCACCCAGCGCGCTCCTTGTCATCTTCTACCCACCATTGTGGGACTCTCAGTAGCCTGCACATATGCTGTGTTTCAGTGGCCTCGGCCCCACACACTGCCAAACGAACCTTGTGGCCGCTCCCAGCGCAACGAGGGAGGACCCCCTGGGCGGTCCACATGCCGCCCAAGAAGGGGACGACCAGAAGGGTCTGCAAGGGACCCCGCTCAGCGGCACCGCACGGAGAACTCCATTATGGCGCCTGTGAAGAAACAGACCTGCTTTTTGAATGCCTCGCAGCAGATCCATCAGAACTTTTACCGAACTGCCTACCCCCTACCGCTCCCTGCTCTACTCCTCTCCTCTTTCCGGGTACTAACCTTTGCCCTCACCTGTCCTTGCCCTAGTCCCCACCCTGTTTACCTGTGAATTTCCCGCGTCATTTGAGAGCTAGCTATTTTGTCTGATGCCCGATGGAGCTACCTGGTTTAGCGATAGGGGAGACAGGTCGGTGATTCCCTCCTTGGACGTCACCTTCCCAGTCGGTCTTTAGCCAGACTTCCTTTCGTCTCTCCTGTTGTCTCTTCCCGCTTCCTCCCTCTATCTATATCTCTTCTTCTCTCCTGTCTCAATGTATTGAGACTGAACTATTTTGTCTGATGCCCGATGGAGCTACCTGGTTTAGCTATAGGGGAGATGGGCCATGGATTCCCTCCTTGGTCGTCACCTACCCAGTCGGCCTTTAGACAGATCTCATTTCATCTCTCCTTGTTGTCTCTTCCCCTATCCTCCCTTTCTCACCTTCCCTGTTCCCTCCCCCCTACGCTCGATATTCTGCCCTCCACGTTATTTAAATGTTTCCCATTGAGACCTAGCTATTTGGCCAAAGCCCGGTGGAGCTACCTGATAGCTATAGAGGAGATGGGTTTATGGACTTCCCCCTCGACCGTCACCTACCCAGCCGGTCTTCGGGCAGACTTTCCTTCGTCTTTCTGCCGTATCTCCCTCCCATCCTGTTTTTCTGCGAACCTCTTCCCTTGACACTTGAGGCCGAACTACTTTGTCTGATGCCCGATGGAGATACCTGGTTTAGCTATAGGGGAGATGGACCGTGGATTCCCTCCTTGGTCGTCACCTACCCAGTCGGTCTTTAGACAGACTTACTCTCGTCTCTACAGTTGTCTCTTCCCTTATTTATTTTGAAAGTTTTATATAGCGCGGACAAGATCTTTGCAGATATCAGAGCGCTTTACATAGAAGGGGTACATGAGGGATCATAGTCAGACAGATAAATCAATAGATCAAACAGTACAAATAGGTGACTGCAGAGCCAATCATGTGAGTAATAAGACAAATAATACAAATAAGCAAAGGGGTCAAACATGTAGTACAGCTCGGTGCAGAGTATTAACAGAGTTCGAGATAATAGTTCAAGTGTATTTAGCCATGAGGATAGCTTTTACTTCATTTTTAGGTTTTGACTAGCGATGCGCACGAAGTGCGCATGCGCTAAAAAACCTTATGAGTTAGAGTGGGGAACAGGGACCCGCCCCACTCTCCCATTGGCTAGCTCCATAAATGGAGGCTAGCCATTGGGAGACGGCTCTGTCCGTCAATCCCGGACCAGATTCGGGGGCGTTCCCGAGAATTTTTGGCCCCCGAATCTGGTCCGGCATTGAAGGCACCCGCCTTCCTTCCTGCTCGGGCCACGCTTTGAACGGGTGCGCAACGTTTTGCTGTGTCCCTGAGGCTGAGCTGCCCCTTTAACTGTGAAGCGGTTAAGCGGCGAAGAAACAAATTCACTCTCACCCCCCCCGCCCTCCCTTAAATGTGGTGGCCGTTTTTATAATACAATGTTAATTTTAGGCGGGTACATAACAGACTTGCATGAAGTGGGGTGCATGACAAGCGGGGTATTAAGACGACTTAATCGCAAAGGGTGCATACGGTAAGGGACGTTTACCCGCATAGGGCCCGCCTACCCGCATCAAATCAAAGGGTCAATGTCAGCATCCAGGGCTGCTTCCCCTCCCCCCCCCCCGCGGTGAGTATGCTGGGGCAGGGCGGCATCTGACGAGGGGACGGGCTAAGCGGCGCAGCATTGACCATGGTGGGTGAAGTCAGTGCGATCGCTCGCAGTCACGGTATTACACATCACACGCTCAGAGCACTGCTCCATTCACCGCTCTGCATGCCCGACAAGAAGCACATCGTGCACTATTATGTAGGCCGGGGCCCTGTGGAAATGGATGGATGGGAGATGCGATAACCTTCCGGCGTATACGCAGGATACAAGATAGAATAGATGAAAAAGGGCCATTTTAACAACTCCCTTGGACCCTCGTAAAAGTAATTGATGTTCATTTAAGGCACTCGCACACAGAAGCCGAATTTGAAGTACAAATCCAGCAGAGGTTTCAAATACATTACTACATCGCGAGCTAAATAGGGACAGGCTGCACAGCAAAGGTGTGAGGCTAGGCAACGCCGCTATGCTGCCTTCCCGTTGTTTTTTCACTCCCTAGCGCCTCGAGGATCTCCGCAGGACGGCCTCCCTGATTCTCTTTCGTTTCAGGGCAGTAGATGTGTCCCCTGCCGCAGCCATGCAGCTGTTGCACACCCAGGCTGCTTTACGGTTCAGTGCAAATGAGATGTGGTTGTCACTATCTAATGAGCCTGCCATCATATTTCTCCGGTGCCCCATAGCCCTGGGCCGGAGTTGGAAGTGGGTTTAGTCGTGCCCAAACCAACACTCAACTCCCCCCCCCCCCCCCCCACAGCGAGCACTGGCGCCCTGGGCGGCGCGGGCCCTGGAGTGATGGGACGATGAATAAGAAGTCACAGTGAGGCTAGTAACGTCAGTGAGAGCTGCCGTCCTATCGTGGTTCGATTTAATGTGAGTAACTCAGTTTAGTGTCGCTACTTTACTCAGTGTTTAAGGCATGTTGCCTCACTCCAGTCGTTTTTTCAGGCTCAAATACATAATTAATAAGGTGGCTTGTGTTTTTTCAGAGCTTCGTAACGCACGTCTCGTTTACGAGCTATGCAAATAACAGGTATTACGATTATCCATTGTAGGCCCTCGGTACACGTTGTGTGGTGTGGAATTCCTGTATGGAATTACGATCGCAAATTGTATGTGGGCCTGTGTTTCTGCATCCAGATTTTCCAGATGTGGGAACAATGGACACGATGTTATGTATCAGGGATTCCAGATGGTAAAATTGCTTTAGGAATGCCGTCGTGAGCTCCACTTGACCCCCAGCCAAGGCGCCGGGGGAGAGCATCTAACACTAGTCCTGCCAGCCAATGTTCACTTCTGTCGCCACACTCGCCCCACATGGGACAACTTGCCGATGTTTACGCCTGGTGTGAGCCGGTGGGAAACATCTACTTTGTCTGAGTCGAACCCCCTTGTGTCAGAATCGGGAATTCTGCAGGAATCCTGTACATTGATAGTGGAAAGTATGGGAAATTCCGGTTGCATCTCCGCAGAGAACTCTTCTCGTTATCAGGACATTGGTGATATTTATGTTGCCGACCTCGGAAAGATGAAAGGATGAGTTTATCATGTCAAGATTAAAGCTAATGATCTGCAGAGGACAGCTGATGTCAGCCGTAGTTGTTTAACTCATTGTGCGATCTTGTTGTCAGTAAATATAATGATAAATGACAAAATACTTTTGCAGTGAGGAACTATTTCTGTTCGAAAACTTAAGTCTGGCAGCATCAGCATGAACACACAAGTAGATAAATAAAGTAGAACCTTGCTGGATCTGTAAAATAGATTTGTTGAGAGGAGCAGGTGGCATGCCCATCCCTGATGACACAGCGCACTGTTTTCAGATGTCTCCGATTAACTCCACGTGAATGATAAAAATGTACCGTGTTCCCGGAAATGTGATTTGAAGCCACAAGTGTGTCTTATCCTGTGCACAGATAAAAATAAATAAATTGACGCACTAGTCATGCAGTTTGCTCAACTGAAAGCCTTCACCTCTCCTGCTTTTCCCAACATTGCTAAAGGGGCAGAGGGAAGAATAAGAACCTAAAACATGCTTCAGTTCAGAAAGAGTGAACTACATAGGTTTAGATTACAAAGTACACCAAACAGTGACGTCTCATAGACTGACATTTTTAATACAATTACAGTTTCGAAGTGATTACACTGTGGAAACTGTAACGTGTTTTGAGTTGGGTTCTGTTTCTAAAGAATGGAGCTTACAGCATGCTACCTTCCACATAATCACCTGGAACTATTATTTTAGACATGTCCCTTTGCAGCACGACCTCACTCCTTCTCCAAAGTGTTCCCATGCTGCATGTGCTCTATTCACCCGTTTCTGGCCGCTGCAAGAATATCGCATTTCGACAGCAGTTTCAACATTTTTGTTTCCCTTATTTTATTTTTGACAGTTTCCTATTTTAAGAGTTCTTCTTTTGCTTTTCAAAAGTATTGCTATGGAATTACTTTTTCAGTGGATTTATCCCTTTTTTTTAACTCTTCTGCCATCTCTTTCCTTGCATTCTGTCCCAGAACTTTTGTGAAAAACTTAAGGGAACATGTGAGACATGTCTTAGGGCCTCATTTAGAATATGTCAGGCGGTCTGTTGTCTGTCAGGGTGGAGAAGATATTTACATCTGCCCACCATACTTCGAGAACTTCCCAGGCCTTTTCCAGATCTTCGGGCCTTTAAAGACACAACAATTAGCTAAACGGCTCAGGCAGCCACTCGCGCAGGTGCAAAGGAGTCTTGTCTTGTATATCAGTTTGCTCCTAAGCTGTGAATCACTCCCTCCACGCTGCTCTTTTCACCCAAAGTGTCTCCATGGCTGCAGCAGGCAGGGGTGAAGGGACTCCAGGCGGAGCCGGTGACTGTGCGGAACATATGGTATGTATTAGAGGTACTAGCGGGAGAGCTGAGGAGGGGGAGAGGGCAGGACTTTTGTTTTCCCTTTCTTGTAATGGTATGTGATAAAAACCATGTTTGCCGCTGTACGGGTTTTATTAAAATGCTAATTAAAATAATGTTTAAAAAAAAGTATGGGTGACTAAAAGGAGAAAGGATCCTTAATAGTGGATGCTGGTATGACACTTTTTTTTGTCTTTTGCAGTCACCTTTGCCCTGATATCTTTAGCTTTGACCAGAAGGGTCCAATCTTGTGCCACTAAATAGAAACAGCTCTTTACCCAAAGGAAAACCGCGGTGAGGCATATCAAACGATTACAATGCAATAACTGCCTAACTGGGCTGGCACTTTCATGATGCGGCGTTCAGTTGCTGTTTTGTCATTAGAGTATCATTTCAGCTTTGTCCCGTTCCCGCCCCCCCCTCCCGCTGTCCGTGTGCCTTTTAACCCGCCCCCCTCCCGCTGTCCGTGTGCCCCCTCCTGCCCCCCCTCCCGCTTTCCGTAGTAAGAGTTCATGCAGCAATGTTTGCTGAAGGCCAAGTAGTTCTATTGTCTACCATAAGTGTTCAGTGATTTCTATATAGATGAATTACGAATTACAGAAATGACGAGTGTAAGAATCTGATGTTTTTTTTTCTGCGGGCCTCTCTGAGTTTTTTAAATCTTGATACGTTTTTTTGTTAAACTGGCAAATGGAAAACTGCTAAACAGCTCACGCTGCATGTACGCTGACCCCTCAAACACAGTAACATTGGTTAATGCTGATTGACTTGCCGGACTATTTAATAAGGCTGCATGAATGTGGTGGAGGAGAATGTACCAGTAGCATAAAGGTCAGCTGTTGTTTGTGGGCTGCAGTTTAGCTTTACGCCACCCATTTGGGTGACTTTAAAAGCAAAGCATGCTCAGGACTGCAATTGGAACCCTGAATGGCTGCGGTGTCCGCCTATTCTTCAAAAGCGGTATGTTCCCAAAAGGCCACTTTCTGACATCACTGAAACTGGTTGGTGCCAACAGAATACTGAACACAATCAGCAGGGTGTGATCTTTATTTATAGAGTGTGATGAGCCATGATTACGAGGTCTGATGGGACATATATTTCCTTCCTTTGTTCTATTGTGCTCAGTGCATCCAAAAGCACTGTTGCAAGAGCAAGCACGCATACCTCCCTAGGACCATGGTGATAGCTTTTGCCACAAAACCTATTAGGGCACAGTTCTGCAGTTAGATCTGAGGAATGCGCCACTACAGCATGTTCTCCTTCTGCACAAAGTTGAATTATGTATGCCATCAATAAACTGCACAGACCAAAGTAAACCATTTTGACCTGGAAAGACCTGCTTTCAACATTTGCTGAGAATCCCCTACGTAGTGCACTGAAGCCCACAAGGTTGTGGTGCTTCATGTGTAAAAAGCATAACATGCCATATTATGACATTGGCCTGCCATATATAGGTTGGAGTAGTTTGTTTTGTAAAAGGCCCACTTCTTAATAGAATTGTTCTGTGGAAGAGACACAAGGGGGCACTGTGCTTGCTTCCCTGCCCATGGCTGTGCTTGCTTCCCTGCCCCCTGGCTGTGCTTTCTTCCCTGCCCCATGGCTGTGCTTGCTTCCCAGCCCCCTCGCTGTGCTTGCTTCCCTGCCCCCTCGCTGTGCTTGCTTCCCTGCCCCCTCGCTGTGCTTGCTTCCCTGCCCCCTGGCTGTGCTTGCTTCCCTCCCCCTGGCTGCGCTTGCTTCCCTGCCCCCTGGCTGTGCTTGCTTCCCTGCCCCCTCGGTGTGCTTGCTTCCCTGCCCCCTCGCTGTGCTTGCTTCCCTGCCCCCTCGCTGTGCTTGCTTCCCTGCCCCCTCGCTGTGCTTGCTCTCCTAGGTGTGTTTGTGTGTGGCTCTGGGTGTGTGTGTGTGTGTGTGTGGCTCTGTGTGTGTGTGTGTGTGTGTGTGTGTGTGTGGCTGGCTCTGGGTGTGTGTGTGTTAGTAATTGCTGTCTGCTGAGCTCGTCCAGTAGGGTACAATATGTCTTACATTTGCGAGAGATTAAGCTGTTGGCAATGTAAATGACAATGCCATTTATTTATCTGTTTTCAAAACCAACACATAAATAAAAATATTGTCATTTACAATGCCAATAGCTCTAACTTTTTCAAAGGTAAAAGCGTTGCATTGTAAATGCTTGTTAAAGAGTGTAGTGGAAGAGATAAGCCTGGTTTCGGGAGGGAGTGAGTTCCAGATCCTAGGGGCCATTCCTGAGAAGGAGCGCTTATATGTTTTTTCCTTCCGGAATCTTCGAGGTTTCAGCAGAAGATTGTTTGTGCCTCTAGTGTTTCTAGCTTCGCCAGAGATTGTCAGCTTCTGAGCGAGGTAGCCGGGTGAGTTTAGGTGTAACGCCTTGTGTGTCATGCAGGCGATTTTCAGATGTATTCTGGCTTCAAAAGGCAGCCAGTTCAGGGATTTCAAGTCAGGGGTAATATGGGAGTGCTTTTTTGACCCAGTGATGAGTCTCGCTGCAGTGTTTAGAGACGCTCTTAGGGGTGCGGTTGTAGTTAGGAGGAGTCCGCAGAGGGCGGTGCTGCCGTATTCTATTCGAGGGATGACTAGTGCTTGTACTGCGGGTTGGAAGTCTTTGGCTGGGAGGAAGGGTTTAAGTTTCCTCAGAGTGTTGATCTGGAAGTTCGCTCCCTTTGTTGCCTTGCTGATATGTTGCTGCATGTTGAGATTG
This sequence comes from Lissotriton helveticus, assembly GCF_964261635.1. Classification (NCBI taxonomy): domain Eukaryota; kingdom Metazoa; phylum Chordata; class Amphibia; order Caudata; family Salamandridae; genus Lissotriton; species Lissotriton helveticus. The sequence continues at coordinate 1,806,657,672 of NC_136059.1, forward strand.
GTGTCGAGTGTTATGCCTAGAGATTTTGCTGAGTCCACGATAGTGGGTTGGACATTGAGTGCGGTTAGGTGTTTAAGCCAAATTTGAGTGGTGGAGATCTTCGCTGGAGGTGAGATCAGAAGGAACTCCGTTTTCAGGGCATTGAGTTTGATATGATTATCTGCAAGCCAGGATTGGGTGCCTCTGATCGTTGAGTTCAGGAGCAAGATGTCTTTGGGGGATTGTAATTTGAGATAAAGTTGGGTGTCGTCGGCGTACATGTGAAAGTGTACATTGGATGCTTGTAGCAAGGTGGTGAGAGGTTCCATGACTAGGTTGAACAGAGTTGGGGATAGAGAGGATCCTTGGGGGACGCCTAGCGTTACAGGTATTGGCGAGGACATCAGGTTGTTGCTCTTGAATTTCTGCGACCTGTTGTGAAGAAAGGAAGTGAACCACTTGAGAACAGTTCCAGATAAACCCATTCTTGTGTTTAGTAGTTCTAGTAAATTCTCATGTTTAACGGTGTTGAATACTGAAGAGAGATCAAGAAGGATGAGGAGGCAGGTGTCGTTTTGGTCTAGCATTTGAAGTGCGTCATCAATTATGTGAGTCATAGCAGTTTCTGTACTGTGTCCTGCTCGGAAGCCTGACTGGTGAGGGTTGAGGAGATCAAATTGTTCAATGTGTTTAGTCAACTGTAGTTGTGCGCATTTTTCCAGCAGTTTGGCGAGAGTGGGAATATTGGTAATGGGACGGTAATTGTTGAGATCAGAGGGGTCGGCTGTAGGTTTCTTTAGTAGAGGTGTGACTTGTCCAACTTTGAGGGAGTCAGGTATGCTTCCTTGTTGGAGGGAGCTGTTTATAATTTTAGTCCAGAGAGGGAGAAGCAAAGGGGTAAAGTCTTTTACTGCGGTAGCAGGAAGGGGGTCCGTGAGGTGATTGGATGGTTTCAGGGTGCTGAGCAGTTTGCCAATTTCTTCTTCCGAGTATGTGCCAAAGGTTGACCATGTAGCTTGTTTTTTGGTTCAATGGGTGCTAAGCACTGGGGTTTGGAGTAGAGGCTTGCGTCAATGAGGAGATCGCTCTTTATGTTGTCCGTTTTTTGGATAAAGAAAGCGTTCTCACCTCACCTACCCCCCACTTCGTTTCTCTCTCCTTTCTCTCCTCTCCTAATGTATTGCTGATTGTTTGATGCAATGTGTAATTGTTGATCTTTTTCTATTTTACTATTAAACCACATTGTTGCACTTCTTTTCGTCCCTCCTGTCGCCTCCTCCCACATCCTCCCTCTATTTATGGCTCTCCTTCTCCCCTCTCTCAATGTACTAAGACTGAACTTTTTTGTATGATGCCCGATGGAGCTACCTGGTTTAGCTATAGGTGAGATGGGCCGTGGATTCCCTCCTTGGTCTTCACCCACCCAGTCGGTCTTTAGACAGACTTCTTTTTGTCTCTCCGTACTGTCTCCTCCCTTATCCTCCCGTTCTCACATCCCCTGCCCCCTCCACTACTTTTCTCTCTCCTTTATCTCCTTTCCTAATTGTAGTGCATATCTTTTTTGGGGGGATTTATTGTGTAATTGTTGAACTTTTTATGTTACATTGTTAATTCTCATGTAAAGCGCTCTGATACCTCCGGGTCTAGCCAGCGCTATATAAAACTATTTAAATAAAATAAAGGTGGCATGCTTCATCATATGGGCTTCACCTCCCAGTGGGAAAACTTAGTCCCACTGAGGGCTACAGCTCCCTCACTGTGATACAGGAGCTCTGGAATGTTTTATAGGATGGTAATGTACTATTAAGGATGCTAAAATCCCATATGTGAGTTACTGGTGTAGTGGGGAAGCAGCACAAGAAGGTAGATAAGTGAATTGGAAAGGTGAGATTAAAACTACCCTGTGGGTAAAAAAAACCTATTATTCGCTTGCTCGTAACGGTAGAGTTAAAAAACTGGGCAAAGAGCAGTTTAGCTTCAAACTGCTAGATCTTAAAGACGGTCGACAGGTTTCAGCCAAAGTGATCTGGATAAGAATCTAGGCTTCTTAAGGACCAAAAATAGAAAACAAAGCTGCTGCTAGTGTGTAGTGAAAAGCAAAGAGAAAATATAATACAAAACCAGTAATCCTATGTTTTGATGAGTATTGCTGGAGCCTATTCAAGAACTTAGGATAAATAGCCCACCTCAACCTGGCAACAGCTCAGGGGAGGGGGCCCCGCTCTCTCCGTCGGTACCCCATCACATTTTTGTGTATGTCTAGAAACAGGCTGCTGTGAGGTGGAGCATTGATTGGCATATCAAAAATGAATAAAGTCTTGGGTGGCTCAGTTTTGTTAAAAACGGTTGTGATTGGAGGCCAGCTCACCCTTGAGATCCCATTTCCTCTGGTTCCATACCGTGGATAGTGTCCAGGGTTATTTGAGTTTCGTTGATAACACTTTAATTTGGACTGATTTTTACAAACTGACTTTTAAAATTCCTTCCTATTTATACGTTATTGCCTTTTGTAAGATTAGTTTAAAATGATTTTACATAATGCACCTTTTTATATGCCATGGCTTTTCATAGCATATTCAGCATTTTTTAGATAGCTTCTCGGGCATCCCTTTGTCGATGTAGTTGGTGTTATGTGTCTGAGGGAGGTCCACACAAAACCAAGGCAATTTTTTTTTATCATGGACAGGTTTTCTTAAGTTGCCTTCCCTTTCACACAATAACCTTTTACACATATTTGCATTGCAGACTATGTTGGATTAATTTCTCTGAAACCGATTAGCTTAACAGATTCTACTTCGCCTAACATTATCATGATTCCGTGAACACCACGTACAAGGTCTCGACACACTTTGTGAAAATGTCGTTTGATGTTTCATCCACGGGCGTCATGGCTATCTATAGTCAAAAACAATGCTGGCTTGCACAGGACTCGCAAGGATGCTTTTCTTTATAAATAAACATGCATTTCCGGGGTTTATTTAGAGGAGTTCTTTGCTGATACTGGCAAGGTCTCTACATGCTGAAGCTTTGGCACAGCAGCTTGCTGACTTCTTCTCGCAAGGGAGCCCATCTCGTGACAAAGACAGGAACTTACATTCTTTCTCATCAGGTGACCGGGGTTGAATTTTTGGCTGTACACACGCACACTCACCCTAGACACTTAGGTTTGGGATTGCATTGTAGGAGTACGACCATTTCTTAAAATTTTATTTTATGCCTGCATATACACATTCTTCTACCACCATGGTGGAGCTTATGATTCTGTTCACCATTCTAATCCTTTTTGCATCTTTTGTTTGCTTCTTTCTATTGTTCATTGCAGTACATATATTCTATACAAGAATCATGCTGGGTCAATAAAATATTGAAAGTATCCCTTTGTGTACTTCTTGTATATTTCCCTGAGAGTACAAGCGCACAAGTGGCTGAGCAAAAGGGTTCTAAATCACTTACCACTCTACCTGAGGGATGAGGGCTGTCTTGTTCAGTGGTTGCCAAGAACCATTTATCGCCCAACTAGGTTGAGTGGTCTTATGGTGGTACTGTGAGCTAGCTGGTGTATAGAAAAAACAATCCTGTCTGCCACCTTCCCAACATTTATGCTGTCCACAGACACAAAGTTCCTACTATGAGGTGGAAACTACTCAACAGTAAGATAAGACTTAAAATCTCAAAAATTCACACCACTCTGATATTTACTATATCAAGAAAAGACGTACAAGGCTTTTTTTATTCTAAAAAGGGGAATAGTATTGAATAAATGTTTTTAAAAGAAATTAGCAGGATTAGTAAGAGAAATTGCAGAGATGGTAATAAAAATAATGGGTACACAAATCATCTTATGGGACCATTGGATAAAATGAAGGCTTTCAGGGCAGTATACAAAAGGGATATCAAGGAAATAGATTCAGGACCATGACCAAACTATGAAACTGTATGATACAGAAAAGTTCAATCCATGTGAACAAAAGCTTTTTCAGCATCAAGGGAAATAACGGCATAGTGTTTATCTGCTGGATTTACTTAAAATATTGAAAAATACTATAGTTTTATCTGAAGTATGTAAACTTTGATGAAGCCTGATTGTTCCTATGAGAAGTGATTTAAAGGGATCAAGCAGAGGGCAAGAAATTTGGCAAAAACTTTGTAGTCAGAATTCACTAGAGAGATTGGTCTATAGTTTTTACTTAATTGTAGGTCACTCTCGTCTTTAGGAATGAGGCAAATTAGTGCCTCATGAAAAGAACTTCTAGATGATTTTGTAGAAATAAAATGTGAGAATAAGTCATCAAGTTTTGGACGCAAACATTTTGAAAAATGCTAATAAAATTCAATAGGAAAACCATCTGGACCAGGAGCCTTTCCTGCTCTAATTAATTTATTTGCATAGGCAATATCATTAGAGGAAATATTTGATTCCAAAGGGGAGAAGTCTACAGAAGTCTCAAAGTCTTTATGAATAGAGGATAAGTAGTGGTGTATGACATCTGAAGTGCAAAGGGTGTAAAGATTATTATAATATGTTGTGACTTTGTTTAATATGAATTTGTTTAAGATAGCTGCATCTTTAAAAACAGGAGAGGAATCTGCTCTTAGGATGGAATCAATTTTGATTAAAACAAATTAATAATAAGGTATGTAGCGAATAACTTCCCCAATTTATTTTGCCCCCCACAGTATTTAGCACTGCCTTTTAGAAGGTAGGAAGTAGCATTTTCCATAGAGAATGTGTTGCATTAGAACGTTTCGGTAACTACTTTATTTAGATGTAGAGGAGAATTAGTTGTTGTGTAAAGGGTTTCCAGAGGTCTGATGTGATTCAAGGTTTCTAGTACCTTTTGAAAGCTTATTTTTCCATTTTTAGAAACAAAGGAGATAATTAGCACCGGCTTTAAATGAATCCCAGATAGTATGAGGATAGGGTTCACAGAAAGTGTGGAGAGTAAAGAATTCAGTAATGAACAATTAAAATGTTGTAGTAAAAGTAGTGTCTAACAATAAGAATGTGTTAAAACCCTATCTTCTGTCACTAGTAGTAACAGGGAGTAAATCTAAATCCAATGCATCAGGGTCATGATCTAAGATCAGTATACAATCAATGTCAGCACGTATAATGTATTGTGCTAGGGATTTGGAAACAAATAAATAATCAATTTGAGATTGGGACAAATGTGCAAGAGAGAAAAATGTGTATTCTCTGAGTGAGGGACTGCATAGTCTCCAAGTATCAATAAGAGAACGTTGGTGAATGGTTGTAATAAATTGTTGATGCATAGTAGATGGGACAAAAGAGGCTTTAGAAACACGATCTATATATGGGTCAAAGACTAGATTGCAGTTATATGATCTGTGGAAATAGACATCAGATTGTTGGCCAAAATGAGTTTTCAGGTTTGGTAGGTGCGTAAATGTTGAACAAAGAAATAGGAATTGTGTTCAGAGTTTCCACCCATATACCATCTTCATCTGAAGCCTGTGAAAGGATTGTAATAATTAAATATTTATGGCCTTATTATGATAACCCCATTTCTTTTCCATGAACCAGGTGAACAAAACAATTTCCCACCCATTGACATTTAAACTTTAGAACTTCTGAAGCCACATCATGAGTTCATTGTAGGACTACAATAACTGCTTTAAGTCTGGCTATATGGCTGAGTACTTTTTGGGTCAGATTTACGACTGTTTTTTGCGGTCGCAAAAGGTTATTCAACCCTTTTGCGACTGCTAAAAAATGGTGGTGGTATGTACCAATGCTATTTTGCGAGTCACAGACTCGCAAAATAGTGTTTGAAACTCACTGTTAGGAAGGGGTGTGCCTTCCTAATAGCGAGTACAAATTGATTGTACCATTTTCTTGCAGCCACATTTGCGATCGCAAAACACTTGCAGTTTACCACCTACATCAAGTAGGTGGTAAATGGGTGCGAAAATATTTTTTAAGAGCAGGCAGTGGTGCCAGGGACCACTGCCTGAACTTAAAAAATTAAACTGAAAAGTTTCATTTTTCTTTTTTAAATGCATCCCATTCCCAAGGGGGTTGCAAATTGCACTTGCTTCATGAATATTGCTCAGGCATGCAATTTGCGACCCCATTGGGAATCGCTAACAGTGTCTGTGACACTGTTGTATATTGCATTTTGAAAGTCACAAATTGCGAGTTGCAAAGTGACGCAATTTGCGAGTCGCAAAATGCAAGCATCGTACATGTGGCCCTTTTTCTCTTAATTGGTGTACTTAAGACTTTAACATTCCAAGAAATAACAAATAATGGGCCAGATGTATCAAAGCTTTTACCAGTCGTAAACGGGCTGATTCACAGAATCAGCCCATTTGCGAACCATAAAAAGCCTTTTGGGATGTATCATTCCAAAAGGCATTCTCAAAATAGGTAATCATAATTTTTGCGATTACCTATTTTGCAAATGCAGTTAGGGAATCGCAATTTGCGGATCAACAATCTCTATTGTTGATCCAGGATCCAGAATACGCAGAAAGCAGACAACTGGGGAAGCCGGTCGTTAGAATTAAGAGTTACGACCAAAATACACCCCGTTCCCAAAAACTATAATAATAATCACATTAAGGGTGCGGGTACTGAAATAAGGTGACCTAATTGAGAACAACTGGGAAAGAGACAGCTCTCCCGACGATAAATATATAATCACCACGGAACAACGATAAAGTGTTGGCTCCAAGGTTGTTCCATTTATTGATCAAGGGAACTACAATAAAGAACATATATCTTGCTCACAAAAGATTTTTAACTGTGACATCAAAATACCCTTTTTAAAAAAAACGAGGAGGACTCTCACACATGTGCGGTTGCATGGGTGACACCAGTTATAAGGAGAAATATATAATTTGTTTCCTGATGAAGGTGGTCTTATCGGCTAAACACCACTGAAATGCATCAACGCTCTATTTCCTGGTAAATTTGGAAGGTTCAACAGCTTGTGGTGACAGGGAATCAAAGCACATGCCCTATGTTGTGCCAAGATAACCCAAATAAACATTTGCAAGACAAAGCTAACTGTCTATGTTTTCTCCTGTTAGTTTAGGATATGATGTTTAAGCTATGCAGTTGTTTTGAATTATTTGTGTGAATAATTTGAATGAATTCTTGTAATAGGGTTATTGGTTTTATTGACAAATAAACTCCGTGACATATTTTTAATACAACTATTATTTTCTTTGTAAGTGCTTTATAATTTGAGGATGTTTTGAGAAGTGTGTCTGATGTGAGTAAATAGGTGAGGCGTGATTGGCTTCTATATAAATCGACACTAAAGGGAAACATTTTCTTTTACTACATAGTATTTGGGTGCTCCATCCCCTTTGGTTTAAAGAGCCCCTCTCCTTGTTTTAAGACTGGTAATCCTGCTCCAAACCTGGTACAAGAATTACAACAATTGTGCTGTTAAAATTTGGCAGTAAAACAGACCTTAATGCCACATTCTACAGATATACCAATTATCCCTTCAAGTGCATCATGCTTTTCTGGGGATTCAGATGAACTGCAAGACTTATTTTGATTATCGTATTGTGAATTCCGTTTTTTTCCCTGCGCAGTTTCATTAACCCGTTCGTTGCGCCCGTCAGCCAAAGGCCGTCGCGAGCACTACCTCGGTAGTGCTGCGCACGTCCGTTGGCTGACGTGGCCCCGCCCACTCAATGGAACGCCCCGCACCGTGGCGGAATTGCCGCTGCGGCAAAGCGGTTAAGATCAACACAGTGATTTAAATTATTAGTTGGTGGCTTAAAGTGCATTGTATAGATTAAATATCAATTACAATATTATGAGTCCACAAAACATTCATATACATTGATAAAAATTGATTATTGGCTGGCCTTTGGGGAAAAAAATATTTAGTAATTCCGAATGAGGTAGCACACTGCTCGTCCCATCAGCGTGGGACCCCGGAGCATGATGGTCGATGTAGTAGGTATCAGCGGGTGCGCTTCTACCCTAATGGACCACAATGCTTTGGGAAATACGCTGATAGGACAAGCAGTGTGCTACCAATTGGACTTTCTTTTATATTCAAGCTCCCATGAGCTGGTGGGGTTGACGAGCCCGGGTTACGCACCTGCGTGCCACGAGTGGTACCGGACCTGAGGATATTTTTTGGCAGCCTACGCAGCACCCCTACATATATGCCTATTCCCTGCTGACGACAGGTAACAACCTCGAAACACGTGTCCAGGGATGGCCAACGCGACAGTGATTTTTTTGCTCAAGACCCTGGCAGAGGCGCACCCGCTGATGCTTACTTTATGGACCACAATGCTTTGGGGCAATACGCTGACAGGACAAGCAGTGTGCGACCAATTGGACTTTCTTTTATATTCAAGCTCCCTTGAGCTGGTGGGGCTGACGAGCCCGGGATTCACACCTGCGTGCCACGAGTGGTACCGGACCTGAGGATATTTTTTGGCAACCTACGCAGCACCCCTACATATATGCCTATTCCCTGCTGACGAGAGGTAACAACCTCGAAACAGGTGTCCAGGGATGGCTAACACAACAGTGATTTTTTGCTCAAGACCCTGGCAGAGGCGCACCCGCTGATGCTTACTTCATGGACCACAATGCTTTGGGGCAATACGCTGATAGGACAAGCAGTGTACGACCAATTGGACTTTCTTTTATATTCAAGCTCCCTTGAGCTGGTGGGACTGACGTGCCCGGGTTACACACCTGCGTGCCACGAGTAGTACCGGACCTGAGGATATTTTTTGGCAGCCTACGTAGCACCCCTATATATATGCCTATTTCCTGCTGACGAGAGGTAACAACCTCGAAATACGTGTCCAAGGATGGCCAACGCGACAGTGATTTTTTGCTCAAGACCCTGGCAGAGGCGCACCCGCTGATGCTTACTTCATGGACCACAATGCTTTGGGGCAATACGCTGATAGGACAAGCAGTGTATGACCAATTGGACTTTCTTTTATATTCAAGCTCCCTTGAGCTGGTGGGGCTGACGAGCCCGGGTTACGCACCTGCGTGCCACGAGTGGTACCGGACCGGAGGATATTTTTTGGCAGCCTACGCAGCACCCCTACATATATGCCTATTTCCTGCTGACGAGAGGTAACAACCTCGAAGCACGTGTCCAGGGATGGCTAACGCAACAGTGATTTTTTGCTCAAGACCCTGGCAGAGGCGCACCCGCTGATGCTTACTTCACAGACCACAATGCTTTGGGGCAATACACTGATAGGACAAGCAGTGTACGACCAATTGGACTTTCTTTTATATTCAAGCTCCCTTGAGCTGGTGGGGCTGACGAGCCCGGGTTACACACCTGCGTGCCACGAGTGGTACCGGACCTGGGGATATTTTTTGGCAGCCTACGCAGCACCCCTACATATATGCCTATTCCCTGCTGACGAGAGGTAACAACCTCGAAACAGGTGTCCAGGGATGGCTAACACAACAGTGATTTTTTGCTCAAGACCCTGGCAGAGGCGCACCCGCTGATGCTTACTTCATGGACCACAATGCTTTGGGGCAATACGCTGATAGGACAAGCAGTGTACGACCAATTGGACTTTCTTTTATATTCAAGCTCCCTTGAGCTGGTGGGACTGACGAGCCCGGGTTACACACCTGCGTGCCACGAGTAGTACCGGACCTGAGGATATTTTTTGGCAGCCTACGTAGCACCCCTATATATATGCCTATTCCCTGCTGACGAGAGGTAACAACCTCGAAATACGTGTCCAAGGATGGCCAACGCGACAGTGATTTTTTGCTCAAGACCCTGGCAGAGGCGCACCCGCTGATGCTTACTTCATGGACCACAATGCTTTGGGGCAATACGCTGATAGGACAAGCAGTGTATGACCAATTGGACTTTCTTTTATATTCAAGCTCCCTTGAGCTGGTGGGGCTGACGAGCCCGGGTTACGCACCTGCGTGCCACAAGTGGTACCGGACCGGAGGATATTTTTTGGCAGCCTACGCAGCACCCCTACATATATGCCTATTTCCTGCTGACGAGAGGTAACAACCTCGAAACACGTGTCTAGGGATGGCTAACGCAACAGTGATTTTTTGCTCAAGACCCTGGCAGAGGCACACCCGCTGATGCTTACTTCACAGACCACAATGCTTTGGGGCAATACACTGATAGGACAAGCAGTGTACGACCAATTGGACTTTCTTTTATATTCAAGCTCCCTTGAGGTGGTGGGGCTGACGAGCCCGGGTTACACACCTGCGTGCCACGAGTGGTACCGGACCTGGGGATATTTTTTGGCAGCCTACGCAGCACCCCTACATATATGCCTATTCCCTGCTGACGAGAGGTAACAACCTCGAAACAGGTGTCCAGGGATGGCTAACGCAACAGTGATTTTTTGCTCAAGACCCTGGCAGAGGCGCACCCGCTGATGCTTACTTCATGGACCACAATGCTTTGGGGCAATACGCTGATAGGACAAGCAGTGTACGACCAATTGGACTTTCTTTTTTATTCAAGCTCCCTTGAGCTGGTAGGGCTGACGAGCCCGGGATACGTACCTGCGTGCCACGAGTGGTACCGGACCTGAGGATATTTTTTGGCAGCCTAAGCAGCACCCCTACATATATGCCTATTCCCTGCTGACGACAGGTAACAACCTCGAAACACGTGTCCAGGGATTGCCAACGCGACAGTGATTTTTTGCTCAAGACCCTGGCAGAGGCGCACCCTCTGATGCTTACTTCATGGACCACAATGCTTTGGGGCAATACGCTGATAGGACAAGCAGTGTGCGACCAATTGGACTTTCCCCAAAAATATTTAGTCACAGGTATAAAATTTAAATATTGACAACAATGCTCATGACTTACTTCAAAAATTAATAAAATAGAATGAACTTTACAATACAATCTACTAATATGCTAGAGTCACCTGTGAACCAGAACAGTGTTGCATCCAATACTGCTCTCCTCTCTCTCTCTCTCTCTCTCTCTCTCTCTCTCTCTCTCTCTCTCTCTCTCTCTCTCTCTAAAATATATATAATCACATCTTTAATAAAGCAAGCAAATAAGTATAAAAGCAAATTAAATGTTCCACAGACTCTTCTACCTTAGAACATCAGCATGGAAATCTTTGATGTTTATCTAAATGGGACAACGCATACTCATTGCCTCATTTTTGGTATTTTGGCGTGAGACTGGAATGCATTATATTTAATGCCTTAAGCGCAATTCCGCCATGGTGCGGACGTTCTAAAGGGTGGGCGGGGCTGCGTAGGCCAACTGTTGTTTACAGCACCAGGGAGGAAGTGCTCCCGTCGGATGTTGGCTGATGAGAGCGCGGAACGGATTAAGCAATACAGTGCATTCTCTCCTTTCTGCCTGCGATGGTGCCATTGTGGCAGCCTAGCACCAAGGTAGGGACGATGCAGAGGGAAAATTAAATAAATAGTTAATTTTCCCTCTGCATCGTTCCACGAAATACCCTGCACCCAGCCACACAGCTGTTACCTGCACGGACCATGGCTGCAGAGGTGGTACAAAAAATATCCCTGTGCATCTGGTCTTTCAAAGCGTGCCTTTTTGTCCTTGCAAAACCACAAAGATTATTAATGAATATGTATAGTTCTAAAAATTAAACAAGTTCCGACTGAAGTCAAATACAACGGTAAGGGGTTGAACATCTTGAATTAAATAAATAATGGAAAAAAAATATTATTATTATTATTATTGGAGTTTTATATTGTGCGAACTAGACCCGAAGGTATCAAAGGGCTTTTACCCAAGCACCAGTTACGTTACAGACGGACACATTCATATTTGTTAGGATTAAAATGTTATTACGATTTAGTATTGTTTTAGTATATAGAACCATATAACAGTATAGGAATGACTTTAAAATTTGCCACTATGATGGTAGAGCCTAGTGCAGATTCACCATAGATACTGGAGAAGTGCTTAATGGCATTACGACACCCATGCCCCTAGCATTTTGCTTCCAACTTAGTTTGCTTCAGTTTATTTTTTTGCCAATTGTTATTCCCAATTAATGATATTAGGAAACATATTCATTAGGGGAAGAGTTGATAACCCATTTAACTGGAGAAGGGATGTTGGCAGGTGGAATGGAAGGGCACCATTGGAGCTGAACTGTGGGAGGGGCAAAGACATAATAGTGAGAGCAGTGAGGCGGGGACACCATCGGAGGGAAAACCTGAGCAGGAACACAGTAATGGGATAAAGGAGAGAGAAGAATAAGTTGCTACTGGCAGCAAAGAGAGTTAGAACAACTGATAACATCAAGAAATAAACACACATGGAGAGGTGGGAGGGAGAGTCAGATGTGCACCATCCTGTGATAAAAGAGGAAAGGGAAAGGGTTATGCTACTGGGAATCCTTGAAAGTAAGGTAAAAGGCTCACATATGTCTGTCCGTCTGATAAAGTGAGCTTTATTCCTGGGGTAGATAAAAAATTGAATAAATCAAGATCCTCTCCCCATTCCCTTTACACAATATCCGCTTCATAGATGTAATACACAACTGTTTCAATATCCCCCCCAACCCTGAAAGCTTCAACTCATCTTTGTTGGATCAGAGGCACCCTATGGCTATTTCTTTGCAGTCTCCCTGGTCCTTCCGCAGTGTCTCGGTTGAGGATGGACCTCATAGTTTAGGAAGTATCTAACAGTCACCAGCAAACCTCTAGGTTTGAGATAAATATAAACTGACCTGCTTGTGGTCCGCCTATTTAAGTAGGCCTGAGAAGAGGTTGTATCTAACCATCATGTTATAATTGTCAGGCCACTAACAAAGCTAATAAAACCTTTTCGTATTCCACAGGATAGAAGCATTTTGCTTTAACAAGCTCCTCTCGGAATAGGTAAAGGCCAGCCTTGCCTGTTCCTCCAGGGGCAAGAACGCATGAATGAGGGCACCTGATGCTGACCAATCAGCAATCGTGGCAAGTACCTTGCTCCCTAATCCAAAGTCAGAAGGGAATAGCCCCTCTCCTCCGTGAGCCCCTATCCAAAAGACGAGGAGGCTCAGGCTAAAGCTTTAAAGAAATAATCGAAAAGAAATAAAAATTTAGGTGAAGAGCGATCAGCATCTCAATGTAAACGTCAATTAAACTTCAAAACGTAAATGTGCCAGAATGTAAGATACTGTGGAAAGAATATATATACATATACATTAGTCGATTTTTGTAAAATTGTTTCACACACTTGCTAGTAAGTGCTGAAAATATGCGTCCGCACCTTTGATGGAAAGTAACATTTTCTTTTAAACAAGGATTGTTCTCTGAAGCTGCTGGGACAAGATTAAACACATGTGCAAAGTGACACAACAGTAATAATGTGCGCACTGACCCGAGCTTAAGAAAGCACTATGCTGTGACTTGCCAGTAATATGAGCCAAACTAATGGATTGCGAACAAAGTGTTACCCTCCTACAGGGAAGCAAGGCGCTGAAGCGCTGCACAAGTCGACGCAAACACAGCCCTGCTAAACGTCGAAACTCTTATGAGGCAGGCTAATGCAAGAGTTTGAGCACCTAAAACAAGACAAGGGAGCTTTGTTCCTCCACAGCCTGAGACTGCACAATGGAACAAAAGGGTAGACATTTAGGAAATAGGTCTGGAGCTTATTAGCGAACCTGTTGAGTACCATGTAATTAAATCACCTGACTATTAAAGGCTTATGGTTAGTCCCGAAAAACCTTTTGGCGTCTCCCACTGACTATTTTGTTTCTTCACTTAAAAAAATTATTCTCCTGTCTCTCTTATTTTGGGAAAGTTGATTTACATGGGAGACCTGTTATTAGCTTTCTTGGGGCAAGGCTGGCCTCCTGTGTGTATATCGGACAGTTTTGAACGAGTTTAATGACCGTGAGAGGTCTGCTTTTCATTCGCAGTCTCTTGCTTACAGAGCACCTCACTGTAAGGTAATACTTGCTCTCCCCTTTGAAGTTCAAACAGTGAGAAAGCGAGACAGGAGAAATGATGGGGCTTCGATGTGAAGAGTGTTTAATATATCTGTATGGCGTTGTTCAAATCCATTGCTATTACGTGAGACCCCAAGTGCCTCAACTGCCTGAGGTGCTAATTTGAAAAGGAGTGCTATTTAGCACTTTAAGACACATTATAAGGGAGTGTCATTTTGGCCACCTCTTTGGTGGCCTCATATACAGTTGAACTCTCAAGTGCCCTCTCCTAGAGCCTCCATCCCCTTACCCTACCCTGGAAGGCATATGCCCGCACAGGTCACAAACAGTGCCTTCACTTGGCACCTGCGATGGAAGATGACTCTATCTCCATCTGGCAAGTTGACTTTCATGTCATGAATTAATACTCAGGAATGTAATTCTAGCGTTGTTTGCTGTCATGGCATGCATTGCTTTTTCTGACATACATGTCCACAGCCGGGCTCATGAATTGCCCCCCTCATTTACTACTTCATGTCAGCCCTGTAGAATGACCATCAAAACCTTCTTGTTTCTTGCTGAGGGATTGGCCTCCTTACCAATGCGATCCATGCCTGTGTGAGTTGTTTGCACCTCACTTGTAGCTCAGTTCCTCACAGTGACTTAGCTGCCTAAAGAAAGATAGTGAGTCGACTCCTTGCACAAGCCATTGCATAGTAATGAAGTAGAACATGCTGTGCAGGATCCATCCCCACCCCCAATTTATGTGGTGGGGGCTTAATCCATCTGGATAATAGGACACACTTTTTGAGAGTTGAATACTACTCGGATCTCCTGGCTCAATTTCTTCTACAAAAAAGTACAGATTGAAAGTATCCCCTCATCTCTTCCAAACAATGCTTTTTCCTGAATTAATAAATGAATATCACGAGTGATCTACAGTAACTTGCCTGTCCTCTTTCCAATAACCTGATAGGATTATATGATTTCTTCTCTATGTCACCTCAACAACCCCTTCTCTGCTATTTGCTCTACAATAATGGGTCTGTTTTTTCACATCTTACATGTAGATTTGCCAGGACCCTTCCTCAGTTATCTGTTACCCCATTGTTAACAAACCAGCTTTACAAGGACATAGTGAAACTCAGCTTGCACTTCAGTTATAAAGGTGTTTCCCATTCCACACTCTGTTAGCTGTGGTATATGGTCAGACTTTGCAGTAGTCCTGGTCAGAGAAACGCATATCTTATTCTTTAAATCATAAATTGGTCTTCCCTCACCTGTAGTGGCAGGAAGGGGACCGCACCAATGCCTTTGGTAGTTGTAAGGAACCCAAGGCCTGAGTTTCAGGCCACTCTCAACATACACAGACAAAGAATTGGCTCGAGGCGATCATATTTTGTGTTAGGGAAAAAAATATTGTATATATTACTCAACAGAACTGTGTTAAAATATATTTTGATTACCATCACAATTGTACATACTTTTACATTTAAGATGAAAATAGTAGGAGAACTGCTTTACATTGGAATCACCTAACCAATATTGTTGGAGTGATGTTTGGCCACCGCTCTAAAACTTAGAGCACCGGCTAACTGATTTGGGAGCCCAAGTGCAAGTTACCAGGCACCCCACATATCATCTTTACAAGGCAAACTCCTGCTTCCTCACAAGGAGAGGCCCCATGGCTGGTATGTTACCTGAGCCCTTTAACATCCACGCCAAAGCAACGAAAAAAGGGATCCCTCCTGGCACTCTTCGGAAAATGGCTTGGGCAACTGGAGTGGGTGTTGGTGCCCCGGCTCAAGTTCCAACTCCCAACAGTCCAAGGTCAGTACTATGGAGTACATGGAAGACCTAGGAAAATTGCTGTAATGTATCTTCCTGGACCTGCCTTACAGACTGTAGGAGGTTTAAAGAAAAATGTAGCCAAAATTCTCCTGCCTTTTCTTGCGAGATGCCAAGGTGTCTACTAGCTTTGTGGGCAAAACGGACTCAGTTCCTGCCTATTTGGTTAACTGACCAGCCAGCCGGTCCCCTCCCTGACTTCTACCCCCCATAAACAAGAAAAAATGTTGCACTGCAAAGGCTAACAAGGATTCCACAAACATTTTGTTACCCTGAATTGAAAGGTGTACACTATCTTTATGAAAAAAGGTGTTGCCTCTAAGACAACGGTGAGGGATCGTTTTAAGCATGGCTGTATTAAGCAAACTTTTTACTTGACTATTCAGGCACATTACTGACTCATTCAGTACTGTGGAGTTAATACATACATGCCATACATGACATGGAATAATGTTGTTATAGGATTCCT
Source organism: Lissotriton helveticus (assembly GCF_964261635.1). Taxonomy (NCBI): domain Eukaryota; kingdom Metazoa; phylum Chordata; class Amphibia; order Caudata; family Salamandridae; genus Lissotriton; species Lissotriton helveticus. The sequence goes on from NC_136059.1 coordinate 1,806,673,860, forward strand.
ACGAATTTAGCAGAGTTGTGTATTTAGATCAACAAATCTTCATAATACAGAGACTGAGTCATCTTATATTGGATTGCTAGTGTGTGTGGTGTGTTATTAGAATGGTCCTGAGGCGGAAAGCCGGGACTAGGAGGCTCTAATTCATTTATTCTTTTAACTCATTTTGCTGCTATCCTGATTTTAAAAACTGCTCTTTCAGAACAAAGCTTTTAATTTGCACTATATTGCACATTGTACGGGCACGATTGAAACCGGCCCATTTGGTCCCGCCATCTTCAGTGAGGAGCAGGAGCTGGACGAGCAGACTAGTGCTCGTCCCCTCCCGCCCTTGCTAGCATAAAAACCCCTGTGTAACGCGCCGCCGCTGATTGCTAGTGTGTGAGGTGTGTAATTAGAACGGTCCTGAGGCGGAAAGCCGGAACTAGGAGGCTCTAATTCATTTATTCTTTTAACTCATTTTGCTGCTATCCTGATTTTAAAAACTGCTCTTTCAGAACAAAGCTTTTAATTTGCACTATATTGCACATTGTACGGGCACAAACCTGATTGAAACCGGCCCATTTGGTCCTGCCATCTTGAGTGAGGAGCAGGAGCTGGGCGAGCAGACTAGTGCTCAGCCCCTCCCGCCCTTGCTAGCATAATATGACATCATTTTCCAGGAAGCGCAGCGGGCACGCCGGCAGCGCGCCAAGGGCGCGCCAAAGGCAAGCCCGTCTGCGCCCGTCCGCGCCGGACCCGCGCCCAGTGTCAGTACCCCTGTTTGAGTGGAATCAAACTCAGTAAGCCGTCATACCTATAACCGCAACACCCTGTGGGCGTTAGGGGGCAAAGATAGAACACCAGGCTGTGTTGCTATGGAAATGTGCAAATATTCGCAAACTACCCCAAATCAATGCATAAGCTGTAAGCAGGTTCTCCCGAAGGTGCTATGGCAGACCAGTAAGACTATCGTTGATTTAGATAGAGTTGCTGAGAGAAAAGAGAGGAAAGAGCACGCTGTAGTGAAATGTCTGCTGCTAAATGCCAGATCCTTGGTGAAACACAGCATCGAACTGGCGGATCTGATACAGGATTCAAAAGTTATGGTAGCATTTATAACTGAATCCTGGACAGATGCAGCCTCAGGCCCAGATATTGTTAAAGCTACTCCCCCTGATTATGATTGTTTTGTTCAGAATAGAGGAGGGAAGAGAGGCGGAGGACTGGCTATCATTTATCATAAATCAGTAAGAGGGATTTTCCAGCCAGCGGCAACCAACCTAGATGAAGCTCTAGCTTTTAACTTTATTCTATCGGACCACCAAACCCTCAGAGGCTGTCTACTCTATAGGCCCCCTGGGGCTAAGGCCCCATTTCTTTTGGCTCTGGGAAGCCTGCTAGAAGAAGCAGTATGCGCTAAGACATTTACACTGCTTGGATATTTTAACTTTCATTTGGAGTGCACTTCAGACACAGACACACGGGAACTGATAGATCTGTTGCACGGGGTGGAGTTAAGGCAAAAGGTCTCTGGACCGACACATAAGACAGGACATACCCTAGATGGTATCTTTTCCAACCATCCCAACCTGGAAGTTACGGCAGTATATCCGGTCTCATGGTCTGATCACGCCGTAGTTTATTTCAACATTTCCCTAGTTCCTCCTCCCAGGCTAAGTAAGGTTAATAACTCAGCCAGAAAGGTCAGGAAAAGGAAAAGTATAGAAGGTGAGGCCCTGGAGGGCCTACTTAGATCCTTAATGAGGCCCCCGCCAGGACAGGTAGAGGAAGCGGCAACAGCCTATACTAACTGGTTGGATTCGGCATGTATGCAACTAGCACCCCCAAAAACCTACCCTTCTACGCGCTCTAACCCATCGGCTCCCTGATTTTCAGAACAAATCAGGGATCAAAAAGTTATCTGTAAAAAACTGGAAAGAACCTGGCGGAAAAACTACAGGGAGGCTGATAAAAATATACTCAACGCAGAGCTGAGAGTGTACAAAGAGATGATTAGAATGGCCAAACGCGCATTTTTTACCAAACGCATCAAGGAAGCAAGTAACTCCTCAAAGGAACTATTTCGTACAGTATCATACCTTGTAGCCCCTAAACCAGTGGAGGTGCCCCCAAGTCGGGAATTATATGAAGACCTGGCTAAATTCTTTCAGGGAAAGGTTGAGAAGATCTTCTATTCCCTGGATAACCAAGTTAAGGTTAATCCCCCAGAGATTAACCCAGAGGTCTTAGAGACCGACAGGCAAATGGATAGGTTACTCATCTTCTCCCCAATTAATTAGGAGGAGGTCAGGAACCGGCTGCAGAGGATAAAATCAGGTTCCCCTCAGGACCCTTGCCCAGTCACCATTGTAAAAGCAGCTCCATCTATCATTGCATCAGGACTTACCCCACTATTTAACAATATGCTGGATAGTGGGGAGTTCCCCCTACGGTGGAAACAAGCACCCATTCTACCCCTTCTTAAAAAACCTAATCTTGATGTGGCCGACCTGAACAACTATCGGCCCATTGCCAGGCTAACCCTTCCAGCCAAAATTATAGAGGGTATAATGAACACTCAGCTGAGCGCTTTTCTTGGGACAAGACAACATTTGGACCCATCTCAGCATGGGTTCCGGGCGGGGCACAGCACAGAATCGGCCCTGATCAAGTCAGCGGAAGATATAAGAGCAGTGATGGATGCGGGAGGCAGAGCCACCTTGATTATGTTAGATTTATCCGCGGCCTTTGATACGGTCCACCATAGGCTATTGGTGGACCGGTTGAGGGCCTGTGGGATTCAAGGAAAGGCACTTAAGATCCTGCAGGCCTTCCTTTCCAGCAGGACCCAGGTGGTGGCTCTGGGGGACTTTGAATCTGACCCTTTTGTGCTCTCCTGCGGAGTCCCCCAGGGCTCTTCCCTGAGTCCGACTCTTTTTAACGTTTATGTCTCCACCCTGGCGGCAGTTATTAGATCCTTTGGCTTCAACTTAACATCATATGCAGACTACACGCAGATAGTGGTGTCGCTGTTACCGGGTGGAGTGGAAAGCACGGCCGACAGGTTTAGAGACTGTATGCGTGAGGTCAGCAACTGGATGGCAGAAAACTGTCTCAAGCTGAATTCAGCAAAGATGAAAGTTTTGCTGTTTGGGGCCAGAGATAACTTCTGGTCCCCAAGATGGTGGCCGGAGGAAATGGGGACCCCCCCATCACCAGTGGCGAAGGTTAAAAACTTGGGGGTACTGATGGACGATACGCTGTCCTTCAGGCCTCAAATAAATGCGCTGTTCTCAGCAACACATTACGTCTTAAAAACAATACGAAAAGCCTTGCCTCTTCTCTCGGACGAGCATAGGAAGACAGTGGTAACGGGATTAGTGATGTCCCGGTTAGACTACTGTAACAGCCTGCTGCTGAACACCCAACAGGGGCTGTTAAACAAACTCCAAATCCTGCAGAATGCAGCAGCCCGCCTGATCACGGGCACACCCAAATTTGCCTTGGTGGCACAGCACCTGGTGAAGCTACACTGGTTACCAGTACACAAAAGAATAGCTTTTAAAACACTCTGTGTTATCTTCAAGGCTTTGAAAGGGCTGGGCCCCCACTGCATGACCCAGCTCTTCCAGTGGTATAAGCCAGCAAGATCCTTAAGGTCAGCCGATCAAGGGCTGGTTGTAGTCCCTAGAGTCAGGAAGGCTCGTTGGGGGGAAGGAGCTTCTCCCTGGGAGCAGCAAGGGCCTGGAACGCCCTGCCGTTGGTCCTCAGACAGACACCAGACCTCCTGTCCTTTAGGAGAGCCCTGAAGACATGGCTCTTCACACACTAATGCTCCGGTCATGCATACTAGTAGTCAGTCAGCGTCAGGACACCGTCTGGTAACAGTGCGCTTTAAAAATGTGAAAAATAAATAAGATAAATAAATAAATAAATAATCAGTAAATGTTGGTTCGTTTGACTCACTCACAGCACCACATCTAAACCCCAAAACGTGCAGAGTTCTAGATGTTGTCGGTATCCTGGAACTTCACTGATATTGCCAAAGAGATAGTGAAAATAGATCTAACACTTTTGTTTGTCCCTTTTGCATGCCCAAAGTGTCACAAAGAAAGAAACGATAATTAATTTTCAAATGCTTATTGAAAAGCTCTAATCTTTTTAAATAGAACATGAACTGTGATTATTAGAAAGATGAGACACATCATTGCTACAAACATTATTAGAATAATGACATTTTATTTTCGTTTTTCCTAATGTTACTCTCTTCTATTTATCACTAATACCTCTACATTAAAGAGAGTCTATCGGTGGTACCCTTCAGCAAGACCTGTTGGAATGATCTAACCGCATACCTGGTACATTGTGTCAGGAAGCCGGCCTCATTGCAATAACAAATGCACCCAGTTTTCAGTGTGCAGGCTTGCACACCTCTCTTGCATGGCTATCTTCCTTCTCAGGAGGATGAAGGTTGGGGACTTCAGAGCTACATCTCAGTCACAGCTCACAGTGGTTTCCATGACAACTCTGGTGCAAAGAAAACCTCTCGCTGACTTCAGCATGGATGATGTTTAAATAAAAAAACAGCAAGCTCATCACCCTGTGCCAGAGGTGCAGAACAACATCTTTTTTGTTAGTCTGGAGATCAAGAGTCCTGTCCTACATGCACAAGAATAAAAACAAGGGCATCACGTTCTAATATGTGTAACACTGGAACTAATTGTGCAGACTATAGTGTGACAATGTCTAACAGAAATAAATGTGTGCACGGCACATTCTCGCATTAGGGGAAACGTGCAATTCACCATTGAAAAAAGATGCTAAGTTAAATAAGGAAAGCTAAAATGGAGACTGAGTGGAATCACTACAACAATATGAGACCAGTCAATCATCAACCCAGGGAACCCACTTGTTAACAACGAAATTTCCACCAACTACTTCTCAAAGAGGCCTCTTCTCCCTCAAAGCGCCAGACCATTACTGCCTATGTGGACCTGCTAAGTGGAGGAGGCTGCATCCTCCTGCCCTCGATCTCCTCCACCAACTATCACAAACCAATGCCCTGACGACCTTCTTTTTCCTACCCAAAGAAAATGCAGTATTGCATCACCTGCTTATCTATGAAATCAACTCTGCTCTACGACTTCTTATGATCATTGCACAAAGTAATGGCCAGGAATCCACACTCTGGCTGCAGCCTCGTCACCTAATTCACAGAAAATATTGGGAAAGAAACAAGACATGATTAATTCATCACCTTCAATGAACTGTGCATTCACTATACCACGTCATGTAGTGTTTATGGCAATTAGAACTCAATCTATTCTCTTGACTGTCTCTGCATTGAGACTCACACTTACCACTGAATAGCCACCCCTATCCCAAATTATTGTGAGCTCTTGTTGATGGTATCTATGCCTGCCTCCCTCAGTGTTGCAAGCATAACCTGGTTAAACTAATATTTTGTGAGCAGTATGCCTATGTAATGCACTCACAATGAAGCAGAAGTTGTGCAACGCCAGATGAGTGGAAAAGCACTCACAGCATTCACTTGCTTGCCTTTTCCCATCTGGTCAGATTGTGAGCAAGGCAGGGTGACGATTGGGTCCTGCTTAAGCCAAGCGATGAGTCTGAGCAACAGCCTTCCTTGAATATACATCTTGGACCCATCCACAAGCTCCGAGACCCTGAAAGCACCATAAAAAGCTAGGGCAAAAGGTGCCAAGAGCAGCGTTGCCTCATAAGCTGATGAGCAGACCGCCAGGACTCTCAGGACTTTTCCAGCTTATTGATGTGTATTGAATGTCTGGTGTCCGCCAAGGTCTCTTCTCACCTCTCCCAGCCCCTCAGAGCCTTCTCAACTAAAAAAAGAATGCGAATGGAGCGGTGTCCTTGTGAGCTTGGCAAAGGCTACCACTGATATATGTTACCAGGCGAATGCTACAGACTTGCCCTCAACTCTCATGTGTTTAATAAACCCCAACCAGTTTCCCAGGCCCTCCTAGTTTTGGGGGCGAGACTAACAGTGATTATATGTGGTATGGCTGGGCACCAAAGGAAATGGAAACACCAAAAGTCCTGCAACTTTAAACAAAACAATGCATCTGCTGATTTAGTCAAGATCCCGAGAACATGCTTAGCTCTAAACAACATGTGATTCTTTAAACAGATTAGTACTAAGCCTTTATTACATCAAGGACTCCTTTACATTTGGTGTGCTGTAAGTTAATGGACTCAACAACAGATATGCTGTCAGATCAGAACGTTACGGATCGGTTGCAGAACACTTCCGTCCTTATATGTAAGGCCCACCTATTGTAAATACCTACAGTAAGGTCACATTGTTTACCAAACCCTGATTGAAATACAAAGGTGCCGGCCATACCATGGATCCATTGAAGTTCTCAAGGAAGGATAAACACATTCTCAGGGCCTGCTTATTAGCTGCAGTCAGTCAGGTCCTATTGTGTTTTTCTCTCAATCTAGACATGGCCTGCGCAATAGAGAGTGAGAAGGGACTGCCCATGGGGATGATGCATAATTCGAAATGGAGCTGGTCTATGAATACCTGCAACAGTTGTAGAGTTACTTTCTGAACCTGAAGATGAGTCTCAAGTGAGGACCGAAAAGCCAGAACTTTCTCAGGTGGCAACCTGCATTCCCCTCTTTCACTGGGTCAGTCTCGATATCAAGAAACACCAGAATCTTGATTAAACCAGATGTATTATCATGGGCTAACGGTACCCCAAATGTATGTTTCATGAAAATAGATAAGGAATCAGCGAAACTCTTTGACCCCTGGGGCCTATAAATAAGAAATCATCCAAGTAATAAACAACCCCATCTGAATAGGAGGTCTTTGTTAACACCCACTCTATAAAGGTACTGAAGCGCTTGAAATAAGCACAGTAAATCAAACACCCTGTAGGCATGAATTGAATCAAATTGAAAACCCAGTAGGCGGAAGTCATCTGGATGAACCAGGAGCAGTCAAAACCTCAATATCTGCATTTGCAATAAGGGCACCTGGACCCAATTTTCTCAGCTTTTGGAGGGCACAATCCAGAGCAGAGCAATGGCCCAATCCAACATATCCTGACCTCCTTTTTGGGGCTGATAGGTTACAAATGAATCTAAGGGGCATATTATCAAGAACGGCGTTAGAAATTATCGCCGGTTTAGTGGCAGAAAACTGCCGCTAAAGCGGCGATAATGGGCTTGATAATATGCTCTTGAGAATTCCAATAGAAGCCCATGTTCTGGTGTGAACATGGGCATCTATTGGAATTCCCCAGGGCATATTATCAAGCCCATTATCGCAGCTTTAGCAGCAGTTTTCTGCCGCTAAACCAGTAATAATTGTAACGCCATTCTTGATAATATGCCCCTGTATTCCCCCAGCTCTTTTTGGGGAAGTAGACCTATTGGGGAGCATGCACAATACTGAAAGAGAGAATCTGGAAAGGAGTCAGATACCCTCACCAACACCACTGCTTTCTCTATCTTTTTCTGCAGTGATTGCAGATTGCTCGAGAAACTGCGGCCCTTTACCTCCTAGGCTGGAATTATGAAGCTGCAACAAAAACCACAATAAAACTGCTGGGCTCTATCATATTATAGGTAAGCATTTAGCCATAGATTCAAAGTCAATAAGGACATTGGGGATGGAGTTCAGAAACCGATAGGGATGGGGGAAAAGTAAATGCTAGAAACCTATACTGTGTTAGCCCACAAGGTGAGTCGATGCTCAGCAAGGGCACAACAAACCAGGAAGCGATGTGGGTGCTCCAAAAATCCATGGGTTAAATGCCCCTTCATGTACCTGGTTCAGTGGTTAGAGGCGGCAGACCCGGAAGCTGAGATCGGCTGTGGACCAGGGTTCGATTCCCCGCCTCGGCGGGTGTCAGGCTCAAAAATATTCCACGGACTCGACAATTCTTGCTCCGGTGCCTACTCGACTCACGGGGTCACACTCTGCGACTCTGGGCAATAGCTTGCTTAATCTCCACTACGGCCCCTCGCGGCGGGATGCCTGGCTTTCACCTTGTGGATACCCTGCTGGGGTATCTCACAGGGGAATACCAGGACGGGTTCCCTAAGCAAGCGCCTTGATACCTTCGGGTGATACGTGCGCTATATAAGTCGCGATACATTTACATTTACCTTTGCCAGCTGCCTAGGCGACACCACTGACCCATGGCAGCCAATGGATGCCAAGTGCAGCTTCCCGGGTATCCTGAGAAAGTTCACATTTTAAATGTAAACACTAAAACAGCAAATGCTGTTGGCGCACCCATCCATGGGCCAGGTATCAGCCCCACCTGTTTCCAGGACCAGACATTATAGCATTGTCACTCTCCTCAGTGTACTCTAAGTAAGGATACATGCATCAAACCCATGAAGACTACTGTAGCCCACTTCATATATTGTTAAATCAGTGTCGATATGAGGAAGACGCATTAAGTCTACATATAAATTAAAGAAGTCAATAATTAAAGAAAACTTCAAAGATATTTGATTTCTCTGTATTATTAGACAAATACATGAATTGAAAGAATCAAAAGTACCTAGTAATCATCAGTTAGTACATTACCCACACATGTTTACTTTGTGGTGTGGAACCTAGGTCATAGCAGAGGTGTTTCTCTGGATTTGCTACCATACAAACTGCTACCCAAGGCAGCTCTTCAGTTCACAGCCATAGGAGATTTTTAGCTTGTACAACTAGTTGTTACTGATGAAGTTAGCAGTCAGCTTTAACTTTCTGCTCTCCTTTTCTCTCAAAGAGCACACACTACGTGCAGCTACAGACCACATCACTCCTCACCAGAAGAAACTCCACCGGCTCTCCATCCACAGGAGATGCCAATTCAAGATCCTGACCCACGCCTACAAAAGCCCTGCACAACTAAGGGCCAGAATACATTAACCATCGCCAGAGCTTCCACCAACCCACCAGACTCCTAGGCTCTGTCTTTATCGCCGATACACACACCTCCGCATCTGCCATAGCAACAGTGGAGGATGGTCCACCAACACCTGGAACAGCTTCCCCTACACCTCAGGACCACACCCTCCCTTCTGGAATTCAGAAAGGGACTCAAGACCTGACTTTTGACTAAGCCCCTACCCCGAGCAGTCTTGAACTCAAGACTTGGATACCCTAGCGGGTGAGTAGCATGCTCTGCAAATCCTGATTGATTGGTACGTATACGCACACACCCTCCCCTAAACCCCCACTTGTCTTGCAGACAAGGTCAGAACCTCTGGTGGATGTCGGCACTTTCACAGCCAGGACAAACTGCAGACTAAGAAGTGTAAAAAAGAAAAAACAAGGCAGCAGGCCTTTCCCATCTATGCACCGCTGATCTGGAACAACATTGCTGTATCTACGTATCCATCAGGGTTGCCCTAACGCAGCTTCAATTTAGGAATCAGTTGAACACGCACCTCCTTCATTACAATGCATTAATCATCGACAAACCAGCTACTTCTCCTCTCCAGGGACATCTTCAGGATTTTGGGGGCCCTGGGCCAAATCTATTTTTTGGCCCCGCTCGGAACAGCTTTGAATTTATGATCCAGTTTCAGCTCTTTATGCCCTCTTTGGCCAGATCACTGACAGTGCACAGGCACACTCGTTCGAATTCTTAATGTGAATATATCTAACATTAAGGGGGAGTGACGTGTTTTCAATACTGTAACACAGCATCAGCTCACTAATATTACTGCAAATAATCTCTGTGACACCCTTCCTTTTCTCATATGTGAGGCCCTATTTTGAACTAAAAAAACTAATTTTATGGATGTTGCATAAAACATAAACACATTTTTCTGCTAAATACGTAATAGATTCTCACACATCACCCACACTAAAAATATATTACAGGAAAACGCTATTTGAAACCATCTGTTTAAGAAAATTCAAGGTCATCAGGGCAAGACTACAGAACAGAGCTGGCTCTATCGGGCCTGGCTGGAGCCCTGGGCCAGAACCCACTCTGCCCATGCCTTAAAACGTCTCTGCTCCTCTCACTTGTTTACCATATGCTTGTCTTGCCCCTGTAGAACATTCACCTGCCTTTTGGCTAGATACACATTATAAAATACCACATATATACATAAACCCATAACTACCAGCCGCGGCCGGTAGTGGGAGTACCTGCCGGGTGGTGACGAGGGGAGGGGGAGGAGCAGGGTGGGGGGTAGTAATGTATGGATTACAGACCTTAACAGGTAAGTAAACATATAAATAAATAAAACGAATTTTGTTGCGTGCACTGCATCACCAAATGCCCTACTCCTCCCCCTCCCCACGTCACCGCCCGGCAGGTACTCCCACTACCAGCCGCGGCTGATACCTACCTACACAGCATCGTGTCATAACAAGTTGATCTCTCCCACAGGGCTTGCTGCAGTCACAATCTCACGTTATTCACGAGGCATCCAAATAAATGCAGTTCATGCAACCAGACTACTTTACTGTTTTAATGGGAGATTTCTAGAGTCGAATTCACCTTAGTAACTCTCACTGTACCAAATACAGCTAATTCTGAATATTTATTACAATTACTGTTTATGTATTTATTTATCAGCATAACATTTCGAACAGAATTGTTTTCCAGGAGAACAGTAGTGGCACATAGTATCTTGAGAGGGTTACCAGAATGATGGGTAAGGTATGTGATGGGATCTGTACATCCTTTATGTAAGTATTAAAACATACAGTCATAAACAAATGTACATGACTACAAAACAAAGGCAGACATACACATGAATGCAAAATTGCTTAAGTTGACATTATTCACCATATGCAACGCCACGGTGTATACATTAGTGTGTTTCATTTTATTTCACTGCTGAAAGACAACCGCCACCAAAATAAATGGTGCAAAATGCCACATGTTTTCAATTTGTAGCACTTTCCTAAATGTCAATAGCTTTAAAGTTAGGACACGCTAAGCATTTGATGTAATACACCCGCAGTGCTCCAAAATGGGGCAAATTCATGTTTTTCTAGGCGCCATTTGATATGAGGTCTTTGCTTTACGCCTAAAGGTAAGTCCAAATTTCATTCACGTCTAGTGTGCTGCATGGTGTTTTTTTAATTGCAATGTCAAGGTAATTTATACGTTCAATTTAAACCTTTAGTTCAGGTTAAGATGTAAAAACTATTTTATTATCAGCAGCTGCACATACAAAAGGACCATGGAGCTGGAAAAAGCACGTTATTAAACTAATGTTCTCAAATGCGTGAAAAATCACACATTCCTTTTTTAACAGCAACTTCAGAGAGGGAAGGGAAAAATGTTTGAAGCTTGCATGGCATTTTTACGAGCACTGAAAGTTGGCTCATGCAAATCCCTGAATCTCTCATCTACCTCATTACAGGGCTTCAGATTTATGTGACAAGGTGGTTTTAAAGCTCTCACATAATTTAATGCCAACATTAAAAATACAAGTCCTTTTTAACCTTTTCTAATATTTTTTAACCTCCACAGATTTCCCTGGAAAATATTGAAGTTCTGCCAAACTACCACTTCTACAGCATGACATGTATTTTTCATGGGAAAATGTATCATAAAGATGTTATTGGGCAACCCATGTCGTCAAGAAGGGTTGCCATGGCTTACAAGATGATGTTAATCCTGGCATAACGTTTGGTAGCCCTGTCACTCTCCTTATTCTTATGTCTCATGTAATGATGCCTGGTTACTGTACATTGTTCCTAGGTACCTGAGAACTTCCACTCCTGGGATCTGGATTGGGGGATTCTGACAAGCTGTGAGGCAGTCAGTCGCTGAAGTTCTTGGAGTGACCAGGGGCGGGTATTTCTCTCTAAAATAAAGAAGAGTTATCATTATCCAAGTGTCCTATCTTCCCAAAACGTATCACCCCTGGTTTCAGGGATAGTGAAGAAAATACCAGCAACAGAAAGTAAGAAGGGCTCTCTGAACACTGATTAACCACCTCGTGTTTTCACTACCTGCCCATCAAATAATACCTCTCAACAAACTGCTTGTAAGTTGTGCAGGGACAGATGCTGGGAGCGGGGTAGACTAGGACTCTGCTGCACAAACTGTACATCTCACACCTCCCTCTCCATCACATTGAATTCAGGGCCGGTGTTTTCGCAGACCACGCTATGGGCGGGAAGCAGATTAGCCCCCACCTCCTTCTTTGCCCACATTTCATCTTAGCTGTGGCCAACAACTTGCTATATGAAGATAAACAAGGCGCACACTATTAATTGCATTAACTTTTCGAAATTCATTTTTTGCATATTTAGGTATAGCGAGGGTAAAAACACAACTGCAAGTATTTGAATGCGAAGAGAAACATCTAACACTAATTTAGTACTTGCAAACATTTAACCAGAGAGAAGGTCTTCAGGTTTAAAAAAACAATAATTAGAGATTCAGGTAATACCGACACAGACGTTCACTGCCTGGCTGGCTGCTGTCCTGCCCGACTCATCTTCCTTGCCGCCCTGAAGTAAAATGGGTGAGTACTTTTGTAGTCATTGGCCAGGCCTATGCTGTTTACACAAACTTTCCCACTTCTCCACCGCCCTCACCTGGATCATCCCCATCTCAGCTTATTCGAGCAGGTGCCAAGGGGGTGAGATGTGAGAGGGGGTGATTTCAAACGAAGATGCTTGCAGCCTGTGTAAGAATAATTAATTGAGGAGAGGCTGAATCGCTGGGCCCAGCACAGAGGGGGAGCACTGCATGCAGACAGCTCCTGCACCCTTCCTAAGGTCAGAGTCCTAGGTGTGTGCACAGCTTGCCCATGCTAAAAGCCAAACTTACCCACAAAACAAAATGACTTCCACACAGGATCACCACCAATATAACATTCGACCAATCATGCACTCCCCCATAGTGTACCATGCTATTCATCTTTGGGACCTCCATAGGATAAGAAGTGCTATATTAATGCTCAATACAGTGATACACGACTTGTGTCTCAAACTGTGTATTTAAATTAACTCAATTTTGCTTAGATTGTGTGCATGCGCACTATAGACACAGTTAATTGACAAGCTTCATTTTTCTGCCAGTCTTGTTCTTTGCACTTTGTGCATATTAAAAAATCAACTTTATTTTGCTTACAACTTGTGTCTGGTGGCTGGTGCATATTTCAATCAACCCATTTCATCAACAACTTGTACCAAGTATTGAATACTTATTTAAATCAACTTCATTTTGTCCACAATGTGTGGCTCGCAGTTTATGCATATATAAATCAACTTTATTTTGCTTACAACTTTGGAGTGGGTGCATTTGTAAATGAACGTATTTATTTATTTTGTTTAAAGATTTCAAATGCGCACTGCTACCCCCAGGGGTATACCGGCACAGAAGCACCAAGGTAGGGAATTTTGGAAGTAGGAGATTTAAAAAGCCAGGTCTTCAAACCCTTGTGAAATGCAAATAGTGACGTACAAGTCCTCAAATGCTCTGGAAGGGGGTTCTATAGTTTTGGGCCCAAATAAGAAAAGGAACGATCTTTCATTAAGGCCTGGCAGAATCTAGGTACATTATTCAAGGCTTGATTCAGAGATCTCAAAGCTCGAGTGGGCTGATAGGGCACCACCGAGTCCTGAATGTAGCGGGATCCCAGTTTAGCTTTGGCCTTGAACACAAGGCATAAAGCTTTAAATTTGATGCGTTTAGAGATTGTGAGCCAGTGCAGCTCATGGGGGAGATGAGAGAACAAAGCAAATTCTGGAAGCCGGTGCAGCAGCATAGTAGCCTTATTCTGTACTACTTGCAGCCGACAAATTGTTGCCATGTTGGTGCCCAGGTATAACACATTGCCGTAGTCTAATCTAGATAAGACTAGGGCCTGGATCTCAGTCCTTTGGGCTGGAATGGGGATTATCCAAATTATCTTTTTTAGCCACTTAATCCCAGCAAAACAAGTGGCAGTCACCTTGGTCACTTGAGGCTTCATAGAAAGCATGCTACCCAACAAGAATCCCACGGTTTCGACCTTCGGAGATGGAGTCGACAGGGGCCCAAGGAAAACCAGCCAATGTTGTGGGCCCCAGAGAGAGAAGTGCTTTCCCAGAATCATAACCTCCATTTTATCCCATTGAGCTTGAGCAAGTTTTCATGCATCCACAGGAGATACAACTCAAGCCCAGGTTAAGACCAGAAGGTACATGATTCTGTGCAGATCAAACTGTAAAGATGATCTGTGTGTCATCTGCATAAGAAATTAGGGTCAAGCCACAACTCTCCACTACATCTGCCAAAAGGTGAAAGTAAAAGTTGAACAGAAACGTAAATGTTATAAAGTACATACCTCTAGCACTGTGTGCATATTTTGATCAACCTTGTTTTCCTAAAACCATTTGATTTGAAAATTAGAATAAATGGTGTTGTTATGTGCGCATTTTAGAAAGCAATGTCTGCCCTTAGGTTTTTTTGTTTTCGATTGAGTAGATAACTACACATCTTCTTTTCCAGATGCATGTATCTGAGGAGCCAGTTTCCTTTTTCTGTGTTTCTCCTACTGCATGTGTTGCATCCAGCCTACCAAAAACGCTGCATATGTTACTCTCTAGCATAGATCATTGGGCCAAGACTTAATAGATAGTTGACTCGCATTATCACAACAGGCACCCCTCATTTCCACCATGGCCATCTACCAAAGGTAGTTGACTTTCCCCTTTCCAGTGCATCTTCCATCTTCTAACGCATAATGATGACGTCCAAATCTACAAACAGCATTCTACAATTAGAAGATCATGATAATCAATATAGGAAATACAACCTGTTGTCTCTAATTTGTCATTGGAAAGAGAGATCTATTTTTATCATTAATTGGCAATCTTAACTTAACCAGTGTACCACAAAGCTTACTTTAATAGAGGCCGTACACAAGTCAGATGTGTAATCCATCTGCCTATAACAAACTTCTCTGAAGCGGGGCTTAAGCTCCATATGTTAAAAGCCAAATATATGCAGTCTCTATTTTCTAGACACTTACAACAGGATTGTGCCCTTAGGACAGACCATTTAACCCATTTCATCAACAATGTTCAGTGCATTGGGTGCATATTGAAATGAACCTCTTTTTGAGAAACAACCTAAGGCTAGCAGGTGGTGCATATTTAAATCAATTTAACTTTACCCAAAATGTTAACCTTAATCTGTGTGCACATTTAAATTTACTTAATTTTGCCCTCCTCCTATTGCTTTCGCAGCTGACAGAATGGAGGCAAGGTAATATCCTCTAACCACATTTCTCTTTTTCACCCTGAAATGTAATTCACTACTGGTAATGACAGTGGCATTCTTTGGGAGGAAAATCTAGAATGGAGAAACATGCCATCTCAGTTTAATCTAGAAAGAGGAAGGGTGTATTCGATTTAAGAAAAATATAGGGTTTGTATGAGGGATGAAGGCAAAAGAGTAACTCAGTTTGGCTGATTTATTCTTGTGCTGTTTTCCCTGGCTCCCGGTCCATATTTTTAGGGCAGGCATGTGATTCCCTCCCAGAGCCACTCTTGGCTCAGGGGATCCCATCCCTCTGGGCCCTGCAACATATTTAAGGGGGACATGGGAATGTAGCCCCATCCCTGGGCAAAAATTTAACCCGGGGACCCCATCCCCCAGTGCTCTGCACCATATTTAAGGGGAAAAGGGCACACAGCCCCCTCCCAGGGCCAGTTTTGGCCCCAGGACCCCATCCTTTGATGCCCAGACAATAAACGGTGGTTGCCCTTGTGCACACTTAGGGCACCCTCCACACTATTGTTGGCCCCCACAGTGCCAACCGGCTCCCCCATCCTGCAGGGGCTGGTATTGCTACCACCTTCAAAGAGCAGCTGTTAATGCTACTCCTTGTTGGCAGGAGCAATCATTTCATCTGTTTCCCTGCCTGCTTAACTGCAGGCAGTAAAACAGATTAAATGTACACTCTAAGCGGGGGGAGCATTTTTCAAGCTCCCACCTGCAGGGAGCGGCATTGGTGTTTGCTCCCGCATGGTGTGAGATATAAAATTGCTTCAGCCAAGCGAGAACAAGCACAGGTTTCCCTGTCCGTGCCAGTGTGGAAAAGGGAAACCGCATTGTCAAAGGGGTGGGCTTCCCAGGGCCATTTTGGCTCAGGGAGCTTGGCCCCGTGTCCCCCTCCCCCTTTACAAAATAGGCCAGGGCCAGGCAGTTGGGGTCCTTGGGCCAAAAGTTGCCCAGGAAGGTGGCCCGCATGTCCCCTTCCCCCTTCACATACGCAGAGGACCAGAGAGAATGGGGTCCCGCAGGGCCTAAATCAGGTCAGGGAGGGAGTCCACATGCACCCTTCATATATCCAGTCTGGCCCTAGGGATGGGGTCCCTGTCCCGTAATTGGCCCTGCTAGGGATCTGCGTCCCTCCCGATCACACATGTGGCCAGGCGACAGGGTGTGGGAACAACATTACTTGGAAGGGAAGCTACCATGCTTGTATTTTTTTTATTTTGCCATGGATTTGTGGATCCCCGCAAATATGCTGCACATATTTTTTCGGCCCCAGGCACTGTCCCTCTAGGATCCCACCACCCGGTCTAGGCAATCAGGTATTCCTACACTGTCCCCTGTGTCTTTTATTTAAATATTTTTTGCTTTAGGACTCAGGAGAGTCCTGAGTCTAAAGGTGGCTGTTACCACTTCCTGGCTGAGTTGGAGACAGCCAATCAGATCTTATTTTGTTATTTGTCAGGATCCACAGAGATTCCAGGTCTCTAGATATACAATTATTTTTAGCACTAATTGTTCAAAATGTTCAGAACGGATTTACACCCAAAAACAAAAAAGCACTCCTTCCGGACCTAGATCTAGCTTTCTGACAAATTTAGTGTAAATCCCTTCAGTGGTTCAAGCTGTAGCTGTGACTAAAGTTCCTATGGGATAAATGAATAGGTAGAGCGCATTTGGGGACTCCCCTTTTTATCAGCCCTTGCTTGACAGATCACTCCGAAACTTTCCATGACAAACTAGGCAAATTATAAAATATATCCATACTAATATTATAAAGAGAGAGCCCAAACCTTTGAGGCGGGTAATCTCAGTAACCACAGCACCAATCACAACACCCAATACAGCGTTGGAAAGGGCAGTTGCAGAAGAAGGACATAGGCTATGCAGACGGCCACCAAATTTCTTTTTTTGCAGAGTTTTATATAGCGCGAACTTGCCCCGAAGTGAATCAGGTATCAGAGCGCTTTACATAGCACCAGTTACGTTACATGAGGACACACATTCATTTTTGTTAGGCACGGGGAGATTAAGTGATTTGCCCAGAATTACAGGATGTTTGGCGTCGTTACCAAGACTCGAACCCAGATCCCCAGGTCCGAGGTCGAGCACCTTAGCCATTAGGCCAACTCCTCTATACATTTAAAATGTAAAAGAACCGTGCCAGCAAAGTAGTCCCTTGTGGGCGTGTCTGCATTGTGCTGTGGGCGTGGGCTGGGGGCATGACTAACTCTGGGGGCGTGCGGTACGGCCATCACATCGTGGGCTGTGGGTGTGTGCTGGGGGCGTGACAAACGCTGGGGGCATGACAAACGCTGGGGGCGTGTGTCCGCCCTTCATGCCATGTGAGCCGTACATACAAGCGCCAATTACGTTGCTGCCCAGCATCAAGGGGCACGCTGGGGGCGTGAGAAACGCTGGGGGCGTGTGTCCGGCCTTCATGCCATGTGAACGCAATTGCGCCGCATCAAGGGGCATGCTGGGGGCGTGTGCTACGTCCTGCCCTTCATGCCATGTGGGTCGTACATTAATCAGAAGATCGTCTGCTGTGGCCGTGTGCTGAGGGCGTGACAAACGCGTTCACCTCGAGGCCTGGTAAGTAACGTTACTGCAGCCTCTCCTGCGCGCTGTTACTGAACTCTCTCATTCAACGGGGCTCAGGCGGCGGATCAGTACACTAATTACAGGCGCCTGATAACATCAACCAGGGTTGTAGCTGGGCCTCAAGCGGGGGAACACGCAAATGAGCGTGTCTGCAGGGACAATTACTGCAGCCTCTCCTACTCGCTGTCACTCAACTCTCTCATTAAACGGATTTACCCACGGCTGATAACTCTCTCATTCAACCACATTACACGCGCCTGCTAACATCAACCAGGGCTGTAGCCGGGCTCAGGCGGTGGAGCACTACACCAATTACACGCGCCTGCTAACATCAACCAGGGCTGCAGCTGGGCCTTCTCCGTCCCTATTCTAATGAAACAAAAAATTTTGTCTACCACGAGATTTTAAAATAAATTGCCCTTGCCAAATACACACATTACACACATTCTATTTCATCCCCGGACATAGTCGGGACGGGCTGCTAGTAAATATATAAATGTCCAACAATTAGTCTGTCTGTAATGCGCTCTTCGCACAGTAGGTGCCGGTGTTGAGGGTGGACTGTACTTCACATTTAATTATCACCAAAGAATCCACCACACTCCAGGAGAGTACATTTCTTAATTACAATTTATTTTCACAAGTGCCATTTCCACCACCACCAACGCGTTTCAACCAAAAAGGTCTTGCTCACGGTGTCATAAGTCCATCATCATTTTCTATATTTGTAGTGTTCTACTATTGCTGTCCGTTATGAGGCCTTATGGGATTCATAGTTTATATATAAAAATTATTACAAAATAAATATGTAAAAGTCAAGGGACAATCGCATATGAAGGTTCAATGCAGCAATTACCTCATTGATGTCAAGTGACAACGTTTACCTACTGAATTCTCCTCTCTCTCCGAGTATTTTCACTCCTCAAATCATTTCTTTTTATTACAGATTGTAATGTTACTTAATCCGGTATTTCAGTATGTTATAAGTGTTATATATTTTATTATGTTTAAAACATGAATATATGTATATACATTTTGTGTTTCATACTTCAATATCATGAAATGCATCCAAATCATGTTTTAAAGGAACTCCTTCTGAATCATAAAAGAACTATGTAATTTTGAACATTACCACAGTCTTTTCACTATGTTAATTGAGGAAGTGGTTTGTTTTATTATTTTTATGGGAAGTTGGAGTAATTCATTATGGTGGCTTTGACAAAGACCGTGGTGGTCGAAACACGTCAGGCAGAACAGTAAAATCAACAGGTGTTAATCCCTGGAGTGCCGGCTTTTTCTTGCTTGGGATAACAAACAAGAAGACTTTTTTTAATTTCAGGCCCTGTTCCTGCCTATTTGCACCGACCCCGTCAGGTGAATGCAGTCATTATCAGCAGGACGAGCCGTTTACTAAAAGGAAACAAACTCCCGCCGCCATTCTGTGCATACAGACGATATGCGAAAGGAGCTCATTGCGGGATACTCGCTGAAATGAATATTTGGACATTTCACTCACTTGAACCATGGCAGTGGCGGCAGTGAGTGAAAGTAGTAACCCACAAACGAGATGTGAGAGGCTGTGGTGTGCTGTGAGCCATGTTCCTCATTGGGACGCGGAGCGCGGTTGCCCTATGCTGCCTCTTAGTCTCCTAAACGAGGAGAACGAATCGGCTGGAGTGCCTACAAACACAAGGATTTCTGTTTGAGATGGCTGGGTTTTCATCACGATAATGGAGGAGTCATTTGTTGCCATTTTTTGGATACATTTAATTCTTGATTGATAAGCATATGTGAGGCAGTAACAAGAAGAATGGAGGAAGCGCGCATCTTGTTCAATGAGAATGAACAAGGCATGTCATCAACTGGAGTTGACGCTGGAGGCAGTGAAGTTTTGGTCACTGGGACTTTGAAGCAACAATTGAAAAGCTTTGAACCGCTCTCCAAGAAATAGGTAAATAGGAGCTGAGAAGTGATCTCATTAAACAACTACATAGAGGTGGGACGGGTCCAACGCGGCTTGTGCATTTTGATAACACCTACCTATCAAAATCCCCACCCTAAGCTGCTGGGTGAATGATCTACTCTCATGGCGTCTACATGTAAAAACATGCTGGGGCTCCTGTCCAAAAATATGAATCTTTGGAGTTGGAACAGCAAGTGGTGGATTTGAAAAAATTGCAGGATACCTTTGATAAACATCTTGATCAAGAAGAAATCAAGGCTTTTCTAAAGGGACTGGAGACAAGACTAACAAAGTATGAAGAGGAAATCAAGATGAAAATGAAGCGCAAATTTATGAGTGACAGGATTGACTATGCGACAGGCAGAGTCTTAATTTTTGGTCGCAAGTTTGATGCCGCAAAACTTGCAGAAATACAAATGTTTTAAGTCAACAGGAACAAGCAATCTCAGAATCTAGCTCTGATAATTTTTCGGACTTGAAAGACAATATAACAAATACCCTGCCCTTCTCAACCTTGGGAGAATATAGTTTTTTTCTGTACAATCAAGGACCAAGAAGGAAACCACCAAAAGGAAAAGAAGGAGGTAAAGAAAAGGAGGAAAATCAGAAGGGGAGGAACAAGCAAAAGGGAACACCTTGTCGCATGAGAAAAACTCAGCAATCCAAGAAAACCAAGTAATGGGTGAGAGAAACCTGACATTTGTTAATTTATCCAAGCATCAGCTTACAGAAGATGAACGTCCTGTTTTAGAGCTAGGATTATCATTTTGTCCTATAGTTAATTTTGCTTATGCAAAGGTAAGGATTGATCATTTTCTTTTTATTATAAAGTTGACACTCTTTATGATATTTAAACAACAGAAGTTGAGAGATATGGCAACTATGCTGGGAGGGGGGTGAATACCTCAATCCAAGATACTTTGAACATGGGTGATATACCGGGACTAGGCATCCTGCTTGGACTTGAGAGAGGTGGTAGGAACTGGGATACTGAGAGAGAGTTACTTAGAAGCATGGGGTTTGAATCGGATAGAACCAGTAGGAATGATTTCCGACCCAAGTCCAGGTACAACCCCATCACACCTCATGATAACATTGATACTTTTGGAGAAGTGGTGGCAAGAGATCTTTTGCAAGTTTTGTGAGAGAGCAGAAATGAATATGCAACGTACTTGACACCAGGTCAGAGAACTGCTCTCACGACATTGCAAGGGGAACCCTCATTTGTGACCACAATGGAAAGTTGCTTTGCACCCAATTTTGATGGAATTTTCATGGGATGGTGGGAGGCACAACATATCTGGACTGAGCTCAATCAAGAGTGGCCACACACATAGCTTTCTGGACCCGGTACATTGACGACTTGTTTATAATCTGGGATGGACCGTGTGAGTCTCTGGAGGCCTTCTTGGTCTGGATTAACCCGAACCAGCTAAATCTCTGGTTCACTTGCAAAATACACTAATCAGTCATGACATTTTTGGACATCCTTGTCACAGTAGTGGATGGGGTTATCCAGACAAAATCATTCAGGAAAGAAACGGCAATTTCAAATAATGGAGAGGGTGTTCAATGTCGTCCTCCCACACCTGCCAGAGGGGTGTGAGAGAGGTCCCATTGTGTTCTCTACCGGTTTGGTTCAGCCATGTGATCAGGTGGCACCCAGAACTCATGGTGTATAGGGTTTGTATGACTGCATGAGTGGCGGATCCTAGATGACAGTCTGCTACAAGAGATGACACGTAGCTAGTAGTTTGGGGTGGAGGAGGAATTGGCTGAGGGTTAAATGCTGGAAACAGCATCTTGCATGCACATAGCCATCACCCCCCGCCCCAGTTTAAAATGGAGCATTCCCGATGGTGAGGTACTCAGGGTCAAAAAGAACAATAGCACAATTGTAACCTTTGATGAAGAACAGGGGAAGATGATCACTAGGTTCAGGGACAAGGGGTACCCGACTAGAGTTATCAAATTGGCCTGTCTGAAAGCAAATGTGAGCAATAGAGAGAGTTTGCTACACCCCCAACCCAAAGAAAAAAGAATGGATAACATCAGGATGATCACTACTTACAACAGTGAGTCAGACACAGTAGGAAAGATACCAAATAAACATTGGAATCTGATCAAATCTGATCAGGTCATTGGACAAGACATGAAGCCACATCCACTGCTGACATATAGAAAGTGTAGATCTCTTAAAGACACATTAGTACACAGCCATTACAATGAGAATCAGGGCAACACTGGGTCCTGGTTCCGGGAGCAGAAGGGATTCTACAAGTGTGGAAATTGCAAAGCCTGTACACATAGCAGAAACAGGAGGACATATAAAAGAACCAACGGGCAGAGATTTAAAAATCAACAAATTCATTAATTGCAATAGTGATTATGTAATCTATGTTTTGGTATGCCAGTGTGGTTTGCAGTATGTAAGAAGTACCATCTTTCCGGTTAAGAAGAGAATGCTAGAACACCTTAGAGCTGTTAAAAACAAGGGGCTAGATGTAGGTAAATAGGTTTTACCGATTCTAAAATACCGAATTTTACCGATTCGGTATTTTTGAATCGGTAAATCCTATGTAGGTATTTAATCGGTAAAAAATACCGAATCGTTAAGATTCGGTATTTACCGAATCGGTAATTACCGATTCGGTATTTGCCATTCATTCCTATGAGCCTGGAGGCCCATAGGAATGAATGTCAATTACCGAATCGGTAATTACCGATTCGCTAAAATTGGGAAAAATTCAAGGGTGGCAGGGTGTCACTTTGACACCCTGTTGCACCCCTGATTAGTGCTGGTGTGCACATGAGGCATACATACATGCCCTAAGGCATGTATGTCTGTCACATGGCACAGGTGTGATGATGGGCAAGCGAGGTGGAGGTATGGAACACATCTTGCGGAGTCCGAATACCTCATTCTATTGAATAGCCGTCATCCTTTGGGTCTCAATCAAGATGAGAAAATGCACGTCCATTTAGGCTGAGCACACTACTCCAGTTTCTTCAATTATTGTGATTCACATACTTATATTTTTATTTGGTTATTAAATTTATTTCCATCTTTTTTGGACTATATAATATTTTGAGAGCTGCACAGATTTTGTTCTGGGTGGCAAGTAATCATAATCATGGATGAATAGAATTATAAAATGCTGCAGTTTGAATTTATGAGGAATTGTTGGAAAGCTGCTGGGTGCACATTCAATATTAGCTTTGTGAAATCAAAATTTTTATATAACTATATTATTTTATTGAAATCGTTGGGCAAGAGTTAATCCATTTTTTGAACATGTGAAGTGGTGAATTTCTAGAAAAATTCAAATGTAATTTGCTATTGACTCACTGAGCTGGTGTTCTGTATCGTAAGGAATTTAATACTGTGGTAGTGAAAAAAATAAATAGAAGGGAAACTATATTGAATCCAAAGATATTGAAATACAGGATTAAGTAACATTACAATGTGTAATGAAAAGAAATTTGATTTAAGGAGTGAAAATACTTGGGGAAAGAGTAGAATTCAGTAGGTAGACGTTGTCACTTGACATCAATGAGGTAATTGCTGCATTGAGCCTAAATATGTGATTGTCACTTGACCTATACATATTTATTTTGTAATAATTAGTATGTATTTTATTATGTTTAAAATATGAATATTTGTATATACATTTTGTGCTTAATGCCTCAATATCATGAAATGCATCCAAATCATGTTTTAAAGGACTCCTTCTGAATCCTGAAAGAACAATGTAATTTTGTAAATTACCACAGTGATTTCACTATGTTAATTGAGGAAGGGGTTTGCTTTATTATTTGTATGGGAGGTTGGAGTAATTCACTATGGTGGCATTGACAAAGACCATGGTGGTCAAAACGCGTCGGCCAGAACAATAAAATCAACCGGTGTTAATCTCTGGAGTGCCTGCTTTTTCTTGCGTGGGATCGCAAACAAGAAGACTTTTTTGAATGTATGTATCAGTTGCACTAGTGCCCCTCTCCTTTCGGATTCCAAAAGCAGGCACCGGTACCATGAGATTTGAAGTCCATTAATTTAATTCACTGCAAAAACAACAAGAGACGACACATTTTGGTGGTAACTCCCACCTTGTTCACATAATGCGACCGCCATTTTCTGTTAACTTACATACTCCAGTGCTCACCTGTTCTTTGTGTGAACACTGAAGAAATACTCTTAGCAGTGATCAACTAAAGTGCTGTGCGCTAAATAAAAGTGCATTACGTTTCTTAATTAAATAAGTAAAGCATGTCCCACCTAGCAATGTATTGAATCACAATGCAAATATAATGACTTTTACAAAAAAAATGGAACTCATGCACCGATAAATTACTGCATTCAGGATAAATAAACAAGTTATCAGGCTCGTAGCAGTACTTATATGTGGGCTGGGTTAGATCAATCCTTTCAAAATTCATTGCACCCTCCATAATACAAGATCATTCCACCCCAGTGGTCACCACAGTTCCAAAATGAAAAACCTCTGCACCTGGCTGGTTTTAGCAAGTGCCACTGATCTGTATAAAATCTTTTTGTCACAATTGCAAATTCTTACCACAAATTTAGCCCCATTGGGTATTCGCTGCAACCTGTGTTTCTTTTACTGTCATGTCTGTTACTTTTAAGGGGTTGAATAAGCTGGACTCCATACCAGAGTCTAGGCTATTTGATCTTAACAGATGTTGTCTGGTACTCAGACTTTTTATTTTTTTGTTTTTATAAAATTAATTTCTGCCCTGCCTAGAAATTACTCTCTTGGGTGATAAACTGAAAAACAAATTAGTGCCCACTGTGATAACTGAACTAAAAATGAAATAAACAAATCTACACCTCTGTAGTTGCGGCCTAAATCATTACCTGTGGCAAAGAGAAGCTGGGAACCAATCAGTAATACATATCTTACACAACAGGTGCACATATAATTCTTCATCCGAATTCAGACCATTCAGCACTTTGCTGTTCAACATTGTAATGTAGCGAGACTCCAGTCTCCGCAGTTTCTGTTCCCTATTGCCTCCCCTCAAGTTCTTTGGGACCGAATCTATGACATAATAGATCCATTTTTCAGTACATCTGCTCTGCTCATGTACTGAACAATGGAAGATTTTATCAGCCCGGAAGTGGCATGGACTCCCAAACTGCCTTGCAAGTCGCCGTAACTGAACAGCCAACACAGCCTCGTGATGGCGAGTGCATGTCTGCCGCTGAATCGGGTTCCTTTAGATGCAACCTCATTAGTGTTTGAGGTCCGGGGGTTTCAAAATTCACTTTGGCAGCTTTTATAAATTACAGTGCCCAACTGAAGAAAATGGTAGGCTTGTAAGGAAATGCCTTTCTTTTATATTATGCAGCAATATTAGTGGAAAATAAACTCACACACAAAAGGACCTAAGAAAGTATAAATGAAGTGGGATGTTTCAAGCAAATGATAATTGCACTGAGCTAAAAGTCATTATATCAACTTCCCACAGAGACATTGGGCAACAAACTAACAACAAAAAACTTGGATTATATCAATAACAGTGCGAACACCATAATTATTAAAAAAAGGAAAACAACTAGAGGACTACAAGTGCCACAATGCCTGAAACCAATACTGTTGTTTTTGCATTTGTAACCAATATAAGGCATGTCAGCACAGGATGTTAATGAACATCATATCCAGCCACCGTGAATAAGACTGGAATGGTTGAAACACGTAGGTAATATGCTGGTTACATTTGCCAAATAAAAGCTGTCAGATTGATGCCCCCTGGGAGTGCAGCATTGTACTTTTGTACTTTTTGTCTGCTGAAATTATAAAATATATATATTTAGTGGGCAACATCACTTTTTTACCAGTATAAACCTATCCTCAATCTGCTGTGTCACACCCACTCTGAAGGCATCAATTGTCCAACTTATATGCAAGCCAACTTAACCCAAGTATGTATGTAGTTCTTCATCAATATTGAGAACCTACCGTTCATGCCATCCATATCTAGGTTGAATCTGGTTTCTGGTTGTCTCAAATCACATTCTCTATCTGCTCCTCTTATACTTTTAGGAACCTGTGCTAAGACACTAACTCTTAACTGGGACTCCTCTCCATCCTGAAATTGGCTAAAATATCTGGTAACTTGGTAACTGAAATCACCATCTTTAATCACCCTCAAATGTTGTAAGATTCATTTATGTACAGGCAGTGTGGTGCTACCGCTTTATGTCTTTGGGCGGGGTACGTTAATTGGTATACCACATATGTACGTCTGTAGGGCAAACTACCCTTAAACTTGATATTTTTTTATTGAATGGTGTTTTAATTGTAGAAGTTAGTCACTCCATGCTAGCATGCCTTGCATTTATTACATTTCAAAAACGCCTCCCCAGAAGTAAAGCCATGTCAATTCATTCTAAGCATTTCTTATATAACTCCTCACCAAGTGATCTCTCATTGACCAAGCACGTCTGTAACAAATGAGGGTTCTCCTGCGAATATTCTCTCCAATTACAGGGTCACTTCAATGATGTGCCAATGTTTACTAAGGATAGCCCTTAGTCACAAAATGTCACGGTTATATATTGTGACAACTTGCCTTTCCTTATTCATCTCTTTCTTCCTTGTAGCGGTAAATAATGCTGTTTCTCATGTGCACTGTCCTGCTCCTTTGGAAGATAAATCCAGATTATTCTCACTGTACCCTTTTGCCTTAAATATGGTTATCATTTGTCTTTCTATTTCACAACATTCCTCATCCATACTACATACTCTTCTGACTCTGTAGAGCTCACCAAAAGGCATACTCTTAATAAGTGACACAGGTTGGAAACTATTAGCATTTAAAATGCTGTTGCCTGCTGGGGTTTTCTGTATAGTGTTGTCACTGATCTCTGTGCATCTACCCTTACTAACAAATCCATGAACTCCAACTCTCTTCCACTTATTTTGTTAAGAAAAATTAAATTTAAATTATTATTTATCTCATCCACAAAAAGATCTGCTTCTGCCTTGCTGCCTTCCCATATCACAACTAAGCCCTCTATGAAATGTACCGGTAATGTGATGTGCTCCATCTATTTTTCTATTGTTTCATCTATAATCACCTGCTCTTCCCACCATCCTATATTCAGATTCGCATAGCTGGGGGCGAAACAGGTGCCCATTGCTGATGGCCGGGGATAGATAGACAGACAGATGAATAGATAGATAGATAGATAGATAGATAGATAGATAGATAGATAGATAGATAGATAGATAGATAGATAGATAGATAGATAACCCAGTTGCAGTAAAAAACACATTTTTGATTTGCTAATAGAATAACTTTGATGCCATTTGACAAATCTTCACAAAACACACAAAATAAAGTCTCATCCACCTCAGCTCCTTCCTGGAATGTTTTGGTGATCTGTCAAGCAGGGGCCGAGAAAGAGCAGCAGTCCCAAAATGTGGTTACACCTTTCAATTAATTAATTATGGAGAGGGGGTGTGGCCCCCTCCTTGTGTCTCTGACCCCATCCCCGAGAGCCGATTATGTTTTTAAGAGGAGGGGGTGTTCAGCCCCATCAAGTCTATGTAAGGGCCCAAGGACCACATCCCCGTGCCAGTTTATTTATAGATAGGGGAGTGCCAGTCCCCGTCTCTGAGCCATAGACAGGCCCAGTGGACTCCTTTCCCAGGACCCAATCAAAGCAGTGTCCTGGGAAGGATATCCCCAGGGACACTGCTCTAAAATACAAACTTAATTTCCTGCCCACAGTCTGATGGGCAGGGAGCACAACTTTACTCCTGCCGGGTAGGAGAAAAAAAAAAGCTGCTCCTGCCAGGTGGGAGCAAAGCAATGTAGCTGGCTACTACCGGCACCCAGCATGGGTGCTGGCTGGAGAGCCACCAGGGGTGGTGGGGGCCTTGGAGCTTTCATGTGACTCCAATATTTGGCATGCTGTGGGTGCCTTGAGTGGCCCCCAGGATGTCAAATTTAAAATATTGGTTGGCTCCCACTAGCACAATCTATGGGTGCTAACTGCAGAACTGTCAGGGGCCACAGGGGCCTTGGGACTCCCCCTCAAAGCAGAAACTGCTAATTTTATTAGTCACTGCTCCAAGCAAGGTGTTCACTGAAATGCCTTGCAGGTCTTTAATCTATATTTTGGGATCCTGCTGGTGCCCCTACAAGGGGCAGAAGTACCACCAAGTATTTTTGTAATGTTCTGGACAGCCAGCGAGCGTTGCAGCCCAATCCCACGCCAAGCATAGCCTAAGGCCTTGTGTGGCTGTGGGTTGGGTGCCTGCTTGGTTGTGTGCAAGGTCTGGCTACAGGCCAGACCCTGCACCCAACCCCATGCCACAAACAGTGATGGAAATCATACTTTATGTTAAAACATCCCAAATACATTACCTGAAAAAAAGGTTAAAGTGATGTTATTGTTCGTATTAGACCTGGCATCCTTGGCTTGGTTTCCCCTGTCTTTCTGCTTCTTGCTCCTGTGTTTTTCACTGTGTTCTGGACTTTGTTTTTACTGATTTTTTAAATCTTGGCTCTTTACCACTACTGTTCAGTGCTAAAGTGCAAGTGCTTCCTTTGTAAATTGTGATTATGTTTGGTTATCCATGATTGGCATATTTGATTTAATGGTAAGTCCCTAGTAGAGTGCACTGTGTGTGCCCAGGGTCTGTCAATCAAATGCTACTAGTGAGACTGCAGCACTGATCGTGCCATCCACATGAGTAGCCATGCAAACATGTCTTAGGCCTGCTAACTAAACAATTGTACCTCGGCACTCAGTTATTTAGCACAGAAGCAAGTGCTTCTGTGGAGAAAGAATTTTCAGTCCTGACCTTATTACAGAATCACAACTTATCGGCAATCAGAGAAAAACACATCCAATATTTGGCCATTGTATAGAGAACATCCAAAAACATTAGTTATTTTTGCTGTTTTAATGTCGTATTGAACACAATTGTTATTGATGCGATGTCATATCATTAATACATATTCTGAAGCACGTTGTTAGGAGTTCTTCTGTGCATGGATCCCAAAAAGAACACAATAGGCAGCCGACACATGTTTCGTTACTACTTGACAAAGTTTCAAAGAAAAGCAAGAAATTGATGAACCTTGGATGAGGGTTGAGTAGCCTCTCAATCCTATAGGTCAGGTTGATATTTTGTAAAAGTGTAGTCCTTTTAAAAAAATTTTTTCGAACTGCTATGAATTAAGCATGATTTTTCCACAGTCAATTAGTGTATGGTCCAAAACAAATTACGAGGTGCTTGTATAGACAAACTGGGAATGCGGCAGCAAAGATAAGTTAATCCTCAGTGTGGAGGCGAAACTACAACTGTGAGCATATCTAGATGCACATTGTTGATGAAGGCATCTTCTGTAGTTTTATCGGTTTTCTGTCCCGTTACGGCATTCACAGAGAAATGGCCCACTATGTTGAGTATGCTGGAGTGCGGTGAACCTTGATAAGTTCCTGAATAAGGTCAACTAGAAGTCTGTTAGTCATTAAGGAAAGAGCTTGGTATGCTCTTTAAGAACTACCGCATGTCTCCAGAATCTCTGCCATCTAAAGAAAGTATTGTTGGACTGCAGTGTCTTCAAGTGCAGTTTGAAGCGGCCTGCGACTTTTTCAAGGCTCTAATGTCTCTTGTTTTAAATAATTTCATGTGTGGTGATAGTTCCAACCCACATGATCCTCCAGCGTGGACAAAAAGTATTAGGGTAACTCTCAATCTCTTCATATATTGATCACCGACGAGTCCTTGTGTTCATTCCTTAAGAATCCTTGTACGCCAAATGCCAGTACCTCGAGTGCGAGCTAGTACCCTAATACCTTTTGTCCACGCTGGAGGATCATGTGGGTTGGAATTATCACCACACATGAAATGGTTTAAAACTATAGATATTAGAGCCTTGAAAAAGTTGCTGGTGCATACCCACTGTGGCGACAAAACATGTAGTGGCTGGCTAAGATCTTGTCCAATTCTTTTTTTAAAAGGCACCGTTAAGGTAGGCCCAATGTAGCTCCATAGGCATTGCAGTGTATGTGAAAGGTAGGGCATGTATTACTGTGTTTTACATGTCCTGGTGGAGAAATACTGCCAATTTGATTGTACTTTATTGTAAGGTCTATTTCTGCCATAAGTTATCATCGGAGCTGCCTTGAAACCCTTTACA
Organism: Lissotriton helveticus; assembly: GCF_964261635.1. NCBI lineage: Eukaryota > Metazoa > Chordata > Amphibia > Caudata > Salamandridae > Lissotriton > Lissotriton helveticus. The sequence continues at coordinate 1,806,703,836 of NC_136059.1, forward strand.
AGTGTAACTTTAAATTGGGAAGCAATAGGGATTTGGAGGTTGGATTCACTGAACACATGATTTCAAAACACATCTTTCTGTGAAGATGGTTTTTAAATTGTGTGTTTGAAATTGCCACTTTTAGAAAGTGAGAGAAAGGGGGGGCGTTTGTCCTAGCCGTCACATTCAAATGCTGCTAAACCAATTTAACAGACTAAAGGCCATCAATACAATATATATGGATTATAAGCATTTATTTGCTACTTCGTTCTGTGCACTCCTTCAAGGACCCGATGCTCCAACAAGGCAAACCTACTACAATTTCCTAGATTTAAGAATGCCTGAGTTGGTGGCAGGATGTTTCCAGCCTTGGCACCGATGCCTGTAGCAAGATACCAGGCATCCATTGCGGCATCATGGGCACTTTCCGAAAAAAACTAATTTCTTTGAGTGTAAACTCATGAACTCTCTTTGCATCACATGGCTAGGTACAGGATATCCTATTTCCGGATACTTGTATTTCTTAAATATATAACACATGAATTCAATTCATACTGTATATCTAAGGTACATTAATTGGGTGGTATACCTTGAGTTTTAGGTCATGTTTGCATTATAGCAATAGCAAACTCTTCGCCAACCATGTACTCTGTTTCATGCAGGGTATTTGCTCGTTAAATCCATTGTTTCATTTATATGAGAATGCACGTCAAAATATCAATCGATTGAATTAAATAAATGAATTGGGCTTGGGGAAACATTCTGGCAAATATGAAGAAATATATTTTTTAGAAGCACCTTTTCTATCCTGGTTAATGCAATATGGATAGAGTTATTTAAAATATTAACTGTAATTTATTGCACTTGAATTTATGGAGAGCTTCTTGCCTCTGATGAGGCACTGAATTGCATTTGTAGTCTGGGTAGCACCATACCATGTGGGGTATGTTGAATTAAAATGGGGCCTATGTGGGAAGCATTCTGATGCTGTTCATGAGTAACCAGAGTGGTTCTCTTACCTTTTCTTAGGTTGCTTCCCCAAGGCATGTGGTGGCAAGAAGAGGAGTAAGTGATAGACACAGTCAATTTTCAAGAACTCATTGTAGTTTCTGATTTGACCAAATCCTTTTCATATCCTACAGACAAACGAGCAGCAGACAATCATTCTGCAGGTGTCCACTGTATAAATACAGCCATGGTAAATGATCAGAGTCCATTCCTGAGCAACAGGGATCAACATACAGTCTTGCATAGGAGAAACAAAACCATAGGCATACACTTAAGGAATACCCTATGACTGCAGAGGACAAACCCATCCAAGTGCACTGTTCACAGACAACCTTGATAAATGTTCAATATGGTCCATTCCATGAGAGACCCTAGTGTAGCTCACAGGCGGCACTAGTGTAGGCAGACAAGATAAATGTCCCATAGAGGCCACTGAGGGACAACAGAGGAGTGACCCATACAATTTCTCTTGAACCATGCAGCCAGAGTAAACTCTTTAAAGTGTCCACAGAGGAGTGACAGGGGAGCAATCCTGGTACCTTGCATGAAGTCCGCCATTTTAAATGAAGTAAAGGATTTACCCTAGAGTGCTGAATTTCCCCTCTAGGCATGAAAGTATGGAAAATGATTTTCCGAAACTGCCCAAGGAAGTGTGCTTGCTAGCAACTAGTGCCTCATAATCAGACGTATAACAAAATACAGTATCCCAACAGGTAATATTCAAAAGACAAATAATATTGTATGCACAAGGCATTACACGAACATGAATAAAGGAGACAATTATTCAAATCAATTAGTTATTGAAATTATTCTTATAATTCACAAAAGATAGATGACAGGGGCATATATGTACAAATCGGGCAGCACAGCGAGAAAATTTCAGTTGACAACCAGATATAAACTTGGTGCTCAAAATATGTACAAATAGTCAGTGGCGACACAAGTGGTATAGTGAACAGCGTGAACGGCGCAGGTGCGTAAAGTGAACAATATATACAGTGAGTGACTCAGTGCGTGACAAAGTTATAGTGACTTTACACTTATAATCACAATTTAAACAGAGCCACAATAAAAGATGTGCCAGCAATTGCGCTGTGGGGTCGACGACGTTTCGGTCCTCCTCAGGACATGGTTGCCTCAATAAAGGTGCTGCGGGGTAAGAAGGGAAAAGTCAGAGGGGCCAAGGAGTGGCGGGATGGTTAATGCGATTCCGCGCTGGGGAGACGGGAGCCAAACGTCTAACAATATGACCTGGCGAATCAGTAGTTGAACCAGGAGAGGGGGCGTGACACGTTGAGAAGGCGCTTCATGTCAGAATTAGTCTTGTGGAACCGGCACGAACGTTAAGGGAAGTGGGCGTGTTAATTAAGTGGTGTAGCCGGGGTAGTCCGGGATGGTGGAAAGGCGTGGTGGGTACTAACAGGCATGCACCGAATGGACGTGAGGTGGTGACGGAAGTGGGTGATGAGGACATAGACGCAGCTGATAATTAAATGCTAGCATGCAGCATCAGTCTAAGCAACCTTACTTCAAAATGACACAGAATGTGACTATGGTAATTATTAAGAAAGGGTGTGTGCACTAAAAGAAGTCAGGGGCGGGCCAGTGTATTAGTAATGATGGTGTGGACCACGGGTTAATTGAGCAGCCACAGTCACAATAGCAATACAAGCAATTGTGTCAGAGTGAGCGAGAGAAAGGTGCGAGGGAATCATAATACCTGACAAGGAAACAGCGATCAGTCGGGAGGATCCGATCTCCTGTAGTGGTCAAGTCTTCCTCAAAGGGGTGTAAACAAAAATTCTGAAAAGGAAGATGGACCCAGAGGTTGGCCGGCGAATTAAGGTGCAATTATCGGAGTGAAGAATTGGGATCATACACAGAAGTGTTACCTGAATCAAAATCGAGATTGGAATCTCCAGATGAAAGGTGTCTTAGTCGGGTTGGTAGTCTAATCGAGATGGAGAGTCCAAGTAAACCGGACCTGAAATGACCAGTGCGCAAGGGTAACTAAAAGGGTACCGGAGAATAATGACTACAAAACGGGAGCTAGGACGGCGATATATACACACACGTACCTGCAATTATTTAGGTCGGGACCTGGATTAAAGCCGGGGTATAACGCCAGTCAATGATCGAGCATGTAATGGCTTCCGCATTCAGTGCGCGCAGGGAAAAGAGGGGAGGGATATATTCCGTCGTGTAATGCGTGCAAGGGGCGGGACCCAGCATAGGCGGTAGAGAAATATCCGCATACGTCATAAGGGAGGTATAGAGATGGGATTACAGCATTTAAAGGAACACGGCACAATTCATATTGGTACATGACAGACACAGTAATTACATAGCATTAATGGTGATGCTGTAACGAAGGCCTAACCAGTTCGTAAAGGACAGCAATAACAAGATGTCAACAATGGATATATAATCAAGCAATCCCACAGCAGGGAGGGGACTAAGGGTGAACCCAGTAGTACAATTCACTGAAATGTAATTGATAACAATTTCGAACACACCATACAAGAGACAGCCCATTATACAGTGATTATAGTAATAGCAAAAAGAGGGTGCAATGACTGGGGGCGGGAAAGCCCGCGTGCAGACAAAAATATTGGCAGAAGAATAGATCGTTATGAGGGAATTAAATGGTCTATAGAAAGATGAATTATGAGGCACCTAGATACTATAAGAATTAGTGGTAGTGAGTACCAAAACCAGAGCATGGCAGTTAGTGGTAGTGAGTACCCACACCCTGAACATGGACAGAGGGTGAACTATGTGGTGACTGTTCCGTTCCACTCGTCAATAGTGTTGAGGCCTGCATTGACCGAGTTACATAAGGTCATCCACTTACATTCTGCTTTATTCAGGAGGGTTTTGATATCACCACCACGAATGGGGAGTGTGGGCCTTTCAATGACTTGCCATTTAATGTCCATTTCACAGTGTCCATGTTCCAAGAAATGAGAGACCAATGGTGCAGTCATCACCTTGCAATTCACTCTGCTCCTATGTTGGATGATCCGGAGTTTAATCATTTGGGTGGTTTGCCCGATGTAAATAAGGTCGCAGGGACATCTGATTGCGTAGATTACGTTTTGTGTTTTACAATTGGAATGGTTTTTCAATTTGTACGTTCAGTCTTTATAGACAAATTCCTTAGTGTTTGATGTTAAGTCACAGACGCTACAGCTTTGGCATCTGTAATGTCCAATAACGGGAGCAAGTCCCCAGGCTGCAGTGATGGTATGTCTCTCGGTGGAAGGTTGGGACCACGTTATGGCATGGACCAGATGACTTGCGATGTTTCGACCGCGTTGATAGGAAAACAATGGAAGGTTTTTGAATGGTTCATGAGCCCGGAGTATGGACCAATTCTTCTTTATGATCTTGCTGACTTTGTTGCTGTCAGGGCTAAATTTAGAGACGAACGGAATCCTAGTCATGGGTTTTTTGGGTTGAGGTGTGAGAAGGTGCTCCCGGTGGCAATACCATGCCCTCTTTTTTGCTCTTGAGACCAGGCGGCGTGGATATCCACTGTGGATCAATTTTTTAGATAGAATATCTGCTTCAAAGAAATAATCAGACGGGCTTGCAAGCCAACTATAGGCATCTTGACAAAACAAGACTAACAAATGTAGCAATACAAATAGGGAGGCATCTGCCTCATGTCCAGCTCGTACAAATAAAATGTACTCGATTAGAGTCCATCAAGGAGTGGTAACAACTCCACAAGAAATGTTATAGGAGCCATAGTAATGGTTCTGTGGAGACTATCCAGCTGCAGATGAGGGAGCAACATTTTCACATACAGGACTCATTAGAGCAGTAAGAGATTCTCAGTGGATACAGCAGTTCCTCAGGTATCAATAAATGTAGTAGAACCCAATAGTCTGTGCTGCACAATAGAGTTATTTAATCATATCACATACCTTAATGCATATTGCTGATATATCAATAAATACAAAGTTATTGTAAGTGATTACACAGTGAAATATTTGAACAAATTAACGAGAATGTAAATACAGTAAAATTGACTTATGAGCCAAGATATCAGCAGATAGCAAAAGTTACAATTCACAGTACAATAATTAATATAATGCCTATCCCTAGCCTTATAGTTAACATATCAACATTGTTTAGACCTTGTTAGAGGACCTTATAAGGTAATCATCAGGACTAAGTAGAATGAGAACAAACCAATTTTGTGAGCAGGGCTGCGTTGTGCAATCACCAGATGGAATGCAGAGTAGAGATTAAGATGGGTGCCAAAGGATAACCAATTAGCAGTCATATCAATAAGCACAATTAGCAGATGCCAGATCAATCAATGAGTGGTAGGGACTACAGTAAGCGGAGAGCATTAGTGCCATCCTTGTGTAGAGTAGTTAGCAGAGAGGTCACCTGCGTATTCCTGTGGAGTCCTGTGTGGTAGGCCCAACATTGAGCTGTCCATGTCAAGCACAACCATTATATACCATCGACCTACAACAAACCTTGACAAAGCCCCAGACCTTCAACCCAAACAGGGGTGAAACACGTTGACTTAGAAGATTACGTTTTGAAGACTTGGACAGCCAACTCACCATGAAAAACCAGATCAACACAGTGTCTTCCATCTGCTTCCTCAAGCTGCACATGCCCCAAAAGATCTTCAAATGTCTCCCAGGCTCCACCAGATGCACTGCCACTAATCCCTCGTCACCAGTTGCTTGGACTACGGCAACACACTTTATGTAGGAGTCACCACACAACTCCTGAAGAGACTGCAGACGATTTAGAACTCAGTGGCCAAACTCATCCTTGACCTCCCCAGATGGACCCACATCACCCCTCACCTGTAGAGGGTCCTCTGGCTCCCCGTTCACAAGAGATGCCATACAAGATTCTGATTCACGCCTACAAAGCCCTGCACAACTTAGGACCAGCATACATAAACCACTGCCTGAGCTTCCACCGATTCTCCAGACTCCTGAAATCTGCTTCCCTCGCCCTTTCTCACATCCCTGCATCTGCCAAAGAAGCAGTGGAGGACACTCCTTCTCCTACCTTGTCGCAAAGTCCTGGAACAGACTCCCCCTTCCATTCCAGACTTCACCCTCTCTTCAGGAGTTCAGAAGGGGACTTAAGATCTGGCTATTCAACTGAAATCACCCAAGCAGTTTGATTCTCAGTGCCTGAATACCCTTGCGGTTTATTATTTATGCTTTACAAATTCTGCTTGATGATGATGATGACTAAATATGAATGGAGAGCAACTGAACGTCTCCATAAGGAACATTTCAATGCAATTGTTACCAAAGTCAATGTTACTTTACCTTGCTTATTTACGTTATTAATGTGATTGCGTTCTGAATGGTTAAACTAGCACATATAAAGTGACTTATGGGCTTTTCCTTTGTAAATCTATAGATCTTGACTGAAAAAAAGGATTCTCAGGTTTAATAAATGCATTCACCAAGAGGCAAATCTTCAGTCCTGTGTTCTTCTTAGTGCTCATGTAAGCACCCTTTTTGTAACCCAATGTGTCTTTAACAAATTACCTTCAACTCCAATTATGATTAGGTGACAGAATTACTGCTCTGTGCATAACACACAATGATGGCACTACTTGAAAATATTTGATGAGGTGTCTCAACTATTTCACTGCACTGGCTGCTTCATAGATATAAAAAAAAAGGATAGGAGCACCCTTGTCAATCCAGTGACTGCTGCGCACTTATATTGCATCCCAGTCAAGGAGAAAAAATATTAGTCTTCCACAATGGCCCTTGTTGCGAGTGCTGCTGTGGAGGGCATAATCTTATCAAACCCGATAAAACCCAACTCAGAAGAGGTCAGAATTTACCGGGTGTGATAAATATCATCTATTACATCACGTTTCCTAATAATGTGGATTGCTACTACAAGTGCTGGTTTACCAAATAGGCATACTTGGCATCAGCCTATGGGCCCCACTACATTTAGCGGCTGTGCGACAATGTATCAAAATAAAAATTGATTTGATCTTGAAAGAAAATTACAACCAAGATGTTTTAAATATTGGTTCCAAAAGGTAGAAAACATTTATTCAACTCAAAGAAATGAAAACTTTACATCATAAAGACTCTATGAAGAAAATACTATATTTATGTAATGTACCCCATTAACAACTTGAAGTACATAAACCAGAGACATCAGATTCACATAATAGTTTGTCTCTTAAAAGCTCATCTTCTGGCAGCTGTCAGTTTGCAAAAAAATCCGGTGCATTGTGTAGTAGGAGTTAATTTGGAAGGGGGGCCCCGGAAATTCGACTGCTTAGGGGCCTGCACAGAATCTAATTTGGCACTGACTATTACCTTCCATTTTCTAACACATTTCCTCTGCATTCCCTGCGGTGTTGTACCAGGCTACACCTTCATGTCCGTTTTAGAGTTTTGACAATCTGATTTTAAACCATTCTGCTGTTGCAGTTTATCCAAATTACAAACGTGTCTAAATTCCAGTGAAGCAGAATTTGTCTCACCTACACTCCCAGTCCTTTTATTGGGTTCTTTGGACTTAGAAACCGTCCTCACGTTTATTACTTGTCTGTTCTCCTTTCACATTCATACAGCATGACGTGAACAAATAAAACTCCACACATTTTTAACCTCTCAAAGTTAATGATTATAAGGTGAACATATGGTCCTACGGTACGGTATAATCGCATATTCCCAAAACTAAACGAATACTGTAAAACAGGCACACACATTTACTGAATCAAGCTGTTAGAATGAATGACGGTTCCAGGAACAATCTTTGTGCAGAGAAATTTCGTATTTTAGCATACATCTGGGTACTGTAATAAAGTACATCTGCAAGCCCGGCAAAGTAAGAAGGAAAGCTTCCAATTTCCTGCACTGACAAGTAAAAGAGAAATGTAAATTAATGTGTGAGGCTTATCTAAGATGAACCTAGGTGAACAAAAAAAATATTAAATCTGAGGTGCTTTGTACGAACAAAAATAGGCATATGCATTCTTTAAACTCTTGTGGTGTGCAGTTTTTCGTTTCAGCTTTTTTACTGAGCCACGGTTTTTGCCTTGATATTTAATTTGTTGTTATGTTTTATAAACTTATTAAAGTGTTACTTGCTTCCTCCTCCTTCTGATGCTCTCATATGAATAAAGTCCCAAAAGTATGGTAAATCCTAGGGTTCACTAAACGAGCACTGATGAAGCGAACAACTTTGATTTTAGTATTGTGCACGCACACAACATTCGGGGAACCTTTCACACATATGATACGCAGGTATGCCTACTGAAAAACAGAACCCCAGACACAGTTTCACAAAGTCCAGGAACCATGGTGACAGACATGGACATTGACCAATAAACATACAGACATAAGTGGACAGACTACATTAGCTATCACAAGCACAACTAGTCCCAAATATTGAGAGGGCTAATGATGACAAAATGATCTCCCTTCACTTCTACATTGCAGTATGCGGTCAAAGGTGCATTTTAAAACAGTAGGCCAGTGCCATTAGTTTCAGATTGTTACCCTTTACACAAGGTTAAGGGTACTACTTTAACAATTTTTGCACAATAGGGTCTTAGTGCCTGATTACAAGTTCAGTGGCCCTATTGCCTTACCGCCGCTGATGCAGTCTGAAGAATACTGCTGCTGCAGCGGTCTCCGGTCCGCCATATTATAATGTCTCCGATGGGCCGGCGGCGGTCTTTATGACGGCGGTGAATGTTTTTCATATTTGTTTATGCAAGTGTGCATATTCTGACTGCACGAGTGTTGAATGTACACATATGCATGCATGACACATGAAAAAATACCTACTCCCCATTGCTAGAGTATGGACCATATGTGCCTTGTCCAGTCAATGGGTAAATATTACAAAACAGACTGACCTGGATTTCGGTGCCAAAAGGCTTGTTTTCCTAGAGATCAAGATGCTGCTGTGAGGAGGGGACCTGGAGGAAGGGATCCACATCCGAGACTGAAGGGAAGAAAAGGAAATGGGTGAATATACCCTTCAAATCCTTTGTTTCCGAAGACTCAACGCAGACAGTGCCACCGCCATGGTCTTCTCGTCAGAAAGCCAAATCGTAATTCGGATGGCAGTGAAATGTCTCTGTACTGCCCTATGGCAGCTGCTTTTCCCTGACCAACACCATGACAGTCAGTGAAGGGCTGGCGGTGCCGGCTGTTCTCCGGTGGTCTTTCATTCCGAGATCCAAGAACAGTGGGTGGACCTCTTAGTCGGGCGGAGAATCCAATACCTATGCAACCACAGCAGTGGGACCACCAAACTTGTAATCAGGCCCTAAGTATTGTTGTCAACTATTTTTTCTGTTGGGAGATGGAAGTGTAATGTCCAAGCTCTGTATATTGAAGATTTTCTCCATAGTTTTACATGGTAATACAATGGTCATGTTCTCATACAAAAAAATGGTTTTGATCAGCAGACACGCAACCAATGTATAGAATATGTTTGGCACAACCAAACAATGTAGCACAGAAACTGAGCACAAAGTTAGACTATTCATGATGCATCAACAGTACACTGATGTAAATTAGAGGCAACCAGGGATAGCAGCTACTACAGATCACTTGTCATTTGGTGCACTTGGTACTGCACTTGACACTACTGGTCCTAAGAGTCATGAAGCCAGTGACAATAACAGAAACTAAACAGAGCTCCAGGAACTTGTTTACTTTCCATAGTTTAGGATGCTAGAGAGCTAAAGGTACAGCTGTGCGAAATCATGGATAGTGAAACAGTGTATAATGTAGTATCAACTAGTCCAGGCATTTAGTGAATTCACATCAATGACAACATAGAACTGATTCCCACAGTTTTAATTTCAAAGAAGAGTATCAACAGACTATTTAACAGTATTACCTTTGAAAATTTGTCAGAATGGTGCAGGAAGAAATACTTCTATTTTCCAGGCTTCTATTGAAACCTTTTCGAGAGAACTCATGTTTCAAACATTGTTATTTACTTCTCCAAGCTAAGCACAGTGAAGTGCTTAGTCCTAAAGAGTGTGTTCTGTCTGTTGGGGATCCACCACCTCTCTGGGTTGCTGCAGATCTGAGGAAGGCAGCAGTATGTGGATGTTGTCCCTGCACAACAAACCGCCATCTTCACTGAGTCAGCCTTGGGTCTCTTCTCACCAGGGCATCCCGAGAACCTTTATGAGACCGGAACCGCTTCTCTGCCCTTGGACTGAGAGTCAGGTGTATGGTTCAGGTTTGTTTGGCAAAGGAATGGATGGCACAGAGGGTGGAGAACGAAGATGTCAGGATACCATGTGAAAAGAAGAGTGAGGGGAGGGCATTATTGAGAGTAGAGAAGAGGATGTGTGGCATGAGGGAGTTTTTTAAATATCTTTTTTTGAGGTTGGCGGGCAATTCCAAAGGTGGTGGATTTGGGTGACAGTACACCTGGTATTTTTTTATATGTGGGAGGGTGATAATGTAGAGGGTGGTAATTGCTGGATATGAGGTTGTGGCTGCTCACCCATTGTTGCTCTAACACTATGCTTGATTATGTGACCAGAAGAAGCGCACATGGTAGGCCATACATAAAAGACAATTGTGCATGGGTAATCGTGAATAAGGGGATTTGTTTATCTCATAACTCTTAGTTACATCATAGGCAACTCGAGCTTTGCTGTCACTTAAAATTCCTTGGCGAAAAACATCCCTGCTGTTGTTCACGGTCAATCATGAAGACTTCTTTATATTTCAACTTGAGTCTGGAATTTTCACATATATTTTTACAGTTCACATGGGGATTCGATTTCAGTGGAATGTCTTATGTGAGGCAAATGGAATATGCAGTGAGACTGATTGGAGAAATGCTCAGTGGTGGCATAACAAAGTAATTCCAGAAAGAATAATAAATGCATGAAATAGGTGTTAACACAAGCAGTGTGGCTAAATTAGAATAACTAGATGAAGGAGTTTGACACATGGCAAAAATCTCAGCCTGTGGAAAAGAATGTATTTGCAGATATTTTAATGTCAACTGTGTTGCAGCAGGCAAGGCATTTTGGAATAACAGATAGACCTTACCATCCTCATCCAAAACGTATTTCATTGTCAAAGGATGCAGCTATCTGAATTTATTAAAACTTGCACTTGGTTATTTTAACTTGATTTTAAGGCTCGCCCTCTAACCAAGTCTTCTCCACCACTTGTTAGGGTACTGTAAAAGACATAGCGTTAGTAACGCAGATGCCCTCGGTCTTCCCGAAACCCAGTAATTATCACCCAACAGTCCCCCATTCAGCAATAGTACCATTGTATAATATAATATTGAGAGAGAGGCTGTAAAAAGGAGTTACATTAGACATTGTGGACAGGTGTGCAGTTGGCTGTCTTCATGGAACACTTTTTACTGGCTACAGTATCTCTTGAATAATGTACCTTGATTTCTGATTCTCTTCAATCCACTGATTATTCCATCATTGCACGTCATTCTGATATGTACTACTTTTGCGCTATTAATCCCTGGTGCCCTCCATTATTTCTCCTTTTCCTGTCTTCCCTACCTATTAGTTATATGCCAAAGGACATTATCTCTAAAGGGCTGTCCAGTGAGCTATCAAAATTAGGGAGAAAGCACCTCAGGCCACGAGACTCCTTTCTCATTCTCGTCCTTCAGCACTTTGAGTCCAACTTATGGTGGCTAAAAGAGCCATACCAATACGCAACATAGGAGACAAAGAGTCATTTTCTAATTCTAAGTTAATCATAATACATAGTAATTATCTTGTTAATATATATTGACTTAATTTATTGTTGCATGATTAGTGTAACTTTTGAAACATTTGACTAAGGTACATAAAAGTTCGCCTCACGCACTGGGATGGATGCACATGTAAAGTTCGGTGATCATTGACCAAGGATTTCACTGTTCTAAAGATTTCTATCACTATTAAAATGTAGGTGCCTTTGTAGAACCCATTGAACCACAAATTCATCAAATATCTTCAATCAAATTTCACCATTCTTTACATGCCCAAATAAGAAACATAAACCAGGTGCACATTAACAATTGTAAAATTGCCTCTACCATTTTAGAATGCATGGTAAGGGTATTCAAGTGTTAATTATAGAATGGTTCTGAACTAAAAAAAGAAAGTCATGTTCCTCCTTTAGTTGCTGAAAAACATGAGTGCCTTCATTCTCAATTTTATTTGCACCTGTGCGTATGCCCATAACGCTTCTTTACAAGTGCAAAGCCGTTTTGTAATTCACAAACCAGTTTTACACGAACAAAAGGATCGAGATAGAGATTTCATTGTAAGTTAATTTCCTTGTTGGATGGGAAGTGGCATTGTTGGACATATCCTCCCTTAAATAATGTGAGTTCCCTTGCTCATATTTTCAACCCTGTTTTCAACCCCTTCCAACGCAGAAAATAGTTAGAGATGTACTCCTTGAAAGGAAAGGAGCACATCCCAATTCAAGATGGGAAGAAAACACCCCCAAAATAGGTGCCACACTGTCGAAAGATATTTCTATGTGGTTAAAAATGTTTCCGCAGGGAATAAAAAAGTAAAAAACATAAAAAGCTTGTTAGTGCTTGCATTTGTTCATGCAAAATTTTTTTTTATATTTGCACAAGCCAAAAGGAATAAACACAACTTTTCAAGGGTCACATCTAGAAAGCTGCACAGATTTCCTGGTATAATTTGAAAAAGTCTAGCAGATTTCAAAAAGTTGGAAATCTGGAACCATGCGAGGCAGACACCTCGGGAGCATATCTCCATGCTTCCAATCTTTAAAAAATTGAGCCTCATGTGAGCATTACTATGAAAAAAGTACAAGCTTTTTTTAATAGTTTGGTTGTTATCCAGTCAAGATGCAACACGCATTATAGTATATTTAAAGAGTGGATGAAGTCCACTTTATAAATCATCTGTAAAACGTATAACTGGGCGTAATGAGGTGCACTTTGATTTACTGAATGTGCATTTAGACAAGCTACTGTAGATTATTCTAAGCAATATACATGAAAGCCAACAAAGTACATTTTAGACAATCAATTTAGGATTACAGAAAATAGTGTATTTTTTGGGAAGTGAATGTACACATTCCCAAAAGAAATTTTCCTTTTAGAGCATCCAAATAACATCACATTTACCAAGATAAACACATTTTCGCCAGCACATAAAATCTACTAACCTAGAAAGTTTAAATATGCAGGGTAGATAACTGTATAGTCCACTTCCTAACTCCACTCAGTCTCTATCATATCTTATTTAAAATGTATTTTATTTAGTCTTTTTAAAACCTCAATAGCTTAAGCAACCTCTCGGTCTGATTCAACCCTGCTGCTCATAACTTGGGTGTCCAGTCTCAGCTGATGTTCTCACGAGAGCCAACCCGCCCAGCACATCATGAGCTGACCAAGAGGCATAATCATTGGATACTGTGTAACAACCGAACCTGACTAGTCAGGATCCAAAAATCGAAAAGATTCCAAAATAGCCCAAGCTCAGTTCTTTCTCTGTAGGCATTAACCTTCTGATCTAAATAAAAAAAATATCTCACTGAGTTCCACCACGCTCTCCATCTAGGAGGTGCCCCCTGGTGTCAGATCTTACAAATCTCCCTCCTTGCCAAAAGGATCAAATAAAACCCCAACTTATTCTGCATCCCCGTAAGGCCTATCGCCCCTTCGGGCAACAATACAGTGCCAAACATGAAAACGGAAGGACTTACCTCCACCTCTATACCCAGGATGTCCGACAAAGTCTTACCCATGTTGCCCTAAAACTCTTGAATCAGGGGGCAGGAAGCAAACACATCTGCCTTCTGAGCACCCATCTGATACACTTTGCTTCTCTACTGCCTTTTATTTTGGAAAGTTTGAGTGGGGTCCAGTAGATCCTGTGGAGCTTAAAAAGTGATTTCTCCTTGGTAAGCAGATTTGATCAACGGGTAAAGCATGTCTAAAGATACTTGGCATAAATTTTTCAGTTCCTCACTCGGCAAGTACTTCTCCCAGACCAGATACGGATGTTCCAGCTTTCTATCAGATGCAGCAAGGAGATGATTATACCACTGTGCTACTTCCTTCCTTTTTGGGTTCTGATATTGTAGCTCGTCTTTCATAAAATTGTCCTCCGAAAATGCCACTGCTGGCTCTTACATTGTGATGAAATTTGATAGTATTTAAACCTGGAAAGTGCACTGCTAGTTAGATTCTTACAAAAATCCCAGGGTAAACATTTGTTACCATCCACAATATCCTTCCAGCGTGCTATGCCTGCATCCTTTAGCTGCTGAGCTAGAGTGTCTAAAAGACACTCTGGTGTTCCTGGGGAGTCCCACACTGGGGCTCATCCACAGTAGTAGGACAAACTCAAACAGACCGACAGTCCAACCACAGCTTGGCAGCTGCATTTAAAGTCTTCAGACGAACTTTTTTGAAGAATTTGGGAGCGCCAAATTTATACATAAAACACTCCTCTGAGAAATCCAACTGCATAGCTTTAAACATGCTGCCAATCAGAAAACTCTTTCGCCTAAGAAGTAACATCTTGCAATTCTTTAATTGGTACGCCCAACAGTACAGCAAGAAATCCGGTAAGCCCATATCACCATTTGAAAGTTTATGCCTTAATTTCTTCCAGGACAGCCTGATCCCTTTACCTGCCCAAATAAAAGAAGAAATCTTGCCCTGTATTTTAAGTAGACAACCTTTATCAAACTCCAATGGGATGTTTTTAAATAGGTGGGCATACTTAGGAAGAACACACATTTTAATCAAGTTGACTCGCCCAAAGTGAGATAGCGGATGTTCTGCCACCTTTTCAATAATACAGCCACCTCCTTGGAGACTCTCTCCATGTTTATTTTAGGGATAGCTCTAAGGTCCTGGGCTATAGTCATTCCAAGATATCTTAACTCCTTGGAGAGCTTCGCCCCTTGAGCTGCGATGTTTCATGCCATGATTTCTCTCTTATTGTTATTGACCTCGTAGCCAGACAGTTTCCCAAAAGCCTGAACTTCAATAAGTAGCTCAGATAAAGTGTGATTGACATTGGATGATAATAAAATTAAGTCATCTGCATACAGGGCTAACTTCCTTGTAAAGCCATTTACAGAAAAGGGGATGATCTTATCATTCTGCCTTAGACTTTGGGCCAAAGGCTCAATGTACAAATCAAAAAGTATGGGAGACAGTGGGCCCCCTTGTCTTGTACCACGTTCAATTGCGGCCAGAGCAGTGAGGCTGCCATTGACCACAATCTGAGCCCCGGGGGGCTTTAAAAAAGTTCTTAAGGACCTCCCTGAAGATATCACCAAAGCCAAAAGCCTTCAAAGCTCTACTCAGGTAATGCCAGTTAACTCGGTCAAAAGCTTTTGCTGCCTCAGTGGTGATAATTGAGAGTGAGACGCCCTGTGCTGTTGCCAGATCAATCAACCCAATTAAAGTACAAACCATATCCAGCATCTGCCATCCTGGAATAAAGCCCTTTTGATCTTCGTGAATTATCAGCCCCACGATCTTACAGAGATGGCCTTTCAGTATCCCAGCAAAGGTCTAATAATTGCAAATTAATAATGATATTGGCCGATAGGACTGGCACTTGGTTGGGTCCTTCCTGGGCTTCAGAATCAGTGAACTGACAGGCTCGCTCCATGAGTCAGGTAAAGGAGAAGTGCCTCTCAGGATTTCATTAAATAATTTTAGCTAAATAGGGATAATTTAATCTATCAGTAAAGTGTAAATCTCGTTAGGAATGGCATCCGGCCCTGCAGCTTTCCCTTTCTTAGCTTTATTTAGAGCAGTGAATATTTTATTCCATGATATATCTTGAGTAAGTATTTTTGACTATCTAAGATCAGCTTTGGAAGCTGTTTCCCATCAAGCCATTGGTCTAAAGTGTCTTCATCAACCAATAAATCCTCCCGATATAAATCCTGAAAAAAATCAGTAAATGCCTCTTAAATATCCCCTTTATCCTCCACAACTTGACTACCCACTTTAGTCTTACTGATATAATTGTAAGATCTATCTATTCTACTCTTCATGGCAAGGAGTTTACCACAATTTTCTACCTGGTCGAAGTCCCTCATTTTACTTACTTCCCACTTTTGTAGCATTATCTTTTCAGTTTTAAGTCTAAACTTCTGCTGCCGATCTTCGAGTTCTATACTCAAGGCTACTGCCTCATGATCAGAGGGATGAATGGGTATATATTTTATTACCCCTACTTTCCCTACTTCCGAAAGTTCTATAAAAACATAATCAATCCTCAAGTAGTGGACGTTTTTCTTGCTATAAATGAAATAATCCCTGGCGTCAACCTTTTTTTTCTGCCAAACATCACAAGGATTAAGAAACGTTAGTTTTGCTAAGAGATGAGCTTTAACCCGTGGAGCAGCAATCTGAGTTCTGGGGAGGATCTATCTAACTTATTATTTAGAAGGACATTGAAGTCCTCACCAAGTATCAAGGGAGCTTTAAAAGCAGCCAAGGAGAGGCAAAGATTATTCAAAGTATATCATCTTCATTGGAGCCATAGTAATTGGCTAACGTGTAGGAGGTACCCTGATTCCTCACCTCTGCTATTACCCAAAGCCGTTTCTAATCCACCTGAGACTTGATAAGATCTAATCCTGAGTTTATTTGAAAAATTATGACCACTCCCTTAGAGCAGCATTGTTGATCTGAGGCTCCAATCTTATCTACC
The DNA here is from genome assembly GCF_964261635.1 of Lissotriton helveticus. NCBI lineage: Eukaryota > Metazoa > Chordata > Amphibia > Caudata > Salamandridae > Lissotriton > Lissotriton helveticus. Next base: position 1,806,720,526 of record NC_136059.1, read on the forward strand.
CATCTTTGTTTATCAAACAATGCCTTACGTTCTGATCTTAACAGATGGGTCTCTTGGAGCATGATAATCCTGGCTCGACTGTCCTTCAAATACTGCAAGACCAGGCACTTTCTTCTTTTGACTCTCAGGCCATTCACGTTCCAACATACAATTTCAAGGCAAACACCTCCCCTGGGACCAGCTCTACCCCGTCATCATCATGTTTCCATACCAGGCTACATCTACAGGAAATAGTTAAGTCAAATGAGGACCCTATTACAATTTTTTTTCTTTCCTCCCAATGCTCCCCACCCACACTCGTGCAACCCCCCTCAACTCCCACCCCACCCATGGGAACCCTCCTTGACTACCTATTGGCAATTGCCAATTCAAGCCGTAACCCGCTAACCCCACAAAAAAACAAAATACTTTCCCTACCACAAAAACTGAACTCCCTCCATAAATTAAATAAATGCCTCAACTAGCTGAAGGTTTATTATATGCCAGAAAACTGTCCACTTCTTCTTGAAATCGGAAATTGTACATCTTATTATCCCATATCACTTTCAAGAAGACAGGAAACCTTAACTGCACTTGAGCACCTAATTCTTTCAGGTTGTCCATCTGCTTACTTAGCTCCCACCTTCAATCCTCTGTTACACGAGAGATGTCTGACCTTATTCTGAAAGATGCATCTTGTACCTGAATACTCTTATGTTTAAGAGCTGCCCCTAGTAGTTGATCCTTATGAAGAAATTATTGAATATACCCCAAGATTTTCCTAGGCTTCTTCCGGCCGGGGTTAAGTTTGAAAGGGTCCCTATGAACTTGTTGAATCTCAGTTTCCCAAACAGACGCAGAAGCAACATGTGGGAAAGCTTTCGTCAGGATGTCTATGACAAAGATTTTAATTGTGTCCCCTTCCAGACCTTCTCCTAGATTGAGAATCCTGATATTGTTCCTTCTAGAATTGACTTCAAGCCTCTCCAATCTATCGTATTGATCCCTTTACCTTTCCTTCAGCCTGGCCACTTCCTGGGTATTACCTCTCACATCAAGCCTCAACTCCCCCACTTTGTTCTCCAGTTCCTCCAAGCGATGTACTAGTACTGACAGATTTTCCTCTAAGCTGGTGCATGTCTCTTGGATTTTCTTTTTGTTCTTTTCTGAAGTTGAAAAGCGCTCCTTAACCACTACAGCGCTAGCGGGTTTCCCCGCTGTGCGCTGGAGGCTCATAAATCACACTTTACATGACAAAGCCAGCTCATCATGCGCGCAGCGCAGGTAACACCCATGACGAGCTGGCTTTGTCATTAGCGTGGAAGGGGTTAATCTCCAGTGACAACTGGCTCAACATCCCTTGCATGGGGTCAATGCCTGGAGCAACCACGGGAGACCCCACTACAAATATATTTCCTATCAGATCTCCTTCCTTCAATCCACTTCCTCCAGGTGCCAAAGCCGGGTCACTTAAGGCTGCAAATCTATTAGAAGTAGGAATGGGAGGGTTGAATGATGGAGAGCCTCCTGGCAAAGGTATTACCTGCTTTATGGACTCCATACCACCCTGCGCATTTAATTTTAAATAAGATCTAGGGGCCCGATTCACAGAATGAACTTAAGACTAAATCCTAAACTTACTACTATTTGGTATTCACAGAATGCACTTACTACTTTCGGGATTCACAGAGTGTACTTACTACTTTCGGGATTCACAGAGTAAACTTACTACTTTCGGTATTCACAGAATAGATTTAAGACTACTAACTCTAAGTCCGAACTCGGGCCGGAAATTCCGGCCCGGAGGCGGAGCTTCCGGCTTGGGGCCGGAGCTTCCGGCCCAGAGTCGGAGCTTGCGGCCCAAAGGTGGAGATTTCAGCATGGCTAAAATCCCCACCTCCGAGCCGGAAGCTCCGCCTCCAAGCCGCAAGCCCCGCCTCCAGGCCGCGAGCTCCGCCCCAAGCCGGAAGCTCCGCCTCCGGGCCGGAATTTCCGGCCCGAGTTCAGACTTAGAGTTAGTAGAACAGCACAAGCATTATAGCCATAAATCATGCATAATCCACTGATCACATATACAGAAGGTTTCTATGATGAAATGGGTTAAACCTTCATCTCCATCAGTACAACTCCCCCACCATCTGACAGTGAGCCAGAACCTCTGCTTAACACCCTCCAAAATAACATATCTTGATCCCATAATATAATGTCTCATCACCCATTTATATAATCATCAACACCAACTGTCAAAACAGCATACAAATTACAGTCAGCGGGCATGAAAAGGTTAGGCAGAAAACTGGAATAACTTGAGAGGAAAATGTAAGAGGTATCTGATAGAAATCTGGGCAAAGCTCACATGTTAGAATACCAAGGAACACTCCACAAAGCAAAGCAAGGCACCTTGCTACCAAAATCAAGCAGGCACTTAACCAAACCTGCAAAATATAAAGATTTTTCAGGAAGTTACAATACTAGGCACCGCAAAAATGCCCCTTTCAATCCTGCTCAACATATCAAGAATCTGTGCTGGTAAGGAAATGTCCCGGAGTGCCACAGTGGCAACGATGTCAGGGTTCCCTGGTTGCTGATTTTAAACTGTAGGCTAACATGGATGATGCATGTGTGTCATGACCTATGCCTGTCTCACGGATTGCAGTCTTGTTAAATGGAGGTCGGGGGGCACCCAAAGTGTTACCTTTGCAGTGGTAAAGGGATACTGCCCTTACCAGGAGTTAAGTAGCATGAATGTAGTGGAGGCAGCATACCGTGATATAGTAATCATGATCAGTAGTGTTAACAGGCCTTTTTACCTATGTCGATAGAGTGTGATCTCCCAGCCCACCTATGTAAAGTTCCACTGTTTTGTCGATGACCGACATCGAATCGATGAGACCCTCAGTATGGATTCCCAGTCAGTAAATATTTGCTGGATGCTACCATAAGTGACAAGAAAAACCGTAGTCAATGCCTTAATTACATCAAGGCTAGACTACGGCAATGGGCTTTATGTGGGAGCAAACAAATCCGTAATCCATAGATTGCAGAGGGCACAGAATGCTGCAGTTAGGCTCCTATGTAGAGTCCCCAAGACCTCGTCTATTTCAACTCATCGACACAAACTACATTGGCTGAAAATTGAGAGCCGAGTAAAATTCAAGACACTCACCTATATGCATAAAATTAAATCAGGAACTGCCCCTAGTTACCTTGTTGCTCAGGCTAAGCCGTATGTCCCCTCCTGTAATCTACGATCTGCCACCCAAGGAAGGTTTGTCATCCCTAAATTCAAACTGACCCGGATGGGGGGCAAATCATTTTCACATTTAGGGCCTTCACTCTGGAATTCCCTTCCCGTCACTCTTCGAAATTAGACCAACTACATCACCTTCCGCAATTCACTTAAAACTTGGCTGTTTGATAAATAGAATGTTCCGGTTTCTATTCTGCCTTGACCAATCTCTCTGCGCCGGGAAACTCTCATTGAGTAACTGTTACGCAATACAAATTTAAAAAACTAACTAAAAACGAACTAAATAACTTTTGTGCTTAAGTTTCCCTTTTCCTACATCATGTTAGCACATAGCACTGTGTAAAGAACGTGTGTTTGCATGTGTGCTGTGAGATAAGTGTGCCTGTGAGTGGTGCAATACATGGTGGCCTGTTGACTCCATTTTGGAAACTCAGGGCCTTGGAAAGGTATATGAAGATGGAAAAGCTCCTCAGGTAGATATGTGGATTCCTGAGAGCTGAGAGGGACACACACTAAAAGCCCGATTATGTGTTTAGCGGTTCAGCAGCAGGACTGCCCCAACGCCGAACCACCAAACCTGCCTGAAAACCGCCCACTATATTATGAGTTTTTTTAGTCACATGCAGGCGGATTCTTTGTTGTTCCCACAGCGGAGCCTATAAAATAGGCACCATAATGGGAATGGGAACTGGGGGTGCATGCACACAGCATGCATCCCATGGAGTGAATCACATGTGTGCCCCTGTAAAGCCCACTTTCTTTCCTCACCGCCACTGTTTTCATGGAGGAAAGACCTCAGTGGTGGTGAGGAAAGTTGTAATATGCATGGCGGGACCACGGTGTTCCTGCCAAGCATGTTACAGCCTAAAGCCCGCTGCGCCACCACCAGGGAACAGCGGTTCCCTGGTTAGTCAGCAGTCCCAGGGCAGCATGACCGCCAAGGTCATAATGACTGCCAAGGTCCAAGGACTGCCAGACTTGTAATTAGGAACTTAATGCATTTCAAAAGGGCTCTTTCATTCTGGAAAGGTCTCTAGTCAGCGCAGCCTGGGCATATATCTCAGGAAAGAAATGGGGCTGATAATGAAATCATAAAGAGTGGGTCTGGGTGCCTTTGTAGCATTTGTGAGGCATATATCAGGAGGCTGGTGCTCAGGTGTGATCCACAAGATCTCCCATTGCCTGTGTTCTGGTGCTATCTGTATTGGCTTCCCTCCTGCTATGACAGCCTACTTCTCGGGCAAAGGACAGGACAGAGTTGTGGGTACTTCAAAGGAGGTACCCCCTGCAATACAAACTGAATGCATGAGACAATAAATCACATCTGTGTCTGAAAAGGATTACAAAAAGAGGAGCTTCAGTCTCCCAAATTGTCAACCATCAAACAGTCTGCTGTGGCTGTACATTGAAGTAGAGAAGCTCAGCAAGACTTCTGCTATGCATGACCAAGTCAGTCAGTCTCCTAGCTGGGTTCCGGGACATCTCCCAGGGAAATCAAGATCACCTGCCCTGGAGAGTGAAGGAACAGCACGTGCCTGCCTGCCGAGACCAGAGGACCCTGGTAACAGGAGAACAGGAGAAGAGAACCTGGAGAGAGCAAAGACTAGTGGGGAATCATGGTGAGTGGGTAATTGCTCTTGCACCATTTCGGCTGTTCTCATATTTGCTGAGAAAAGTGAGAGACCATGTATGACTCGGGGGCCGCTGGGGAGATTTGGCTGTTGTTACAAAGATTGTGCTGTTCGCCTGTGTGCTGACAAAAAGTTTGTAACACCAATTGCCAGAGGGGGCCACCATGAAGATATTGCTGCTGTTGCACTGATCGTGCCATCCACACATGTACCCAGAAAAGCCAGCAATCCAATGTGTTGTTTTTGCAAATATTGGACTGTCCACTCATGTGCTGAGACCAGCTGGTGGCCCCATATGCCGCAGGGGTCTTCAGTGAAGATATCACTTGTGTTGCAGCAATCTGACCATCCTCCCATTGGCTAAACAGAAGTCGACAACTTTGTATGACAGTGGGGGTCACTGTGAAGAGCAAGGGCCTTCACCCTAGTGCACTATATGCCACGAGGGATGGCCGTTGCTTTGGACAGCGTTAGACCACTAGGAGCAACAGTTGCTGATCTGTGTGCCTAGAGCCATGACTGAAGCATCAGAATCCAAGTGACTGCCCCCAGTGAAATAAAAAAAACTTGCTGCATCATCTGAGGAGAGCCAAGGATGACCAGCCGCCATGCCTGTAGGGTCTAGACTACCGCTCATCGCCAGTTGCTACTCCATACCTCCATAAAGCTGGAGAGCTGAATAATTCTGTGTTCTTCAGAATCGCTACACAAGTGAGAGTGGTTAAAACTAATTGGTGGGTGAGGGAGCATATTGGGAACTTGCACTGCCTCAAACATTTTGGGCCAGATTTACTGAGTTCTCATGCAGCGCAATGCAGCAGCTGTGTATGCTGCACTGCATGAGGAGAGAGCAGAAGAACGCCAAATGTATTGGAATATGGCACTGTCCTCCCCTCTTCCTAGCTCCAGTGCTGAAATCAGATGCTGTGCTCCATAGAGACATTTTTGAGCCTTAGTGCAAGGTTGTCTCTGTGAGCCCAGCATAGGTTTTGTACTGGAAGGGTAGCCGTCCAGCACAAAATGCCACGCATTGACTGACTTCAACCCTTTCCAACTTTGTATGTGTGCTGTACAGTGCAGCACATACAAAGTTGGAAAAGAATGAGAAACAAATGCATTTTCAGTCCTTGTGTCTATTTTAAAAGGGTGCAGTTTTCGACTGGTAAACACTGTCTATGTTGTTTAGTAAATTGGGTTTAGCACCAGAAACCTTCGGTGGTTGCATGGAAAAACATATGTACCACCCAAGGTACGTCCCCTTGGCTCTAAATAATGCAAAGCAGTGCTGCTTCGCATTTCTTTCACGTTATTTTCAGCACTAAACAAGTTTAGCGCTGGAAAGTAAATTGGAAAAAAGATTTTGCGCTAATTTGTGTCCCTTTTGTGACACAAACACAACGTAAGACCTTAATAAATGTCTCCCTTTGACTTCTAAGAAGCATTGTAAAACTAGTAAGGCTCAGACTTGTTATTGGGGCATAACCTGAATGTTACCTATCCTAAATGGGGAATAACCACTGCTAGAAGACAGGGACCAGGGACTCAGGACACAGTCTGGACAGACCATACGAGGACTGTGACTTTTGTTTGTGTGTGCTGTATATCACTTTGTTCAAATATAAATACTATTGTTGTCATAAAGGCAAGTATTTGGTGGGGTATCCATTTTTTGGGGTTGCTGAATGTACTTTGAGTCTTGAGCCTGTGTTGACATTGCACCTACCTCCTTCTCTAGATGCCTTGGACTGGTCGACCTGTGCTACCACTGAGATCTCAATACCATTTGCAAAGGTCCCATAGTAGTTGGAGCCCCGGACATCAGGAGTAAAAGTCCAAGCAGCACCTGCTCACCACACTACTTATGAATAGGGTTCTGCAATCTGAAGTTCTTCTTTGAGAATAATATCATCACTATCCAGGTGGAGACCATTAACAGCCGGGTCACCCCTTTGTGCCCCAATTAATAATCCATGCTATAGGCCACCTGCTTTCTGATGTTTTTAACATGTAAGAAACCATGCCTATATGATTATTCTGCTTTTCATATTCATACCCATCTATGCACCCATCCTTATAACTGGATGAGTCCCTAAAAAAGAAATATTGAGATGTTTTAAGATTTGAGGCACCTGTTTTATCTCCTACATCTCCCAGAGTAGCTCCTAGCTGTGACTAATGTCTGCCTTTGAATATGTTTTTCAAGTGATGGTACATTTATTGTAATAGCAAATATAAATAAAGCGATGGCCCAGATAAGATAACATCTCTTCTTGAAAGAGTGGCTGAAGATGATTCCAGTTCATGGCCTTATCTGTCATTCCTTTGATGGGGGACCTTTGTACCGGAGGCAAATGAAGGGAAACCGAGCCAGCACGAGAGAGCTGCAGCTGGACGCCTTTTACAGCAACCTCTCCAGTACCAACCATTCATTTTCTGAACCGTTTTGTAGACCCGGGAAAACACAGCACGAACAGGTTAACTTTATATTTTCTGCATCAAAGGTTCCACATGTTTACCGAAATCATCAATGCGAGTTCCGCCACTTCCTGCAGAAACTCAAAACATAAATTACAGCCTAGACGTTGGCAGGCCGTCAGGCTCTGCGGTCTGGCTTTAAGATGCGCGGTTATCTTCCCGTTGCCCAAGATTAAATGAATTTCAGTCTGCAGCGGCGCAACACACCCACATTCAGAAAGTATTGATGGCTTCTCTCAAATGATGACATGGGTGGAGCTCGTCAGCGCGTCTCTGACAGTTTCATGAAACATGCATTCCAACTACTCGCGCTGCATATTGGAAATCAAAGCAAAGCCAGTTTTGAGACCGCGTTATTGATTCGGGGCTTTAATGGCGCATACTTTTTCTGATGAGGATCAAGCAGGAGGAAAGCGCTCTAGATATGAAACATCACAGGAGATTCTTTCCACACTGCACAGCTCCCCTTCGCTCTTTTCCGCAGGATTGCACCCAGAGTGCAAATCCTGTTATGTAAAAAAAAAATTCTGGAGGGGAGGGAGGGGTGGTATTGCTGGGGTTAATGATTTCAAGGAAATTCGGTAATATCACCCTGTGGATCATATTATCAAGCCCCTATCGCCACCCCAACGTTAGTTTTTGTGACGTTGTGGTGGCGATAGGGTCAGCACCCTATTATCAAGGCAACATTAAGCCATGTTAAGTGGCTTAAAGCTGCCTTGATAATAGGGCCCCTTTCACGTGAAACTTAGTGTGACAGGGACGTGCAGTGGGTGTTGCGGTGGGTGTTCCACCGCAACACCCATTGAAGTCCACGCTGCCACCTATTATCAAGTTTGGCATAGTGGGTGGCAGCGCCGAACTTAAGACCAGAAAAATCCTGGTCTTAAGGTGGAGAAACGAGGAGAAATGCTTAATTTCTCCTCGTTTTTGCTATTTCCATGTGTGTTGCCTTGTGCAGCACACATGGAAAAAGCAAAATGCCATTGTTTGTTCGTGTATAGGAAGGTGTACCTTCCTGTACACGAACAAACCGTTTTTCAAAATGCCATTTTGTAACTTCCATGTGTGCTGCACGAAGCAGCACACATGAAAGTTGTGCAGCACACATGGAAGTTACAAAATGGCATTTTAGTTTTGTTTATGTGTAAGAAAGTAAATTGGATTTTGCGCTAATATGTGTCCATTTTGTGACACAAACACAAGGTAAAACCTTAATAAATGTCTCCCTTTGACTTCTAAGAAGCATTGTAAAACTTGTAAGGCTCAGACTTGTTATTGGGGCATAACCTGAATGTTACCTATCCTAAATGGGGAATAACCACTGCCAGAAGACAGGGACCAGGGACTTAGGACACAGTCTGGACAGACCATACGAGGGCTGTGACTATTGTTTGTGTGTGCCGTATATCACTTTGTTCAAATATAAATATTATTGTTTTCATAAATGCAAGTATCTGGTGGGGCATCCATTTTTTGGGGTTGCTGAATGTACTTTGAGTCTTGAGCCTGTGTTTACATTGCACCTACCTCCCTCTCTAGACGCCTTGGACTGGTCGACCTGTGCTACTACTGAGATCTCAATACCATTTGCTAAGGACCCATAGTAGTTGGAGCCCCGGGACATCAGGAGTAAAATTCCCAGCAGCTCCAGCAGCTCCATGTGCAGCACACATGGAAAAAGCAAAATGCCATTGTTTGTTCGTGTATAGGAAGGTGTACCTTCCTGTACACGAACAAACCGTTTTTCAAAATGCCATTTTGTAACTTCCATGTGTGCTGCACGAAGCAGCACACATGAAAGTTGTGCAGCACACATGGAAGTTACAAAATGGCATTTTAGTTTTGTTTATGTGTAAGAACTCCTTCCTACACATAAACAAACCTCCCTGCTCGCAGATACCCTTGCACTCTGGTGCAAGGGTGCCTGCACTGTCGCTAAGTTGTGAAACTTAGGGCTTCCGCAGGGGGAAACGCCAGGCTGCACCATATCCTTGTTAATGTGGTGCAGCCTGGCGTTTCCAAAGTTGCGGAGAGAGGCGTTAAGCCAAGATAGCTAACGCCTTTCTCCGCCACTTCCTTGGTAATATGCCCCTAGATGTGAGTTGACTTCAATGTAGCGTCTCTCAGAAATGTTCAACAATCAGAAATACATTTCGCCCTGTTTGGGGTCATCATTGTGGCCTTTCTTCATGGACATATCTAGGGGCCACTAGGAGCTGCGGCTGTGACACCTGGCTAGCCCCTTTCAAGCCCAGGCATTCCATTTGTGACCTTTGGCCTCTGAGGTAGTACAATCAGTGCCAGGAGCACAGAAGCAGCTCTTTCTTATGGACCTCAGTTAGGCCTCCAATCGCCTTGTTTTTGGTCAATTTTTTTTATTACACTAATGAATAATATAATACTCACTATTAGGGCAATAAAAGTGGAGCACAGTTAGTTGGAATATAACCCTCCCTGGCAGCAGAAGTAAGTAAAACATGCTTTTAAATGAATGTTGTGTGCATGTGTGCAGGTGAGAGAGTGTGTGTGTATGTGTGATTGTGTGTTTATGTGTAACCATGTGTGTGTGAGTGAACGTAAAGGTCAAAAGGCGTGTAATATCACTTCTGCTACTCCTGACAGGGGCGTAACACAGGCCCCTGCAGACCTTTTGGTGAATTGATGTTCAATCCATTATTACGCTGTTGTAGAAATAATCCTTTGGATACAATACATATTAAGAACGTGGTATTGCGGGAGGTAAATTAGTAACAGAAATCCTTCACTGAAGTGTCTGGCATGAAGGCGTGTTCCCGCTGTCTATCAACTCAGAGAGACACCCATTAACTGTGCACTGAAGTGTTCTACAAAATTGAAGGGGCAAGGAAAAGTTGTGCACCTAGAGGATACTAACCAAAGGCGGTTACGTATTTAGGTCACTCCCAATACAACCAGATTGCCAAGGGACACGTGAGAGTCAATAAACTCTGGAGCCCAATTATTGATGTCAGCAAATGGATGGAAACTTAAAAAAAATGCAAGTGCTTGGAATAAAAATGTCAATAAATAGAAAGCCTTTCCCAGAAATGGAAAGAGGAGTTACAGCCTAGGTTGTTTCAGACAAATAAGCTATCTAGTGGCAGGTATAGATACTATTTTCTCTTCTGCATCGTCGTTAAAATATTTGCTAGTTAATATGATCCATAAACTGAGACATTTCTAGCTGTAATGGCCTGCTGCAGAAAGACCTGCTCTGCTTACATCAGCATAAGGCATGCACATCATTTTTAATACATGGAAACCTGCAATTCATGTATAAAACTCCAACTCTAATTTCCCTGTTATGGTCGAGCTGTGGCCTCTCTAGTTGCCTGTAATGAAGAAATGGTGTAGCTGCTCAACTGTAATACGTTATTACAGTTGAGTTGTGACATCACAGTCCCTGCTGCCAAAGCCAGTAGTCAAGGTGAACGGTAGATCGCAGAGCTTAATTGCAGATGTTTAAACAAGAAAAATGAAAACTGGCTCTATCTTCTGTTAAGATTTTCCAAAATGTTTCCAAATGTTTTTTCAAAATCTTTCTTGTAGTTGTCCATCAAGGTGGAGGTGCCCCACTGCATATCATTATTTTAGGTCATACTCTCGCAATTGCTGTTCACCCCAATGGGTATTGCTCCCTTCCTCCTAAAACACAAGAAATACACTGGTAGGTTCCTGATTACTATGGCGTTCTCCTTATCGTCTATCCATGTGTACCCTCCTGCCTCTGAGTTCCAGGTGTCCTGGCTTTGTGTCAGTAGAGTGTCATTCAACCCGCCCCTACGGGACCTATTGTCACTTTTGTTCCCCAAATTTATCGCTCTGCAGGTGAACTGAACATTGGGGTTCCACTTGTTGTTCATAAATACGGCTCCATTTACACTAAGGGCTTGCCTTGGTCAGCAGGTTAATACTTGTGCGGACATGTTTTTGCATTGGGGTGAGGGTTTGGTGAGCTCCAAGAAACCTTTGTGGAAGCTATGCCCTGTGCTCCAATACTGTGTCTGCCCCTTTTTCTTGAGTTTGTCTATCTTGGCCTGGATCTCATCCTACTCTGTCAAGATGTAAAGGGCTTCGGGTACGTTATCGTAGTTGGTTAGGTTCACTGTGACTTCCTGTGGTGCTATAGTGTCGGGCTGGAGTTTGGCTTTTATTCGGCATAGGTATATGTGTATGAGGCACAATGTTTTGTTGGGTGATACCTCCTGGTGCAGGCATAATCTATCTGAACCTACTTCATGGGTTATCAATGAGCAAACATAGCAGGAGTTAGTAGATGCTTGGCTCCCCACTGAGGTCATGTGCTGATAATAGGTGTTGTGTAATAGTGTGCTTTATAATCACGGCTTCTGGTTTTATGGTATTTATTTTTTCAACATTTCCGTATGTATTTGTCCATATTTATTTTTCAGCTATCTTATTGGCATTCATACATATTTATTTTGTGTTTTAATAATACATGGAGTAGTAACCTAGTGTATTTCCACATTTATTTAACGGATAAATATGCACTCAGACTTTAAATCCTGTTGCTTTTTAGCAAATTAAGCAGCCAATATAGCAGAACACTACACCCACATGTAAATATTAGCAATATATACAAATATATGCTAACAGATGCCTACATTTAAGGAAATCCCATCCTGTGTTTTTTAACTCACCATGCTGTTTCCATGGTCAGATATTTGCTTGGAAATCATACAGGACAGTGTCAAAAGTCATGGCGGTACACAGTCTGCTGAGCTTGTTTTTTATAAGGCAGTTGATGCGTTCCACTATGCCATTGATTTGGTTGGGGTATGCTGAGATCAGCTTGTGGCTAATGCCCATCAGGGTGCAGGTGTTTTTGAACATTTTGTTTACAAACTGTCACCTGATTGGATGACCTCTGGTACCCCCTACCTGGGTATGACTACTCGAAACAGAACGGTAGCTCTCGCCTTAGGATAGCAGTGTGTGAAGGGGCCCACTTCTATCCACCTTGAGAAGGGGCAGACAACCACTTTAGATAAGTGGCACACCTGTTGATCATGTCAATTAAATCTATGTGTAGTACCTGAAGTGACCCAAAGGGTCTCGGAATAGATGAGGCTATGACCTTCAGTGTGGGTTGAGTTGAGTGCAGCTGGCATATTGTGCACTCATTTAGGTACATAGAGATCCTTTCTGCCACATAGGGAATAAACCAGTCTAATTGTAGGTGGGTGAGCATGCTCTTTTTAGGGGTGTGTGCCAGGAGGTGGAGCTGGTTCAGGGCAGTGTAGAGTAGGCTATGGGGCATGACGGGTCTCCCTATAAAAGTGTCCCTGTAGGTGAGATTGTGGGGGTCTGTGTCTCTGGTGTAACGAAACTTGAGGGGGCCTCCCTGCAAGGCACATGGAGGGCCCCCCACCTGGCTTAATCAGGTGCTCTGCAGCCAGAGTGCTGTGATGAGGGGACCCCCCGCACCACGGGGGCTGCGGGGGCCTGTGTTATGCCCCTGGTTTGTGTGCGTCCCCAAGATTCCCAGAGTTCTCGCTCATGTGTGAGAGCCACTTCCTGTATTTCCCTGAGGAATAATCTAGGTACAGTTGTTTGACTTGATCCCTGAGGGATGTCGCCGTGGTGACAGGCGTTGAGGCCCTAAGCTGCAATTTGACTCTGATGTCTATGGGATCTTCAAGGACTTTTGTAGAGGCTTTGGGTAGTCGGTGAAAAGTTGTTTGTCTGATATTGCCCATACGTGGAGACCTGGGTCTAAGCAAATGATGCATGCCCATTTAACTTAATTGTTGTCAGAGGCCATCAAGACCCCATAAGTGGGTCTGATCTCCACTATCTTGACTGTCACTAGCTCCTCCTCCTGGGGCTCCCACTCTTGGTGCCCTTCCTTGAGCAACTGTAATTGTCTCCCTAATAGCATTACGGGATTGGCAATGAGGGTCAGGACTGCATTGGAGAATGTGGTCTGATCTATTGCTGAGTCCGGACTGAGTCCTCCTTACCAGAGTTGTGTCTTAGGGATAAGTTGTAAGGGGTAGATCCCGGTGTTGAGTAAGTCATGGTTCCATCTTCTGAAAAATAGATGGTCCTGTATAATTTGGCCATTAGATCTCTCCCCAGAAGGTTGGTAGGGGATGAGGTATGATACACTAGTTGACCTTGGAGTTGGTTTCCACGTATCTCCAAATCAAGTATTTCAGTGAAGGAAATCATTTTCACAGTCCCTGAAAACCCCTCTGTGTCCATGGTGTTCAGTGATACAGGAACATTCCATTCCTTGAAGCAAGACCTAGCAGCCCCGGTGTCCACTATGAAGGTGTAAGGTATGTCATTGATAGCCACCGTCAAGGTGGGGTCCTCATCCTACTTGTGCGTGGCTAACAATACAGGACATATAGAGTTTCCTGTGCACCTTTATTGGACCCAGTATGGGTTCTGGGGCTGGGTGACATGTGTGTTTCTTGCCTCCTACCTGAATCTCTTTTTTTTTAAAAACATCTTTATTCAAGGTTTTTTTCCCAATTTACATATACCCCCCTCCTCCCAGAAGACCAAGGTCTTATTCCATAAAAATACGAGAACCAAAATATTACATACATTCTTTCTAGAGACAATTCAATTATAGGCAGATAGATAAACAAACAATACATGATGGTCACATAATCAGAGTTCAAACATTTCTTGGCAATATACACCATCCTAAGATATCTTGGCTTAAGCTCACTAGAGTGTTTACAAGGATCTAAAACTTCAAAATGGTCTCCAATCCTAAATGTGGTATTGCATCCACTGTAGTAATGGTTCCCAAATCAGCATACCCCTTTTCCTTTTGTTAATCCCTTTATTTTTATATATGGCCACCTCCAGGCTGTATGCCGCAAGTAATCTTGCCCTCCATTGTGAGAAAACAGGTGGATTTTGGTCTAGCCAGGATGAGGCTATGCAGAGTCGGAAAACAGCCATAGCCACAAATATTAATCCCTGCATATGTATAGGCCGCTGATTATTAGCTACTCCTAACATTATCTCTTCTGTTGAGATGGTAATTCTTGCTTGAAATATCTCCGATAGGAAATCTGATATTTCTATTATTACATTAGATAATGTATTGCAGGAGGCAAAGATGTGAATAATGTCGGCTTCATTCAGTGAGCAGCGCGGACAGGTAGTTCCCTTTCCAGTTGCCCATTTTGCAATTTTATAAGGGGTATAATATAGGGAAAAGAATGTTTTATAAAATTGTGCTTGCAATTTAATAGACATTAGGCAAGTTTGTGATAATTCATACGCATGTTCAGGGGTTGATGGCTGTACATTTAATTTAGTCGGCCAAGCTGCTAATTGTTTATCCATATCATCAGGAAAAGCTCTATTTAATGTTTCATAAATGTCCCCAATTTTAGGAGTGTGTTTCTTACATACGTTTTCTATAGTAATACTAGTTTGAAATCTTTCCCGACCCCCCAATTTCTTTAGTAAGAAATCCCTAATCTGCAAGTATTTAAATAAAACCCTATGACTGATGTTGTATTCAATGCGCAGCTCCGAAAAACTTTTCAGTCCGTTTGGTGTATAACAACAACCCAGCTGTTTACCCCTGCCTCTATCCACCTAGTCATACATCCATCCTGAAAGATCTCGGGAGATCATTATTGCAGCTTACGGGAGTATAGCATGAATAGCGGCCCAGCCCCAGTAGTTTCCGTATATTGCTCCAGACTTTATATATGCTAGAAATTCTTAAGTTTAACTTTCTTAAAGTAGTTATCGTTAACTTGTCGCCATAAGCACCCCTCACACCTCTCCCCATGATAATTTCTTGTGGTGTTGGAATAAGGTGATTGTAGGAGAGTGGGGTCTGCAATCCCATGGCCACCCCAGATTTTTGCTTTTTGCTTCACTGGTTTACGACTAAGCATGGGCGGATCTAGCGGATCTCGCGTACGCGAAATTGCGGATTTACGGATTCGCAATCCGCGAAGATACGCGAACTCTAGCGGATTTGCGGATTTTCCCGTTTTTTGTGTTGGCGCGCGTTCGCGCCGATTTTGGGACAAGTTCGCAATTGCGAACTTACTTTTCGGCTCGCAACGGCCGCGACTATGTTGTTTCTACGTCTGGTTTATCATCACAGGTACACAGCACCCTCTGTTTCACCACTGCCACCCTCTGGGACACCCATGCCACCCTCTGGTACATCCTCACTGCCACCCATTAGGTTTATTTATCACTGTAGATTATGGTGGTTGAAAAAAGCAAGCACACCTGCCCTTCTTCAACTGCCATCAATTAATTTGTGGGTCATTAATGTGTCAGTAATTTTGAAAGTTCCAGTCTGGCTGGCACCTGCTTCCTTCCTTATCTGTAATTTGCTTTTTGTTGCAGTGAAATTTTTTTTCACAGGACCTTTATGGTCTACTTGTAGCTATTCTATGAGCCTGCTGTTTGGGTCATAGCAGGGTCATAGAATAGTTGCAAACTCTGGAGGGGCCCCTCAGGAAGCACTACCTTGAATGTTACTAATGTTAAGTTTGAACTTTTGCACCTGCTCATTGCTTTCAGTTTAGCTAAAATCATTTTTTCTGCAATTTCGCGCGTTTTTTGGGGCGCGAATCCGTGCGAGATCGATTTCGGAAGCCGCGAATACAAAATTGTTTTTTTTGCGACGTGTATGTTCGCGTGATCTTGCGCGTGTTCGCGAGGCGCTTCTAGCTATACGTTTGCCAAGTTACCCTATCGGTCGTACACGGGCGCGGCCATCTTGTTTGCGTGACGTAATTCCGTTTCCGGCCGCTATGTGTAATCTCGCAAAGTGTGCTGCTCGCTAGTACAATTTTGCACGTGCTCGCAAGGAAAATCTCGCGCGAACTTACCCACGCGGTCGTGAACGGGCGCGGCCATCTTGTTTCTCATTCATTGCTATGGTTCTGGGCATGCTTTCTCTATCCTCTCTCAATCTCTGCCATCCTTTGCTTGTTTGAAGTTTATTTGATCTAATTTTACTTATTATCTATCCCTCTATTTTTCTAGCTCTATATTTTTGTGTTTTCTGCTGCTTTTAGTTACTTTTAAACTACTTTTTTAAACTCTTTTCTTTTCTTCTTCACTATTCTATTTCTTGTTTATCATTTAACTGTATTTCTGCCCAGACCATGGTAAAGGGAGCCGGGAAGCACCCTGAGAAGGGGAAGGGTCCCGCACCCCGTGCCTGGCTCCCGTGCGGGCGTTTGAGGGGGGAGCAAGTGGTCCCGCGGGAGATCTTCAGCGCGGAGGAAGTGGCGGCACTGATCTTCCACGTCCAGCGCCGCCTCCCCAAGACGATCCTGGGAGGCGGCAAGATCGCGACTGGCTATGGCATCCGGGAGCGCCGCAAGCGGTGGGAGAAGGTGTGCCGGGCCATGTATAAGCTCTCTGGGGTCCGGCGCACATATAACCAGGCCACCCACCGCTGGACCGATGTCATGGACCGGGAGCGGGACTTGCTGGACGCGCTCGGCGTAGAGGTCCCCGGGCTTGATGAGTAGTAGTAGCTATTCATTTACTACTCTGTTTTATCCGGCTCTGTTATTTGCAAATCTTTGTTCTTTACCAAGAGCAATAATGCTGCCGATTACATTGAGGTAAATTATATTTCAAAATCTTCTATGCATTTCAGGTGCACTGTTCTCCTTCTCAGTAGCCTTGCTTGCTACTATGCTTCTTTGTTTTGTATGTTGTGTTCAGAAGCATTTCATTGGCCTGAGAAATTATGTATGAGTGTAGTGTAAAGATAAGAACTGCGTAATGCTAGACAGTAAGGGTCATATTTTCAATTACCGGCGCATCCCTGCAAAGTAGCAGGGATGCGGCAGTAATTGTGTGCCATGCCACCACCACCCATTGGCCCAAAACGTCACAGAAGCCTTACGCATCTGTGCCGTAAAGGCAGCGCATTGCTGGAGTTGCGTGCCAACGATGGCGCAGCTCCAGCAATGCTCTGGGGTACCCTATCTCCCCAATGCTGCATCAAGCCGTACGTCGGCTTCAAGCGCGCAGGGTTTGAGTCATGCATCATTGTCCTAAAAGTGACTGATTGACATCTTGTAGATTTCCCTCAGCCACTTTTAGGATTCGTTCCTGCGCATGTACGCCCTCCCTTGCGCCGGAACGCCCCCTGATGGCGCAGGGCTTTACAACGTGATGCATCGCCCATATGCCCATATGTGTTTTTTTTTAATATATACGCCGCACCAACACCATGGCGAGTCTTTTGTTCTGCCGCTGCGTCACAAAAGGCACGCAACAATGGAGGAAAATGAGCCGCAAGGGACTTCTAAATCAGCCCCAACAGACTGAAGTCCAGTCCTTCCTTTAGACACATGGCTATAAGAAGAAATAGTGGCGGTGGTGGGTGGATTGATAGTTTGAGTATTCACTGATCTGCAAGCAGGATGGACTTTGTCTGTCACTTCGCGTGCTGTGGACTGCTGCCTGCAGTGCCAGGCCTAGGCAAACCTCTTTAGTAGTCTGTTTATTGAGTTACATAGGAACTTTCTAAGTCAACGTTCCGCAAATCAGGCAATACGAATAACGTAGTATACCACATGAGATAGATCCCGTGGAATAGTTGTCTATCTATTTGCTATTTCTCCAAAATATTTTGTTATTGTTCTTTTGAAATGTTTGATTTGGTTGAAAAATCTCATCCATGTTTTCTGGTTTTTCTTTCTTTCATGTTGTACATCAGCTCCCCCCAAGGGCAAGAGGACACAGGAGGAGGGTGCTGAGGATGCAGGCCAGGATCGGGTAGGCGAGGGCTCCTTTGCTGGCCCCAGTAAGTTTACATTTTAATAAACAGTACCTATTTTTTCCTAGCGTTCCTCATTCGATTTTTTCTAAATCGTCTTTGATCTTCTTGTAGACTGGATATAAATTCTTATCCTGCCTCGAATATGACTCCCTGTGGTATTACTAGACTATTCTTATTAGTCTGTCTGTGTAGCTAACTAAGATTGGACATTTGGCAATTCCATTGGACTCCCATTCTATTCAGCAATAGCTCTATGCACTGTCTCCTTACTGACTAGATAGTGTGGCAGAGTCATTCAGCTCCCGAAGTCACCGATTATTGATCCCCAATGATCTCTAGATTATCGTACGCAGGACAAGAGAGTACGGAGTCACAGCACAGTCAAGAAGTGTCAGAGGCACTCATGCTTGCAAAAATTCCAAAACCTTTAGCTCATCCACTCTAGTCTGGAGGAACAAAAACCACAGAGTCTATTTAAGTTTAAAAGCTTTATTAAAAGTAAACACATTTATTAAAATCTACTTTGTCATAAAACTATTTAACTGAAAACGGAAAAGTGGTTAGTGCTGACGATTAATTGGACACATTTCTTGTGGTCGAGCCGAGCTCTCACCTGGTTTGAACTTGATCCTGGTCGTGTTCTTAGGAGTCAAGCTTCTGTCTGTTAGGAGAAAAAGTGGTGCGTGTTAAAAATCAAAAGCAAGCATTCATCAGTTGTGCATAAAAGTGCAGCAAGACAACAGCCTTCCCTGGAAAATGGGACATTTTTACTATGGAGTAGACAGTCACAAATTATTACATTGTATTCAGTTTTTTTAACATTTCTCCTAGACCAAATATTATATAGTAGTGAGTGGTGTATTCTAACATTCTTAAATGTACTTTGTAGGTGTAACATCTGGTGACGGGGCCAGCGCGGAGGTGGCTGTGTTGGGCGAGGACTCGGAGGACTCTGGGGAGGAGGTGGTGCAAGAGCCGGCGGACGGTCCTGTGGGGGTTCAAACGGTGGTGGCGGAAACAGGTAAGCTATATATTCCTTACTTATTGAGATTGAAGACTGCATAGTGTGCTTTCTGCACGGGTGTATTACAATTACAAATCAACCAGGTAGTAGCCTCCTCGAAATGTACTTCGACTTAGCTGTGAAGTTTTTGGTGAGAAGAATCCCAATAAGTTCTTAGACGAACGTGATGGATGGGATGAACGAAAAGCGAAAGAAGGGTGTAAGTAAGTGGGACGCGAACTTGTATGATGGCTGGCAAAGAAGAACGATATGTGTTTGCTTGGCCCCCGAGGTGGCTGGGAAGGAAAGAATATGGTATGGTGCATGGCTGGGTCAATGATGAAGCAAGGATGGGTGGAAGGACAGCAGCCTGGGTGGGTGAAACAGAAACTGTATGTGTGCGTATACTTTGACTGAATGGATGCCTGGAGCATGGTATTCTCTGACTCTTAGATAGCACATGTGTATCTAGAGAGAGTAGATGGTCGCCAGATGAAGTAAGTGTTACCTTGAAGAGCATGTACCACCGCACCCGCACGTCCGTTCCAGTGCAAGGAAGGCAAGGAAAAGAAATTGTAAATGTGTCCAATACTACCATGAATAGTAGCAGTACTTTGTATTGCGTCTGCAATCACAGCATATATCTGGTTATTACGGTGGACACTCCGTACCTCTCTTAATAACTTTAGTTTACTTGTAGTACGTCATTCATGTGTGGGTGTATCACTGTTCACTCAATATTAAGCAAAGCACCTAAAGTCATCTCATATGTCATCAAATACGTCCCATGTGAAGTGATAGATAATCAAATTAGTTAGCTTCTTCATTTTCCTTTTCTAGTACTCATTTGCACTGTAGGGTGAAAGGTAAATTAATTAAGCAGTAGCCCTTGTAACAGAGTATTCTCAGTGCCACCCGTAATAGAAAAGTAATAGCTTCACCACCTGCATGTACTGGACCGGTACAGTAACGCAAGTCTGTCTCACTCATCATGGTGTGCAACTTTTTTTCTCGGGTGCAAGTTCACTGTGCTGTCCATGTCATTCTGCCGGCTTGCATAAGATAACGTACCAATTTCCCTAAACAAGAGAGAAGAAGAAGAATAAGACTGGTGTACTGTCATAGTCGACTGTAATGGAAGTCCATAGTGGTCGTAGAATTTGTTCATTAAACTACCACTAATGTTAGAGCAAGGATGCAGAAGTGGGAGGTTACATAGATACTGTCCTCAATAGTTATGTACTGTGCTTTCAATTTGCTACTTGTACTGTGACCCAACTTTCGGCTCAATCACTTTGTGTTATTAATGCTAAGGAGCATTGGTTACAGACTATGTCTTTCTTTCTTCATATAGTTGCTCCTTCCAAATCAACAACACGGAGGGAGCAGGCTAGAATGGCCCGGCAACGGAGGCTGGAGGCCACTGTCGCCGAATATCGGCGGCTGGTGGCCCTGGAGGAGGAGGAGGACACGCAGTCGAGCGGGGCAACAACAACATCCTCGACTGTGACCACTGCATCCTCCTCCGTGACTAAGCCAGCGGGACCGAGCCGGGCTAACAAAGACAACCGCCACCGCCAAGCAACAGAAATACCAGCTGCCCCCCACAGGAGCTGCAAGGAACGCCAACGCCGCCTACGAGTCCGCATGTCCAACCTGGAGCAGGAGGTCCTGAAGTATAAGAACTTGGTTAAGGGCCTCCGCTCCGAGCTTGCCACCCTCCGCAAGGAGTATGATGCCCATGCCGCAAAATGCACCAGCACCAGCACCCTCCAGTAGTGGAGTGTCCCTTGCCCTTTTTTTATAGACTTTTGGGGGGTGGGATTTGGGAGTTGGGATCGTTTTGGGACGTTTCAAAGACAATCGTTGGGGTTAGGGTGGGTGAGGGAGATTATTTTGTTAGGGCTACATAAATATATTTTTAAACTTTATCTGACCATACCTGTTTTTTACTGCTTTTCAGTCTGGTGGGTGGGGGGCGGGGGTGTAACAGTAGCTTTGTTTTCCTGAACAGTCGTAGGACTTTAGTAGTACAACCGTCAATCTCTTGTCTACTCCGAAATAATACTCCATTATACTACCTCCCACCAAACGCTTATCTTACCTGTATTTTGTGTTAGAAATTAGGGCTAGGCCCAGGGCTGGCTCCACGTGAAATGGGGATTAACGTTGTCAATCCTGGGCGGGTGACATTTCCTCATTGCGGTGGTACTAGTGGTGTGACACAGTGGCAGTTGCATGCCTATGGAAAAAAAGAAAACGAAACCTTGTTTGTCCTTACTGTAGCATTACAATGGTTACGGTACGATCGAGAATATAGCAGGTGACAGACAGAACAGTGCCATAATGTAGCCTAACAAATGGTAAAGTATTTGCTTGCAAGTATAACTAGTACTTGCGTTGAATTTATTTGACATTGGCTACTACTACTAGAAGATATAGTACTGAAGCTGAGTAAGTCTAGAAGATATCCTCGTATTCCTTCACCAGCCTGTTGCTATGACCTTATCCTCCCCAGCAAGTGTGTGGAATTATTGATGTCATTTTAGTCAGACATCAAGCAAAACAACACAGCCCGGGGGAAGAGGGTTAGGGTTTGTAAAATGGATGGGAATGGGGGTTTCTTTTTGGGTAGGTTTTGTTGAGAGAAGAAAAAAAAAGCAGAGCATGGACAAACAATAATTGAAGATAAAGACAATCTTTGGTTACAAAGTAAAGCTAAGCACATGCAGTCACACTCATAGAATAAAACGATGGATACTGTATCTGTATTGCGTATGTTGTTGGAGTTGTCCTTGAATTTGGTAAGTAAGTTGCATGCAGCAAACAATTCCTCTTATTGGCGGCACTCCTCCATTCCAGCTGACGCTTCGTCCATCAATGTTGGTGACCACTGACAGAAGACACCCTGTCCACTGCCTGCCTGGCGGATGTTGACTGAAACCCGGCCTGTAATTATTGAACGGAAAACAGGAAGTGCTATTACAATACCACTGATAAATAAATAAAAGGTATGTACGCTGTGTGGTTCAAAATGTGACACTTTGATTTCCCTAATAGACAGTACAATATTTTTGAAATTGCGTGCTCTGTCTGAGTCACCTTTTTAAGGATAAATAAGTATGGCCAAAATATTATAGCGGATCTTTCCCCTCAAGGTAGGTGTACTGTAAACTGTGTTTTAGAACAAAATTTGACCTTCCCAGCAATGCTCCCACCAAGACCCTTACTAAAGCCAGTCGCAAAAATGTAGAAGAACCCCAATCAGATCTCCAAAAACGATGCCTAGCAGAAAAATGGTTACAAAACGTACTTTGAAAGTAACAGTAGGCCCAAATACAGACCGTGGATTGTATTCAAACCACTTGCAAGCAAGCAAAAGTATCCATAGCCAGCATCGCTCCAACAGTGCTCTACAACACCAGAACTGCGTTGCAATAGAACCCCCCGAAACACATGCAATCCTGCTGCTAGGGCTAACCCTAACGAACCCTAACTTACAAAAAGTGCCAAAACTGGTGTTTCCTTCAGGATTTTGTCCAAAACACTTCTATCCGGTATTAGACCTTCCCAGGAATGCCCCAGGCAAGACCCGCCAACCCACCCGGAAAAAACCACCCGACAACACCCCCAAACAGCGAAAAAGCTAAATCTCATACTTACAATATCTCTCGGCCTTCGGTCCAAACGCGGCGCTGTGCAGCTAGGTCATCATCATCATCAATCATCATAACTCCTGTTTTCCACCACGGATTTCCTGAAAAGCAAATGCAATCAAGATTAGATTGTCGCAGCAGTGCTTCGACAGAGACCCCGGCCGCAACCCACCCACGAACAGCAGGAAGCCCCCCAAAACGCTACATTGAGCAAGATGACAGAAGAAATAGCAAAAAAAAGTCTGTTCCTTCAGGATTTTGTCCAAAACACTTCTATCCGGTATTAGACCTTCCCAGGAATGCCCAAGGCAAGACCCGCCAACCCACCCGGAAAAAACCACCCGACAACACCCCCAAACAGCGAAAAAGCTAAATCTCATACTTACAATATCTCTCGGCCTTCGGTCCAAACGCGGCGCTGTGCAGCTAGGTCATCATCATCATCATCAATCATCATAAGTCCTGTTTTCCACCACGGATTTCCTGAAAAGCAAATGCAATCAAGATTAGATTGTCGCAGCAGTGCTCCCAGACACCAAAAATTACCCACAAACACCCGGAACCCCGCCAAAGAGCACCTCAAAGGCAAGCAAGTCAGCAAAAACGGCACGAAATTTCCACCTCATATTTGGTCCGAAACACTTTTGTCCATTATTAGAGCTTCACAGCAATGGGCCCAAATCCGTCAACTCACCCGCAAAGAAGTACAACACCCCCACAAGTGCTGAGTCTTTCTTCATTGGGCGTAATCCAGCACTCTGCTTTGAGGTAAATCGCAGTCTGGAGGAGGAGGATAGAGGAGCATGTTCTTCAGAACTTGTGAACCTGAGGAATGTAGACTGCGGCACCTTCAAATCAATAAGCAAACAAGTGAAGACAGTTCTGATGATGGTCTTGTTTTTGGGATTAGGTGATTAAAGTTTGAATTAAATTAACTGTGCAAAACAAAGAAAGAGAGACACAAAGCACACAGGAATAAAAGTGAATAAGGACGAAAAAGAAAGTTCTTGATTGATTGTCTCATTTTCAGGGCTCGGTGTCAGGGAATAAGAACAAGATTTCGTCATCATACTCTGCGAATTCAGGCTGGATGAGGTCAGTGCCACCGAACAGAGAACAAATCCCCTCATCTACGTTGCCGTCCTCCTCGTCTTCATGCGGCGTGCTTTCTCGTACTTTGTAATCTGGTGGTATGAGGTGCTGATTCATCTTGATCATTGTCAGCCGCTCCACATTTTTGGGCGAGAGGCGGCTCCGTTTGGGAGTTACAATGCCACCAGCAGCACTGAAAACACGTTCAGAAGACACACTTGCGAGTGGGCAAGACAAATAGTTTATAGCCAGGTTGAAGAGCTGTGGCCACAATTGTTTTTTGCCATGCCAATACTGCAATGGCTCATCATTAAGAAAGACCTCTGTTGAGTCATTCAGATAGTCCTGCACCATCGACTCAAGGTCATCAACTGTTCCTCCACTTTGCTTACTTTTTGCTGTGCCTGTGACATTTTTTCGAGAACCATACCCCATCAAACTTAGCCAATCCTCCTCCGCAGCCACTGTTAGTGTTGTCATTGTGTGTGGTGCAGATGATCCAGTTGCCGGTGTCTTTAACGGCTGAGAGGTCACTTGTGCCCCAGCCACAGGTGCAGAAGTGGATTCTTGTGACTGGGGATGGCCTGCTGATGCTGATGCTGATGTACTGGCTTCTCCTTCAATAACCTGCCGTTCTTTTTCAAACCTCTTGGCTGACCAGGCTAACCAATGTTTGTACTTTTGAACATCTGCATCAGCAAAAGGAAAGAATGCTTCGCCTGCCAGCGCCTTTTTGTAGCGTGGATCCAGAATAGTAGCACAAATGTAATGCTGTTCTGAGTTGATCATTTTAAGACGTTCATCACCACGTAGGCGCTCTAATAATTTCTCAGACAAAATAAAATGGTCTTTTTTTTTTCATCTTTTTCAAACTCAGAAGACACCGCCATCAGTTGGTGCTCCAGCATGCACAACAATGGGATAGCTTTTCCCAAATTACAGTCCTCCTGGCTGACTGCACGCGTGAAGAACTCAAAAGGACGAAGCATGTCTGTCAGGCTTTTAACTATGTCCCATTGCGCCGCACCCATCTGCATGTCCTCCTTCTGAGACGTAGCCTCTGTGAAGAAATAGTGATCGAGTACCGTATACTGCTCATACAGACGCTCAAGCATGTAGAAGGTTGAGTTCCAACGTGTTGCCACCTTCTGGATGAGTGCTTTCACTGGCATTCCACGTTGAAGTAGCAGTCTCCGCAGATGCTTCCGGGCCTTAAAAGAATGGCTGAAATGGTTGCACATTTTGCGGCAGGTGGCCATTACCCCGAACGCTGGACTCTGTTTATCACTCAAGAATTTTTGAACTACCAGGTTGATACAGTGCGCCAAACACGGCACTCTAAAATGGTCACCCTCAAACATGGCCTTAACTACATTGGCGCCATTATCCGTGGAAACATAACCAATCTTGCGTTTTAGGGGGGATAGAATTTGCAAGACCTTTTTGTTAAACTCTTCCAAAAGGTTTTCTGCTGTGTGACTTTTCTCCAAGCAAAACATGGCTAGTGTTGCATGTTTCCGAGCAGCTTTGAAAACTTTGTCCGGGTCAACACCTGCGTTTAGCTTTGCTTTAACACCTGAAAAAGAGACCCAGTGTGCAGTGATGCACATGTAATCAGCGCCTGCGCCACTGGTCCACATGTCTGTTGTCAGATGTATTGTGTGAACAGCACTCTTCTGCAAAGCTGCCCCAATCGCCTCCAGCACATCTTCATGTAGTGCTGGAACCGCAACTCTGGCAAAATAGAACCGGCTCGGAACCTTCCATTTAGGGCAGAGCGTTGCCACTAATTCAAGAAAACCTACCGCTTCTACAAAAGAAAAAGGTAGAAGGTCCACAGCTAGCATTTTAGCCAGCTTAGTGTTATACAGACGCGTCAGTGGGTGGTTGCGTTCATATGGCACGTCTGAAGTAAGCATTGTTCTAATGTTGCCCTGGACCAAGCATTTACGGGCTGATAATGACTTCGTTGACCCAATTTTGCTCGCTGGTGAACTTTTGTGCGTTGGTGTCTCACTCGCTCCAACACTCTTAGTGTGCCTCACATTGGGTGTGCTGCTGACAGGGGTACTGGGTGTAAGGGAAGTGTTTGACACGTCTTCTTCCTGCTCGTCATCATCAGATGAAACATCAACGTTTCCTTGAATTTGGCCTTTCTTGATCGCATCTAGGTGCGCAAACCATTTGACAGCGTGCTTTCTCTCAAGATGACCTCTCTGGCCGCCGGTACCATAGTTGGTACCTGACTTACCACGACTAACTGCAAGCTTACAAAGGGTACAAATGGCAAACTTTGGATTTTTGGGACAAACAGTAAAGAAGTCCCAAACTGGGGACTTGAAGTGTCTGTGGGACCTGGAGGAGGCGGCGATACTGGTGGTGGTGGTCATGAAGCAAATGCCAGATGAAGTGGAGGATCTGGATTGCCCAACTTTTGTACGTTTTGCCCTTTCACCGCCACTAATTAAGGTCGAGGTTGACGGAGGTCTCTTCTTGCCAGAAAAAAATATGGAAGCGGGACGAGTTGGTGTACTACTTAACTCCAATGATTGTGGTGTTTCCACTGCCTCCTCATCGACAACATCATCATCATCATCATCACGCTCAGCAGCTCTTCGGGCTAGGGTCAAAATGTCTGTTTGCTGCATGCCCGCTGGGGCTGCAGTGACCTTTATGATGACTGGGTCGTCGTTGGCAGAGTCTTCATCAGCAGCAGTATCCTCCACTTCTTGTTGAGCCTCATCACACTCCATAACTCTGAGACTTTGAGCGAGCTTCCTTTTACGCTTAACTACCTTTGTTGGATCATGGTGTGCCTCACTCTCAGACGGCTGTGGTGCTGGTTCCCAAGTTTGATCCGTATCATCAGAAGGAGGTGTGCTTGAAGAGGATGTAGACACCACCCTTGATCTCTTCCTTGCTAGGGGTGTGGAAGACAATGAAGGATCATCAGGAGGAGTGGCTTCCTCAAATGATACCTCGCCTTGATTGTCGATTTCCTGATGTGCCCCTACTTCGGGAGGAACAACTATTGTGGGCACTTGTGACCCTCCATGCACCTCTGCTTGCGCATCTCCTTGCGCTGCCTCTCCTTCCACATGTACTTGGGCTTGTACTTGCACATGTGATTGTTGTTGCGGCTGTGGTTGTTCAACACTCGTCAGATGAGCTACAACAACCTGTGTTGATTGAGGGACATTGCTGCTGCTTTCTTGCGATGAGCCAACATCACTGGTCGATGGTGATTGAAGAACTATACTGGCTGCCTCTGCAGCACTCAAGGGCTTGGACTTAAGTTGGCGTGGTGGTGGTGGTGGCACTGAGCCCAATGGAGCGGGGGTGCTGCTGCCAGCTTGGTCCCCAGCAGATCCCGCTGCTGCTGCTGCAGGCATACTTTTTTTTTTACTCCCAAAAAAAGGGGCGGGCGGCACACCAGTGTCCTTGGTAACTTGCTTCTTCTGCTCCTTACTGGCACCTTTCTTGCTAGAGGAGCTACGGGTTACTTTTTTTGGGGCCATCTTCTTCAGAGCAGGTCAGCAGGCAGCAGTTGCACGAGTTGCAGAGGGTTCTGTGTCCCGACGTGACGTCGCGTGACGTTATGCTGCACACACACACCGCTGCAGGACTTCTTCCTGGCACTGGTGGTTCTCTTGAGTCTTCTTGTGCACCTAAAAGCAATGGAAGACAGAGGAACATCAGTTCAGTTATACACCCCAAAAAATCGACAAAACACAGAAAAATGAGCACAATCCCATGCCATCCATGATGTTTACATTGAAGACACCCCACAGAAAGACTAGGGACATGCAAGTATGCAACACTCACTACCCCTGGGCATAATGGATGAAAAGTAGGCAAAATAAGTGCAGGCCTCAGACACTGCCTCTCCTCAAAATGGCCCCTTACACCCCAAGCACATGTTGCCTGTTCCAGCCAGCACTCAAGATGGCCACCACCACCACCCACATGGCCAGTCCACATCAACAGTACACCCCCAAAAAACAGAAAAACAGCCAGAAATCACCACAATCCAATGCCATCCATGATGTTTACATTAAAGAGAGTGAGACCACACCACAGGCACACTCAGTCCATGCACCACCACCCCTGGGCAAAAGGCCACACCAGCAGCCCCCCAAAAACGACAAAAAACAATAAAATAAGCCTAATCCCAGCCCATCCATGGCCTCAATTATGTTTAAATTCAAGAAGACACCCCACAGAAAGACTAGGCCCATGCAACACTCACCACCCCTGGGCAAAGGGCCCCACCAGCAGGCCCAAAAAAACGACAAAAAACAATAAAATCAGCACAATCCCAGCCCATCCATGGCCTCAATGGTGTTTAAATTCAAGAAGACACCCCTCAGAAACACTAGGCCCATGCAACACTCACTACCCCTGGGCATAATGGATGAAAAGTAGGCAAAATAAGTGCAGGCCTCAGACACTGCCTCTCCTCAAAATGGCCCCTTACACCCCAAGCACATGTTGCCTGTACCAGCCAGCACTCAAGATGGCCACCACCACCACCCACATGGCCAGTCCACATCAACAGTACACCCCCAAAAAACAGAAAAACAGCCAGAAATCACCACAATCCAATGCCATCCATGATGTTTACATTAAAGAGAGTGAGACTACACCACAGGCACACTCAGTCCATGCACCACCACCCCTGGGCAAAAGGCCACACCAGCAGCCCCCCAAAAACGACAAAAAACAATACAATAAGCACAATCCCAGCCCATCCATGGCCTCAATTATGTTTAAATTCAAGAAGACACCCCACAGAAAGACTAGGCCCATGCAACACTCACCACCCCTGGGCAAAGGGCCCCACCAGCAGGCCCAAAAAAACGACAAAAAACAATAAAATCAGCACAATCCCAGCCCATCCATGGCCTCAATGGTGTTTAAATTCAAGAAGACACCCCTCAGAAACACTAGGCCCATGCAACACTCACTACCCCTGGGCATAATGGATGAAAAGTAGGCAAAATAAGTGCAGGCCTCAGACACTGCCTCTCCTCAAAATGGCCCCTTACACCCCAAGCACATGTTGCCTGTACCAGGCAGCACTCAAGATGGCCACCACCACCACCCACATGGCCAGTCCACATCAACAGTACACCCCCAAAAAACAGAAAAACAGCCAGAAATCACCACAATCCAATGCCATCCATGATGTTTACATTAAAGAGAGTGAGACCACACCACAGGCACACTCAGTCCATGCACCACCACCCCTGGGCAAAAGGCCACACCAGCAGCCCCCCAAAAACGACAAAAAACAATAAAATAAGCACAATCCCAGCCCATCCATGGCCTCAATTATGTTTAAATTCAAGAAGACACCCCACAGAAAGACTAGGCCCATGCAACACTCACCACCCCTGGGCAAAGGGCCCCACCAGCAGGCCCAAAAAAAGGACAAAAATCAGCACAATCCCAGCCCATCCGTGGCCTCAATGGTGTTTAAATTCAACAAAACAGTTGTATCATGCACCCTTAACCAACCCTGGTCCTACTGGATACTGTGGCTACCCACAATATAATTTATTTAATGTTCTGAAAAAGTTCCAAAATTTTACTTGCAGCAACTGTAATGCCCCAAACAAACTTACTTGTGAAAGTTGATTTCTAATCCAAAAGTGATCCAAAGACAGTCAAAAAGGCCTCAAATCCAAATATCCAGCAGCACCCACCAAAAGTAATCCTTCCAGCTCCAGATCCAAATGAAAGTGACCAGGAGATGGACAAAGCACTGGGAGGAGCCTGCTGGACAGGAACAGGAAGTTGGAGACTGTGGGGCACTTCCTTCCTCTCCCCCCCCCCAAAATGGACTCCTTGCAAAAAAAAAGGCCATGCAAATGTCAACCTGAGGAGTGATTCTGATAAAAATCATAATTTTCTGAAGGTTTATCCTGTTTGCTGGTGATTTTCTTGTGCGAAATTGCAAAATCTCTATTTCGCAAGTGCGAGATTGTTCCTTTCCGCCGCAACTACGTGTTCGCAATTGCGAACTCTCGCGAGGTGTGCTGTGCAAGGTGGCAAGCCGTGATTACGTATTCGCGGGCGCCAAACTCCCGCGGGAACACGCAGCGAGATCTAAAATGGCGCGTCACTCGCAAAGAAAAACAACTCGGCAAACGCTAAATGACGGAAAGTGAACGCCGTGCACCACGCCGCGCGCCGCAACCAAGCAAAAAATCCGCCGCGAGCGGATTCACGGATTTTCGACAAATTCGCGAGCGTTCGCGGATTGCGAATTTGCCGAAAATCCGAAAAATCCGCGAGCGGAGCGGATTTTACGCCCATGCTTATTTACGACTTTCCCTGGCTGTGGGCCTGCTAATCAGACCCACAGCCTAGCTGTTCTCTCTCTAAATTGACAAGCATGTACCTTAGGTGCATTTACCAATTGGTACTGGGCCACCTTATCAGTCCCTGTACAGTATACCTTAGGTATCCAGGGCATAGGTGTACCCAGGGCCTACCAGGGGCTGCAGCATGTATTATGCCACCCCTGGCTGGCCACCCAATTCTGACACAACTGGCTGCACGACAGCTGGGGCAAGGTGGTGTAAACACCCTTTGCTTTAGATATAGTATTCCTATATCTAACCCTAAAATGGACACATATATTCCTATCAGTCACTCCTATGGCAGGCCTTATCAATCCTGAAGGCAGAGTGCTTGGAATTATGTGAGATGGTGCTCTGGCATGAGCTGAGCCCGTTTGCAGCTTGCGGAGCCAAGTCCTTATAGCTGTTCCATGATAACGCTATACCATATACTCTTAAGTGCATTATAATCCTCGCGGTTAAATGCTAACTTTGGCATAGCATTATCAAAACATGTCGAGTAAGGTGTCATACGAATTGGAATACTAACCCCTCGCCAATTCTGGCGACGGGGTTAGCATTCCACCCTTCTAGAGGGACACGACATGCCTGTAACTGTAAACCCCAATTAAAGTTAACTCGAGCCTCAGCATCACAAAATGGATGCTGCCACCACAGACACAAGTCTGACCTCCTGCTGCTGGGAGTCCTTCCAGCGAGGGTGGCTCGGACAAAGGGTTTCCTGCCTTGGGAGGTGCTTGCACCACCCCAGACAGGATTTTGTGTATTAGGTAGGGCCAGGCTGAAAGGAATGAGACATGCATGCATACACCGGTTCCAACCAGTTGCTGGGGTACTCCAGCCCCAGCTCTGGCAGGAAACTGGACAAAGGAAAGGGGGTGTAGCCACCCCCCTTCCTGGTCCCACCCAGGGGAGGGACCTAGTCGTAGTGCAGCCCCCTTTAGCCGGATAAAGGTAGGAGCTGGTCCCATTCCAAGTTAGATTAATCTTGACAACCTTCCACGAAGAAACTCTTGACCTTCGACCTCCTGGACACCAGAAGACTGAAGAATCTCCCCTATGGTCAGGGAGTGACCATCCTGCTTCGCAGGCACCATCAAGCTCCTGTACGGTTTGCTGCAAAGTCCTTCCATCCCGGAATCCGACGAACCAGCTCGACAAGACCCAGACCTCCAGACCTCTCTGACCTCTACCCACATCCACAGCACAGCTGGGACCCGTGGGTGCGACGAGCCACGTGGAGACGGCCATCTTGAAGAAACCTGCACAGCGCTTCCTGCACGACCCCTGAGGGTTCCTCAAGTGAGTGCATTGGGGACTGAGAAGCCCCACACCAACACAGCTCCTGCACCAAAGACCAGCCCCCCAGCATCCCCGTGATCTGCGTGGGGCCCTTTTGCCTGGTTGCTGCCCTTCCTGTTGTCTGGTCACTTGCCGGCTGGCTGGTGCCCTCTGAGACGACGACCCGAAGAATTCGACTCTGCTAGTCTGGTCCCCCAGACTGGCCCTTGCTTCCTTGTAAAAGAGGAGCACCCCGGACCCTCCTGGTCCACTCAAGACGCCATCTTTGCTCCACCGCGTGGCTTGCATTAGCCAAGGCCTGTTGTCTCGATCCACGATCTGACACCGCCAACAGCAGCAGACTATGAGGGACAGCTCGTGCCTCCAGTCTGGTCATGAAGAACAGCTCCTGGTCCGCGCAGCTGCAGAGAGAAGCGACCCTTCCTTCACCTGAACGCGGCGACAGCCCCTGGTTCCCTCCTGGTTCCAGCACCGTCACTGGCTAGTGACCAAGACTCTGTCCCCTTCCTTTTCAGGACTTCCTTCTTCCTAGTTCCATCCTTGGAACCACCGGACTCCTCCATCTGGCCGCCTGCCAGCAACTTCTTGTTTCAGGCATCACCGGGATCAACACAGCAAACCCGACGCAACTTCAGCCCTATGCACCCGCAGCCTGTGGGTTAGGTAACTAAAGCTTCTAGGTGCTGAAGTCTGAGTCCACTATCCTAGTGTCCAGGTCCACTGTTGTTTTCCCTCCATCCAGCCAGGTTCGTCCGGAATCCGTAACTTTGTAAACTGCAGCATCCTAGACGTTGGTACGTATCCCGCGTGAGAGTTTCCACTCTGCACGTGAGTCCCGTGGGCCTCCTGCTCCTTACTTACCTAGTTTGTAGCGTAGTCCCACCGATCCTCCAGCCTCTGGATCTCCTTACAGTATTTTCTTTCCTCGCATTCCATTGTTCTGAGTATATGGTTTGTCGTGCCCCTAAGGCACTTGTGTAAATATTGTGCGAACTCGTATTTCCTTTTTAGTATTGTCAGGTGCTTAGCCCTCTGATCTCATAAAGAGTTCAGAGGTGTTGTTATTAATAAATAGACTGTTTATTTTCTTAACAACCTGTGTGGTGTCCTTTCATTTGGTATTCAAGGGGTTATACTATGGTAAAACAGCTGGCTTCACATGCCAAAAGAGATTAGCCTAAAAGACTGCTTTTGTCCACGCTACTAGGATAGCTGGTCTATACGGTTGACTTTACAACCAATCACCATAAGGGTTGTTTGGACTGATACAAGGTGATCACTAGAACTAGTGAGCATCATATATCAGGCCAACTTCTCACAGTGATCGCTAGGTTCTTTGGAGATATGTGTCACACAATATTTTGCCACTGTCGCCCAGTGATATAGTTTAAAGTTGGGCATTGCTAGTCCCCCTATTTCTTTAGGCAGCATAATCCATTTAAGAGCCCGACGTGGTCTCTTAAATCCCCAAATAAATCTAGAGAACAT
This sequence comes from Lissotriton helveticus, assembly GCF_964261635.1. Classification (NCBI taxonomy): domain Eukaryota; kingdom Metazoa; phylum Chordata; class Amphibia; order Caudata; family Salamandridae; genus Lissotriton; species Lissotriton helveticus. Next base: position 1,806,753,562 of record NC_136059.1, read on the forward strand.
AGTCTCGATCATTTTAAAATGCTGAGGAGAAAACTCCAGACATATTGCTCGAAAAAAGTACAAAAACCTGGGCAGGTAAAGCATTTTAACTACATTGCATCTACCACCGATGGTGAGATGTAGATTATCCAACCGAGCCAGCTCTTTTTTAGTACGGCCGATCAGGGGGTCAAGATTTATTTTAACAATGTTTTCTATTTTTACACTTATGTTAACGCCGAGGTACACTGCATGATCTGTTACCATGTTATCCCTCATCCTGACTTTTCCATTGAAGACAATCTGGGTTTTCCCAGAATTTAGTTTGTATCCAGAGACATTTCAGAACCGCTGTGCCTCCTCCTCTATCACATTAATAGCCCTAGTAGGATCGCTGGTGACCAATGCGATGTCGTCGGCATATGCCAGGGGTTTTGTGTCATGATTATGTACTCGAATAGGTGGTACTGAAGGATGACTTTCAAGTTTGCGGATAAATGAGTTGATATAGATTGCAAATAGGAGAGGTGAGCAGGGGCACCCCTGTCTTGTTTCCCTAGTGATGGTAAATTTCTCAGACAGGATCCTGTTAATCAGGACACTAGCGCCTGGATTGACATATAGTCCTTGGGTGGCTTTTATGAATCCCCTAGTAATTCCACAACATGTCATGGCTGCCCAGAGAAACTTCCAGGAGACCCTATCGAATGCCTTATCCGCGTCAAGTAGAATAAGAGCCATAGGGTCTCCTGTCGTCTCTGCATAATCAAATACGGAAATCACTCTTTGCATGTGATCAATTGTTGACCTTCCTGAGATAAACCCATGTTGGCGAGCAGACACAATTTTATGAATGATTGGTGCCAATCGGGCGGCCAAAAGTTTAGAATAGATTTTGGAATCCCCGTTTATTAGTGTTATGGGACGATAAGATCCCATTTCAAGGGGGTCCTTGTTTTTTTACAGGAAAACCATGATTTTAGCAACTGACCAAGAAGGAGGTGGATTCCCTCCCCGAAATATAGAGCTAAATACGTCCAGCATGACTATTTTAAGTTGATCTGAGATTTCACGAAAAACTCTGTTGGAATCCCATCCATCCCTGCTGCTTTACCCATTGCCAACGTATTCATAGAGAGCAGTATTTCATCCCAGCAGAGTGGGTTATCTAGGCTATCTTGATCTTCTTTCTCCAAGCAGTTGCCCACACTTTGATCTAAATATTCCTCAGGGTACTCCTGTTCTCTTTCTGGTACTTTATACTGTTCCTGATAAAATCTCTGAAATGATGCTCTAATTTCAGATGATTCCGATCTCAGACCACCTTCTAAATCCTTAATACTTTTTATTACATTAGCTGTTATCTCCCCTCTCGTGCGAACTGCTAGCTGGTGCCCAACTTGTTCACTAAACTCATATGATTTTTCCCTACAGATTGTAGATTATAGATTGTAGCTTTGGTAATGGCTTTCTCCGTGAAGATCTCCGATACAAGATTTCTAGCGATGGCTACCCGCGCCAATTCATCAGTTACCTGTCCCTTTTGTGTAGCATCAATCAGATCTTCCTCTGCTCTACTCATGTTCCGCTGTAGCATAGCCAGTTGTTGTTTCCCCTCTCTATTGGCCCTAACTGAAAACTGGAGCGTTTCTCCTCTAATACCTGCCTTCATGGTATCTCAGACCACCTCAATAGGTGCGCTACCCATATTAATCGCTAAGAAAGTCGGGATCCAATCCCTTATATGTTGACAGTATTTTTCATTCTTTAAAAAAGCCCTTTCAAATGTCCAGGTCCTTATTATGGGGTTACTTCTATTACATACTAAATCTAGTTCTAATGTATTATGGTCTGATAATACCCTTGGGAGCTTTCCTACAGTGCACATATCCTTCAAAGAGTTAGAGATGAATATATAATCGAGTCGTACATGACGAGAATGTGGGTGGGAGAAATATGTAAAGCTGTGATCCCCAGGGTGATTTAATTGCCAGCTATCAATCAGCCCATAAAATACGCAAAAATCCTTAAGCGCCCTGAAAACCTTTGGTTTCCTCCCTTGATATTTATATTGGGAACCCATTGACCAATCCCCTGGTAGATGTAGGTTAAGATCCCCACACACAATTAGGGGTAGGGGCCAATGTACTAATTCATTAGCGACACTCACCAGGACATCTGGATCGTCACTGATATTGACTGTGCATAATGTCATCTTATTTTCCCCATTATTATATTGATATTCAGTGATGGCCCATCTCCCAAATTTATCAGATATTGACCTTGTAAATTGGAGCCCCCCCCCCCTTTTGCTAGAATGGCCACCCCTCTAGTTTGTGCGCCCTGGGAAGAAGCGATTATGAGTTGGTACCCTAATGTTTTCAGTAGATACTGTTGTGACCCCTCAATGTTTGTCTCCTGCAGGCATACTATATTAGCCTCCGTTGCTTGCAATCCCATAGCTACCTTCTGTCTTTTCTTTATGTCATTAAGACCACATATATTCATTGATATATTTCTTAACCTTGCCATACTATTGTTTGATCATTCTTCATGCATTTACTGTAATATATTGCTGGCGCCTAATCCCCTTTCCTACCATTTTCTTACTATTGTGACACCCTACACCTACACCTATTTCTGCCCATCTTGTATTTACCTTCCCTTGGTCTTCCTCCCCCCCCCATCCCCCCACCCTCCACTACTTTTTAAGCCGCAAGGCTCAATCCTGAGCCTGTGTGATAGCGTCTGACCAACCTCACCCACACTCCACGCCCCTCCTTCCCTCCTAACCTTACATACATACAAATCGTGCCCTACATTGATTCATGAAAGAAGTATATATTGGAAAGGGAAAACCCTATAGAATGGTTATAGGGAAAAATAAATTGACTGCAATGACCAAGTCCAGGTATCAAATCAAATCAAGCGAGGTACCCTCAAAGTCCAGCAAGATTCTGGCCAGCGGTCCGGTCGTAGTTTAGTTAAAAAAAAAATACAAAATAAACAAATGGATCAATTATTTTTTCCCTGGACTCCCCATACCCCTTGAAATAATATCTTTCAAAGCTTGTTCAGCCTGTATCTCTGAGGAAAAAAACATTGTGCGGCCCTGTGACACTACTTTCAGTTTGGCTGGGTTTTGGAGAAAGGCATGAGCCCCTGCATTCTGAAAGGGTGTAATCAGCTTTCGTAGTCTCCATCGCCTTTCCACAGTGGCATGTGCAAAGTCTGGTTTTGCGAAGAAAGAAAAACCCTCCCAGTTCCTTTTTTTATTTGGCCGGGCAAGATCATATACTGCCTGTTGCAAGAGAAAATTGCCAAAGAATATCAAGATGACTCTGGGGAAGGCTTGTTCCTTGCGTGACTGTTTGTCAAGTGAAAGTGGGAATCTATGTACTCGTTGAATCTCTTTGTCTCAGTACCATTGTGTTAGCTCGGTGAATGCGTTTTTAAACAGCTTAATAGCATATGCCCGGATATCGCTTCCTTCGCTGTTTTCTGGTATCCCAAGAATTCGGAGGTTATTCCGGCGTTGGCGATTTTATGCCTCTTCGAGCTTCCACATGATGTCGGTAACCGCTATTTCTTGAGATGTAACCTGGGTTTTCAGAGAGTCCACTGTGGTTTCCAGTATTTATGTTCGGGTCTCCACCATATTCATTCTTTCGGCAATCTCTGTGCAAGTTTTACCAATTTTACGCATAGACCCCTGTAGCTTTTTCGCTGCCACACGGGCAATCCGATTTTCCAATTTAACCTCATTGTGGAAAGTGCTCAAGGATTGTAAGATCATTGTTAGCGTTGGTTCGGGTGTCTGCGCTAGCTCCTTCTGTTTATCCGCCCCTTCTTGTGTGACCAATGCTCCGTGTCCTTCTAATAGCAGTGGTTGTGTGTTGGAATACTCCCATCGGAGATCTGCCTTGTCCTCGGTATCCATCTTCTGAGCTGATTTCCTTCTTTCTGAGGATCTCCTTTGTTTCCTTTGGGCTTTTTTGCCTTCACGTTGGCTGCTTGCGGAGGTATCGACTCCCTCATCATCGCTACTACGGCTATGTGGTCCCGAGGACTCTGAGCCATACGATTCTTTATTTAATGATAAAAAGTTCTCGGTGGGGGTCGGAGACTGATAACCCGGTTCTGTGACATCCAAAAGGGCCACCTACACATCTTTTAGTTGCTGCCTTAATTGTGGTTCCTCTCTTTTTGGTGTGTGATTATCCATTTTCTTTGACTCTGACTCTGGTATATTATTAATATCATTGTCCATATTATGCTCTGTTTCCATCTCAACCTTTTCCATATCGTTTGTCAGCAGGACTGTAGTTTCGCCACTTGAGCCCCAAGATACACAAGCCTCACCGTTTGTTTCGCTGTCTTTATGTATCAAGTTTTATTTTATCTCATTTAAGTCTGAGCCCCCTATGCTACCAGCCTTTGTCAAGGGTTCTGCTGTAGGATCCGTGCCCCGGTCCACATTATGTCTTTTGGAAAATAGCTTAGCAATGATCGGTTGCCTCTTATCCCCCGCAGTTAGTGTGTCTTTAATCGGAAGGTGTCTAGTGTTTTTACCCCCCGGGTCTTTCACGGTCTTACCGGAGTTGGCGCCAGCTTTCTGCTTCCCCTGTTCCACCTTAGCGTTGTCTTTATTCTCAGATCGAGTGGCTGCAGCAGGACCGAGCACTGTAGACCGTTTTTTGGGTCACGCACCTCCTCGGGCAGCTGCCATTGTGCACATTTCCTTCTGCTTCTCCTCGGCGTCCTGGTTGCGTAGCAACCAAGACCTGTCTCCGTGATCGTCGATTTCGAGCTTGCCAGCTAGCGTGGTAAGCAGCAGCCTTGCAAGTGCTTCCTAGCGCGATCTTCGCCCCAGCCAACAGCAATGCTCCAGCACACTCCCTTCCTCGATCAGGCTCCGTTTTTTTAGGATGCCAGTGACGCCAATAGCCACGATCCCTATCGTCGATGCCTGGGCACATTTCTCGGCTGACAGGACAACTCGGAGCTCCGGAGCGGCGTAAAGGTGAGTGACTCAGGTCTTACTCAGCCGCCATCTTGGCTCGAGTCCTTCAACTCCTACCTGAGATGCCAGACCAGAATGTTTCACGTGCAACAGAGATTCCTACCTGAATCTCTGTTGCACGTGAAACATTCTGGTCCTGCAACCTTCTACAAGGTGTCCCATCTTACAGCAGTAGAAACATTCTCTATTGCCTTTCATTGGGCCTCCACTTCCTCTTTCATTAGAATCTCCTCTTGCCCTTTGATCATTGGTTGGGAATCCCTGCAAGTTCTGTGTGTCTCTTTTCATGGGGATTGTGGCCATCTGTGTGACTGTGACTGTGACTGCTCCCTCTAACTATGCCTTTTTCAAGTTCTGTTGAACCAACTTCACTGTGCACATCTGTACTTGGCCCTGCCTGCCTTTGTCTTTTTCTATTTTCTTTTTGAAATAATGTATGATATGGGCCTGTATTTCTGGTCATGGTTTTGTGTCCAACAAAGCTATGTTGTCTAGTCCATTTTGTATTTCAGTGGGCAGTCCCTTTTCAATGATTTTGAAGAAAAAGGTGAGCTGTGGGCCTGCATTAACCCATGGCTAGCCTGACACCTGCCCCCATCATTCCTTCATTCTGCAGAGATAGTTTTTTATCCCTTCATAAGGCTTTATAGTCTCTATCATCAGTCCCCCTATGTCCGAGCTGTCGGGGTGCATTTCTTTCAGGGCCATCCAGATCTGATGTCTGTATGTGTTAAACACTGCCCCCACTGCCTCATTTTGGATTTGGCCAGAGTTATTGCTGGTATGCAGGCTAGGGCAAACACGGTGTTAGTCTTGTCGCCTATCAGGTTACTTAGAAGGCTTTTAATATCCCTTATAGTGAGTGTAATACCTGATGTTTTCTTTCCAAAGAAGGTTATCCACTTCCCTGCCCCTTCTAATAGGGAATGAAACTTAGTCTAAAGTCCTACCATGTCCATCTGGGACCAAGCGGCCCACCACTGGAGCAAGGGAAATTGTTTGCTGTTAAAGGGATGGTGGGCCTGTCCTCGACATATTTTTTCCCACATTGCTAGAAATTGCTGCATGTAGAGGAATCCTCAATCTGGGGTTCCCTCCTTATGTCTAATACAATCCTTGGTCATTGCCATGTCTTCTAACACAAATGACCATTCTTGTGGCCAGTGCCTAGGGTACTTGCACTCTCCCCTTGTCCAAATTTGCCTTCCATCAATGCAGTTATCTCCTTTGCGGTGCAGTTATACTTCCTAAGTGCCCGTGCCATGTCATTGACTGCTGTTGCTGGAGAGGGGTTATGTCTCTGTGCTATTAGTATCTTTTTTTGGAGCATCGAGGTTCAGTGAGAATCAGATGTCCTTGCTTCCTGATCTCCTCATCTTCCCTATGTCTCAGGGATTTGGAAAAGGGTGGTAGTCTACAGTGCAGTAACCCTAGACTAGTGAGTAGCCTCTTATCATCCAATCACTACTCCCTTCACTCTCTGTGCCTGGCCTCACTTCTCTCATCGTTTTCGAGAGTATGGGTCTTTTGCCTCTCCTCTCGAAATTTCTTAGCTTTGTCCCTGCATTTAGATCTGTCTATCTTTGTCCTAAATCTTCCTGTGCTTCCCCCACTGGGAGTCTCTTCTTCTGTCACTCTTATGCCCCCTACATCTCCACCTTCACTCTCTGGCCCAGGGAGCCAGATCTTCCTTCATTGCTCACGCTCGCTGGATCGCTGTCTCGAATGGCTAAGAACCACCCAGATAGCCACTCTGCCTCCTCTGACCCTGGAGGAACTGAGGTCCAGCTCTGCTGTGGGGCACTGTAAGTTGGTTTCCGAAGTTGGGTGGCCTTGGACTGGGGCAGGCTTAGGCTATGTGGAGTGGTTAGTGGTGAGGGTGATTGGGATCCTCCTTTGTCTGTAGCAACTCCATGTTTTGGTATGCCCAATTATTTTGGGGTTAAGTGTTCCCTCCTTAGGCCACGGGAATGTGTGTGTTTTGGTTTTCAAGCGCCACTCCTGGCAATACTTACTAAATGTTGCCTTTTCGTTGGGGAAGGCTCCCTGATTGTGCTCCAGAGGAGTACACACTTTGGTGGTTTGAGGGGCCATGAGAGAGGTGTGGGGTTGACCCTGGTTGTGGTGATGGTGTAGGCGTTCAGTGGTGCATTGGTTGTGTGAATGGGCAGGGTTAGGAGTGGGCAGGTCCATTGGGCCATGTCTTGTCTGGAGCTAGTGGCTAAAACTTGTGTGGGGAAAAGCAGTTCACTTTTCAACCTGAGATAATTCAATGGAAATCAAAAAGTACTTTTTACATGCATACAATCGTAAACTCTTCAAGACAGTAAAAACTTTCTTTGCTTAATGTTATTAAGAATAGTGGGCAGAGGCTGGTGACAGGACAGAAAGGTGAGGGACATAAAAAAAAAGGTGTGCATCAGAACGTAGAGTGTGTGTATCAGCAGGATGCGTGAAGCATCCCTCGAGGAATTACATGCACACAAGAGAGTGTACATCTTGAAGGACCCAAGGTGGGCACGTGCGATGAAAATGTAATTTGGGTCACAAGAGAAGAGAGTGCACGTATAACCAGAATTCACATTTGAAGCACACCGAAAGATTAGCGTGCACACAAGAAAATAAACATTTATAAAGCGGGGTGCACAGTGTAACAACAATCAAATTATGAACATGTATTCAATACACGCAAGAAAACAGAGATTGCATCTCTGACTGGAATTCACATGTGAAGGACCACCAAAACTAACGCACACATAAGAAAGTAATCGTTTTGAGAGCGAGGTGCACAGTAGAACAATCAAATGTTGAACAATTATTCGATATATGCAAGAAAACAGAGTACGTGTATGACCAGAATTTGAATGTGAAGCACCCCTAAATGCTAACCAACATACAAGAAAATGTGTATTTTGAGAGAGGGGTGCACAGTAGAACAACCATCAAACTATGAACAAGTAGTCAAAACACACAAGCAAACAGAGAGTGCGCAAATGATTAGAATATGCATGTGATACACTCCCAAAGACTAACGCGGACCCAAGAAAATGCTCATTTTGAGAGCGGGGTGCAAAGTAGAACAACCAAATTATGAACAAATAGTCAATACACGCATGGAAACAGAGACTGTGTGTATGACCAGAATTTGCACGTGAAGCACCCCGAAAGACGAATGTGCACACAAGAAAATGCTTGTCAATACATGCAAGAAAACAGAGCATGCTCGTATGAAGAGATTTTGCATATGAAGCATCCTCAAACACTAACACACATACAAGAAAATGCCTGTTTTGAGAGCGGGATGCACAACCTAACCATCTGTAGAGTGGTTGTTATGTCAATTAGGGTATTCCCTTTAAAAGGGCATGAGAGGGCTTGGAGAGCAGCTAGCACATATGAAGAAACAGTCTACAAAGGGTAGGGTGTGCTAGTCAGACATGAGTGCAACGATGTGCGAGACACAATGGCAATGGGATCCTGCTAAACAGGCTCTTCCTGACCACAGACAATGATAATACAACCAGTGCAAATGCGCTTCGGAAGTGCGGTCTTCTCTCTCTCAGACTACAACGATGCGAACAATATCAATGCATTCCTGCAGCGCAAGCTTCCCTAACTTTTTTTCCCTCTCTCAACACTCCTTTTAGATACAGAGAGTATTAAGACACCATCCTACACTATGCTCACAGTTAACTAACAAATATGAAGTTGAGGCTTACGTACCTTCAGGCCACTCTCATCAGGAGTGCGGGGTAAAACAATTTTTATGCTTAGAGTACCCCCAGGCCACTCTGATCAAGAGTGCTGGGCAAAACTATTTTTATGCTAAGAGTACCTCCAGGCCGCTCTGATGAGGAGGGCCTGATGAAACTATTTGTAGGCTTAAGAGTACCACCAGGCCGCTCTGATCAGGACTGCTGGGTGACTAATGCACAATAAATAATAGTGGGCCACATGCATCAAACTTAGGAAGTGCAATTCCTAAATTACGATTTTTAAGAAATTGCAATTTAGGAATCGCAATTCCGAATGCATGTTGGAATTGCAAAAAAATGTGCGATTCCTACACATTCCTTATTTGCGACTCGCAATTTCAAGGGTGTAAGGGTGCCCAAAGGACACCCTGAAGCATCTCTGAAATTGCATTGCTATTACAGGTTGCACACACACATGCCCCAAGGGCATGTATGTGTGCAAAATGGAACTTAATTAAATGCACTTTTGTGCATTTTTCTAAGTTCTCGCAAATTACTATCAACTTGGATTTGATGGTAATTTGTGTTTGATAACTGCGAACTCGCAATTATTTTTTGGTTCATGCATTGCATTTAAGGAATCACAATTTACGATTCCTTAAATGCAATCGCAATTTAAGTAATCACAAATTTTGCGATTACTTAAATTTAAATTTTTGCACTTGGGATGCATAATCTGTCCCTTTGTGACCGGTATTTTCGGGGAGGCATTTGCCCCAATATATAGATATAAAAAAAATACCTCCAGGCCACTCCTATCTATGAGTATTGGGTGAATCTATTTCTACACTTACCACTTCTGTTTGCAACACTATGCTATTCGTATTGTTTAGAAAGAAAAGCTAATCACGTCGTCTTACCCTTTCCGACGGCCGCTAGTGAACGGATCCAATCTGCTATGGGCCGGCATGCTTGAGGCAAAGCAAGGCCTCCTAGGCACATTGCTGCTTTGGGGATTTAATGTAATGTAATGTAATGTAACGCGTTTTTGTATAGCGCATGGTTACCGAGAGGCATCCCAGTGCTGCGGTAGAATCAGGCTCAAGAGGGAGAAAGGAGAACAAAGGGTCATTTGGGAAAAAGGAAGGTTTTCAGGAGCTTCCGGAAGAGCAGATAGCAAGGTTCTGCGTGCAGTTTCAGGGGGAGAGAGTTCCATCGCGAGGCCGCATTTACAGAGAAGCGGCGGCCTCCTGTGAGTGCTTTCTTGACTCTAGGCGCTCTCGCTAGGTACTCTTTATCGGAGCGCAAGGGCCTATTAGCCTTGTAGGGCGTGACTAGGCTCTTCATATTCGAGGGTCCTTTGCCTTGAAGAAGCTTATGGGTGATGCATAGAGATTTAAACTTAATCCTCTCCCATTTGGGGAGCCAGTGGAGCGATTTGAGGGCCGGTTTAGCTGACGTCCTCAATGAAATACCCATTACTAGCCTAGCTGCGGCATTTTGAGTCTGTTGGAGCTTGTTGATGGTGGCTTCAGGGGCTCCTAGAAAGATCGCATTTGTAAAATCTAGTCTGGACAGCACCAGTCCATGGACTAATAGCTTCCTAGAGTGCTGCGGGAGAAGAGGAAGGACTTTCTGGGCAGACCGAAGAAGACCGAAACAAATTCCTGCTGTTTCCTTAGCTTGTGTTTTAAGCAAGAGATCCTGCTCCAACCAGACCCCTTTCTTTCTTCCTTTCGTCCTGAGGCCCTCAGGATGCAAGGGGACCTCATCGACTCACCAGCAGTGCGCCGAGAGATACGTTTGCAGATTGGTGAAAAAATGGGCATGGCCTCTGACCACTTCTCAGCACTTCCACTGTGGGAGGCTTACTGGAGGTAACAGGTGGGCTAGTTGGCCCCTAAAGACCCTAAGCAGCAAAGGGGACTTCAACCCCCAACCATGGGCATGCCAGGAGGTGCGTTTGCAGAGTAGTGGGGACAAGGGACGGGGCCTCGGCAAGTTGCTGGCTTGGTTTTATTTAATTTTAAATTTTTAGAAGGGGCGCTGTGTGGCCCCCATTCCCTTGACCACATTAGGCCCTGGGGACCCCATCCCCCGGTCCTGACCCATAAATAAAAAAAAGAAAAGGGAGAGGGCCCACGCAGCCCCCCGCTGAGGCCGATTTTATCCCCATTGCCCGGGGCAAAGCCATTAAAAAAAATATATTTTATTTTAAGGGAGGCGGGCCGTGCAATTTTGTTTTCAATAAAAAGGGAAGGAGCTGAGCGGCCCCCCTCCAGGGCAATTTTTGGCCCCGGGGACCCCATCCCCAGGGGCATGGCCAGCTGGTCGGGGACCATGGGTGGACCCTGACGGCCCCTCTGGTCTCCGCCGGCACCCGCCTCCTGCAGGAGCTAGCTGACATGCAGCTCCCTTGGGATAAAAAGCAAAGTGTGCTCTCTTTGACCAGGCAAGAGCAAAGTACTCTCGCTTGGTCAAAGCGAGCACGCTTGTTTGTTATGGGCACCCCCCGGACATTGCTGGATGGCCCTGGGGGTGGCGGTCACCAGGGCCATTTATGGCTTCAGGAGGGGGCCGTAAAGCCCCCCTCCAATTTGGAAACCAGCCCTGGGGAGGTAGTGGTCCCTGGAGCTGTGGGGGGAGGCAGGAGCCCCCAACAACTTATATTCAGCATAGCCCCAGGTAGGTGTGTGGCCCTCCCACATTTCACTTACTTAGCCCTGGGAAGGTGGTGGTCGCATGTGCTGCATGGGGATGTGGGGGACCGCGTGGCCCCTGCACTTCATTGTATAGGCACTGGAGAGGTGGCAGTCCCCAAGACCGCAGGGGCCTGTGCAGGCCCCCACATCTCTATTTATTATTGCCCCAGGACGTGGCCCGCCAATGGCCTACAGGAAATGAAGCACAGGTGGCTGCGCTTCATTTTTTTTAAATATAAAACATAATGCTTTTTTTTGCCCTGAGCAAGCCTATGGTTCAGGGTGTCTCTACCATGCCCCCTTTTCTTGTTTTTTTAAAACATTTTGTAACCTTTTTTCTTGTGACTCGGTTCAACCAAAATGAATCAGTTGGAATCTGTCAGGGCTCGGATGGTGATCATGCGTGGGCTACCATTTAGGACTAGGGGTGAGACAATCAAGATGGGCCTCCACTCATAGGCTCACCCCGGGGTGAGCCTGTAGGTGCCATTTATGCAGTGTAAGGGGTCCGCAAACTGTCAACAAAATGTACAAAAACCAGAAGGGATATCCAGGGGACTAAACAAAATTAAAAATGGGATTTTAATCCATACACAGTCCTTGCCAGATTAAAAAATAAAGGCCATTGCTAACGCTCAAAAGGGAGGGATATTATTTTTGAATGCCAACTAATACTCCTCTCCCAAACCCTGACTAGGACTTAGACTGCATGAAAAAGCAACAATAACAGTCATAGTTGGTGGTCTAACAAGCTGAAAGGTGGTACCACAGCCTCTCTCCTTAGATACAAGAAACATTGTTCCTGGTGAGCCTGTAGTCTATGTAGTGTGTGTTTTTTTGGAGTTTTCTGCTTTGTTCATTCAATGCATCCTGCACCTTAAGACTGGATGCTCGTGCTCACCACACCCAGAAGTGCTCAACGATCCGGATATTTGTCATCATGACCTTGTGAATAATCGAAATCATGCTGACTTGCACCATCCAGGGCAACTTTTTAAGTCATGTGGGTGTATTCTGTGCATTTGCCTTACCACCACAACTTTACATTTGGCTACAGGATGTTCTTTGGTTGCAATGTTGACTGTAACTCAACACTCACATCCTGATAAAAAGTAGACACTTTGCAGGTATATGCATGATCAAAACGTTTCTGTTCATGAAGGATAAATTCCTTATTGTCTATTTATTTTTACTAAAAGTTGAATATTTTTGTATTATCTATATTCGGTATCATAAAAATAATGCAGTGAAACTGTGCTCTGCTCTTAGATGTATCTATGGGCCAAATGCATCAAGCTAAGAAATAGTTATTCTTTAATAGCGATTCTAAAGGAATCGCCATTAAGGAATCAAAATTCCTCATGCATGTAGTCTTCACTAAAATATTAGCGATTCCTACTCATTCTTTAATTACGAATCGCAAATTGCGATTCGCAATTAATGAATGCCTTCCCATTCGTTCCTATGGGCCAAAAGGCCCGTAGGAATGAATGGGACAGCAGTCGCAATATGCGAATACCAAATAGGTAATCACAAATTATGCTTGCAATTTCAAGGTTGTAAGGGGGCCAACAGGCCACCCTGATGCACCCCCAACAAAGGTAAGTATGCACATGGGGTGCACACACTTGCCCTAAGGGAATGTGTATGCATCACATTGCACTTTGAAAAATGCATTTTTGTGAACTATTCAAAGGAGTTGCAAATTACCATCAACTTGAAGTTGATGGTATTTTGCAATTCGAAATTGCATAAATGCAATTTGTGAATGCATAATGCATCGCAATTAGGGAATCACAATTTGCGATTTCCTAGCTGCATTTGCAAAATAGGAAATCACAAAATGTGCAACTACCTGTTTTGCGAATGTTTTTGGGGTGGATGCATCGCAAATAGCATTTTACCGGTCGCAAATGGGCTGATTCTGCTAATCTTCCCCTTTGCAACCAGTAAAATGCTTGATGCATGTGCCCCTATGTTATTTAAATTAAGCCTCATGCTCTTTGTCTTCCTTAAACGCATGTGCCAAACCTGGGTTGTTTCCAGATAGATAAGATATTTGAGAAGGGAACAAATAATGTCAAATGTATTTTCCTCTAATGTAATGCAACCTAAAATACTTTGTATTGAGGAAATGACTAAAAAAAGGTTATGTTAAAATCTAAAAAAATCAATTTAAGTAGAGATAAAAAAGACTTTTTTTCCACAGGTGATCTATCGTGATGCCATCAATTCCATATTGATATTTTGCTGTGTCCTTATGTCAAGGATTATAATAGCAATCAGTTTGGCAGAAAATGCGGACATAGAATTTAAATATAGATACAGGGACCTAGGTCTGGGATAAAATGTCCATGCACAAAAATTGATTCATGTCACTTCAATAAAATGAAAAAATAAGCAATCGATGCCTTGGACAGTCAAGCAATTCCCTGGCTAGATACTGGATTTGAAGTGCAAGATAAATTGTGGGATTGAAATAAGACTGCAGTTTGAAAATGACCTGCTTTCAGTATCATCTCGTTTTAAACTTCCATTTCTCGACACCAGGATTCACTGCTCGAGAGCATTTTCTGACCATTTTAAAAAGAAGGCATCTATGTTCTTCTAACACACAGAAAGCTACCGAAGATTCGCTGGAAACTTCCAATATTCATAGGATTATATCATATGTCTATACGTTGTCAATTGTTCAGCTACCGTAAAATGATAAATATATTTTCCGGTAAACATCCTTTACAACGCAACTTTTACCACGCAGTGCCTTTATGACGCAACTTTTACAACGCAAACCATTACAACGCATTGCGCTGGGGGGCGCTCTAGGATAGGGAATAGGTTTAATGTATTATCCAACACCTTCCCTACTATCCACGGGGACTGGAGTTGGAATAGTAAATTAAACTATTCACTATCCAGCGCCCAAAAGCACTATGCGTTGTAATGGTATGCGTTGTAAAACTTGCGATGTAAAGTTAGGCGTTGTAAAAGTATGCGTTGTAACGTCATACATCCATATTTTCCAGATCTGAAATAGATCTAACCGATTAATCAACTGGAGAGCATTCAGGTGAGATCTGCGGGACCAAAATGCACTGTAAAAAATAGTTTATAGTTACTATGCTTACAAAACTGCAGTTTTTGGCACCGTAAGCGGATTTTCGGAAAGGGACAACTTTTGACATCTATGGGCCTGATTACGATGGCGGACAGACTTCTGTCAGTCAGCCATTGTCCCGGGGATGGGGACCACCTGCCTATATGCAGGGGTCCCACATATGCTATTATGATGCGACTGCCACCACAGTGGTCGCACCTGCCATATTTTACATTGCGGTGGGTGTTGCTAGTTGCAGCACCTACTGCAATGCTAAAAATGCACTCTTAACATTTCCCTGCACTACGTGGCAGGCACCATGCGGTGCCTGCCACCTGGTGCAGAGAAATATATAAGGGGCGACATAGGTGCCCCCCATTGTTCTTGTCCCAGGCCCAGGGAATGGAGGGGGCTCTGCTATGGCCCCCAAATCCGCTTCTGCCTTCTGTTTTGTGGTGGGTTGACTGCCGTGAAATGACCAACGAAAAGGGATATCATAATCCCAATGGCGGTGACTGACAGGCACAGTCGCAATGATGAGCTATGCGGCTGCTGCAACAAGCGGTCAGAAAATGACCGCCTTTCGGAACCGTGGCGGTAGGTATTTCTGGCGGCCAAGTTTACGCACGCCATTGTAATCTGGCAGGCGGAAAACCGCAGTACAATGGCGGGGGTCCGCCACCGACAGGTTATCGGTGGCGGGCCCTCCACCATCGTAATGACCCCCTTTGTTTTGGCAAAATTTAGCTTTGTTGGAAGCAAGCAGAGGTCACGAACACTGGCAATTCTTTGGTTTAGCTAAAAACCTCTATCACCCCACCCATAAGCATTACCCACCCCTTAAGGCTTTAAAGTCCCCTCACACCCTTTAACAGGCAATACTCCTTCCTGGTCATCTAAAAACGGCTCTTTTCTATTCTTTGTTTTTGTCCTTTCCAGCCTAACTGCACCAGGCCTAGGTTGCCTCCTACTCCATTCTGGATCAGACACTGTCCCATCATTCTTGCAACCTTCCAATCTCTCTCCTGCCTTATGAGGAGTTCTCTCTGTTTGTGACGGCCTCCTACTATAGTATTCCATTGCCATTCCACCCCAACACCCCTCCCTACCTGCTTCCAAGCACAGCCCTAGAACTTGTACCAGAGAGGGAGATGGGTTGATTGCCACATCAAAAAGGAGTGAATACTCTGTACGTTTTCGATTTTATGATTATCAATAAAATCTTTCCGAACTGAAAAAAGGAGTGAATAATCCTGTTTGCATATGCACTCCTCTTTATGCTGGCTGACATCGATTCACCTGTACATCCCTCCTGCTCTCTACCCAAGACCCCATGTGAAGACGGCGATTTTCTCACTTATGCACTGGGCCCTCTAGGTACAGTGTAGCGTTCACCATTTCATTGGCGTCTTGGCACTACCTGAAGTCTTGCTCTGCAGACAGTTTTGACTTTTCCATGTCAAACTACGAACTGCGCTAGGAATCTACAGCCCAAAGCAAAGTAGAGCTTGCAACAGGAATAATCAAAGAGCACAAACAAACATTTGAGACAGTTTTTATACCTGCCGCCTCAGAAAGGCCAATATACCTCTACCCCATACCAAATTCAAAATATATCTATTCAATTGGCGGCATCAATGGCAGTTTGGGTTCTCATCCTTTCAAATTTACACAATAGTAGCAGTGAAAAATATATGTGGTGTAAAAATATGAAATAAAGAAGTAAGAATACGTTATTCATAGGTACTAGTACATTTTGCCTACAGCAAAAATCCTTGTGAAAGTTGTGTCAACAGAAACAATTCATTTGGATCCACCGAGAAGTTCAGGCTCCTTTACTGTTATGTGGGTCATAGACTGTAATTTGTGAGCATAGCTAAGGATGTGGTAGCTCTGTCAGCACTGAAGTATTGTAAAGTCTGAAATTGACTTTTGCTACACATGTGACCAAATGTTGTCATATCGGCCCACAACAGTTACTCCTGGACTACCTTTTTGTCTGTCACTTAAGGGAAGCTCTGGCAAGAGTAACCATGCAAAACCCAACCTATTAGCAAAACTGAACCAAGCTGGATTGTATTGTCCCTGTATTTATAGCATACTATCCAACCATCTAGTGTGGCATACGAAGTGGCGGAACCCAAATAAGTGAAATTAGCGTCAGTGGAGGATTAGAGACTGAGGGCCTCATTTATGAGAAATGACGCATCGCTGCGTGAAAGCAGCGATGCGTCACTTCTCAATGCGCACTCCTTGCGACATGATTGATGCGTCATATTTATAATATGACGCATCATGTCACAAGGAGTTACAGATACGTCAGTATTTCTGGCGTATCTGTAGGCGCAAAAGTGACGCATTGCTGGAGTGTGTCACAAAAGTGACGCAACTCCAGAAATGTGTACTTTTACATGGGCAAGACCCATGTTGTTAGTGCCTGCGTCAGTCTTACGCCTGCCATGAAGCAGGCGTAAGATTTTGACGCATTAGTGGCCAAGAAATGGCGCAGTGAAATCTTATAGATTTCACTGCGTCACTTTCATGACCCTTTCTTGCATCAAAATGCCCCGCTTGCTTACATTATACCTGGCGCAGGTATAATGTGGCGCAGGGGTTTACAAAGTGACGCATCTACCTAGATGCATCACTTTGTAAATATGGAGCAACAAGGTGCTTTTTATACGCCACTGGTGCGTCACAAAAAGTGACTCACCGGCGGCGTAAAAGTGACTCACAGCCTCATAAATGAGGCCCCGAAAATTCTTCTTTCTTGTATGGCAGTGTAAGTACCTCAGATCAAGCACATGTCTGTTTGTCGTTTTATATTAAAAAAAATTGTGAAAAAAACTTTTTATATAGATGGAAATAATGGTAAATAAGTATAGAAGCATTTAAAAGTCAGACTTATACATATGTGGTATTATCAATGGCTTCAACCTAACTAGGGACTAACAGGGTATGGTTTATTTTTTGTGGTATTCGAGATAATCAAGATTGTGTATATCAACTGAGAATTGCATTACACACTCTTACACTTCATTTAGTTTTTTAGGGACATTAAGTGATTTTCCCAAAATTTCACAATATTGAGCCAAGCACTGACGCCAGGATTTTAACCTTCCCAGCTATTTTAAAAAGAGCGTCCCTCAACATGAACAACAAAGGCAATCAAATCTACCTATCTACCATGTCTGAAAAGAGATATCATCACTGGTCAATAAATGTCTGAAATCACTACTTTATGGCTTGGCCATGTTGAACCTTTATCCCAAAATACTTTAAGGAATTGGTATTCCAGCAAAGCGGGTACTCGCGCTCAAATTGTTGCTTGGTTATGGTATGAGGAAATGCCTCAAACTGTCTCCACTATATCTGTATGACCAAGAAATTTAGAAAACGAATGATCTTCAGATATCAGGGAACATTCTAGGTATTGTCTTCATGTGTAATAAAACAGTAAAATATCAACCCAATACATTGTCACCAATGTCATCTAGTGATGAATGGGATGCCCATGTATGCATCCGACCAAGAGAAGCATACAAACGACCGCGAGGGGAACGGTCCAACATCCTGCCCACCCGTCTTTGTTTCCAGTGGCAGGGGGAGCATTTTATCGGATCGCCGTGAGGTAAACGGCTTGCAGCACCTTCCGACACACAATAAGGGACTACAGCCACCAGAAGCACCTGTGGCGCACTCTGTCAGCGTCACTGTCCGGTGCCGCCAGCCCTTATCAGTGAATCGTGGGACGCGTGCGGGCAAAGGGCGGGCCCGTCTTTGCCCGTCTTAGCCCGGAAGAGGCTGGGCTGGGCCACCCCTCTGATGCATGTACCATGAACCCAGGAACTGACTGAACCACTTTGTGGTAAAGGACCCTGGGCTGGAGAAAGCCCGCCAAAGGAGAGGGGTGTAACCACCCCCCTCCTGGTCCCATAGGTCTGTGAGAAGTTGGCCTGATATGCAGTGCTCACTATTCTAGTGATCACTATGTATCAGTCCAAACAACCCTTATTGATGATTGGTTGTAAGTCAACCTTATAGACCAGCTATCCTAGTAGCATGGATACGAGCAGTCTAAGGCTAAGACTCTAGGGGGCGCATTAAGCCAGCTGTTTTACCATCACATTACCCCTTGAACACCCAGTGAAAGGACACCACACAAGTTGTTATGAAAATAAACAGTGTATTTATTTATAACAAGACTACCCTGGCTCTTTATGAGACAGGGAGCTAAGCACACAACAAAACTCTTATAAAAATACTTCAAGTCGCACAATTTACACAAATGCCCGAGGGGCACGAAAAACCATATACTCTAAAAGTGGAATGGGGATTACTAGCAGGTAAGTAACGATTCTCAGAGGCTTTAGAAACGCTAGGCCTACAATACTGAACACTCAGGTTAGGAGCAGGAGGCCTAGGGACACCACGTGCAGAGTGGGAACTCTCACGCGTAAGGCGGGAAAAAGCCTATGAAAGCTAGTGTTCACAAAGTTAGTGTTCTCGGGCGAACCCGACTAGGTAGGTCAAAAACGAAAGTGGATCTGGACCCTTGGATAGTGAGGCTATGCTGGGGCACCGAAATGCCGAAGTTACCTAGCCCAGGGGCTGCAGCTGCATAGGTCTGAAAAGACGTCGGGATTCTTCGTTGACGGACCAGGAGCCTGAAGGAAAGGATTTTGAATTTGAATTTAAAAACATTTGTACAGCGCACTTCTACCTAGCGGTTTCATGGCGCTATTGCGATTACGGAGGGTGACAGCAGTAGGAGGGGATTAGACAGAGTAGGCTTTGGTGAACAGGAAGGTTTTGCTGAAAGGAGTTGCTGGCAGGCGACCAGTGAAGATTGTTCGAGTGATCCAAGCCTGGATCGAAGATGGATGACACCTGAAAGCAGAGGGGACCAAGTTCGTGACTACTAGCCAGTAGTCAGGTGGCACCAGGAGGGCACCGGATGGTAGTCACCTCGACTAGGTGAGTGGGCGACGCTGTGCTCTGTAGTCTCACGGACCAGGAGGCGTTGTCGGCGACCAGGATGGAGGTACGAGCTGTCCCATGATGGATGATGCTGTCGACGTCGCTGGACCCAGGATTGGGGCAACAAGTCTTGGCAAATTCAAGCCCACGCGGTGGACCTAAAATGGTGTCTGGAGTGGACCAGGAGGGTCCGGGGTGCTCCTCTTCTGGAAGGGAGCAAGAGCCAGTCTGGAGCAACCAGACCAGCAGCAGTGATGTCGTCGGGCGTCGTTAAGAAGGCCACAAGCCAGCGGGCTAGTAGCCAAACAACGCGGTGAGCAGCAAAAAGCAGAAGGGCCCCACGCAGATCGTGGAGATGCTGGGAGGCTGAACTTCGGTGCTGGAGCTGCTCAGGGTCGGGGCTTCTCGGACCCCAAAGCACTCACCAGAGGATCCCTCGGCGGTCGTGCTGGAAAGAAGTCGTGCAGTCTTGAAGATGGCCGGTCCCTCGAGGTCTCGTCGCACACACGGTTCTTAGCTTGGCTGTAGAGGTGGGTAGAGGTCAGAGGTGCCAGGGAAGCCGGTTCTCGTCGAGCTGGGCAGTCGGATTCCGGAGGAAGGACTTGCAGCAGACCGCAGTGTTCTTAAGATGGTGCCTGCGGATGCAGGGTGACTACTCCTTAGTCACAAGGGAGAATCTTGAAGAAGAAATCTTGATGTCCTTTCGTAGAAAGTCGTGTCTTGATTCCAAAGATGATCTAATTTGGAAGGGGGCCTGCTCCTACCTTTATCTGGGAAAAGGGGGCTGGCACGCGACTAAGTCCTGCCCTATGGGTGGGACCAGGAGGGGGGTGGTTACACCCCTCTCCTTTGGCGGGCTTTCTCCAGCCCAGGGTCTGGTGTGCCCCTGGAACTGGTTCAAGCCGGCCTTTGCACAGTGAGCACCGGGGTGCCACTTGCAGTCACCTTCCTCTGAAGCCCTGCCTACCTAGGATACACAAAATCCTGTCTGGGACGGTGCTGGCACCGCCCCTGACAGGAAACCCTTTGTCCTTGCCTCCTGCTCTGGGAGGACTCCCAGCAGCAGGAGGGCAGACTTGTGTCTTGGTGGCAGCATCCATTTTGTGGAGCTAAGGCTCTGTTTGACTTTAACCGGGGTTACAGGTTACATACATGTCGTGTCCCTCTAGAAGGGTGGAATGCTAACCCCGTCGCCAGAATTGGCGAGGGGTTAGTATTCCAATTCGTATGACACCTTACTCGACATGTTTTGATAAAGCGATACCAGAGTTGGCATATAACCGCGAGGATTATAATGCACTTAAGAGTATATGGTATGCGATATCATGGAAACGGCTAAGGGATAGATCCCGAAAGCCGCAGACAGGCTCAGCTCATGCCAGAGCACCATCTCACACGATTCCAAGCACTCAGCCTTCAGGATTGTTAAGGCCTGCCATAAGAGTGACTGATAGGAGATCTGTGTGTCCATTTTGGGGTTAGATATAGGTATACTAAATCTAAAGCAAAGGGTGAGTACACCACCTTGCCCCAACTGTCGTGCAGCCAGTTGTGTCAGTTTAGTTAGTCAGTCCAGGGGTGGCACAATACATGCTTCAGCCCCTGGGAGACTTCTGGGTGCACCTCAGCCCTGGGTAAAGGGACTTGGAGAGGGCCCAGTGCCAATTCAGTACCTGAGTACAATTTGGAGAGAGAGAACAGCTAGGCTGTGGGTCAGATTAGCAGGCCCACAGCCAGGGAAAGTCGTAAACCAGTGCAGCAAAAAGCAAAAATCTGGGTGATCATAGGATTGCAGACCCTACTCTCCTACACTCGCGCTCAAATTGTTGCTTGGTTATGGTATGAGGAAATGCCTCAAACTGTCTCCACTATATCTGTATGACCAAGAAATTTAGAAAACGAATGATCTTCAGATATCAGGGAACATTCTAGGTATTGTCTTCATGTGTAATAAAACAGTAAAATATCAACCCAATACATTGTCACCAATGTCATCTAGTGATGAATGGGATGCCCATGTATGCATCCGACCAAGAGAAGCATACAAACGACCGCGAGGGGAACGGTCCAACATCCTGCCCACCCGTCTTTGTTTCCAGTGGCAGGGGGAGCATTTTATCGGATCGCCGTGAGGTAAACGGCTTGCAGCACCTTCCGACACACAATAAGGGACTACAGCCACCAGAAGCACCTGTGGCGCACTCTGTCAGCGTCACTGTCCGGTGCCGCCAGCCCTTATCAGTGAATCGTGGGACGCGTGCGGGCAAAGGGCGGGCCCGTCTTTGCCCGTCTTAGCCCGGAAGAGGCTGGGCTGGGCCACCCCTCTGATGCATGTACCATGAACCCAGGAACTGACTGAACCACTTTGTGGTAAAGGACCCTGGGCTGGAGAAAGCCCGCCAAAGGAGAGGGGTGTAACCACCCCCCTCCTGGTCCCATAGGTCTGTGAGAAGTTGGCCTGATATGCAGTGCTCACTATTCTAGTGATCACTATGTATCAGTCCAAACAACCCTTATTGATGATTGGTTGTAAGTCAACCTTATAGACCAGCTATCCTAGTAGCATGGATACGAGCAGTCTAAGGCTAAGACTCTAGGGGGCGCGTTAAGCCAGCTGTTTTACCATCACATTACCCCTTGAACACCCAGTGAAAGGACACCACACAAGTTGTTATGAAAATAAACAGTGTATTTATTTATAACAAGACTACCCTGGCTCTTTATGAGACAGGGAGCTAAGCACACAACAAAACTCTTATAAAAATACTTCAAGTCGCACAATTTACACAAATGCCCGAGGGGCACGAAAAACCATATACTCTAAAAGTGGAATGGGGATTACTAGCAGGTAAGTAACGATTCTCAGAGGCTTTAGAAACGCTAGGCCTACAATACTGAACACTCAGGTTAGGAGCAGGAGGCCTAGGGACACCACGTGCAGAGTGGGAACTCTCACGCGTAAGGCGGGAAAAAGCCTATGAAAGCTAGTGTTCACAAAGTTAGTGTTCTCGGGCGAACCCGACTAGGTAGGTCAAAAACGAAAGTGGATCTGGACCCTTGGATAGTGAGGCTATGCTGGGGCACCGAAATGCCGAAGTTACCTAGCCCAGGGGCTGCAGCTGCATAGGTCTGAAAAGACGTCGGGATTCTTCGTTGACGGACCAGGAGCCTGAAGGAAAGGATTTTGAATTTGAATTTAAAAACATTTGTACAGCGCACTTCTACCTAGCGGTTTCATGGCGCTATTGCGATTACGGAGGGTGACAGCAGTAGGAGGGGATTAGACAGAGTAGGCTTTGGTGAACAGGAAGGTTTTGCTGAAAGGAGTTGCTGGCAGGCGACCAGTGAAGATTGTTCGAGTGATCCAAGCCTGGATCGAAGATGGATGACACCTGAAAGCAGAGGGGACCAAGTTCGTGACTACTAGCCAGGAGTCAGGTGGCACCAGGAGGGCACCGGATGGTAGTCACCTCGACTAGGTGAGTGGGCGACGCTGTGCTCTGTAGTCTCACGGACCAGGAGGCGTTGTCGGCGACCAGGATCGAGGTACGAGCTGTCCCATGATGGATGATGCTGTCGACGTCGCTGGACCCAGGATTGGGGCAACAAGTCTTGGCAAATTCAAGCCCACGCGGTGGACCTAAAATGGTGTCTGGAGTGGACCAGGAGGGTCCGGGGTGCTCCTCTTCTGGAAGGGAGCAAGAGCCAGTCTGGAGCAACCAGACCAGCAGCAGTGATGTTGTCGGGCGTCGTTAAGAAGGCCACAAGCCAGCGGGCTAGTAGCCAAACAACGCGGTGAGCAGCAAAAAGCAGAAGGGCCCCACGCAGATCGTGGAGATGCTGGGAGGCTGAACTTCGGTGCTGGAGCTGCTCAGGGTCGGGGCTTCTCGGACCCCAAAGCACTCACCAGAGGATCCCTCGGCGGTCGTGCTGGAAAGAAGTCGTGCAGTCTTGAAGATGGCCGGTCCCTCGAGGTCTCGTCGCACACACGGTTCTCAGCTTGGCTGTAGAGGTGGGTAGAGGTCAGAGGTGCCAGGGAAGCCGGTTCTCGTCGAGCTGGGCAGTCGGATTCCGGAGGAAGGACTTGCAGCAGACCGCAGTGTTCTTAAGATGGTGCCTGCGGATGCAGGGTGACTACTCCTTAGTCACAAGGGAGAATCTTGAAGAAGAAATCTTGATGTCCTTTCGTAGAAAGTCGTGTCTTGATTCCAAAGATGATCTAATTTGGAAGGGGGCCTGCTCCTACCTTTATCTGGGAAAAGGGGGCTGGCACGCGACTAAGTCCTGCCCTATGGGTGGGACCAGGAGGGGGGTGGTTACACCCCTCTCCTTTGGCGGGCTTTCTCCAGCCCAGGGTCTGGTGTGCCCCTGGAACTGGTTCAAGCCGGCCTATGCACAGTGAGCACCGGGGTGCCACTTGCAGTCACCTTCCTCTGAAGCCCTGCCTACCTAGGATACACAAAATTCTGTCTGGGACGGTGCTGGCACCGCCCCTGACAGGAAACCCTTTGTCCTTGCCTCCTGCTCTGGGAGGACTCCCAGCAGCAGGAGGGCAGACTTGTGTCTCGGTGGCAGCATCCATTTTGTGGAGCTAAGGCTCTGTTTGACTTTAACCGGGGTTACAGGTTACATACATGTCGTGTCCCTCTAGAAGGGTGGATTGCTAACCCCGTCGCCAGAATTGGCGAGGGGTTAGTATTCCAATTCGTATGACACCTTACTCGACATGTTTTGATAAAGCGATACCAGAGTTGGCATATAACCGCGAGGATTATAATGCACTTAAGAGTATATGGTATGCGATATCATGGAAACGGCTAAGGGATAGATCCCGAAAGCCGCAGACAGGCTCAGCTCATGCCAGAGCACCATCTCACACGATTCCAAGCACTCTGCCTTCAGGATTGTTAAGGCCTGCCATAGGAGTGACTGATAGGAGATCTGTGTGTCCATTTTGGGGTTAGATATAGGTATACTATATCTAAAGCAAAGGGTGAGTACACCACCTTGCCCCAGCTGTCGTGCAGCCAGTTGTGTCAGTTTAGTTAGTCAGTCCAGGGGTGGCCCAATACATGCTTCAGCCCCTGGGAGACTTCTGGGTGCACCTCAGCCCTGGGTACAGGGACTTGGAGAGGGCCCAGTGCCAATTCAGTACCTGAGTACAATTTGGAGAGAGAGAACAGCTAGGCTGTGGGTCTGATTAGCAGGCCCACAGCCAGGGAAAGTCGTAAACCAGTGCAGCAAAAAGCAAAAATCTGGGTGATCATAGGATTGCAGACCCTACTCTCCTACATGACCCCCCCAAACTTTGGGATAATAAACTAACCTTGACCAGGTGAGTCTTCTTGCTCTAAGTGGAAATACCTGGAGAGTCCATCAGCATTGCTGTGATCAGTACCAGGTCTATGCTCCACTGTAAAATCCATCCCCTGTAGGGAAATGGACCACCTAAGCAGTTTGGGGTTTTCATCCTTCATCTGATTTAGCCATAAGAGGGGCTTATGGTCGGTCTGAATGGTGAAGTGAGTGCCAAACAATTAGGCCCTCAGCTTCTTCAGGGCCCAAACCACAGCAAAGGCCTCCCTCTCAATAGCTGACCAATTTTTCTCTCTGGGGGTCAGCCTCCTACTAATGAAAGCAATAGGCTGGTCATTACCATCAAAATTCAGCTGAGACAGAACAGCTCCCACACCCAACTCAGAAGCATCTGTTTGGACAATGAATGGCTTGGAGTAATCTGTACTCTTAAGGATAGGTGCTGTGCACATGGCCTGCTTTAGGTCATTGAATGCTTTCTGACAGCTTGCTGTCCACTGAACTTTCTTTGGCATCTTTTTGCTTGTCAGGTCATTAAGAGGGGTCACTATGGACCCATAATTTCTGACAAACTTCCTGTAATAACCAGTCAGGCCCAAGAAAGCTCGAACCTGAGTCTGGGTGATTGGAGGAGCCCAGTCCTGGATGGCCTGTATTTTACTCTCCAATGGCTGAACCTGGCCTCCACTTACAAGGTGGCCCAGGTATACAACCTGTGTCTGCCCTATCTGGCACTTAGTGGCCTTGATAGTGAGGCCTGCCTTTTGCAGAGCCTCTAACACTTTCCTCAGGTGGACCAGGTGATCCTCCCAGGTGGAGCTAAAGACAGCAATATCGTCAAGATATGCTGCACAGAAGTCATCCAGCCCAGTGAGGACTTGATTCACCAACCTTTGGAAGGTGGCAGGTGCATTTTTCAAACCAAAGGGCATTACCACAAATTGATAATGCCCACCAGGGGTAGAAAATGCTGTCTTGGGTTTGGCCTCCTCAGCTAACCTGATTTGCCAATACCCAGCTGTCAAATCAAATGTACTTAAGAATTTGGCAGAAGCCAATTTATCTATAAGTTCATCTGCTCTTGGTATTGGGTGGGCATCAGTCTTAGTGACTGCATTGAGACCTCTGTAGTCTACGCAAAACCTCATCTCTTTCTTACCACCCTGGGTGTGAGGCTTTGGCACTAGAACTACTGGGCTAGCCCAAGGGCTATCTGAGGGCTCAATGACTCCCAGCTCCAACATTTTCTGCACCTCTGTTTTGATGCAGTCTCTAACATGATCAGGCTGTCTGTAGATTTTACTCTTGACAGGCAGACTGACTCCAGTGTCAACATCATGGGTACACCAATAAGTTTGGCTGGGTGTCAGAGAGAACATATGTCTGAAGGATTGCAGAACTTGCCTGCAATCCTGTTGCTGATGTTCAGTGAGGCTGCCACAAAAGACAACACCATCTACTGATCCATCATCAGGATTCTGAGTGAGCAGGTCTGGGAGAGGGTCACTCTCTTCATCCTGTCCCTCATCTGTGGCCATGAGCAAGCTCATGTCCTTCCTGTCAACATATGCCTTGAGCCTGTTTACATGGAGCACTCTGAGAGGGCTCCTGGGAGTTCCAAGGTCCACCAAGTAGGTAACCTCTCCCTTTTGCTCAATGATGGTGTGGGGCCCAGACCATTTGTCTTTCAGAGCTGCTGGAGCCACTGGCTCCAGCACCCACACCTTCTTTCCAGGCTGGTACACAGTCAGGACAGCCTTTTGGTCATGCCAAGCTTTTTGGAGTTCTTGGCTGGCCTCCAGGTTTTTAGATGCCTTTTCCATATACTCAGCCATCCTGGAGCGGAGACCAAGTACATAGTCCACTATGTTGGTTGCTTTTTTAGAGGTCTCTCCCATCCTTCCTTCACCAAACACAGGGGTCCTCTTACAGGATGCCCATACAGAAGCTCAAAAGGGCTGTAGCCAACCCCCTTCTGTGGGACCTCTCTGTAAGCAAACAAGAGGCAGGGGATCAGGACATCCCATCTTCTCCTAAGAGTTTCAGGTAGCCCATGAATCATCCCTTTGAGGGTCCTGTTGAATCTCTCAACAAGCCCATTGCATTGTGGGTGATAGGGTGTGGTGAACTTGTAGTTCACACCACACTCCTTCCACATTGCAGTCAGATATCCTGACATGAAGTTTGTACCTCTGTCAGAAACAACCTCCTTAGGGAAGCCCACTCTGGAGAACACTCCAACTAGGGCCCTTGCCACTACAGGTGCTGTAGTGGTCCTAAGTGGAATAGCTTCAGGATACCTGGTGGCATGATCCACCACCACCAGTATAAACTTGTGCCCTGATGCTGTCTGGGGTTCCATTGGACCAACAATGTCAATCCCCACTCTTTCAAAGGGGACCCCCACCACAGGTAGTGGTATGAGGGGGGCCTTTGTTGTGCCACCTGACTTACCACTGGCTTGGCAAGTGACACAGGAGCGACAAAACTCCTTGGTATTCTCATTCAAGTGGGGCCAGTGAAAGTGTGAGACAAGCCTGTCCCACGTCTTTGTCTGACCTAAATGACCTGCAAGGGGAATCTCATGGGCCAAGGTGAGAAGGAAACCTCTCAGAGACAAGGGGATGACCAGCCTCCTGGTTGCACCAGGCTTGGGGTCTCTTGACTCGGAGTACAGGAGTCCATCTTCCCAGTATACCCTGTGGGCACCTGTGGCATTCCCTGCAGCCTCAGCAGCAGCCTGCTGTCTGAGGGGTTCAAGGGAAGGGCAGTCTAACTGTGCCTTCCCCAGGTCTGCTCTGGAGGGTCCCCCTGAGCCCAGAAACTCAACTTGATCAAGTTCAAGCTCTTTAGGCTCAGTTTCCCTCAGCTCTCTCAGATCAGCCTCCTCAGAGACTTGATCCTCAACCTGGGGCAAGGGGGAAGGCAAAGCCTTAACCCTACTGCTCTTCTTCTTGGAAGGTGTCTGGTCCATTCTTTCAGGATCCAGCACCTGTTCAGTGGGGCATCTTCTGGCCTGTGACCTAGTCACAGCAAGCACATGTGCTGGCAAGCCTAACATTTCCATGTGAGTCCTTTGCTCCACTTCTGACCATAGTGATGACTCCAAATCATTGCCCAACAAACAATCAACTGGGAGGTCTGAACTGACTACAACTTTCTTTTGACCCTTCACTCCACCCCAGGAGAAAGCCACAATCGCCATAATATGACTGGTAGTGACGTTGCTGGCATTGGTCACCAGGAAATCTGTACCTGGCATGATCTGTCCAGGGTCCACAAAGTTAGGTGTCACCATGGTGACACTGGCACAAGTGTCCCTATAGGCCTGAGCCATCTTGCCATTAATCAAAGGTGTCTGCCTGTATTTTCCCAAAGTATTGGGACTTATATCAGGGGATATATCCATATCCCCTGTACAGACAAGGACAGCCTGAGTGAGTGTGCCAACTAAGTTGTCAGACCCCTCAGTACCCAAGGTTAACCCAACTAATGCCTTGGGAGGTACACTACCACTACTGACTGTACTAGGGGTTGCAGTTGCCTTAGGGGCTGTAGTGGTAGGAGTTTGTCCTCCTCTTTTGGTGCACTCACTAAACCAGTGAGACTTACTCTTACAGTACTGGCACCACCTTTTTGACTGGCCTTCTTGAGTCTTCTTCTTCTGGGAAGCCTGACCCCCACCCTCTTTGGTTTGTTGGGGACCTGGTGAAGACTTCTGGTCATTTTGTTCACTCTTAGCATTACCCTTCTGGTCTGCTTTCTTCTGACCACCCTGGTTCTGGTTCTGGTTCTGCTTGATCCTTGTTCTGACCCATTTGTCTGCCTTCTTTCCCAATTCTTGGGGAGAGGTCAGATCTGAATCAACAAGGTGCTGGTGCAACAACTGGTTCTGACAATTATTTAAAATTTGTTCTCTCATCATGAGATTGTACAACCCTGTGTAATCAGTAACCTTGCTACCCAGCAACCAGCCCTCCAAAGCCTTAGTGGCACAATCCACAAAGTCAGACCAGTCCTGAGACTGAGTTTTCTGGGTGTCTCTGAACAGCAACCTGTACTGCTCAGTGGTTAAACCAAACCCATCAACCAGTGTATTTTTCAGGACCTGGTAATCATTAGCATCCTCCACTCTTGTAGTGAGGAGCTTATCTCTACCTTTACCATCAAAGGAGAGCCACAGTATAGCTGCCCACTGACTCTGGGGAATGCACTGCACAGTGCAGGCCCTCTCCAAAGCAGCCATCCATTTCTGGATATCATCCCCTTGTTTAAAGGGGGGCACTATCTTAGTCAGGTGTTTAGTATCTAAACCCTTCTCTCTATCTCTTGGGAGATTGCTGCCACCAGTGGGAGCTAACCCACTCATCTGCTGCTCTCTTGCAAAGGCAAGCTTCTCTTTGGCCAGGGCAAGTTCTTCCCTTTCAATCCTCAGAGTAGCCTGTCTCATCCTAGCTTCATGCTCCATTCTCTGAGGGGAAGTCAATCTCCTCTGGGGAGAGTTCCTTCTCCTCTGAGAAGAGGCATTAGAGTGCAGAGATCTATTGGAGTCCCTAGAAAGAGATCTATCTCTCCTAACTCCAAGGTTAGGCCTACTTAGGGTCAGTACTGGGGGTCCCCCAGATCCTAGCCCAAGCAAGTCTAAGTTGGCCCTAGTTAGCCTTCTGACTACCTCAAGACCTTTGTCTACCTCGTCCCCAGAGAGCTCCTCTTGATCCTCCTCCTCCTCAACTGCATTGGCAGTGTTGGGGAGGTCTGGATCACCAAGGTGCCCTTCTAAGGCTGGCATACTCCCATCTCCCTGAGATGCTTTCCTAGCATCATAAGTCTCTAAGAGACCCAACAGAAAGGGAGTGGTGGGGTTAGACCCCTGTTTCAATTTCCTGGAGGTACACAAGTGTCCCAACTCCTGGAAATTGAGAGCTGCATATCTTGAGTTGACCTGTGGAGGGTCAATAACCACAAGGGGAGTCTCTGAAGACTCTCCATGGGTAGACATGCTTTTTCTAGTGAGGTGTAAGTGGTGCACTTACCTACACTATATGTTTACCTACTGATCCCTTGCTAGAGTTGTAGTTTAGGGTGTGCTAGGCCCTAGGAGCTACAACAGCTGGTTCAGTAGAACTCAGAGTATTCTAAGCTAAGTTATATGTACCTTTAGTACTTATGTGATCTTTCACAAGATATTCTTAGGATATGTGTGGTAAAACAACAGCAAGCTCAAATCCCAACCGCTGCTCACCAATGTGAGAAGTTGGCCTGATATGCAGTGCTCACTATTCTAGTGATCACTATGTATCAGTCCAAACAACCCTTATTGATGATTGGTTGTGAGTCAACCTTATAGACCAGCTATCCTAGTAGCATGGATACGAGCAGTCTAAGGCTAAGACTCTAGAGGGCGCGTTAAGCCAGCTGTTTTACCATCACATTACCCCTTGAACACCCAGTGAAAGGACACCACACAAGTTGTTATGAAAAAAAACAGTGTATTTATTTATAACAAGACTACCCTGGCTCTTTATGAGACAGGGAGCTAAGCACACAACAAAACTCTTATAAAAAATACTTCAAGTCGCACAATTTACACAAATGCCCGAGGGGCACGAAAAACCATATACTCTAAAAGTGGAATGCGAATTACTAGCAGGTAAGTAACGATTCTCAGAGGCTTTAGAAACGCTAGGCCTACAATACTGAACACTCAGGTTAGGAGCAGGAGGCCTAGGGACACCACGTGCAGAGTGGGAACTCTCACGCGTAAGGCGGGAAAAAGCCTATGAAAGCTAGTGTTCATAAAGTTAGTGTTCTCGGGCGAACCCGACTAGGTAGGTCAAAAACGAAAGTGGATCTGGACCCTTGGATAGTGAGGCTATGCTGGGGCACCGAAATGCCGAAGTTACCTAGCCCAGGGGCTGCAGCTGCATAGGTCTGAAAAGACGTCGGGATTCTTCGTTGACGGACCAGGAGCCTGAAGGAAAGGAGTTGCTGGCAGGCGACCAGTGAAGATTGTTCGAGTGATCCAAGCCTGGATCGAAGATGGATGACACCTGAAAGCAGAGGGGACCAAGTTCGTGACTACTAGCCAGTAGTCAGGTGGCACCAGGAGGGCACCGGATGGTAGTCACCTCGACTAGGTGAGTGGGCGACGCTGTGCTCTGTAGTCTCACGGACCAGGAGGCGTTGTCGGCGACCAGGATGGAGGTACGAGCTGTCCCACGATGGATGATGCTGTCGACGTCGCTGGACCCAGGATTGGGGCAACAAGTCTTGGCAAATTCAAGCCCAGGCGGTGGACCTAAAATGGCGTCTGGAGTGGACCAGGAGGGTCCGGGGTGCTCCTCTTCTGGAAGGGAGCAAGAGCCAGTCTGGAGCAACCAGACCAGCAGCAGTGATGTCGTCGGGCGTCGTTAAGAAGGCCACAAGCCAGCGGGCTAGTAGCCAAACAACGCGGTGAGCAGCAAAAAGCAGAAGGGCCCCACGCAGATCGTGGAGATGCTGGGAGGCTGAACTTCGGTGCTGGAGCTGCTCAGGGTCGGGGCTTCTCGGACCCCAAAGCACTCACCAGAGGATCCCTCGGCGGTCGTGCTGGAAAGAAGTCGTGCAGTCTTGAAGATGGCCGGTCCCTCGAGGTCTCGTCGCACACACGGTTCTCAGCTTGGCTGTAGAGGTGGGTAGAGGTCAGAGGTGCCAGGGAAGCCGGTTCTCGTCGAGCTGGGCAGTCGGATTCCGGAGGAAGGACTTGCAGCAGACCGCAGTGTTCTTAAGATGGTGCCTGCGGATGCAGGGTGACTACTCCTTAGTCACAAGGGAGAATCTTGAAGAAGAAATCTTGATGTCCTTTCGTAGAAAGTCGTGTCTTGATTCCAAAGATGATCTAATTTGGAAGGGGGCCTGCTCCTACCTTTATCTGGGAAAAGGGGGCTGGCACGCGACTAAGTCCTGCCCTATGGGTGGGACCAGGAGGGGGGTGGTTACACCCCTCTCCTTTGGCGGGCTTTCTCCAGCCCAGGGTCTGGTGTGCCCCTGGAACTGGTTCAAGCCGGCCTTTGCACAGTGAGCACCGGGGTGCCACTTGCAGTCACCTTCCTCTGAAGCCCTGCCTACCTAGGATACACAAAATCCTGTCTGGGACGGTGCTGGCACCGCCCCTGACAGGAAACCCTTTGTCCTTGCCTCCTGCTCTGGGAGGACTCCCAGCAGCAGGAGGGCAGACTTGTGTCTCGGTGGCAGCATCCATTTTGTGGAGCTAAGGCTCTGTTTGACTTTAACCGGGGTTACAGGTTACATACATGTCGTGTCCCTCTAGAAGGGTGGAATGCTAACCCCGTCGCCAGAATTGGCGAGGGGTTAGTATTCCAATTCGTATGACACCTTACTCGACATGTTTTGATAAAGCGATACCAGAGTTGGCATATAACCGCGAGGATTATAATGCACTTAAGAGTATATGGTATGCGATATCATGGAAACGGCTAAGGGATAGATCCCGAAAGCCGCAGACAGGCTCAGCTCATGCCAGAGCACCATCTCACACGATTCCAAGCACTCAGCCTTCAGGATTGTTAAGGCCTGCCATAAGAGTGACTGATAGGAGATCTGTGTGTCCATTTTGGGGTTAGATATAGGTATACTAAATCTAAAGCAAAGGGTGAGTACACCACCTTGCCCCAACTGTCGTGCAGCCAGTTGTGTCAGTTTAGTTAGTCAGTCCAGGGGTGGCACAATACATGCTTCAGCCCCTGGGAGACTTCTGGGTGCACCTCAGCCCTGGGTAAAGGGACTTGGAGAGGGCCCAGTGCCAATTCAGTACCTGAGTACAATTTGGAGAGAGAGAACAGCTAGGCTGTGGGTCAGATTAGCAGGCCCACAGCCAGGGAAAGTCGTAAACCAGTGCAGCAAAAAGCAAAAATCTGGGTGATCATAGGATTGCAGACCCTACTCTCCTACACTCGCGCTCAAATTGTTGCTTGGTTATGGTATGAGGAAATGCCTCAAACTGTCTCCACTATATCTGTATGACCAAGAAATTTAGAAAACGAATGATCTTCAGATATCAGGGAACATTCTAGGTATTGTCTTCATGTGTAATAAAACAGTAAAATATCAACCCAATACATTGTCACCAATGTCATCTAGTGATGAATGGGATGCCCCTGTATGCATCCGACCAAGAGAAGCATACAAACGACCGTGAGGGGAACGGTCCAACATCCTGCCCACCCGTCTTTGTTTCCAGTGGCAGGGGGAGCATTTTATCGGATCGCCGTGAGGTAAACGGCTTGCAGCACCTTCCGACACACAATAAGGGACTACAGCCACCAGAAGCACCTGTGGCGCACTCTGTCAGCGTCACTGTCCGGTGCCGCCAGCCCTTATCAGTGAATCGTGGGACGCGTGCGGGCAGCACCCGGGCAAAGCCCGGACCAAGGGCGGGCCCGTCTTTGCCCGTCTTAGCCCGGAAGAGGCTGGGCTGGGCCACCCCTCTGATGCATGTACCATGAACCCAGGAACTGACTCAACCACTTTGTGGTAAAGGTACTTTTGTTTGGTACAGCTGGAACTATTGTAATTGATAGCCCTTTTGAAACTTTTATTTTTATTTTTATTTTTATTTTTCCGCTTTTATTAAATAGAGTATTTGGTAATTATTATTTGCTAAGCGGAAGGTGTTTGTAACCAGGGGGCTTTTTCCCACCTATCTGCATATATGGGCAAAAGGAAATAGATGGATCTTGTGGGAGGGGCCACTGGCCCAATTGGGGGTGCGGTCAAAAGGAAAAAGCCCAGGAAAGCTTCCAAGAATCCTTGTATTTCTCTGACCCTGGATAGAATTAAGACTTTGGTTGATGATTGTGACGGTATTTTGTCAGACGATCCTATTCTTCCTCCTGCTCCCGTTAGTAATACTGTTAGTAGTCGCCCCCAAAATACAAGCCCTACTCGACCATTGACTGTACCCTGTACCGCAAATTTTCAAAAACATTTCATCTAAACATGTCGAAACAAGGTCTGAGCTTAGTTGCCCTAGAATTGTATTCACTCATTCACCGTTAGAGCCCATAGTGATCAAATCGCTTCTCTGCACTGGCTGATGCCATAGATTTATTAGAAGAGTCAGGGAAAGAGGCAGATGTCATAGCCACCATACCTGTTGGGACCCCGGGGTAACTTATCAATACAGGGACCCTCCACGATGTTATCCAATCCATTGCCTCTCTCAGATTGGAATTAGGTGATATGAGGTTGCTAATGCATGAACTTTTGAGAATTGTCAAGAATCCAATTAGCCTCCCTCCATCTCAAGTTGTTGGCAATATTACCTATAGAGAGGCGTTGCGGGAGCCAAAACAGATGGCCTTAAATGCTAAAGATGCCCAGTCGTCTATTCCAGCATTACCCTCTGATTTAGGTAAAGATCATTGACAGTTAAGTAGATCTGTGGATCGCAAGCTAAATAAGCCAACAAACCAGCTCTTAGCTACGAATCCACGCCATTGTACTATTAACGGATCTGCCCCTTATCTAGTACGTACTAGCTCTGGTCCCAATTCACCTCCCTCGTCACATAATGCTCAATTTCCACTTACGAGTAGATAACCAAGAGTCTACATGGTAAATGTGCCTAAATCACATACGCGAGAAGACGAGGGTTCCCTGATCAAGAAGGCCACACATTGGATCCGCCATGTAAGAGGGTGTCGGTCCCTGATAAGGGAGGACATATTAAGGGCTAAAAGAAGAGGATCAGGGGATAATAGCACTGACACTATTGTGCTAATTCTTGCCAACCATGTGCTGGTTGAGGGCTTACTAGCACTTGATTTTAGAACCTTTCCTCCAGGTCTCTCTGCTATCCAGTTTAGGCGGCTTCCTACCATGGAACTTGCTAAAAGAATTGAACCCGCCAATGACCCAATCACGGTGGGGCATACAGCTCTAGATTCTAATGATTGACTGTCTTATAGCAACAATCCTATTTGTAACCATGTCGAAGCCCACGATGGAAGCATAACATCTCCCCAATTGTCTGTCCAACATCAAGATGACTTTATTGTATTTAACAACAATTATACAGGTGATCCTGCTAGGGTTGGGGATTCTCCCCTCCCCGCCAGGGCCCCTGGTATTTTAGTTGCTCAAATGGCCACCCCAGTAAATCTCAAAATAATTTCATGTAATATAGCGGGTCTACGAAATAAATTATTGTTACCAGATTGGAATAGCTTTATAGAAGATTATGACCTATGTATTTTTCAAGAGGCATGGATTCTAGTGCCATTATATAACCCTGGCTATTCGTGTTTCTTTATACCCGCAACCTCTGTAGGGCGTGGCCGTCCATCTAGGGGGCTCATGGTCTGGGTTAACATTGCTCTTAATTGCAGGGACACCCATCATTTTTGTTCCACTCTTGATCTGATGAGACTAACTTTGAGGGGGCCAATGGGCGGCAACATTATTGATTTTTTTAATATCTATGCTAGAGGCAACAGAGGAGGAGCCAAATCTCCAATTATCTCGGCCTTATGTAATGAACTCTTTCTTGTTCTACTGACTCCTATGTTATGGTTGCCGGCGACCTGAATTGCACATTCGAACCACTTGCCTCTGACGACCTTACAGGAATGGAGGATGAGGATGCCAGATGGGGCATACCGTCTCTGACCATACCCCCAGTCAAGAGAGGGTCCCCGTTGGTCATCCAACTGAATGCCCTAGCATTAGAGTTTGGATTAAGGACTGTGAATGGGCGAACACCTTCGGATGCTTTGGGAGCTAACACTTTCAATAGGGTTTTATGCCCTCCAGAATAGACTATATTTTAGTCGATAGGAGACTTTGGAGATATGTAATTGATATGGTCATTGTCCCCTCTACCTACAGCAACCACAATCCGTTATGCCTTTCCATGATGGATGTATGGCCTAATAAGATATGCCGCCCAAATATTGTCCCTAAGATGTCCACAAAAGAGGTGTTACCATCTAATTGCAAGAGGTTTGTCAAATGGCCCAAAATTGTTGTTGATGAAGAAAAAATGCAAGCCCTTAGGGGAATCTTGAGTTTTCAGACCATTAAACTGTCTAGAGCTTGCATGGAAAAGGGCGCGCTCCCACTGTTGGGAACATTTTTGTTGACACTGTTGACCAGATAGGCTCCCTCTTCCTAAAATCTTTCTCCTCTAATAAGCGACCCATGGCTCGCAAATCACCGGAACTATGGTATAACAGGGAGTGCAGACAGAAAAAGACTTCTTTGATATCTGCCATCAAAAGTCATAATACTGTTGAGGTTCAATTGGCTAGAAAGGATTATGGACGGGCCATGGTCGAGGCTGAGAGGGCATGGGAGGAATCCCATTGGATAGATTTGAAGGCCGCTAGCCTGTCTAAAAATGGTGACCTGTTTTGGAGTCTGGTTAGGAGAGCCAATGGACGGGATCCCGACCAGATTCCAAACCATATTACTAATCGGGAGTGGCATGATCATTTTAAAAAACTGTATGCGGGAGAAGAGGATTCCGAGTCAAGAGGGCTCTCTTGCTGCCCCCCGATTTCTTTTCCTTCGAACCCTATGATCCCATCGCGGAATGTGAGGTGGAGGCCGCCATAAATAAGATTGTCCCGGCAAAGGCCCCTGGCCAAGATGGTCTACCGGGCGATCTATTTCGTGCGAATCCCTAAATAATGGGCTACGTATTTTGCCCTTTTGACCAATGCTCTTTGTAGAAAAAGGGTCAGGCAGTTCAGGTTGATTACCCCTTTTCAAGGTTTGCCCGGAGCTAGCCGCCTCTCACCCAACTCACGGTTACCAAATAAAGAGGCAGGCGCTGGAGACTGGAAGGCAGGAAACAGGAGTTTATTCCGACGGAGCAGAACACATCAAATCAAACAACAGGGTATCTTCTCGAGGTGCTCTCCCAGCCTCTCTGAGGCCTGGCCTCTTATACACTGGTTTATGACATGTGAACATTCTTTATTGCAATAAAGACACTTTGAAGTATGAAAAGACATCCCCGGAATCCCCGCTTCAGGCCCATTCCCACACATATCTACAGTAGAGGTCCCCACCCCACATACAATAGGAGATGGCTATCACACAGCTGGACATTCCGCTGATTCTTAGAATGTGTGCGCCTGATCGGATCTCAAGGGGGGGGGCCATGATCAATCGTAGCTCCTTTGAAGAGGGGCGATTCCATACAGTAAGGGGCAATAAACTGTATCCTCAGGCTAAGTGATGGCCTGGGATCCGTGCAGACAATCGGGCTCAGAGGAAGGGGTCATCAAAGGAGAGGTATTCATGAAAGGATGGGAGGTGTTGGTCAGGCGCGGGGTGTGATTCCCAGGGGCAGAGTCGCGCAGAAGGAGAGGTCTTATGACCCGTGCATGAGGGAGCGGAGGCAGCCGGAGTGCGCGGGGGGGGTGCTTGCAGCGCCAGGGGAACGTGCTGGCGATCGATCGTGAGCAGGGAGACCATGGTGCCTAAAATGGCTGCCGTGCATATTTGTGCGTGAGTCTGAGGAAATGGACAAGATGGCGCAGATGATGTTCAGTTCACAAACTAGATTTCAACACTCTTCTTGAAGGGGCCCCCGTCCCTGTTTCGTGGATGGGGGCGGAAGTAATTCCGATCTATAAGAGGGGCTCCAGGGGGGACCCTGCCAACTATCGTCCCATCAGCCTTATAGATGCTGGCCAGAAGGTGGTTGGCAGGGTCCTACTGGAGAGAATCCTCTCTTGGGCCGGGGTGAACAACATCCTGTCACATTATCAGGCTGGGTTCAGGGCTTGTACAAGCAC
This sequence comes from Lissotriton helveticus, assembly GCF_964261635.1. Classification (NCBI taxonomy): domain Eukaryota; kingdom Metazoa; phylum Chordata; class Amphibia; order Caudata; family Salamandridae; genus Lissotriton; species Lissotriton helveticus. Next base: position 1,806,791,160 of record NC_136059.1, read on the forward strand.
GATTGACCAGGCCTTTAGGCTGGCCCTTTTGCATTGGAAGGTGGTCACTATTGGCAAAGGCAGTGTTTATCTCGCCTTTATCGATGTAAAGACCGCCTTTGACCCGGTCCCTCAAGATCGCCTTTGGTCGGTCTTGCTTCAGATGGGGATTCCCCTGTCCATTTTAGATCTCTTAGTCCTCATGCATGAGGACAATTATGACCGAGTCAGGTGGGGCACACAGGAACAAAAAACAGATAAAATCCCTGTTAATAGGGGCGTCCGCCAGGGCTACGTTATGGCTCCCACCCTTTTTTCTCTTTTTGTGAATGGTGTGGTATCCTTTTTATTAGAAATAAGTGCTGATGCCCCAGTCCTGCCGGGCGACAAGGTGCCAGCCTTACTCTTTGTGGACGACACTCTATTAATATCTAAAACCCCTGCTGGATTGCAAAAATTGTTAAATAGGTTCCATCTCTTTTGTAATTTGAGGGGTTTGGTCATTAACACCTCCAAGATCAAACTCCTCTATTTTAATCTTAGTAGGTTAGCAAAGCCTACTCTTACACTCGATGGGGTATCTTTAGAGTGTGTTAAAACGTTTGACTACCTGGGAATTAGAATATCAGACAAATTGAGCTGGAAACCGCATATTGATAAAAATGGCCCTGAACCATAAGCTAGTTGTGAGTGTGATCGGAAAAGAGCATCGCTCCTCGATGTCTAGGCCAATTGCTCCCGCCCTTGTGATTTATGCTGCTAAGGACTGTTCCCATGAGGCACAGGGTCAGACTGATTTGCATATGGCCATGTCTGAACTGGGGTGGCTGAGTGAGCTAAAGAATGGTGATGGATTAAACCCAGATCAGTTGACTGGGGGTGAGTGTTTGATTTGCTCAAACGCTCCGTCCATCATCCCCTTTTGTTTCGCTTTGTTCGCCCTAAGTTGGCAGGGTATGCTCAGACGTGAGTCCCTTGCTCACTTGGCCACTGGATTCAAGACAGCCTGGCTGATGAGGATTATAAATCCGAAACCGGTCCCAGGATGCTTGTTTCTGGTCCAGGGAAGACATGGCTTGGCAGTTCGGGCTGGACTGTTTCCATGAGGCACAGGGTCAGACTGATTTGCATATGGGCATGTCTGAACTGGGTGGCTGAGTGAGCTAAAGAATGGTGATCGATTAAACCCAGATCAGTTGACTGGGGGTGAGTGTTTGATTTGCTCAAACGCTCCATCCATCATCCCCTTTTGTTTTGCCAAGGCCGTAGGCACAGCACTATACGGTGCTGAACTTTGGGGCTTTGAGAAATATGATGACATTGTAAAGGCAGAAAAATACATTCTTCAGAGAATTGGTTTCACTCCCACAGGGAACACCTACCAAGCCACTACTGAGCGACCTGGTACGTCGCTCATTGAAGGATCTTGCCACCCTACGCCCTCTTTTCTTTTGGGTTCGTCTTTGGCACACACCGGAGCTATCTAAATACGCCGACGGCCTAAGAGAAGTGATGAACCTTGAGGGATCTCAGAAGATTAGCTGGCTATCGAACATAAAAAAGTTCCTTCTGCTATTGGGATTTAGAGAAGCCTGGCAGTCAGGGACCCTGTTGAATAAGTCAGACATTAAGGGCACCTACTGGGCTTGGATTGACAGCCAGGAAAATAGTAATCCCAGCCTAGGTAGACTGACTGATGAGTTTTGTTTACATAAACAGGTTCCCAGCTTAGAGCCCTATCTAGACTTTATACAAAAGCCCAGGGATAGGGCTCTCTATATACAGTTTAGATTAGGTACGCTTCCTGTCCGTGAATACACTTACAAAGGGAAGCCTCCCCACCAAACTCACTCAACTTGCCCAAACTGTGAAGGAGTGGTTGATAGTGTCCCACACCTTATGTTCGCATGCCCTGCATACACCAAACCGAGAATAAGATGGCTAAAACCTATCTGTTGGCAACTAGGAACCAGGAACCACCGCGAAGCACTTAGCATAAAGCAAGCGGACACTAATACAACTCTGGTTTACGGTGTGGCCAAATTTCTTAGCTGGGCATGGGTAATTAGATCAAAGGCGTTATGTCCTGGTTGATGATTCTTTCTTTCTTTTTTTTTTATTCCAAAGCTGTGACCGTTTAATGCATTTTCTAACCTTGATTCGTGGGTCTTTTAATAAAATGTTATTTATTGTTGATAGGATCATGTAAAATAGACTTTTTTTTAGGCTGGGGCTTGCTGTTTATCAATTATCAAATAGCTAGAACAAGTATAATATCACTCTTGTAGAGTAACTTGCATCCCCCAAATGAGTTTGTAAGATTTTTAATCTGGTATCTTTGATTAATTTTATAATCTGTATCTTTATTAGTTAACTTGCAAAATGCTTTTATGATATATTTTTATCGAAATAAAGCTTTGACTGACTGCATAATGCCCCCTTAGTTTATAAACCAACAGTTCTACAGCAGTGGCAAACAGCTAGGTAGGCAGCATGCAACCTTTCCTTATCCCCCTGGGGTTAGTGAATGTGACCATATCAAATTGTGTTTGTGCTCGAAGTCCAGTTTGGATTCTGTCTAGAATTGAAGACAAACTTGATTTGTCTGTAGCAGAAGACCAAATAGGATCATATCCACAGTGGGTGCTCAGTTAAGATCATCTCTATTGTGAAGGCTCATTTAGTAACACTTCTCTAGCAAAGGCACAGATAAGGACAATTGAGGATTATTTCTACAGTGGAGGCAAGCTTGTATTGAGTTTGCAGAAGATTCAATTCAGTTATTTTTATATAGTGCATGGCTACCCCAGCGGGCCTCACAGGGCTAGTTGCAGTAACCTCACCGAGCTACCATAATGAACCAGTTAACTTCCAATCACTGACTTCTAGGGGAGGCTGGGAGGGCGTTTCAAAGTACAGATACAAGGTACACAAAGGAGCAGTCTCTGCTTCTCACCCTTTTGACCTTGGGCACCAGCAGAAGTCTCTGATTATTAGATCTCAGAGACCTCCTTGGAATATATAGGGTGATTAAGTTCCTGATGATGAGTGGGCCTTTCCTGTGGCTGGTTCAATGCTCAATACATAGAACCTTACAGTCAATTCTCCTTTGGACTGGCAGCCAATGTCAGGCTGATTGAGCAGATATTGCTGATTGAAGCCTGGGTATTTTGAGCAGAATTCTTGCAGTGGCATTATGCACCACCTGGAGATTTTTTATCTCATATTTAGAACTGCCTAGATAGAAGAAGTTTCCATAGTCAGGCCTTGAGTTTATTCAATGTTCTACTCCTACCCTCCTTGTGGATGCAGGTAGCACTGTAGGATTTTACTGAGAAATCTCAGGATGCCAAAACAGGCTCCTGCCAGTTTTTTGACCTGAGTCTCCATTGTAAGGTTGTCGTCTATCCAAATGCCCTGACTTTGTTCTGCTTTTTCTTGCTGCGGTAGCTCGCTTAGTTGTTCTGGCCAGGACACTTCCAGCTACCTTGAGCTATTGTTACCTACCACCAGTACCTCCGTTTTGTCGCCATCAGATTGCTTGCAGATATCTAGTCTGTGACCTCCCTAAGACAAGAGTTTAGTTGGATGAGGGTTCGGCTAACATTGCTTGTAATGGCCAAGATGAGCTGAGTGTCATCTGCATACGATAATAATGCAAGACCATGTGACTGTACAATTTCTGCTGGGGTGAGAACATACAGATTCAAAAGTGTAGTGCTCAATGAGGAGCCCTGTGGGACTCCATACTGCAGAGGGTGAATAGATTAACAAAATGGACTTCGGATGCTTGAAAGCTCATATTCCAGCCACTTGATGGTGTCCCCAGTAATGCCAACTTCCATCATTCTCTGGATAAGCATGGTGTGCGATACCATGTCAAAAACAGCACGTAGATCCAACACTATCATTGCCGTTGAACCACCTAGATCGAGAATAGAGTGGATTTCCTCTGTGGCTACAGCCGTACTCAGTTACATGTTTGGCGGAGTCGGAGTGAGTCTGTGGAGGCAAGATAAGAAGCGTTGGGAATACTGGCAAGACTGAGATTTCTTGAGAAAATAATAGGATCATTTGCGAGTAACGCCGTCTTTACAGAAACCTTTTGTGGCCCGGAAGTATCACCACAGATTAAAGGATTTTACACACAAGAATTAGCCTTGAGGAAGTTGCGGTACACCATCCCTTTGCATGACAAAACACGTGTTGGCTGTTGGAAGCTGTTGCGAAGGCCTACGTGAATAAACACTAAAGAAGAAAAGGATATTTGTGTTCTGTGGAGGTTGGTGGTTCTCCACACCTTATAGGACCGTCATAGGAATTTGAAATAGTGAGATTTGCTGTGTGATTCTTCTTAGTGGCGCCATATCACCTATACATGATACCACTGTTCTGAGGTCTGAACGTATCTGTAATGGAGTCAGCTTGGATCTTGTTTTCAGTGGAATTCTTTGTATGTTAATTTCAGCATTTTTCTCAAAAACACAGTGATGACTAATTATTGGCACATTTGGTACTGCATTGAATGTTATTATTTTTATTTCTAAAGTGCAACACTTATCCTCAAAGGGATATCATGGCACTGAGTCACTGCCTAACCTAGCCACTGGGAGATTACATTAACCCCTTAACTGCTTAGAACATTCCGCGCCAGTGCGGAACGTTCTATTGAGCGGGCGGGGACGCGACAGCCAACGGACGTGCGCAGCACTACAAAGGTACTGCACGCGACGGCCGTGGGCCGTCAGAAGCAGCAATGAGGTTAAACAAGATACATCTTAACAGCCATGTTTTCAATTTCTTTTAAAACCCGATATAATTCTTGATGAGACGAAATATGCAGTGAACACATTTGCAACTGTCAGAAATACGTTTCTGAATACCTTACAGTCATAAATGAGTTTTTGTCCTCTGTAAACTTGCATAGAGCTCAGTATTCTTAACTTTACATGTTTTACAGGCCACTTCTTTTGCACGTGTGTCTAATGGTTGGATTCACAGGAAGAGAAATTGATTGTTGTTTTTTGATGTTTTCACCCAGCTACCTTAAGGCACATGCCCTAACTTTCCCCCTCGCCTGTGATAGCAGAGAATGTTTTCTTGTTCTTGGTTTGAGGTCTGTTGCTCTGATGGTGATTAGTTGGAATGGAGGAGGAAGCCTTGTACGGAGAAAATTTGGCAATGGCGAAATCTCTATGTCTTCTGACTAAACCCTGCTGTCACCAACCGAAATACATCCCTTCTCGTACTCATGGTAAGTGACTCATTCACTGCACATTTAACACAGCCAAAGAAAGGGGCATATTATCAAGGACTGATAATATTATCGGCGTTTTCGGGCGAAAAGCGGCAATAATATTATCGCTTTATTTACAAGGACACGCTAACGTGTGTTTCCTTGTCTTAGTGCCCGTTGTCAGCATGCCTCGCATCGCATTGTTAATGAGATGCAAAGGAGGCGTGCCTGACAATACTCCATGTGAAAATATCGCTAAGCCAGCTTCGCGATATTTACAAATTCGTCGAAGCGATAATCTTAATTGCGCTGATGCGCCCTTAGCTCTGGATTTTAGCGTTTGTTAAAATTTAGACTAGGGCATACTTTACATGGGATACGGATTATGTTGTTACAACTACATGCTCGTATCAGCAATGTTTTCGCTGTTTTTAGGTGAACATCGATGGTTTTCCAGCGATGTTTGCCCATTTTTGCGCTAACGCTGGAATATTTATCACCGAGGTTATACACGTTGTAAATAACGTGCTAACCAGGCAATAAATAACAGCGATAGATGGTGATAAATATGAAAGCGCTAAGCACGCTTTGCGATATTTATCGCCGTCTGTTGCTAATATGCCCCGTAGTTCCCTGATCATGGCCCATTTTGTTGCATTGAGAACGTCTATTAGGATTCGCAACTGAATGGTCTCTATGTGTTCTGGGGCTTCATCTCCAAGCTGGACGTTTTTAGAAAGGCTCTATTTCTAAAACAGCACTAGTGTATCGAGCTACCATCATACATCTTGGGTTTAATTGTATTAGCTGCCTAACATGTTACATGCCATGTCAACAGAACTGAATGTTGAAGAAGCACACCAGGTACATGGCCCTTTGGTCCTATAAAGCAAATTAACCATGTAGGTAACTTGACTTGCTAGGCATTTTCATCATGAATTTCCTGCTTACCATCCTAAACTATTATTTATTTATTTATTTTATTTAGCGATTTATAAAGCGCCTGGTGACCCGGAGGCATCCCCGCGCTAATGATACAAGTGGAGACCAGAGGGGGAAGGGGAGCTTATTTGGGGAAAAGCAGAGTTTTCAGTTTTTTACGGAAGAGGAGGTGGCAGGGTTCCAGTCGCAGGAAGCGGGGGAGTGAGTTCCATCCTGCAGACGCTTTTACTGCGAACCGTCTACCGCCAGTGCGTGCCTTCCTCAATCTCGGGACGGTGGCCAGGCGTTTGTTGTCAGAGCGTAGGAGTCTAGGGGCCTTGTAGGGGGTGACCATGTCTCTCAGGATCTTAGAATCTCCTTGTAGAAAATGATCAGGTATTTTACCCATTACTCTTCATGCATTTCACAACCCAGTGGTGTTTTGGAATTATGAGGTTCCGATCTGGGGATGATACTGTGGGGGTTGAAACACTGAGGATGTTCGAACTCTGGGTCAAGGGAGTTCTATAGGTGACATTTGTCCCAGGCAGGCAACACAGGTACCTTTACAAATAAAGGTCCTGCCTTGAAATTCCTCCTGTTGATGTTAGAGCTTATTTCACACTGGTGATGAGCTATTGTTAGACGCAATATGACATGGGCTGAGGCTATGCACATGCGAGCATTCGAGAAGTGACTAAAATGCATCTGCTGGTGAATTGTAGGAGAAATGGCGTGCGTCAGCAAAATGGCCTATCCATGCCATTGAATGTAGAAAGATAGTCTGAAAACAATCCGAGTTCTGATGCGCATATCAGCTCAGGCCCCAAATTGCAGTGGTACACATTAGCCTTTGCATTCCGTGAAGTGTGGAAATTGACCTATGCACAGTTGAAACAAGTCTGGGTAAACTCCAAGTAACAAAGTCGATTGCCCATGGCAATTTGGAAATCAGTGCAAGTGCACTAACGGTGACGCCGACGTCACATGTTGGACATCTTGGGGGTGAAGGAAATGACCCAAATAGGGTCACCCGGGTCACTCATGACCACTTCTCAGCCTTCCATACTAAATGGTCGGTCAGACTGTAGCGAATACAAACCAATATCTGTATATTTTAGATACACTCAGAGTGGAGCCCAATGTGCCCAATCGCCTAGGAGTGCTGCAGAGGATCTGGCATCAGCAAGCATAACAATACAAAATATACACTTCGAAATCAATGAAAACACGCCCACCATGGAATTTTCCAAGCAAGTGCAGCTGCACAGTAAATTACAAAGGAGTAAGTTTTGATTCCAAGGCCGGGCACACATTATCTACTGTTCAAGGTCACTCTGCCTGTGCCCACCACTAGACAAGTGGCAGAAGGCCTACATCTAACAAGAAAGGTATGCACTAATAAAAACAGTGCATTCATTAGTGTAGCAAAACTCCGCTCCCAAGAAAAGTAACCAAGAGAAAGCCGTTTCTTGGAAATGGCAAAGGACTAGTTTTGAATATGATTTAACATGGTGGCTATACACAAAATGGCACTGCGAATGCTAACTTTACATAACCAATGCGGTAGCATATTTTTCTATGCTAACAGACCCTCCTTTTAGCATGAGCTAAACATTTTATTTAATGGCAAAATACAAATTATTCAAATATCATAATTACTGTTTTTAGGAGTATTCCACGTCTTCAACCTTGGGAAGGGAAACAGTAAGGAGGGAAGAACTCTAAAAAATACCATCATCTATGTGCATAAGGCCTTCTACTTCCTTTTGTATCATATTCGTTGCATTAGTATCATGGATCGATATTTTCTTAGGAGCGAAGAGGGTGGTACAATAAGAGTAACTAAAGGAGAGACATTGCACCAGGACAAAGCAAGAAATCATAATCACAATAAAATAAATCAGCTTCCCAAGGATCCAGCCCCAACTACCAAAAAGTGACCAACTCCAGTTTCCGCTTTCCATTCCCTTAACGTTTTCTAGAATGTCTAAAATGTGTTGGGTAATATTCTTCTCCATATTGGTGATCCAGACTACACACTGGTCTTCTACTATTGCGCACTCACCACTACTTTTAGCCAGGATAAAATCGACTGCATATCTAGTCTGCTCAGAATATATTCCCATACTTTCCAGTTGGGTGGTGATGTCACACAAAGCCGCTACCGTAGAGCTAGACAGTATTTGCAGCTTGCATCCAAAATATTCTCTAGCTCTCTCACCCGTAGACATGTCAGTACTACCAAATGTAACAATGGAGAAGAGAATATACCCAAAAGTGATACCGTTACTATAATTGAAGATTTCGAGGTCCGTCACTCCTTCAAAAAACTTCTTTGTAGACGATCTTTTAACATATCTTACCTTAGGCTATGTGTGTTTACAAGGCACACCTAAAAGCAACACCATCCCAAGGGTCACATCATGTGTACCATTATGGACATTTGAATATGTTCCATTAGACAGGAAGAAAAAACCTCGGTGTGCGTAAATGGGTCAATCTTAATCTAAAGCAGAATACCGGGAATTCCGCCAAAAGGTACTTGGATCCTTTGGATCCACTAACGATTAGGTGCCCTTGTGCAGAACTACCCCTGAGCAGTTGACATACAGAATGAGGTCAGTAAGATTAACAATTGGACAACATGCAGGATAATAATCTGCCTCTCGTGGAACTGTCAACTCCTCATATTTTTAACCCACAAGTGTCACATTCTGTTTTTCCATTTAAAAATTGTCACAATAGGTGTTGTTGTTACACCCTGGGTTACCTATGCCTTGTGGCTTTCTATGGTATAGACAAGGACCTGGAGAGCCAAACCTTAACACTCCTTGCACTTCTACAAAATCAGGGGGTGAGTATAAGTGTAATTAACAATTGACAATGGATATACTGACCATAAACCAGTAACAGACTCGGCAGGGTAGCAAGCAGTACCTTTTGCAAAAAACCTTTTATGTGTGTCTAGAAATACATTACTCGGGCTGTCCTTTTCGTGCAGACCTGTGAAGCAACCTTATTCTCAGTACATGACAGTACATTCTGATCACGTTCCAAAACCCAGAACATCCCACCCAATACCAATAGCAGTAAAATCACAAAAACAGCACATAAGATCTTTTTCTTGGTAGACCAAAATATACGTGTGTGAATAAGGAGAATCACTGCATGCTCTTCATCAGCAACCATTCTGCCAATGGGATGCATAGCAAATAATTAAGCAAGGTGGTAAAAATGCCAGTGAGATGTACAAGTTCCCAGTGTCCGTCAGAACCTCACTGGTACAGTATCCTATTATCCATCAAAACATTAAAGTGCTTGAGCACTAGCGGTGGAATTTGCTCTGTTCTAAACTCGGGTTCCCATGACGAGCAGGATAATGTGCCCCCAGGGGAATACTTTGAATTTATCCTGTCCAATGTTCAAACAGTGCACAAATCTAACATCACCCTAAACTAGCTCCGTGGGTACTATAGCAAAGTACACCCTAACTTACACAGTCCATCCCTAACTAATCAGACTTCTCCTTTGGTGAACTGTCCCCAACCAAGGGCGTTAATTGTACCTAGTGACTGCAGGCACTGAGGGATCCTTGAAAAGACGCACCTGCATAGCCCGTATTTCCAGAGGAACTGCTGCATTCAGCACTTCATCATTTTCCTCTTCCATTTTGGCCCAAGTCAGCCTGGAGTCACTGAAGGGGACACACTGAGGCACCGTCTCACACTCAGAGTCCCCTACTCCATCTTTCATCCACTGGTCATAGGGCAGAAGCAGGGGGACCATGCGACAATGAGTTGCATGGATCCAGTTCTTACGGCCGTCAACCTTGACTGCTGTGCGTGTTGATAGGATGACCTGTTCTGGTCCCTTCCACCGCAGCTCTAAACACTTTTTCCGCTGGAAACTCTGCACTAGCACAACATCCCCAGGCTGAATATCGTGTCCAGGCCCCTCTGGTGTAGCTGGCAGGGATTCCCGGACCTGTTGTTGAATAGAACCCAAACTTTCAGTTAACTGGCAAAGATAATCTATCAATAACAGGTGCTCAATGTCAGAAAACCGCTGATGGTGCGGGACGCCCCAGACATTTGCCGGACGTTCAAGTACGACATTGTATGGTGACAATCCTGTCCTAGAATGTGCTGTTGTTCTTGGCAACAAAAGAGCTAATGGTAAAGCATCTGGCTACTGTAATCCTATGGTCTCCTGAATCTCTGCTAGTTTAAGCTTGAGAGTACCATTGTACATCTCAACCAAACCTGCTGACTGTGGGTGATTGGCAGTATGAAACTTTTGCTTGATAATTAAACCATCACAAATTAATTGAATTACTATGGTATTAAAAAATGACTTCTGTTATCATTCCAGATCAAGCGGGGCAGGCCGAAAGGAGGGAAGAAGTCCTTCAGATGTACCTTTGCAGTCGTAATGGCTCTATTGTCTTTGGTAGGATAAACCTCAACCAATTTACTAAATACACAAACCACCACCAAGACATACTTTAATTTCTTGCACCTATCCAACTTGATATAATCCATCTGGAGGACCTCAAAAGGAGAAGGGGGTGGTGCACAATTACCAGGTGGTGTAGGGGTACCTTTACCAGGATTGTGCATCATGCACATCATGAAGTGCTTCACTAAATGTGCAGCCATTTTTGCAATTTTGTCATTCTGCCAAACAGGGTCCAACAACTCGCAAATACCCTTAGCACTAATATGGGCTGGGCCATGGGCCATTGTGACTACGGGAAGAACATATGTATCTGCCAACATCCATCTCTGCTTTCCTGACTTATCAGTCCAACATCTCTCATCCTTCAATTGTGCTGTACTTTCTTGCCACACTGCTAATTCCTAAGTTGTAGCTTCACTCTGTATATCTGTCACATTCTCAAGTGTATCCTCAAACATGGTAGCTTCAAACACCCACCTAGCAGGACCTGCTACAAACATTCTTTTCATTTTATTCCAGGGCTGTTTCCTTAGCGGTCTGATCTGCAAACACATTACCCCTGCCAATTTTTTAGGGAGTATCAAAGCAGACAAAAGCCTCTATATGAGGTATCCATGTTGGATCTTTGTGCCATGTGAAGTAAGAAACCCTCTCTAGGCCCAGAATCACCCTAAGTTGTGCGCGACTCTGAAGGCATATTGATAACCAGTCTTTCACTTAATTCACACGCTCGTATCAAGGCAACAAGCTGAGCAGCTTAGGCCGTTTGATGTCTCACCTATTGTACGCAGCATTGTAATAGCATACGCAGCTGTTGTAGTGCCATCTGGTGATTTAAAACAAGAGCCATCGACATATAGTTTACCTTGTGGGCCAGATAAGGGAACATCAGTCAAGTCTATGCGTCCCTTCGGCTTTTCTTCCGTCCGTAAGATGCAATTATGTTTGTCGACTTTATCACTTTCAGAAGGGAGGTGCAGTAACTTGGCTGGATTCAGAGTTGGACATCTTTCGAGCATAGTATGTTTCGCAAACAATGTTAATTCATAGCCAGTCAGACCTGCACTGGTAAGGTGCTGTGTCTTTGTCTTATTTAAAAGCATATCCACAGCATGAGATACCATGACTGTGAGATCAGTATCAAGTACGAGTCCTGCAGATTGTCTTATCGAGGCGGCCACAGCTGCGACCACTCTTAGACAGCTCGGAAGGGCTCTTGCGACAGGGTCAAAAACAGCAGAGAAATAAGCACACAGCCGTTGCTTAGCTCCAAATTTTTGTGTTAAAATAGAAAGTGAGCAACCAGCCATCTCAAGGACGTACAGCACAAACAATTTATTATAATCTGGAAAGCCGAGTACAGGAGTCGAATGAAGCGCAAGGCCGAGGCTCATGCACGTCTTTAGTGGTTAGTTCGAGCAGGGGTTTGATTAATAAGGAGTAGTTAGGTATCTACTGCCTGCAGTAGGAAGTGATAACTATAAAAGCACGCACATCTTTCTGAGTCTGTTGGCTGGGAATTTTAACAATGTTACTAATGCGCAAAGGGGGTCAATCTCCTACCCTCATTTGACAGCTGGTGACCTAAGTGGGTGACCTCCTGTCGACAATACTGCAATTTATAAAGGGACACCTAATGTCCATGTTGGGCCAAATGCAATAACAATTTAACTGTACTATCTCTACAACCCTGCTCAGTATCAGAAGCGATAAGGAGGTTGTCAACATACTGCACCAATACATTACCTGTGGGAATCAAAAGGGAATCCAATTGACCTTTCAGTGCCTGACTATAGATGCTCAGACTCTCTGTGTAGCCCTGAGGAGCTTGACAGAACCTAAAGCTCCAACCAGCTAGGGGGAACCCAAACAGATATCTGCTATCTGGATGAATGGGAAAACTGAAAAATGCATTTTTCAAATCGATGACGGAAAAGATTTAGCAGAAGAAGGACTCATTGTCAAAAGAGTAGTAATATCAGGGACCACTGGAAACTGGGGAAGCAATATTTTTGTAACTTCGTGCAAATCAATCACAAGACGATAAATATCTTCATGTTCATCAAGGGAACGTGAGGGTGTCTATTTAAGAATTGGAAGAATAGGGTGATTACAAATGTTAGCAGTTGTCTCCTCAACCACTCCCTTCTTAATCAAGTCCTAAATAATTTGCAAAAATTGGAAGAATAGGGCTATTACAAATGTTAGCAGTTGTCTCCTCAACCAATCCCTTCTTTATCAAGTCCTAAATAATTTCCTTAACTTGTATCGAAACTGGTGATATCGGCAGCAGTTCCACGTCTGTATCATCTGTTGCCCACAAAAAGGGTGGCATGTCAGCCAATTGGGGGCTTACAACTGGTACACATGAAAAACCTACTGAAACGCTATTATGGCCAGACAAAGCTACCCCAGGGACCACATTTCGAGAAACAAAACTCTTTGTCACATCTGTGTCCACCAAAAATTCCCTAGTCGAACCTTGCAGTTCCGCTGTTACATAAGTACCTCACTGGTCTACAGGTATCGGAATTGGTCCCCCACTCTGTCCTTGGCTGCCCTAGTTGTAAGACATTTCTGTCACTTCCTCCATATCATAAATATCATGATAATACAGTCCCTCATGGGGGTCATCAAAGTAATTATTATCAGAACGACCCAGTGAGGCTGCAGAATTCTGAGCACTGTCAGCCCCACCAGCTCTTCAACCCCGTCCACGAGAACCATGTCCTCTAGGGACCACCACCTTCTGCAAAAGCACGGGGCACTCACTATGCCAATGTCCCTCCTCTTTACAGTACACACAATGATTCTGCCCCAAAGGCGTAGTATTCAGCTGCCTACTAGTGCATGGATCTGTCTGGCAAGACCACCACTTCCTCTACCATTCCCGCTAAACACCTGCTGTAGCAACACCTTTGTCTTCAAATCCTTATGCTTTTTCTCTGTGCTCTCCTTTTCCTCGTTATCCCTATGCTCATAATACTGTGCCATATTCATAATAAGAGAAGGGGAAGAGGTGGACCAAGTACTTTCAAACGTCTGCAATCAAGTTGCATTCTCAGGAAGCAAATTAGAACAAATCTATTAACAAACAAGCGAACACCTCCCTTAATAGACAAATCCTGCCCACTGTAATCCACAAACATGTCTTCAAACTGGGTGAAAAATCAGACACACTCTCATCTTTCTTTTGCCGAAAAGTCAAAAGTTTGTCCCAATCTTCTTTATTTGGTGGAATAAGAGAAAGCAAGTAACTCAGCTCAAGGTTCATCACCTGGCTTCCTTTCCTGATCTCATCCTTTAATCACATCCCATGTACCTCCCATCTCCGCAATATGATCTTGGGTGTGCACCTGCCTCCAAATATCAACCAGAACCAACAGACCAAAAAACATGTCGATATCAGCAAGAGTCATGCTAGTAGAAGAGGCAGCTTCAGTCAATTCTTTATAATATGCAGTAGGATTTTTCCTAGGGTCATGCAAATGAGCCTTAAGATACAAAACTTTGCTTCTTTTCCAAGGAATATAAATCCATTGTTCCTGAAAATGGGCCGCCTCCCTCTCTCTAGTAACATTGCCACAGCCATCCGTTAATTCCGGTATTTATGGATGATATATAGGATGAACCTCCCACATCAGAAACTGAGACACTGACCTGGAACTTTTCTCATGTAGTGTTCCCCTATAAGCTATTATTGTTGCAACATTGGAAAAAACCTGCCCTGGCCACAATTTACGAATATACATCCGATCACATAAATCATATAAAATTAGAGGTGACCACTTCAAAACACTGTTGCCAAAGACCGATTAGCGATGCCCACATGTGTTTAAGGGCATGCTACTGTATAAAAGGCTCAAAATCTCTCATAGTTGCCCAGATATCCTCAACACTATAAATAGAATTACGGGCCCACTGTGCGCCTGGTTAGCTATTACCTATTTCTCATTATGTCCCACATCAGATCGCACTAACTGTCCCTTACGCTCCTTAACTTTCATCCAGGCCCTATCCTCAAATCCACGTACCGGTGTCCCGCTACTGACTAATTTCGGGGGATGAAAAACCATGGTAGGAGAAGCAACTGAAGTAAAAGGCACTAACATTGCAGATGGTTGTGTCACAAGTGAAAGAGCTGGCAAAAGGGACGCTGAGACAAATAGGTGTGGCAGGGATACAAACAGTCACAGTTGCCACAGTTGGCAAAGACACTGAAGAAAGAGGACGAGGAGGAGCTGAAGCCACAGCCATGGAAACAGCAGTAGATACAGGGACAGAGACAGGGTGGCTGTGAGGGCACTGGAACAGTGGGATATGTTCTTTGTGGGGCACATAGAGTCAAAGGTCGGGCATCTAATAATTCTTCCACAAAAGTATCATCTTCTTCTTGGACCATATATGATTTATCGATTTTGAAATAGAACCTTCTATCGTCATATTCAACACCCTTTTTTTCCTACTTTTCCCTGTCGTATGCTACCGCTTTCAGAGTCAGTGTCTGCATCCTCCCCTTCCGGAACTCTTTCTCTCCCTTCACTCGCTTCTGTCTAGCAGCTTTCTGCCATGTTCTGAGGGAATCAAACATAGACTGCCTAATATGTCTCTTGAACAACTGTTCTTGTAAATACTCTATCTTTTGTTCATCAAAGTGCCCATCAACGGCCACTGCAACTTGGTGTTGTCCCTCGTATATTTGTGCAATAAAGTACTAAACATAACAGGACCAAGACCATGCTTCACATACATGTCAAAATTCAGAGTGCCTTCTGGAGGCGTTGGCTGACTTTCCTCCAATCGAGGATCAGCAGAACAACAACGACAGCACAAGGAAAACAATTTACTAGCATTAGGCATTCTCAAAAGAAAACAAGTTCTCTATTTTATGCCTAGCAAAACAATTGCAATAGCTTTTTTTTCAAAAGGCGTTCCTTAGACCGTATCTTATACAAACCAAAATGGTACCATATCCAATAAGAACCAAAACAAACTCACCTGGTATACGCAGGTTAAACAAATTAATTCTCCACTGCTGACTCTTCAGACCAAACTGTCAGATCCAAGTGTTTCGCCATTCAGGACTCCAGTCGGGATGACCACTAGGTGAGGCACCATCTGGCAGGGCAGAAAGGGCAGCTGCAAGTACCAGGAACCCTTCGTGCAGGGATCCCTAATTCGTCCATCCTACCCGACGATGGCCTCGACCTCCCCCCCCGTCCACGGAAAGAGATGGGTCACTCACCGGAAGGAGTCCCTGTTTGGGTGGCAACAGAATCAAAGTACCCGAATAGGTTCACCTAGGTCACTCACGACCACCTCTCAGCCTTCCATACTAAATGAAGTGCCGGTCAGGCAGTAGAGAATACAAACCAATATATGTTTATTTTAGATACACTCAGAGCGGAGCCCAATCTGCCCAGTCGCCTAGGAGTGCTGCAGAGGGACTGACATCAGCAAGCATGACAATACATTATGTGTCACTACTAGACAAGTGGGAGAAGACCTACATCTAACAAGAAAAGTATGCGCTAATAAGAACAGTGCATTCATTAGTGTAGCAAAACACTGCGCCAAAGAACGTAAGTAATAGAAAGCGGATTCTCGGAAATGGCAAAGGATTAGTTTTGAATATGATTTAAAATGGCGGCCATACACAAAATGGTGCCGCGAACGCTAACTTTACATAACCAATGCGAAAGCATATTTTTCTATGCTAACAGGGGGCAGGATTCCGACCCATTTTTAGCCATAAAAAAACTGTGGAGCATCACAGACACTGTGTGCCCATAGCCCAAGTAAAATAGGCGGCGAACGCTAGTACACTGATGGGTCAGTCCTATTAGGTATTTTAGGGACCTGCCTTGCTTTCAAGTAGTAATCTGTTGGGGGGTGCTAGAGAGCCCAACTCCAAGATGGCTGCTTTTTTGCGAGGCTCAAATGGTGGGACGAACAATCCGGCATTAATCTGCTTCCCCACTCATCACTAAAGCCTTAAATCAGCACTGATCTGATCAGGGAGCATGTGGCATCAAGTAAGGGGAATTTTGCGGCCAGTGGCCCTGAGAGCACCAACTTATTGACGGAACACTGAGCTGCGGAGCTCCGGCCTAGCCTGGAGGCGGGTCATGGTGACGCAGTTGATGGAGTCTGCGGAGCTAGGCAGCAGCCCGGATCCCACCCGGACATCCGGTGGACACCAGTGAGGAGAGACAAGCCCCAGTGATCTGATCGGCAGCAGCCGAGATGCAGCTGTTGCCCCACATGACCAAGGAAATTGTAGGTAACAGGCGGCCAGGCCACTCCGCGAGACAGCCCACTCAAAAGGCTCTGCATCGGCCACGGCACTGGAGGGACAGAGGAAGCACAGACGTGCTCTAGGCCTTAATGCAAGCATTTTGGCATGACCTAGATCACCCCCCCTAGGGCCCATTCTGATGGCAGGGTCAGCTGAGGAGAAGACCTCCAGCTGGGGCTATGCCTCGAAATGGGAGAGGTGTCCCAAGTGCATGGCTGCAGGCCGCATGGCAGGGGGATCACCGAGTGCACATCTGCAGTTGGCGGCGGGCCTCAGGGGGGATAAAAAGGAAAATAAAAAACTAACATGAACAGCAGGTAGGAGAGCCTGAGACTGCCCCCCCCCGCTGCACCGCAACCCCACACTGAGGGCACCTAAGGCCTAAGGCCCTCATTAGGAAACAGAGACAGTTGCCCTCTGAGAGATTACCCTCGCAGCCTTACACAGAACACAGCCCCCAGCAAATGCAGGAGGGGCTGCCTCAACTCTGAGCAGAGTTCCCCCTGCCCATGGACTGGCAGATTATTTCTGAGCTACCCTAGGTGATTGACGCAGAGAACTCAGCACACTGGGGCCCTGCACTAAACAAACTGAGCCCAGACCTGGCGCACTTACACAGTCATCAACAAGCCTCCTGTATGGAACATTGACCTGAAACATGGAACAATTGAGAGCGAAACACCCAAGGGCCTCTGGGGGTGCTGTTCGGAGGCACACTGTCCTGAAGTAGGAGAGGCTTAGCAAGCATCCACAAGAGATGCACTTCAACCACCAAACAGTTGCTCTGCCGCACTAAGGAAACCAATAACAGAAGGTGATACCATAGACGCAATCTGGAAGACGCACCCACGAGCGCCAATGCCACTGCCATATGCACATGTCCCAGTGGTAACACACAGCACACCTGAGGAAAATGGGAAAAAAGGACACATAGCAACAAAAGCTGGTCTTCGAGAAGTGGCAGACCCACTCGGGGTCCCCAGACATCGAGGACAACCAATTGGAGGCATAACCATCCGGCGTCACCCCTCCTGAACTTGAAACAATCCCTCACCACCAGCGACAATAAAATGGTCTTTCTATCAAACTGGTTTGACTCCCTAAAGGAGATGGTGACCAAACATGGTGAGCGCTTTGAACAGGTGGAACAGTGCAACTATGCCCTTGAAGAGGAAGGCATGGACACCCTTGAAAAGCTTGTCCGATTGGAGAAGATACTCGAGGTAATCAGGAACAAAAACAAAGATTTGGAAGCCAGGTGGTGCTGAAACAGTAAACGCATAGCAGGGGTGCCAAAGTCCACTAACTAGGCACGAGTGGAAGATTATGTTAAGGAAGTGCTGAGGGCCATTTTTGAAGAGTCGCTATCACCAGTGTGAATTGTGGAGCATGCCCACTGGTCCCTTGGCTGTCCCCCGGGCACACTAGCATGGCCATAATTGCGTGTCTCTTGAACTATTGGGATAGAGACACTGTTTCACCTCGCCAGAGACATGCAAAATGTGGTGCACCAAGGAAACCCGATCTCCTTCTACCCAGACATCATCCTGACAGTACAAGCAGCCGAAGAGATTTTTTTACCAAACAAACGCAACCTGCAACAGTTGGAAGTTAAATATTCTCTATTGTCCCTGGCAAAACTTCTTGTATTGTATACTGGAAAGCCCATCTACTTCACGGACCCTCTAAGAATGCAGCACGCTTTGTCAAAGACTTGCGCCTTGCAAAGAAAAATGACCGTCCCAGGAAGGACACAGAAGAAGAAAACCGTGCCAGCAACTAGACACACATCACAAGGATGAACCAGTAAGAGACCATCTGTAACGATCCAGCAGCATGGGCCAGACCTGTTCAAAGAGACAGCATCTCTCCTAGCATGTATGTATGGAGTACATGTGCGGGCAGCTGAGAGTCGGGTGGGTGGGGGATGAACACACTGCATGCTACTCAAATTACGCTTGTGGCGCAGCCATCCTCATCAGAAAAGGGCTGCACTGGCACTCGCGTGCAACAATTAGCGATAAGATGGTCAGATATGTCATGATAGCGGGCTTGCTGGGTGGACACAGGCTTAGACTCATCTCACTCTATGGCCTCAATACTGATGACCCTGGCTTTTTCACAGAGTTATGGAGGGGTAGCAAACTCTCTTGGCCCAGTACTATAATCTGGGGGGGAGACTACAATGAAGTACTCGATGACCAAAAGAAGAGGTCAGGTGACTCCTGCCATCCCCACCCCGAGTGCCAACCCAATTGCAAGCCATAATCTCAGAGGGCGACCTGATAGATAAATGACATCATAGAAACCCTGAAGAGATGAGCGGCACATGTGTGATGTCTTCCGGACCTTCCTGGTCTCGGATAGACTATTGGTTAGTCTCCCGAGACACTGCGACATGGTTCTCGAAGGTGCAGCATCTACCTCGGACCCTTTAAGACCACCCCCCTGTAAAGCTGTGACTGGACCTGCCTGACTACCCTACCAGAGCTTTTGCCTCGAGACTTTCGTCTGGAGCGTTGAGGGACCAGGTATTCCGTGAAGCCATAAGACCGTCCATATCCGAATACTTCTGTCTCAATGAAGGCACTATCGACTCCCCCTCAATCCTATGGAAAGCCTTCAAAACCATCATGCGGGGCAAATGCATTGCTATACAGGCGGCAGTCCTGCACTCACTGTGGGGGGACCTAAAAAAATTAGAAGGGGAAATACAGGCCTTAGAGCAGGAGTTCTTTATCAGCAAAAATATCAATTTGCTACGTCCAGTCCATGCTAAACTAAATGAATTTCAGGAAGCAGACATTAGAGAAACACATTTCCTTGATAAAGAGACTAGGGCCCGGCAATAGGGAGAGGAGGAACATGCCAGCGAAGACGCTGACTGGGTTACTTAGAAAGTCTTGGGCAAGTCACCATATACCTGAATTACACTCCGCTGACGATGAGTTGGCTGTAGGCCAATCAGCTGTAAAGGCCAAAATGATCTCCTTCTACACATCCCTATGCCGCGCTCAACATGACACGACGCTGCCCTAATTAGAGGAATTTTTTGACACACTGCAGCTGCTGTGGCTTGAGGTGGGCCATAGGGCCTACCTCGATGAACCCTTCATGAAGGAGCAAGTTATCAGAACTATTCGGGCTCTCCCTGGTGAAAAAAAAACCTGATCTAGATGGCTTATCAGCCGGATTCTATAAAAACTATGCTAGCCTACTCGCCCCACATTTAAT
This sequence comes from Lissotriton helveticus, assembly GCF_964261635.1. Lineage (NCBI taxonomy): Eukaryota > Metazoa > Chordata > Amphibia > Caudata > Salamandridae > Lissotriton > Lissotriton helveticus. Next base: position 1,806,811,289 of record NC_136059.1, read on the forward strand.
AAACATGTATGAGGAATCCGTAGAACAGGGTGTGCTTCCTCTGCCACTCTGGAAAGCCATAATCATCACAATTCTGAAACTCGACAAGGGTCCTCTCAAATGCGATTCATACTGTCCACTCTCTATGACTAATGTGGACACAAGGATCCTCGCCAAGTTAATCACGGCGCTTCTCCTCCCACTGCTGCCTATTATGCTATGCCCGGACCAATGTGTCTTTGTCCCTGGCATGGTCATGGCTCATAACCTCTGAACGCTCTTTGCCACAATGCAGAAGGTGGACTCACAGCTGCAGGCAGCAGCAAATTTTCTTGACACCACTAAGGCATTTGATTCACTCGAATGGCCATACCTATTTGCCTTACTCAGACGCATAGGTCTCAGCCCCAAGTTCATTCAACTAATAGCACTCCTCTATTCACTTCCCATGGCTCGAATAAGGGTTAACGGCATGATAACGCCACCATTCCCGGTCTCCCGCGGCATCAGTCAGGGGTGCTCCCTGTCACCTTTGCTATTCGCCGTAGTCATGGAGCCATTGGTGGCCCGGCTGTAACAGCATCATGCCCACAGAGGACTGGCATTCACCCCATGGATAATATTGGTCTTGCTGTATGCGGACAACGTCACGCTTTATGTCAAACACCACTCTGCCAATCTTGATCCCCTAATCAATCAGTTCCTTCAATTTGGCAGACTCTCCAGTATAGTAATCAATTGGGCTAAATCAATGATTCTCCCACTGACGGAGGTCACTACACAGGTTCAATTGGAGAACCCCTGCAGTGAACACGTGACCCTGTGAAATACCTGGGCATATGGATCAGCCACGACCCTGAGGAACTATGGCGCTACAGCTATGGTAGGCTAATCGACTGGTTAGAGCAACGCATAACAAGTTGGGTTACACTGCCTCTGACCCTGACAGGATGGTTAGCCATTGCCAAAATGTTTGTCTTACCCAAGCTCCTATACCTCTTTACGAACATCCTACTCCCTCTTACTCAAAGTTTTAGGATGCGGCTACTCTCAATCATGATCACCCTGGCGTGGGCGGGCAAAAAGCCCAGAATAGCTTAGGAGATTGTCACACTTCCATCTGAGCAGGGCGGGCTAAGTGCACCAAGCTTTGAGCTGTACTACTGGTGTGCTCACGCACAATTTGCACACCACTCGATATACCCCACACAAATCATGGCACACACTGCCCCCCAAGCACAACCAGGTGTCCCCACTTCCCCGTCCAGTGGCCCTATATCAGACACCACCCCAAACTCAGACCGAGATAGACACAGTGGGATGTATGGTGAGGGCCTGGCATGATATATGCGCAGGAGGGCGTGCCAAGACGTAATGTATGCTCCCCTGGTCCACCTGATCAAACACCCGGCACTTCCATTCTTGGTGGAGGCTGGCTGCTGTGCTAGACTGTGATCCACGAAGCTCACCAAAATGGGAGATGAGTTCGCGGACGCCACCTGCATCTCACCGCATCAAATCAGGGAGGGAGATGGGCTAACCATGATAGAACAGATGATATACGACCAGCTGCGCACTGTGCTGTGTGCCAGCCTCCCCTCCATCCCAGCTGAGGCCCCCGCATTCCAAACCCTGGAGCGGTTTCTAAAAAATCCCTGCCTGCGCAAGTTAATTACGCACCTATACACAGATATGCAACACACAGCACCAGTGCAAACACTACGAACCTATCAAGATTGGTAAGCCTCGCTTGGCATCCCAATTACACAAGAGCCATGGACATTTTGCTGCATGCAGGTTTGTGCCCTCTACCCGATCTACAGACCACATCTAACACACTTCAAGTTTCTCCATTGCCTCTACAGAACGCCAGTCTGGCTCAAAAAAGTAGGCCTAATCACTGAATAGCGCTGCCAGCGATGTAGCTCGCCCAACGGGATTGCCCCCAAGTTCACCAATACTGGGCGAATGTCTGTGACGCAATAGAAGAAATGACGGGCGTACCCAAGGAAAGGTCTCCATTGATGGCGTTGTTAGGCTATGTGAAGGACCTCCCGACTGACAGCCGAAAGCTTACTGCGCTGCTCCTACTACTCGCTAAGGGATGGATTACGATGACATGGGGTCGGACATGGGCACCACAAAAAGAAGCATGGCTTAAAGATGCAGCGGTTTGCCAGGAACACCCATTCACATACTCGGACCTAATGTCCAACCAATCCCAACCTAAAGATGTATGGGGGCCACTGCAACTCTACATGGGATTGCACGTGGAGGACGAGGAGGCCTCACACTCCCAGATCCCAGATGGTCAAGCATAATACAAGATGCACCAGCCACGAGCATCACGGAAACTGACACCAACCCCATTGACTTGTAGAATTGAAAGATTTCCCCAATAACCTCCCTCCCTGTTGATTACAATGGCACGTTCCCTTTTTCTTTCTCTGTTCTCACTTTGTAATTATGAAATGTACTTTTTGATTGTATATGACTCTCTGAAGCAATCTCTCGGAATGACTGCCTTAGATGTGACTACAAAAAAGGCACATATGCAATGACTAAACATACGATTATACACAAGAGTAATGGAATAAGCGGGGCCAATGCCACTGTAAACAACATTCAAAGTACTACTTTGTATAACTGGAAAGCTTGAATAAAGAGAATTAAAAAAGTAGTGCTCCTGTGTTGTCAGCACATAGAAATGGTAGAATTTGTTTGCAAGTTTTTGTAAGGATTGTCTGAAAAGACTAGCTAGTAGAGGTCCTTTAAGGAAAAAAGGTTTTCAGTTGTAGTGTTGAGTGTGAAAATTAGTTTAACAAGTTCAAGGAAGACTAGCAGGTATTTATACCTGGCAAAGACATTGTTATGGTATCAGATGCTAGCATCTAAGGTATTGGAGTGGTTCTTATGCTGAGAGAAGAGTGCGGTGAGAAAACCATTGCATTTGCATCCAGGTCATTGAGGGAGGCTGAAATCAATTACTTAGTCATTGAGAAGAAGGCACTTATGATGTTTAGGAACATCTTGTTGGGATTGGCATTCACCTTTAGAACGAATAGTACACCATTAAAGAGATCTTTATGACAAAGTAGTTGGATGATGTCTTCTGTAGAATAAGTGCCTCTTGAAGCACAATCTTCAGGAGGGTGTGCATCCTGAATTTCGACCACAGAATGTCAATGGAACACAATATTGAGGACAAATATACAAAAAACATTGACAAGCAAGGGAGTCTAGCTCTTCTATACCTAGCTCACAAATGTACCTACATGATACACATGTCTTCAAGGTATGTAGATGTGGAGTTAGGAATAATAAATCTATATTTTCCTACATGCACTTTTTAATATTTTATACCTTGATATTCTGTCTTCAATATTCTTGTATCACCATATTCTGGGGTTCAATCGATATTCTGCCTTCACTAGTCTTGTGTCACCATATTCTGGGGTCAATATTCAGTGGTTCGATCTGTTTAGCTTCACAGTGCAACATATTTCAGGTGACACAATAAGCTAGCTGATTTTTTGTCCATGCTGGTCCAGTTTGACACAGAGGTTGTTTTGACGATCATGGTGTTATTTGTGAGGAAGAATGGAAATGAAGCAGAATATGGGTCTGAAGGAAGTGGTGTGTATCCTGAGAGAGGATTGCAAGGTAAAGAAGGAGAGCACTTGTAGCAAGAAACCATTTAGGGGGGATATTTACAACTTCTGGCGCATCTCTGCAAATCAGCAGGGATGCGCCAGAACAGAAGCGTCATGTAATCCCCCCCTTGCGCCACCACGGATGCGTCGCATTTACAAAGTGGCGTACCATGGTGCAAGGAGGGGCAGATGCGTGACGCATCTAATGCCATATAGGTGATGCAGTTGTGTCGCAAGCGCGACGCAACTCCAGCACTGCTCGGGGCGCCCTATACTAGCTGTGCTGCGTCACTCCTTACGCCTCAAAAAAGTGACTTAGTGAAATGTTGTAGATTTCACTCAGCCACTTTTCCTGCGCTGTAACACGCCCCCCCCCCCCAGCACCAGAACCCCAACATGAAACCTGACACAGATTTCATGGGGCACAGGGCTTTACAATGTGATGCATCTCTCTAGATGCATCACATTGTAAATAAATACCCCACAGCATGGAGCTGGCTTTGCGCCGCCGCTGCGTCACAAAAGTGACGCAACGGCGGCACAAAAGCGGCGTACGGGGCTTGTAAATCTGCCCCAAGGAATGTGAGGGAGGAATTCACTGAAAAGGATGGTTGGTGCTTCAGGGGAATGATCAAGCGCGGCTCCAAACAAAAGCCGCAAACCATCACTATACTTCCTAACTTCCTAGGAGCTATTCAGACATTACTCGTCAGTGGGGACCATAATACCGCAAAGCCATTACACACACATTCACCCTGCTCCAAGGATTAGTGAAGACCAGAGGAGAGCTGCAGGATTCTAGCGGAGTGTCTTATTTCATTCTAAACTTTATACACTACATACATCTGCAGTTTGTCAATATTACCATGGTTTTATTTTCAAGAAAACATTAAAACACCCCACAATTTTGTCAATGGATCTGCTAGTAAAAGATAACTAATGGACAACAACACCAGCTTAATTCCCCATTTATTTAATTTTTATTTATAGATTAAATCTCCTAGCAGGACCTTTCTTTATTCGCTCTATATTAATATTCATTTAAACATTTAATAACCTAGAGAACAAAAGAAGTTAAATTCAAACATTTATATTTATTAGCATAACAGTTCAGGAAAATAAGTTAAAGTAATATTACCAAGATTTCAGGACACGGACATCAGAGCAAGGACAGCTTAGTTCCCAAAAACCACCTCTCTATTCTTTCTCGATGTTCACCTCCCATCCGGACTATGCACCCATCATAAGTCAAGAAAAATTCTAAGTCTTTGCAGCATTGAAAAAGTTCATCAGTCCGACAGCATGTCGTGGTGCGAAAATAAAATCAAAAGCAAGCTTTTTTCTCACTTCCAAACGCCCTCTTTTATACCCTTTTTCCCTAACTTATCTAAGATTTGAAAATTTTAGGGTCTTCGTTCATCCTCATTGGTCAAGGTAAGGGGTGGATGAGCATAACCTCATCTCTTCATTGTCCATATTTACTCTAAGTCGTTATAGTAAAAACAAATAAGGTCTCAATTGTTCTTTAACAGTTTTTTCACTTGTGTCCTTTAAATTGTTATTTCAGACTGGTTTCCCATGCTCACGGTGCGGACATACACATTTTTGGTACTTGATTGAATATTCAGGCCACGCTGACCATGACCCACTCTGTACAGGCACAAGCTGCTTGCACTTCTCTCAAGCACAGTCGGGCATGCGTAGATCATCACAGTCTCGGAGTCTCGCAAACTTCCATTTTACTTTAGGCCTCATGGGCCTTTATGGGAACTATTACAGAAACAAACACAATTAAATGTTAGATTTTGAAGTATAGCCCTTCTGTTTACCTCCCCCCATTCTAAGGTAACCCTGTTAGTAATTACGTAGCATTTTTAGTCACAAATAAGCGTGGTTTACTTTCCATTCTCTATCATTTCTGCCACAATAAGACATACAAAAAGCATATACACACAGATTTTCGTTAGATTATGACATTTGCGTACCAGATTAATAAAACAATTTCACTTTATTAGTAGATTAAAATTCGCAACATAAGCAAATAAGTATCCTACTTGTATTTGTGTGTGTGCATTTTATTCTATGTTGGTTAATTTAAAAACCACACGATTAATACATATTACTGTTATGGGGAAGCAATTTCACGAGGGGTGTACAAAAACTTATGTTTTCAACCTCGCTCTATCAACTCCCTCCTTTGGTGATTTATCACCAAATAACACCCAAAAATTCGTACATTTTATCTCAACATGTTTCAAATTCTTTTGATCAGTATGAGTTACGCTCTAGTTTCTTCCACTTTCTTTCTATCTTGATAAAGTTTCTCTTTGAACTCTTCCATTTCAGTGTCACCCTTCTTACGTTCTCTTTCTTGCCTTTCTTCAAATTCTTTCTTTATAGACTTTTTAAGATTTCTTCTTTTTCTAAGGTTACAACCTAATCTTAAATTCAAAAACACTACTATTATTAATGTTACTGGAATTAGTATCTTCCCTATTATGGATCTACCTATTCCATAAAACCAATTTCTAACTGCTGAAAGTTTCTCAAGAACACCATCAACCTCCAGTGGTTTTATCTCCTTATGCAACTCTGTAAGATTTCTAATATATCTTTCAATGTTTTGACTTTTATCTGGAATGTATGTACAACAGTGTTGTACCTTTAAAATTCCACAGACTCCTCCTTCTTTTGCCAAAATTATATCACGAGCAACTTGATTTGGCATCACCATAGCTCTCATAGCAACCATTTCGGTAAGTACCATTAGAAATCCTCCTGCTGTATCTGTTGACAAACAATCTACTATTTTTGACAATTTCCGAATTCTGTTTGCATTAAAGGATATACCCACTGCTGGTATCAATGCTTCAAAAACAGCATCTATATTTATAGCCACATTCACATTATGGCCTTCAATATTATCATCCTCAAATGTCCACATTGTAGATTTAGTTTGCTTTGCTTTTTCTCTCCTTTTATAATGATTTCTTCTTTCTTCAACCATATCCAAAAAGGATTTTCTTCATTTCTCATTTTGCAGGTCAAATTATGTTTAAACGCATAATCATGGGTCAACTCTTGCGTTTCCCAAAAATATTCCCCAAAAGCTTTTGCAGGTTTGATTTGATTCATTTCAGCTACAATTTTCAGTTTTACAAAAACATCATCAGAATTAGAATAATAATACTCTAATTTACCTGTTCTATAAAACAAACTAGCTTGTACACTACATGTAACTCCATATGTTAATGGAAGATGATGGTATGTCACACCCTCTGATACAGATGCTGGTAATTTCACACTGACGTAACAATCGCTTGAATCCATTGTCCTCACATATTCAGACAATAACTTTGAAAAAGTATTACGAGAAAAATCGCTAATCGAGTTATCTTGATGTACTTCAGGTCTATACACATGCAACATTTCACCCTTTGCTTCATAAGTCTTTTCTTTCGTACTCTCATTTGCCTTTGCTTTTTCAAAATCTGGCCTGAAAGGAATTATAATAGCTAAAATCAACCACACCAACATGAATAATCCAGTACATATTAACCACATTCTACACCATTTTCTAAAACTTGTACATTTCGATTTTGTTACTTCATTAGTACTGTGTGTAAATAGCAACTCAAAATACATACAAAACTATAGGACACAATGGACACCTATAGGACATAGGGAAAGGTAAATACAAGGAAAACAGTACAAGATTAATAAATCTGATTCATTTAATAACAATCATATTAAAAAGTAGACATCGACTGTCATACTGTCATATACACACATTCAATGATTAAAAACAGATTAGACAAATTTGCTATACTCAAATACATTTAAGTTGACAAAAAGTAAAAAATACTAATAATAATACTAAGTGGCAATGATAATGGTTCGACGCGCGTTTCGGCGTTACAAAGAAACGCCTTCTTCAGAAGCCACAATTTTCATCTAGGAAAATAATAAAAAATACACATAATCAACATAACATATATCCCAAAACTTTTTTTATAAAAACCAAAGAACACAAGCATAAACTTCTTTCACTATATTAAAATGCATAAAATAAATAAAACTAATCATAAGTACCGAACCTTGAAAAAACTTTCCCTATAATATCAAAGTAATCTAGATATTACTTAACCTGGTACAAACTGATATTATTATATTTGAGCAGTTGTAAATCAATTGACCAGAGCCCACTAAGCAGTAGTTGGCAGTAGGCTAGGATCAACTCATAATTTTCAGTATTACGATGGTTGTGCATGAGTCAATATTCTATTGTGACTATTATTTCAGGGCGAGCATCCAAATTTAATTACCTTAAGTTCATATCGATTTATATGCTCGTCACATATGGCCTCTTTTATAAGAAGTTCAAAGTCCACTTGCCTAGTTCTATAGTAGCACTTCATAGAGTGTATTACAATCATGATACGGGACGAGACTAGATTTACATTATTTTTAAACCTAACAGGCCTCACTTATTCGTTCATTTTACAAGACTTAGTGCTTTGGTATCTTTCTTACCAATTACGTGATTGTTGATCACTTGCATCAAACTTCTATTGTGTTGTTGGTCAGGATATAACCATCCCTTGCGGTTAATCAGAGAGAATTATAAATCTATGACAAAGGATACATGTATGTAAACACACTAACGGATATTCAATGAGTAACCACACATTGTTGCTCAAACCCCACTCATCTTACCTAGAGTAAATGATGCTGCATCTGTGTACGAATAAGAGATGCTCACGGGAGCGAATAGCGTCTTACAATTATTGGGATGGATGTTAGCTGCTCCTGATATGAGCTTAACTGTACACTCTGGAAAAGAACGATTTGTCTGTCAGGAGTACAATAAATTTAGATATAAACCTACGAAAATTACCACTATTGCTGTTTTTACAGATGTAGTAATTTCATTTATGATTTAAACATAGCCGTTGAGATATGCGACTGTGCAGAATGGAATGACTTGCGAACTGAGATCATGGCAATATGCTCTGCCTATTTGGGACACAGGTTTTTTTGTATATATAATGCCAAAAAGAAGACTGCCTGTTTTCACACCCCCATTAGGTTCAAGTTTGACCATAAGCCTTCGCAGCATGCACATTCGTAAATTATACTATTGCTGTTTGCTCGATCTAATTAGAGCCTATAAAACTCGGTATTCCACTTCTTACTCCATTATAAATAAAAAACTGTGTAACTGTACACATCTCCTAATGAGAATGCGTACTTGTAGCATTTATTGGCAACTATCAGAGTTTACATTTTGGCGGAATCGCTTTTTCAAAACCGCTAATAAATCACAGGTTTCCTTGGCTGTTCTTACCAAAAACACGTATCTATCCGGCTTGATCGCTCCAGTTGTATAAAAAAAAACACACGTTGCAGGCGCTGCACCTTGTCGTGATGTCGAAAGGAAACAGACAAACCGCTCCTAATGGAGTCTGTGTGAAGAGCAACAAACATGAGCGAATTCATTAGTCCTGATTAGTGGAAGCTGTTATCGATTCCTAACCTTGCTTGATTATTTAAACTAGTAAAATATTTACCGTTTTGGTTATGCAAAATGCAGGGGTACGTCCGGGTGCTACAAAACGCTACAGCTCGCAACCCGCCGACGGTAAAATATTTAAGAACCCACTAACTGCAAGCGTTGTTCCTTATCGTGCTGTTGAAGGGAACTAGAACAACCGCTCCAATCGGAGTCTGTATTCAAAACAGCAAACAAGTACGAAATCGTTAGTCTTACTGGGTAGAAGCTATTCCTCTCTACTACCAAAGCTGGATCGCTTAAATTAGTAGAATATTTACCGTTTAAGCTGCTGGATGGTGCAAAAGTACGTCCGGGTGCTGCAGAAGATAACAGCTCGCAACCCGCCGACGGTTAAAATATTATCACAGGCAGCAGTTTCAAACCCGCCTATATACGCAAGGGATACGTGGCAATTCCCACTTGCGTCTTACGCTCCCTTGTATCTTAAAGGGGAACCAGCTCTCTAATTATTTAAGTGGAACCTTGGAACTCTCCATAGCCTATTTAGGCTGCTAGTTTGTTTATATATTGGTGTCTACGATAGCGGTAGCTATTAAATAATCGCCTACTATGCTCACCAAACTTAAAAAATAAATAAATTATAAAGGTCAGACACCCCTCCAGGTTATTCATTCATTTACTTTTTTTATTATACCGCTACTTATAACAGAAAACACTCATAAAATGCTGAATGCTGCTCAGGTTAATTTCATAAAATTCGGAACAATAACAAATACAGTTACGTTAGTTTCTGACCATTACAAATAGAGATCACAGTGGTTAACTGTTGGTCTTACATTGCGAAATTTCATCTGAATGGACTCAAAAAAATAATTAAGAGTAAACCTGCACATTGCTAAGAATATACTAAAGAGAGAATCATAAAATCGCGTTCTCCCACGGGATTTCATTATTCAATCCTTTCTTGAAAGTGTTAAGAACAAACACCCAGTACACTTCTCTTTTCTTCCTAATAGCCTGTCCACCTTTACTGTCAGGTGTCCTAATCCTCTCCAAGATTCTCCAGCTAAAATCATCCGGTTTGTGGTTTTGTTCCAGAAAATGTTTGACCAAAGGCGCTGTTAATTTATTTGTTCTTATTGCGGATCTATGTTCGGTCAAACGTACCTGGATGGTTCTACATGTCTCACCGACATAGCCCAAGCCACAGGGGCATTGAAGGAAATAGACCACGTTAGTGGTTTTACAATTCCATAGCTCGCTCGCCTTGGCCACAAAACCATTATGCAATAGCTCCACGCCACCAAGAATGCTCTTACACGATTTGCATGAAGAGCACGGGACTGTTCCATATACCGGGCAGGAGCCCAATAACGATCTTTGCTTCAGACATGTGCCAGAATGGTTATTGCCAAACCTAGAATGTACAATCTTGTCCTTCAGATTCCTATTCCTCCTATGTGCAAACAAAGGTTTTACCAGTGACACATTGGAGGTAGGGTTACAGTTGAGAATGTGCCAGTTAGAGTTTACAATCTGTCTGACACGTTCGTTCATTGTCGAGTGCGTTGTCACACAGACAAGTTGGTCTGTCACTTTCTGTTCTTTTGGACTCAATAAGGCGTCACGGTCAAAAAAACGCGCTCTCTTGTAAGAGTTCCTTATGAGCCTATGTGGGTATCCGCGTTCAAGAAATTTTTTCCTCATAAGAGCCGCCTGTCTGTCAAAATCTACCAAATTAGTACAGTTCCTGCGAACTCTGAGGAATTGGGAGAACGGGATACTCTCACGCTGGCTTTTCGGATGAAAGCTACTAAAATGTAATAATGTGTTTCGGGCCGTGGGTTTTACGAATAGATCCACCTCTAGTTTATTGTTGTTTTCTCTTATTAATAAATCTAGAAACTCAACCTGCTCAGTACTATATTGGGCGGTGAATTTCAAATTGTTGTCCGTTAAGTTGATCCATTCAAGGAATTCCAATAAAGACTCTTCCCCATTGGTCCAGATAAAGAATATATCGTCAATATATCTGGACCAATGGGAAATAGATTCGAAGAATGGAGCCACTTCATTCTCAATGAATTTGTCTTCAAAGAAAGACATATAAATATTAGCAACCGAAGGGGCAACAGAGGCCCCCATGCTTACTCCCTTTAATTGGCGATATAAAAGGTCACCAAATTCAAAAATGTTCTCGGTCAGCACGATAAACAAACAGTCTATCAAGAACTTCTTGGGGCAAGCTATTCCATGTTTGTCAATGAACCAATCCGTGGCCCTAATGGCATCATCAAGTGGGATGTTACTATATAAGGACGCAATGTCCATTGTAACCATTATATCTCTGTTGGGTACAAATTCAAGATTCTCCACTATATTGATCATATGGCTTGTATCTTTCACATATGACTTAATCATTGGTATACAGGGTCTTAAATAATAATCTACGAATTTGGATAAAGGTTCGGTTGGTGTGCCAATGGTAGACACAATTGGTCTATATGGGGGGTTGCTAATGTCTTTGTGTATCTTTGGAAGACCATAGATACAAGCAGTTTTATTCTTATGACTATTCAGGAATTCAGACTCTTTGACATTGATGTCGCCGTTCGAAAGGGCTTCATCAGTTAAAATATGTATCTTTCTTATAACACTTTCGATAGGATTAGAATTAATCTTAGTATAGGTCGAGCTATCGTTTAGCATAGAGATCATATTCCGTTCATAGTCATTAGAATTGAGAACAACAATGCCTCCTCCCTTGTCACATCCTTTTATGATCAATTTTTTGTTCTCGGTGATTCTTTTCAAGGCTAAGGACTCTTCCCTATTTAAATTGTATACTGGTTTAGGGATGAATCCCAAAGATCTTTCCAGGCAGTCTTCTTTTTGGCATTATATATACAAAAAAACCTGTGTCCCAAATAGGCAGAGCATATTGCCATGATCTCAGTTCGCAAGTCATTCCATTCTGCACAGTTGCATATCTCAACGGCTATGTTTAAATCATAAATGAAATTACTACATCTGTAAAAACAGCAATAGTGGTAATTTTCGTAGGTTTATATCTAAATTTATTGTACTCCTGACAGACAAATCGTTCTTTTCCAGAGTGTACAGTTAAGCTCATATCAGGAGCAGCTAACATCCATCCCAATAATTGTAAGACAGTATTCGCTCCCGTGAGCATCTCTTATTCGTACACAGATGCAGCATCATTTACTCTAGGTAAGATGAGTGGGGTTTGAGCAACAATGTGTGGTTACTCATTGAATATCCGTTAGTGTGTTTACATACATGTATCCTTTGTCATAGATTTATAATTCTCTCTGATTAACCGCAAGGGATGGTTATATCCTGACCAACAACACAATAGAAGTTTGATGCAAGTGATCAACAATCACGTAATTGGTAAGAAAGATACCAAAGCACTAAGTCTTGTAAAATGAACGAATAAGTGAGGCCTGTTAGGTTTAAAAATAATGTAAATCTAGTCTCGTCCCGTATCATGATTGTAATACACTCTATGAAGTGCTACTATAGAACTAGGCAAGTGGACTTTGAACTTCTTATAAAAGAGGCCATATGTGACGAGCATATAAATCGATATGAACTTAAGGTAATTAAATTTGGATGCTCGCCCTGAAATAATAGTCACAATAGAATATTGACTCATGCACAACCATCGTAATACTGAAAATTATGAGTTGATCCTAGCCTACTGCCAACTACTGCTTAGTGGGCTCTGGTCAATTGATTTACAACTGCTCAAATATAATAATATCAGTTTGTACCAGGTTAAGTAATATCTAGATTACTTTGATATTATAGGGAAAGTTTTTTCAAGGTTCGGTACTTATGATTAGTTTTATTTATTTTATGCATTTTAATATAGTGAAAGAAGTTTATGCTTGTGTTCTTTGGTTTTTATAAAAAAAGTTTTGGGATATATGTTATGTTGATTATGTGTATTTTTTATTATTTTCCTAGATGAAAATTGTGGCTCCTGAAGAAGGCGTTTCTTTGTAACGCCGAAACGCGCGTCGAACCATTATCATTGCCACTTAGTATTATTATTAGTATTTTTTACTTTTTGTCAACTTAAATGTATTTGAGTATAGCAAATTTGTCTAATGTGTTTTTAATCATTGAATGTGTGTATATGACAGTATGACAGTCGATGTCTACTTTTTAATATGATTGTTATTAAATGAATCAGATTTATTAATCTTGTACTGTTTTCCTTGTATTTACCTTTCCCTATGTCCTATAGGTGTCCATTGTGTCCTATAGTTTTGTATGTATTTTGAGTTGCTATTTACACACAGTCTTTGTCCCTGCCCCAAGAACTATCCATTCTGATAGCAGGGGGCCCTTGATATTTACAGTGTTTTTTCCACAGCTTGTCTGTGCAGGGTTTCGTTGCTCACCATTGTGTCTTTTGCATCATTGTCAAATATTTGAGCAGTTGTAAGTTTAGGTAATCTATCCTAAATAAATCTCCTTTACGCTTACAGGTTAGGTAGCTATGGCCAATATGAAAACCTTTGGCTTCTCCGATGAGGACTTTGCCACGTTGGTTGGTATTTCGGCCACGTCTAGCAATACTAACTCTTACACCAGGGGAAATGACGAAGGTAGGAAACTCATAGAGCTAAAGAAAAAACTGATCCGTATGGAAGCTCACGGTGAGTTCATGTTATCCTACCTGAAAACAGGCGTCATCCCAATTGGCCTGAGGGTACGTAATATACCCGGTCTTTTTACACATCACAGACCTTTTCTAGAGAGGTGGAGCCTGATAGCAAATAGATGTTCCCGCGATCTGATGATACTGATCGTGGAGACTTCAAAAGAATTGGCAGCAGCTATAAAGAGCGAAATTGACGATTTAGAGGACAAACTTAGGCAATCAAATGGGGTAGATGAACCCTTGAAAAAAATAGAAGAATACAATAAAGAAATAGAGTCCTTTAGCAGTTATCTGAACAAACGAAAAACAGACAAACTGAATAAAGATAAGAGATTCTATACGGAAGAAGTAGCTTACCCTTTTCTACATAAAGATTTTTATCAGCAGAATCATTATATAGACGAGTCCAGGAATATCCAACAGAGAGTTAATAATTTTACAGATACATCAGACTCCGAAGGTGAGGGTTCTAACAGCAATTATTACGAGTCGGATGGAGGTTTCAATTCATATGCAGGTTCAAGAGCACAAAGGCGGCCTTTTTTATCCAACCGGGGGCCTCGACGTGGTCGCCCCAGAGTGAGGTTCCAAGGTCAGGGACAAACCAGGGGGAACTTCCTCATGAATCAGCATCAACATCAGGCACAACATCAGCAGCATCCACAACAGCACCAGCAACAGGAACCCCAATTTATCCGAGAGACTCGGAACAGGCAATATTGGGGCCAAGGAATGTAATTCCTATCTTCAATTTGTCTTCCTTCGAATTGGATCATTATAGTGAGGCCTTGCTGTCCAAGGGTCTTTCGTTTGTACCGCATGCAACTGCTAACATTTTTGATTTGTATAAAGACATTATAGCTTTTTTCAGAAAGATCAGACTTAGAAAGTTCTTTCAAGATCAGGACAATATAGACCAAGGTTCCCTAAGGCAAAGAGAAATATCACTACCTTCCACCTTTAGCCCAGGGCTTGACCAATTGGGTCCAGAAGTGGCTGCTTTTGAGTTAGTAGTCCTTCAAAAACTGGAAAGATCTTTGGGATTCATCCCTAAACCAGTATACAATTTAAATAGGGAAGAGTCCTTAGCCTTGAAAAGAATCACCGAGAACAAAAAATTGATCATAAAAGGATGTGACAAGGGAGGAGGCATTGTTGTTCTCAATTCTAATGACTATGAACGGAATATGATCTCTATGCTAAACGATAGCTCGACCTATACTAAGATTAATTCTAATCCTATCGAAAGTGTTATAAGAAAGATACATATTTTAACTGATGAAGCCCTTTCGAACGGCGACATCAATGTCAAAGAGTCTGAATTCCTGAATAGTCATAAGAATAAAACTGCTTGTATCTATGGTCTTCCAAAGATACACAAAGACATTAGCAACCCCCCATATAGACCAATTGTGTCTACCATTGGCACACCAACCGAACCTTTATCCAAATTCGTAGATTATTATTTAAGACCCTGTATACCAATGATTAAGTCATATGTGAAAGATACAAGCCATATGATCAATATAGTGGAGAATCTTGAATTTGTACCCAACAGAGATATAATGGTTACAATGGACATTGCGTCCTTATATAGTAACATCCCACTTAATGATGCCATTAGGGCCACGGATTGGTTCATTGACAAACATGGAATAGCTTGCCCCGAGAAGTTCTTGATAGACTGTTTGTTTATCGTGCTGACCGAGAACATTTTTGAATTTGGTGACCTTTTATATCGCCAATTAAAGGGAGTAGGCATGGGGGCCTCTGTTGCCCCTTCGGTTGCTAATATTTATATGTCTTTCTTTGAAGACAAATTCATTGAGAATGAAGTGGCTCCATTCTTCGAATCTATTTCCCATTGGTCCAGATATATTGACGATATATTCTTTATCTGGACCAATGGGGAAGAGTCTTTATTGGAATTCCTTGAATGGATCAACTTAACGGACAACAATTTGAAATTCACCGCCCAATATAGTACTGAGCAGGTTGAGTTTCTAGATTTATTAATAAGAGAAAACAACAATAAACTAGAGGTGGATCTATTCGTAAAACCCACGGCCCGAAACACATTATTACATTTTAGTAGCTTTCATCCGAAAAGCCAGCGTGAGAGTATCCCGTTCTCCCAATTCCTCAGAGTTCGCAGGAACTGTACTAATTTGGTAGATTTTGACAGACAGGCGGCTCTTATGAGGAAAAAATTTCTTGAACGCGGATACCCACATAGGCTCATAAGGAACTCTTACAAGAGAGCGCGTTTTTTTGACCGTGACGCCTTATTGAGTCCAAAAGAACAGAAAGTGACAGACCAACTTGTCTGTGTGACAACGCACTCGACAATGAACGAACGTGTCAGACAGATTGTAAACTCTAACTGGCACATTCTCAACTGTAACCCTACCTCCAATGTGTCACTGGTAAAACCTTTGTTTGCACATAGGAGGAATAGGAATCTGAAGGACAAGATTGTACATTCTAGGTTTGGCAATAACCATTCTGGCACATGTCTGAAGCAAAGATCGTTATTGGGCTCCTGCCCGGTATATGGAACAGTCCCGTGCTCTTCATGCAAATCGTGTAAGAGCATTCTTGGTGGCGTGGAGCTATTGCATAATGGTTTTGTGGCCAAGGCGAGCGAGCTATGGAATTGTAAAACCACTAACGTGGTCTATTTCCTTCAATGCCCCTGTGGCTTGGGCTATGTCGGTGAGACATGTAGAACCATCCAGGTACGTTTGACCGAACATAGATCCGCAATAAGAACAAATAAATTAACAGCGCCTTTGGTCAAACATTTTCTGGAACAAAACCACAAACCGGATGATTTTAGCTGGAGAATCTTGGAGAGGATTAGGACACCTGACAGTAAAGGTGGACAGGCTATTAGGAAGAAAAGAGAAGTGTACTGGGTGTTTGTTCTTAACACTTTCAAGGAAGGATTGAATAATGAAATCCCGTGGGAGAACGCGATTTTATGATTCTCTCTTTAGTATATTCTTAGCAATGTGCAGGTTTACTCTTAATTATTTTTTTGAGTCCATTCAGATGAAATTTCGCAATGTAAGACCAACAGTTAACCACTGTGATCTCTATTTGTAATGGTCGGAAACTAACGTAACTGTATTTGTTATTGTTCCGAATTTTATGAAATTAACCTGAGCAGCATTCAGCATTTTATGAGTGTTTTCTGTTATAAGTAGCGGTATAATAAAAAAAGTAAATGAATGAATAACCTGGAGGGGTGTCTGACCTTTATAATTTATTTATTTTTTAAGTTTGGTGAGCATAGTAGGCGATTATTTAATAGCTACCGCTATCGTAGACACCAATATATAAACAAACTAGCAGCCTAAATAGGCTATGGAGAGTTCCAAGGTTCCACTTAAATAATTAGAGAGCTGGTTCCCCTTTAAGATACAAGGGAGCGTAAGACGCAAGTGGGAATTGCCACGTATCCCTTGCGTATATAGGCGGGTTTGAAACTGCTGCCTGTGATAATATTTTAACCGTCGGCGGGTTGCGAGCTGTTATCTTCTGCAGCACCCGGACGTACTTTTGCACCATCCAGCAGCTTAAACGGTAAATATTCTACTAATTTAAGCGATCCAGCTTTGGTAGTAGAGAGGAATAGCTTCTACCCAGTAACACTAACGATTTCGTACTTGTTTGCTGTTTTGAATACAGACTCCGATTGGAGCGGTTGTTCTAGTTCCCTTCAACAGCACGATAAGGAACAACGCTTGCAGTTAGTGGGTTCTTAAATATTTTACCGTCGGCGGGTTGCGAGCTGTAGCGTTTTGTAGCACCCGGACGTACCCCTGCATTTTGCATAACCAAAACGGTAAATATTTTACTAGTTTAAATAATCAAGCAAGGTTAGGAATCGATAACAGCTTCCACTAATCAGGACTAATGAATTCGCTCATGTTTGTTGCTCTTCACACAGACTCCATTAGGAGCGGTTTGTCTGTTTCCTTTCGACATCACGACAAGGTGCAGCGCCTGCAACGTGTGGTTTTTTTGATACTACTGGAGCGATCAAGCCGGATAGATACGTGTTTTTGGTAAGAACAGCCAAGGAAACCTGTGATTTATTAGCCAAAATGTAAACTCTGATAGTTGCCAATAAATGCTACAAGTACGCATTCTCATTAGGAGATGTGTACAGTTACACAGTTTTTTATTTATAATGGAGTAAGAAGTGGAATACCGAGTTTTATAGGCTCTAATTAGATCGAGCAAACAGCAATAGTATAATTTACGAATGTGCATGCTGCGAAGGCTTATGGTCAAACTTGAACCTAATGGGGGTGTGAAAACAGGCAGTCTTCTTTTTGGCATTATATATACAAAAAAACCTGTGTCCCAAATAGGCAGAGCATATTGCCATGATCTCAGTTCGCAAGTCATTCCATTCTGCACAGTCGCATATCTCAACGGCTATGTTTAAATCATAAATGAAATTACTACATCTGTAAAAACAGCAATAGTGGTAATTTTCGTAGGTTTATATCTAAATTTATTGTACTCCTGACAGACAAATCGTTCTTTTCCAGAGTGTACAGTTAAGCTCATATCAGGAGCAGCTAACATCCATCCCAATAATTGTAAGACGCTATTCGCTCCCGTGAGCATCTCTTATTCGTACACAGATGCAGCATCATTTACTCTAGGTAAGATGAGTGGGGTTTGAGCAACAATGTGTGGTTACTCATTGAATATCCGTTAGTGTGTTTACATACATGTATCCTTTGTCATAGATTTATAATTCTCTCTGATTAACCGCAAGGGATGGTTATATCCTGACCAACAACACAATAGAAGTTTGATGCAAGTGATCAACAATCACGTAATTGGTAAGAAAGATACCAAAGCACTAAGTCTTGTAAAATGAACGAATAAGTGAGGCCTGTTAGGTTTAAAAATAATGTAAATCTAGTCTCGTCCCGTATCATGATTGTAATACACTCTATGAAGTGCTACTATAGAACTAGGCAAGTGGACTTTGAACTTCTTATAAAAGAGGCCATATGTGACGAGCATATAAATCGATATGAACTTAAGGTAATTAAATTTGGATGCTCGCCCTGAAATAATAGTCACAATAGAATATTGACTCATGCACAACCATCGTAATACTGAAAATTATGAGTTGATCCTAGCCTACTGCCAACTACTGCTTAGTGGGCTCTGGTCAATTGATTTACAACTGCTCAAATATAATAATATCAGTTTGTACCAGGTTAAGTAATATCTAGATTACTTTGATATTATAGGGAAAGTTTTTTCAAGGTTCGGTACTTATGATTAGTTTTATTTATTTTATGCATTTTAATATAGTGAAAGAAGTTTATGCTTGTGTTCTTTGGTTTTTATAAAAAAAGTTTTGGGATATATGTTATGTTGATTATGTGTATTTTTTATTATTTTCCTAGATGAAAATTGTGGCTCCTGAAGAAGGCGTTTCTTTGTAACGCCGAAACGCGCGTCGAACCATTATCATTGCCACTTAGTATTATTATTAGTATTTTTTACTTTTTGTCAACTTAAATGTATTTGAGTATAGCAAATTTGTCTAATGTGTTTTTAATCATTGAATGTGTGTATATGACAGTATGACAGTCGATGTCTACTTTTTAATATGATTGTTATTAAATGAATCAGATTTATTAATCTTGTACTGTTTTCCTTGTATTTACCTTTCCCTATGTCCTATAGGTGTCCATTGTGTCCTATAGTTTTGTATGTATTTTGAGTTGCTATTTACACACAGTCTTTGTCCCTGCCCCAAGAACTATCCATTCTGATAGCAGGGGGCCCTTGATATTTACAGTGTTACATCATTAGTAGCCATTTTTTTTATACAGCACTTTCCACAATGTTTTCCGCCCTTATGTTGTCTCTTTTAAATCTTTTCTTTGCTTTTAAAGTGTCCTTATCACCACAAATTTCAACAATTCTTGTTCCTTCACCTTGTTTTCTCTTTTCACAGTTTCCCAATTTAGGTACTTCTTTTCTTTTTTTTGACTTACAGTCCACTCACTTTCTTTTTCTTCGTTTTTTCAACTCAAATTTTCTTGTCTGCTATTCACTTCACTTATTGGAGGCAAAATCATATAAGTCCACTCAGGTGACTTGTATTTCTGATTTGGTCTTCTTACTCTTTTTGGCCATTGCACAATTTCTATCTTTTTACCCAACAACTCTTTTTGACTGGTTATTTTGTTTACTTGATCCTCTTGTACTTTTGCTTTATTAACCAGTTTAAATTTCGGTCCATCAATTTCCTTAGGCCAATTATCTCCTATATGAGCTCTCTTTGTTTCAGGTCTGACAGTGTTACGTTCCACTCTCCAAGCTCTCTTTCTTGAGCTTCTTCTCAATTGAGTTTCACCTTCATTGTCATCAGACTCAGTTTCATTTATGGTGAACTTTATAATGTCTGTCACTTTCACCTAGCTTGTTTTCTCTTCGGTCAGTTCTTTCACTCTGTTAGGAACTTCTCCATAGCTGGTACTTGGAAGCTCATCCTCATCGTGAGTTATTTCCTTTTGACCAGTTTCGAGATTCCGGTTCCTGCTTTCAGAGCTTTCAGACTGTCCTTCAATATTTTCCTGACTACCATTTTTCTCTTCACTTTGCTCAGTGTCCTTACTGGTATCAGTTCTTACCAAATCTCAACTTTCAGGTCAATCTTCAGAATTTGGCACTTTAATAGCTTCACTTCCTCCTTCAGAAGCAGAACTTGCATCTGATATTTCCAGATGTCGACCAACAGGTTGAGCTTCAGTATCTGGATCTTTCTCTGGTTCACCTTCAGAATCTGAGTCAGTTGTGCTTTCTCCTTCATCTTGTAGATTTTCAGGTTCAGGCACACGGATGGTGTGGCTAGCGTGCACCCATCTCTTTACTCCAGCACATTTAACTGCAGTCGTGCTAACCAGAATGGCTTGTCTGGGCTTCTGCCAACAAGGGACTAAGCAGTTTCTTCTCCTGTGTACCTTTATCCGAAACCAATCTCCAGGGACTAGATCATGAGCTGGAAGTTTTTCTTTCGAGTTTGCCTCAGTTCTCACCTGATGGAACACAGAAATTACCACGTCAGACAGGTTTTTGCAGTAATCCAGTTTGATATCATCAATAATAGTCAATAGTTTATAAACTGGCACAAATGCTTGTCTCATCACTCTTCCCATCAGAATCTAATGTGGACTTAATCCTGCCTTTTTATCAGGTATGCTCCTTAGGGTCATCAGAACAAGCGGTAAAGCATCAGGCCATTTCAGTCCAGTGGCCAAACACATTTTTGCAATTCTGTGCTTTATGGTTCTATTAGCTTGCTCAACTAGCCCAGAAGCCTCTGGTTTGTAAGCACAATGCAATTTCAGATGAATGTCCAGTGCTTCACAAATCATCTGCATTAACTCATTGTGAAAATGTGTTCCACGATCTGTCTGAATTGTTACTGGGAAACAGTAGCGTGAGATGAGTTCTGTCAACAACAGTTTTGCAACAGTCACTCCATTATTCCTCCTGGTAGGAAAAGCCTCCACCCACCGAGAAAATAGGCAAATGATCACAAGTACATATCGAAGTCGATTACAGGGTGGCAGTTCTATGAAGTCTAATTGTATTTGTGTGAAAGGTCCTCCCTCCCGTCCTATGGTTCCCAAACTCACAACTGTTTTTCTTCTTGGATTCAACTGTTGACAAACAAGACATCGCTGACAAAGGCTCTAAGCGATCATCCTGCACCCAGGATTGTACCATTTCTGTCTGAACATTCGGATCATGGCATCCCTCCCAATATGGGCTTGACCATGGTACATTCGGGCCATGTTTGAAATCATGTTATCAGGCATTATTGGTCATTCATCTTTGTAAACCCAAATTTCATCCTCGTCTCTTTGTCTACATGCTGATTTTAACCAGACATCTTTCCCCTCCTCACTTGCATCTTCCTGCATTTGTTTCACTTCCTGCCAAGTCTCAACTACTGTGGTTAGCAGTAAAGGACTTGAAACATGTTCAGCTTTTCTGTCCCGATTTATAGATGTAAGATTTTTGGCACAGTATTTTGCAATTGAATCAACGAAACGATTACCTCTGGTGACATAGTCATCTCCTTTCTTGTGAGCTGCACATTTTACAACAGCAATTTTGTCAGGTAACTGGATTGCATCAATCAACATTTTCACAAATTTAGCATTTCTGATGGGGGATCTTGCAGAAGTTAAATAACCTATTTGGGACCACATTTGACCATAATCATGGACAACCCCAAAACCATATTGACTGTCAGTCACTATGGTGACTCTTATCTCTTTTCCCAGTTCACATGCTCGAATCAAAGCAATCAATTCTGCTATTTGAGCAGAACGAATTCCTTTTAGACAAGATGCTTCCAGGACGTCTGCCACTGTGCATACAGCATATGCAGCACTCAGAGCAATGGCTCATCTTTAATGTCAAGTCTTGCTTTTGGTACAGTAGTCAAGAACATCCAGACATTTAGGATCAACTTCATTTCTCACCTCAACATCCATAACATCAGGTAACAGTGTAGATGGGTTTACATTCACACATTGTGAAATTGTCACATTATCTGCACCTAGAATTGTCTTCTCATATTTTGTCATCCTGCTAGTAAGGAACTGTGTCTTTGTCCTAGTGAGGAGAATCTCCACTGAATGATGTACATATACCCTCAAAGGAAATCCCATCACTATACCCTCACTTTGTTCCAAACTCACACTTGTAGCTGCTACTGCTTTTAAGCATCCTGGCAATGCTTTTGCAACTGGATCCAAAACAGATGAGAAATATGCAATTGGCTTTCTCAGTTTTCCATGTCTTTGAATTAGAACTGATTCGCTGCAATATAGTTCAAACTCTTTTTCAACACTATGGGATCTTTTACATCTGCTCTTGTCAACCTCTGCAATGGTGTGCTATTAGTGAAAATCCACTAATCCATTGTCGACAGTAACCTACCATTCCTAGGAACATTCTCACTTGTCTCTGAGTTTTTGGAGGTTGCATTTTTTTGTATCATCCTGATTCTCTCTATAGTGTCTTGTCTGATTCCCTTAGCAATTTTGTGAGCTAGGTATTGTACTTCTTTCTGACAGAACTGTAACTTTGATGGGGACACCTTATGTCCTTCCTGCGCCAAATGTTCAGTAATGCAATGGTGTCTGAAGCACATGCATCCTTTGTTCTTGATGGCACTAATAGGTCATCAATATATTGGCCCAGTACTGAATCTCCGGGCATGTTAAAACTCTCCAATGATTTCTTTAGCAACTGAATAAAGATGGAGGGACTCTCAGTATACCCCTGAGGAATTCGGCACCATGCCAAAATACTGTCTCCAAACCGGAGAGCAAATATTGGCTGACTATCTGGGTGTAATGGAACTGTAAAGAACGCATTACATAGATTAATAACTGTAAATTCTAGGGATGATAGATATGGTCTAGTGGCAGTGGCGCTTTCCTGTATTCCCAAGGATTCTATACTGCAATATCAGTGTGTCATGATGCTTAGGGAGGCGTTCATCATCCACAACCCCAATAGTCAGATCTCCGCAAGAAATCCTATACGTTTATACCAATATCCTAGCACACAGAAGCCTCTTTCATTCTGTTTATGACAGTTAGGTACAAAAGACAGCAGTAATCTTTCTTCTTATTCTTTTTTCTTTAGTCCAGTTGTTGTTGCCAACACGTGTTTCGTTGCATACCACGGTTGGTCACCCGTGACTTCGTCAGGGCTGCAAAACATATATACAATGTGATGTGACACCATCACACATATGTTTGCTTATAATCATATGCATTTTGTGGGAATAGAACCTCAGTCCCTATACTTAAAGAGGATAAGCACCCGGATTTGGTGAGTTGGTGAGACAAAGATCATGTAAATGTCTATTTGCATTCCAAATCGCATAGTTCAACATTTCATATTTCATGCAGATTTCCGCAATCGCAACATAATTGAGCCAAGTATATAAGAGTAGGATTGGTGTCCCAAGTGTCTGGTTTCTGTCTTATTTATAGTATACATGGTGTACACAGTGTATATAGACCAATTTGTGGCATACCTGTATAACTGGAATTTATAGCATCTTGCCTAGAAAACATAAGACCTGTATAAGTATTCGGGCGGACATCAGAAATAAATCTGCAATAGGAGCTTAATATATTAGCGTCTGGTGTAAAGAAAGGGCCTACCTTCCGGTCGGTTGTAGTTCCGTCCTGGCCAATGAAGTGGCCTGGGTGAAGAATAGGTTGTTCTATGTTGTATATTCAAAACTCTGTAATTAGAATCATTGTGTATAATTAGTCCCAGTGATCAGGATATGTCTATTCTTATAAAGATAGTCAATATTAACTATAGTACGTATATTCTCCCACACCAAGTCCAATGTTAGTCTATTCCGCCTTCATCTATCCATAATAATGAATATAAGGTGGTATCCAAGCCCTTTCAGGTAGAGGCATGTATCGCTAATTGGCTTAGTGTCATCGAGCAGGAAATGCTCTCATGACCTCGTGTGGGAAAATAAACATAACTCACTCCTTCTTTTACAGAAACTTTCACAGGATCTACACCTTTCATTAGTCCAATATCTTCTCCTGTGAAATCCCACACTTGTTCTTTGACTAACTCTTTCAATTCAACAGGTATCTTCTGTCTGTCAAATACAGGAAACATACTACTTCGTTTTGAGTCTATCAGTGACATAGTCATTTTATACAAACTATCTTCATCTGGGGTTTGAAGCTCAATGTCATCTGGTGAACAGTAAATGGCACAGTTCATTTTACACAGTATGTCTCTGCCAAGAAGGTTAACAGGTCTACTGTCACACACTACAAATCGATGGATATCTTTGTAATTTCCAATTTCCACTTCAACTGGTTCTGTTAGAGATGTTTTGATCTGTCTATTCGCTACACCTACAACTTGGATACTTTCTTCAGAGAGAAGAAGATTTTGAACTTCTACTGATCTGACAGTAGAACGGGTAGCACCTGTGTCCACTAGGAAAGACACATTTACATCATTCACCTTTCCATTCACAAAATGAGCAGATTGATCTACCTCTAGAGTTGCGCCAAGTACACACTCTTCTCCCTCTCTTCAGAAGCTGTCATCCGACTCACTCCCATCTTCTTTCAACCAATACTGTGAACTCACATTCACTCTAGGTGATCTTATTACCTGTTCTCCTCCCCAGAATCATGTCTCTGCACTGTATTTCTGTAGATTTACACTGCGTGGAAGTGGTGGCTGTGGCACCTGAATATGTTGAGTAACTACCTGCTACTGTGGCGAAGGTTGTTGAATTACCTCATTCTGCACCTGTGGATTCAATGATGTATTTTCGGGATTACCTCTTGGTGGATACTTACACTCTTTCTTCCAATGCCCTAACCTGCCGCAATTGTGACAAGGAAACTTTTTCTTGGCCTCATCCAAATTACCCATTACTTACTTGTTTTATTAAAATTTCCTTTCATTCTTGCCTGACCTCCTTCTGAGTTTTTATTTTCTAATTGAGCTAATTGATGTTCTGCTACTTTTACCTGTGCCCACATTGCTTTCTCTTTAAGCTTTCTTTGCTTAACCTCAATCTCATCACTGCAGTAGTTCGAATGTCTCAAAACCTCATCCACTAAGCATAATTGCCATCCCATTAAATTATGCTTAATCATGTCTCCTATTTCTGGCCTTAATCCAAACACAAAACGATACACAAAATGATTCATGTCTTTTTCATTCAACTCTTCATATCCACTGTATTGCTTAAACACTAGTAGCAATCTCTCATTAAAATGCATGTATGGATTCTTTTGGTTCTTGCAATGTCCTTTCAATCTTTTCCCAATCTGTCTCTATCAGCTGGATTTTATTTTTCAAAAACACTATTACTTGTTCACACTTCTGCATTACCTCTGGTCCAGGAGCACCTGTTATTGGATCTTGTGGATATTCAGTTTTTGGCCAGTCCACGGTAATTTTGCACTCAGATCATAGGTCTGCTGGTACTACTATGTCAAACAATCCATCTAATCTTCCCATGGTACCTTTGAAACCTTTACAAATTGATCCACTTGTCGGTACAATTCCACTGGTTTCTATCTCAATCTGGGGAAATCATTAGTGAATGACAACATATCCTGTTTAGTCCAGGGAACACGTACATACCCTCCTCCTGGTATTTCTCTCATTGGGAATTCATTTGCTATAGGCTCTTTTTCTCTAACTGGGAATGCTAACGTTGTTTTATCATTACTCTCTTCCCTTTCTTTGTCCATTTAGTCTTCCATTTATCCACATCTACCCATTTTCTCAGCAACACAATGAATTCTTTTATCTGGGTTAATCTTCCAGCAGTATTCATGTTGTCAATATTTTTTTCAGTAAAATCTACTCTGTAAGGTTTTTGTAACAATTTATGTTTTGCAAAATCTTCATTGAGTTCATTTGCCAATCCTTCTAGTCGATCATGCAAGTTTTTCGCTCTCCAAGTAATGCTTTTACACATAAACATTAATTCATCATCTTGGTATGCTTTTAACCTATCTGTTCCAATTGTTTCAATTATTAATTCTTCCATATCGATTTTCAGCCTAACCACATCTACGACATCTAATACTTTGGGTTCTTGGTCTCTTACTTTTAATGTTTTAAGCCAATCACTTAATCCCTGCTCTTTTGGTCCTACCGGAGTTTGTGACAAATCGATTTTCTCTATACTTTTCTGAGGTGTTGCAGTATCTGAATCCGCACCCGCATGAAACTTATATGGGAGACTTTGATTAAAAGTCAAATCATACAGCAAGATTAGGTAGTAGTGTTCACATGGAAACGTCCTCACCATTCATTCAGAGGCAATGTTATATTATAGACAAGTGAAAGCGTGATATGTTGGAAAGATAGAACAAAATTTACACAGGATGGGTGCTAAAGAAACTCAAGCTATAAAGGTGAAATCCTACGACAACTAGCCAATACTGACCATTATCAAAGGCTAGCAGGGAACCCCACCAAGGACCTCCAGGAAACCATACACAGAATCACTTCTGAGGCTTGTATGGAGGGTTACTTGAGTAAAAAGGAGTTTAACTTCCTTAATGTAAAATCCCCACGCTTACCAGTCATATATACTCTTCCAAAAGTGCACAAAAGCATTAACAATCCACCAG
The DNA here is from genome assembly GCF_964261635.1 of Lissotriton helveticus. Taxonomy (NCBI): domain Eukaryota; kingdom Metazoa; phylum Chordata; class Amphibia; order Caudata; family Salamandridae; genus Lissotriton; species Lissotriton helveticus. Next base: position 1,806,838,358 of record NC_136059.1, read on the forward strand.
GGAGACCAATTGTTTCCGCCTGTGGCTCAGTTCTTGAGCCACTAGGCGCATTTGTTGATTTCTTCATAAAGGATTTTGTGCCAGGAACCATCTGCTATGTTAGAGACACTATGTCCATGGTAAACCTAGTTGAACACTACCCCTATGACCCTCTAGTGAGCACATTATGCACACTTGATGTAGAGTCGTTATATACGAATATCCCAAAGACGGCAGCTCTATTGGTCATCCAGAAAAAACTTGACTTACGTCCACGGCCATAAAATTCCAACTCTTTTTATTCTCCAACTTTTGGAGTTATGTTTGACCAAAACTTTTTTCACCTTTGAAAATGTCTTTTACCAACAGATAAAGGGGACATCAATGGGCGCTATTTTTGCTCCTAATTTGGCGATTCTCTTTATGGACGCACTTGAGACTAGCGCAATTTTGTCAGACACTAGCCCATTCTACTCAGGCATTGGATTGTGGCGGCGATATATTGATGACATTTTTCTCATCTGGAATCTGGACATCAATACGCTACACCAATTCCTGCACTGGCTGGATAATATTTGCTTTGATCTTCATTTCACACTCTCGCATGACAAAGCACAGATTGCATTTTTAGACCTCATGATCTACCACAAAGAAGGCGAGTTGCTCACACGCCTCTTCAGAAAACCAACGGAGTGTAACACGCTCCTACGGTATGATAGTAATCATCCCAGGGCATTAAAAGATTCTCTGCCTTATTCACAATTTTTGCGGATAAGACGTAATTGTTCATGCAAATCAGACTACTTCAGGGAGGCCACCACTCTCTAATAAACTCAAGCAAAGGGGATACCCCAGAAGGCTAGTGAAAAATGCATCTAAAAGGGCGTGGTACTGCCCCAGAGAGGTCTTATTGACACCGAGGGTACGTGATAAATCAGAAAGAATAGCCTGTGTCACTACCTTTTCGCCTGTATCACACAAAATCAGGAAATCTATTCTAAAGCACTGGCCCACGATTAATGCAGGACCGATCAACTTAGAGAGACCCATCTTTGCTTTCCGCAAGAGCAAGAACTTAAAAGATCACCTTGTCAGAGCAGCACTACCTGCCCCTGCACTGAGAACAACCATTGAAGCAAACTGGAATCTCCCCCCATTGCTGGGACATGTGAAATGTGGAGGTTGCAATGTCTGTGGGTACACAATTGAGACACGTAATTTCGAACATAATGGTGTCAATGTTGAATTAATATCTTTCTCCAATTGTAATTCGCATAATGTAATCTACACGATACTGTGCCCTTGTCCCAAAATGTACGTGGGACAAACCACTCAAAAAGCAAAGACACGCATCTGCCAGCATAGGAGTCGCATTAGGTGCAGGACTCCCAATGCACCTCTGGTTCAACACTTTACAGAAAAGAACCATACAGAGGATGAAATCCGATGGACAATTCTCAAGGTCGTCAAATTACCACAGAGAGGTGGCAATCTGGCCCAACTATTGAATCGGGAAGAACTGAAGAGCATCAATCAATTCGACACTATACGGACAGGTCTCAATAGGAGTGAGGACTGGACTACTTTATTGTAGTTTAAATACCATGAATGAACTGAAAATGGACTAAATGTATGTCGCACTTGAATTACAGCCGTTCAGATGGCTAGTTACGAAATCTTACTAAACACAGTCTTTCCCTCATTGATATGAATGTGTAATTTTATAAATGTGATTAGTTCATAATGTCACTGATAGTTTTCACTCACTTGCGCCGTGTTTTAAACTCACTTATCCGCTTCCATTCACTTGCGCCGCCTTTTAAACTCACTTTTCCGTTCACTGATCACCATTCCAAGATGTCCGCCACTGTACCGAGCCTCAACCAGCACGTGATTAAGGCTGATCACCTGACCGCGCAATTTAGGCTTAATAACATGGCCGCCGTGTAGCTCTTCAGGCCAAACACACGGCGAGTGCACTCCGTCGGACTGCCACGGACCCTGCCGTCACATCCTGACAATGCTCAGTTAATACGGTAAGCCTTTCACCCGCAGGTAGCGACTGTAACTACCCGCGTGCCCCCTTGGCTCCCCGTTCCTGTTAAGTAATTTTTCACTCCCCTTGTCCACAGCGGATTTTCCCAACTCCATCTAATAAGTAGCCAGTGTGTAGAAGGTCCGGGTATAGAAAAAGACCATGCACTAATTATGGTCTATCCAAGTTCGCAACCATGATAAGTTAATTAGTGGATGGTCTTTTTCTATACCCGGACCTTCTACACACTGGCTACTCATTAGATGGAATCTATATACTATAGTTTTTGTTAAGTTACATCTTCTCATGTATTGCTGATGCTGTGGCTTCCTTACAATTTTGACTCCGATACCAGAGATGTTTTGACACACTATTTGTGCACATCCACCTACACTTATGGTGGTGTCCCTTTTCCTATATACTATACATACTGCGTATACTAATGATTTGACGGATCTATAGAATTTACTCAACTATATTCATGCCTTGATGAAGTCTCTGTGTGGGACGAAACACGTGTTGGCGATTTACGTGCTGGGAGACATTTTTATGAAATTTTGAATACTAATAAAGAAAGAATTGATGAAATCTGAAGAGGACTCTCTCTAAAATTTATCTTGGACTGCCTGGATCCCCTTTTGCTTAAACACTGTGCTATGATATTAACTCTGTTTTTCTTGATAGACAGAGTTTTGTTTTGAGGGCGTAATATTAAAGCCAAGACTACAATATCTATGACTGTCAGGTGTGCTGTAATTAGAACCTCATTCTTCAAAAGTAAAAGTCAAATCAGGCGGTGTCATATGACTAGTACGCCTAACCTAACAAATCTGGATAAATCTTTTCTCTTACTTTTTGTAAACTTTGATTCAAAGGAATTGTTAACGATGGTTCTTTTATTTTCTGGTTTTCAAACACTGGAATTACAGGACCTATTGTTACTGGGACAGTTACAGCTTCTATATTTTTAGTGAGCTCCTGTAACTTTTCAGTCAATTCATTAGTAGACCGTACATATTCAGAAGTACTTGGGTGTTCTTCAATTCTTCTCCCTACTCTAGTTACACTTCCTCTGTTTTCATCATTTTGCCTAGGAGTACCAGTAAGTCTGGTTTCCATTAATGGGGCAATAGAATCATATCTCATTTCCTCTCTTTCCGAAAGGTCTCTAAAATTAGAAAATCATCTCGGGGTACCAGTGAATCAGTCCTCCATTGGTGGAGCATTTGGAGTCACAATTACAGAACTTGGTCGGTATGGAGGGGGTCTTCAATTTAATATCTCCTCCAGTACTACATCCTCTGTTTCACAATCCTCATAACCTTACCTTTCTGACTCCACATTATTTCTTTTCTCCGTACACTTCTGTCCTACCATTTCATCAACTGTCCTTACTTGATACATTCCTTCACACATATCAGCGTTTCTCCATCTCCACATTCTACTCTCATGAGTCGGTCCCCATAATCCTCACAATCTGCCTCAAGGTCCTCTAAACTCTTCAAATCTTTCTCGCTCCAATTCATGCATCTCATCTTCTCACTCAACTAATGCTTCAAATTGAGTCGGTCTGGGTCTTGGTTCAAGCTTTGTCATCTTTTCACCCAGATTTTGCAGCACAGCAAGGCTAAAAGAACCTACTTCTGGGAACGCTAATGCACCATCATTCTAAGTATATTTAGCCCAATTTTCTAACCATATACATGTATGGTAGCCGTATTTTGTCATCATGTATGATGCAGACGTTGTAGGCGGAGGAAGCAATTTTCCCTCTCTCATCACTATCCTTATGCTTTTTAAACACATTCTTCAATTTCTTAAACGATGTAGGTTATTCTTTTTCCTCTCCATAATAAAACTCAATGTTTCTGCCGGTTTCCTGAATTTCAAAACAATTGCGCACTCTTCCGCAAACTGCTTCGCTACACCAACCTATCACAGCGCGGTTCACACTAACTCACCCATCAGAACATGATACGTTTCAATCACTCACAACCAATGCTTGTACAGCCTTTGCCAGCGCACCAATCAGCGCTTACCCCTTTCCAGTCACGCGGACCAATCCCAGCGTGACACTTTTGACGTCAGCCCTGCTCCTGTCTCCGCAGCTTTGACTGATCCCTCCTTTACAAAATTTATAGGCACACTGTATTTACACCTTTATACAACTAAAATCGGTTAGTAATGACATAAAACATCTCCATTCGTCTGTTTTGCTAAAACCAAAGTGATAGTTTCCTCAATCACACAAGTATTCTGTATTTCCAGTAGACAGTGCTTGCCTCTACTCTACCACAGAATTTTAGTTTCGCGATAAAGTAGCACATCCCTCTACCTTACCCTTCCCTCAAGCTTAGGTGAAAACTCTATTACTCTCTCAGGGATAAGTTTTAAGTCAGAATACACAATGATTCCTGTGCTTACGCCAAAGATTTCATAGGTTGCCTTCGCTATGCATTCACCACTTTTACATGTAAAGGTCCCTAAACTTGTAACATACTACAGTGTCGCCACTTTGATACCGACTATGTGATGTGTGACTTACATGCCACACATGTGCGACTTACATGCCACACGTTCCTCTTCCTAGGCAGGGTAACCAGCTTCCTACTTCCCAGAAGCCTCAAATTCCGGACTACATATAACGTAATACAGACTCAACATATAGTGTTAGTCATAAATTCTGTACATCAAAACTCTATATACATTGCCCTACTTATTCTACACATTGCTTATCCTAGTTAACCTATAGCAACCAATGCTCTGCTACCAAGTAAAACGGATCCAGCGCGGCTCAAAACAAAACCCGCAAACCATCACTATACTTCCTAGGAGCCATTCACACATTACTCCTCAGTGGGGCCCATAACACCGCGAGTCATTTACACAAACATTCACCCTGCTCCAAGGATTAGTGAAGACCAGAGGAGAGCTACTGGATTCTAGCGGCGTGTCTTATTTCATTCTAAACTTTATATACTATATACATCTGCATTTTGTCAATATTACCATGGTTTTATTTTCAAGAAAACATCAAAACACCCCACCATTTTGTCAATGGATATGCTAGTAAAAGTTAACCAGCTTAATTATGCATTTATTTAATTTGTAATTAGAAAATAAATCTTCGCTCTATTTTAATAATCATTTAAACATTCAATAACCTAGAGAGAACGAGAAGTTAAATTCAAACATTTATATTTATTAGCATAACAGTTCAGGAAAATAAGTTAAAGTAATATTAACAAGATTTCAGGACACAGACATCAGAGCAAGGACAGCTCAGTTCCCAAAAACCACCTCTCTATTCTTTCTCGATGTTCACTTCCCATCCGGACTCCACACCCATCAAAAGTTAAAGTCAAGAAAAATTCAAAGTCTTTGCACCATTGAAAAAGTTCATCAGTCCGTCAGCATGTCGTGGTGCGAAAATAAAATCAAAAGCAAGCTTTTTTCTCACTTCCAAACGTCCTCTTTAATACCCTTTTTCCCTAACTTATATATCTAAGATGTGAAACTTTTAGGGTCCTCGTTCATCCTCATTGGTCGAAGTAAGTGGTGGATGAGCATAACCTCATCTCTTCATTGTCCATATTTCCGCCAAGTCATCGGTATAGTAAAAAAAAATAAGGTCTAGATTGTTCTTTAACATTTTTGCCACTTGTGTCCTTTAAATTGTTATTTCAGACTGGCTTCCCATGCCCACGACACGGACATACACATTTTTGGCACTTGGGTGAATATTCAGGCCACGCTGACCTTGACCCACGCTGTACAGGCACAAGCTGCTTGCACTTCTCTTGAGCACAGTCGCGCATGCGTAGATCATCACAGTATCAGAGTCTAGCAAACTTCCATTTTACTTTAGGCCTCATGGGCCTTTATGGGAACTATTACAGAAACAAACATAATTAAATGTAACATTTCGAAGTATAGCCCTTCTGTTTACCTCCCCCCCCCCATTCTAAGGTAACCCTGTTAGTAATTACCTAGCGCTTTTAGCCACAAATAAGCATGGTTTTCTTACCGTTCACCATGATTTCTGCCACAATAAGACATACAAAAAGCATATACACATAGATTTTCGTTAGATTATGACATTTGCTACCAGAATAATACAAAAATTTCACTTTATTAGTAGATTAAAATTCACAAACTAAGCAACTTAGTATCCCACGTGTATTTGTGTGTGTGCTTTTTATTCCATGTTGGTTAATTTCAAAACCACACGATTAATACATATTACTGATATGGGGAAGAAATTTCACAAGGGGTATACAAAAATGTTTGTTTACACCCTCGCTCCATCAGGAACAAATCTATTACCTCCCAACACCTTAAGTGGTAAGGTTGCACGACTGGGAAATGTTAGTCATCTTGGCATCAAGAAGACCAAAGAATAAATACAAAATATTTTGGGTGGTCTAGATTGGATCAGATAGGCAAAGATTAATTAATGATTATGTTGAATGCTGTAATAGTTACAACATTTGGAAGAATGGTACTCCTCCCATTCAGAAAAGGCATCTTCCTGACTCTCCATGGGAAGAGGTTACCATTAATTTAGTGGACCCTTTCCTTGAAGAACAGATTACACCATATCTTGTTTTTTTTAGTTCTCTTGTTATGAAGACCACCGGAGGTTCAGTGTCTGGGATACACTAGTTGCAATGGGGTCATAAATCTTTTGGAAAGCATTTCCCTGAGGGAGGGTTTAACGTAGTCATTGTTATCAGACAATAGAGTTCAATTTTGCTCCAAGAATGTGGAAGTATATTCATCAGCATGTGGGATCATCCAAAAATAATATGTGTTCTACCATCCTGAGACCAAAAGGGTGGTGTGACATTTCAAATAGAGCTTAAAATAATGCCTACAGATGGCTAGAGCAAATGGGTTCATATGGAAGGAAGAGCTGAAAAAAAGTTTGATAGCTTGCAGAAAATGCCTCTATTCCACCAATGGTAATTCTTTCTTTGAATAGTTTAGGGGAAGGAATCCTGCAGCATGAATGTCTCCTATCAGGTCCAAGGGTAGCATGAATGTATCTGTGCATGATGAGTGGACAAGGAGGGTGAAGAGATTTCAGGAAGTGAGAAAAAAATACTTTGACAGAAAGTGTGGCACAAAGACTGCACCAATTTATGTGGGAGAATGAATAAAGATTCAAGTGCCTGTGAGCTGCACTCATTATTGTCCAAATTATCTTGCCTATGTGATTCCTCAAGACATTCAAGAATTCCATTGAACTAAACTGAACTCTTAGTTGGGTATCCTTGTGTCCTAGGACTTCTCAGAGGAGTATATCGAGGAGGATGAAGGATGAGGCAAAAAGGCATCTGTGTAGAGAAGGGACAACAGCAGCATACATCTTTCTGAACAGTGGGATTGTAGAAGGAATATAAAAAAGACACAGAAGCCTTGATATTTGAAAATCTTTGTTTTTGCACAGTTGGTTCTGCCATCCTTGACATGGTTTGCCCCCACCATTGGTCTTCAATCCTTCTGTTTTTGCTGACTTTGTTTTTGCTGGTCATAGGACTCTGCACACATTCCCACTGTGAACCAGTGCTAAAGTGCTTGTGCTCTCTGCCTTAAACATGGTGAAATTGGCTCACACACAATAGGCACATTGAATTTACTTGTAAGTCCCTAGTGAAGGGGTACTACCTGTACCCATGACCTGCAAGTTAAAAGCTACTAATGGGCCTGGAGCAAACATTGTGTAATCCACTTCAGTAGCCTTTAAACATGTCTCAGGTCTGACATTGCAGTCTATGTGCACAGTTTTAAACTTGCATTTCAAGTTAGCAAAATAAAAGTTTTTTGCTCTCAAACCTTATTACTCCATGGAATACTTTCTCCCTCTTCCTACTTTCTTGCATCTTCTGCAGGAAGACCTATGGACCCTCACTTGACACCTGTCAGTATTTGGAACGTGATAAGCTTCTCTACTTGCCCCTGCTTGCATAATACTCTGTGCTCACTCTGCACACTAACACTGTGGCCTGGATTCACTAACAGTTCATGTAACGCAGGGCAGCAAGGCAAGTTGCAGCATTGCATTGAGTGAATGGAACAGCGCTGGACTGCACCATATTTACAAAAAATAGCAATGATCAGCTCACTCCCTGTGCTAGTGCACTTGTGACTCCTTAGTTCCAAAGCAGGCATCCTTGGGCCATGACGCATGGGTGCCTGCATTGTGGAACAGATAGTTTCACACAGGAAGGAGTACCTGAGCCTCTCTCCACAAAAGGTACCCATAGAGGTGTATTCCTCTGTATATGTGTACTGCAGAATGCAGCACACCTGCAAAGACGAACTACTGAGTAGACATAAAGATGTTTCTCCTTCTTATGCCTCTCTCAGATAGGCCAGGGTCGGCTCCTCTGTAATGGTGGAGGACTGTCATTCACTTGTCAAAGTGAGTCAGCGATAAATAAAATGATAATAAAACAATATTATTATTGTATTTTCTGTTGACTTACTGACCCAATGTCAGTGCAAGATGGCGAAGGCGTGGACCATGACAAGGGGAGGAGTGATGGCCTCTATAAAGTGCGCATCTTGGTTTGACCGACCACTTTAGGGTGGGCAAACAGGCATGCTCACTTAGGTTTCTCCAAAACAGATGTGTTGCACAGCCAGGTTGGAAAAACACCACAGACTTTCAGGCCCTGTCTGAGAGCAAAACCTGACTATTCAGACTAAACCTGGAGCTGCTCACATTCTAGGTATAGTATGAGAGCAACGCCAGGATTGGGTGTGGATCATGTTCCCCAGTGACTGCCAGAAGGCTAGCCAGAAAAGAGCACCGACATGACCGGCATCAACAGGTAGTTTTTTTTATTATTCACCTCCCCCCACCCCATTCCCCCCACACTTTAGCTATGCGGCAGCTGCCACTGGGTTAGGCACCCCATTTTGTCGCAAAGCCAGGTTTATAGACTTTAGCACATCTCGTATTATGTCAAAATACATAGATAGATGCTTGGGAACGCCCAGGCTTCCTTCACGTAACGCCTCCCTGACACAAAGTAAGGCAGCACTATGCACTGCCTCGGGTTACTTTTTAATTTTCTACACTGATCAGCATATTGGGCTTTGCGTGGCTTTGTAAATACTGAAATATACTTTGTGTTGTGGCTACACCAAAAAAGTGGTGCACCCACAACACAAAATATTAGTAAATATAGAACTGGTAGTTTGGAAGTGGCCCCTGCCGATAGACTGAATATTTCTATATCTCCTTCAGATGCATGAAATGCATGGTTAGCTAGTATCAAATATTAGCACACATAGGGAAGGTCTCTAAAGGAGACTTTTATCCTACCAAAAACATACTGCTCCCAAAAGGACACTCTTACACACTATTTGTATGGTTGGTAGACCAAACAGTGTACAAATAGTGTGCAAGACTTAGCTAGTTTCCAACACATACATTGAACTATGAAAATGAAAACTAAAACTCCTATTTCCATCAACTTTCAGCATGATTTGTAAATTAACCCAATTCCTGTGCCAGATTGCCAATAATACAGTTCTAATGGCAAGCACATTTTGATTCTTGGTGATAATTGTTTCATCGTAAATCTAGAATTATGAGTTAAATATGGAAGATAATGAAGGAAAGAAAAATACATTTTTTGTTTTGGCTCTTGGAGAAGCATACTTTTTTTAGCAGTGTACTTCAAACTTTTACACAGCCTTTGGCCCGTTTCTATCACCATATGCAGCACTCAGCTGTTTCTAATTATGTGGGACAGTCTCATGTTTTCGATCTAAGTTTCCCTGCTTCTCCTACACGGTTATTTGTCGTGCCTTTTATTTTTGAACCGTATTAATGTTTGCATTCTGAAAACAGGAAAACGCCTGAAGAAATTATTTCCACGTCTTGTGAGCTTTCTTTTTACTTAAATTTTTTTTAATGCGGTTTCTGGCCGACCTTGCACAGAAAAATAACAATGAAGGATAAGGAGGGAGGGAGGGATAGAGAAGTAGGGAGAGGAGGAAGCAAGGGAGGGAGGAAAGGGAACGGGAAGGGGAGGGTAAGGAAGGGGAGGGCATGGGAGGGGAAGGGAAAGGAAGGGAAAGGAAAGGGAAAGGGAAAGGGAAAGGGAAAGGGAAAGGGAAAGGGAAAGGGAAAGCGAAACCCAGCATTATTTGAGCTATATATTTGAGCTATAGCAGCTTTTTAATCAATCATTCCAGAATCCATGCCTTACTAGTGGTATTATAACCTTATCTACTTACTAAATGCTATGCTGAGTGTAGCGGTGTGTCTGTGAGGGTTAAGGCAAAAGGGGCTAAAATATTCCATTTATATTTCGACTTAACGCAGTTTTTGATATCTGAAAGCAAGTCTAAAGAGGGTCTAGAGGACACTCTATCTCATCAGAGACAGCTTTTGGCATTAAGAACCCTTTAATTGTAGGGAGAGAAACAAATAAAACAAAAATGCCACATGATGGCCAGTCTGTGTTTCACAGTGCAGGCGGCAACCAGCCTGCACTTTGAAGGGGGATTTGAGATCCCTTGTAGGTGAGTGCAGTGAGTGAATGCACCCCCCTGAGAAGAAATGTCTGGGGGGTCCATGGGACCCCTTTCCCCCTTCCAGAGGGCTGCCATTAGGAGGCGCACTGACAGTGCACCGCCATTTTGGTGGCATACTGTCAGTGCACCCCTGACAGCTTCTTTGCATTTGAGAAAAAAGATATTCCCTCATTTGCATGGGGCCATGCCCCCATGCAAATGTGGGAATGGAGTCCTGAGAAAGTGCTGGCCCTGTAGGTGTGCCAGCATTTTCAGTATTACAGAAGGGACCACACAAACATATGCAGCCCCTTCTGCAATACTAAAGTACTCCGGGGGCATGCAAAGTGGGAGAAAACGCCTGTTGAGCCCTCTGGATACTTTGACTATCTGGATATTGTCCCCTGAGAACCTTCTGCAAACATGAGAGCAGACAGGAGTCTAACTCTGTGCTCTTAATGATCTTGCGTAATTACATTATACAAGATCTTTGCTTTTCCTAGATTACATATCTTTGCTGAAGTAAAGGTGGTTATTAATATTTTTGGTTGGAAACTAAAAAAAAGAATCTGCTGCCATTCCTCTAGGTGCCCAATTCCAAGAAGTTAATTAGTCTAATGTACATGAGTTGGTTTTCATTTGCTGATTAGTTTGGCGATTTACTGTATGATGTAGTGGAGAAATTTGGGGCTGGGCAGCAGTTAGTCACGCAGCTCAGCAAGTTACCTTGCTGTGCTACACTCCCTGACAGGGAAAGGGCAGGAATGCTTCATATTACTGACTTTTACCATGGCCTGGCACCCTTTTGGCTGCCTAGCGCCAATGCAGGCACTCTTTCACCATGGTACACAGGGGCCTGCATTGTTAGGAGGATTATTTTTGTCCAGGAAGGGACATCTTCTTGCAAAAAAACAATCTCCTGAGGCGTTTTCCTCTTTTTAAGTGTGCTGCAGAATGCAGCACACACAGAAAGAGGGAAAACACGGAGAAATAGACATATTTCTCCCTTTATGCCTCACCTGGGTTTTTGGCACATTCCTAGGTCTGAGATTCAAAATTATGGGATAGGTCTTGAGCACTCCTGTTGCTAAGTATTTAATGGTTTAGCTTATAGCTTTCGTCAAAGTTATTGTCCTTCTTTTGCGTGCTGCTTGGTAACTCTGGGCTGCCTGTCCCTGAGGTTATCAAAACTGTTGAGGATTGGTTAGTGGTAACAATATCACAACCATACCAGGACGCACAGCCAATGATTACGTTATTTCCCCCTTTATAATGATTCTTCTAATTCAATCTATATGCTTGATTCTCATGTTTATTCTGAGACCTTATTTCACATGAATAAATCCAAATGATATATTAATGCATTCTCTTTGCTAATAAAGCACAATGTATTTCAATACACAAAATTCATAATCAAAAAAGTTTCTTGATTATCATAGTACATTCATGACAAATGATCGGCGATTGCTGAGTTAGTTGGCCCGATGCATTTCGGGACCAGCGTCCCTTCTTCGGGGGCCTCCGTGGAAGAAATGATATGCATATTACTTTCTGCTTACTGTTTTCAATTTAGCCACTACTCACTGTTGAGTGCCACGCTCCTCTATTACAATCAATTCCTGTCTCTAAGTACATTGAAGCTAGCAATGCGGAAAAACGCATAACATTTCAATAGCAGTGTTGCTTTTTGTGGCGATTTAGTTAAAAAAACTATTAATGAGTGCCGATTCCTTAATGTACATTTATACTGGCAGTACAAACGATAATGTTAATAAACCAATTTCTCATGTAATAAACAAAGCTCACTCACATGTGTGTTGCAACCGTCTAAAATGAACCTCACTGTCTGTATGAATGGAACTGAGCCATGTCACTACTCTGTAATGAGTAAAAAACATTATCCATAAGGGGCTCTGTGGTGTTACGGTCATGATAGGTATTGGAAGTGAGTATAACGAAAATTACCTGCTCTTCAAAGTCGCATGAACGACGTGTCTGAAAAATAATGGGAGACCCATATTTAAAACCGGGGACTTTAAAGGCGCTGGAGCAAAGTGTTGCCTAATACGGAGGTGGAGTGGGCTTACCAGTAGTTTATGGAACGCTTTCGAAAAGATCCTTCTGGGCCGTGCCTCGCGGTCAATGTGGTGTAATTCACCGGTTTTTTAAATTGCGCGGTAGCTAAGTATCACGGTAGGCGAAAACGGACTGTGCACCAGATGCTAGGTGTGTCAGCCATGTTTGAACGGAATGAATGCGGCATGAATATCCGTGATTGAGATATTAGTGTTGATCAGAGTAAGCTGAGAAATGCTACTCCTTAGAAAAAATTAAATATCAATGTAGCCCCGATCGAGAAGAGATCTCAAAAGATACGTACTGCTAGTTCTACGTATCGCGATCTGTGGGTGAGACATGTTCATCGTGTGAGATAAACAAAAGAAAGGACTATTAAAGTTCCTAGGTCTACCACTTCTGGTAAATCTGGAATGCATCCCAAACCATGAATGTTGCATGGGAACACCCACGCAACACCTATGGAAACGCATAAGTGCCCTGGTGCAGAGTAATGCAACAAAGCTATTTGCGCTGTGTTGCATTACTTGTGACTTGTGAAGCCCCTCAGGGTCAAGCAACATGGCCTTGCATGGCTTCACAAATCTCTTTTTCATTTTGTGTTGCTCTTGCACTACATTGCGAGGTGCAGGAGCGATGCAAGGGGGCTCATAAATATGCCCTTTAGTTTGGAAGAGTTTTGTGTTTAATTTGTTATCAGTGATATTTGCATAGAACGTATTGCATCAATTTTCAGTGTTGAATATTGTATGTTGAGCAGTTTTGTGAGATATAGATATAGATATAATCCTATAATTCCATTTTAACTGGGTAGTGTAGGGTGTAGTGTTTTAGGGTTTAGGGTATTGCAGTGGTGTTTGTGTAGTGTAGGGGGTTGTGCTGGGGTAATGTTTTAGGGTTTAGGGTAGTGCAGTGGTATTTGGGTAGTGTAGGGGGCAGTGCTGACTAGGGAGTCAACTGGAAGTCTACTGCTGGTATTGAAAGTGATTGTTCAGTCTGCATTTCAGAATTTTTAAATTAAATAGTAGCGGATTTGAGATCTCTCTTAAAACATGCCTTCATTTTTCTTTCTACAACACTAACCATAATTTCTATGACAAAATAACCCCCCTCATTTTTGTTCCTTTTCAAATGAAATGCTTTAAGTGTTACCAGTTTATTCCAATCAGGATGGCTTCAGGTGTGCCATCATTTTGTCATAAGTAAGACTGTTAGCGCTCTAGTTGTTCTTTCGAACACTCTGGGAAGCTACAGTAGAACGGAAATGAATCAACTGACAGTCTCTGTCCTCGTTGGATGTACATGTTTTACTGAGAATATCAGACTTCATTCTCACATGACTGAGAAAGATAATGTGAATTTAGAGAAAATATGCTCTCATTTAGCTTCTGGAGCACCTTCCAACCTCTATGGGAAAAGCATGAGAAAATAGTTTTCTCTCAAACATGATTCATGATATCCCAGCAGAAGGTTTGTCACAAGGTAAAATCACCTTAGAACACACCACAATTCCTAAAATGAATATGGTACCATCAACAAATGAATTCTAATGTAACTAAAGTCTGTTATTACCCTTTATAGTTCTCCTTTTGGTGACCCTCAAAACCTTCTATTCACTAAAAGGCATGTCAATGGGGTGCTATCATGTATATTGGCACCAGGATGGCTGCCAGCAATTCCAGGATGAAGGGCTGACAGCCAATCAGATCTTACGATGACATGTGTGGTTAGGCTCCGGCCCATGATATCACTATTTGTTTACATTCAATTTCTCAGAAACTACTGAACGGATTTACACCATTTAACAAAAAGGCATGACTCTGAACAAAGGGCTACCTTTTTGCCAAATTTGGTGTAATTCTGTTCAGCAGTTCGGGCTGTAGCTGCGACTAAAGGTTCCTATGGGAAATTGCATGGGGATAACATGTTTTGTGACCCCCTTTTTTTCTCAGTCCCTGCTTGACGAATCACCGTGAAACTTTCAGGATAGGAGCGGACCGGAGCTGGCCATAAGTTTTGAAAACTTCACAAAGATTCGTCAATCGGTGCCAAAGTTATTGGGAATAGAATGTTGCGGATTTCCTATGGGAAATAGGTCCTAACTATAACTACCTACTGGCGACCGCCAGTAGGTAATAGATAGATAGATACACATAGTTAGATAGATAGATAGATAGATAGATAGATAGATAGATAGATAGATAGATAGATAGATAGATAGATAGATAGATAGATAGATAGATAGATAGATAGATAGATAGATAGATAGATAGATAGATAGAGTGAAAGTCCACCAATTGCCACTCGACCTGCCGAACTGCTTATTGACTGGTGCCCTCTGGCGTGTGTGGCCTGTACAAATGAATTCACCACCAACGTTCCTCCACCAGGAACAGCACGGAGCACTTCACAGGTTTGCAAATCCATTTATTCCATTGCATATATTTAAAAATGCATTTATTTCACTGAGCATGATGCATTTTGGCAACCAAGCTTTTCTGAAATGCTTTTAGTAAAAGTCCATAATTTCCGTGTAGGTGGTTAAGTAGTTTACTTGGCTATTCCTGTATAGTAGCTAACAAGGAAGGACTACGATTCCCCTGTAGTCCCTTATTTTTTTCTTACCTCCATCATTCTGTGTCTTAAATTCAATCTTTAAAACATTGTGTTTCATCTGGTGATGATAATTCATTATCGTGACCCTCCATATTGCATGTGGCCTCATTCCAGTATGATATTGCTTTTATATGCTGCACAAGGCTCTCACATTTGGGGGCATCTACTTCGCACGATCTCCCCCTCATCAGCCGAAAGTGATTGTTTGCATGTCGCAAAGGTCTTTTTTTCTATCTCCGATATCATTTCAAGTGCCAGATTATATATAAGGCTCTAGGTTTTATGGTATTTATTTTTGGGCCATTTCCATCTGTATTTATCCATATGTAGTTTTTTGGCCATTTTATCTGTATTGATCCATATTTATTTAGTGTTTTTCGTACATATGAAGGTGTAAAACTGTACATTTCCGTATCTATTGAACTGAAAGATGCGCACTTATACTATGATGTCTGTAATTTTTTAGCTATTTAAGCTGCCAAATATACATAACAGTACATCCACTGGTAAATACTAACATTATACCATGAACGTATGTTGATATTCTGTTATTTAAAGAAATGTTATCCTGTTTTTTAATTTCCCTTCCTGTCCATCTGCTGAGCTGCTGGCCTATAATTAATGAAAGACTGCATAGAGAATCACTTAAAAGATGCACAATTTTCTGTATTTATCCACTTTTACAAATAAATGTCGACCGAAAACAAATTATTTTCTGTCTGGATTTATCTGTAAAAATCCATAAAAACGAAAAACAGGGAGCCTTAATTATATATGATGAATAATATATTGACAATATATAAACTCAATTTATATATACACTCTGGTGCCTTAAATGATATCGGAGAACAGAAAAAAGACTCTTACAAGATGCAAACAATCACTTTTGTCTATGTCCATCACAGTTCTATGCACGTGTGCACTTTAAAAATGCTTTCCGAAATGGCGCCCATTGTTGTGAGCAAGGCTGCGGAGGAGGCCGAAATGCGTCAAGTGTCAGCTAAATAAAGAGTTGTTAAAGATACCTTGTGTTGTGTGGCTCCCTCCTGAGGATAAGTTATAATATACATATGTACACACACATAGATACATACATATACATATACATATATAAACAAATATATACACACACACATATATATACATTTATATATCTCTCCAACACCACACCTTGATAAGATGCAAAAACCGAAGGCACACACGAAGAATCTGAAGCTGATGCTTTATTTTGTGCAGACCCCCCCTGACAGATGCGTTTCGCCTCACGGCTTCGTCAATGTCAGGTTGTTTGTGCGAACAAGCAAGTATTTAAAATCCTCATGCGTCACATGTTGGTAATAAACATAAAAAACGGACTTATGCAGCATTGCGTATAAAATTCATGGTGGCCATCTTATAGTATGTTAAATACATTAAAACCATTACAGTGCAAACAAACAAAAGTGCAAAGTGCTTATGCAAATTTTTTTTAAGAATTATCACTTGATAGTGATAGGACTAGGGCAAATTTCATGGTTATATCGATATCATTTTACTTCCTTTTTACCCTGAAGTCCTCCACATTTATATACACATACATATATAATATACATCTATAATATAGTAGACAATGTTTTGTTATATACTTTAACATAGAGGTCTATTGAAAAAGAACAGAAAATAATATGAAAATAATACTTCTAAAGACACAAGACATAATATTATTCACAATCAATCATTTAATTCTCTTATGAACTAGGTTCATAATTATCCTTGATTCCTATTACTATTTTACACAATCTTCCATTACATTGTACGCAAACCCTCAGCTGCTTTATAGCTTCCTAAATAATAGTTTCAAAATGAATGATCAATAATCCTTCATAATTTCTCATGCTAAAACAATATATCATTTGGATTAGGCCAGACTGTATTTAACAGCTCGATGGTCATACATTGTATTTCTTTCTGACATAGTCATCTTCTCAAGCAGGCTTTTAAATTCACAGATTATATCATATGGCAACTAATGGAACATCCATATCAAAACTAACTGTCTAAATGTAGCAGACCACAGCTCAGTACAATCAGCATTAAAAAGCAAAGAAAGAATTGTGTGCTGATGCTGTCAAAATTATCTTCCAATTATATACGTGTAACTCAGGTGAGGTTGTAACAGTTATAAGCTATAAGTGGACGTTGTTGTGCTCTTCCTGTAGGCGATCTGACAACAATCAATAACAACTTTAGAGCTATTCAACAATTCTCAGTCATGATTGGATTTAAAATCAACCAGCGAAAGTATTATTTAGTGTATTTAGTGTGTTGGTGTAATTTCTCCTTGAAGTACTTGCTAAAAACTGTTTCATAGCATTAAAGAGATATCTAAGTGTTACATTCTATTTGAATTACCAAGATTGGTACAAACTGAATTACCCTCTTTTGCTCTCTATAGTGACCAAAGGTGGTGAACTCCCTGCTGTCTCTCATTGGACTGTTGGTCCACTACGCTTGTTTCTATTTTTCTTCTTCACAATCCCATTTGTCTAGTGCATTTTTCAGGAGCAGGACGAAATGTTAATGGAATTTCTCTCTCCGTGAAAACAATCACACATCAATTTGTATAACCTAGGAGGATGATTTAGCCTTGCTAGATTTTAGACTGTATTATTTAGCTATTTAGCGGCTAAAAAAGTTCAACAAGCTCATTTTTCAGCAGATAGCACCAATACCCATTCTAATATGTATTCATGTTATTTTCCTTTTTTTTAATTTTAATTTTTTTATGCTTTAATATTAACATTTATTGTTCCAGGAGTGGTAGTCAGGCCTATTCAGAAATTGGGACGTGTCCTAAGAAAAGGTATGATTGGGGCAGTCATTCAGGCTCCTTTTTCTAGGAAAGAAGTGAGTCTGTCTTTTTTTTTGTACCACAGAAAGAGAGAACACAAAATACATATAAAATCATTTCTCCATATGATCATAAGGGACCCCCAAATAAGCATACCCATCTTACGCTTTATTGCTCCCTTTACAGAATCCATTCCAAATTAAACAAATTGTACAATTTGGCCCGCCACAATTCAAATGCTGGAGGCTCTGGTTGCAGCCAATCTGATGCAATACATAGACGTGCCGCAGTCATTGCAACAAATAAAAAATACCTATGTTTATGCAAGAGAGTCCCCTAACCACAGCTTGACCAATCCCCAATAACATAACAGCGGGAGAAATCTTTAACGTAATCTGCAACATATTTGATAAAAAAGTTTCAATACCATACAGAAAATGAGACAGCTTATCACAATTGTAAAACGTATGAAGGCTATCTGCCTTATCACTCCTGCTTCGAAAACATTTGCCATCATAACAGGTTCCCCACTTTAACATACACTCAGGGGTATAATACAAGCTAAAACTTGTTTTGAAAAACTGTGCTTTTAAGTTAGCTGAGAGAAAAGCTTCACCAGACATAATAATAGCATTTTCTATTAAAAGATCTTGTTTCCCCCAGCATTGCCCGCCAGTATATATTACGTTTTTCAATATCATCTGATCTAGTTAATATTAGTATTTTATATAATCCCCCAATTTTCGCTTGGCTGCGAACCGCCTCAACCAAATCATTAGGTTTAAGGGCCAAATGTTTTCGCCTAAGAAAATTGCGAATTTGAAGATATTTAAAAAACCGGGAGTTAGGTAAAACATATTTACTCACAAGATGTTCATAGAGCGGAATCAATCCCCCAGCCTAAAAAAAACTCCAATTTGCACTATGCCCCTGTTCTGCCAATCCCTGGCTACCCTATCCCAAAATATAAAAGGGAGCATAGTAGGTTAATCCCTCAAGAATCAATATTTTACGTAACCTCCTCCAAACTTTAAATGCAGCTTCCAATATTTTAAACTGAGTCCTTTTGTAGTAGTTACCTTCAAGCTCTTTAAATAAACATCTGTTGGCCTCCGTCCCTAAAATTAATTGAAATATAGGCGGTGCTTCCGCTATATTACCAATTTGCTCCCCAGTCAACATTATACGCATTCTCTGCAAAAAACAAACATAATAATACAAAATGAAGTCTTGTATAGCTCGGCCCCCTCTTTCGAATGGAAGTGTCATCCATTTCATAGCCCGTCGTGGTTTACCAGGAGCCCAGAGAAATTTAGAGCATAAAGACTGCAACTGTTGCAGCTGACTTGAAGAGATCTCCAAGGGAATAGATCTAAAAAAGTATAATGCTTTAGATAGAATGCAAATTTTTATAATATTCCCTCGACCTATTATAGTAAAATGAAGACGGCCCCATCTGTCAGAAGATTGTCCTATATTCTGTAATAGAGACGACCAATTTGCTTCTACTAAATCTTTCATTGACGTTCTGATTTTAATACCTAAATAAGTGACTTCAGAGACTACTCTAGGGTCTTGTATTCGAAAATTATCGGTACATAGTACTTATGTTTTTGAGACATTGAGTTTATATCCAGAAACCTGGCCAAACTTAGAAGCCAATTGCTCAATCTCTAAGAGGGTCATAGTCGGATCAACAGATATCACAGCTATATCATCCGCATACGTGAAAACTGAATGCGGAATATCCTGTACAATAAAAAGTCTTATTAACCGGCTGATTAATAACGCAAAAAGTAAAGTGGAACAGGGTAACAGGGACATCCTTGCCTTGTGCCTCTTGTAATTTTAACCACCTCAGATCTCATGCCCATAGCAGCGATTCTAGCAACTGGAGACGGATACAGCACCTGTATTGCCGTGATAAATCCTTTCCCAAAACCTGCCCGGTTCATAACTTCCCACAAAAAAAAACATTCCACGCGATCAAACGCTTTCTCAGCGTCCAATAGAATTAAACCAAGTTTCTGTGTCTCAGCTTGTGCAATATCAAAAAGAGTGATAACTTTATTAATATGTGTGACAGTACCTCTCTAGGGAATAAAACCATGTTGGTTTAACATCCAATGAAGTTATAACTTTTGAGATACGATTGGCCAAAACTTTTGAGTAGATTTTACTGTCACAGTTGAGTAAGGAGATCGGGCGATATGAACCGGGCTGCTCTGGCGGCTTACCCTTCTTGTTAAAAACCACAATAGTGGCTTTGTCCCATGATTTGGGTGCCGCCCCTGTTTGCGCTGCCTTAAATGTTTCAAGCATTATATACTTCAGCTGACCAAAGAAAAGCTTATAAATCTCGCCTGGGAGATTATCAGGACCGGACGCCTTCCCTGATGCTAAACTTTTCACTGCAATTTCTAATTCTTCCATCGTGAGAGGAGTATCCAGTAAATCACTGTCAATGGAATCTAATTGATTAAAAATCCCCTCAAGTGTTTCTAAGTCAGTTCCCTCGTCCCCCTTTTGTTGTGTATAAAGCTCTGTATAATACTGATGAAGAATAGCTAACATCTTTTTCGAATCATGACACAACACGCAATACGTCGCGAGGTTTCCTGCATGCGCAACCTCAGCGCAAGGCACCTCCCTGTTCCTTCCCCATACTCGTGACATTGCTTTTTATATGCCAAGTATTTCCGCGCAGTCTCAGTATTCCAGACCCTCATAATCTTCGCCCGACACCCAGCAACTACATCCTCGAGATCCGAAATATCCCCCCCGATCTATTATCCCTTGAATCAGCTTCTCTTCTGCTACTCCAAGGGCGGAATATAGATCTCGCATTTCTGACTTAATTTTCCTTTGGTACGAAATGCCATATCTCAAGATTTCACCCCTGAAACAAACCTTAAATGAATCCCATACAATGTCTACACGGGCAGAGTGTGCATTAATGTCAAAGAATTCTGCAATCCATTTAGCCATATGCCCCTTAAATTGATCATCTGCACATAACTTTCGATCAAAGGTAAAGCCTCTTATTATGTGATCAATCCGTAAAGCTGGTATTACTAAAACAACAGGAGCATGATCGGAGGATATCCTAGGAAATATTTGCATAGTCGCTCCAGTTAATAAATCTAAAGGCATGAAAAAATAATCCAATCGTGCCATTTTTTTATGGGGGAAAGAATAGTAGGTGTAGCCAGATTTTGTGGGAAACAAGTTACCCCAGACATACACTAAACCATGATCTTCCAGGAAATTATAAAGAGCCTTAAAAATCCGTGGTTTGCGTCCTATATAAATTTGGGGTCCCATAATAATTTCTTGAGGAGTTAAATTGATATTAATATCTCCACATACAATCAAGGGCGTTGCCCATGATGTCAATTCTAAGTTCAGACCCTCAAAAATCGATGCCTCATCTAAATTGGATCCATAGATAGAACATAATGTGAATTGGCAACCGCCCAGCCTTAATTCTGCTATAGCCCAGCGACCCAATTTATCTGTCCGACATCGTCCCATTGAGCAGACATTCGGTTTAATTAATATCATAACACCTCGAATCATAGATGACTGTTGTGAAGCGGCAATCAGAGAGTACCCCAAATCAGCTACTAAATGTCGAATACTCCAGGATAGATGTGTCTCTTGGAGACATACTACCTCGGGTTGTATGTACCGAAGTTCTGCAGCTACCCTCTTTCGTTTATTAACATTATTGAATGAATTAATTAATATACTTTATTCGATATTTGCATATCATAAAAGTACAAACAGTACAACATAAAAACACATATTTAAAAAAGATAAAAATCATTTTAGTAAAAGATAAAAATTCATGATATTTACAGTTAAAACAGAGAATTCAATAGTACATTAGGAGCAGAGGGTACAAATAATTTTGGCTACCCGAGCTTAGCTCTAGTCTTTGATCAAGAGTTTTGTACGAATGGACCAGGCACTAGCTAAATATTTAGCAACCCCGCATACAACCAGCATGGATGTTACATCTGATGATAATATGCGCAAGGCAGTTCTGCACTCTCTCACACCCAACTCTCTACATACCGGTTTTAACCATTTTGATCTTGATATTAACATTATTAAGACCTGAGACATTTAAGGAGCAGATTTTGATCCTCCTGAACATGATAACAAGAAAGTAATAGCATACACAGATGAAAATTAATTAGCATTTTACCATAAATTTTCAGATTGTTTGGAAGCATTTTATCTGTTTTATCGTTCAACTCTCTTACTCCAACTGTGGTTTTATCCCATTTTTCCCCCACCTCTGTGCCCTGACCCCCCAGGCCCCCCACCCATACCCCACCCTGGCCACCCCCCTCCCCCTCCCTTTACTGAGGCGTTAGGACTTATGGTCCTGTAGATGTAAAGCTTCCTGTACTTCCCCTGCTTTTTCTCACAAGAATATACTAAAAAAATTCCGTGATATACTATTTACTATTTAGGAGAAGCAGAAATCTTAACCGCAAAATAATACCTCCAGCGGCTCCAGTATGACAAAATAAACCTAAATAGAACCTAAATAGAATTCAAAAACTCCTTTGCAGGACATTCATTTGTGGAAAACCTGGTACGTTCCTGAAAAATAACTTTTAACATGGCAGGGTTCATTAAATAAGCTTGTGCCCCCTTAGCCTGATATTGAGCAATCAAGTGGCGAAGCTGCCAACGAGTCTCCATTGTATATCGACAGAAATCAGGCATGGCAAAAAACTCAAACCTCACCCCAGCCCTTTTCTTATTAGGTCGTGCCAGCACAAAAACCTCTTCTCTAGCTAAAAAACTATATAAAGAGATCAAAAAGGACCTAGGCTTAACCTAGGCCTGACCAGGCCGGAGGCTAATATTAAAAGGGAATCTGTGTGCTCTTTCAATTTCCCGGTCCTAGTCCCATTTAGTGAGTTCCGGAAAAGCATTTTTGAAAAGTTCCACTATAAACTTGCAAGGGTCCTGTCCCTCTATCCCTTCTGGAATCTGCATCAGTCTCAGATTATTTTGTCGAGCCCTATCTTCAAAGTCGGCCAATTTCCATTGTATATCTTCTTTAATATTACATAACGATTCTGTCATTACTTTCTTTTGTGCCAATTCATCTTCCAAATTCGAGATTCTCGTTTCTGCCTCGGTGAACCTTGAGGCGAAATCTGCTTGAGATTTGACCAACCGACGTACCGAATTCTGCAGGTTGCGACATGAGTTTTGCACCCTTTGACTCTCCTCGCGTGTCTCATCGCGATGGGACATAATGGACTGATATATCATTGATAGAGTAATATCCTCATCAGTATTCTCTTTTAATCCTTGTAAATGGTCAATTTCTGTGCCCCGTTTATCCAAAATAGAATCACCTTTTTTCCGCACAGTGTGGGGGCTGCCGTCTAAAAAGTCTACTGAGTCCTCTAAACAAATACTACTATGGGCGCTGTCCTCAGCCATATTCATCTGCTTGGAATACTGTAGCGCCAAATCTTCACAAGAGGAGGTGGAGTGTTCTGAAAGAGAATAAAAGTCCCCATATTCACCATCCAGTGTCTGTATCTGAGCCTGTGCCTGTGTTTGTACTTCCCCCAGTTGTATCTGTTGAATTTGGGGGTCAGCACCTAGTCCTGCACCATTTAAAGTAGTTTCTTCAACACTAATAAAAGTCTTAGTCTGAAAAATACACTGATTATTCAAAGCAGCACTAACCTCTGAACCGGGGGTGACTATAGGTAAAGATACATCAGTATTGACAGTAATATGATGCCCCAATAGCTCGATATTTTCAGCGTCATTCCCCACCTCTGTATTTGTCTTTGTATTTTACGAAGGGCGAGCATTCAATATATCTTGTTTCCCTTCCAGATCAGCAGGTATCTTTCTCCCCCTTCATTTCTCCTTACAGGCAGAAAAAATTGCAGGAATAACCCTGTTATCCCCCGTGTTTATTTTAACTTTATTTGCTCCCGTTTCCGAGCTTTTAATGGCACTGTTGGCATTCTTATCAGCTTTCTCAAGCGCTGTTTCACCATTATCGCCCTCCTGACCTCGAGGTTTGCCGCGGGTCCCCTTTGGCGGCATGGCTGGGGAACAAGCTGTCTTGGCGTTCTCCTAGCAGAGTCAGTGGAATCAGCCCATGTGGAATCAATCGCAGCCTCCCTTGCGGCGCTTCTGAGCCAGTCAACCACACCAGCGCCCGCCCACCAAGTGCGCCTGCACCTAGTGATTCCCAACGCGAGCGCTGAAAACACTTCCAGCATCGGCCGTCTCTCCTTAATGGCAGAAACAGAAACACTCCCGGAAAAATCAGATTCTGCCGTCAAAAGATTGTGTGCTGAAGTTCTTATCGGTAAAAGCTCATTTCTCTACGTTCTTGTTAAGGAACCTGTAGTGTCCTGCTGGACACGGTCTAGTTGTTTCAAGGATGTAACCCACACTTTACACCCACCCACCACTGGTGTCACGAGTCACGTGACCCAGTTAATCAAGGGGGCCGGGTGCTCGTGCTCGAGGCCAGTCTTACTAACCCACAATCTCGTGTCTATGTCCCTCATTGCAGCACCATGTGGGCCTAAGGCCCAACACAACATTGGCGACGAGGCGGGTCCTGCCCGCGTGTATAGCCACTGCCTGTTGGTGGAGAGAAAAAGGGGGAGAGAGCTGCCCGCCTAGAGGGCACCCTCTGTGGATCAGCGCCAGACACCGAGAGGCCTGTGGGGCATATGCTTAGCCCCAGGCCGACATGTGAGGAGGTGACTGGGAGCACACCCCGCACCTCTCGAGCCCTGCCGAGTGCTGCCCACCGTGGGAGCACCACAAAGGAGAAAGCGGACCGGACAGACCCCACCTGCACCGGCCGCAACTGTGCCCCGGAATGAAGCGGAGCCTACCCGAGTCTGCAGCAGCAGCGTGACCCCCGCCTGGACGAGGCCCGCAGGCCGGAGGTGAGCCTGGGGGGCTGCGCAAGCCAGAAGTGACCCCCTGAACACTAAGCGGAGCCGACCCGCATGGTCATGCCGCCTGGCCAGGTGCGATGCGGCCGAGAATAAACATTACGTGAAGCAGGGCCAGCGGAGCCCACCCGCGGCCTGCCTGCAGCGTCTCCTGTCCCCTGCTGTGCAGCGTGTGAGTTGCGAGGCTGCGGCGGCGAGGGTGAGCGAACCTCAATGGGAAGCTATCACCACGGAGCCCAACCACGGTAGAGGAGACACTTCTGCTCCGAGAACAGCGCCAACAGCCCCCACTGCCGCGCAGCAGGCAAAGCGCGAGGCTGCAGCGGTGGGGCGGAGGAGAGTGAAGGAAGCGTATGGCCACTGACTGGCCGAAGTAGTGGAGAGAAAGCGGAAGCAAGCGGGGCCGAACTGCAAGGACGCCGGCCGCCGCTGCCTACCCCGGGAGGAAGATGTGAGGAGTCAGAGCGCGACCAGCAGCGTGTGAAGAGCTGCCGGGCGCAGTGCACAAGCGGAGCCCACCAGCAGCCACTACACACACAACCCCAGCAAACCCACCTGCCCGCGCGAGGACTGGAGGAAAGCCGCCGCAGGCAGGGAGGGCAAAGGAACAGGGCCGCCCCCACCTCCTGAGTTGCCTTTCCCCCGTAGGAGCAATGGAAGCCTGCAAGCGTCCAGAGCCGCCGAAATGAACCCTAGCTGTGCGCGAGAGGACACTGGCTGCTAGTGCGCCCCCCTCCTTCGCGCGCGCTCATAGAAATGCCTCACCCCCGTTTGGCATCACAAGAGGGAAATGCCTGTGCCCTCCTGCCTCCCGAAAACAGAGGAAAACTCACCTGGAGATGAAGGGAAGTCCCTGCTCCTAATCTCTGGGGTTAGCAAGGGCTCCAGCCCCCTGGAGAGCCGAGGAAGCAGGCTAACAGAAGGCAACACTACCACCCAGTGGCCAGCAGGCAACACTGCAGGCCAAAAGGCACAAACAAGCACACGGCAAGCCAAGGGAAGTGTTCAGGAAAACAAGACAGGCTACACACAGCACACATGCAGGAGCGACAGAGCTTCCCAAGATGAACAAAGCGGCGAACAGTGGGAACAGGTGCCAAGTCACCGGAGAAATTTGCCACCAAAGAGACACTATACAGTGACACCGGACACACAGCAGCACAAGACTGGCACAGCAACGTCATGCAGCTGCGCAAGACTGGCGCACAGACGCACACACAGTCAGAGAGGCGCCAAGTCATCGACAAGTGAGTGCGCAGGAACGCGTCAGGAGTAAAAGGAACTCCACACACACACAGCACAGCACTACGCAAGGAGTGAAGGAACTCCACGCACAAGAAGGTCAACGGAGCAGCGGCGCAGTCTACCACAAGCACTGAAGCCACACAGACGGAAAGCACGGTGACGCCTAGTGGCCACCAGCTGTCATCGCTGCCGGAAGACAGTGACAGGAGCACCACCACAAGAAGGTACAGTGGTTCCAAGACTCCCCACCAGGCAAGCGCGACTACCGCAGAAACTGCTCCAGGGTCCTAGGAAGAAGGCACGCACACCCCGTGAGGTAACGGTAACGGGAGCGACCTGAACACGAAGAGGTAAGAAGGAATGGTGACGTAACCCTCCACACCCAACGAAGCACATGAAGAGCGCAGACAAAAGTGCGCCAACGCAGAAGCACTGCAACGGAATCAAGTGACGATCCGAAGGATCACAGACGGCATGAAGATGCAAGACCACGCAAAGCCAGAAGCGCGCAGGAGGTCACGCCTGTGAACCTGACAGCCCAGTCAGCACCCAGGAAAACCTCT
Organism: Lissotriton helveticus; assembly: GCF_964261635.1. NCBI lineage: Eukaryota > Metazoa > Chordata > Amphibia > Caudata > Salamandridae > Lissotriton > Lissotriton helveticus. The sequence continues at coordinate 1,806,865,208 of NC_136059.1, forward strand.
CCACACAGAAACACTGCTGAACGCAGGTCGGAGAGCACACGCGTCTCCACCGCCACAGCGAAGCCCTACAGTAGGCCGAAGACCACCCATGGTGTCCTCCCTCACACTACCTTAAGACGGAGTCGGCCATGACCCAAGATCGGCAAGAGAGGAGTCGCACACCCCACGTGGCAGGCCGCCACAGCACCGTGTGCTCCAACGAACAGCGACACAAGACCAGACGTCACGTCGCCCAGCAAACAAGGAGCACCTCACCAAGTGACTAGCCAGTAAAGCACGCCAGAGCAAAAGCAGAAGCCGGCGCCATGACAGCGCCGCCTCGAGGTCCAAACGCAACGCCCTCGAAGAAAATAAGAAGAGTGACAGCTCTATCACCCCAAAGACCGGATGAGCACAGGTTGGCTGAACAAGTCAACAAAGGGAGAAGACCGAGGACTCACAGCCAGCCAAGAAGCACACCCTGACACGCCAGACAGCCACCAAGGTGGACCGACGTCCCAGGATACAGCCCCACGGATTAACCAAACATAAGCCGCAGCAAGCGCTGTCCACGTCTCATTCCAACGCTTCCCCAGGCGACCGTCCATCCCCGAGCGTCGGCAGTCTGAGTCAGTCGGCATCCCTGCTCCTGTCCGCAGATGCCACAGGTGAAGATCAGCACTGAGTGGCCGCCCTCCCAACGCCTCAAGATGGAGTCGGCAGTGGCCCCACAACAATGTATTTTTGTATGTATTTTATTGCTTGTTAAGCGCAGCTGTCACCCAAAGGGCATCCTGGCGCTGAGACCGATCCAGAACCATCTATTGCATAACTACACTACCCTTGGAAACAAATGGGTCTTTAAGTCCCTTTTAAAAGTGAGTAGATCAAGGCTACTCCTCAATGTCAGAGGAAGAGTATTCCACAACTTGGCGGCCGTAAAACTAAAAGCACGTCCGCCCATCCTCACTCTATGTATCCTGGGGACCCTAACCAGGAACGCCGAGGAGGATCTCAGCGGTCTGGTAGCCTGGTACCAAGAAAAGAGACTCTGAAGGGGTAGTGGTCCCAGTCCATGCAGGGCCCTGAAGACAAGGCACGCGGCCTTGAATGCAATTCTCTGCTGGACCGGAAGCCAGTGAAGATCGGCAAGCGCTGCCGATGAAGAAGAGGAGCGCGGGCGAGACAAGGCTAATTTAGCGGCCATATTCTGAATCCTTTGGAGTTTAAGGACCAGGATCTTCGGAGCTCCCAGAAGTAGTGCGTTACAGTAGTCTAACCTACTGAGGATGGAACTACGCACTACAACAACACAACAAGCAAGAGAAGAACCGTACACTCTACGTGTCAAGCCGCCACCCAAGGTCAACATCAAGAAAGCGGAGGCACATGGCTGCCAAATCTCTCCAAACATCCAACACTCCCAGCAAGTCACCAACACCTATCATCCCGAGTCTCTACATGGCTGGCAACCACCATCACCCCAACCATCAGCACCTGCGCCAATCAACACCACTGCCAGAGACCGGCAGTGTGGACTGGCAAGAGGTCCAAGAAGTTCAAGTAAGACGTGGTCTGCAACCAAGGAACCAACGAACTTCGACACCCTCAAGAACCAGAAGTATAACCATTAACAGGAGAAGGTCGCGGCGACTGGTCCAGTCACAGAGTGGAAATGAAGACAGTGTCCTAGAGCCAGGACAAGACCAGAGGGAAACGGGCGGAGTGCACGCCGCTCGGAGAAGTCTGGTCAGGAGGACAAGAGCTGCGAGATGACCAGACCACGCCGCGAAAAGGAAAACAGAGGAGAAGGGCACGACGCCACGAAGGAAAGAGAAGAAGAAAGGAGTCAAGTGGCACGACGCCATCAAGAACAACACCCAGAAAGGTGAGGAGAGGTGCGACAAGTCTGCACACCCACCAGAAGAGGAGGTGACATGCGCCACAACATCGAATACAAGGGCTTACAAGTCAAAGGGAACATCGGTAGCACTTGGCGAGGAACATGCCTCTACCTACAAGTCCTCTGACAACCCGTCGACTGCAGGAAGGAACAGGCTGGACTATTGGCAACACCCACCTTTGGGATTGAGCGGAAGCCTGGATGCGTAGAGCACTCAGACGTCCGGCAGAAGGAAAACTGACCACTCCACACCAGCCCGTGGAAATCCAAGGGGCAAAGGCCTCCGGGACACCGGCGGCAGAGGGTCCCGACACGAGAGATGGATCCGTCGCTGTCTACCCTGCACGTCCCAGAAAGAAGGGGAACTTGTGCGCAAAGGAAAGAGTCAACAACCACCCTCCAGGCGGAGCTACGGATGCATGGTAGTAATCTCATCGCCTCCTCCATTCACACCGGCTTGTGGAGTTAGAGCAACGCTGCAGAGAACACGCTGTCCAGCGGAAACCTGAAGAAGAGGGCCTCCGGGACATCTCGTGGCAGGAGAATACCCGCGAGAGGGACGTCCCAGTGAGAGGGGTGCCTTTCAACCTCTCCCTCGTTTGCAATATGAAACCAAGCTGCCTACAGTGAAGAAACCAGATGGACCAGTATAAGACAACCTCCATCAAGTCCACCATCTGGTAGTCCTATTCAGCGTCACTCCAAAATCAAGATCTCAATGGACTGAAGAACACGCTGCCATGGCGCAAGTCTATAAGAGCACGCCCACCGAGGACCAGGACCTCGAGCCCAAGAGAACGAACGTTTCAGCTGAAGGTTTCCACCGTCGTCATCTAGCAAGCAGCTGAAGAGACTCCTTCTAAAGTTATGAGATTTGCATATATTTGTGTTTTTCCTCCCACAGGTTCGGACTTTGTTTGTCTCAACTTTTATTAAAGTTGGGGAGGAATGTAGTGTCCTGCTGGACACGGTCTAGTTGTTTCAAGGATGTAACCCACACTTTACACCCACCCACCACTGGTGTCACGAGTCACGTGACCTAGTTAATAAAGGGGGGCGGGAGCTCGTGCTTGAGGCCAGTCTTACTAACCCACAATCTCGTGTCTACGTCCCTCATTGCAGCACCATGTGGGCCTAAGGCCCAACACGACAGATCCCTGCTTATCCGCCCGCTTCTTGTGAGGTCCGTCAGGAGCGGTGAGCTTACGCGTTCACTCGTGCGGACGCCATCTTGCCTCAGTATTCATATTATTTTCCATTTAGCATTCATTCAGGATATTCCAAGCATTTTATATTTGTCTATGTTACCAAAGTTAACAAAATGCACACCGTGAATTTGATCACATAATGTATCACTTTTTTGCACTATTTTAAGATCCTGTATATGCATTATAGTCGACTTGCCTGCATTGTATCAGAAATCCTCCATGTATCGAATTTCCCATGAGTGCTAGATAGAGACTCCTTGTGGTGATCACGATCAGAGATTTCTTTTGCACAAAATCAGCTGAAACCATTCAAGCATTATAACTATGAGCTGATCAATTTCCCTGCAGCAATGTTTGTTTATTTTTATATGTTTACAAGTGTCCATCGTTTTTAAAACCAATCCTCTCCATGGCATTTCCCACTCTAATGAAAATGCGGAAATACTTTCCTTCAAACACGGCTGGAAACTGAAAGTTAGGGTGTGGACTAAATGGATGCAAAAAAAGTAAACATCGATGATAAGGTCAGTGCTATTATATTGAAACAACAATTTGAGATGGAAATTGATTTAACACCTACAGAGCGCAGAAAGATTAATTGTTCACCCTAAGGTTGGATATGGACAAGTAATTTGAAAAGGGTGACATTTTTTTAGGTCTTGACTTTTGTATTATATCCCAATGACTCTGAATAGATTTAAATCAACAATATTCTCTGATTGTGCATGAAGTGCTACATCACAAACTGTTGACTGACATCATATTTTTTCCTAGTTGCCCCCACTTGGAGTCTATGGCTGGTTTACAGTTTATATTTTATTATATTAATCAAGAAATTGGGACGACCTTTAAGAAAAATTGCATTGTTAGGAGTTTTGAATTCATCCAGTAAAGCCTTTGTAAGGGTAGCCAATATAGTGGTTCGTTCGTTAATTACAATAACCTAGAAATGTGTTGATCCACCATCAAGGATGGAAAGGCTGAGGAAATTTTAAAGAGTACGCTTCGCTGAATTAAGTCAATTGAGTCATCCCAAGAGATTACATTTAAAAAGAACATTTAAAGCACTTTGAGGTCATTTCCAGGATGAAGATTATAAGTGATTTGATCTGCGATGAATTAATCAACAAAATGTTTTTAAACAAGTTTGATATATATTTATGCAACAAGGGGAACTAATATGTCTTCCTGGTGTAAGTACATTTTTATTAATCTTTTTAACCTTGTGTACAATCTTTATGATGATAGAGTTTTTTTTTTAAAGAAAACGTGGGGGGATTTAAGTACAAACCCTAGTCTGTTCTAATGGTTGTAGTTAAGGAACTCAGGGGTGTGGTGAATAAGAAGGAAAGGTTGGAGAGAAGGCAGCAGCTTGCTTTGGGAATAGTAAATCAAGGTTTGGAGAAAGTGTGATAGATGATAGTTTGAAGATGAATGGTAGGTTCCCAAAGTACAGAAACTGTGTAGCGCACGTAGGAAGGAGTTGAAGATGACATGTAACCATTTTTTCCAGTGTATGCATTGTACTTAAAGAATATTGTGTGCTCTGAAGGTTTAGGAAAGCAATGAAGATGACAAGATCATAATATTTCTAGGGAAGATGGCTAATGTGATTAATAGGTTGTCCTTGGGGTCGTCATGAAGCCTGTTTCTAGTAGGTAGAATATTTGTGGCTTTTGGGTATCTAAAACATGTCTTTGTTTGCTTTTATGTTCTGAAATTCTGTTTGAAAAGCTGGTTTATGTGCCACGAGGTGTTCAGTGAAACAAACACAGTACCGTTAGCCAATCCAAAGGGTGGTAGCCAAAGAAAGGAAGCAGGTGTGATCACTAGCCGTATGCTTTATGTGTGGGTGGGTGTTTACCTGTTTCTTGTAAAGGAATCATGAGAAAAAAAATGCTCCTTCTACGTTAATAGAAAGGGGTGAAATTCTAAACTGAAAAAATAACTAGCCTGTTAGAGGGATGGAATGCGTATAGTATTAAAAATATTTTTTTATTCCTCACTCCACCCTGACATTACAGTCCCGAAGGGGGCCCTTTCAATGTCTGTATTACATTTCTACTGGGACTGTGACCCGGAGGGACACTGCCCACTTGAAGCCCAGGGGGTAGCAACCAATCCAATGAGGGATGAAGAACACATTCCTTCAAGTCACCATAAAAATACCTCCAAGGTCTTCTCTTTGAACGGCACCTAGCCTAACCCACTCCCATTCCTCACGATCCTTCCAAGTGCAGACCATTCTCAATCAGTCTGAAGCTGAACTCGGACAAGACGGAGATCCTCATCCTCTGCTCCAACCCTTCAGCCTGGGACGACTCCTGGTGGCAGACGGCACTGGGGGCAGCCCCGACACCCACCGACCACACACGCAACCTGGGAATCATCCTCGATTTAACGCTCTCAATGACCAAGCAAGTCCACGCCGTATCCTCCTTCTGCTTCAACACCCTCCGCATGCTCCGAAAGATCTACAGATGGATCCCGACAGATACAAGAAAGCCAGTCACCCAGGCCCTCGTCAGCAGCTGACTCGACTACGGAAATGCCCTCTACGCGGGAGCCCCGACTAAGCTCATCAAACGACTACAATGCATCCAAAACGCCTCAGCACGACTGATTCTTGGCGTACCATGCCACGGCCACATCACCCCCCACCTGAGAAACCTCACTGGCTCCCCATCAATAAGAGCATATCCTTCAAGCTCCTCACCCACTCGCACAAGGCACTCCACAAGACCGGCCCAGCCTACCTCAACAGACGGCTCTCCTTCTACATCCCCAACCACCAGCTACGCTCCACTGACCTCTCACTCACCACCGTCCCGCGCATCCGAAGAACAACCACTGGTGGAAGATCCTTCTCCCACCTCACCGCCAAGACATGGAACACTCTCCCACTAAGCCTACGACAGACCAAAGTCCTGCTGATCTTCAAGAGGATACTCAAGACCTGGAAGTTTGATCAGCGTGCTTTATATGTGATTTCCTTATTCTGATATATTCTGAAATATCTTCACAGTTCCTTTACAGGCTTTTAAAGTTTGTTGTGTGTTAGAAAAAAAGCATTTCTTTCACAGCAGGATTGTCACACAAGTCCTCTCGCTTTGCGGTCCGACAAAGAAAAGTAAACACCAAGCTCCCTCAGAAGACAGAGCCTGACATTTGACATCTGTCTTTGAATGCTCAGCAAATATGACCAGATAAGAACACGATTTAAAGGAATGCTTAAAGAAAGTGAGCAATCAGTGGAAGAATACAGTAAATAGGGTATTGTAATTGCATTTATATAGCGTTTACTACTCCAAAAGAGGCGTTAAAGCGCTTTTTCAGCGAGTAGCATGCTATTCTGGAACCTATAAAGGCCTGCGCTTTCTGCCTACACCATATGATTCAATTCTCCCCGTCTTCTCTCACATCAGCATGAACAAACCGGTAACCTGGTCTTGAAGATAACCCTAACCCACTATGGTTCAAAACGCCGTTGACTTCCCAGCGCAACTTCTGGCGCTATACTCTGGTTCACAAATTTAAAACAAAAGCACAGGTGCACCACTTATCAATATACAGGAAAAACAGATATAAAGTCTATTTTCAACAACAGTGTTCTTCCCAAATTTCCTTTATTCCAATATCAAAAGATTTTATCTTAAAAAACAAGGTCATGAGCATCACTTGTTGAAAGTGGCACAGCCGACGCGGTTCGCCCTTGGAGCGGACTTCTTGAGGGCATTAGTCGTTCCTCAATCCTTATTGGGGTAACTAGGTGACAAATTACAACTCAGTTTCCTCCAGAGATGTGAAGAAGCAGAGTAATATTAGTGCTTGGGCAGACGTATAAATCCAATCATAAGAGTGATAGACAGCAAAGTTGTACACCAAATTCCTACTCAGGCGCGATCTATAATAAGATCTAAAATATAATTAGATCTAATACATTTTTTCATATGCCAATGATACCCAGATAATTTTTTCCCTTTCCACTACCCAGCACCTAGATCCTCCCTGCTTCAGCTTGGTCTGAGGAATGTCTCCCCGTTGCTGACCAGTAATGCCCTGAAGCTCTGCCGCACTAAAACGGATGTTATTGTTCTGGGTAACAACCCTGAGCTTTGGAGAATCAAGCATTGGCCTGACACTGGGCCCTGTGCCTGCCTCTGCCCCCAAAGTTAAAAATCTGGGATTCATTACTGATAAAAAATCTTTCTCTTAAACCTCAGGTATCCAGGGTGACAGTATCCTGCCTAGCTGTTCTTAGATGGATCAAGAAAATCCTCTGGCTTTTTCCACGGGCAGCTCAGAGAACGGTTCTGCAGGCTTTGGTGATATCAAGGCTACACTATGGCAATGTGCTGTATCTGGGAGCAGACAAAGCCTCAGTACACCGGTTGCAGGTCATTCAAAATGCAGCTGCTCATCTTCTTTTCCATCTGCCTCGAAGCGCCTCTGCGTCTCCTCTGGCCCCCCACTCCATTGGCTTAAAATCAATAAGTGCATTGAATTCAAGGCCCTATGTTACATGTTTCGGGCCAAATGTGGCCTTTCTCCCTCCAATATTCAAAGATTGGTAACACCTTATGTGCCAGCCCGACAGCTGAGATCCGCCAGTCTCTCTCTGTTTTCAGTCCCCAGGTTTCGGCTTGTCCGAATGAGGGGTTGCTCTTTTTCCTATCTGGGCCCCAAGCTCTGGAATGCTCTCCCAATTGATCTTAGGAATTATCATTCTCTGTTAGTTTTCCGTAAGTGCTTAAAGACTCTGCGTTTCAGTGACCTGGCTTGATTCCTATGCTTCCTATTCGTGCCTGTTGCCTTAGTTATATTTCCTCCACTTGTTCAGCTCCGGGAGACCCTGTAGGGTAGCTGCGCGCTATAGAAATCCATAAATAAATAAAATAAAGGTCGCTGAGAGGTCCAAGAGAAGTAGTGCAGCAGTCCTGCTGCGGTCAACTGTGTTCTTACGGTCATCCCAGATGGCAATGTATGCTCCACGGGAAGGACATACTCAAGCTGGACAACTTAAAACAAATAAAGCTAGCAAATAGAAAGCAAGCAATTGTCCGTTACAAAACACAAAGCCATTCGTAAGCAATGAGCAGAATGCATTCCCAAGGAAGCATTCCGAAGGTTCCCAAGATGTCTTTAGCAAACCTGGTAGGCTTCGATCTGAAATGGAACCGGAGGTGAAGACTAACAGAGAAAGACACAGTCATTAATGGGACTGTAAACATCAGTCTAGGCGGCTATCCAGCACAATGCTGGCAAAACACCCCTATTCACTCCTCGTCATTTTCAAACATGTTTACTGCAAAATAATATAGGTTCAGCACTCTCTAATAAAAGAGAAATGTCAACGTAACACTTGGAGGAGTTGGCCTAACGGCTAAGGCGCTCGACCTCGGACCTGGGGATCTGGGTTCGAGTCTCGGTAACGACGCCAAAACCTCCTGTGATTCTGGGCAAATCACTTAATCTCCCCGTGCCTAAAAAAAAAAACATGAAAGTGTGTGTTCTCATGTAAAAAAAAAAACGTAACTTGTGCAATGTAAAGCGCTCTGATAACTGATTCGGTTCGGTTCTAGTTCGCGCTATATAAAACTAAAAAAAAAAAAAAAAAAATACTAGTTCAAATATATTCTCAGATATACAAATAAATTAACTGACTCCATAGAGCATCATATTCATAACAGTAATGCAAATAAATTAACCAGGCCTTGCACCTACTCCCTAACAATACACATTAGTAAAAAATAGCTATGTTATTCCTCCACCAATTAAAGACAAGTGTACAAACTCCCTTCTGGCATTCATCCCTATCTACTTTAAAAAGAAGGATGGCATGGGAGCAAGCTTCGTGGCCTGCTTCCAGCTCAGAGTGTCTCCTAGGCCCTGTCACAAATACTAATGGTTGGGTTTCTGCAGCTTACAGGTTGACGACCAAATGCACAGAAGTCTGAACTTGCTACTCAGAGGTCTTGGTTGATGCAAAGTGGGCCTAAACTAGGGCTAGTGTCAGTTCCATGCTTTCCCTTGGATTCACTACTAACTATGGTGGTCCTGCCTCACTGACCAATTACTACTGAGGTGATCCTTTCTGCTGCAATGTTCCCCTGGCAGTGGCTGCTCTGCATTAACTATGCCAAACTAGTGCTGATACGAGGCTGTTCGGCCTAGGGGAAATTTGTATAGAGTTTCACAGAATGGTTAGAACAACCAAGTCCAACTCCTGGATGCCTTAGAGAGTCTGCTGGATCTCACTGCACACATGGAATGTTCCCCAGTGTAACACACACTGAGTAGTGGACTGAACCATGCGAATTTTCAACTGCACTTCTCAAACTTCCTGAGATGCTTTAAACATGATGCATAAACATCACATCTTTCTAAACACGAACTTTAATTTCTGGTTCTCTCTATCACTCCAGCTGTTGCTAGGAAGAGTCACATATCTATTCCACTGTAACCATGCTTGCCTATGTACACTGTCCCTGCAAACCTTGGAGTGTTACGCCTAGCTCTACTTAATATACCATACTTAAAGGATTGTACTGATTTTTAGGTCTCGTCTCTCAATGCGCATGCGCATTGAGCAGAGCGAGACTATAGGTGCTTAAATAAGCTTTACCTAGACTGGCGATTGACTGGCGATTTGATGCTGTGCCCGTGCGCCTTTAGGTCAATGCGCAAGCGCATTGACCTAAAATGCGCGTGCACATCATCCAATCGCCAGTCAATCACCAGCAGCACTCCTCCCACACCTTGTGATGTATTCCTATAGGTTCTGTATCGATCCCCCTGTTCCTGACCCTGTTCTGGTTAACAAATTAACTAGCAGCCATCCCATGATGCAGAAACCGTTATCTGATTAAGCCACACCACGGCACAGGAACGCGTTATCTGATTAGGTCATAACGCTTGCCATCTAATTAGGCAAGCAATATTCCTCCAGCCCCTGATAAGGCATACGGAGTTCTCAAAACAAATCAAACCTATGACAACCTGGGAAAATCCCTGCGGCCATTGTTTTGATTTCTCAGAGAACTTCAGTAAAAGAATGTGCTAACGACCAGTTCGTATGACATCCTTATTGACGTATCTATGTCCATCCTTACGTCAATCTCGGCACCTTACAGGTATAAATATTACCGATATTGCCTTAAGCAAACACACGCGGTGGTGACGAGATCGGAGCAGCGAGACTTGCCGAAGAGGCCAGCACAGAGCGGACCCCGCTGGCGCTGCCCCGCCTTCCTGACGCGCTGAGAACGAGACGCTGCTTTCTCCTGCCGAGAAATCCAGCTCCGGCGCTTCCAAGCAGCCCTTGCAGGCAGCCTGGAATATCGAGACCAAAGACGAGAGATACCATCCCTCAACCATCCTAGATCTCAGGTACAGAACTGAATAACCCCTTGCAGAGAATTCTTGAGTCAGTCACATTGTAAAAACCTGAGTCGGGTCGGGGACAATCGATATTTGCCCGGCGGTATGGCCTCTGTGACCCTCTAGTTAATTAATCAATGAAGAGGCAGGCGCTGGAGACTGGAAGGCAGGAAACAAGGTTTTTTATTCTCTCCGGAGGAGAACACAACGAAACGGACAGAAGGTATCGTTCTGAGGTGCTCTAACTTACGTTTGAGGCCTGGCCCCTTATATACAGTGTTTGTGGTTTTTATTATAGTTTACATACATGTGACAAAGCTTTGATATACGGAAAGACATTCCCGGAATCCCCCCTTTGGGGCCCGTTCCCACACACATTTACAGTTGAAATCCCCACCCTAGTCATAACAGGTGATGAGCATCACGCAGCTGGATATTCCGCTGATTCACGGAATGTGGGGGGTTTGATCGGGTCTCATGGAGTGGGGGCTTTGATCAACCCGGGGATCCTTTGATGGGGGACGCTTTCTATTGTACGGGGAGGGGCAAGGAATGGTATCGGCAGAGCGGGGTGTCGGCCTGGGAACGGGGAAGAAAAAACGGGCACACGGGGAAAAGGGGTTTAGCATCTAAGGGCCGGAGATCATGAAAGGGAAGCAGGGAGGTGTCGCGCTGGGAACAGGATGGGGGCCTGGGGCAGAGCAGCGCCGAAGAGGGGTTTATGACTCAAGGCAGGTGCAAGCAGGGGGGTGGTCAGCGTGCAGGCTTAGTGAAGGCGAAGGGCTATGTCAGGGGCCAGCGGCATGCAAAAGGGTTCGTTCTGATCGGGGCATCTTAAAAAAATGGCGGGCGCGCACGACAAAAGTGTGGCATCAGGGGAAGAGGCAATATGGCGCAGATAATGTTCACCAAAACGTACTAATTTTCAACAGTCCTCCCTTTAACATATTCAAGACATCTTGCTGGTTCATTTTCTACTCGGTTCTATTGTGATGGGCATGAGAAAGGAAACGGTAGGAACCCTAGAGGAAAAGAGTTGTAAACAATACATTTTAACATTTCTGGTTTTTAGGAGGTGAGCCTATTTGATAAACTTTGATCAATTTGTTTTAGCAGGAAAGTCATAGAAATACAAAAAATGATTCTGTAGCGTGAGCAGCAAGCATATTTCATACTGGCAGGTTATTACATATATATCAGGTTCGGATTGGAGCATGATCAATACAATGGCGGCTGGGAGAGAAATGAGGTCTAGCAGAAACGGTGATTGGGGATGTCAAATGTTCGAAGTTAACGAGTTCTCATTATTCTTTGTTGTCTTTCGTTGGCACTGTTGAGCACCGGCGGTGGAGCTACGAGTCCAGCTCTGTTCTAAGTTCTGCGTTGCAGGGCACGACCCTTTCCTCGCGTTTCTGGTCGGAAAGGTCCTTTTCGCCCTGTGTCCTTTGAGGTGATTGTCAGAAAGTTCAAATGGAAGAAGAGCGTACAAAACAGTCCATAGGGTAGGTCAGAGGAAAAGGGGGATGGAGCAAGGCCAAATTAGGAACAAACTAGGGGAACGAGAGACTTCGAATAGGCGGGCGTGTGACCGAATTCAGAGAGCGGGGACTTGTCGACAGGCACTGGACATCGAGCAGGGGCATCAGGTCGACCCTTTCTTCTCATGTTGTCGAAAACAGTGCCTCGTCCTGCAGCTCTTTTCAGTCGTGGTCTCGCCTTGGCTAATGTCGCAGATGTTCCTTAGTCTGCAGTCAGGCCTCGTGCTCCCACATCCGGTCCTTCTCTCCTCCAACAGCAGTACCCTTAAACAAGTTTAAAAAGACAGTCTTTAGTGAATTTGCAGATGAAGATAATCAAAAAGTCTATTTCTCTCCCAGCTCCAGGCAAAGAATGAAAAATGCCCGTTATGTTAGTGTTTACAACTGGCATATGAATGACCGGTGACGGGTTTGTTGGATTTACTATGACTTTCCTTTACAATTAGTTACTACACAGGTATTTTGCTGAAAGACGAACATGGCTGAACATTTCCTTTCTATTGATGCATCCTGCTTTTCAACTACTACGGGGTTAATTTTGATGATTTCTTTACCTTGGACTAGTCTGTTAACCTTGTAAAACATCATTCTGGGTCCTACGTAACCTTTTATAGCCCGATTACTTAATTAGGAAGGACAGGGGTTTTATGGGAAATAACCAGGGACATAGGAAACTTGTGGTAAGGGCATAAATCGACCCATCTCTCACAACCGGAAATGGGGGGGTAGTTTCATAATTCCAGTTTTGGGCGGCTGATACAGGGGAGGTAACAGGGGTGATCATTCTTTCGGTTTGGGTATTGCGACGATTCGGGGAGGGGAGGGTCGCGTATTCTGAGGTCCTTGTTTTATACTATAGGAGCCGTTGACATGTAGTTCCCTTATTTTCGGGTCAGATTAGGGAACTTCTGTCGTCTTACCTGTCCTTTCCCTTACGGCCCAACCTTGGTTCATTGACTTCTAGCGGAAAAGGAGAGGTAACGACGCGGCCTCAGGGTGATTGTATTAAAGACAAGTTTTTGTGCAAATACTGACGGTATTTGAAGCCAATTAGGTGGTGTGCTAGGGGTGGCAGTCTGCCAATTTCGGGGCTAATCACTCGGAAGAGTGGGAGTGCAAAAATAGAGGGAGAGGGAGAGAGAGAGAGAGAGAGAGAGAGAGAGAGGAGAGAGAGAGAGAGAGAGAGAGAGAGAGAGAGAGAGAGAGAGAGAGAGAGAGAGAGAGTGCAACGGCAGACTAAATAGTACACGTGCAACAGAGAGGGTGGCAGTGTATTCAAGAAAGGCTATTTAGTGCATTACACAGTAAAAGGCATTCACGGGTCTGCGTTAGAATCTTGTAATCATGCAGTTTGAGCATTAGACAGGGTAGAGGGGACGTGCTTTGAGAAAAAAGGGAAAGAAGAAAGGAGGTACCATTTTGTCGCACTTCTCGCATTCTCGGTCCTTCGACCAGTTGGGTCGACGCCTCAGTCACACACACACATTCTCTCATAGTTTCGCATCATACGTGACATGGGTTCATTCGTCCGGTCTGGTTTAAGGGTGATCACTTTTTATCAGGTTGTGCTAATTTCTTTCGGGTTTGTTCGATACGTGAGTAGTTTGCAGGCGTGCTTAGACACCACCTTGCGGCACCAGTCCGCTTCGTGTATTAGACATGGCGAGGCTTCAGATCTTCGCCACACCTCGGCTGTAATCTCTGATGTAACCTGCAGAGGGAGGAAAAAGGGGGGGGGGGGTGGGGGAGACAGCATTCGCGCGCATTCAAATACATGGATTCATAAGTCCTTTACTTACCTCTTACTCGTCTTTCCTCCTTGGGGCAGGGTCCCCGGGGATATGGTTTCTGGAGTCGAGGGGGGGTAGTGTGTCCATATAGGTCGTGTGCGGGGAAACGTAAAAAGGAAACCAGAGGTGCCTAGTGCGAGGTATCTAGTCAAAGGATGTATCTCACTATCGGGGTCCTTAAACCTCTTTCAACGCTGTGGCGTTCTAAGGTTCTTCGGTTCTTGGGTCCCTGATACTTTGGAACGTGGTACTTTATAACATTTATATTATTTCATTTCACCCTCCTTTTACATTCCCTCATTTACACCGTTCGTTTTACCCATCCTTGGAAGTCAAGGTCTTCCTCTACGCGAGAGTTCATGGGTCAGTCGCGTACTTTGAAGGCGGAGTGTCGTGTTGTCGATCCGATCCGTCCTCCGGGGCTGGGCAACCATCTTCTTTTAACCTTAAAGAGAGAGCAGAGTAGGGTGCACAAAAAAAGAACTTTCCCACCGATCCCACATTTTTAAAATAAAGCATGCAATACTCGTCCATAGTTTCAAAAACTTTATTTTGTAAAATTATTTCAGCATGTGGATTATGAGGGTGCGGTCGTATTTGGCCGGTCGTGGTAACGGCTAAAGTGCTTACAGTGGGGGGGTGTCGCTTGCAGCAAAAAACATCGGAAAGTTTTACTCATTTCATTTGTAAGAAACTAAAACGTCTATTAATTGGCTGGGGGTTCGGGGGCATTTATTTTCATAATTTAGAAGCATAATCACAATAGTTGTAATCAGATTTCCTATATGCATACTGTACGTGTGCGTCGTAAATGAGGTTTACATCAATTATAAAAATATAATACATTGTACATTTGTAATCAACATTTGTAACGGGGATCCTTTCATACTGTTCGTCGAGTGAGTTCTCCTTGTCTTTTCTAGCCAAGTGTACAAAGGATCATATAAAATCTCAGAACATCAAGTTTATATTAGTGCGAAGGAACACCACGAGGTGTTCGTAAGTTCCGATTGATACCAGCGCCATTTTGGGCGGGGCCGGCTCAGTCCGGAAGCAGCATCAGGGGAAATGTTTCCCATTACTGGCAGTTTGGACCAGAGTCCTTTTCGGCAGTTCTAGAATTCATGCTAACAGAAGGAGTGGCAATGTCATGTTTGTTTCGTTGGCGATCAAGGCAGCCGTCCCTTACCGGAAACCTGCAAAGGCCGAAGGTTCCGTCGGGGACCTTTGTAGGATCTTCAAGGCTGTGGAGATGCTGTCGGAGATGGGGGTTCGTGCTCCAGGGGGCAAATGTCCGAGTTATATGGCTGGTCAAAGTTACTCTAGTGGCCGGGGCCCGTCTTCCAGCGGACCCAGACGCCATTTTGAGGCCCTACCGGGGCCACTCTCGTCGAGTTTGCAAGAGTGGAAGAGACCCTTCGGAGTGAAAGGAAGAGGTCCCTGTTTTGTGAAAGCGGGACGTTCGGCTGGGGTGCAGCTGTGATGCCCCCACCTGGGGGGCGAGGGAGACTGGTTCGCATCGTCTCCTTCTCCCGGTGCACTCCATGCCGCTCCTTTTCATCGCCCCGCATGAAGGTTTCTCCACATCCGGTGTTCCCCAAGTCCTGTGCTCGGTGCTGTGGGAGTATGGCCACCATTGCACGTTCGGTGCTGCGCAAGTACTGGGGTGCCACCATGGTGTGTTCGGTGCTGTGGAAGTATGGGCACCATCGCCTGACTGGGGGTGTTCGGCGTCGGGCCGGGGGCTGGGAAACCTCCTACCGGTGGAGGTGGGAGAGGCTCGTCCGCGTCGCCTCTCCCTCCCAGCCCAACTTGGACAAATTGTTGTGGAGGTACGTGCAGGACATCCCGCCGTCCAGAGCTGCTGCGGCTGTTACGGAAGAGAAAAGGAAAAAAGGTGCTTCGTTCTCCTCTGGACATGTGGCGGGACTACCTACAACGGCCCGGGCTGCTGGCTCCTGCCTCTCCTCCGGCTCCCCCATACGTTAAGATTTCCTGACCAAGAGTTGGCGGCCGGGCCCGCCTTATATGGGTTGCCGTTGGTTGGGCGTAGCCGTAACCCTGCCCAACTTTGGAAGGTTCCAGAATGGGGGGGGGCGAATGTTCTGTTTGACTTTCATTTTTCTACAGTTTTACCGTTATTATTCCTTGTTTGTTGTGCTAAATTAAAAGTTCAAGTTCATTAATGGTCTACGGATTTTGTTTTACCATTTCTTTCTTTCAAGGTTGCTTTTATGCTAAGTTTCTGCTAACAGAGGTTGAGTAACACGGAAACACGTGTAGAGGGATGACGCAGATTTGTACATTACATACACACAAACTCAGACGGGGGACAGTACAAGTACGACATACAAAGACCCAAGACGAATATAAAACAGTTATTGGTCATAATTATCTCTTTCCGTCTGTGAATTTGAAACGAGGCTGGGTTCCTGTCTTGACATTGCCCGACCTAGGAGAACTTGAGCATGCCGCTGAGATTTTCCTGGCGAAATCTGTGCCATCGGGCATAATAAAACGTGGTGGTTCTGTCTGGTCTGTCTATGTAAGTCGGGTTCTTCTTTGTCTCGCGCTTTTTCCCGTACTGCCGGTCTGTCGTTCCTGTCGGCCCTTTGCCTTTACTCACGCTCAGTAGAGTCGGGCATTGGGCTTTCCAGTGTCCGACATACCTACAGAAAGCGCATTGGTCTGGCCCTAAGTCTAGTCGTCTTTTGCACAGTGTCGGGGGATAAGTTGTGGGTAGCGGTGTCCTGGGGTTGTCCTGTCGGTATATTTCTCTACTTGGTTTGTCCTCGTCTTTTCTCTGTCGTTTCGTAGCCTCTCTGCGCCACATACCGAGACTGTCGAGCATAATTGGCGTTGTCTTATTATTTCGAAGGGCTATTTCTAACGTTTCTATTTTATCAAGGTCAAAGGATCCTGTCAGTGGCCACTGTTTGTCTTGACACTCTTCGGTATACCTGTGCCACAATTTATTATAGGCTATGGTGACTAATCCATAGTTTATGAACATGTCCTTATTAGGGGTGCCTTCTAGTGGAGCTATATGGTCCACCTCTAATACGCGGTCCGGGCTAAACAGGCTATTTATCAGTGGGGAGAAGACAGACATGACGGCTCGTAACGAGGGACTAAAAAGTCAGCACTGCCTATCTTATCACTAGGTGCAAAGACCGTACAGAATATTTCTATTCGACGTTGTTTGCAGGCAGTGAATACCTCATGGATCAAAAAAAAATGATAATAAAAACCAAACGACCAATAAATAACAATGGGGAGAATGAGTAGGTCCGCAAAGATCTGCGTTACCTACCCTTTTCACTATCTGCAAAAAGGGTGGTCTCTTCCCTGTTTGCAGACAGGGAATCTCCAGGAAACAATAGTTTGCGAACAACAGTTCAGTTTCAAGTAATTATTGCGTGGGGGAGAAAAAATAAGCACGGTTGCTGCCCTACCTATCCTCCACTGCTTGCAAAGAGAGAGAGAGCCCGTTGTTTCTCCGTTTGCAGACAGTGAATCTCCAAACAAATAAAAAAGAGCAATACTAGTATTTTTAAACAAACAAGCAATCAAGCAAATTTTCGCAACTTGTCGTGGTAACACGACCTTACCCGGACCGTATGGACAGTTTCTTGTCTTCCGAATCCAGCGCCCGATCGTCCTCTTTTTCTCGTATTTCTCACGGCACTCCTGATGGTTCCCAGTCAGGACCGTAGATCACTCGAGAGAGGTCTGTTCGGAACTAGTGAAGTTCGGATGATCGGCTGCCAGACGAGGGTCTATTGGGCAAGAGCTCTCCCGATCGTTGCAGTCGTTCACTCTGTCGTCGGGACCTCTCCCACTGGATCCACGAGTCGCTGATGGGCCCCACGCTTGGGACGCCAATTGTAAAAACCTGAGTCGGGTCGGGGACAATCGATATTTGCCCGGCGGTATGGCCTCTGTGACCCTCTAGTTAATTAATCAATGAAGAGGCAGGCGCTGGAGACTGGAAGGCAGGAAACAAGGTTTTTTATTCTCTCCGGAGGAGAACACAACGAAACGGACAGAAGGTATCGTTCTGAGGTGCTCTAACTTACGTTTGAGGCCTGGCCCCTTATATACAGTGTTTGTGGTTTTTATTATAGTTTACATACATGTGACAAAGCTTTGATATACGGAAAGACATTCCCGGAATCCCCCCTTTGGGGCCCGTTCCCACACACATTTACAGTTGAAATCCCCACCCTAGTCATAACAGGTGATGAGCATCACGCAGCTGGATATTCCGCTGATTCACGGAATGTGGGGGGTTTGATCGGGTCTCATGGAGTGGGGGCTTTGATCAACCCGGGGATCCTTTGATGGGGGACGCTTTCTATTGTACGGGGAGGGGCAAGGAATGGTATCGGCAGAGCGGGGTGTCGGCCTGGGAACGGGGAAGAAAAAACGGGCACACGGGGAAAAGGGGTTTAGCATCTAAGGGCCGGAGATCATGAAAGGGAAGCAGGGAGGTGTCGCGCTGGGAACAGGATGGGGGCCTGGGGCAGAGCAGCGCCGAAGAGGGGTTTATGACTCAAGGCAGGTGCAAGCAGGGGGGTGGTCAGCGTGCAGGCTTAGTGAAGGCGAAGGGCTATGTCAGGGGCCAGCGGCATGCAAAAGGGTTCGTTCTGATCGGGGCATCTTAAAAAAATGGCGGGCGCGCACGACAAAAGTGTGGCATCAGGGGAAGAGGCAAGATGGCGCAGATAATGTTCACCAAAACGTACTAATTTTCAACAACTTGGCAAAACAAACTTAACTTAAATTGCTACTTTCTATTCCCGCCCACGTATTAGGCTTAGGTCAGGTACACCGGGGTAGGCGTAGTTAGAAGCACCAGTCGAGTACGATTAGTCAGATGTATATATGTATGTATCTATTTTATCCATTTTAAACCACCATATGGCTTAGAAACCATATAAATGTTTTTACAGTATTATTTCATACTTCTGCTTTTATTGTATGCACTTTACTTAACCATAAGTATTGCGATAATATCGATCCATTTCTCTTGTACGAGAAAAGAGACTGATCAATAAATAACATCTTTTATTGAACACGCCCGTCTCTTCCTTTTCTCTACAATCTGGTGAAACTAAGAATGCACGTACTGACTGAGTAAAATAAGTTGTCTTTTGTTTTCACACGACTCTAGAGATACACTCTTGATTAGGGGAGAGCAAAGTTGTCATGTTCTATGGTTGTCAGAAACTAAATCCCTTCTTGTCTATCCAGGGAGGTTCAACTCCTCCTTGCCTATTCGAGAAAGTTTGTAGTGAACTCTGAGCTAGCTGGCAAACCCAAAACTTTAAGTCTAATATCGACAATAGAAGACCTAGTTAACGTCTGGTCTAGGCCTATACTATTGAAGGTATTATTCCAATGCGCAGAGCCTATTGGGATAATAGGAACTACACTACAACCTTTGAAGTGAAGCTTAGCTTCACTTCAAAGGCCCCTGCTGCTTCACACCCTCATTGCCGCTCTCCCCGCTCCGCCCCTCCCCTGCCCGCTGTGTCGCATTTCTCCTCCCCCTCCCCTTCTCTGCCTTCCCTCCGTCTTGTTTTTTTTACCCGCTCCGCCCCCTCCCCTGCCCGCCGTGTCGCATTTCTCCTCCCCCCTCCCCTTCTCTGCCTTCCCTCCGTCTTGTTTTTTAAACGCAGCGCTTACAAACATAGACAGCATACACAAAAGCTTTCTCAAAATACAGCATGAGAGAATTCTTCACACACACACACACGCACTCACACACAGACACACACACATGCACTTGCAAACAGACTCACATGCATGCACTCACATACACACACCCACATGCACACTCAGACACACACACACACACACATGCACACACACTCACACTCACACTCACATGAATACTCCCACTCAGACACACACGCACACAACTAGCACAACTAGCGGCATCCAAGCAGTGTTATGTTTTCCCATCACAAGGAAAGCATGTGCAGCACATTTTCTGCCACATACGAGAAATATCACAAACTCTTGCGAGGGATGTATTTTTATGTAATTTTGTATGCTAAAGTACTCAGAGAATAGAAGAGTAATTAAATACTTAGTTCCCCTAGAGCTTTGACAAGGACATTCTCTGCCTTTTCCAGGAGCAGTTAAATGTGTTTCTTCTTTGCCGTTATGCAACCACACAAATGGCCAAATAGCTGATGCCGATTCTCCCCTGCCCGCCGTGTCGCATTTCTCCTCCCCACTCCCCTTCTCTGCCTTCCCTCCGTCTTGTTTTTTAAACGCAGCCCTTACAAACATAGACAGCATACACAAAAGCTTTCTCAAAATACAGCATGAGAGAATTCTTCACACACACAGACACACACGCACGCACTCACACACAGACACACACACATGCACTTGCTAACAGACTCACATGCATGCACTCACATACACACACCCACATGCACACTCAGACACACACACACACACACACACATGCACACACACTCACACTCACACTCACATGAATACTCCCACACGCACACAACTAGCACAACTAGCGGCATCCAAGGAGTGTTATGTTTTCCCATCACAAGGAAAGCATGTGCAGCACATTTTCTGCCACATACGAGAAATATCACAAACTCTTGCGTAGGATGTATTTTTATGTAATTTTGTATGCTAAAGTACTCAGAGAATAGAAGAGTAATTAAATACTTAGTTCCCCTAGAGCTTTGACAAGGACATTCTCTGCCTTTTCCAGGAGCAGTTAAATGTGTTTCTTCTTTGCAGCTATGCAACCACACAAATGGCCAAATAGCTGATGCCGATTCACAATTAATTTGAAAAAAAAAACGTCTCCGTAAGTCAGGAGACAGGCAGGAAAGGCTACAAAAAGAAGGTAGCAAGCCTCACCTGACAGCAGTGTATTAAGGGGAGCTATTTTTGGTTCATTATAATGAGCGATCACGCACTAGTGGCCCGTGACCAGTTCATTGCCTGGATAACCTTGATCCAGCTTTTGCCCATGACCAAGATTATGATGCATCAACCGTCTTGTTATTTTGCCACTAACTTTACCAAGAAGTGGGCTACACTATGGTAACATCACTCTGTGCTTTATGTTATCTTAGATGTCAGAGAAACGACAGCCTTCCCCCTTTTAAACCAGCTGGCTTCATTGCCAAGCTTGTTTCCTTAGTATTGTGACCGCGGAGGTTCCTAAGTATTGAGGACTCCCCAAGGCTTTATGCAGCTCGGTTTCATGTAAGATGAGCGAGTGAGTGAATACTCCCACTCAGACACACACGCACACAACTAGTACAACTAGCGGCAGGCTGAAACACAAAGTAAATAATAAATAAAAAACAACATGTAATCTTTGACAGGGATTACACTGCCACTGACAAAGGTAAACAAAAGTTAGCTCAGGATCTGCAACACTGCATGTTTTTCTCTTCGATCAAGTTTGACTTGCAACTGTGGGGAGGGGGCGGTGTATTCGCCAGAGCACTTTCACCTCATAATCTGGAAGCATAAATCACCCTGCCCTCCCTCTCCCCATTGTTCGGCTCCCATTTCCTGTAAAGTTCAATTCACAGTTTCTGCATTTTGTGGTCACCTTTACATAGTGCATTACACAGTGAGTTACAGCCCTCAGTTCACGACAGGCAACACTGTTTCAAGCTGTTTTCAAGCTTTCAAGCTTTATTACAAATCACAAAAAAGATGTTAATATTTCACTTCTGTACTATTGGCATTAAGGCCCGCCTCTGCACTAGGAGCCGGTGCAGCCTGCGCGGACTGACCCCTGTGGTTTCCCTGCAGCTGTGGGGATTGCGGCCTCCGTCCCTACTACGGAGCGCTACAGAGACCCTTCCACGTGGAACTTGCACTGGCGCTGTACCTAGTGGCGTCCTGCGGTGTCGACCCCTGGGGGACACGGGCGACTTGGGGCCCCCCCATAGACTACGTGCTATTTTCCCCGACTGCCGGAGCGCCCCCCCTGTGTGGCAGCAGAATTCGGACTGTGCTACCCGTAGAGGCTTGAAAATCGCCCTGTTGCACCTGGAACTGGAGGGGCCTCGCCCGACGTGCGCTGGTTGGCGGTAAGCTGCTTTTGATCTGATTACTGGAGGTCCTCCCGCCCAGCTCGGTGAGTGCATCTTGCCCACTGGTTGCCACGCTCTCCCTGTGCTAGCGGTGGGGGTCGCTGCTTGGGCCGGATCTGCCTGGTGCGCCCTGCTGAATTGTCCTCTCCCCCGGTCCTCCCGTCTTCGCTCTGCTGTTGGGCTCTGTGCCTACCCGGTGGGACCGGGCGAGTCCTAGCTGAGGCGCCTCGAGGGGGCTCCCGTTCTGCCCCCCGGGATGACGACCCGCAAGGATAGGACTGCGAAATCCTCCCAACCCAACACCATCGTGCAGTATACCACCCCAAGACTGCTATCACAGAGGATCACGCGGCAGACGGGACCGGACTATGGGGGCGATGACCCGCATGAACCTTCCCGAGCAGAGATCCTGAAGGCTATCCAGGGATCCCATTCTGCCTTGGAGAGGCAGATCGAGACTGTGTCGATCGATGTACACCTCCTCCGGACGGACCTCCGTAAGGTGGCGGACAAGGTCTCAGACGCGGAGGGCAACATCACACAATTGCAAACTGAAGTGGCCTCCCTGCAGAAATCGGTCACGCACCTGACGTCCACTACCCGTGCCCTGGAGAGAAGAGCGGAAGATGCGGAAGGCAGGGCCCGTCGGAGCAACATCAGGGTCCTAGGCGTGCCGGAGCGCCTTGAGGCGGGAAACGCTGAACGCTTCTTGGAGACGTGGATCCGTACCCAGCTATGCCCGACCGGCCTGTCCAGTGTCTTTGTCATTGAGAGGGCACACGGGGCCCTGGTTCCCCCTCCACGCCGAGGCGAGTCACCTAGACCCATCATTGCAAAGATCCTAAATTATAAAGATCGTGATTGTATCCTACGGACCGCGAGAGAAATGGAGTCCATCACCATTGAAAATAGTTGTGTTTCCATCTACCCTGACTATACTCAACAGGTGCAGGAGCAACGGAAGTCCTACCTGGGAGTCAAGCAGAAACTTCGGGACATGAAGCTACAATACATGCTCCTTAGCCCGGCCAAACTCAAGGTGCTCTCCCAAGGACGCGCTCACTTCTTCGAGTCCCCGGCGGAGGTGTGGGAGTGGCTCGAGATACGGGGAGACGACCTACCCCCTGGTGAGCGAGGTGGCCCCCGCGAGACCTGGGGGACCCGGCCCCTGAGGTGCCGGCGAGGCAGAGGGAGGCGCAGGTCTGGATCCCGGGGTTCTCCCGAGCCCCGGATTACCGTGGGAGAGGATGGGGCGCTCCACGTGAGGCCATCGACGGCGGGGGCCGCTCCGGAGTCACCTGAGGCACCTGCACCTGGTGAGATCCTGGTCCCAGATACCTTGCAGGAAACTTTGCCGGATGTACACTCTGCTCCCCCGGAGATACCGGAAACTGCCCTCTCCGAAACACGGCCTGAGTGAACTCTGATATGAGGTACTGTCTTGTTAAAATGTTGTTGCCCTGGGAGGCTGGGTGAGTCGCCCCTCCTGGCTTTTGCCTGCCCAATGCTGTCTCTACCTGGCGCTGGGAACCCTGGTTGGTGGGCTGAACAGAGGATGGATACCATGTTGGCCGTGGCGATGTGGTGCGAGGTCCAAGAGTTTATGGCGTACCGTCGCCCAGCATTGGAACTGTCTTTCATGAACATTCCCGGAGACTGTCCTGGAACATTGGGTCCTCGGGGAGTTGGGAGGGAGGGTGGGTGGTTTTGGTTGGTTGTGTGTGAGTGTGGGGTACGTGTGGTGTATGGGGTGGCTGTGCACGTCCTGGCACTGGCAGGGGAAGGGCAGAGTAGCGTTCTTGGTTGTTGCTGTCCTCTTGCTCGCGGGTGGGGGGACTCGTTCTGATGGGGTGTTGAGTCCTATTGTTTTTGGATGGCGCTGGTGTGGGATGAACGGGATGGTGTGTTTTCCTGTTGCGTCATTCCTGCTCAAGGGTGGGGGAGGGGGGACTGTTTCAGGGGTTGGGTGGTTGCGGGTAATGTGGGGTTGGGGGGAGTTGTGGGGGGAATTTGTTTTTGGCATAGTGTGTACTACTGTTCGCGCCCCTAGGAGGCTGTTTGCAGAGGTTAAACTTGGGTGCCCGGATGGGCAAGACCAACGCTTATGGGATTCAAATTTTTAACTTGGAACGTGCGTGGCCTGGGTACTTGCTCCAAGCGGCATAGGGTGCTGTCCTTTCATTCGTCGGCATGGAGTATCGGTGGCGTGCTTACAAGAAACGCATATGAATGAAGAGGGTGCTCTTAAATTGGCAAGGAAGTGGAGGGGTCAGGTGTTCCATTCCTCCTTCTCTACCTATGCTAGGGGGTCCTGATCTGGGTGGCTCCAGGGGTTCCCCTAGCAGTCCAGTATGTTGAGGCTGATGTTGAGGGCAGATATGTTCTTATACGTGTAAAACTGGATGGGAGGGACTTCCTGCTGGTGAACTCTTATGCACCTAACATAGATGACCCGAGTTTCTTTACCGGCCTGCAGGAGCTTATAGCAACGGACCTAGATGCCCCCCTCCTCTGGTTTGGAGATTTTAATTGTGTACTGGATCCGCTGCTGGACAGGCATCCCCCCCGGGCGGGTACAAAACCTCGGATGATGACACGACTCCGGGAGGTGATGGATAATCTGATTTGCTGTCAATGTCTGGCGCCTCGGCAATCCGGGACTGAAGCTGTACACTTGCTATACCCCCACGCACAACACACATAGCAGGCTCGACAGGGTCCTTGCGGCCAACATTGGCGCATCCCTGGTTTTATCGGTCACACATCAGGCCCGGTTCTTATCCGACCATTCGCCCGTGACGTGTACGGTACAGTGGGTGGACCGATCCTCCCGCCCAAGGACCTGGCGGATGCCAGGGGATCTTCTGCAGGATCCGGTGGGACGGGACCATGTGGAGACGTCCCTGCGTACTTATTTGGACCTGAACTGGGAAGTGGGTGATATCCCTTTTGCGACCAAATGGGATGCCCTTAAGGCAGTCGTGCGGGGCGCTTGTATGGGTCTGACATATGGAGTCCGTAAACAGCTGCTCCGTGACCTCGCGAGTGCTGAGGAGCGCCTCCGCCACTACCAGTCCTTACCGGACCTGGATGGGTCGAACATGGACTCTGAGCGGACGGCCCGAGAAGGCGTCTATGATATCCTGGACCGGCTAGATAGATTCACTCTTGGTCGATATCGCCAACGCCTTCACCGTGAGGGGGACAAGTCGGGCCGATTGCTGGCCTGGATTCTCCGAAGGGAATCGGCCCCTGCGCGGATTGTGGCGTTGAGAAATCCCGCTGGGGTCCTAGTACACTCGGAACGGGACCTTCTTGCGGTGCTCCGCACACATCTGCAGAAGGTCTATACTGCTGACCCCCTGGTGACAGAGGCGTCCTATCAGCCATACCTCCGGGATTTGCCCCTTCAGACCCTCTCTAAAGAGGATGCTGAGGACATGGATACTCCAGTGACGCTTCATGAGGTCAAGGTGGCGGTGGCCGCCCTGCCGAAGGCTAAGTCGCCGGGTGGAGACGGTCTTCCCCCAGAGTTTTACCAGGCGTTTGTTGATACCCTCGCACCCCATCTCTTGCAGGTTTACCATGAAGCGATGGAGCGAGCCGCGCTCCCGCCCACCATGCAGCAGGGTGAGGTCTGCATGCTCCTGAAACCGGGTGGGGATGACTGTGATCCTGCGGCCTACCGGCCGATCACTTTAATCAATACCGATGCCAAAATTCTTACTAAGATCTTGGCCACCCGGCTGGCTTCACATATGACGCGCTTGGTTCATCATGATCAGTGCGGGTTCATTCCGGGCCGCAACACCGCCATGAATCTCCGGCGCCTGAACCACGTTCTACATGAGGTGCGCGATAGGGAGGATCCCCAGGTCCTGGTCTCGATAGACCTGGCTAAAGCCTTCGATACAGTTAGCTGGGGGTACCTATTAGAGGTGCTTCGGTTGGCGGGGGTGGGGCCCCTTTTCTGCACTTGGATTCGTATCCTTTACAGTGCGCCTACGGCCAGGGTCAGGCTCGGAGCGGCCCGCTCAGAGGAGTGGCGGTTGGGCAGGGGCACCCCTGTCACCGCTCCTGTTCGCTCTGGCGATTGAGACCCTTGCGGTGACACTACGTGTGGCGATGGCACCCTGGGGAATACGAGTGGGGGATGTGGTACACCTGGTTTCGCTTTATGCGGATGATGCGTTGTTCTACCTGACCTCCCCACGGGAGTCGCTACCGATCCTGTTACGCCACTTCGAACGCTTTGGTGCAGCTTCTGGACTGCGTCTTAATCCTGAGAAATCCCTGATCTTTCCCCTTGTGGGTTGCGGTGAAGACCCTTGTGTGGGTTTCCCGCCCCTGGGGCTGCGGTGGGAGATGGAGGCCTTCCGCTATTTGGGTATTCAGGTGGCTGTTTCTGATGAACAATTGCTGGCCCGAAACGCCGACCGTGTGCTTAGTTCCCTACAACAATCTGTATCCTTTTGGAATATGCTTCCACTCTCTCTCATGGGACGATTGGCCGTCTCAAAGATGGTGATGCTGCCTAGAATATTGTATATCCTACAGAATACCCTCTGTCCTCTTCCTCCTCGAATTTTCAACAAGCTTAATACGATGCTTACCTCCCTGCTTTGGGCAGGCAGACGCAGCAGAGTTGCGCTGCGTACGATGGTCAGTCGCTGGGAGGAGGGGGCTTGGAGGCCCCGCGCTTTGATTTATACTATTACGCGGCCCAACTTATACCGGCTGAGCGCAGGTTCGCGGGCGCGGAAAATTGGGAATTGCGACTCCTGGCTGGTAGCGCAGATGAGAAGGCGTTGCAATTGGCTCTGATGCGTGGCAGAGGAGCGGATGTTCGCCTGCCGTATATTGTTCGGCATACTGCGGGAATCTGGCAGCGAGTGGTGGAAAGGGTGCTGAGACGGGCCCCTTTTCATAGGGAGCTCCCAATATGGATATTGGCACAGGTCACACTAATGGAAGAGCACATGTCGTTTCGGGAATGGCGAGAGGGCGGCTGCGACACATTGGCAGACTTGTATCCGGACGAGTCTTTCGTGACCCTGGAGAGAGCTATCGAGGCCTTCAGTCTTACTGGGGGCCAATACCTTCACTATGGAGGCCTGCGGGACATGGCGAGAGCGACGTGGCCACAGTTCCCTGAGGCGCCACAGGTGTCCCATACATTGAATATCCTGCTATCGTGCAGCGCGGGACGGCGATTGATAACGCTTTTATATACAGCGCTGAGATGCGACTCGGCGCCTCCGGTGTCCCCGTCCTGGGCGGCGTGGGAGGCAGATTTAGGGGTTGCCTTGGACCCGGGACAGCGGGGGCGGATAGGGACGCTCACCAAAAAGGTGTCGTGTAACGCACGTTTCAAATTAATCCATTTTAATTTCATGCACCGCACTTACGTGACCCCAGTTGCTCTGCGCCGCATTGAGGCGGATAAATCGGATGCCTGTCCTCGGTGTGGTTCAGTAGGAGCCGGATTTCTCCATTTAGCTTGGGAGTGCCCACTGGTCGGGGACTTCTGGAGGGTAGTAGTAGCCCACATCCGGAGGGTCACGGGACTGCGTCTTGACCTGACCCCGATCCATTGCTTGTTAGCCCTGGTCCCCAAACCTAAGAAGAGGGCTCTGTCATATAAGATGCTGCAGCTGCTCTTAGTGCTGGCTAGACGGCGGGTGGCTATCACCTGGATGGAACAAAGGGCGCCAGATATGACTTTATGGCTTCGGGATGTGGGGGAATGGACATTAGCTGAAGAAACGCACATGCAACATACGCGTAGAGATGAGCGGCTACAGGAGGACTTGCTTGCATGGCGTATGATGTGTGCTGTGGGGTCGACTGACGGCGACTCCGATGCTACTAGTGCTGCATTGTTCTCGTCCGAGGAATCGGGACCTGAGGAAGGGGTGGCGGGTGATGGGAGGGAGAGTAGGGGCTGGGGTACTACCCTGACGACTGCGCACATGTTACCTATTGTCAGTTTCTATACTTGCACTGTATCCCGTGTGTCTGATTCTTGCATCTCCTGTTCTATCTGCAACTGTTGAAGCCGTGCTGGGAGTGTGAACTGCGTACACCTGTATTTTCTATACACTGATGCCAATTTTGGGGGGGAACAGTATTGTTTATTCTGCTGAAAAAATAAAGTTTAAAAAAAAAAAATATTTCACTTCTGTTCTTGGATTTTCGTCACAATAAAAAACACTGAATATAATCTTCACAAAAGTTATTTACAAAAGTTTAAGCTATTGCCATTACAAATTAAATAAATTATTTAACAATTAATTTAACAAAAAAATAAAAGCCATTGTTATTTGTAATATTAATACATCTAAGTCATGTAAATACAAAACATGTTGCATTACAAATGCTATAGGTGTCACATTTGCGAAAGTTATAACTATTGGCATTGTAAATGACAGAGCTATTAATTTAGCTATTTTAACAAACACATAAATTAAAAAAAATTAATTCATAAGAACAATAGCTCAAACTTTCCTAATGCGAGACCTATTGCATTTCCAATGCTTGTTTGTTCCTTATTTCTGTTTTACATGGGTGCCTGCATATTTGACCTGCGATGGCATCTGAGGCTGCAGAATAAACGTCAGGCCCATGTCCTCTCATGAAAACAGGATTCTTTCTCCCTCTTTGTGTCTCTTTGATGACTCAAGAAATTCCTCGTGCAATGTCAGTGAAAATACTTTGGGCCTCATTTATGAGGCTGTGCGTCAATTTACGCCACCGGTGTGTCACTTTTTGTGAAAAATGAAAATGCATAATGACTGCAGTTTAAGGCAACAATTCATGTGCAGGTGTAATTGAATAAGAGGGAGGTTGAGAATGAAATATTTGATTTGTATTCCAGAAGATTTAAACAGACTTCATGCCTTTAGGCACATTGTCGGGTCTAGCATCTATGTGCTGGGACTTTCTGATTTAGGAAACTTGTCTGGCATATGCTTTACACTTTTGTGACAGCTAATACGTTCGGTATTATAGGTAATTTGGCAGCAAATGGGTCTGTGTCTGAACTCAGAATATCCCAAGATCTTTAACTTTCTTTCTTTACAAAAAAAGAAGACAGTACTGTTGCCTGAGAACAAATTGAGTGACAAATATGAACGTTTTCTCCTAGGTATGCATCAATGCATTTTGCCAAGCACTATAATATCTCACCTATCTCTTATGTACTTCCCATCCCTTCTACAGTGACCACTCGTCCGCTGGAGTGCTGACCTGTGTGCCTGGTTGGCCTTCACCAGCTCCATTATAGCCAGTAATATCAGACTACTGGAGGTAGCCCATAAACCCTATAGAGACCAGGGCCAACACGTGTAACATACAACAATGCCTCTAAGGGTGTAAGTTAATGGTCACATTTTTGGTAGAACAATTAAATGTGACCATTAACTTACACCCTTAGAGACATTGTTGTACACCATTATAACCAGTGGCATTTCTTCTCCCCTCATCTGGTGTAGGCTCTCCATACAACTTCTTTCCTTCCTTCCACTCTCCATCTTACCATCTCATCATTGCCTTATTACCTCTTGTGCCTCTTTTAGATTCTGAACCTTCTTAATTGCCCCACTTCACTGGAACCTGCCAACACTCGATCTGCAGGTTAAACTCCTCCTCCGGGTCATACCTGATAAACCATATCTTCTAACTGGAAAGCTTACATATTTATTGTAAACATGTGAAATCCAGGTTGGGCTATTATATTAAAATTCTTTATTCAGGATTTTTATCAGGACACAATACAGTGTGGCACAAACTAGAATGCAGACGTGTTCTAAAATGGAAATCATCAGCAGAGCTACATACATATAAGTGCCTATAGACAATACAGTAGTGACAAAGGAGTGATATGTTAAAACGTGAAAGTGAGATGACCAGGAGAAGGGAAAGTGGTGGTAAGAAGTGGTGTCAATGTCAGGTGGGATGCGTTATTTTCCTTGAATGTCAGGGTAGTTCAGTCAGTGTATAATGTGCATGTCCTGTGTAATATGACTTGTGAAACATGACATGGCAAGAGAGGCCCACAGGGAGGTTACATCACAGGTCAGTATGGAAGGAGCTTGCGACGTGCATCCATAATGAATTTTAGATATATAATATTCCATCACTACGGCCTGCAAAATCAATTCATGGTGTTCCTCTTACAAATCATTGTCTTTTGACAATTGACTCTGTTGAAGTGAGCCAAGACTTAGGGCCTGATTATGATCTTAGTGGTGTAGCAGCGGCGGCGCAACACCGTCGCCCCGCTCCCACATTGCCAAAGTCCACCGCCTGCCGCCCACCAGATTACGAGTTTTTTAGTTGTCTGGCAGGTGGTCCTTTAGCAGTCCTACGGCAATGCCTTTGAAAAAGGCACCGCAATGGGAACGCCAAAGCCCGTTCCTGCCGGGCATGGACTCTGCTGTACATGTTGTGCAGAAAAGGTTGGTGCACAAACACAGGGGGGCACAACATGAATCCCTATGGCCTGAGGCACCAGGGGACCCTGTAGGGCCCCCTTAGTTCCCTCACGGACAGCTTTTTCATGGTAGGCACATTGTCATGAAATGGCTGGCAGTGAGGAAACTCATAATATGCTCGGTGGTGCCTCAAAAGCACAGCCAGCATATTACTGCCTCACCCCACTGCACACCACCAGGGAACTGTGGTTCCCCAACGGTTGCAGCGAGCCTGCAGCAGTCAGACCACCAAACTCGAAATAGGGTGGTAGGACTGCCAGTGCAGGGATAGCTGCCACGCCACCGCAGGTTTGGCAGTCCTATCGACTGCCAAACTCGTAATCACCCCCTAAGTTTTGGTGGTCTCTGAACACATACAGTTGACACAATCAGTTGAGAAAAGCCCCTGATTAAGCAGCCTCGGAATATATAATGTTATTAAACAAAATTTTAGTGGCATCTTGGTGTTCTCATAACATATATGGTTGTTAAACAAAAGGCCAGGACTGGAATATGCTCCTCTTAGTTTAATCTTGGTGGTCCCAGAACATCTAATGTTAAGTAAAAGCCCAGGACTGGACTATGCACCCATGGTGGATATAGCATTAATAACTGATTGTAGCAATTTCTCTATCGTATATATTGTTGTTATCCTATAACCTTAAGTTCCAATGTTATTGTGTACTGAACTCTGCATACAGATGCGTTAAAGCATTATTGAGTAAATACAAAGAAATGCAAAAACATTTTATGTGGGCTAATTTTGCCCGAACAAAGCAATAACATGGCTGCACTAGCTACGTATTCATACTTACACATGTGCCAACTGCAGAACTGCTAAATAGTCTAATGTCACCGTTAGGAGCGTGCGAAATTGCATACTCTTCTCCTCTAAAATTTCGGGGAATATACAAAACATAAGTGAAATTACACTTTTAGGGCAAAATTCTGATTTGTCGGTATCTCGTGTGACTCTTCATTCGAAGACACAACTCAGGTAAAACACAAGATACTCTAAGGAGACTGTTCTGAGTCAAAACATACATATTTTCGTTGCAAACTTGTATCCTGGATGCGAGAATTTTGTACAACCTGTATTTTCTAAACATTTCATGACCCAATGCAATCAATTAAATGAGATGCTACGAAATGACTCTGTGCCACCCAAATACTCTGCTCCAGTCATGGACTATCTTTTCGATATCAGACGATGTGCTGCCTTCATACAATTAATTAGTTTGTTAGGGGGCACCACTTATCACCAGAATGTTGAGGGGTGTTAATTAAAAGATTTTACCTCGAGCCATGTTATCTAACAGATATCATGATATAAAATCCCCATTTGAACAGGAAACGCTACTCCCAGAAAATCTGTCCAACCCAATCGGAGCAACTACTGTTCAGATGTTTTTTTAATGCTCTGGTCCCTTTGCTGCGTATACATGTAGGGTGACAGGTGCTGGACCTTTTAGGAGATACTGTGTTGTTTCACGAAAATAAGCTGGTGAAAGATCAGCATCTCTTGTGGTTGTAAAACCTTTAAGGAGGGGCTTCCTAAACCTTACAATGCCAGAATCTCTTCAGTATCATGGCCAGCTTCTGGTTGGGTTCTACCTAAGCTTTCGTTTTATTGACTTCAATTCAAGGTGCTGATGACATTTTATCTTTCCCCTACCCTTTAGAATAACTGGTCTGGATTGCATAGATACTGGGCTTAAGGAAAGACAGTCTGCATGTATGTGTGTATCAATGTATCTATGTATGTATGTGGTGGGCCTCATTTATGAGGTTTTGCCGCAGGAATGCCTAGTATCTTTAAGATACGGCACATTCTGTCCTTTTCCCCTGCGCCGGCGCACAATGGGCGGCCTGCGCCAGCGCAGGCACCTTTGCACAATGGTGCAAGGGTGCCAGCCTTGCGGGGATGATTATTTTTGTACAGGAAGGGAAACCTCTCTGTACAAAAATAATCAAAAGATTCTTTTCCTCTTTCTATGTGTGCTGCAAAATGCAGCACACATAGAAAAAGGAAAAACGAGAAGAAATAAAGATATATTTCCCCGTTGCTCCTCCCTTACGTCTACCCTGGGGAGGCGTAAGCTTTTCTCACTGCCTTAGATTTACGATTTCTCGTAAATCTGGGGCAGTGTCAAAAGGCCATGCATGTTTTTAGGAACGCCCCAGCAACATCCATTGCATGCCCCTTTAACGCAGAACACTACGTTAACCCCTTCGACACTGGTGACGGAACCATTCCGTCATCAGTCATGGTTGAGCTGTGCTGATGACGGAATGGTTCCGTCACGACCACACCCGCGATTGGAATGTTCAGCACAGCGCTGAAATTCCGGCCGCACGGAAGCGGTTAAAGGGACTGATATTTATCAGGCAGCAGTACGCCAAAAAAGGGGCTTAGTGCTGCCTGATAAATATTACGCAGGCTTCTGCGCCACGGAAATTCACAATAAGTGAAGTTCTGATGGCGTAGGGGCCTCATAAATGAGGCCCGGTGTTTCTAGGGTGCATACCCAGCCAAAAGGCATCAAACCACAGTACATGGTCAAGGACAGGTATAAAGTAAACAAATAATAGAAGAGGAAAATAGGTTGTATACAATTCATGCACGGTTATGTAGTGTTCTTTAAAGTGGTGAGTCTTCAAATCTTTCCTATATTAGAGCAGCGTTAGGGTAGTCCTGATGGATACAGTGATGTTGTTCCAGATTGGGTGCTGAGTTGTAAATAGGCACCTGTCTTTTGTTTCTTTTTTACCTTTATTAGTCTGCAATCTTATGGTGTGCTGGCTGTGGGAGTGCCGAGAACCACCAGAGATGGGGAGCTTGAATATAAGATAAGAAGGGAGCTTGATGAATATATAAATGATTCTTCTGGTTTCTGGCAAGCTGACAAGATGAGGCAATGGAGGTCCATCAAGATGGGGGTGATGAGTTCATCAGCTGGCCTTTTCTAGGCTGACTTCAGCTCCAAATCAGCGATCTCCCTTATGTTGGTAGGCCAGCTCTGGGAACTAAATTAGTATCCAGTCAAATTGTGTGACAGGAGAGAGCAGACCACATTATGCAGAGATGATTCTGGGCCATGGACATCTGCCCTGGATATCAATGTCTCCCTTACTCTCCATCACACTGCAAAGCCAAGGTGGTGATAATGGACTGGTGAGGTTCAGCCCACTGATCCAGATCTGTGGGTCAGAGCAGGAATCCATCATCTCACTGCACAGATGTTGTGGAATAGGACATCACAGACCCTGGTATACCTGTTGATGTCGGAGATCCGTCATGATCTGTGGGGAATAGGAACTTTTACCTGTAATGGCAAAGGTGGGAGGCATTGGTGTCACTGAGCTGCATTGTTCTGAGGTGCGCCTGCAGAAAGAAGAGAAAGGATGCTGCTGTTGATTCCTTTTTCAAGCCACATTTGTCTATCCATAGACAGGCTTTCAAAAACAGGTTCAGACTCAGGGGACATGGAATAGCTAATCAGAAAGCTAACAGAGCTTGGATGTGAAAAATATTGCATATTCCTATTGTAGGGTAAGTGGCAGAGCAGGGCCCAGGCACTCAGTTAGATAGGGAACAATATTCCAAGATATTGTTTTCAGGCTGCCTTCTAAAACATTTTCTGGCACGGAGTAGGCGGGGGGTCGAACATGCTGAGTGTGAAATCTCTTGGGAAAAGACACAGGATACTTAGACCAGCAACAAAATGGGGAAGACCTGAAATATTTTTTGCACATGTATGTTTCCTGATTGAAACTCGGTAGCATAGCAGTGAAAAAGAGCCCAGCTAGTTGTTAAAATATGTTGTAAAAATTAGAGGTTTCAATGTTTGTTTGCTGTCCTGTGCGTTTAGATATAACATGATAGTACGACACCTGTTTACACAGGATAGGCCTGCTTGGTCTTTTCTATATGATATACAAAAAAAATAGAGCCTGAGAGCCTCATTTACAAAAAAATGACACAGTGTGACACCACAAGCTATTTTGCTTCACCGAGCTACGTCATTTTAAAAGCACCGGGATGAGTCATATTAGCAACAATAACACACATCTGTGTGCTTTCCCCTGCGCTGGCGCACAATTGGCTGCCATGCACTAGCGCAGGCACCCTTGAGTCGTGTTGCAAGGGTGTCTGCAATGAGGGATGATTATTTTGTGCAGGAATGTATACCTTCCTGCACAAGAACACTATTCGATGGCATTTCCCTCTTTCTATGCATGCTGCAGAATGAAGCATGCATAGAAAGAGGAAACAATGTCTACTTGTTGTGCCACTCCTATGCCTCCTGTTGGAGGCTTAGGATTCTGAAGCATATCCAGCTTTACAAAACTTTGTAAATTTGAGAATGTGTAAGGTTCCATGGATGTTGCGTGGGAACACCCACAGCAACATAATGCGTGAAAGGGGCCCATATTTACAAGGTCACGAAAAGTCACGCAGGGTGACTTTACCTGGCCTTGTAAATATGGGCAGGCACAATGTGGGGCTGGTGCAGCAAAAAAAGTGACACACTGGCGGCGCAGTGGCCTTGTAAATGAGGCCCTGAGTTCCTTTTTCTATTGCCCACTTCAACCTAAGGGCTGTTGGGTTACTCCTGGGGGTTGGTGAACCTCTCACCTGATTCCTTCAAAGTCTGTCCACCACTGAGATGACATTAGAGATTGTGTAACTTGTTGACAGTTCTAAAGTGTTACATTTCTATGATGCTGTTTTCATCACTCGTCTTTCCGTTCTGTTGTCCACATTTTTCTGCTGACCAGCCAAAGTGAAACAATAGTAGGAGTTTTTTTCATGGTATTATTTTAATGTAACTGGACATAAGCTTTTAAAAGTTCACAGTTTTTACTGCACTTGCGCTAAAGGTGTTCTGGAGGTTTGGTATTTTATGTTTTTCTTGTCAGTGGTGAACTTTTTCTATACTGTTGCTTTGCGAAACTAAGGCTTTGCATAGCCAACAGTTCTGGCCTTGGCAAAGCGATAAAATATTTAATACTGTTTATTTTTTATTGCACTAAAATAAAAAGAGGAAAAGACAATATGCCAGTAGCTAAATGTGGCTGGCACATGCTTACAATTAAAGTGCAAAATTTAAGAAACATTTGGTAATGTGGCTTGTGGCTTTTCTAGTTTTAATTTTTTTTTTATAAATAACAACTATTTCTAGTGACAAGAAAAAATATAACAACATAAACAAGCAGTAAAATCACTGCCAGCTTCAATGTTACTTTATAATACAAACTTTGAAAAGGAAATGGAAAATAAATCACTAACTAGCTGGGTACCCAAAGAACATATATAATATGTTGCCCGTATTTAATGTTAATATACACATGTATTAAAAAGGGACACTTTTAACCATCTATATCTCTAAAGGGAAAGGTACTATTTTTAGGCAGATATGAACAATGTGCACAAGCAGTCACTCACGGAGAAGGAAGATAATAGGTAAAGTGGCCTGACCCCTTGCCATCTGCTGTATGCTGAGGTGGCCGGAAGTGAAATGTGAATGGCAATTAAATAGAGAATGAATGAAGCCCGATGATCTAAAGCACCCCTATGTATGTAAATATAAATAATTTTTGGAGGAAAAAAAACAATAGTCTTGCGAGACAGCTATCTCGAAGGACAGAACTGAAAAAGACTAAAACAGTAAATCGAGGTTCTGTATTTACTGCAGTGAATGAATGAAACAAAGCTATCCAAGAATTTGGCAATTCAAAGTGATGTTTACTTGCCCCTAATTATTTTCTATGTTTACTTTACATGTTTCTTACTGCACCCATTACATATGTTTAGTCTACTGTAGCTGGCAATGTGTCGCTCACCGAAACTTAAATATATGTTTGTATAATTAAATTGTGCTTGAAGCATCTATATTATAGGCTGCACTTGTTGCCTCTAAACTATTTCTCGTGAAGCTATATATACATTTGTCTGTGATGGGACTCTGATTACATCTTGTTCCATTTATGTCTTCAAGCCCTCTAAACCAGGATACAATATAGTGAAATCTAACCAGAGAAGAAATTCTCCAGCTGAAAATGTTTCTTGTTATTATTCAAGAACCACAAACCGTAAAAAAGTACTATCCCCATTTTATTTCATTCAAATAAATCTACACTGATTTAATACAAAACAACAAACCTTCTTCCTTTTGTGGACAACATCGCGGCTGAGAGAGACCTTTCATTGGACTCACCCTGCCATGCATACTCACCCTGCCACTCATTTATTGCCCCCACACTGTAATGGAGAGAGCCGGCTAGATCATCGTTTCCCTGTAGACCTGAAGCCTAAGGCAAGTAAATAGATCAGAAAGCGAATTGAATCCCTCTGAGGGCACCAAAAAACGTGGTTGTTTCAGCTTTAATATCCAGTGCGGGGGTCACACTGCTTAGCTAGGCCTTCATCCTGCTTCAGCGCTGGAACACTCAATTGAGGAGCTGCGCTCTCTATAAATAGCCCTTTAACATAACATAACGTAACAATATGCCCAGAACTCTATGTGTACAATAGAGTGCTGGGGCGACTTAGAAGAGGATTGTTCAGAATGGCATTAAGGCTCACCATGGATGCATCCACCACGATCCAAGTTGCATACCGGGGATAGCGAGTCGTCGGAATAAAAAGCCACAAATAACGCCGCCCCACTATCAGAAGGACGTGATTTTTGAAACGCGCTTCTGACGAGTAAACGGGAGTAAAGTAATATCACCTTTGAAGCAAAGAGAAGGTCTTTTCGACATCGCGGATAGTCTTTTTTAAACAAAAAGATCCCTGTAGCTGGATCACCTGCTCCACAATAAATTGGGAGTACCTCTCACTGAAGTGCAAATGCACTGGTGAGATTAAAGACCACTGTACAAAGCCATTTTAAGGAGAAAATATCTTTACTTGTCATGATGAAGTTGGTCCTATTGAGAATGTACTGTACCACTGAAACGCGTCAGCGCCCAGCTTTTTTTGTTAAATTTGGATAATTCAGCAGTCAAACAGAGACAGGGAATCAAGACCCACCCCCTCTGCTGTTTCTAAGGGACCCACATTAATGGTTACATGACAAAGTAGATTGTCTGTGTTCATTCTCCTTTAGGGATATTGTAATCATTGAGAATTGTATATTTGATGTATCTGTTTTTTAAAGTGTTTTTAATATACTGTCATGATATAAATTGTAGGTATAGACAGGTTTTTACTGATTAAAATACATATATATTTTGTATAACTTGGTGTTATATAAGTGCTTTGATACATTCAGAGTGAGGAGTGATGCTTGTTGGTGGTTATGAGTTTCTTTGAGGCATGAATGGTGCGATATAGATCTTGACCAAAGGGAACCCTTTTTTTTAACCTCACTATGGATGGACCTGGACCCCTGGGACTCCAAATAATGCTTGCGCCCCATGAGATTCAGAGCTGCTTGTTCACCTACCTGCCTTTCCACAGCATGACTTGTCCTCCCACTCACTGAGGACTTGTACCATGGCTCAACATGAATGCTAGCCAAGGAGGATTAATTGTGAAGTGCCAGAGTCAAGGATGTATGACGGTACCACGCGTACTTTTACAACGCGTACCATTACAACGCTACTTTTACCACGCAAGTCGTTACCACGACTTGCGTGGAGGGGCACTGGATAGTAAATTTTTTAATTTACTATTCCAACTCCAGTCCCCGTGGACTCTAGGGAAGGAGTTGGATAGTAAATTAAACTATTTACTATCCTAGAGCGCCCCCCAGCGCAAGTCGTGGTAACGACTTGCGTGGTAAAAGTAGCATTGTAACGGTACCGCGTTGTAAAAAATGCGTGGTAACCGTTGTATACCCAGAGTCAACCATGGGTGGGGGGAGTGCAGACAAACACCCGCCTTGGAGCTTTCCACAGTTGTTAAATGCACAGATGCATATCCCCCCCCCCACCACCACCTTTCAGACCACCATGCTCTTATGCTACAAATGGAATTAAGACTCGTGGCGGGTCTCTAAGCTTGTGCTTCTTGGAACCATTGATTTAGAGGAAGTGGGCAAGGAATCTTGAGGACTTTCATTTTATTAAAGGATGTTTTACTTCACGCACATGTTGTGAATACATTCTTCTCTCTACATATTCATCATTGGTAACTGTTGATTGAAAACCCTAATAGTGTGCTTGTGCTGGTGTCTTTGCAGTGCCCAGTGTAGTAAAGAAGATCTTCACACAAAAGTGTTTCAAGTAAGAGGTATTTAATCAACAACCTCATCCAACAGCCAGCAGAGATCAACTGACACTTTTTAGAAAACCACATTATAGAACACTACACAGACCTGGTTCCATGCAGGAACATTAGGCATGGAACCAAGTCACACCATCACACTCCTTCCCCTTTACATTTCAAAAGATACATCTGAAATGGTAGGTTACCAAAGAGAAACCAAAAGAAAAGTTAGAAGAACACCTATTATACTATTACTTCACATAA
Organism: Lissotriton helveticus; assembly: GCF_964261635.1. Classification (NCBI taxonomy): domain Eukaryota; kingdom Metazoa; phylum Chordata; class Amphibia; order Caudata; family Salamandridae; genus Lissotriton; species Lissotriton helveticus. Next base: position 1,806,904,061 of record NC_136059.1, read on the forward strand.
TCATGCAAATAATTAGGAAGTTTGCGAACTCTCACACTCTTGCGAGTGGACCCAGATTTCAAGCAAACATCAGATGAAAACCCACTAGAGACAACGTGGTCCGGGTCAAACATATTGCTCCAACCAAAATGTACAACACGACTATGGTTCCAAATGCGGCCATCATCCGTTTCTACAGCATTTTTTAAAAGTTTAACAACAGTTTTAGGTGATGTAAATTTGGACCAACTCTGGCATCCTACCGGAGCTTAAATTTTGACCTTCTCACCAACCTTGAAGTGGGAGACTTTACCTGACTTCCGAACATCAACATAGATTTTCCTTTTCTTCTGAAGAGCTAATTCCTTGTCTCTCCAATCCCCAATGGCATTGTTCTTCAACCCCTTATCCAAAATCATCCACCCAGGACACAAACTTGTGTTTGCAGACCTCCCCTTGAAAAGTTCGAAAGGAGATTTACCCGTTGAGGAATGAGGAGTGAATCTGTAGGCCGTAATACAATTCTGCAACTCTTTCCTCCAATCAAGACAGTTAACTTTTGCCAATTGAATGCTCTCCTTCAAAGTTTTGTTGAATCTTTCCAAAGCACCATTTGCTTCTGGGTCGCCATAATAATGTAGTAACTTGGTCCAGACTGGTAGTAGTATTTCAGGAGGATTTATTCAGGTTGGTTACAGCATAGTAGTACAGTAGATATTAGCCAGTACAAAGCCCCACCAGGAGCACCCAGCTAGGGGCTCAGCCCTTCTCCAACTGTGAGTTCCCACTCCCAACATTCCATCTTGCATCACTCAGGCAGGGTTCCACTGGCACAGCATAAATCATCACAACCCAGGATACTACATAGTGTCAGTGTGTTTGCTAAGATCTCCAGCCCGCAGCATGTGTGTTTGCCAATGTCTCCTGTCCCAGTGTACTGTGTCACTGTCTCCTGCACATGTATGCATGTCAATGTGCCTCCCCATCTCAGGCCCATCAGCGTCTGTCTTTCCGAGTGTGGGTGTCGGTGTCTCTGCCATCAGTGCAAGGGGCAGTGTCTCTCTCGCCAGAGTGCTGCATGAGTGTCTCCATGTACTAGTGAGTACCATTGTCTCCGTGAGCAGGAGTGTGTCAGCGTCTGGCTCACAAGTGTGCCACCTGCCCCAAAGTGGGGGATGGCTTTTCCCTGCCCCATTGCACTTTGTCAGTGTTTTCCTGTCTTATTGCATCTTTTAGTATCCCCTACCCCGGGGAATGTGTTAGTGTCACCTTGTCCCAGTGCACTGTGTCAGTATCACTTCCCTAGTGTGCTTGTCAGTGTCTCCTATGCCAGTCCATAGATCAGTGTCTCCTTTCTCAATGCAGTGTGTCAGTATCTATCAGTGTCACCTGTACTAGTGCCTGAGTCTCTGACTCCTATCCTCGCCAGCAGAAGTACTAGTGTTATCTGCACTTGTATAGCACTTCAGACTCCATCGTGGGGCGCTGAGTGCTTTGTTATAACACTGTTGCACTTGTTATGTGTCTGTGTGGGAAACGCATTGGTGCCATGCGTGAGTGACCAGAGATGTGGTACTTTAATTTATTGTACATCACATGAGTGCCTGCTGTCCCAGTCCTCATGGCAGTGCATCCCTGATCCCTGTTCCACTGCACTATGTCAGTGTCTCCTGCCTCAGTGCACGTCAGTGTCTCTCTATCGAGGGCAAATCAGAGGTGTAGCATCCATTGGTGCAGCAGGCAGAGTGACACCGCGGCCCAGAGTCCTGATCCCCTCTACAGGCCTGTATTCCGCCATTCAAACAGCCGTCGGGGCATCTCTTTCCTTCCAATAGGGCCCTTCTTGACGCCCAGGCTACCCCAGTGGGCAACCCAGTGCCTCCTGTCACAGTCGTTCCTGTGAGTGCCTCCCTGTCTCAGGGTGCCTGTCAGTGTTTTACCTTACCAGTTTGCTGTTCCAGTGCATCCTATCCCAGCACACTTGTCTCTTCCCCTTTAGCCCAGTGTAAAAGTGTCTCTCTGTCTTTGTGTGCTGTCAGCCTCTCCTGTCGGAGTGTGCAATGTCAGTGTCTCTGTGTCCAGTGTGCTGTGTCTGAGTCCCCTCTCAAATGGTGCTGTGTGTCTCCTGTCTCAGTGCACTGTGTGAGTGTATCTCACCCCCCTGCGCTGTTTCGTGTCCCCTTCCTCGGGGCGCTGTGCCAGCATTTCATATCCTGGCGTGCTGTGTTTCTTCTATCCCAGCATATCAGTGACTCCTGTCTCATTTCACTCTGTCAGTGTCTCCTGCCTCATTGTGTTGCGTAAACATCTTCCAGGGCCGGCTCTAGGTTCACGGAGGCCCTGAGCAGGGAGTGTAGGTAGGGGGCCCGAGGCCGCCAAATCCCTGCCAGGGGCCGCCACGCAAATATGTATCTAAGGATATATACTGGCGTGGCGGCCCCTGGGGTTTGGCGGCCCTGTGCAGGTCCACAGCTTGCACATGCCTTAGGCCGGCCCTGCATCTTCTGCCTTGGTGTTGTATATTTGCACCTCCCTTTCACTATTTTGCCTCAGTGTCACCTGCATCAGTGCGTTGTGCCAGCATTTTGTATCCTAGCGTGCTGTGTGTCTTCTCTTCCAGTGTGCTGTGTCAGTATATCCTGCCCCAGGGCCCTGTATCAGTGTCCCCTGTCTCATTTTGTTGCGTCAATGTCTCCTGCCTCAGTGTTTTATATTAGCGTCTCCTGTCTCAGAGTGTTACCTCAGTATCTCCTGCCTAACCCTGTCCTAGTAATTGTCATATTTTCTCACTGCCGCTGTGTGCACGTGAGTGTCTCCCGGCCTCTTGCACCGAAATAGCACTGAAACCAGGTACTTCTCACCAGAGAAGTACATTGATTATTAAAATATGTCAGTATGTTTGTGGGTGGTATCATGGAATGTGTGTGGTATTTTGTGCGATTGTGCCATTGTGTGCTTATCTATCAGGCTCGGCTCTCTTCTTCCTCGGGGCTGTGATGAGAGTCCTAATCCCGGCCCCACTGAACAACCCCAGTGCTCCGAGATAAAACACGAACGACTAAGGTGATACAGCGGGGCGCGGGAAAGGAAGGGAACAGCAGGGAGGGAGATCTGTAACGACAAAGAACACGCTATTAGAACACCCTACCTCCCTGACCTACACCAGTGTTCTACTTTTCTCCACCCACAACCCTTCCACTGCCCCTACTCATTACCTGTAAAGGAAAATACACAATGCCTTAGTCCAATGGAGACAGGGGTAGGGTATGGATTGCAGAACTGTGCCTGACTGTGAAAACAAACATACACAAGATTCAATCTCACTGGTTCAGTGTACAGATTCGTGATTAGTGCGCTATAGAGATTACACACCTACCCAGAACAATGCTTGAAAGTCTTTACATAGGATACCACAGTTCCCTTTATTTGCGTCCACTACCCCTCCTGTCTCCTGTTATTTCGGGAATAAAGAAACAAGTATGAACTCTGCACACCGGCAGCACAATCTTCGCAACTGGGTCACAGTGTTAACTCACTCTGTGACTCTCTCTTCCTTGGTATACACTCTCCACATATATATAGGAAGTACAGTTTATGTGAGGGATACCAGTAACGAGGCTCAATAGGGTTCACGTGAGTCCTATCGTTACTGTGCCTGAAGGCGCTTATATACAATATGTACAAGAGGTGACTAGGGGTTTCCGTGGGGCTACACAAGTCACAGGACTTGTTTCCGGATCGACCACACCAAAATCCCCCTAGTTCAAACTCTCTCTTTGAAGTTCGTGAACTTCCTAGCAACACTCTCCGAGTGATGCTCCTAGGAACCAGGCAAACTGTGGGTGTGTTGTTGGGATCGACACTACCAACGCCCCACACCACACAGCTCTTGATTACTCACAGTTCTGGCGCTTCAGTGAACGACCGCCACCCTTACCGCTACCAGCCTTGTAATCCAGGAACACGCCAACACGTAAACGGAATTATCGGCGTCTAACCGCCGTCCGACTCAGCCCTTTATTTCCTGGTATGCGCGCGCCACTCACGTTCGTGCGTGGCGTACGCACAGCATGCCGGGAAATGTAGTTCGAGGCGGCCGTAATCTTCCGGCGCCTCGGGAAGTGTAGTTCGAGGTGGCCGTAATCTTTCGGCGCCTCGAAACATGACAGTACACCCCCCCTCACAAAGGGGCCTTCACCCCCCCCCCCGGCTTGGCAGGAAATAAACGATGAAAACGGGCCACCAACCGGGGGGCACGAACAGCCGACGCCGGTTCCCAAGAATCCTCCTCCGGACCAAACCCCTTCCAGGAGAGAAGGTATTGCAAACGACCCCTCACCCTCCTAGCGTCCCGAATGCACCTCACCTCATACTCCTGATCCTGTTGCACCCAGAGAGGCAAAGGGGACCTACGAACCGGACTTCTGGAGGGTTTTAGGAGGGAGACGTGGAACACAGGATGGATGCGCATGTGTGCAGGCAAGCGCAGGCGCACCGCCACCGGATTCACATGCTCAACCACCCGATAGGGTCCAATGAACCGCGGGTTAAACACACTATGCTTCTTAAACCTAATGTGTTTTGTGGATAACCATACCAGATCACCCTTCTGATACACCGGATTTGGTCGACGGTGCATATCGGCATGGCGTTTGTAACCAGCTTTGGCCTTCACAAGGTTCTTGCGTGCATTCAGAAGGATTCTGCGCACCCGCAACATCCGTTCCCTCACCTCCGGCAGCTTCACGTTATCAGAAGGCAACAACATAGGGGTAAACCTGGGATGGTGTCCATATGAACAAAAGAAAGGGGTGTGTTGAGTGGATGCATGCTGAGTGTTGTTATAGGCTATTTCTGCCACCCACAACCAATCAACCCAGGAGTCGCTGCTTTCTTGCACATAACATCTGAGGTACTGTTTTAAAGATTGGTTTAGTCTCTCCGTCTGTCCGTCCGTTTGTGGATGGAAACTGGTGGACACAGACGAGGTTATGTGTAAAGCTGTACACCAAGTTTTCCAAAATCTCGCAGTGAACTGTGCCCCGCGATCGGACACGATGTCCCGAGGAAGACCATGTATTCGTACTATGTTCACCAGAAGTAGATGTGCCAATTGTCCTGCTGTGGGTACCTGGGCACAGGCTATGAAATGGCCCATTTTTGTTAAAAAATCCACAACCACTATAATGGCCGTCTTGCCCTGGTCTTTCGGAAGCCCCACAATGAAGTCAACAGAGAACCTCTCCCACGGATTCTCTGGAGTGGGCAGAGGTTGCAACAATCCTTGCGGTTTCTGTCTGTCTGATTTCATTTGACTACAAGTGGCACACTCCGTTACCCATCTGCGCAAATCCAATCTTATGGAAGGCCACCAGAATTGCCTCTGGGTTTTTTCTAACGTTTTGACGAACCCCATGTGACCAGCACACGGCACCTCATGACACCAAGAGAACACTGTCTTTCGTAGAACGATCGTGGGTACCAGTACCTGTGTTCCTCTCATCGGCACGCCGTGTCTTGGTTTCCACTCTGGGTGATGCCTGAGCCAAGTGCGCCACACACATGTCTGCACTCCCCTCCTCACACGAAACAAAAAGTCATCAGTCTGGGTGACTCCTATGACTTTTGCAGGTTCAATGATGGACCGCACGGGTTTCTCCGATGGTATCAAGAGATTCTCTCTCCGTGTTAGAGCATCCGCCTTCCTGTTGTTGGTACCAGGCCGGAACGTAACCACAAAACGAAACTCCTCAAAAAACATCATCCATCTTAGTTGTCTGGGAGACAAATGTCTCGCGGCTCGTAGAAACTGAAGGTTTCGATGGTCTGTATAAACCGCGATCTGGTGTCGAGCCCCCATCAACCAGTGTCGCCATTCCATGAAAGCATCACGAATGGCAAGTAGCTCCTTCTCCGCGATGGTGTAATTGATTTCCGCAGGGCTGAGTTTCCGAGACATGTATGCAATCGGATGTAGGATGCCGGTTGCTTCGTCTTTTTGAGATAACACAGCCCCCAGGGCTATTTCAGAGGCATCTGCCTCTACTACGAACGGGATGTCCGGATCGGCATGCGTCAGTACAGGAGCGGAGGAGAAAGCAGTTTTGAGGGCGTCCAAGGCTTGTTGGGCTTTTTCGTCCCACACGAACGGGGTGTTCTTTCTTGTAAGCTTCGTGAGTGGTGACACCATTCCAGAGAAGCCCGATATAAATCTTCTGTAGAAATTGGCGAACCCCAACAGGCTCTGGATGTCTTTGACGTTAGAGGGGCGGGGCCACTCTACAATTGCTTGGACCTTCCTTTCCGCCATCACTTGACCTGAAGGAGTAAGCATAACTCCAAGGAACTCCACTGTTGTGACGTGAAATTCACATTTGGTGATTTTGCAAAAGAGGTGATGGTCTTGTAGTGCCCTTAACACCTTTTTTACGTGCGTGATGTGTTCTTCCGTTGAATTTGAATAAATGAGGATGTCGTCTATATACACGACCACATGTCGATCCAGGTATTCCCGAAGGACTTCATTCAAAAAAAACTGAAAAGCTGCAGGGGCATTGCAGAGCCCAAAGGGCATCACCAAGTACTCATAGAGCCCGTACCGTGTTTTAAAAGCGGTTTTCCACTCATCACCTCGTCTGATGCGGACGAGGTGATAGGCTCCGCGTAAATCCAGCTTTGTGTAGATGCGTGCTGCCCGGACCTGTTCCAGCAACACCGGGATCAGAGGCAAAGGATACTGGTTTTTCACGGTGATGGCGTTTAACGCCCTGTAGTCTATGCAACACCTTTTTTCCCCGTTTGCCTTGGGAATAAAGAATAGAGGAGATGCTGCAGGAGATCTGGATGGGCGAATATAACCTAAGGCCAGGTATTTGTCCAAATATTCGCGTAACGTGGCTGTTTCAGGGAGTGTTAGAGCATAAATTCTCCCGTTGGGAATCTCAGAACCAGGGATGAGGTCAATGCGGCAATCGTATGTTCGGTGTGGTGGAAGTACCTCTGCCTCTTTATCACTGAACACAGCCCTATACTCATCATAACAGGAAGGCAGCGTGACTTCTTTCTCTGCTGCCGTAGCTATAGCGTAATTAGTCTTTGCTGTTGGAGTCGGATTGCTTATCCTTGGAAAACAGTGGTCGTGACAATAACTCGAAAGGAACTGGATCGTTTTTGTTTTCCACCGTATGTCAGGGTCATGTTTTTGCAACCATGGGAGACCCAGGATGATTCCATATTGTGGGGCTTCTATGATGTTGAATGCCAGACGTTCATGATGGGACGGAGCACAAACGGCTTCATACTCTCTCGTGTGGTAGATAATCGGGCCTGCTTGCAATACGTTGCCATCCACGGCGTAGACTGTTTCAGGTCTGTCTTTAGCGACCAGTTTCACTCCCAACCGACGAGCCATAGCACAGTCCATAAAGCAGCCTGTAGCCCCAGAATCAACCATTACTTGCACTTCTTGAGGTATGTTGTTTATGTGCAAAAACATGTTCAAAAAAAGGTGGTTCCGCTCGTCCATCGTACTCGGAGTAAGGGAAGGGATGATGTGGACGCTTGAGGGTTTCCCTTCCTTCACCTTCAAGCCTTGTAGTTTTCCGACTCTTTTGCGGCCACTCCAGCAAGACTCTGTCCTCCCCGAGTCCGGTTGAGTTTTGGCTTCACCGGGCACTCGCGTAAAAAATGGCCTTTTTTCCCACAATAAAGACACAGTCCTTGTTTGCGTCTGTGTTCTCTTTCGCTGTTGGTTAGTGAGGCTCTCACTGCCCCTATTTCCATTGCTTCGGAAGCAGGAGCCGGTTTGTCACTGCTACCGGCTTGCTCATACGGCATCACTGCTTTATCTTTTTTCTTAGACTCTCCTTTTCTTTCCTTCATGCGATGGTCTAAGCGTAAGGTAAGATCAATTAAAGCAGAACATGTGCGAGGCTGGGGATCTATTTGGGCCAAAACGTCCTTCATGTCTTCGTTCAGTCCTTGATAGAACAAGGCTGTTCTTTTTACTTCTGGCCAATCAGTTTCGGCCACGAGTCTCCGGAAGTTGTTGAGATATGTGACCAGATCTGCATCTCCCTGTCTTAGCTTCAACAACTCTCTGTCTGCTGTGAGGGTTTCTGCCCTCCTGTCGAAGGTTTTTTCGAACTCCTCTTTAAAATTATCCCATTGGTACAGAAGAGGGTCATCCCTTTTTACTATGGGCACCGCCCACTGAGCGGCTTCCCCCCCTAGATACGAGATAAGGAAAGCTACTCTCGCTTGGTGTGTAGCAAACATCTTGGGTTTGCACATAAAGTGCATCTGTACTTGTGTCATAAACACTTGAATCTTTTTTATGTCCCCGTAATATCGTTCTGGTGGTGCCAGAGGGATCTGTGCGGGCATCTCAACCACCACAGACGTGGTAGGGGAAGTGCTACTAGAAGCCCCTGTTGAGGTGGTAGTAGAAGGCAATCTATCAAACCGGGCTCGCATCTGGGCGTTTTCAGCCCTTGCAGCTGCCACCTCTCTATTGGAAGCTGCCAGCTCTACCTGTACTAAGGCCAAAGCAGCCATGACGTCCTCTAAGGTGGTCATGGTTGATTCCCAACACAGCCAAGAGGAGGTAAAATCCTTGGGCCGATAATTCTATCAGGCTCGGCTCTCTTCTTCCTCGGGGCTGTGATGAGAGTCCTAATCCCGGCCCCACTGAACAACCCCAGTGCTCCGAGATAAAACACGAACGACTAAGGTGATACAGCGGGGCGCGGGAAAGGAAGGGAACAGCAGGGAGGGAGATCTGTAACGACAAAGAACACGCTATTAGAACACCCTACCTCCCTGACCTACACCAGTGTTCTACTTTTCTCCACCCACAACCCTTCCACTGCCCCTACTCATTACCTGTAAAGGAAAATACACAATGCCTTAGTCCAATGGAGACAGGGGTAGGGTATGGATTGCAGAACTGTGCCTGACTGTGAAAACAAACATACACAAGATTCAATCTCACTGGTTCAGTGTACAGATTCGTGATTAGTGCGCTATAGAGATTACACACCTACCCAGAACAATGCTTGAAAGTCTTTACATAGGATACCACAGTTCCCTTTATTTGCGTCCACTACCCCTCCTGTCTCCTGTTATTTCGGGAATAAAGAAACAAGTATGAACTCTGCACACCGGCAGCACAATCTTCGCAACTGGGTCACAGTGTTAACTCACTCTGTGACTCTCTCTTCCTTGGTATACACTCTCCACATATATATAGGAAGTACAGTTTATGTGAGGGATACCAGTAACGAGGCTCAATAGGGTTCACGTGAGTCCTATCGTTACTGTGCCTGAAGGCGCTTATATACAATATGTACAAGAGGTGACTAGGGGTTTCCGTGGGGCTACACAAGTCACAGGACTTGTTTCCGGATCGACCACACCAAAATCCCCCTAGTTCAAACTCTCTCTTTGAAGTTCGTGAACTTCCTAGCAACACTCTCCGAGTGATGCTCCTAGGAACCAGGCAAACTGTGGGTGTGTTGTTGGGATCGACACTACCAACGCCCCACACCACACAGCTCTTGATTACTCACAGTTCTGGCGCTTCAGTGAACGACCGCCACCCTTACCGCTACCAGCCTTGTAATCCAGGAACACGCCAACACGTAAACGGAATTATCGGCGTCTAACCGCCGTCCGACTCAGCCCTTTATTTCCTGGTATGCGCGCGCCACTCACGTTCGTGCGTGGCGTACGCACAGCATGCCGGGAAATGTAGTTCGAGGCGGCCGTAATCTTCCGGCGCCTCGGGAAGTGTAGTTCGAGGTGGCCGTAATCTTTCGGCGCCTCGAAACATGACATTATCTGTGTCTCATATCTATGTATCTCTTTCGTGTGTGCGAGAGTTGTGCATTCAGTGTGTGTGTCTATGTATATGTGTGCTTTGATTGTGGGCCTGTCGTATGTGTGTGGTCTCCTGAGTACTAAGAAAAACTAAAGCAATGATCGTTAAAATGTAATCAAAGACTTCCGGGATTTTCCACTTGCCCAAAACTTTTTTCTTCATTATTGCGCATGAAATCGCTTTCGAAAATGAAAGTTCATTATACAGTGCAGACTGGGTCATAGTGCTTTTAGATATGACTTTCAGCCATGCTCAACAGCAGCCGTGCTGCTATTTAACATGGTTGAAAGACATTGACTGGGACTAGAGGCGCAACTAGAGTCGAATTTCAGGGGGGCTAAGAAAAAATGTCGGGGGGGGGGGTGCTGAATCTTTAGGCAATCGGCAGTCGAGCTGCAGAGGCTCTTAGAAGGGGTGAAACAACAACAAAGCCCCATTAACATGCACAAGGTCTTTTAAAGACCTGTGATGTTCTCGGGTGCGGCTGTGAGCGGGCCTGGGAAGTGTCTCCTCCTGGGCTGCCACACACGACGGGGGGGGGGGGGGGAGGAGAGGGGGGGGCTGAAGCCCTTTGAGGCCAATGGGTGTTGCGCGCCTGACTGTGACAACGCCAATAGCTCTCAGATTGCTGCAACCAATTGGCTTTGCCAGTGCTTGTTTCTTTTGAGAACTGTTATGAAAACTGTTCAACAGACTACATACTGGCGGCCCACAAATCCCACTGTGAACTCAATATGTCTAGTGCCACTATGATGCCATATCTAGAACTATTCTATCCGGACTACATCTGGAGTGATAGAAATTCTTTCCATGATGATGAGCAAGTCAAAAAAGACCCTTTTATGCCATTTGTGATACCCACCAACATTGCACATCAGAAAGGGCAGTTTTAACACTACTGGACTAATGGCACTCCCTACTACAATTGTAGTCTTCAACAGACTCTAAGGGAAATAGAGCCAACCCACTTGAATATCAAGAGTATACCCTGCGCTCACTAAATTTAGCAGGTACTACATTCTGCAATGTTTTCTGTACCACCTCCACCTATGCATCTGCCAAGGAACCTCAGCTAGAGCTTTCAAGGATGTGGGGTAATTTAGCCCCAGTAGATCGGTCATCCCAGTTCTGTAGCGCGAGTGCCAATTTATAATCTGAAACCAACACAGAATCAGCTTTCATTCATCATATGCTAAATGTGCCACCATTCAACAGCCATCAGGATATAAGAAAGGAAATTGAGTGGGTTAAGAAAAAACAGAGACAGCGGAGTCCAAATATGGAGAGGCTGACAAAAAAACAGACGCCATGAATGATAAGTTTGCTGAATGTATGACTCAACAACAAAAAATTGAAACACACCTAAGTCTGAAGAACAAGTTAATATGTACAAGGACACATGACACTCAGCTTCTTACCTTAATTTAGAAACGTGAGGATTTGAGAAATATATTTAAAAATCACAGGAGTCCCAGAGGGAGCAGGGACTGGGCAAGGTAGCATTCTGAACTGGCTGGATGGCACAGCTGCAACCAAACTGCTTGGCAAGTGAATTACACAAACGGTAAAACATACCCACATTGCCAGAGCTCACGGTATACCTATTTATCCTCCTGAGTACAGCATTTTCCCAGCCTGGGTACCAGCCATTGACTACCCCCACACAGGGAGCTTAGCATTACATGTCTTTGATTTTGCGTGTAACTGCAAAAAGAACATTCTAAAGCAAGCTTTCATGGCATTGCCCTCTGACAACTACATCACAACACTACGAAGTCCATTAGGAACCAAAAGGGTTCTATCATAAAATATCGGAAGACACTATAACACCCCCTCTAGTAAATAAAAAAATAGAAATTTTCACTAATCAGCAAATCTATATATATATTCACTGAAATAACCAAAGGTTACATGGACATTATAGTTAGGGTCAGATTTCACTCATACAAAACCAGTGAAACTTAGCAGTTATAGTTTGTTGAGCTAACTTAAGTTTATGAGTGTTAAATATTCATACCAAGGTGTATTGGTGAATAAGTGGGTGTATGAGTGCCTGTATGGATGATTCAGTGGGTTTATGATTGACTGTATAGGTGAGGGATATGTGTCGCAGTGAATGGGTGAGTGGATGGGTGTGTGAATGTTTGTATGTTTTCTGGTAGTTGATGTCCAAGTGGCTGTATGGGTGTGTGAGTGAATACATAAGTGGCTGTATGAGTGATTGATTGGTTATCTGAGTACCTGTATGGATGTCTGATTGTGTGGGTGGGGGAGGGTGTGTGTGACTGAATGGAAGAGTGAGTGGGTGAGTCAGCTGCTGTATAGATTAATGAGTGTGTATGTGAGGGGCTGTATGAACTGGTGAGTGTGTGTATGGCTAAGAGGATTTGTCAGTGGTATATGAGTGAGTAACTTGGTATGTGAAAGACAGCATAGGTGAGTGATGCGGTATATGAGCAACTGTCAGGGTGTGTGATTAAATGTGAGTGGCTGTATAGGTGATTGTATGCTTGTTTCAGTGTCTGTGTAGGTGAATGAATACATGCTTATATCTGTATGAGTAAGTAAGTGGGAATGTGTCTGTTACTGTAAGGGTGAGTAAGTGGCTGTGTTATTGACTCTATGGGTGAGTAGATGTGTGAGTACCTCTAAGGGTGACTGACTCAGTATGTGAATGGGTGTATGAATAGATAAGTCAGTGGCTGTATTAGTGAGTGAGTGGGAGTATGAGTGGCTGTATGCACGAGTGATTGGATTTGTGTGTAGATCTATGAATCAGTGAATGGGTGTGTAAAGACTGGTATGGGTCCGTGAATGGGTTTGTGAATGATTGTGTGGGACTGGGTGGATAAAAGGTTCATTGGGGTATGAGTAGATGTGTTAGTAATGTTGTGGATGATGTTATCAGTGATGTCATCAGTGATGTCATTTGAGATGTCATCAGTGATGTCACTGACCAAGTCATGAGTGATGTAATATTTGAGGTCATAAGAAGTGCATTTTGGGGACGCGAGTTATAGTTAGTTCAGCTAACTTTAAGTGCTGAATTTCTCTGGTTTTGTATGAGTTAAATCTTACCCTAACTATAATGCCACTGTAGTGATGTCATTTGAGATGTCATCAGTGATGTCACTGACCAAGTCATGAGTGATGTAATATTTGAGGTCATAAGCAGTGCATTTCGGGGACGCGAGTTATAGTTAGTTCAGCTAACTTTAAGTGCTGAATTTCTCTGGTTTTGTACGAGTTAAATCTTACTCTAACTTTAATGCCACTGTAACCTTTTGTTTTTTCAGTACATTGCAAAGATTTTTTAAATTTTAAATTCTAGTTCCTAACGATAACTTCCCTGTAACCTTTAGTTTTTTTCAGTGAATCTCATCTCTAAGGTTTCTTAACTAGAAGTCGTGTTTGCAGATTGGTGGAGAAAGTGGGCTGGGCATCCTACCAGATCTCAGAAATCCCTCTGTGTGGGACTTACAGGAAGTACCATGAGACCATCTTGGCCCCCAAGGTCCCTCAGCAGTAAAGGGGACTTCATGCCCCAACCAGTAGTGCATCACAAGCCTTATTTGCAGAGTGGTGGAGAAAGGGGGCGTGGCCTCCAAAGACTTCTTAGCAATCCCGCTGTGTGGGACTTATTGGAGATAACAGGAGGGTTAGTTGGCCCCCAAGGATGTCCTTGGCGGGCAACTACCCCTCCTGTTACCTCCAGTTTGTCCCACACAGTAGGATTGCTAAGACCTGGTAGGAGGCCACACCCCCTTTCTCTACCACTCTGCAGACACACCTCCTGGTGCTCTATTAGTTGGAGGATAAAGTCCCCTTGGCTCTTGAGGGTCCTTGTGGGTGAACTAGCCCTCCTGTTACCTCCAGTAAGACCAACACAGCTGGATTGCTGAGAGGTGGTCAGAGGCCATGCCCCCTTTGCCCGCCACTCTGCAAATGCAGCTGCTCGTGCACTGCTGCTTGGGGGAAGAAGTGCACTTTAGTCCCGAGGCCCTCACGAGGCCTGTGGACCTCATCCCCCACCAGTAGTGCACCTGGATATAGTATACTAAAATGAAATATACTGTGTAGCGAGTCCACTGGATCCACTGGTTAAAGTAGATAATACTAATCCTCTTTTTGTGGTAGTGTGGGTGAGCAGTTAGGCTTATCAGAGGGTAGTGTTAAACATTTGTTGTACTCACAGATCAAATAAATGAGACATGCACTCAAGAATAAATCCAAGACCAAGTAATAGAAAAAGATAGATGTTTATGTCAAAACCTTTTTATTGTTTTTCAACCATTACAAAGGAAACTGCAGATGCATCAAGCACCGTTTATAGGCCAAACGGTACATAGATCTCAGAGGAACATACTGCTTGTTTCCGAGGTCTCAGCCTAGCTTAATTCTTAACATTTGTGTCCCAATTAAGTACATCATGACTTTGCCAAATTAACCCATATCAAACTTACATTGAAACAGGACTAGATGCTCATTGGCGCTAATGCACCCTTCCCAAACATTGAACTTCAAAATATGAACAAACAATCAAATCATGGTGGCTGTGTTTCGAATCTGGCCGAGTGCTGGGTCGGGTCAGAGGGGGGACAGGGCTCAAGGCAGTCTCGTTTTACGACCTGTGTGAAAGAGTCCCCAATGTATTAGATGTGAAAGAGTTGAAGGGCTCTCCATCAGCGGTTACAAGCAAATAAGGGTGAGCCCTCTGACAGATACTCCACCAGTGGGTACCAGGAATATTTGAACCCCTCTCTGGAGTCCTCCACTATATCTGCCATTCGTTCAATGGCTATCTCATGCCATAGTCTAGAATGCTATTGCTTGAGGGAAGCGGCTTCCGCCTTCTTCCTTGCTGCGGCTATTGGCATCTTGGCAGCACCAAGGCGCAACCACATGATAGATCGATCCCCTTGTGTTTGATATTTCAACCTGTGGTCTCAGGTCCCCAGTAGAGTGTGCTCTATGGTGGCTGGGATTGGGTAGCAAAGGATCAGTTTGATTTGGGAAAGTACTTCCTTCCAGAATGGCTGAATAGAGGGGCAGTCCCACCAGATGTGACCAAAGTCTCCCAAAAGCTTGCAACCTCTCCAGCATCTATCTGAAGTGTTAAGGAATATTTTGTGTAGTTTCTGGGGGAGTAGCTACCATTCGTACATTGTCTTACAATGCGCCTTGCTAAAAACCATAGGGGGCCTATTAGGAGAACCACTTTAAAATTATCGCTGTTTTAGCGGCAGTAAACTGTCGCTAAAATGGCAATAATGGGTTTGCTAATATGAGTTATTGACATCCAATAGAAGCCCAGGTTATATGTCCTGCACATCTAACCTAGGCTTCTATTTGAATTCTATAACGCATATTAGCAAGCCTATTATCGCCGTTTTAGCAGCAGTTTCCTGCCGCTAAAACGGAGATAATTTTAATGAAGTTCATGCTAATATGCCCCTAGATCGGTTAAGCTTGGGAATGTCTTTGTATAGAGAACTCCATTGCTTTTCCTCTAGGGGGTGGTGAGGATAGTGTCCCAGACTTTCCGATGCCCCGGGGTCGTTTGTGGGCTAACTGCCCAAATGAGGGAGTACAGATAGGTAATGGTCCCCTTCATGGCTACCCCAGATTTCACACATTTCTCGATCAGTAGCAAGTCTATGGTTGCAGCCAGCCACACTTGAGGTTTCTGCACCCAGTGTTTAAGCTAAATGTAGTGGTAATCTTCTGTAGGTAGCTACTTGAATAATCGTGCGCATTCCTCAAAGGACAGTAGTTCCCCTTTTTTGTTGAGATCGGTTATCATGAGACATCCACCTGTCTGCCATTCCTAGAATGGACCCTCCTGGAGAGCTGGGGGAATTCTGGATTAAAGTGAATGATGATATAAGGGGATGGAAAAGTTGTCAGGGGCAGTGATCTAGTGAGGTAGTTCCATACCTGGAGGGCGGTAGCTGTGGGAGTGCTAAGGTAGGCATTTGGAGGCCTATCTCGTTTCTGTTTCCACAAAAGGTACCAAATGGTCCTACCTGTTATCTGCTGGCCCATATGGAGCCAGTGCTTCTCAGATTTTTTGTGGGACCATTCTGTGATCACCCAGAGTTGGGCAGCCCTATAGTATCCCAGAAAATCCGGCAGGGCAAACCCCCCTCAATGCTCTGTTTGGTTAATAGTTGATGCGATAAGCGGGTCCTTTTCCCCTGACAAATGAACTCAATAGCCATCTTTTTTAGTTCTGCAAATAGTTCCCTTTTGACCTGTATTATTAACCCTTGGAAGAAATAGAGTAACCTGGGGAGGACATTCATTTTAATGGCATTGACTCTGCCGATCCATGAGGTATAAAGAGAAAATAACAATTTACATAGGTCTCCCAATTCACTTAAGTAATCATTAGGCTTTCCTGTTTTCAGTTTCTATTTTTGGTAAATTCTGGTGGGGTTTTTTCAGTGTTTTCAAGTGATTTCAATACCTTAAAAAAACAGTGGTTATCAGTGGTTAAAAAATTTCGCACCATTAAAAACTACAGAAACAGTGTCTTTCCGTTTTTTATGGAATGTTTTACTTTTATTGTTGCTTGATTTCTGCACTGATAGCGCATGGTATATAGACAATGTAGGTATAGTGTATATGAGGTCCAAATAGATGTTTGAAAATTAAACTTATTGTAGTATACAATACAATACTTATTCAGTGAGTCTTTGGTCATGTGTGCTCGCTCTTTCCTTCCAATGTAAACCTTTGTGAAAATGCCCTCTCAACATTGGCACTTGAGATGGGCAAAGCCAAAACAACTAGAACACAATTTGTTAACTCTGGCCACTGACATAGCTTTCCATGCCAATACTGGTTCACTTGGAGACTGCGAATCTCAGGGCAGGTTCTGCCACATTTGCGCTGATCTCGGCGCTTATGCCCTCAGAGTTATTGACGCCATCAAAAAAAAGCAGCACTTTTAAAACTACAGAGGAAATTCCCCTTTAAGGAAGGGATCTAGAACAGAGTACCACAGTGAGGTTTTTATTGACTTCAAATGTCATTAGCGGTGAAGGAACATTTCTATGCATCATTGCAAGCCATTTCTCATACATTTTAAAATAAAAGTTCCTCAATTGCTCTTCATCATTGCTTTGCTTACCAAATGGCAAGCACTCTAACATAGAACATGTTGCAGTGCCAAAGTCACTAAAGGTGTCGCTCATCCTACTGTCAAGGAGATGTTTCACATCTACACCAATTATGCTGAACACTTGGCAGCCAAGGGTGTTTTCAGACTCTATTTTTTTTAATATGTCCACTACAGCAGTTATGTTTTCCTGTAAAAATCTAAGAAAGCAGTAGAGTGTACTTTCTTTCACATCACTATCAATATGTGACCAAAGATCCTCACATTTCTTTGGCATCATCACTCAGCAAGAATTCTGTACACGGTTGCCACATGGATAATATAGCATTCATAGCCCCTGGACTGAGAACCATCAGCTAAGGGGCACAGTTGGGATGGCTCTTTCTTTGATGCCACACAAAGCATGAAATGATAAATATTTGTGTTTTAGGTCCTGTGAATAAGAAAACAGTGCACCAGAATGGACTAAAAGTCAATAGCATTCCTCATTAACTCTGAAGATTGTAAAGATGCTTTCAGCATACCATCTAACAAGTGGCAAGGATCTCTTACAGGGAAGCACTTCAGCTCAGGTATCAAATTTGACAGGTCATCACTCAACCTCTTCATATACGTAGCTGAATCACTGCAAATGCAATCAATATCACTCCAATCTTTGTTGCACTTGGAAAGAAGCTTTATTGCAGAGAATTCCAAGTGACACTGCGTTCCATGTTTTCCAAAAGTCTAGTGTCATGTTTTAACCACTATCCCAGATGTTTGGTGATAGCACTCTTTTCACATATACTTGTCACTATACCTTGCATTGAATGTTTAAAGCCTGAGGTGTTGGCAATTCATCTACTATCAATACTGACTCACTAGAAACGGGGGGGGGTGATGTATTAAGGGTTTTTACCCATGCTCTGTGGGTAAATGTGATGACACATATTAGGAAAGATGCTTATGAAACCAGCCATTTTACCTATTAGTGAAATAATCAAACGCAGCGAAAATATCAAATATGTTATTGATACTCACTGATTCTCTACCGTTTATAAAATAATTAAACAAAACATAAAACATGCTTCTAAACCACCCTGTATCTTTAGACCAAGGACCACAGACCTGGAAAAACCAAAAGGAAGCAGAAACAATATTTTAGTGGCATCCCTAAACAACAAAACTCAAGCAGAATAATGTTAGCCCAGCCTTTCTTACTGCTAGCTTGTATAACAAAGTTACATTGTATTGGCCCCTTCAGGAAGAAAAAAAATGAATCTTCCACTCCCTTTTTCCTTTCTTTGAATGGCATTTAGTTTGTGGTTGTGCAAGTGTTTTTTCAGTGTTTATAGGTTTTTACTGGTGAGGGCTATTTCTCTTTCAGTGAGGTTTTATCAGGTATTATAGGTTTAAACATAAAACCGGACAGCCTAGTAATCCTACATAGGCAATTTAAGTAATTCATATATATTAAAGGCATAGTATGTACACACTCATAAACATAAATATATTTACATAATCAATACAAAAAAAATACAAATACTGTGTATAAATGATTACATATATAATTCACAAAAATAATAATCACATATAAACATTATTAGTACATATAACGTCCAATTATTGTAAGACAGTCTTGTGTCAAATGTAACAATTTACCTCAGTCTCCTATTCAACACAGACTCAGACGTTTCGTTATTCTTATAGAGAATATTTTATTTTGTGAATAATGTTTTCCCTTAGTATTAAAATCCCAAATTCTAATAAAGACACATTTGGGTTTCTTTGTATAGGTTACACACACTTTATATAGTCCTGATGAAGACCCCATATTGACGATTCAATATTTTGGGAGATAAGTATGGGTCGAAACGTCGACAAATAAGAATAACGAAACATCTGAGTCTGTTGAGTAGGAGATTAAGTTAAATTGTTACATTTGACACAAGACTGTCTTACAATAATTGGACGTTAAATGTACTAATAATTTTTATATGTGATTATTATTTTTGTGTATTTCAATTTGTTGTGATTTATATATGTAACCATTTATACACTGTATTTGTATTGTTTTTTTGTATTGATTGTGTAAATATATTTATTTCGTTTGTAAAAGCTTTATTTCGATAAGTAAATATCTTAAAAGCGATGCATTACAAAATACAATTCCAAGGCTTATAATGATAGTCAGTTATAATTCATAAAACATTCAGATAAAAAAATACAATAAATAGTTAAAATAGGATTAAATTGAAAAGGAAAGCCTTTTTGCTCGGATCATCAAAGCCCATTTTAAAAATTTGGAGACAGCACAGACAATGGGAGGGGATGTATCGGTCAATAAAATGCGGAGGGCCACCAGATGCTGTCTTGTGCCAAGGAGCCTGCATAGAGGTAATAACCAGCGTTTCCTTGGGGCACGGTAGTCAGGACATTCAAAAAAGAAGTGTGCCACCGTCTCAACCCATGTCAGACACACCGCGCAGAATGCTGAGGGCTGGGAGGTTGAAGATCTCCACCTGGACACCAAATCGGCCAAAGGTAAGGTGCCCACTCTGAGTTTGAAATAAAGAGCCCTGTCCAGGGGAATGGAGATTAAGTACAAGTATGGCTCATAGGCAACTACGTCTTTAATTCTCAGAAATGCTGCGGTCGAGTTGCAGTGACGAGGATTGCGAATGAGTTTGGTGGCTACCCAGTCCCAATATATCTTCTTCAGGGTGGCTTTCGGAGGGGCGGATCGAGTAGCCCAGCAATCTTCCAAACCCAGCTCCACCAGAAGGCTCTTAATGTCCCTTAGCCATTTGATTTGGTGCCATCCCTCCATTGCAATTACCTCAGACAGACCAGCTGCGTAGGAGGCTAGCTCCGGGAACCTCCACAGACGGGCCCACAGAATCAGAGGCTGCAGTCGTGCCTGGTCCATGATTGATTTGCAACCCAAGTCAAGAAGCACTGGGACTGAGGGTGTGCTTGAAGGGAGTGCCAAGAGCTCTTTCAGAAATTTATTTTCTGCCTTGCCTAATACCTCCAGATTTGTGGAACCCCACAGCTCTGCCCCATACAAAGCCGCTGCAACCCCTCTGGCTTTGTTAATATCTATAGCTGGGGAAATACAATGTTTGGGGGAAGAACGACTTTCCCTGAGAATGGCACCAGTCACCCTTTTGTGATTAAGCAACATCTTGTGGATGTGTGGGGTCCAACTCATGGAGTTGCTGAGGCGAATCCCCAAGTAGTCAAACTCAAGGACCCTCTCCAGCGGAACGGTATTTAAAATCGGAGGTGGCCCTAAATTTTTGGGCGGGTTCATAGTCAGCAATTTGGTCTTATCCACGTTAATTATAAGGCCCCTTGGGGAACAGAACTCCTGGAAGCGAGTGAGGAGCTTTTGGAGGCCTTGCGGTGTTTTAGCAATGAGCAAGGTGTCGTCAGCAAAGAGCAGGGTGGGGATCCGGGTGCCAGACAGGGACGGAGCATCTGCAGGTTCCTTGAGCAGATGCTCAACCACACCATTCACATATAATGAAAATAGTGTGGGAGCCAGCACACAACCCTGGCGGACACCCCTTTGCACTGGGATTATGTTGGTTTTCTCCCCATTCTTACCCCACCGCACCTGTGCATAGTTATCTGAGTGGAGTTTAATAAGAAGCGACAGGATGTAGGTGGGTAATCCCAGCCCCAGCAAAACCCTCCATAGTTCCTCCCTTGGTACTAGGTCAAAGGCAGTCTTCAGGTCAATGAAGGCCAAATAAAGACTGCCCTTGCCCAGCACCACCACCTTCCAGTACAGGAGGGTCAGCCTGAATGCTTGTTCTATCGTCCCCGTGCCTGAGCGAAAGCCCGCCTGAAAGTCTGACAATATCTTGTGCTCCTCAGCCCACTGAAGGACCCTCCCCAAAATCGCCTTCCCTGCCACCTTTTGGGAAGAGTCAATTAGGCTGATTGGCCTGTAGTTGGTGGGGTTGTCCCGACACCCCTTTTTGAAAATCGGGACAACCTCCGCCCCCTTCCAGGAATCAGGTACCAGTGCGCCCCTCATGATTGCATTTAATAACGTGGCGACCAATTTACTCCATGCCTTTGGATTGGCATGAAGCAAATCACCGGGTATCCCGTCCGGCCCCGCAGCCTTTAGGGGGACCAGGGACTTAATTACAGCCTCCACCTCCCTCTCAGTGAAGTCATCCATGTCGCTGACCATTGTATCGTTCTCCAAGGACAAGGAATCGCTAAGAGTCCCTTCAGGATGAGAATACAGGGCCTCAAAGTGAGTGTACCAGAGCTGGGCGGGGATGTTACAAGTGACCAGCGACCCGTCTGGCCTATTCTTGTTCCTAATCAAACTCCAGAAGCCCCTTGCATCCTTCCCCTTACTTGCAGCCAAAAGATCTTCCCAGAACTTCTCCTCCCACTCCTTTTTCGCCGCCTTTATGGTCAGAGAGTAGTCCTTCCTGGCTGTTCTAACAGCTATTGGGGACTTAGATTTAACAGCCTCTATCAGGGCCTTTTTCTGGGACCTGCATTTAGTTGTATACCAACCCTATTTTGTCCAGGGATCTTTCCTGTTGGACATACCCCGGGCGCCACTGGGCGAAACAAAGAGTTTGGCCAGTGCCCCAATTAGGGCACCAAAAACCTGCGTGACCTCCTTAGGTACGCTAGGCAATAGACTCAAATTGCTCTGAGCCTCAGCCAGCAGGGCCCCTATGGTAGAAAGTTTCTCGCTGGACAGGGAGATCCTGGGCCATTTTAACCGCCTCCCACAGTTAGATACATTAGACCTCTGGGTATTAGGTGCCAACAAGGGTTGTTGAGACCTGACCTTGTCCCTTAACCACCCTGGAGACAGACCGAGAGACAGGAGATTATGATCGCTATCAAAACTCTGAATGATCTTCATGTCGCTCAGGGTGCTCCATAGACATACATCGAGAAGAATATAATCTATTCTCGATGTATGATTGGGCCTATTGTATGTATGTGCACCCTGCAGGTCAGATTTGGACCTCCCATTTACCGCCCTCAGATCAAATTCCAGATTTAGTGCATTAATCTGTAGCGCCACTTGCGTCCACTTCTTGATGGGGGGCAGAGCCAGGGCCGGAATTCCCCTTGAATTGTATTGATTGTGTAAATATATTTATGTTTATGTGTGTGTACATACTATGCATTTAATATATATGAATTACTTAAATTGCCTATGTATGATTACTTAAGTGAATTGGGAAACCTATGAAAATTGTTATTTTCTCATTGAAGGAATATTCCCCGGCAGGAGGGGTTGAATTTAAATATTTAGTAAACTCCTCGAGATATAGGTAGCAGAATCATTGTTCGCTTACCACTTTATCCCCCAGGTTCTGTACATGTACTGGGCAACCCCATTGATATTAATTATCCATGAGGTATAAGCAGGACCACATCGGTTCATGTTGGATTTAAGCTGTGGCAGCATGGGAGGAAGTTGGCTTTATTTAGAACAGTTAGTTTGAGGGCGAGCTTGATACCTAGATATGTAATTTCTCTACTTGTGCAAGAAAAGGGGAAGGTCTCCTCAATTATTCCCATCACTTCCCAAGTCGGGGTCAGGTGGAGCAAAAATAATTTAGATAGGTTTACTTTGAAACCTGAAGATTTTGCAAAAAGATTGAGGTCCCCTTGGATCGCCGGTAAGGAATTCAGTGGGTCAGTGTGGGGAGCAGGACATCATCTGCAAAGAGAGAGAGATACTGTGTTCGTCCCTGCTAAACACTGCTCCCATTATGCCTGGGTTTCCCCTGAAGTGTTCCGCCAACTGCTCCATGCAAAGGGCAAAAAGCAGGGGGAATACCGGACAGCCCTGCCTGGTTCCCCGCAAAAGACAGAAGAATTCTGAGGCCACTCCATTTCACAGGACTCGAAACTTAGGAGAGTGGTAGTTAGCCCGAATCATATCTATAAAGGGTTCACTAAACCCGAATCGTTTCAATGTCGGTGTCAGAAAGTCCCAGTCGAACCGGTTGAATGCCTTCTCCGCATCCATTGAGAAAAGGCAGCCGGGATGTTCTTTTTCTGTACTTTCTCTGGAATGTGTGTGATTCTTCTGAGGTTATCATGAGTCTGTCGGCCCTTGATGAAACCTCATTGGTCCGGGTCAATCAGTGACGGCATTATGTCTTATAATTAGCTGGCTAGAATTTTAGAGTACGATTTGGAGTCTAAGTTTAAAAGGGAAATAGGCTGGTATGAAGCGCACTATTAGGGTATTTCCGCGGTTTAAGAATAATGGTGACCAGAGCCTGCCTCATGGTAGCTGTACCTTCTGCCTGGTCACTGTTGTTAAAAAGGCTCACGAGGCGAGGAGTTAACTCAGGAGCAAATGTATGATAGAAATGAGCATTTAGCCCATCCGGGCCAGGGGCTTTCTGCAATTTGAGCAGATCAATTACCCTCTGCACCTCCTCACTAGAGATGGGTCCACTGAGTTCCTTGTTAGTAGTGGGAGTGACCTGAGGGAGTTTAAGAGCGTCGAGATATCCCCTCTGGTCTTGGGCCTCCAATGGATCGGCGGAATATAGATTGTGATAGTATTCTCCAATGGCGTTTGCTTTCCCCACCTCGCTAAAGTGAAGGACGCCGGCGTCGCCCACTATTTGCTTGGCGTAATATTTTTCTTGTTTTCCTCTAAGCTGGCGCGCCAGTAGCGACCCTATTTTATTCCCTCCTTCGTAATCCCAGGCTTCTATATGGAGGATCGTTTTTTCTGGTCTGTTGGTGTGTATGGCCTTTAATTTCCCCTTCAATAGTGTGACTTTCTGTAGGGTCCGGACAGGTGGGCTATCTTTGTGATTTTTTACCGCTTTCTGTAATTCCTCCTCTAGTAGATTCTGTCCCTCTTCTGCTGGTTATTAAGCATGGTGGCTAACTCAATACACTTTCCCCTTATGACCGCCTTGAATCCGTCCCAATTATTTGCCTGGGATGAGAGTTCAGGGTAATTTGTGTCAAAGTACTCTTTGATTGCTTTCCTCACTACTTCTCTGGAAAGTCTATCCCTACCAAGGATATTGGGGAAGTACCACCTAGTATGTTTTGAGCGAGGGGCCGGCCAGTCAAAGACCATCTCCAGCGGGGCTTGATCTGAGAGGCAGATCGTATGGAACTGGGACCCCATGACTGAGTGAAAGAGCGACTGACTTATATAGGCATTATCAATTCTAGAATAGATTTTATGGGAATGGTTAAAAAGGAGTAGTCCTTTGTCGAGGGGTGAAAGCCCCTCCATGCATCCATCAAACCCAGGCGTTGAAGTGAGGCTTTAAGGGTCTTGCTGACAACGCCTCCTGCTGACCTGTGCGGTGTGTCTTGCCTAATGCCAGGTCCCAAATTAAGTTGAAGTCCCCCAGTAAAGCTACGTCTCCTGTGGCAAAGCCTTCCAGTGTTGAGAGGATTTTGCCTAGGAAGTCCAGTTGCCCAGCATTGGGCGCATAGACCGTGGCAATTGTACATTGTCTTCCTCTTAGATCCCCCTTAACCATCAGGAAATGCCCCTTTTTGTCTGCTTTAGTAGTGTGGAAGTGAAAGGGAACTGAGGTGTGAAAAAAAAGCGCCACCCCATTCTGCTTTGTGAGGGCTGAGGAGCGAAAGATTTGTGGATAGGCTTTATGCTTCAGACTCTGATCGACTCTTCCTCAGATGAGTTTCCTGCAGGGCCGCTATCTTAACGTGATGGTTTACCAGAAATTTCCATAGGCTTTGCCTCTTGTTTGGGGAGTTGAGCCCCCTGACATTCCAGGACATACAATTAACCGCCATTCATTAATGTGTAAGCACTTCCTCAGTCCCCTAAAATCCCGGCTCTAATATACCTCAGGGGTCGCCTCCCCCCCTCTGAACCCTCATTAACCCTCAGAATTGTGGACACCATGATACATAACATACATAACAAATACAAACATAAACTATGAGCTCTGTGGTTCCCTAGCCCAGAAGAGAACCTAATTTTGAACATCTCTAGGGCGAGCCCACTTCCGGTGCTGGGGCCCCCTCTGGAACCCCTCTAGGACGCTTGACTATTATTCCTGGTTTGGCTTTTACCTTATACCAGGACTTGACCTCCACAAGGCCTGAAACATCAAGGGACCTTCGCTGCCAAAATGTTGGCATCTGGTTCTCCGGGTGAGGACCATCCCCACCATGTCTTTTGTTACTCTCACTCTTTAACGTGTTGCTTGTGAAGTTCAAATTGCGGGACTCTTTAATTGGGACTTCAGCAAGTGTTCTAGTTCTCCTTGCGAGTCACCCCATCATTTTCTTGCCCCTCATCTTTGTGTCTGCCGTTGGCCCACGCTGCATCGCTATTCCAGTTGCCCCGCTCGCTGGTCTCTAGAGGATGACGCCTGGTGCGGGGGAGACCGTGAGACCCAACAGTTCTGCTGCTTCTGCAAACTCCGTAGAGTCGAGGTGCTTGTTGTCCAACATGAAAGCTAGGCTGTAGGAGTAGGTCCATCAGTACTTTATTTGGCCCTCTCATAGGGCCTCTGTGACTGGCCTAAACTGCTGTAGTCGGGCCAGCGTGGCTTGGGCTACATCCTGAAAAAGTGAGCAAGTCGTCTTCTGGAACATTATTTTGTCGTTGCTTCTTGCTTTCTGGAGGACCAGTCCCTTCATTTTAAAGGAGCAGAATTATGCTGATTTTGTGAATTTGCTGATTTTGCTGATTTTGTGATTTTATGTATTTTTTAAGACCAAGAACTTCTATTATAATAAGTAGTTTAGAAATTACAATTTTTAAGAGTTTGGAAAAGATATCAGTTTTGTGCGCAATTACGCACCATTGTAGTCAATAGGAAGAATCAGAAAATGCATATAAAATCAGGCAACACTTTCATGAAGTTCATCTTCTCCTTTTAGGTTGCTAGCAGGACCAATTCCAATGTTCTAGCAGCAGAAGATCAGGAGCGTTCCATATTCAGCTGGGAGCAGGGCACTGAAGGAGTTGGTATCTTATGGTCTATGAAGAAGGGGGTCACCTGGATAGACACTGCACAGAAGGACTAGGTAAGTTTAGTAGGTGTTATCGAAGGGAAGAAGTCATAAGGGTCGCAGAACCACGTTACCGGAGCCGATGGAGCCGGGTGAAAAGTAAATAGGTTAGCAGTGCATCGTGTAGTCCTTTCAATCAGGAGCAGGCAACTAGAAAAGGCGATGATGGGACAGCTATGCCGCTCAGGATGTGGATCTCAGTGGTCTTGATGCTCCTCAACAGGTGCTTGCTGCTGGTGTTGTTTCAGTCTGGCATGTAAGTTGTGGTGTTTCCAAACTGGGTGGGAAGACAGATCTGAACCTCCAGAGCTGATGTACCTATTTTGGTGTGGGTGATGCATCGATGTCATCCGGGTGCAGTACCTCAGACTCAGCAGGATCGGTGCTTGCTTTGTGCAGGGAAGTGATACCTTCACTTCACTGAAGGTTCTTCGAATGTTTTTGATGGCTGGAGGACTCCAGGAATTCTTGAAGTCTTCACAGGTTAAGGACGACTTAGTACAGGATGATTGTCGAGTCCTCGAGGCAGCAGGCAGGATTTGGCCCCAATTTGTTCAGCAGCAGGGCTTCATTTGCCAGGCAGCAAGTCCTTTTCTTCTTCATGTCTGTTGAATCTAGGTTCAAGGTCTGGGATGTCACCTAAAAACTGAATTTAGGGGTATTACGGGAAACAGGTAGTAGCAATGGGCTACCTGCCTTTAGGGTGCCTATACCCTCTAAGCTATAACTTCCTATTGAAAAGGGCACTATCCTAGCCCTGACAGGTTGGCTCTCCACCATCTCAAAATGGTGGATTTTCGGGCGAGGGGTTCACATTGCCTGCCACACCTTAAGGCAGAGCTTTCCAAACTGTGTGTCCTGACACAGTACTGTGTCGCCTGCAAATGGTGGGTGTATCTCAGGATGACACCGGTATTAACGGGCACTTAGCACATAACTGCTGCTAATTAGGAGGCATTCCTTTGAAATCTTTGTTCTCACTATGCCTCATCTATTGCATAACGTAAGTACTAGGGTGCGGCTGTGTTGTGTGCCCGGGAAGCTTGGGTGAGGTGACAGAGGGTGACAGACTAAGGGAGACAGACAGAGGGAGATAGACAGAGGGAGACTGAGGGAGCGGGAGACAGAGAGAGAGGGAGACAGAGGGAGGGAGGGAGAGAGGGAGGGAGACAGAAGGATAGACAGAGGGAGGGAGACAGAGGGACGGAGGCAGAGGGAGACAGAGAGGGAGACAGAGGGTGACAGACAGAGGGAGGAGGGCGACAGAGGGAGGGAGGCTGACAGGGAGGGATTGAGACAGATAGAGGGAGTCAGAGGGAGGGAGACAGACACAGGGAGACAGTTGAAAGAAGAATATTTATGAAACATATATAAAACTATGGACCTAAACAGACACATTGTGGTAATCGTTACCCTAGAGACAGAGGGTGACAGACAGAGGGAGGAGGGCGACAGAGGGAGGGAGACAGAGAGAGAGGGAAACCGTGGGAGATAGAGAGAGGGAGACAGAGGGAGGGAAACAGAGGGAGACAGAGGGAGGGAGTCCCGGGTAGACAGAGGGAGGGAGAGGGAAACAGAGAGAGGGAGACAGATTGAGGGAGACAGATTGAGGGAGACAGAGGGAGAGAGACAGAGGGAGCCAGAGAGACAGGGAGACAGAGAGATGAAGACAGAGGGAGACAGAGGGAGGGAGACAGAGGGAGAGAGAGAGGGGAGGGAGACAGAGGGAGGGAGTCAGATGGATGAAGACAGAGGGAAGGACAAAGAGGGTTGAGACAGAGAGAGGAAGACAGAGGGCGACAGATAGAGGGAGACAGAGAAAGAGAGAGGGAGACAGAGAGAGAGGGGAGGGAGACAGAGGGAGAGACAGAGAGAGGGAGGGAGACAGAGGGAGGGATCAGAGGGAGGGAAACAGAAGGAGGGAGACAGAGGGACGAAGACAGAGGGAAGGACACAGAGGGACAAGACAGAGAGAGGGAGACAGAGGGCGACAGATAGAGGGAGACAGAGAGAGAGAGGGAGACAGAGGGAGAGACAGAGAGAGTGGGGGAGACAGAGACAGACAGAGATAGAGACAGACAGAGACAGGGACAGACAGGCAGATAGAGGCAGAGACAGGTACGGACAGATAGAGGCAGAGACTGAGACAGACAGAGACAGAGAGGCAGAGAGACAGAGAGTGAGACAGAGAGGGAGACGGAGGGAGACAGAGGAAGAGATAGAGAGAGAGGGAGACAGAGGGAGGGAGACAGAAGGAGGGAGAGAGAGGGACGAAGACAGAGGGAAGGACACAGAGGGACGAGACAGAGAGAGGGAGACAGATGGAGACAGATAGAGGGAGACAGAGAGGGGAGGGAGACAGAGGGAGAGACAGAGAGAGGGAGGGAGACAGAGACAGACAGAGATAGAGACAGACAGAGACAGGGACAGACAGGCAGATGGAGGCAGAGACAGGGACAGACAGATAGAGGCAGAGACTGAGACAGACAGAGAGGCAGAGAGACAGAGAGGGAGACGGAGAGGCAGAAGGAGGAAGACAGAGGATGACAGAGGGCGGGAGAGGGAGGGAGACAGAGAGAGAGGGAGACAGAGGGAGACAGAGAGAGAGGGAGACAGAGAGAGGGAGACAGAGGGACAGAGACAGAGGGGGACAGACAGAGAGAGAAAGACCGAGGGAGGAGGGCAACAGAGGGAGACAGAGGGTGACAGACAGTGGGAGACAGACAGAGGGAGGAGGGTGACAGAGGGAGAAAGACAGAAGGAGGGTGGGAGACAGACAGATAGAGGGAGACAGAGGGAGGGAGACAGGCAGAGGGAGACAGACGGAGACAGACAGAGGGAGGGAGACAGAGAGGGAAAACGTGGGACACAGAGAGAGAGGGAGACAGAGGGAGGAAATCCGGGGTAGACAGAGGGAGGGAGAGGGAGACATATAGAGGGAGACAGACAGAAGGAGGGAGACAGAGGGAGGGAGACAGATGGAGAGGGAGACAGATGGAGAGGGAGACAGAGAGAGGGGGAGAGAGAGAAAGAGGGAGGGAGGGAGACAGTGGGAGGGAGACAGAGGGAGGTAGACAGAGGGACAGAGACAGAGGGAAGGAGACAGAGGGACGGAGACAGAGGGAGCGAGACAGAGTGAAGGACACAGAGGGATGGAGACAGTGGGAGGGAGACAGAGGAACGGAAACAGAGGGAGACAGAGAGAGGGAGACATAGAGCGGGAGATAGAGGGCAACAGACAGAGGGAAACAGACAGAGGGAGGGAGACAGACAGAGGGAGACAGAAAGAGGGAGGAGGGCGACAGAGTGAGCGATAGCGATAGAGGGAGAGAGAGGGACACAGAGGGAGACAGAGAGAGGCAGACAGTTAGACAGAGAGAGACACAGTTAGAGAGAGAGAGACAGACAGAGGGAGACAGAGAGTGGAAGAGAGACCGAGAGAGGGAGGGAGAGAGAGGGAGGGAGAGAGAGAGGGTGGGAGGGAGAGAGAGAGAGAGAGGGAGGGAGACAGATAGGGAGGGAGACAGAGAGCAGAGAGAGAGAGAGAGAGAGAGAGAGAGAGAGAGAGAGAGAGAGAGAGAAAGATGTATGTATGCCGGGTCTGGTGGTTCAGCGGACGAAGGCACCCGCTGCAGGGGTCTGTGTTCAACCTCATGGTCTCAAATTTGCTTGAAAATGCACCATTAGCCCACATTTATTTCAAACTTTTCTTCCGGGAGAGAGCCCCCGAGCCCCCCTTAAGTGGAGAGAGATAGAGGAAGCCAGAGGGAGGAAGACAGAGGGAGAGAGACAGAGGGAGAGAGAGGGAGGGAGAGAGAGGGAGACAGAGAGAAGGAGACAGTTAGAGAGAGAGAGAGACAGTTAGAGAGAGAGAGAGACAGACAGAGGGAGACAGAGAGAGGGAGAGAGGGAGGGAAGGAGAGAGAGAGAGGGAGAGAACGAGAGAGAGAGATAGAGAGAGGGAGGGAGACAGAGAGAGAGAGAGAGAGAGAGAGAGAAAGATGTGTGTATGCCGTGTCTGGTGGCTCAGCCGACGAAGGCATCCCCTGCAGGGGCCTGTGTTCAACCTCATGGTTTCAAATTTGCTTAAAAATGCACCATTTACCCACGGTTATTTCAAAATGTTCTTCCAGGGAGAGAACCCCCGAGCCCCCTTTAAGTGGTTTGGGCTCGCACACTATGCTCACTCGCTACACTGCCTTACTGTGTCCCAAAATGATGCATCTCCAAAAAGTGTGACACCAACATGAAAAGTTTGGAAAGCTGTGCCTTAAGGGTTGTGCTAGCTGAGTGTGAACAGTCCTCCCCATCTAACTCATTTTCCCACCTGTCTCCCGTCAAATGTGGAGCAGGACAGGGGGGTTGGCATCCCCCACTATCTGTGGAAGCTTGGGCTAAACTTCTAAGGTGGCAACACCTTTGAAGCTTCCTGCTCTGGAAGGACAACCAGACCTGGAGGGAGTGTGAAGCACCCCTTCCCGGAGTAGGCTTTTTTTCTGGCCTCTGAGAGCTCAGGAACTCACCCCATGAGGTTAAAAATTGTCTGGTTGTGGCAAGCTGGATGGCCAGTAAGAGACCTCACCAGTGCTTGGTAGGTTTTCAGGGGACTCTCTAGGGTCTCCTGGGTGCATTTATTAATAAATCCCACACTTCCATCAATGAGGGTTTATGAACACAAGATGTTTGGAACCAAACATCTTATGGTAAAATTAAGCCATCATTTAGCTAGGGAAACTCGTAAAAGTAATCAGCACTCTTTATTGCTTCCCTGTGCACTCAATGTCGGAAGTCGATGCAATAGAGACAATTCATTGTATTTCTCTTCTGGCATTGTCAATACACCCCTCTTGACAATGAAAAGTATTGAGCAATCATTTCTTTTCAATGTAATTTACAATGTATGCATGACTTTGGTTCTTTGGTCTGTCGATTTTTCTTAAACAGACATTTTTCCTCACATGAAGTCAGTCTGACCTGTGCTTGTTTCTTTGAGGTAAGCATTGACATAGCACAAATGTCTTTCTCACATTCATTTGCTACTGAGGTGGGCAAACTGTTTGACAAAGATTTAGATGACAATCAATTTGTTCCTTGTCAATTTGCCTCAATCAGTGTCACCGCTTGCCTTGTGGGGGTGCGCCAAACGGTGCCTCAGGAATGTTCTGGCAGCCATTTTGTCTTCTTGCTGTGACGCACTTGCGTTTTCATGCTCTTTGCAAGCTGTCATATTTTCCGGTGTGTGGAAATAAAAATCCACATTAGAACATAACTTATTTTTACATGTATACAACACTTTATGTACCGCAGTCTTTTGCTTTGGCTTACTTTTTATACTATACTCATGACTGATTCACTCTGGGCATCTCTGGCCTCCATGACATCAACACTCACTGCAGACTAGGAGTTTCTCTCAGCATTCATCTTCTGAATTAAACTGACAAGCATCCATCAATAGCTTAGCTTCTTCATCATTAAATTAATTGAACTTATAGTGTTTGATGAGTGTATCAAGCCTCTCAACAAAGTCATCAATGGCTTCACCAACTTTTTGGCGTTCTTTACTGAAAATGTATCTTTAATAACCAATATCTGCTACTGGATTCTACTTGACATTCATCATTCCTGGTAGTGGGCCGCTTCAGGATTCCTCCAGCTAAGTAAGTACAACCCCTGTGCTTCTTATTGGGTCTACTCGCCTGGTACTGAGGTCGTCAATGTCAAATGTTCTTGTAGAGCGCACATCCCGCTGGGAGGTCTCATAGCGCTAGCAACAAAAAAAAACTGAGATACGGATAGCATCAAGAACACTAGAAGTGAGCTTACTGAGGAAATAGTCAAGTTTTCAACTCAATATGAAAACATCTATGGTCAACTATGGACAAAAGGAGTAATGGTAGTTTATTCCACAGCATGGGGGCAAGGTAAGAGAATGCACGGCCACCATTGCGGGAAGTTCAAATACGAGGCTGAACAAGGTGCAGTTTGGTGCCGGACCTTAAAGATCTTCCCGGTATGTAGCATTGAAGTTTTTTTGCAAGGTATTTTGGGCCAGTATGATATATTGTCCTACGTGTAAGACTTAACATTTTGAAATGGCCACTTTGTCGTACTGGGAGCCAATGAAGGGTTTTGAGGTTATGGGCAGAGGGGGATCTAGGGGGAAGATTAAGGATAAGTCTGGCTGCGGTATTTTGAAGAATCTGAAGCTCGGAAAGCAGGTCCTCATTGAGTGCCATGAACAAGGCGTTGCCATAGTCAAGTCGACTGATGACAAGACCCTGCACACAAGGTTTCCTAGCTTCAATGGGTAGCCACTTGAAGATTCTGCGGAGATTACACATAATCCCATAGCTGACACCCAGAACCTGGTTGACATGGATTTTCATAGATAATAAACTGTCAATGGTAATTCCCAGATTACGTACTGCTAACTTGGGGGAAGGTCGTAAAGCCCCAATTAGCAAAACTCTGGTAAGTGCAATGATAAAATACTTCTTTTTTACTTATTCTGTCAGCCAGCACTTTTTTCCTGTATCAATACATAACCACCTTTTGAAGTATTGCTCTGTGTATAACGTACAACTTTATCTTTTGTGGCAGCGCGGTACCTTTATATTTGGAATGACCAGCAGGTTCTCGACTATCGGTGTGTGTAAATTCTTTGCAATACTTCCATCGTTTTCACTTGCTTTATCATGGCTGGAGTTGCTCTTGACCCTATGTGCATGGAGGGTTGATTCAGTTGTTCGACAGCTACACATGTAGCATGCACATGTTGCTTGGACCATGGTAATCTCTCAGGGGGAGCACGCTCATTCTTCAGGTTACTCATTCCCTATCTTGTCACCATTTGTAGCATCTTCCCAGCCTGGGTACCCGCCAATGACTATGCCACACACAGAGCTTAGTATTACATGTCTTTATTCTGCTTTGTGTAACTGTGAACTCAACATTCTAAAACAAGCTTTCATGGCATTGCGCTCTGACACCATTTGTAGCATCTTCCCAGCCTGGGTACCCGCCAATGACTATGCCACACACAGAGCTTAGTATTACATATCTTTATTCTGCTTTGTGTAACTGTGAACTCAACATTCTAAAACAAGCTTTCATGGCATTGCGCTCTGACACCTATGTCACAGCTCTACAGAGTCCGTTAGGAGCCAAAAGTGTTCTGCCATAAAATATCACAAAACACTACACTGAGAATGTGTAAAACCTCATACATTTGTGGTCTATTTCCTAGACTTCAGAATCAAGGAGCAGGAGCTTTGCAGATGAGACATTAAGGGGCCCCATAGGATATCTGGCAGATCGCCACCGCCGGCCCGGCGGTGCCGATCCGCCCGCCAAATATCCTTTTTCACCCCTCCATATTAGTATGGCGAGGGGCACCGCGTGGACAGGCAGACCGTCTGTCGCTTTTCTGCCCGTCGGATTGCCGGCCGGGCGGAAAAAGCAGTAAATATGGTGGCGGTGCATTGCAGGCATACACAAGGGGGCAGGCACCATGCGGTGCCTGTCACGTTGTGCATGCCAATGCACAGCATGCATATTTTGCATTGCTGCGGGTGCTGCTGACAGCACCGCCGCCTGCAATGCAAAATGTGCTGGATGCGACCGCGAGGGTGGCGGTAGCATCCTAATTGCCATGGCGGGACCGCCACACCTCTGGCGGTCGATCCCGTTTACCGTTACGGTCCGCCCGCCATCGTAATAGGCCCCTTAGTGTCTCAGCTAGGTTTCACATTCTCTGTTTTTCAAGATTTAGCACAGGAAACTGCCAGAAGGCATCACAATTTTCCAGCTCTCATCCTATAGATCTAGGCACTCGCAACCCCTATAACACTTTGAGGACCCAAAATCTAGATTAAATGGCAAGACCAATTTCGTGATTTTATTGAAGCAAAAGAAGCATGCCAATTTATAACTGAAATACAGTCTAGTAATTTATTGGTGATCAAACGTGATCATTTGTTTGCTTCATGTTTTCTCTTCATATTTCCCTAACCACTTTTTCTTCTTTTTCTTGTCTTTTTGGTTTCGTCTATCTAACTCTTCTTTTCTTTTCTTCATTTCAGGGAACAGGTTTGGATTTGGGGGCACAGGCGGAAGTGGGGAGGGCCGGGAGTGAATGGAAGATGCTTTAGCTTGTATGATGCAGACAGCAGCATCCAATATGGTTGGGAGTGTGACTATTCTATCGGGCAGACGGGTCTGGGAAATGTGAGAAAAAGTTTTAGTAGAAATTATCTGTATAAAAAATAGGCAGGTATAGTTTTACTTCTCCACCTTTTTTCTCATGCTTTTTTCTTTCTTGATCTGAGGGGCAAGACATTGTAGATATGACAATGAAAATAGTCACTTTAATTGTTGAGAGGTAAATGCCTCGATAAAATATTAGAAGGAGCAGTATGAACTGTGGAATATTCATCCCGATATTGCTTGTTTGCAGGAGACTATAATTGAAGTCATAAATAGATTGCTGTAATGGTTACTAACCTTATATATGGGAGTTCTAAAAGTGCTTCTCCTGAGGGCAGTTATATTTGTCTTTCATGCCTGTTATCAGATCTTGTCAAGTAAGGCGGAACCTGGAGTTCAGTGAGCCCTGGTCATAGTTAAATGCAATATTACCAGTCTTGAATTGTGTTCTATTGAATTAATTTATTAAAACAATTAGATGCATTAAACAAATATACATAATATATGCAATTAAAAATATTAATATAACAACTTTTTAAAACTATGAACGAAATCCTACAAATAATAAAAACACATTCCTCTTGGGGACATTAAGAAAGACTATTTGTAATGCTTATTCCAATCTAATAAACATTGTAAAAATTGAAAACATAACATATATGTATAACTCCATACAGAGAAATATTAGGCAAAACCACTGACAGTATAGAATAAGTTACATTTTCCATTCTCACTCTATTCTAAACAACTTTAGGAAAAGTATTAGACTGTCGAGGTTAACAATTTACTATTTCCATCCCACACTTAACATATTGGGAAAGTAGTGGACTTTGGAGGGGTCAGATTTACAATTCGCACCCCAAATTTAACAAATGTTGCAAACATGTAACATTTTGAAGGGGTCAGACTTGCTACTCCCCCTCCTCCAACCTGGGCAACAGTAGAGAAAGTGTTTAACTTGAAGAGGTCATTTTTACTATTGTCACTACAACCTGAGTAATAGCAGGTAAAATATGTGACTTGGAAGGGTCAGATTTACTATACCAACTATAGAATGAGCATTAGAAGGGAAAATGATGAACTTTGTGCGATTCCTATTCAACCTGAGATACAGTGTGGAAAATATTGGACTTTTAAAGGGGTTGCTAAATTAACTATTCTCGCCCCAATCTAAAGACGTTTGTGCAAAGTACTGGACTTTAGTGGCCTCAGATTTATTAGTCCTACTCCAACCTAAGCAATCACAAGGAACGTTTTGAACTTTGAAAGGGTCAGATTCACTTTTCCTTCTCCAAAATATTAGAAATTTAATACATTAAATACAAATAACTAACTATACATAAAATAAATAAAATTCTTATTTGTTTAGGGTTATTGCAACAATCATATGAAATAGTCTAAATTAAATATGTTGAATAAATACATATTTAAAATTGCAAAAAAGAAATACAAGTTTAAATTAACAATATAATCATAGTAATTGATAGAAGACTTACATTTTTATATTTGTTTCAAAATGAAAAACAATAATTTATTATAAAATGTGACTTATTCTTAAAAGTATATATGAACATAAATAATAATGAATAAGCTTCATTTAAAATGAATGAACACAAAATGTACAAACTTTATAAATGATTCTACCAATAAATAATGAATAAATAATAAATGCATTAAGAAATTTAAAAAAAAATACTTGAAAGCATATCCCATCCTAATTCACTACAAAACAAATAGCCAACAAAAAAAATGTCTGAGATCCTCCACACTATTCGGTGTGGCATGCAAAGAAAGCCAGAACATGCACACAAATTATGCTTTTTAGGTCTCGGCCTAGCGTTACACTGCGCACCAGTGTTCGCGCAGCCGAGATTTAATGTATACACAGTGTATGGGGCTTGAACCCGCCCCTCTTCTCCATTGGCTGGCTTCCTAAACGGAGGCTCGCCATTGGAAGAGAGGGGCATCACTCCGTTCAAGCCCCGTCTTTTTCGGATTCGGGGGCGTGTTTTTTGCAGTTTTTAAGTCTGTGACTTCACCCGTCACTCAACAGCAAAAAACACGCCCCCGAATGCAAAAATGGCACCGCTTTCCTGACGCCATTTCTGACCAACAGCTGCCG
This sequence comes from Lissotriton helveticus, assembly GCF_964261635.1. NCBI lineage: Eukaryota > Metazoa > Chordata > Amphibia > Caudata > Salamandridae > Lissotriton > Lissotriton helveticus. The sequence goes on from NC_136059.1 coordinate 1,806,940,382, forward strand.
GAAGAAGTCGAGAAGCTGCTGAGTCCTCCGGTGAGTATGTGTCATTCGTTGTGCTTGCTGTCCTGCCCCCGCCCCCTCGTTCATTGTGCTTTCTGTCCTGACCCCCCTCCTCGTTCGTTGTGCTTGCTGTCCTGACCCCCCTCCTCGTTCGTTGTGCTTGCTGTCCTGCCCCCCCCTCGTCGTTGTGCTTGCTGTCCTGCCCTCCCTCATTCATTGTGCTTGCTGTCCTCCCCCCCTTGTTCGTTGTGCTTGCTGTCCCTAGATACAGTCAAATTAATGGATTTATTTAAAGAACGTCAACGTATTCTTTAGGCGCGCGAACAACAAGGAAATAAAATAAACCAAAGTAATCTGTGTACCTTGCTGGCAGCAGCGCCTTTTCTAATCAGCCTCAGGAATGCGGCTCAAAACCACTGCACCGACCTCCCCGCGCTGCCTCGTATGCACCGCCATCTCCCGTTTCACGAGAAATACGCCACGCACTTTGTTCCACATTCCGCGCAGCTCCGATTGCACGGGGTTAAGTAAACAGGCCATGAATAATGCACTTCTGGGAGTAGCAGCGACGCGGGAGCCACCGAGGGAGCCCTTTGACCCTGGGCACATGGCCTGGCGCCAGGCACCCATTTGCTGCTGGGCGACAGGTGGCACAACAGAAGGTGTGCGCAGGGAGAAGGGTGGGGAGGAAGGGAGGATGCAGAAGACAAATATATATGTACTCCCACGCCATAAATGGCACCACCCACGTTATTTGGGGTGTACCAAACACAAAACCGGCGCCACCGTTTCTATGGGGGTACTGTGCCAGTTCACCATTTACAAGGGGGCACAGTATTTCTGTGGCATGGATAGAAAACACTCAGCGCTGGTCATCCCTTTAATATGTGCTGGCGACCTGGGATTCCTGGCACCGGAGGGGTAATCTAAACGCAACACCGAGCAGATGCATTTGTTATTTTTTTGTTTTTTTAATTCCCTTGCTCCAACCCGACAGATAGTGCTGGGAGCCCGGTGTCGGGTAGCCTAATCATGCACTTTACAATAGAATAAATAGATGCCTTTGGTCAGACAGGGTCGCCTTCTGGGAGAGGTTGCAGTTGCCCACGTGACAATCCCGGACCAATGGTTTAAGAGAATATATGTGGGATATAAAACATGCTTTAAATAATTTCCTGAAGCTCAGAGGCCACCGTGTCAGGGGGCCCTGTCACAAAAGAGGGACAGTGTGCCACAACTGCACTTAACCCAAAAAGTGCTATTACTTGATGGCCGCCATGAAAAGCATCAACTTGTAAATCCCGTCAACAGCCAAGAGAGAGTTTCAATGAATCCCCAAGTTGAGAAGCCAAGTACCAGAGCACAACAATACAAACGGACGAGATCAGAGTTCTCTGCGATGTACTTGGTTTCACCAATCCCAGTTCACTCAGGGAAATTGGCTCAAGTTGTGTCTTGTGTGGGATTTGAAGGAAAATGGACGCTCCCCGACTTTCAAACTTTGGCATCCTTGCGCGAGGCGTGTGTTGCATGACAATGACGAAAAGAAGCGGATATCACAGCCGGGAGACAATCTGCCTCATGGTGAGTCAGGCTGACACCAGCAGAGGGGGGGTGAACGTGGCATGCCCCTGCCACACATTGTTGCTTGTGCTTGCTGTCCTGCCCCCTCGTTGCTTGTGCTTGCTGTCCTGCCCCCTCGTTGCTTGTGCTTGCTGTTCTGCCCACTCCCTCGTTGGTTGTGCTTGCTCTCCTGCCCCCCCTCGTTGGTTGTGCTTGCTGTCCTGCTCCCTCTTTGCTTGTGCTGGCTGTCCTGCCCCCCCTCGTTGGTTGTGCTTGCTCTCCTGCCCCCCCTCGTTGGTTGTGCTTGCTCTCCTGCCCCTCCCCCTCGTTGGTTGTGCTTGCTCTCCTGCTCCCCCCTCGTTGGTTGTGCTTGCTCTCCTGTCCCCTCCCTCGTTGGTTGTGCTTGCTCTCCTGCCCCCCTCGTTGGTTGTGCATGCTCTCCTGTCCCTGTCCCCTCATTGCTTGTGCTTGCTCTCCTGCCCCTGCCCCCTCGTTGCTTGTGCTTGCTCTCCTGCCCCTGCCCCCTCGTTGCTTGTGCTTGCTGTCCTGACCCCTCGTTGCTTGTGCTTGCTCTCCTGCCCCTGCCCCTTCGTTGCTTGTGCTTGTTTTAAATCCAACTAATTTGCCACATTTTTATGTCAAATCCTACAACACAGCTGCCTGGTTTGCTAACAACTTCTTGTGGGCTTTCTGAAAGCTTCCCTATGAATACAACTCACAGCTTTGCTGGCTTTATTTATTTTAGGCTGTCCAGCTTGAGTTCGAACCTCCTGTGAAGAAACGCCAGTTCACGGTATCCTTCTGAGTTATCGCTTTCTGTAAACATGCCTTTAAATCTTGTTTTTATCTTATCACATTTGCTGTGCATTCTAAGACAAAGGCCAAACGTCAGGCTCTGCCTTCTGACAGACCTTTGTTTTTACTTTTTTTTCTCTGACTTCAAAGTGAGAGAATATGTGTGTCAATCTTCAGATTTGGGAAACTACAAATGAATTACTTTTTTTGTAAATTGGAAGTGTGGTGGGAACAAATATTTGAATACGATCAAAATGCATCAATACACTAGGTGACAACATTGCCACACATGGCTTGTGCGCAGTAATACTGTAAGTCTGTGCAAATGTAATGGTAATTTCAATTAAAAACGTCTTTAATGGCAGTGCACTACCACACCATACATATTCCACACTATGCCACTCTACTCCACACCACTCCACTTTATATCCCACTACACCACACTGTGCCCCTCCACTCTATGCCACTCCACTCCACCGTACAACATTCCACTCCATTCTACGACACTCCACATCACTCCTCTCCACAGCACAAAATGCCACTCCAGTCTATGACATTCCACTCCAGTCAATGCCCCTCAACTCTAAAACACTCTATTCCACTCCACTCTACGACAAGCCACCCTACTCTTGCCCCTCCACTCTAAGCCCCTCCACTCCACACCACTTACCCTTCTCCAATCTACCTCATTCCACTCCAATCTACCACACTCCACTCCAGTCTACCCCAAATCTATCACACTCTACTCCAATCTACTCCGCTCCAGTCACTCAGCCACTATCTATCCCCACTCCACTCAATCAAACCCTATCTACCCCACTCCACTCCCATCTACCCCACTCCACTCTACCCCATCTCCACTCCACTCCAATCGACCCTGCTCCACTCCAATCCACTCCCATCTACCACAGTCTAGCCCACTCCTTCTACTCCATTCACTCCAATCTACCTACTCCACTCCAATCTACCCCAATTCATCCCACTCCAATCTACCCCCTTCCAACCCACCTCACCCCAACCTAACCCACTCCACTTCAATCTACTCTACTCTAATCTACCCCAGTCTACTCTACTCCACTCCAAATTGCCCAATCTTCTGTACTCCACTGCAATCTGCCTAACTCCACTCTGATCTACCCCACTCATCTCCACTTCAATCACCACTAAACTACAATATATCCCAAAACATTCCACTCCAGTCTACCCCACTCCATTTCAATCTACCCCAAACTACAGCACTCCAATCTACCACAATCTACCCCACTCCACTCTAATCTACCCAACTCCACTTCAGTCTACCACACTGCAATCCACCCAGTATACTTCACTCCACTCTACCCACATCTACCCCAATCCACTGCAATATAATCAACCTATCCCACTCCAGTCCAAGCCACCCCACTTCAATCTGCCCAACTCCAATCTACCCCTCTACACTCCAATCTACCCCACACCTCTCAAATCTAATTCACTCCATCCCAATCTACCCCAATCCACCCCATTTTCATCTACCCCATCCTACTCCACCCCACCCATTTCTACCCCACTACACTCTACCCCACCCCACCCCACTCCACACTAACCACTCCAATCTACCCACTCTAATCCTCCAAACAACTCCAATCCACCCCAATTGACCCCAATCAAATCTACCCCACTACCATATATCCCATTAAAATTTACACCACTTATCCCCAATCTACCTCACTCCACTCCAATCTACCCTACTCCACTCCTGGCTACCCTAATCTACCCCTGTCCACTCCTCCCTAATCTACTTCACTCTACTCTTGCCCAAACTACCCCACTCTAACCCAATCAAATCCACTTCCCTCCAATCTGCCCCAATCCACTCCACTCCACTCCACTCCAATCTACCCCACTCCACTTTGCTCCAATCTATCCCACTCCCTCTAATCTACCCTACGCCAGTCTTCCCCAACCTACCCCACTCCACTCCAACCCAATCTACGCAACTCTTCCCCAGTGTATCTCAATCTACCCCACTCCACTCTAATTCCCTCCAATTTACTTCACTCCACTCCAACCTACCCCACTGCACTCAATCTAACCCACTCCTCTTCAATCTACAATACTCCAATCTACCTCAATCTGCCCCACTCCACTCCAATCTACACTACTCTACTCTACCCAATCTACCCCATTCGCCTCCAATCTACTATGATCCACCCCAATTCCATCTACCCACTCCAATCCAATCTACTCTAAACCATCGCATCACAATCTAGCCCAATCCACCCCACTCAACCCACTTGACTCCAATCTTACACTCCAATCTACCCCAGTCTACCCAACTCCACTCCAAATTATCACACTCCACTTCAATCTACACTACACTCCAATCTATCCCAATCCAAGGCACTCATGTCTTCTCCACTCCGCTCTAATCTAGCACAAATTACACCACTTGAATCTACCACAATCTACCTCACTTCAGTCTAACCATAATCTACCCACTCTGCTCCAGTCTCCCCCACATCAATCCACCCAATCTACTTCACTCCACTCTACCAAAATATTCCCCAATCCACTCCAATCTACCACAATCTACCCAACTACACTACACTTAACTCTACCCAACTCCAATCTACACCACCCCACTCCAATCTAGCTTCAAAAACTTGAATACAACAGCGCCCAATGCATTTCAGGACTCAACTGTCCCTTCGTCAGGGGAAAAACCTGTTAACAGAAAAGCATCGGTCTGTAATAGTGAAAACCAAATTACTACTGTGCCGTCACAGAACACAACTTCAACAAAAGGAGCTGCCAGAAAAACTAAACCGCAAACCTTAAATGCCCCCAAGTGGCCTCTTGAACTCACTTGTAAAGTAAGGTCAACAGTTCTTCCCATCGCAACTGCTGAAACAAAGTTACAGTAACTTCTGTTAGTGAGTGTAACCCTGTGGTCGGTGCAAAATATACGGCACTGATCACGTTTTGTTGAAGTTGTGTTCTGTGAAGGCATACTAGTAATTTGGTTTTCTCTATAACAGACCTACTTTTTTGGCGGGCTACATGAAGACGTTTTGTTTCCTCCAAATACCAAGATGGATGTAAGTTATTCTATGTTCTCCGCCACTCAGGGTCATCTTTTGGGTGAACACATGGAATGGATGTTCTTTAGGTTTCGTGGCATTATATGCTTACGTTAACTCACGTGACTGATGACAGTTAGTCGCAAAATGCATTGGACGCTGTTGTATTCAAGTTTCTGATGCTCAAAATGAATGTATAAATTCCTGAAATTTAAATTTTTTCGTTTGTGATGTATAATGCACTATTCATTATTTTGATTGACATGTTACATTAAAAATGAAGGAAAAAAGATTCTGAGGAGAAAAGTTGATCCAGCGGGCTACCAACCTGTGAAAATCTATCACTATACATTCATCTGAGACCATATACACCTTCACTCATATAGGCTGGCTAACACCGCTGGGAGGGGGGGGTAAAGTCAATGTGTATAAATGCTTTAATTTAGATCAGTTACCTATCATTTCTCTAATCTTTCACAGATCATAAAGCCTTTCTTTAAGTCAATAGACCTATTTAGTTGAATAGTAATTGATGATATGACAGAAGTTTTTTAATCTTTTACCCTATTAAAATAACCACAGACTCGGAAAAGCTTTAAATGTTTATCTAATTATCATATGAGCAAAACAAATTACAGTGTTAACTCCATCTCTCCGAGGAAGTAAGATCTATGCTAAAATGTAGTATTCCATTTCAATGAGATTATCTCAACAACAGTACCTCAGGAGAAAGAGGATAGAGAGAGAGAAGTACATTGACACAATACACGGAGATATATTTACCTAGGATGGTGTGAAAACCAGACTCCTCTGGCAGAGTGTTTAATGGGTCCTCTGGGAAAAGACAGGTGATAGGGACTTCAGGACAGGATTCAGGACAGGATAGATGACCTCTTCTGGATTCGACGCCTGCGTCTCACCCCTTTCTGACACTAACTTTCTCCTCGATTCTTCTGCGATCTTCTTCTAATTATTCTATTACCTCTTCAATTCTTCCGCGATCTTTTTCTAATTCTATCACCTCCTCGAGTCTTCCGTGATCTTCTTCTATTTATTTCTCTCTAAAATTCTAAGTCTACTTCTTCAGGTATTCGATCATCATTCGGACAGCATCTCGGTCTCTCAGCGTTCTTGATACGACTCCCACACCCTTCTATCTAAACTACCTCAATTATACTTTCCTAATGGCATGAACCACCCCTAAATGTTTCAACTTTATGAAACCCCTTCTTCTGATTGGCCAAACTGAGGAGATGATTATCACACCATGCTACATTTTTATAATTTTCTTTAGTTCTTTGTTTTAAGTTCCCACCCATTAATTTGTTCTCCCAAGCTTTACTTCTCACCCATATTTGCACCCTTTATCAACAACAATGTATACAAATTTTAGCTGTCCATTGATTCTTCAGAATGTTCAGCTGGTTCACAGGACATGTACCAAGAACGTTCTTGGACGAATTTCAAGCTTTTATATCACTGTTTCGGACTTGCCATCTTTCCACATGCGTGAAGAACCACGTGGGGTGCAGGCTTTTAGCATCAGTCAGAGGCCCAAAAAAACTAATAGAGAGGTCAAAAGAAAAAGTATTAATTTCAAAATAAAATGATTTCACTGTATACCACCTATCTCTACTCTAATCCCATTTACTTATAAAGACTCTTTAAGCATTAGCATTTACTATATAACTAATTTTAGTTTCAGCAAAGCAATTGCTTAGCATGTGAGTTTCCAAGTGGCCATTTTAGATGCATTTGTGCAGAAGCAGAATTTTCCCTCTAAGCGTAAAGGCGTCATTCTGCATAGGTGCATCCGACGCATGTGCAATAGATTTTCCCGCGTTAGCAGCCATTTTAAGTCACACTCGGGCTACTTGTTAGTAGAACACATAGGCAAGCTTCCCCTATTTATAAAATATGTGAAATGTGGTGCACATTAGTATAACATTGCATTATTAATACTTTGTTACGAGTTTATAAGAGGATTGCGTCAGAGCAAGTCTGTTTTATACGAGTCCTTGCTCCATCAAAGTGAAAAGAATCAGAGTACACGTTTCAATTAAAAGATATCTCACATAGCAGTGCACACTTCAGTCCAAGTTGCCATAGGAACTTGGCCACTACACACTAATTTGACATATGCTTGGCACGCAAATCTTTAGCGTAGCATGCTGATCAATCCATTTGGAGAAACTAGTACCATTAGAATGACGAACGAGTGCACAATCTATCACAACTCTCTTGGGAAAGCAAAAACATGTTACTGTAACTGAACTAGAGGCTGTAAATTTCAAGGAATGTGTATATATTTATACATATAATTTTGTATTTTTTGCATGCATGAATTTATCATGAATTGGTTATTTTTGAAAGTTCTTATGCATCTTTCAGAAAAATAAATCAACAAGCATCAAAATTCTGATCTTTATTCGAGTGGAAGTTATTCTAGATTCTTCAGTACAGTCGGGAAGTGCTTGTGGTGACATGCCAAATATTAGTCTAAATGCATAATTCTGCACTCAGAGTTCAGAAACAATTATTGTGTTGATTGTGTTTCAGTAGCTCAACCACAAGGTGGTCCCTATGGGTTTCAGAGCAATTTCCCTTTGTCAGGGCAGTAATGTATAAGTAAGACATCCCAGTGAGCTAGGTGCCTGCTGGACATATCTATTTGTAACTTTTAGATAACAGGTTTAAATCGCACAATGCTGAATGGGGATTTAATTGTTCAAAGACTTAGAACATGGTACCACTAGTTATAAATTATTCTTTCATGTAAATCGTGAGAGGCAATGCCTGCAGTATGCTGTATAAATGCATTATAGCGTTATTGGATTTTAGCATCTAGTGCATGATTCAATATATTAATTTGCCTTATATAATATTCAAGCCATCTTTCCTTTTTTTTTGCGAAAAAATATCACTATTTCACACTATCAGCAATTTTGAGCATTGAGCAATTTATTCCTGCTTCAAAGATCATTACTGTTGAAATTAATTAGTGTAGACTGCAGATTTCAGCTCATTTTAATGTACTTTTTATTGATAACCCCCCTTAGATTAAAACATTCTTAATAGTGCCGTGAAAATGCATAGAACAATTCCAAGTCCATTATAAAATTCAAATAGGACTCGATTCAGCTTTACAAAATAGTCAAGAGGAGCTGGGAGAACAGCATGCTTAGTAATCTGCTGCAACCTTTGCAAGTGATACTCGAGTGGAAATGTAAAACCTTAAAGCTGATAATGATAATGATGCCAGTTTTTTAATGTAGGCTAGATATTGAACTGCAGCCAAGTTTTATTAGCCAGTTTTCCATTAATGCATCACATATATTGGGAAAATATTAATCTACCAGACTTTGTCATACATTTTTCCTGGAGTCCTCTAGAAGTTTTGTAGTTTTCTTTGTGAGATAACTATATTATGAGAGTGAATAACTGGGGAAAGGAATAATTCATCTTCATGCTTATCTTCATTTGTCCTTTTGAGGGCCTGTGTCCTTTTAAAGTTGAATCGCAGAAAGCAAGCAAAGCCAACCCCCAAATGCAGTTTGTGGTGTTTTGCCCAGAATATTTGGACAAGCATTTGCAATACAATAGGTCTCGTTTTTAGCTATTGGCATTGTAAATGACAATGTCTTTTATAAATGTGTTTACAAAACATGCAATAATAAACGGCATTGTCATTTACAATGCCAATAGGTCAAATTTTCGAAAATGCGAGACCTATTATATTTCAAATGCTTATTTACTCCAGCCCTCTTCAGTGATCTAGATGAGAAGTGTTTTTATAAAACGTATACATAATTAAACAAAATAAGTATACCATATGCGTTTTTCCTTCTGCAAATCAGTAGGACCTTGAGCCGCAGTCCAAATGGTTGCAGTGAGATGAACCTGGACTACAGCTCCCAGAATTCACTGGACTGTTGTGAATGTCCAGAACTGGGATACTGAGGGCCTGATCACATCTGGCAGCCTTTCTCCTGCGATGAATGCCCTCCAGTCTATCCCTGGCCTATCCTATTCTATTCTTTACTTCCCAGGGTCACCTCGAGCAGCAGGAGTATGACCGAGTACAAATTGTGAAATTCTGATGCAAACTCCGCCCCCTCTATAGGAGGAGGGACATTTGCAAATCTCTAAATAAAACAACTGAACTGGTGCATTTTTCAAATTTCCGGTGCACACAGCCTGCAGTGTAGGGGGCAGGAAGGGTCCCTGATAGCTAGACCCCTTGTGCATTTGACAGCATCAGATGCAGTGTCAGCAGATCAGTCTATGGTGCAACCAGGGTCCTGCGCCCTCCGGGTCTTACAAAGGAGTCTGAAAGGGGCTGGAAGTGCAGATCACAGGCCCGCGAGCTCCTGGGTGCACTTTACCAATCTTTACATCAGCCGCAGAGCTCAGCTCCTGCACCAAATACTCGCTGAAGGTGCCACCGGCCCCTCTCGCCCCCCATTTCTTGGACCTCAGAGGATAAGCACTCTTTAAAATTCTGTAATGATGAAAAAAGTTGACTTATTGAGAATGTGTTTAATTTAATACTTTAGACTATCTGATTGCCGCAAGTGATGCTCGTTGGGGAAGTGATAGGTTCTAAACACAGCTCCATTAGGAGAGAAGTGGCAGTGCCTGGGGCTCCATTTCGGCTTGCCATCCCCCTGAGCAACAGAGCTGAGACAGACATCTGGGCCGAGCCAGTGCTTGGCTTGCCCACTGCTAGTGGCGAGGCACAGGGGGGTGAAAGCATCACATTCAACCGGACTCCATGGGCTGGTCTTGTATATACCCCAAGTGTTACTTTACAGGGGGGCTGCTGAGCACAGCTTCTCTCTCATGCCAGCTCTCCACCGACAGCCAGTACCGAGTGTCCATCATTAGCCCAGCTCAGAATACACCCCTGTGTCCTTACTTGTGCCCCGGGCTCATCGAAACACACGGTCCTCCCAGCATCAGTGACAAAGAGGGCTGCTGGTACAACTTGTTCAACATCCACACACACTGCTTCTCACATGGGAACACTGGAATCCACTGGACCAAGGGGGTTCTGCACTCCACTGGACCAGAGAGAGTTCTGCACTTCACTGGGCCAGAGTGGGTTCTGCACCCATATAGCTCCACCTGGACCCATTGACATGTTTCAGGAGAATAGAGGACTCTTCTCAGTAACACAAAGCTACTCTTGGGCAATACGTACTTACACTTCTTGAATACGATTTTAACCACTGCTTACAAACCGATTTAGCATATTTGTGTGTTGTGTTTACGTTGCCTAATTCGAGAAAGCAAAAGACACACAATTGATGGACGGAATGCAGAACAAATCAAACATTCACTCCCAGTCAAGAGATCTGGGCTAAATCAATCATTCTTTTGCTCACCAAGCCACCCCAGTTTACTGTGCCTAATTAGGCACCGTTTTCACCCAAAAAATTAGTGAGGGTGCACAGAAACATCATACACCACCAGAATGTAAGCAGCTGCTTGCAGCACTTGTTTTACTGTTTTATCAGGCACAAAATTAGTCTGTCTGGGCAAAAAGGATCAGAAAATGTATATCATGCTGAAATGTAGCATTAAATACCACTTTGTATTTCAGCTAATGTGCAAAGGTGGCCTAGCATATGCTGTCCACTACTTATGGTGGGCACCTTGCACCAGTCCAAACAACCCGTTAGAGGTGATAGGTTAAAGACAACCTGACTATCCTAGTGGTAGCAATGGAGAGAAGCCTTCAGGCTAAGACTTGAAGGAATGCAAACAGCTTGTTTTACCAGTCTAAAATCTCTTTAATAGCTAAATCAAAAGAGAACCACACCAGGTATATATATAAAATATGTGTATTTATTCTAAACACACCCTACTAGTCTCTTTATGAGGCTAGAGGTCATGTGTTACACTTAATATATCATAGTAAAATTAGCACAATATACGTTAGGCCCTAGGGGCGAACAAAACCATATATTAAGAAAGTGGAATAAGAACCACAACTTGACTAGACACAAGGCCTAGAGCCGGTAGAATCACTGGCACCACAAGGAACCACCCAAGGTAGTGACACAGGGGACCCATGGGGGACACGTGCAGTGTGAGAACACAGCCGCGAATAGCCGTTAGTTTCTATGGGGAAAATCGTGCTTGGATATTTAAAGATTAAGGACACTTAAGAGAGGACTTTAGGCAAACCCCTTTAGACTTAAGGGGTTCTAGGACCAACACCCACGGAAGCACCGGAGTACTCGAGTTACATCACCCAGGGAAGCCGGGTGCATAGGTGTCTTTTGGTGTCGGGAATCGTCGTTGATTTCAATGGCGATCTGCTGCAAAGTGCTGCCGTCAAGAAGAGGAGTGTCTAGTGTGATCCAAGCCTGGATCGAAGATGTGAGGAACCTGAAAGCAGAGGGGACAGAGTCCTGGTCACTTGCCAGTGACCAGGGGCATGATAGACAAATGCCCACCGATGTCGGGTGATTTCTGGTTAAAGAGGTGAAGCTTGACTCTGCAGCCACGAGGACCAGGAGGTGTCGATGACAACCAGGAGAAGGATTCGAGCTGTGCCACAAAGGATGTGTAGTGCTGCGGTGTCGGTGACCAGATTGGACCCAACAAGCCTTGGAAACAGCAACCCACGCAGGAAGAGAAAAGATGCTTCGGTGCGGACCAGCAAGGTCCGGGGGACTCACCAAGTGGTGGAAAGTCAGGACATGTCTGGAGCAAACAGGGAAACCCAAGGAAAGTCAAAGTTGCCTTCTCAGAGACCCACCAGTAAATGGAACAGGGATCGCAAAGGTACCTCAAGCTAAAAAACAAAGGGCCGGCTCACCGAACACTTGTGGAGGGTATGCCAGCAATTTTCAGTGGAAAAGGTGCTCGGGGTCTGGGCTACAAGTAACCCAATGCACAGTCTCAAGGAATGTCGAGAAGCTAATGCACTTGCAAATGTGCACGGTGTTCAGGGGTTATGGTTCCTCGGTACCCACGAGCGCTACGGGTCTCAGCTTTGCTGTAGACTCAGTTCGTCCACTGGGTAGTCTGGAAACCCACCTCTTGTGTTGCAAATACTTCGGAGTCCGGCTGGAATTGTGCAGATGCAAACCGGCAAATGCATCTTAGGGGCCTGCCAAGCAGGGGAGTAACTCCTTTACTCCAAGGGAGATTCTTCAGTCATCTAGTCGTGTAGATTGTCGAAGTTCTGGGATTTCTGCAGCAGAGTTTTGGCCAGGTGTAATCTAAAGTCCTATAGTCAGTGGTTCCTTTCTTATACCCAAGGAAGGGGTTGGACATACTCTGGGGACCCACCTATGGGAGGGTTTAGAAAGAGGGGTGGCTACACCCATTTCCTTTGTCCATTTTTGTGCCAGAGAAGGGGCTGGTAGCCCCTGCAAACAGTTTGAACTGGGCTATGCACTGGGACACCAAATGTGCCCCCAGTACAGACTTCAAAGCAGTCTTGGAATGCACCCACCCTGCCCCAGTACACTGAAGACTGTCTGGGAGGTGGTTACACCTCCCTGTGACAGGAAATATATTATCCAGGCCTCCCCTGCCAGAGTTTCGTCCCGCAGCAGGAGGCCAGACTCGTGTCTGTTGCTGCAGCATCATTTTGTGATGCCAGAGCTCTTTTAAACTGGTATTGGGTATACCGGTGTGGACATGTCTCTCCCTCTAGAAGGGTGGGGTCATACCCCCGTCGCCAGGAATGGCGGCGGGGGTATGATTTCAAAGTGTTTGACACCAAACACAACATGTTTCCTTGCAGCCATTCCAAAGTTAGCATTTACCGCCAGGATATAATGCACTCAAGAGTATGTGGTCTGGCTCCATGAATAGATTCCGAAGGCTGCAGAGGGGCCCTGCTCATGCCTGGGCACCCTCTCACACAAAACCCAGCACCCTGCCTTCAGGATTGATAAGGCCTGCCATAGGGGTGACTGATAGGTTTATATGTTTAGTGATTTAAGGTAGATATAGGTAGCCTATATCTAAGTAAGGGGTGCATGCACCACCTTACCCAGGCTGCAGTAGCAGTCCTGTGGTGTCATTTTGGAAGGCTTCCCAGGGGTGGCATAATACATGCTGCAGCCCTTGGTAGGCCTCTGGGGTATCCATGCCCTGGGTACCTAGGGTACCATATACTAGGGACTTATAAGGGTACCCCAGAGTCCAATCTGAGGTGTACCTCAGGTACTAGGAATCAATTTAGAGAGGAAGCAGCTAGGCTGGGTCCTGGATAGCAGGGCTCCAGCCAGACTAAAGTCGAAAAACAGTGAAACATCAGCAAAAATTAGGGGTTACCATAAGAAGCAGATCCTACTCTTCTACAGCTAAGTTTTGCGAAATTTCACATAATTAGATAAATACAAATTCTGCATACCTTGAAAAATATATATATTGTTCATCCTGCTGGGGCTGATACATTAAACACCTTTAAATACTAGCAGCCACCAGCACTCATGGTTACAGTGCTACAAGGCTACAAGACTTAGAACGAGCACTATAAAAATAAAGATATTGATCATACTTACTTCCTTTTCTGCTCCCCGGAACAGAGAAGAAAGAGCAGGGCTTCGTACTCGGAACTTGCAAGAAAGATACCAGACCAGATACCCTGAAGATAACCCAGGTAGGTTTCTAATCTTTCTTAAATTCCATTGCAGTGATAGGAGATAGCCCCTGCATCGGCCCCGGCCACCCCAAACCAGACCATATCCTGTCCTCACCAGCTGCCCGCACCTGCTTGAAAGAAAAACTTGTGCAATTTTCACCCATCCTAAACAAAGCAGGGCGTCTATGAAGCAGGTGCCGTGCTTCTGCACAGCTGATGCAAACAACAAGAAAAGAGTGCACAAAGGACATTAAATAAAAAAAAAGTGGAACACCACAGTAACGGGCCAGATGCCAGGGAAGCACTAAAACGTGGGACCAACCAAACGTACCCATCAAACAAAATCAGCCCTTTACGAGGGGCACCAACAGGAGCCAACAGAATACATGAGCGGTGCTTCAAGCCAATATTCCAACACTACAAGCCTTTGCAGCAGGCTCTGCAGTGATCTGCTGGTCACTGTTCTAGTTGTCCTGATGTATCAGCCACTCCCAGTGGGCTGGCTTACACCCCACCCCACACCCATCCACCACAGGCATCACTGGGCATGTGACCCTGCCATTAAAAGGGGCAGGGCACACATGCCCAGGGCCAGTTCTACTTACTAACTAAGTGTGTCTGTGTCATCACTACTAGTGCATGAGGGCCTAGGGCCCTGCATCATTACATTGGCGATGAGTGGGACCTGCCCGCGTGTACAGCCACCTAGTTTGGTGGTTGAAGGGGAGAGTGTTGCCCGTGTCGAGGACACCCCTGCAGCAGGTGAGGGAATCATCTGAGCACCCGCGGGCATGTGAAGAGCCCTGGGGTGAAGTTAAAGGAGTGAGAGCCCACCCTGCGTCTGAAGAGCATGTGGCTGTGCCATCCGGTGTGATATGAGCCCCTGTGTTGTCAGAAGAGAACTGCTAGAGAGGCTGGACTGCCGAGATGCCGGAAGACGCCACAGACAGTGCCACGAAGCCAAGTGAAGCCCGACCAGTGAGTGGGAGAATTTACAATGAGAAAAAACCCAGAGTGCAAGTTGAAGTGAAAGGCAGAACAAGAATGGCTGCTGTGGCCCATAGTTAATGGGGGTGGGGAGAGAATTGGATTTGCCTCATGAAGAGTGGACCTCTTAAATGTTAGTACACGGCTGGTCAAGGCAGACAACATGGCTTGCATTGTGAGGGAATTCAAAGCAGTAGCAGGAACACAAGAAGGAGCGCCACCAGAAAAACATTAGTGGTTCAGGACACAAGCCCAAGGCAGCAAGTCCCTGGAGAACTGAAGAAGAAGCCCCGCATGCGCACCCAGTGGCAAAAGGACGCCACCGCAAGTAGCTGAGGAATGAGCACAAGGAGAAGACATTGCGCCGAAGATCTACCTAGGGGTGGGTGTACATATCCGTTCCACCCACAGAATGTGCGGAGATTTGTCCCTTCCGCCTTTCGCAATGAAGGCGGAGAAGCGAGAAAAATCTCTGCACACACGGGGGCGTAACGGAAGTTGACGTAAATGGGCATGCACAGGCTCCGATGGACATGGATGACCCTGCGATAAGGTGAGTTTTATTTAAATCTTATTTTAGGCTTTTTAATGTCATTTAATATTTCGGGCGGGAAGCGGGCGGGCGTCGCGTAATGGAAATATGCGGAGAGGCACGCAGATTGGTTCAATCTCCATGCCTCTCCGCGTAAGTCCCTTACCTGACTTCCGCCCTCCCCTAGATCTACCCCAGACATGTACGGTACGGAATTGAGCACGAGAGTCAGCGCCCTGCAGGGAAGAAGGCTCAGGTGGTCAAACGGTGTGACTCATCCTTTGAAGCCGGCCCGAGAGAACGCTGCAATGAGAGAGCCACGTCAGTGTGGTATTGAGGTGTCGGGAGCATGCCCTCAAGAGAGATGACCTGCTAGAGGTCAGTGGAGGATGACTTGCAAGAGGTCGGCGAAGCGGTGACCTGTGAAATGGTCTGAGAAGCAGTGACCTGAGAAGAGGTCAGAGAAGAAAGACCAGGAATCAAAGAATGGAGACCGACAATGAGTATTGAAAGGGAGAAGGTCGCAATGACAGGTCTGGTCACCGAAGAAAGAGAATGCATTGTCCTAGGGGTAGGACAGGACCAGGGACACATGTGTGAAGTGAACGTCACATTGGGAGGCCTGGGCAGTGAAGACGAGCAAGAAGATGGGACTAGACCGCATCGCGAAGCGAAAGATCACGAAGGAGGAAATGTTGTCGTATGACGCCACCGCATAGAAACTTCGAGAAGAGGAGACGAGTGTGTGGTATGACAACTCACACACTGGAAGGCAAAGGTGACGACTTCAAGAACATCTGGCATGGAGCACAGTACCTGGAGAACACCTGGTGATTGCAGAAGCGAGCAGGCTGGACCATTCGTGACATCCACCTTTGGGGTCGCATGGGAGACTGGACGTTGAGACTGCTCGGATGTCCTGAAGAAGAGGATCCAACCACTCCACACCAGACCGTGGAGACCCAGGGGCAAAGGCCTCTGGGACGCCAGTGAGAGCAGGTACCGCCACGGAGACGAATCTACAGCCGCTCTTCCGCAGGTCCCAGAATTACAAAGATCGTGTACTAAGTGGCAGGAGTAAACAACTACCCTTCAGGTAGAGCTGAGGACTTGAAGGAGGGACTTGTAGCGCTTCCTCCACACACCCAGCGGCTGGCATTGGAGCAACACAGCAAAGTGCACCCGGTCCAGTGGAAACCTGGTGAAGAGGGCCTCCGGGACATCCCGTGAGAGAGGATCACCTGCGAGAGGGGCATCCTAGTGAGAGGGATGTCTTGCAACTACTCCACAATTTCGTAGAGTGAAGCAATGCTATCTGTGTGGAGATGCCACGACAACCAGGACTGATTGGTAAAAAGTAACATTTATCCGATCCACCATCACACTACCTGATCCATCACCACAAGAGCAATGCATAGAAAGACATTGGTGTCAACTTCCATGCACAGAGTTGAAAGAAGACCGGACCAACAGGTCACCCATGAACTGTGCCAAATAGAACTGGCGGTCCCAGCTGCTGTTGTACCATGGTCTTTGTTTTTGTAGGCGGCTAAAGAGACTCAGCGGAAGTTATTTTGTTTTATTATCTCCCACAGGTTGGACTTTATTTTTTCCACTTTGAATAAAGTTTGGGAGGGATGTAGTGACCTGCTGGTCACTGTTCTAGTTGTCCTGATGTACCAGCCACTCCCAGAGGGTTGGCTTACACCCCACCCTACACCCATCCACCACAGATGTCACTGGACATGTGACCCTGGCAATAAGAGGGGCTGGGCGCACGTGCCCTGAGCCAGTTCTACCCACTGTCTGTGTCATCACTATTAGTGCATGAGGTCCTAGGGCCCTGCACCTTTACTGGCTCAACCTTAAAAACATGGGGCAATGTGGTGCAGTTAACAGAGCATTTTCTCAAATGAATGGTCAGTAAATTTGAGTGATACTCACTGAATAATGAAATACATCAGAATACTTCACAGTATGCAAGTTGACAGAAATGTTCAACAGTGATATCATGAACTGCAGATAATGGTAAAAATGGCAAACAATGTTAACAAGTAGTGGCTAAACCAGTAGGTTTCGGCTGTGAACCCTATTGGCGTTGACACTGCTTCTTTGGTCTTAGATAGCCCCCACGAGGAATGGGATGAGAATTGTTAAAATAATCTAATTCATGAATGCCCTCCACATGTTCAAGCACATGTGAGAGTGGCCGTCTTGGAATGGCCAGAAAACCATTTTATGATGGTTGCCCTTCTATAACATAATGAGTCACGAAAAGGTAAAAACAAGTAAACAAGGGGGCTATGGGGCAGTGGGCAGTGACTAGAAACTGCAAAAGAGAGGGGAGGAGAGGGATCAATGAGAGAGAAGATGAGGAATTAGTCCATCAATTCACTAGTATTGTTTTCGATCGTGAGTTACTGTGCAACATCGTCACCCGAAATCAAAAGAAAGCACACGTGGACATCTGCTAAAGCAGAACAGAAAGATATTTAACCACTGGCAATGTGCTAGATTTCTCCATGCTAAGTAGTTATTCTATGGAGTAGGTTTGGATTTCCTTTTACTTGAATGCAGCCTCAAGCCATCGATTCAGGAGCAGAGAAGTGAGACAGACAGCAAAGCTATCCAGTCATGAGCAAGGGGCTGACCCAAAGCCCACTCTAGATATACTGATGTAATGGAGACTGTAGGTCTCCAACAAACAGGTGAAGCTGCCTGTAGCCAAGATCTAACAAAAACAGTCCTAATTTCCGGATTACAATACCAAGCGCGAGGCTGGACAAGCGCGCATTTAGGGCCCGGCCCCCCGGCCCACGCAGCACCATTGCCATTGGTCAGGGTAGGGGGCCGGCGGCCCTATGGGACGCCGGCCCAGAGAAGTGCTTCCGGGGCGGAGGTGACGCACGTCCGGTGTGGGCGGGGGTCAGAGGCCATGACCTATTTAGGGCAGGAGCGCGGATGTCTCGGCCTCTTTCCCTCGCCTGCACCGGACCTGCTCGCACCTCGCTGGACCCCGTGTTTCCCGCTCCCTAGACGCCATTAATTTAAACTTTAAATTATTTAAACAGAAGTGAGACTAGCGATAGTCCCACCCCCCCCCAGCTCCTTCTTTCGGATCGGCAGAGGTGTGCGGGCGGCCTCGCGGCTGTGCGAACAGGGCGGAGCATCCGATTACGGAGAAGAGAGCGACGGCAATCTTCGGGCAACCATCCAGCGGCACCCAGCTCGTCAGGTAAGGTGTCGGGGCTCTGTGGGCTGTGGGCGGTGTGGGCGCTCAGAGAGGAGCTTGGTTTTTTGCTTGTCCGGCCCCATTGGTGTCTCTGGGGCCCGTGCTTGAGTGCAGCAGTCTGTTTTGTAGTGTGCAGGCTCCGGCACCTTCCCTTTCGATCGGGTGGGAGCTGCAAGGGTGGGGCAAGGGAGCGGCGGCGCTAAGCGGCAGAGGGCTAAGCGGCAGATGATCGAGGGCAGCATGCCGCCGAAGGGCCACAGTTACAAGCGCAAGAACAAAGATCCCGAGATAGCGCAGTTGTTGAAATTGGTGCTTGCTAAGCTCTCTATGGATGAGGGCAGCAGCGACGAGGAGGCGGGGGGACAGCCTCCCGAACCGGAAGAAGAGCCACAGGTCGTGGTAGACAGGCCCCGCAGGCAGGGTGTGCCCCCGAAAGCGGCCTTGCCCCCTAAGTTAAAAAACCTAAGGTCCAGCAGCATTGCAAGAGGAGCAAGAGTAAGAGAGAGACAGGCAAACCGGATCAGGGCAGGCGGCCCCCTACGGGTGTTTCTCTCGAACCGGTAATTCATATTATTCCACCTCCTGTCCCTCCCCAGGTGCCTGTGGTACCGCACAGCAGCACTCCTACTGCTCCGGTGGGGCCCACACTGAATGATGATATGGGGGCTATTTTGGCTGAAATCCGGGGGGCACTGGCAGCACTGGTCCCTAGCCCTGCCACCCCTGATGCGGATAAAGGCAGCAGTTCTGTAGCGATCGATAACCCCCCCTCACGCCAGTGGGGCAGCCAGTAGATGCTAGTTCAGGGGGCTCGGTAGCGGATATTTTGAGTGCTCTGAGGGCATTGACGCCGGGGCCTAAACCGCAAGAAATTGAGGGGGTTGGAGCATCGCCGGTGGTGGTGTCTCCCCCTCCTCCCCCGGGGACCGCAGCGGCGGCTGTGGCTCCGTGGGCGCCAGGGATTCCAGAGGGCATCGCCCTCAGCGAAATTAGAAGGCAGTTAGCTATCTTGGTCAAGGCGCAGGGCAGCAATCCAGCAGCGCAACATGTGGCCCCAACCCCTCAAAAAGCACCTGCATCTTCAGGAGGTAAGCCTGATGGCACCGGCAGGGAATTGGAAGGGGTGGCTAAAGTGGAAGGGGGTCAAGGCTATGTATTGTCCAAACCGGGTAGGTTGGCGACGCATGTGACACCTGAGTTAAAAGAAAAAATCTGGAAGGAGGAATACATTGATATGTTCTCTTTAATTAGGCCAAAGCGCTGGGAAGTAGAGAGCAAGGAGAAAGAGGGGAAGGACAGCTCTTCTAAGGACAGGAGACCAAGGGTGGAGGAGTCCATCACAAATTGGCTCTTTGGTTTTTAAGTGTTCATGACGGTCATCATTGAGAAAAAGCCTGAGTTGGCGGCGTCATTGGTATATTATATGCATAAGATTCTGAAGGCACACATGACACATGCTGGTAATGCATGGCTGGATTATGATACAGACTTCAGGTGGGAGAAGGTGCAGGACCCTGAGATGGGGTGGGACCAGGTAGAGGTTAACGTTTGGCTAGAGAGCGTGAACGGGAGATCTGGGTGGTTTCAGCCGAATAGGCAGCCCTTTCGGCCATCCCAGGGAGGACATGGGGAGAAGAGAGGTACGTGCTGGGCCTTCAACAAAAAAGCCTGCACTTGGCCCACAGGTCAGTGTAAGTTCAGGCATGCGTGCTCCTTCTGCGGGCACCCCTCCCACCCGGAGTTCAAATGTATCAAAAAGTCCAAGGAGAAAGGAGGCGGGGCAGAGAGATTAAGCCTCCCCAGCCCTGAGCTGCCTATGCCTGTAGATATAGGGAAACTGATTTATTGGCTGCATCAGTACCCAGACCGGTCAGCAGCCAAATTACTGTATCTTGGGTTTTCAGAAGGTTTTCGCATCCCGGCACAGGGGGTTCCCCCTGTGGAGTATTGTAAAAACTTATTGTCAGCACAACTGCAGCCTAAGGTGGTCCAATTGAAAGTAGAGAAGGAACTAGGGATGGGGCGCGTGGTGGGCCCTTCCCCGGCCCCGCCTCTTCCTGGTTATGTTTGTTCCCCCCTGGGTGTTGTACCCAAGAAGGAACAGGGCCAGTTTAGAATGATTCATAATTTGTCAGCGCCAAAAGGGGCCTCAGTAAACAATGCGATCGACCCATCCTTGTGTTCAGTGACCTATTCCTCATTCGACGTTGCCCTGAAAAAATTGAGGGACTTGGGACCCGAGGCAATGATGGCCAAAACAGACATAGAGTCAGCATTTCGCCTTTTACCAGTTCACCCAGATGATTACAATTTGTTAGGTTTTCAGCTAAATCAGCATTTTTTATTATGACCGGTGCATGCCAATGGGGTGCGCTGTGTCTTGCAAGTACTTTGAGACGTTTAGTTTCATGCTCCAATGGTTGTTTTCTCACAGAACTGGGTGCAAAGATGTAGTGCATTATCTGGATGATTTCATGGTCATGGGTCCAGCAGCTTCAGCTGCTTGTGCACAGGCATTAGAGCAGTTAGTGACCATGTTCAAGGAATTTAAGATACCTTTGGCCCCCGGCAAGACAGTGGGCCCTGAGACATGCATGACTGTTTTGGGCATTGAAATTGACACCGTGGCAGGTGAGTGTAGGTTGCCGCTGGATAAGGTGCAGGCCTTCTCTCGAGCAATTGATTCCGCATTGGCCAGTGCCAAAGTAACTCTCCACCAACTGCAGGTATTTGTAGGCCAGCTAAACTTCGCCCTCAGGATCATCCCAATGGGCCGCCCCTTCTCGAGATCGATAGCTAGGGCCATGGTGGGCCTAACACAGAAGCATCACCAGGTGCGCCTCCAGGCTGAGGTAAAAGATGACCTTAGAGTGTGGCAGAATTTTTTGGAACAGTTTAATGGCACTGTTGTGTGGCCGGCGCCGGCGGTGTCCAACACAGAACTGAGCCTGTTCACGGATGCAGCAGGTAGCATTGGTTTTGGGGCAATTCTGGGTCCTCAGTGGTGTGGGGTTGAGGGGCCAGTGGAGTGGCACGAGTATGGCCTCACCAAAAACATAGCCTTTTTGGAACTATTCCCAATCGTGGTGGCAGTGACCATATGGGCGGAGCAGTTCAGGAATAGGTCAGTCATATTTTGGTCTGATAACATGGCAGTTGTGGAGGCCATTAACAGGCAGAGCGCGACATGTAGGCAAGTTCTGAGATTACTGAAGCGCTTAGTGTTAATATGTTTAAGACTCAATCTGCTGTTCAGGGCAGCACACATTCCCGGGGTGGATAATCATGCTGCTGATGCTTTGTCTCGTTACAAGTTGCAGGACTTCCGGAGATATCACCCCAAGGCGGAGGACCGGATGACGGTGTTTCCACCATCACTGTGGAGGATTGGAGCCCCGCTTTAGTGGGGCTGGTAGGTGCCTCATTGAGTGAACGCACTCGGAAAGCATATAAGCAAAAATTTTTGTCTTACAGGACGGTGGTGCAAAAGTCGGGTATTGCAAATTGTTTTTCAGATCAGGCAATGTACTTCTTCCTCCAGGAAATCAGGCAGGCCACTCTCTTACGCTCGGGCCCATGTGTGAGCGGTAGGTTTCTTTGCTAGGTTGGCGGGTGCACACGACCCCGGGGCATCATTTGTTGTCAGAAAGGCCCTGTCTGGGTGGGTGAAGTTAGAGGGCCCTAAGCGGGATGGTAGGCGTCCTTTAGACGTTTGGATTCTGGGAAGCATCTTGAGGGTCCTTCCTAGGATATGCACTTCAGCATTTGAGAGCACGCTATTCTCTGCAGTATATTCTTTGGCCTTTTACGGGGCTTTTTGCCAGGGAGAGATTGTAGGGACGGCTAGAAGGGATCTAGATGGGGGATTCAGTTTGAGGACACCATGATTGCCACCGGGAACTTGGTGGTGGTCCTGAGGAAATCTAAGACTGACCAGTCAGGCAAAGGGGCGGTGATACATCTGAGCCCGGCGCCTGCGGCACCTATTTGCCCGGTCGCCTGTATGCAGGCCTACTTAGCCATCCGCCTGAAGGGGAGGGGCCAGGCCCTGTACATTCATGAACAAGGAGACTGTGTGTCGCAGTACCAGTTTAAGGCTGTGCTGCGGAAGGCCCTGGTAGAGGTGGGACTGGGGAACGCTGGTTATTCATCTCATTCCTTTAGGATAGGGGCAGCTACTTTAGCAGCATGGGCGGGACTGTCTTCTTCTGCAGTAAAAAAGGTGGGGCGTTGGTCGTCCGAATGTTTCAAACGATACGTGAGGCCTGAGTTACTATGACATGATAATTTGATTGTGTCTGACTTTTCTATTTCTTCTCCGATTACTAGTATGCCGGGAAAGGTGGTGTGGGTATTGGGACACTCGTTCGTGCGGCGCGCGGCGGTGCGGTTGCAGCAGCGACGAGTGCAGAAACCACCTGGCTTGGAGGGGACTGAATTCTTGTGGCAAGGAGTGGGAGGAATGCGTATTCAGCACCTGCGGGGGCTCGTTGAGGAGATTAAAGAACGCGAGGGACAGAAGTTCCGGACCTGATCATCATCCATCTGGGAGGCAACGACATGGTAGATCGTGGACGCTTGGCAGTTAAAGAGGCGCTGCTCACAGAATTTGCATGGCTGGGGAGGACCTTTCCACAGGCCAGGATTGCATGGTCGTGCATGATCCCACGGCAATCTTGGGGCAATGGAGTCCGGGCTAGGGCTTTGAACGTGTCGGTCAGACGTCTAAATGGGGAGTTGGCTAAGTTGTGCTCAGTGAAGGGTCGCTTAGTTCACCTCCCACACAAAATGATTTCTGGAGCTGCAATGTTTCACCAAGATGGACTTCATTTGTCGGACATGGGCACGGACACATGGATCACGGGAATTTGGTCCTTTGTGCACAATTTGCTTGAAGGGGGAAGGGTGACGGACCTGTGGGCCCTAGTCACCCTTGTGGCTGTAATGAGACATTGGACCATTGACATACACTTACACAATGGACGGGAGTCCGCCTTGCGCACTCCCTAAGCCAGCACTGAGGGGAGAGACGGTAAGCTCTCCGCAGGGAAATGGAGGCCACCGGCTGGGGAGGCTAGGGCGACAGGTACGAGCCTCCTGGGATCCTGGGCAGCCTGGTTGCCGAGGGGTGGGCCCTTGGAAATGGCGGACAAGGACTCGAGGGTTGGGACCCACCACTCAGAGGGCGCAGGTGGGTTGCACCTGGCGTGGGGAACTCAGCCTGGGGAGATGCGAGCCAGAGGGCCCCTTGGTGCTGGGGGAAAGAAGAAGTTTAATATTAAAAAATGCAAGTTGAATAATGATTAATACAATTTGATAATGTTATGTTTTGCTGATCTTATGGATTGTCATGTTTATGAATACTGTTATTAAACATGGCCGTTTTACACCCACCCTCCTTTTCTCAAGGAATTCATTGAAAGGTGGGTTTGGGGCGGGCGTGGAGCATGCTGGGGGATCCGGGCCCTATACCAAGCACGAGGCTGGACAAGCGCGCATTTAGGGCCCGGCCCCCCGGCCCACGCAGCACCATTGCCATTGGTCAGGGTAGGGGGCCGGCAGCCCTATGGGACGCCGGCCCAGAGAAGTGCTTCCGGGGCGGAGGTGACGCACGTCCGGTGTGGGCGGGGGTCAGAGGCCATGACCTATTTAGGGCAGGAGCGCGGATGTCTCGACCTCTTTCCCTCGCCTGCACCGGACCTGCTCACACCTCGATGGACCCCGTGTTTCCTGCTCCCTAGACGCCATTAATTTAAACACCCACCCACCTGTCCCTTAATTCAGTAGTTGGAGGGGGTGAGTTGCGGTAATGAGACATTGGACCATTGACATACACTTACACAATGGACGGGAGTCCACCTTGCGCACTCCCTAAGCCAGCACTGAGGGGAGAGACGGTAAGCTCTCCGCAGGGAAATGGAGGCCACCAGCTGGGGAGGCTAGGGTGACAGGTACGAGCCTCCTGGGATCCTGGGCAGCCTGGTGGCCGAGGGGTGTGCCCTTGGAAATGGCGGACAAGGACTCGAGGGTTGGGGCCCACCACTCAGAGGGCGCAGGTGGGTTGCACCTGGCGTGGGGAACTCAGCCTGGGGAGATGCGAGCCAGAGGGCCCCTTGGTGCTGGGGGAAAGAAGAAGTTTAATAATCAAAAATGCAAGTTGAATAATGATTAATGCAATTTGATAATGTTATGTTTTCCTGATCCTATGGATTGTCATGTTTATGAATACTGTTATTAAACATGGCCGTTTTACACCCACCCTCCTTTTCTCAAGGAATTAATTGGAAGGTGGGTTTGGGGCGGGCGTGGAGCATGCTGGGGGATCCGGGCCCTATAATGAATCTTGCACATTACAGGACTCAAATAGTTAAGCTTACATGCTCCACATCAGTCTAAATGTAGAATGTAAAATAGTATGAGGGTTTGAGGGATGACTTGGGAATACCAATTTCATAAAACCAAGTGTTCAACTTTAAGCCTAAGTAGTACTAAAATGTTGAGAACTTTTCTGATTTAATCTGCAAGTATGTACGACTTGTCCTTCTTAATAAATGCGCTATCATCTCCTATCAAAGTGTTCCAATGTTACATTGCCTTTTAGCAAATGTTCACACTATTAGAAGTTGGTGGATGAATAATGTGTTGATTGCTGATTACCGTGCAAGTGCATGTATGAAATGCAAAGCCCGAATAACTTGCATTACAAATAGCACAGTAAACAAAACGCACCAATGGCATGGGGCATGGTGCAATGCATTTGGTTGAAGGCGATTGGTTTCTGTTACTTATTTGAACCAAGAGGATTAGAATTTATAATCTGGCACATACAAACCAACCAAAAGTTTTAATGATAAAATGTTTTTCCTTTCTCAAATTGGTTTAAATACTCTCGCATTTGTTCTTCAAATGTCTTTACACAGTGCTATTTTAAAACTTTATGTATTCTTTTTTCCCTATTTATGCTGTCTTTTTTTTACTATTCTGGACTCAGAAACACAAATAACATAAAAGGCGAAAGAGAAGCACTGGCTTTTAATTACTGCAGCAGCATGTTAGCAAAGTAAATGATTGTATTTCAGAGTTTACAACACTGTCATTTGTGCCAATTGGAACCCCCGACAGTACAGAAGTTGAACCCTGTGTCCCTGGGCGAAAGCCGACTTGCGTCTAAAAGTGAGTCCCAAAACAATATGGCCCTATCATTGAGAGCCTTCTTAAGATTTTAGCTTGATACGTAGGATAACCAGATATGTCTGGTTTTAACCTCGAATGTTTCTCGTTGACCGATAGATCTCTGATTGACAGGTACAAGGGGGAAGATTGTTAATGCTGCAGTCTAGATTGAATGTAAGCTTAGCCTTCACTGGAAACTAGTGGAATTGAGTGTCTTTCTAGCTGATGTAACTTGGTCCTTTCTGGCATGGCCTGCAATCAGTCAGGCGATAGCATGTTGCACTCTTTGAAGTCAATTACTCTGAAAGGCTGGGAGCCCTGAGTAAAGACAAATACAGTCGACTAACTTTGAATTGACTGCTGTCAGTTAATAGTGGCAGCTGTCAGTGACTGATCCTACTTGAGAGCTAAAATACATCATTATTGCAAGATTTCTTTTCACTTTAGCTGTTGGGCAATCTGTTGGCCAACTATTTTGTGAGGAAAGAGAGAATGAATCTGCCCTAATCACCAAAAATATTTATTTACTTTTTTAGTTGTTCAGTTGTGTTAGTTGGAATTCATCCAGTCTTTCATGTCTCTTTACACTAGTACACTCTTCAACCTGTGAATTTTCTATTATGAAGCTAATTTAAGTGTTTTTTTCAGACACCTGTATCCCAACCTGAGAATTGGAAAACATGATAAAGGGCAAGTGCATCTTAAATAACAAAGGCAGCAGAGAGGCCATCATCTTTTTCCCATAAAACAATTCAAAGTGTGATCCTCCGGCTGATGTGTTTTGGAAAATATGTGCTGCAGCAAGTAGCTGATAGAAAGATTTGCTCACTGGGGGGCATATTTACAAGCCCCTCTTGCCATAGGAACATCATACACATTGCGGCGTTAAGCCACTTAACGTGGCTTAACTCCACATTTTGAATAAGGCCCCCGTTCACGCTATACCTAGCGTGAAAGGGGTTGGCAATGGGTGTTGTGGTGGGTGTTTTACTGCCACACCCATTGATTTTGACGCTGCCCCATAGGGTAGCATAAATGTGGGGCACTGCCAAAATTAAGACAATTAAAAACCGGGTCTTAACATGGTGAAACAAGGAGAAATGTTTTATTTCTCCTCTTGTTTGCTGTTCCTATGTGTGCATTGTGCAGCACACATAGAAAGAGCAAAACTTCATGAGTGGTTGTTTATGTGCATGTAGATGTTCAAGTGAACCTTCCCGCACATAAACAATCTTTCCCTGCCATGCAGGCATCCTTGCACTATGGTGCAAGAGTGCCTGTGTTCCCGCTAAGCAGCTACGTTTAGTGCCAGTGCTAAGGGAGAGGCAGGGGTGCACTGAATTCTCATGAATACAATGCACCCCTGCGTTTGGAAACTGTCGGAGCGTGGGGTTAGCATTCTTGGCTTAATG
The DNA here is from genome assembly GCF_964261635.1 of Lissotriton helveticus. Lineage (NCBI taxonomy): Eukaryota > Metazoa > Chordata > Amphibia > Caudata > Salamandridae > Lissotriton > Lissotriton helveticus. The sequence goes on from NC_136059.1 coordinate 1,806,967,743, forward strand.
CCACGCTCCAACGGTTTCCTAGTAAATATGCACCTTGATGTTTGGTTCTTAGAAGTACCTATGCACGGGATGGGGTTTGCAGTGAAAAATCACAGTGGCTGTTTTTGTTCTTTTTTTCTTAGCAAAATGAATTCCACTCAGAACAGATAATGTTCTAGTGCCTGAAAATTGTGTACCGTTCCTTCTGATTTGTGTGGATGCTCAAAGAAAGAGAGCATCCACTCTAGCAAAACATACATGCTCATTTTCTATGTTCTGAAATGTACCACCTTTCTTAAAGTTGCAGTGATATAGTGAACCTACACAGCAAATTAAAATGATTAACACATTTCAATAGTATCTCATCCCTGCAGGTTGTGCTAATAACTGTGTGAATAGTTCACAGTAAAATCCTATACGTTCAACTTCTTTACTTACCTATGAATATATATTCAGCAAGGTATATATGCTCAAAATACGTTTTAACAGCCCTACATTAAAAGCCTAAATGTTCAACAGTTTCCACCGGTACACTGCAGCCAACCCTTGCCAGTCAGCTGACTATGATAGCTTACTAAATTCTTCCTAAGTGCTAGCAGATCTCTTTATTCACTAGTTGAGACTTCCCTCTGAAACCCATCGTCTGTCAGTACATCTGACTGTAAACCACTACCAACTATGGAAGACTCCCATTACTTGCCTTTGACCCAAGTGGTTCTCTCATAGGCGCCATCTTTGTAGCTTTACTTGTCCCTGGTGCATTTGAAAAGCAAAATGAATCAGAAGGAAATTATAGAGCTATTGATGGATAACCAGGAATAACTGGGTTGACTTCTATTGCGGGCTTCCAAGTGATATGAACAAAAGTGATGCTCAAAATGTCAATGATGTTACTTCGAGGCCTGAGTTGGAAGAATCCCTGATACCTGTATTTTTGTTCAAATACCACCAACCTCGAGTAAAATAAAGTTGGTAAAAGGCCCTAGAATAACAGAATGTGAGGAAAGCTGTCTTCATTGTGTCCAATCAAACCAAGTTGTCAGTCATTAATTATTCTGTGATTGGTTGATATGGAGTTAGGAATCCCGGAGAATTAGGCAAAGATCAGCCTTCCAAGTCCTACCTCTCACACATCGCACTGACATAATCAATTTCTTCAAACAAAGGGACTTCTTATGAAGATTATGCCTTACCCTCATCCTTTATTGATGCTCTCTCTGAGGGTGCTCTCTCATCCCTGTTCACCATTTTCTATTCCTCCATCACTCAAAGTATCTACCCAAAATTATTCAAGACAGGCCAGGTTTTCCCTTTCATAAAAAAAAACCTATGCCAGACCCTGACCACCTCACCAACTACTGGACCATCACCTATAATTCATCTCCAAGGTCTTTGAAAAAGCAGTCTATGTTCAACTGCGAGATGAAATTAATGGTAACCACCCCAAGCACAAGTACCAGTCTAGCTTCAGATCTTTCTGCAGCACAAAGACCCCTGCCTTACACATCATTGACAATGCCCTCCTAGCCTCAGATGAAGATGACCGACCTCCTGATATTCTTGTACCATTAAACTGCTTCGACACAGTCGATCATCTCATCCTCACACACACTGTGGAATCTCAAACGTGTTTCTTCTTCAATGTCCTTCACTGTTTCTCCACCTAACATTCCAATCGATACCAGTTTCTTCACATGGGCACCTCCAGGTTACAAAAGATCCATGTCCACTGCAGAGTTTCCTAGTTTTCTATGCTACTCTTGTCATCTTCAATCTCTCCATGGAGCTACTAGGTGCTCTCCTCACAGATAATTGCATTAAGATTCCCCAATGCAGATGATGCACAAATTTACTTGAGAGTCTCCTCTGCTTGAGAAACACAGTGCCTTAGTCAATGCCAGCTCTTCCTCTAAAATTCATCGTTATCACAAATCATCATCCAGCGCCTACCTGAAACTCAACCCACCAAGACAGAATTCCTGTTATTTGCCAAGAATAACAAACAAGTGATAATACAACCCTGTTTCAATTACATGAATTTTGATTGCATCGAAGTCGCCTTGGAAACAAACCTCTCCCACAAGGAACACACCGGCAAAAAACACAAAGACAGTCTGGTACCAGGTCTCTCTCATAAAGAAAGTAAAATAGTTACTTCCAGAAAGAGATTCCCAACTACTGTTTAAGCCTTCAAACTCTTGCATCTGGAAGGTAGAAATGACCTTCTACATGACATCCAGAATCCACAATTGCACCCATTATGGTAGTCCTACACGCCATGGCACACCTCATTCTGGGCCTGATGAAATTCCATTAGCTCTGCTTGCCGGCTCGCACCATCTTCAAAACCAGTTACATCATTTACAAAGCCATCAAAAACAGT